>NC_060207.1:174530000-175973750 GCF_021130785.1 Homalodisca vitripennis | reverse complement strand
TGTATGTAAAATCAGTTTAAAATAATATATTTGTTTTACAATAAGGTGTTATAAATTAAATATTGCTAATGTATTACTTTTTTTGAAAATCAGGTTTATTTAATTGCTGTATTTATAATTCATAGTTCCATATAGAATACAACTCTTTATCTACATGAACCACAGTACATTATTGAATTAAATTGTGCTTTGTAAATTGTACATAATGGCTAATGCAGTGTACGCATCAATATTCATGTATCCAATTTGTTATTGCAGTGATATACTAAACTTCATGAATGTTTCCTTATCTTGTTTATGTAACACCATTCCCTATTGAACAACAGGTACATTGTGTTTCTTTATTTATTAAAGGAAGAATGATCCTTCTTCCAGGAATACGGTAAATGTTAAACGTACTGTTATTTTGTTTAAATGAAGAAGTAAACTTTTACCTTTAATCTGCTCATCCTTCAAAAACCGTACATGTACGTTAAAATGAGACAAACAAAGATAGGGAAAATTTTGTACAGAACACCGATAACAGTATTTATAAGAAGAGGTATGTTGAAAAGAGACTTTGAATCTATACTATCAATACTTCACACTTAAAACATGACTTTAGTATATGCAACTACCGATTTTAACAGACGTTAATGGTGATTCTTCGTCCGGTGAATCAAGTCGATATGATGAAAGAAACAACTGAAGTGACAATGCTGTCAATTGTAATAGATCCAGCAACAGTTATATAGTTTGGTATCAATTAATTATTACTACACTTATTGTTTAAAAATTGTTTTCGCAAAATTCAACGTTTACTTTTCGTAAAAATCTGCACTTTGCTACCTTAAAACTTAAAGACTATTTTATGAAACAAAAAAGGATTTAGGTGTTCTAGACAAACTTATTTAATATTTTACATAAAAAGTGCTTTTAGCCCTATATCATAATTAGTTTAAGGCTTCAATGAGAAAGTTCTGAAAAGGTATTAAATTTCGGCTGTGACCTCACATTCATAGTACTGAGTATTGATGATAAAAACTATTCACAAATTACCTGAATACAGGTAAATATTCTCTTTACGGTACAGCACAGCCAAATTACCTTAGCAGGCTTGCAGGGATGGTATATTTTGTAGGTTATGGCTTTGCCAAGTTACCTAAGGAAAAAGTATTATCTTTTTCACACTTTTATTTTCTCAGCTCAACGAGGGTTTCAATTAATTAAATGAAATCTTCAGAAATCTTCACTAAACTACGGATAGTAAAGAAGCGCTATTTAAAATTTAGTATTTATTAAAAATGCCTACCATATTAATGTTATGAGATGTTCCAAAGTAAAAATAATTACCACATTAAAAGCTAAATATAGCCTATCATGTAAATAGGCGTCATAAAATAAAATAAATATAGAAGTCAGTGTCGCTGTGAAAACTAGTTGAGTAATATAAAATTCATGAATGAGTGAAGTCAATATTACGGGACACACATAGATCACCATAATATTGGCTTTATAAATAAAATTAGTTATCTCTGTAATACTTTACTAATCTTCCGGTAACATGTTTATTTAAAGTTCCTTAACCCGTCTTGTTTCAGAGAATTAGATATACGACACTGATAGACAGTTAGTACTGCTAGATATATCTAGGCCTATTTAGAAATTATTCTCAACACCCAATACCTTATTAACCTCATACTATTATACAAACCCACCAGTAATTTAAAATTCATGAGAGTTATTGCAGACGACAAACATGTAATTCGTTAAAATGTACGTTAGTAGATTACAAACAGATGAGGGTGGGGTGTTTAAAACAAAAACTAAAATTTACGAGCATATCTTTAAAATGTATCAATGCGCCTAACAGCAGGTCCATCTTAAAACCATGCCGTTGTCTGCACTAAAACAGCACGCAAATTAAACAATAATAAAATAATCTTAGAGTTATGGTATAAGCTTGAAACATTTAAAACATTTCTTTTGCTATAAAAATAATATAATGTTCTCAAACCACAGAGCCAAAATTCCCCTTACCATTTTCGAAGTTACTGAGTATCTCTACAGTCTTCAACGTTCTTAAAATTTAGTATAACTTTTTTATGCCTGCTTCATTTGATACTATAATAGGAAGACAACTAAAGGTTTTGTCCATAGGAGGGGTTTGGATATTTTTGTGTAAGCAATCATGTACTGGTGTCCTTCAAGGAGTTCTAGTATATTACAGAGTGTTAACATCCGTATTAGTAATTTATAATTAAGTAATTACCAAAATATATATATATATATATATATATATATATATATATATATATATATATATATATATATTATTATTAAAATATTACCTGACGAACACTTACTTTTAAGCCTATAAAAATAATGATTACAATTTGTTTGTTGTTGTCATACACATGTATATTCATTAAATTTTTATCGGCAATATCCTAGTTTAATTTATGAACAAAGTATTTATTAACGAAAAGTATTCGCTCCGCCGTGTCGGGACTCGAACCCGGTTCTCTCAGTTGCCAGATGAGAATTGTAACCACCACAAATTACACCACAGAGCCCTTATATTTTTACAATACTTTTTCGATTTCACCTTGTTCCTTTACATATGTATTTCAATGTGCAAACTAACATGTGATTGGAAGACGAAATGCCTGAAAAATTACCTTTAGTATTAATTAAATTTGTATTTAGGTGACAATAGCATAATTCAATTTCAAGAAAGATTGATGAAAAATGAGGGTCGGATCAGGATCTCTCACTTGCTAGGCGAAAATGTTGATCATTACGCTATAGAGTCCTTTATTGCCGTTTTATTGTTTTAAATATTTTTAACGATCATATTTACGAATTATTACTACAAACTATTTTATTATTAATACCTTACGATACATATACAGAAGAGAGTGTATCTTTTGAACTTTTGTACATAATTTTCTCAGAATCCACAGTTATAAATAACTTGAAGCCGAAACAGACAATTTAATAAAGTGACGCATAGTAAATCTGGCTGGGAAGCAATATTTACCCGTGAGGTGGACAGGTAACAATCCGGAAGACGATACGGTCGAGGAGACTTGTCGGTCAATATAGGGCGGGTTGGGCCTGCGGTAACCGGCAGTAAAGAAGAGTTAGCCGCTGCGTCGCGTCGACCGGAGAGAAATGGGTCCCCTAGGTGCCGTCCCCGCCGCCTGACCATCCCCGTCCCCGTATCCTAGCTTTCCCCATCCCTACGCCCATCGATCCCATGCAAACTGTGACACAGTCTGCACTGCTGTATGGTGCTTGTCTGATTTGTTTTGGTAGTTTAAATGCACAGCCAAATATCAAAGTTACATAAGTTTAAATGCTGTAGATGGAGCTTATATTGGTCACTGTTAAATTACATGAAAAACATAAAACCAATATTTAAATATTGGTTTAATGTTTTTCATGTAATTTAACATAAGTTTAAGTTGCCGGGATGATCGCATCAGTTATTATACTCGTATAAAAGAGACGCTATTGAACTACAGTATGACTAAAGATACAATACATGTAATAGTAAAGACCGCGTGGCATGTTGAAAATTTGAATTAGTTTAAATTCAGGATTTTTGTTCATGAACTGAATCCCTACTCTAATGTCATTACTTAAGCTGTACAGAACTCTTGTATGTACAGGTATATACATAATGTAAGTGCTCTTATCTCGTCTCGACTTAGTTGGCAGTAATCAACTATTGCTTGGCAGTTTATAGTGAGTCCCAAATACTAGTGACAGTAGTCATGGTAGGGCAACGCATCTAAATTGATACATGATATGTAAAGGGGAGGTGTAATAGGGTTAGGGGTGGGGACTTTTAGCTAAACACTTGATTACATGGTAGAACTATATAAGATAAAAACTATTTATACAATAAATTTTCCCCTTATCAGCTATTTTACGGAACACATTGATTGGACTATATCCAAATTAGTCAAGATTAAGAGCTATTCTCTTATCTTATTAGGAGCATAATAACTTTCTGAGTTTTCCGGAAGTTGCAGAATTAGTGGTGAGTGTGTGGTGGTGTGTTGAGTTATCTTTTCACCTTAAAGAAACTCGAGGATAATAAGCAAGAAAATATTGCTTGGTTATGAAAATTATGGAAAATTTACAATTTTCATACAGGACCAATGTATTAAACGTGTATTCTAAACCTCTATCATCGACTCGCGCGTGCTCTTTTGGATGGTGTAATTAGTAAAAAATTCCATTTAAATAACTAATATTGCACGTCAGCTAGAACTCTAAACTTCTAATTGGAATATTTAAAATGTTTAGTAACTAAACGGGTTTATTTTTAATAATATTGAATATTAAAATAGGTAAATAAATATGTGTTGTAAAGATTCAAACTCACACGGTGATACAGATATTTTTCAATAAAAATTATGATGAATCACCAGCGCAGTGGTGTGGTATCAAACCAGATACTGTGTCGGTGATATCATATGTTTGGAAATGCAAATAGATTACCCGTGTTATCTCTGTGACACGCCATTTGCGCCCAACGCCATGTATATACATACCTCTATAGCTGCCCATATTGGACACCACAAGTCCAGAAATACGATTGTAGCTCGCTGATTTGCGTTCTAGTTCATCGCCGAGGGCTTTTTCCTTTATAAAATCCATAACAAAATCCAGCTGATTGAATAGACGCCTCTGCGATTCATTCGATTCAAGCACTCCATTGAATGTTGAGTCTGAATACAAATTAAATGTCCATTTAAGCTGTGTAAATGGCAAGAGTCAAAGTTGAACTCAATAGATATTGATCGATGAAAATTAGTCTCTCGTTGAAATTTGAATTCTGATATATATTTTCCGGAACATACTCGCAAATTCTAATCCTAATCGCTCATTTCTTTGTATGGTATACATTTCCTTCTTAAAGACCAAGCGTTTAAATTAAATTTTAGATTTACCCTAAAAGGATAAAAACATTTTCATTTCTTAATTTAACGTTGATCCTAAATTTTACTTCGTTTATATTTATGATTTTACAACTGTGGTGAACCGTCTGTTGTTTATTTGACTCCTGTACGTGGAAGTACTTAAATTTCACCTATAATTTACTATAATAGTTTATTAACCAATAAATATTTTTGACTAATTATTACGGTACGCTATAAAGAAATTATTTACGTAGATCCAAATATTTGTTATTATTTAATATCCATAAAGTTTGTGAAGTTTCTTTAACAGTAATGATTTGTAACAAAAATGTAAGGTCTAAGACTTGAGGTAAAGCACTCACTTTATTCAGTTTAGACATACTAATTGTATAAACGGCAACAGAAATCTGTCTGTAATATTAATATGCAGATTGTAGGGTATAATGAGTTAAAATCTATACAGTCTACGTACTGAAATCGAACAATGGATCCACATAAGGACTATAAACATATATGAAAAGTGAAACTATCTACTTGAGATATACGAGCGACCAATATCGTTTCTGAAAGAGACGGAAAGCAAGGCGGATGTCAACTTTCGATTGATGATGTATGAGGTGCCAATCGGACAAAGCTGAATGGTCGTATCTGGGCCGAGCCGAATCCGCAGAGAAATCGGCGGCAATTCCGACATAAATGCAGCCACTCCGAGCCCGGATTGCAAATTCACTTTGGGTTTCTCTGGCCACCAAATGAGCACCATTGTCGGCGAGAGGTGTGATATGTGTCGACGAGAGTCTGACAGGTACTCGAGATGTGTTAGTGTTGAGGCATTTACCGCTCACACGCGCGTGCACATTGTTGAGATAGTCACGCACGCTCGCGTCCGCGCAATCACACTCGGTTAATGCCGACAAAGTTTTATACTGCACACTTCACCATCCGTTTTTCTCTACTCGTTAGATTGTTGTATAATGTGACATCGCGTCTGGTATGTTTTGCAGATTGCACTCCCCGGCGGGTATTCAGCCGCTGAGGAGGTGAGAAGGGAAAGGAGATGGTAAAATAACATTACTGTTGATGTTTGACTTGCAACACTGAAGTTTATGGCAGCCTGTGTTTACTTACTGACAGATATACTTGGGCGTTTGAATAAAATACCTCCAATATGGCTTAAACCTGTTGACTAGTGGGGTAATGTAATACAAAATAAATTACACGTGGTTGCACTCCAATAATAACGTAGTTGTATGTTTTCAGATGTGTTTAAAATTACTTAGTATCTATGGAAGATTTTCGTATAAATTAACTGATTAAAAACCACCTGCTTTGCATTTTTTCTTAATTAAGCGATTCATCTTCCTTACATTTTTAATGCAACTACTAGTACAAACAAATATAATTTCATTATGAAAATCCATGTATATCGAACTGATGTACGTAGAATGTTTCGTTTCAGTTAGTGCCAAAGATTTGTGTCTTGTACAGTTATTATAGGTTTATTCTCGTTTTACCTTCATGATAAGTTTACTTCAAGTGTTTAATAGGTTTCTAACGTTTTTGAGTTCCGATGTACGAGTAAAAATGCGTTTCACAGAACGATGCGCTTAACAATCTACCATTATTTCGTTGAGATAATTACAATGCATGTGTGTGGAAGTCATTTAAATATACTTTTGTAAATGCTCCGCAACTTTAATAGAAAGATTTTTACATTTCGTTATGATACCTGAGATCCTAAAGCCACGCTTTGTTTCAAGTCAATACATATCTAGATTATTTATACAACATAACATGGCCTTAGGAACTCTCTTTGTCTTACAACCTCAGCATAATAATCAGTAACTGGTTGGGGAAAGGTTATGAACACTTACGTAACCATAACATTTTCTCCTGTTCCTCCGACAATTCTTTGGTGTGGATTTTCATGCCGTTTATCTTGCTTTCTGAGTGGGTTTACCATCAAGAAACGAGTTGGTGCATCCAATCAATAGAATAATAAAGGTTTATGGTTAAAACCATCACTTAAGTGTGACCTTGACACTGATGATTAAAGATTCAGTACTTATTTTAGGTTTAATCGCAGACAGTTTAACGAGGTCCTGTAAACACAAAAAAACTCACTCAATTACGTATACATAATGAACAGTGCTGGGTACTTGCAGTTGGGGTAGTACGTGGCATGCGCAATCTGAAACGTATCCGCCACGTCTCCAAAAGATCGCTCAACTGACTAGTTGCCAAGCAAGACTAGTGTAGCAGGCATAGCGCGTGGCTATGGCCCTGCAGTGTGAACGGTCCCATTAGATAAGCTGGAAAGCTACATTTTGACTCAGCTAGCGTACATCCAGACACGTTAGTCACATGTGTGTTCACCACACATTTGGAATGGCCTATCACATACTGATTCATATGGCTGCCTCGAAACATCATGTTTATGATTCACACCGATCTTTACAGTGAAAGTTAATAACTAGAAATATTTTATTAAATAAAAATTAATAATTCCAACTTACTATAACTTGTACTGTATGAAATACTAGTACGAGTATATAGTAAATACTGTTTCTGAATCGAATCCTTTAAAGTATATGCTATAACTTTATAATTCGCATTAGTGACAAATAATATATAAAAGGCAAAGCTGTCCCTCACTCACTCAAGACTAATTCTCAAACTTCCCTTTATTACAGAAATTTGGAACGTAGGCACACGTATCTCAAATGACCTACATAGACAAACCCATAGAGACTAAAACAGGATACAACCACTAAAATAACTATATTTTGTGTTTTCAACTTGTTCCAGAAACGAAAACGCTATTATAACCGAAAATACCCAAGACCAGAAGAAGATTGCCAGGGCTGAAATTAAACACTTTTTCTCTGAAGTAGGATTTTTATACCGAGTATTACATACTTCTAATCGTTGCAACAAGTCAAATTCTACTATGACGTGTGAAATAGCATTTATTCCAACCACAAATGCTTCTTCACATGTTAAACCTAATGTAAACAATTTTGTTCATCTTTCGAACTCCTTAACAATGAAAACTGAAATAATAAGTTTGTACGTGATTAAACCGTATATTTCCAAATCAAAGTTATCATAGGTCTCCATCACATTACATCATATGTTCTTTCACTTCGATTACGGCCACACTCTGTCCAAACTATTTCAAGTTTTACTGAAATTATTGGAGTAATTTATTCAATTATTATGGAATGTTGCAAAGAAATTTGTGTATTTCATTGGTACTAATGAAAAAATTTTACTCTCCGACTTTAAGGCCCCCTTTTAAAACTTAAAGTCAATTTTTTCTGACGTGTATCAACATGGTTTATTATGCTATTTAAAAAGGACATCGCAATGGCGTAACTGTTACTGAATAGGAAATCGCGTGCAAAGCCGCTAGTAATGCTGTTATTAATTTAAATGCAGAAATGATAACAGATCCATTAAGTACGAAATTTTAAGGCTATAGACGGAGAAAACAGATTTAAAAAGCGTACACAATTTGTATATACAATATTTAAGTTGACTACCAACACTCGTTAATATTAATCAACTTTTGTCATAATATGATGATTTATAGCTAAAATCTATACTTTGATTTGTCATTTACTTTTCTTATAACATCTCCCTAATTAAAGTTAAATTAATATGAGAGCTATAGATTAAAGCTGTCAGGGCAAATAGGATTTTTGAAACAAATATATATTACCCAGATATCCTAAGCACGTGTAAAATTTCAGCACCAGTCCAGCAGTTCTAATGTGATTTAGCAATACACACTAACACACTGACAGACACCAATAGATTTTTGTACTAAAGTAGTCTACATATAGCGAAATGGTCTACATTATGTGTAAAATATTTTTTAGTATATATATTATTCCTAAATATTTACCTTATTTTTAAGCATTTTTTGCAACATTAGCATGTTTCCAAATAACTATGAATTACTTTTATTATTAGTAGGCTTATGACTTTGTTCATTATAAATTATTTTTATGTTAAAATACCTGATTGATGTCAAATATACTGCATTATTATAAAACTTTATATATATATTTAAATCCTATAGCTCAGGAATGCTTCTGATTATACACGAACTTTTAGATGTATAGTTTTTTTATAATAAATATTCTTAAATATTATATCATCTTTGTTACATGATATATTTAGAATTTTATCACCCATTGTTAACACCAAAAGTAAGTAAAACTCCATCGAACTGACTAGTTGTGTTATCAGCTCTGCAAAGACTGTGAAGCAGCAAAACGACAGTGAGTGGAGCGGGCTGTGACACGCTGAGCCGACATGTAGGATCACGCTTGACCGCGCTCACGTCCACAGCTGTGTGCTACACGACCTCGCGTGTCTCCGTGTTGGACTACATCAGCTGTGCTCGGTTACCATCTGTTCTCACCAGCAGAACACGGCCGGTTAACAACGCAAGCCTCCCAAAATTTTACGTAATTTTCTTCGTTTCCCAAACTTTACTCCTGTTTTGCTGCTCCAGCAAAAGAATCTATGACTTCTGTGTTCCTCGTTTCGATCATCTTTCATTTACCTAAGGGTCTCGTACAATCCCTTTTTTGACATTCTCTTCTTAAGATATTGCTTGCCCGGAAGGAATACTTATCATGTGATTTTGGGACAAGAAAATGGACTACAACATGAAAACGTATTAATAAAAAATTCTTATTCATTGTTTGTCTCGCTACCGTATACTTAACTTCATAGTGTATAATTTGTAGCCAATTTATCTGTGTATGTCTTACTATTTTACTAATCTCGATAGAATACATGTGCACTACAAATAAAGCATTTAGACTGCTGCCAACCTGCCCCATATAATATTCCCTATAAATAACCGTAAAATGTCCCTGCTTTTCCTGAACATTTCCTAGATAATGGTAGTCATTAAACCAGTGCAAACTAGTATTTTAATTTCCATATCATTGCTACAAATATTATTCTTGCAAATTTTTAACCTTATATTTGACATAAATGCTTATAATTAAATAGATTATACACTATGGTTTAGTTTAAAATCAAACGTGAATATACCAAAGTATTGTACAATAATACATATATTGCTAACAAGTTTATAGCAGAAACTTAATGTTCGACACTTTTAAATACAATAATTAAGAAAAATGTAATATATCCCCATAAATTCTTTTAAAGATCCACTAACCTTAAATAAGGTTTCGATTTTCCAACTTGCGCTGTGGCTAACGTTGCACCAACTGTATCTTAATACCCTGCATGTAACCAAACATCACATCTCAAAAATACCTTAGCTGAAATGAACAACCTTATGTTCCTTGATCAACTTCAACGCAATCTGGAACATCACAACTAATCCAATACTAGATCTTAGAAGAAACTCACTATGTGAGCAATTCTGTTCATTTTAATAGGATGAGCCACAGCAACATAACTAGGCTGATTTGTAAAGTTTACAAGAATTTATCTACGCAGCCAGGGAAATAAACATTTTGTCGTGCATTGTAGCTTTACAGATAATTTGTTTCTCTCAATTTCCAAATTATTAGATACGACCCACTCCTACATTGTCCTCGATTATTAAGTTTCAATCGCTTAGGTATCAGATCTTGAATTCTCCGAGACACTTGCTTCAATTGCCAAATTCAATCCATAAGTCAAACATTACCAATGAAAGAAATTAATTTACCAAACTTCATTTCGAATAAACTAGAGTCTTGTTTGATCTTTGGGCAACATATGTTGTGAGTACTGTTGTGCCATTCTTCAAATAAGAATGTTTTTAATATTGGTGATCACGACCACAACCTTATTACATCTGTAAAAATCGAAAATTTGAACCTTTGTATGAATTATGGGTAACCAAGTTTTCATGAGACATGTGAAAGCAATAGGTCGGGGTTTCTTTTAGTACTCAAGAAATTTAATTTTTGTGAGGATATTGTGATAAATATATGTTACCAAGTATCAATATAATCAGGCGCAAGCATCAAGCATTAAATTTGATTAAACTTGTTTAATGAAGATAGATATTTTGAAAGAATAGTAGGATAGGCCATTTATTAACGTTATATGATACAAAATGTATAAAACGAAGAATAAAATTTCGAGGATTAAAAATCTACTCTTTTGTACAGGTGTAATAACTTCTAATACATTAATAAAACGAATAAACTAAAAGTGCAGGAATGGACTGCCACTGTACTTTTTCTTTAACACATAACGATGGCAAATGTTCGAAATCCTAGTATCCTTTCTATATAATCAGTGTTTTTTACAGAAATGTTAATCAAACAAAATGATGCCTCGTTGCATCAATCACGTGCTCATCTTCATTCAGGAATTTTGTTCACACACACGTTCGTGTTGGTCAATGCACATTCATCATGACTTCATGTAAGGGGTTGATAGTAATTCAATATAAATCTGATAAACCCTGATATCAGACGATAAATATTAATGACACTGCTGTTTCATGTTTTTTAACTTTGATTCACAGCACCAAAGATTGTTATATGTTAGAGTTAATAAAAATTAATCAAACATAACAATGCTAGATTTATACAAAAGTGAGTTTAATTTCATTTCAATGCTGTTTAGTAGCGCAAGACCTTAACAGTTCAAGTGGCTGCCTTGGCAGATCCTCTTCTATTTAGTAATTTGTATACGATTATCTCAGAATGGCATATATATTGGATGTTCTAGATATCTTACAATTTTAACTTGATTAACTTTTCTACCACTAGTTCCACAAGTAGTCCTCGATGATATACATTACATTTCAATCTGTGTAATGCTTATCAATCTAATACTTCTTCTTATACACTCCCTCAAACCTGCAAATCCTCATAAACTTAACAAATAATGTTCGCAATGGCTACAGAAGGAATTTCAGTGTAGGAATGAAATGCTACATGCCTCGGTATTTACGTTTAACAGATTTCTTTTCTATGAACTGCACACTTATTTCTGTAATACTCCCACAACAAGGATATAATTAGTAAATAAGTCTTATAATTGAATATTCAAATCTTACTAATACCAATAATTTGTTTGACAATTAATTATCACTTACATTAATTCACAATAACTATACAATAATATGCTTCGATGTCACTAACAACTGTGGCTCCGTGTATAGCTCATTAACTCAGGATGGGATCTGGACATGTTGACTTCATCTAGTGATAATCGATTGCCTAGTCGATGAAGAGGTCATACCCTTCTTAAGGCTATGAGCTCCATATGATGATATAGAGAAACTTAATGAACCCGCTAATGAAGATTTCACCCATATAATACTAGATTTAAGAATTCTTAAAGCACCATAATTAGAACTTTAAAATTTTCTAGATAGGTTCTTGGAAAGTGTATATAAAATAAATCTACAATCTCATGTATATAAAAATGATAAATTATTGCATCACCTATCAACTAACATTATCAACTTTAATTTTTATATACTTTTTTATATATATTTTATTTTGATCAATCTGAATTTGTTTTTATACCATTTATTACTCTTAAAGATTGTTAACCATTTATTTCATTAGGCTTGACAATCTGCCATCAGGATTGATACAATTTCCATAGGATTAAATCAAACTTTGTTTCTAAGAACAGTTTATATAAATGCTGATTTAATATGATCAAGTAATTGATGATGACGTGAGATTCACGTGACATCTTATATGCAGAGATAATTTAGTCCAGAAAGTAAATAAGGTTTCTCCTTCAACTGTGACTGGTCTAATTGATGCTTGGTAAAATACATGTCTTAATATTTGGACTAATATATGTCAAATATATGGACTAAATCCATAAAATTTATCAAGTTTGTAAGTCTTACGAAATCTGATGACACTTCTGCCTATTTAACCCATCTAATGGAAACACTGTCTCCCCAAAACTACAATTGTTCTAAATTTAAATTTATTTTTACCGTATTCGAGCCTGTTTAAATGAAACACTATAAAGTATGATTTTATAGATTTTATTTGATGATTAATTACTACTGATAGATGAGAAACTTGAAAACCTCGTAATTTAAACTGAATGAAACTTCCTGAACACGCCAAAGAAACACAAGCACCATAAGATCAAGAAATTAGCTTAAAATGAAGAAATGTCATTGGGTACGCTCATTTTTCATACGGCCATTTTTTATGATTTTTTAATAGCATTTGGAAGTCCAAGAAAAATTTTACAATGATACTGTAAGCACGGCGAGATCAGATAGACTGTAAGGATGAGGGTGTCAATTACCAGCAAACTCTCAATTACGATGGATGACTGGGTCTATGTTCTTGATATCTTACTGACCTGCAATGGAATTGAGCTATAATTCTCTGGTCTGACTGAGTAAAATGAGATGATTTGTCTTAAATGAGAAAATTATAACAAGACATGTGAGATAGAATATTATTCCGAAAACGTCCTATTTTCAAGCGCCTAAGTCCTTGTTGTCAGCCTTTAGGATTCTATGGATGAGATGGATTTAATGGAAGACATGCGAATTCTCATGTTTGATTAAGCATGTGTCAGTGGTTTTCGATAATTTACCGATATTATCCAGGAGTCAAATCCATGATAGTGTCAGATTTCAGACGCTAAGAACTAATTGGAAGGTGAAATGGAGCAGAACACAAAATTCGCTTTGAATCAACCCTTCCCACCGTAGCTACCTATGGTATGTGTAGGGGACTCGGTTTCTCCACCGTGCATTGGGATCGTGTCTAAATTATTGTAGTGCATTAAATTGTGGACCTGATGAGGCAATGAGAAATCTTCAACTAGATTACAGTTTAGTTTTTACAATAGATGTCTTGAATGTCGAAACGATGCAAGAGTTCGTATCGTCTCTGACTTTAAAATAATCTTTTTAGATGGACATGGCTTCAGATTCCTGGAGTCAAGTCTGAGAGAGCGTCAGATTTCAAACGTTGGACTAAGTGGAAGGTGAAAGGGAGCATCAACCCTTCTCAACATAACAAACGTTATATGTACCAATGGTACATGGTACTTTCTTGTATTTGCTAGAAATTATATTAGGAATGCTAAGGCGTATCTTCCTATCACTGTGGGCCCAGTAAACTGTCTAAATAGTGGCATCAGACTTGTATTAATGGTCTCACAAAAACCATTACTGACCTCTCGCATATTTCAGGACTTCTTGGCCTTCTAGGAAAATCATAGGCTTCCAATTCTGGTTTAGTGAGTAACTAACCGACGAGAGTGGGTGATTTCTTTTACTGCTCTAAAGATATTTAAAAATACTAAGGAACAACACTTCATTATTTAGTATTACCGAAAATTCAATTAATAAGGCATTCGTTTTATGGGCCAGTTGAATTTAAAATTTATTTGTTTACGATCTCTTAAAAATCATCACAGACTCCAAAGTTCCACAAGATTTACTCGTATCCAGAAATAGAAACTGGATTACATCTATTTTAAAAGTATAATACACAATATATTATTCACTAGTTAGGACTACATGACCCCGAGAAGACATGATTTGATGTATAAACATATCCAGTGTCATTAACAGCTAATTAAATGGAAATACGGCTAATATGTAAACATCGATGTATGTAAATTATCCCTACACTACGTAGTAATCAATATTTACAGAAATTTAATTTTCTACCTTCTTTCAAATCTTTTGATTTCAAGAAATCAATTATAACATCGACTAAAAATATTCAAATTCAAATATAACGCAAAGTACTCCTTTTCCCTGTAATTTCAAATTTATCGTAGTTTTCCTCATACTCTTAAATGACTGAAAGCCCCGCGATACTCGCTCTGGTTGGCACGAACTAAGAGAGACCCCCCAGGCTAGAGCTGACTCTCTCCCGCAGAGATACAGCCAAGCTTTTAAAGGCTTTTAGCTCAGTTTTAAAGCTTAATGTCAGTGTTTTCTGAGAACAATGCTGCATTATTAGACGTCTCAATTTTAAGCACTAGCAATAACGATGATACATGTTTAAATACACTAGTGAGTTGTGTTGTTTTAACTCTGACAACTTCGATCACGTAACTGAATTGTTAAAAAATTTTAATTATTTAGTACCATTTATAACAAAATTATAGGTATTGGAAAATTCATTAGCTTTAGAATTTATATATGTCAAAATAATTTAAACAGTTGTAGTTTGGTTTTTAAATCGTAATATCCAATCGAAAATATTAATAATTTTATTGAAAAAATCTTTAAGCATTATTGATCAATAATAACTTTGATGTGGAATCGAAAAATAATGAATTTAATTTGTTGTCATATAGCATTTACTTATGAGAAAAGAGATCAAGGAGAGGAGGTGTCTCTTTTAACACCTTTAACCCATTCCCAGTAAAAACATTCTAACAAAATGTATTCTAAAAGAATGTAATTGTAAAGACGGTAGAGTGCGAGTTTGAGGGTATTGACAGAAAGATGTAAATACAATTCGTGGGAACTGTCCATCCCAATTAGCTTTATGTGTCATTATAAAAACGCTTGTTTTAGCGATGCCAACAGACTTTTAGTACTAGAATACCTAGCGTGCAATGGATTTAATCATTATACTTTCAAGATCGGTTTTCAAAGTAACGTTATAAATTAGTCAGTATTTTTCCACTTCCTTATTCGATGAAAATGTTTTATTGGCACCAAATTGGGTTTTTCCTAAAGAACAGTGTTAAACCGCAAGCAATTATTTATAGTTTTGGCCATGCAATAATGGAAGGTGTCTCTATGTAAATATGCAATTAATAAACATCAACAAATTTTAGTTTCTCCGATAATGTGTTCGTTTATTTATAAAAAAACACCCCTAACTTTAATTTTTTTCAATGTTGTAATTGTTAAACAGAGATTAGAATTTTTAATGGATTAATTTACAAGTTCTTAGCTATATTTACCCTTAATCAGGTCTAACTTGTTATACATTAACATTAAATGTAAATATCAAAATACAATCTATATTTTCATTTATATTTCACAGATATTTAAGTACTTCCAAAAAAATGTACTTTTTTACAAATTAGTAATAAGTCTACAGCAATGCAGTTTTATGACTAACAATATTTGATTTTATTTTCAAGCTAGGTCTTTAACAAACTAACATACTAACGTATTATTTAAGAGAATTATTATTGAAGAGAGCTTATTATTTATAAGCTTATTTATTAGTGAAACTACAAATGCACACTGTTATGAAACTATATTGTAACAAATTACTACTGCAGTTGATTTATATATTACGAACAGACAATAACAACAAAGGCAAGTACACTTGCTCATTGCAGGCCACATTCCATTGTCAGCACAAACACATTGTGGCAACATCTCAAGTCACGCAAACCCACATTTATCTTCAGATTTATAACATCAGAGCCGCATATGACATCAGAGTTTTCAATAGAAGTGCTTTCAGCCATTGTTGAATTGTTCAGGGTTCGTAGCCCGAGGATCTAATTCATAGCAAACAGCTGTCTTTATAATCTGTAAAGAGATATTCCTACTCTAAATTTTATGTTGTAAATGTACTTAGTACCTAAAATCCTGGTTTCATCTGTGTTTATAGTTAATATTCACCTGAAATTTGTATAACACTTCATTAGTACTTTAGAAAACCTAAACGTTGTGAAAGATTTAAACATTTGTATTTATTTATTACTAAATTTTGTAATAAGACATTTGGCATAGTGAAACATTATAGATGTTTCACTATGCCAGTAGTACATAATCCCTGAATAGGATTATGTACTACTGAACAAGACTAACTGTAACAGAAGTATAGTGAACGGAATAAACTAATAAAACGGTGGATTTTAAATCATACAAGCAAAGATACAGTTTTACTCTTGAAAATTGTCTTGTTTTCGTGTCAGTAACGTAGTATAAATTAAAGAGACTCAGATTCTTCTTCATCTTTAACAAAACTGCATCAACAGAATCGTTTTTTAATTATAGGGATTGTTGCGCTGCAAAGATCTATGGTGCCAGAAAGCGTTGAAAACATATGCAAAGCTAAGGAGAAATTTAATTGAACAAAATAATAACCGAAATAACAGCTGTTCAGTGCGAGATCTCGAAAAAAAGACAAATAGGGGCAGACGTTCGTTACAGGAACTGTTTTATGGCATAAGGAAGTATAGAAGAGAAGCCAAGCGAATTTTGCTACATGTTGTTTGTCACCATACATTATCCTAGAAGATTCAGTTTCTGAAGATACAGCACTTATTTTATCCGTAAGGATTTACAAATAGTTTGATCAGCAACATTAAATAAATAATTATTTAAAATTTAGAATAATGCGTATTACACCGTATTACAGAAGTTACATGAGAAATCTCTTTCCAACTGGTATCCCAGTCATTCTTGAAAATATTACTGCTACCATCTTCGGAATCATTTTCGAACTATGGAGTGGATTGGAGCCCTATATAGTTGGAGAACTGAGTTACTTACTAAAGTAAGTCGGTAATATAACGAATTTTTATTAAAACTTTCATTGCATTTGGTTGATTTACTCATACTTCTAAAATTTCGATAGTTCATTCGTTATTTTAGTCAGTTTTCTGGAGCTCTGAAGTCGATAGGATATGGCCAAAGCATCTTATCTGTGACCATGGCCGTTTCTTATCTAATTAGTGCACTTATTTGAGGTAACATGTTTGCCCCTCAATACACGTTTTTTACATTAGTATTTTATGAAATTTCAGTAGTCTTAAAACTTTAACACCAGAGAAATAACATACTGAAATAGGAAATCAGAACATCTAATAAGTAACCAAAAGCATGTAACAAGATTTTTCTTAATTTCATAATATTTAGCCTTGTAGTGTCTGTAGTTTTCATAAATAGCAACAAACTAGTTTAATGTGGGATTGTGATGTGAAAACTCTTGGAAAAAGTCAAAGCGTTGAAATGAATCCTCTTATCGCCGAGGTTTAACATTAACATTCCACTCTTATTCTTTTTACTCCATGAATAAAAGTCACGTGTTGAAATTTCAAATGATTGTATTCAGTTAGTATTCATCGGACCCAGTGTTTCGATATATTGACCGGACAGAAATTTTTACAGCCTCAGAAGTGGTAGACTAAGGCTTAATCAAAATTAATGACGAATGAATAGGAGGGACATTAAACAAGTCAGGAGTCTTTATGATATCAGTGGGAGGAGATGGCCTCCCGTAGGCCCGAAGCTTGGCGAAAGAGTTCCTGCTGTGTGACCCCCCACATATCGACATGTCCTAGTCATGAAGTAAGGATTATGGTTTTGGCCTGTTTCATTTCTAGTCTTATTTTAAGTATATCATCGTCATAACTGTGAAATAATCATGTGCAAATAACCATGAGTGACCAAATTAACTATTTTATCTATGCGAATAATAAACGAAATTGTTGAAGTAATCCTTATAAGTCAGTTAGAAGAGGTGTTTTCATTCATTTTTTAAAATTAGAAGGACATTAATGGTTTGCTACGTTCAGTGGTCATCAAAGGTGATGACGCGAAATCGATTGTATCATTTGAGCATGGGTGGACTATTTGACTTTTTTATAAATGTTCGCAAAATTTTCTTATCTCTAGATAAACGCTATACTGCTTAAAGGTGTATACAAAACGAAGCCGAACAATATTATTTTATGTCTTTAAATTTATATTAATTTATTTTCTTATTTTGTTTTTCTTTATTACTAATACACTTCAGCAGAGTATAAGGTTAGCTCAGTAGTGGCTTAAGATGTATGAACTTTTATATTTAAAAATGGTACTTATTTTTATTTTACATATGAGACAAATATTTTTATTAAATTACCCATTATGCACTTACCTTGTAATATATGTGTAATTTAATTGTAACTACATCACTGTGAAATAATTTATTTAGAAAATATAATTCCTAATTTCTATTTAACAGTTTAACAGTTTACTGAGAGGCAACATGAGACATGTATATGTGCAATGTAGGCGAAATTAGTTTTTATTTTCTTAGACAACTGCAAAAAGAACTAATAAGACGGAAACCGTTTTTATTTCATAGCAAGTAATATGGATTAACGGTACAAACGGTTTCTAATTCTAAAGTTTCTATTAATATTTCCAAAATCAGATTTTTAGAACCCCGAGGATGAAAACCTAACAATTTTGATATTATGAACGCAGAAATCTCTAAATACGAATTTTTTAAATGTTTAAAAAGGACTTTGTAATATAAAATTATTAAAATATTTGTACCAAACTATTTCTGTATTTTTGGAAAGACTCATTTTACGGTTTATCTACTGTTAAAATTCTAAAGAACAACTCCATAATACATAGTGCTGAACATCAACCGCAACAAATATTACCATAATGTGCCCTAAATAGCCTGACATCCCCTTAATGTGCTCTTGATTGCTTCCGGTTTCACCCTTCTATATATGATCCATTATGTTTTAATGAGCGCAGTATATCGGGGTTGAAGCTACTGTTTCAATGTTATATAATTATATTCTGCAACGTTCAGTCGTTTTGAATTTCAAAGTTACGGTAATGATTTAATGTCATGCCGTGTATTGAGTTTTTCGTATGAAAACATAAACGTAATTCAATGATTCTCACATGAAAACATCACTTTACCGGAAACAAATATACATCAGTTATAAACTGAAATGTGTAAACAAAGACCTTTTTAAGAAGCCGCCTGTTAAAATTTTGTAATGTTGAATATATCATAAATTAGACATTAGCAGTATTTGAATCTTTATGCCCAATGAACAAGTACTATTCTTAACCATTATTTCTTTGTGTGTCGTTTCCACACTTATTTTGTTGTTAATTCTGTTTATTCATTGTTATCAACTTGAATAAATTTAAAATATAGGGGAGTAGTATAATGTCATAAATAGGTGAAGTGGCCTTATAGGTGTCTCTGATGTTGAAACGATGTTGAGGTTCGTTTTGAGCTTCTTCGTCGCCGACTTTCTTTCGATCTCTTTAGACGAACATGACTGCAGATTCCATGAGTCAGGGTCTCAGACAGTGTCAGATACCAGACGCTGCATTCAAAAGGAATGTGAACTGGAGCCAAATTCAACATTCAAAATGAATCAACCCTTCCTACCATAGCTGCGTAATGTATAACGTAGGTAATCCTTTCTTTGACAGATTATTGTTATAAATTTGATTCCGATCCGTGTGTGTTTTCTGTTGATAAACAGCTGCCTTAAGGAAGTCGCTATCTATATTTAAATCCAAAAATATATCTTATTTTGGACATCTACCTCCATGGTTAGGAGAACAGATGGATAAAATTATATTTATGTGGATCAAAGCGTTATTTAATTTCATGTGAAAATAATAACTGGTCGTCCAAATCTGCCATTTCAACCTGGGGCTCGAATGATTTCATAATGAAAATGGGGAAAATGAGCCTTAGAGGCAAAACATCACTTTTTATACAATATTTTAATTTGTTTATCTACTTAACTCATAGACTACATTGTCGGTAAAGTTTATCATAATTATAGCAACATGTAATACATTTTCTAAACCACACGATACTAAAATATGCAGCGTAGTAACAATGTTTAATTATTTGATCGAGTTAAAAGCCAAACGGAAACAACCAACAATGCACTCGGTCAACAATCAAGTTAAAACTGTTTGTTTGACAAATGTAATTAATTATACCGTCGAAACTCTACTTTAAATTTATTCTACCTTCATTTTCTAAAACAATAACTCGCGTGTTGCAAAACAACAAAACCAGTAGTTAAATGCGATTTTATTCTTAAATTCTTTGATATGGATTCCACGTTGTTTATTTCAGTAGCAAGTAAATTAGCAAAGCGTTCTTCGATTTAAATTTTCCAAACTATCTGCATCAATAACGAATTGATGTGTGTACAAAGTACTATTGTTCTTACAATGTGATTTGAAAATTATAGTATTGAAAAATAACATGTACGTGGTTGAGAAAACTTTATTCGTAAGACTTGGGTTGTCAGCTTTTATCACGAGTTCGCTTTATGGACCACCTGTGTGTAGGGTGCATCAATAAAATATTATCACTCCTGCATTCAAAATGTATTATACAAGAGTCGTGCACATTTTAGTTTTATAAAATAAATATTTTTGTAATAATAAACAACGGCATATGGTTGCAAAAATTCCCCTGTTACTCTTCATGTACTGTCTTAGTTAAACCTTTAATATCCCTAGCTTCTTTAAACAAACTTTTTATCATCCTTTCCATGTATATAAGAAATTTTAAATAGTATGGTCGCCCCGGGACCCTTGAACATGCATAAAGTAATACCGTTTTTTTTAATAAATAATCTAATAAAACACCAATTCTTGCCTCCATGGAAATATTTTAACTCTCACTTTCAAGACTTTCAATCTCAAAGAACCCGACTGTGTTCACACCACGCTGTTCAAGCCGCGGCCGCTGCTGAGACAGAGCCTGTATCTTTGTGCTTCATTAGGCTACTATTTATCAAAGGCTTAACGCTTCTCCCTCAACCCGAGCTATAAATCCTCGCTATTTTCGCTCTTTAATTAATTCCTTAAGAAGCACGATAAACTGCAAGTATAAATCAGCAAGTCCCATGAGCCGCGAGGTTCTCCACCTTCTTTATGATTACTGGCTTCAAAATATAATGAGAGGGAAAATGATCTCGCTTCTCTGAGAAGATTTTATAGTTCTCCTAGTCATTTCTGTTACAGATTATGATCTATTTTTATTCGGACCAATAATTTTATGTAACTATAACAATATAAGTTTTCACCCAAAAATAGCAATGCTGCAGCAGCGAAATCTTAGTGAAAACCTTATAATGCCAGCACTCCCAAAACAAAAATAAAGTGCACAACTTAATATAATTTTCGTTTTAAATAAAATTGTAATTTTAGAGGAAAACACAAACAATGGGAAAATAAAACACTCGTGAAAGATTATTTTATTTTGATATTAAATTCATGATCCTTTTATTCTGGAGTATTAAACACTGAGTAAGAGTTCTTTGGAAATGTTTAACTACCAAGTACCACTTTTCTCACCTGTAGAGTTTTCCTGAGTAAGTCTGGTTATTGTTAGGCAATTTGTATACAGATTCGTAGATTATCAACATAAGGTTATACGGATAAAGCGAGCTATTTAGTTACCATTCTTGATAACCCTCTACAGAGTAATTAATAACAGAAATACATTCTATGTTCCTGATATTTAAAAATTAATTAATAATTAATTATAAATTTTAAATAATTTATTTTTTAATATTTTTCGCAGTAGTACATCCAACTTGTAAGACTCAATATTTGGTTATAAAGCTATTATAAATTTGAAATAATCGATACAATATCATTATAACCTACTATTTACTCTTTACTTTTGGCAACAGTACTATATTTCTGTCTAAATTTAAGTAGCTTTCTTCACTCGTGGCTTTTTAAGTTATTGATTATTGCCACCATTTAAATATCTAAATGTTCTTAATAAGTCACAGAACTGTACAAATGTGTAGCAAGAATCCAGGATATAACAGATTCTAAACTCCTTCCCCTCTCATTGTTACGACAATGTGTAAAGCTTTCACAACACAAGCCAAGATAACTTAAATAAAAAACCGTAAAGTTATGACACTGCTTAAGAACATTATTTATGTATTCAGTTTTGAATAAACAATGAAGTAATTTATAACAAGAGAAGATGCCAGTTTGTTCTTGAGCGTTGTTTGTTTTCAAAATCATCTTCTTTGACCCGTGAAAATTCTGAATTGAATTGTAAACTGCACGCATGACGAAGTTCGGGACACCCGAGAGACATGGTATTGCACAATCAGTGGATCCTCCTCGCTGACGACAGATGGAGACTTTCCCCTCTTTAAACAGAACACATGACTCAACGAAAGTGCCGGAGGGATTGCCAATTTCTACCGGTTATTGTAGTTTCTTTTTTAAGCAGTCACCAGTAGAAGGACTTTCTTTCATAAGCTATAAAACCTTCTTCCAATGTGTGTTTCACTTTTCTCCAGTACCTGTTTGAGTAAGAGATTACGACTCAAGTGAGAACTGCAGTTATCTTGCGCTAATGTTTATAGCTTACTTGAGAACTGGCTTTTAATACCTGGGACAGGACCTTAACAACTTCAAAACAATTCTTTGCTTGCTTTTCTGGACATTCTCCTTTTCGTAATGGCTCAATAATTTTGTGTTGTACTGCGAGTCCACACATTACTTGTAATTAGCAAAGTACCCATGCTCCACACAGGCAACTATTGTCAGTGTTTAATTCACACCTTTGCTAGACTCGTACTGCCTGACTGTGCAATTACAAAGTTACGATAACTAATGAATTACTAGTAAATTTAAAAGGCTCATTCAACACGGCTTCTTTCCTCAAAGAGGTAGTAAATGTTACATTCTTGATCAGTCATGAAATAACAAAGTCCTAATAAACGTATATTCTAATATTCTAATACGTATAGAAATATTCAGATATTTCAGTACTAGTTTCCTATTAAGAATGCCTGTTTTAAACCTCTTGAAGTAACTACGAGGTTAGGAGTACGCCAAAACACGTGCGCGTATAAATTTCGCTGAGGTTGTATTCAAAATTCCATATTATAATTCAATTCATAATTTATTTCATTCCCAAAATGTCCTGCGGGCAGATAGACATACAGAATATATACAAAATATTTAATGACAAAAATTACGCTCAGTCAATTTATATCGTTGAACCATTACATAACTCATTATTTTGTATGTAAAAATGAGGTTTAATGCAAAATTTAAAATCTACGGATAAAACAATTTCTCAGAATATCTTGCCACATTATGCACGCACAAGAGAGTACTACAACGCAAGAGTACGATGAAACCAAATCTTGACACAGACTTTTATTAACATTGACTTTCCGTTGTATTATTTTTGGTTTCGCCATTAGTAAAAATTTTCACATGTTGAAATCTCGAATGATTGTACTCAATACTAATTATTGCTGATATTTAAACATAGCAGCATATAACATTTCAAGTCTGTAGTTTATTTAGTATACGAGATACCGTGCGGATAGAAATATAGTTAGGAATAAATAAAATTTTTCTACCTTCTCGAGTTATAAACTTAGCTGAAACTCAGCTTATAATAACAAAACAATAATATGAAATGGCACCCCTATTCGGGTTTATATAGAAGTGTCGTGAAACAACGTGGAGGACTGATCATAACTTACGACATTCGGGACAACCCATGGTTGGCATGTTCAGACGTTGTTTCTTATACATAATTGAATAATTTCATGTTTAATGTAAATGTGAATATACTGAATATATCGGCAACGTCTTGAAGTTCTAAAGAAAACACTAGTATTTTGGGGGCCTATGACCTAATATAATTACATATTTATAATTGAACTCTTAAACTTGAAGTTTTGAAACTTCTTGAATACGAGAATTAATTTTAAAGGCCAAGAGTTTAACATCTAAAGTCATTACAAGCATTAATGACAGTAAAACAGACGTTATCCCTGTCATTGTTATAGTATTTTCTGGGATTTTATAATTTATTAATGTTTTAACGTTATAGCCAGCAGTGTGGAGTTGGCTCTTAGTTCCTAATAAGTACAGTTAGCATAAAATATATATTCTTAAAGTTATGTATAATGGTTTTTTATGTATTAGTTTGTTATGCAATGTTTGAGGCCTTTTGGCTGTTTATGTTTGCAATTTATTATTTTCACCAACGAAAGATAAAATTTATTGAATATGAAAAGGAGAATTTTTGTACAATAATTTGACGATCGTTAGTCTTCTTACCTGTGACTGAGAACAGAACGTTAAATTTTGCGAAATATATGTTGTAATTTTAATTAGGAAAATATTTCCCCTTTTTAAATTTATCCGGTAAAAAAAAACACACATGCCAGAATAGTCTTGTTTTTATTTAGTCGTATTATGGTAGTTTTGTTTTTTAAGGTAATGAGGGGTCGTTTCCCTGATTTGCCTTATTCTATCCGTCCTCATGGATCTGTACTAGGATCTCATGAAATAGAATAAGTAGAGATGTCAACGTCACTTATAAAAAGTGGAACGTTCAAATACAAGGAGTTCAATGCGCTCTAACTCAATCTCTAAGTATGATCTCAGATCTCTAACTAAGATCTCAGATCTAAAGTCCAACGCCTTAGCCCGTGAGGCAACGCCGCACCGGCGCTTTTTATTGCACAACGTGCTTTTTAGTAGATGTTTTATAACGTTATTGAAACATTTTCTACTGTCTGAAATACTTAACTTTTAGCCAAGAGCATGATAATTATAATATGCGTTTAGAATTGACTATATTGTTTAAAAACATAATACGTATATATTAATATGGGTTCTTCATTATATATCTTTTATATGATTTAGAAGATAATGAAACATATACAGTACGCAAAATACTTCAGGAAACCTCATACTTATTTTCCAGAGTAAAGACATATATAAAACAATTCTTATTACATACAGCTAAGAATAATAATAATTGTAATATATTCCACTTGAAGTGGTGTGAATGAGAGTTATCTGAGGGCCACTAAGCAAATAGAAAGCAGCCTTCCAAAACAAGGTTGAAAATAAAGTTTTGCTTATTCAGTGACATTAAAATATATATATAGAAAATGTTTCTACCTTGATAGTATAACCATTTGATATATTTTTATCAGCGATGGTTTCAAAAATCAGACAACTCTCGTACATCAATTCCTCGGTCAGTTAATAATGTTGGATACAATTTGAACGGTAACATCCAGATTGCAACAAAACGTTACTTAACCCAGATGTAAACGAATGCAAAGTCGGGCTCGTAGCTCGATCATTACCATAAACGTAGACAAGGGCCTGAGAAAAGTTTCTCGAGTTAGTGCTCTGACTTCAGTTCCAATTATACGAGTCACGAACTTCACATAACGAGCAATTGAGAATTTTGGTGACGGTAACGATCTTGTCTCACAAAGAGGCTTATTCATGAAGGGAAAGTGCTTGCATGGTGCTAGGACTAATATAGCCAGAACACTGAACGGATTCGGAATTGTTTACTATTCACTCTCATACTCACACAATGTTTTGAAAAGGTATCGTTCGGCTACAAATGTGAAATGTTGAAGTTTGATCCTTGATTCAAACCAGAAATAAAATAGAATCATTATCCACTCTTAACAATAACCGTTGTAATTTTTATTAGAAAAAGGTCACTATATTAAAATAGGAAAACTTAAGAGAAAATCAACAAAAATAGACTCACTTTCAAAAGTACTAATATAGAAATATAAGTATAAAATTATAGCTTACCAAATGTGTTATTCGCATGACTGTTAGATCAGAGTTTATACGTTAGTTGATAGGTTTCCATGTAAAGCCATGAAACAGATGATTACTTGCAAAATAATTAATGTTTTATTGATTGTGAATCCTATTTTAGTAATATTACTCCAAATGGATAGAGCAATACTTCAAGAAAAAAATACTCTTCGTTTGACATTAATAAGCTTATCCTTATACTAAAAACTGCCAGAATTGTTTTAACTTACATAAATATTTTCTTATACTGCAATAAATTGTCATTCTATATTCTACTTGTAACAATTTATTTTAAAACCAACGGTTTCATTTTATTAACAACTAGCAGTTGCCCTCGGCTTCGCACGCAATTTCCCGTTGAAAAACAGTACACTATATTCACGTATTCTTTTTCCAACACATTCTAAACATTGCTGAGATAATTGATAGTCGTTCCTTCGTGAGCCTCTTGGGCGCATTATGAAGGTATGTACCATATTTCCGGCCTGTCTTTTCGTGGTTTTTGCTAGATATTGATAAGTTATTCAGAAGAATTAATTTATATGGATGAATCTCGATAAACTAATTAGGTTGTAAAGAATGACATTCGGTCTGTTAAAATTAATTTTCTGTCTAAGATATTTCCAGTATTATTGAGGAGTGTGCCTTCAAGAAAATGTATCAAGGAAAACCAATTTCGATCATAAAGCGTCTTCTTTCGGCTCTTTTCATTTACCTTCGATCTACCCAAATTCGGTTACCTTATGTCCAAACATCCACGGATTTGTACAATGAGGTTGTTTTCATAATAGCGTTTAATAATATTTTCATTGCATTAGATATTTTATTGATCATTGGTGCAATCTAAATGTAAAATTATGCAATGACGTCTTCTATGCAACCTGCATTACACTACTGGTCAAGTACTTTACAATAACAATTTTCTAAATTTTAAATGTAAACAAATGTTTCTGCCTCTTTGATGAACTTCAGCTGAAAGTATTAACAGCTGTTAAGTATCAGTTCGCTTTGTATTACGTGTCGTAGCGCAGTCTGTCGGATCCAATATAAAACACGTTTACGTTCTTATCATTACATTCGAATGTAAATAAAATAATTTTTCAATTTGAATTCGACTTTATTTGGTGAAATGAATGTGTTATGGGTGGTAAAAAGCAATCTAAGTGTTAATTCAGACCAAAAGCTATACCTGATCCAAATTTCAGCACAATCCGTATAGCAGTTTCAGCGTGATTCTAGGACAAACCTCCAAACATCTAAACATAAAAACATCCAAACATCCTAATATCCAAACATTCAAACTTTCACATTTATAATATTAGTGGGATAATTTATATGAAAAGTATATATTGAATAATATCACTTTTAAATTAAACAACCAGTATTTGTATTAAAGAGAACACATAATAAGTTGTGTCTTAGTTTATGATAATATTTTGATTTTATTTTATTACCATCAGCATGTAATGTAATAGTGCCAGTTCCAGTGTTTAAAATTTTAAAAGACTAAACTTAGATTTTGCATTGACCATCCGACATTGTTGAGAGGAATTGTATATCTTAAAGCCTAATTACTCCTTTTAAAGCAAATAAACCCTATTCCACTTCCACAAAAGTTTTGAAACTTAGATAAAAATTGAGTACAGAGTTTTAAACAATGGATAGGGAAACAGTGACACTACCATTTATGAACCAAGCATTTCAATGTATTCACTAAGCGTGGCAAAGAGATTCAAGCCAATTAAAACCTCCTGTAAACTGGACAATTTGCTATTCCACACGTTGTCTCTCAGTTGGGCAACTTAAGTGGTCGCCACTTCCAGCTGCGTGTTACCGCACAATGTCGCACAATGGCGACACAATGATCACACAATGGGCACACAATAGCCTTGTCGCTGACTTGACAACTAGTTCCGACTCTCCGGAGACAGTTCACTCGTTGACTCTAGTCCTTCAGATATGTCCTGAATATTAAATGTGGACAGTTAGGAATATCTAACAATTACTTTGCTCGTGAAAGAATAAATAATGTGTGTTTTTCTTTAGAGACAATAAAATCCAATAAAGTATATGTACTTTAGAAAAGCTTACATCGTTATGTTCATTATATGTAATTTAAGAATAGTTTTATTTACAACTGAAGAATGAAAATCTAGTTGATAAGAAGAGTATAGTATCTAATTTATAAGAATACTATAGAGTATCTGATTGACGAGAAGAATATAGTATCTAGTTGTAGTTTTCATAAATATGATAACAAATCAAAGTGTTGCAGAGGTTCAAAATGATCGCTGATCCAAATGTGCACGTATCTACTTGTTCCATGGTGTACTACATGCGATTTATTCGTGTCAATTTTATTCTCCACTCACTCTTTTTTCCCCTTACCCCATCCAAACGAAGAATAGTAATGAATTAAACGAGCGAGCGCACTGAAAATGGGGACGGTACTTAAGTGTGACATTCAAACTAGCAGCAGAAGACATCAAAAAGCCATTTTAAGTTACAGCTTCTAGTTTCTTCTTTCAAGTTGTGTGTGTTTAACGCTAGTAAATATGAAAATATCTAAAGAAAAACAATGGCTGTTTTTTCTATTAAAGGAAAAATTACAAGTTGCTGAATAATCCCCAAAGGAAATTATGTGAAATTTAAAAAAAGAGACAACACCGTATTTAACACTGACAAAGAGCGAAACCTGAAAAGGTGTAAGGTTAATGGCGTCAATATTAATGGTTGGTAAGTTTGCTGTAAATTATGTGCAAAATAAAGAATACATACATGCTTAACTGTTCTCGTAGGTTAATTCTTGACCGACAAATAAAGAAAATGGTTATGATATATAGTTATCTATGAAATGTGTATTTATTTATAATCAGTAATTCGTCCTTAGGAAATCGTCTTCTACTTTTAAGCCTTTTAAGATGAAACAGTTTTAGAAGTCAGTTTTATTTACAGCTTAATTATAAATTAGTGTAAATTACTAAATTCTTGTCTAAGATAATATTATTTCTTGGATTTTTATTAACTTCCTGAAAGCCACCCTATACTATAGTAGCTGCCTAAAAACGTTTCCAAGTCTTATCATGGTTATTTCCAATCTTAATTCATTCCTAACACACATTTTTACAATGTTCTATCTGTAATATTTAAGGAATAAACACTCTTTCGATGTATTCAAATGTGTTTATGTGTATCCATTTCTATTAATTAATACGTGACTCGACCCAAAAAAAGTCTGCGGTACAACCCAGTTTTTGCGGACAAACCTGCGCCCCGACCCTGCGTTTCTTGTGGCTAAGATTAATGCAACGTCTAACTCAAAGCAAAACGGCCAAACTTTAATTGAGTTAGTGGTGTTATTTGCGCTGCAGTAGTTGGGTGAGGAATGGGTTGTACCTACACCACACAGACAACCGGAGTAAATCAACTGGTCTTGTGTTCCGACTTATATCTGGGAACCAAGTTTGCTGCAGGTACAGGCAGCCATTAATAAACAGCAGCAGGAGGGCCATAACTAACGCTTGGCAACATCAGCAGAAAACGCCTGTTCTTAGACCCTACGGAGGGAAATCATTTACAAATCCGTCTTGAAGTTTCTGCTCGTAGAATATACCTTTATCGACTAACAACAGTAGTTGTTCTATTAACAAACTTACAAGTGGCATCTTACATTACTAAAGACAAATTTTAAACGGTTAGTTATATACTAGCAATTGTCTAGCACGTTTCTTAGAGCACCTAAATATTCGGTTAAATAATAACAAAACAATAAAAAGGTTTTACAATTCTATTGCAGTTTTATGGTGTAGCTTATGATGAATATGTAGTTCCAATTCGCCCGTCTTAATACATCAAATTCCTGGATTGAAGTTTATGTTTTTAAGTCCCGATTTTACTACAATTTTAAATTGTAGAAACGGAAACAAAAGCGTGCAGCTCCCATTTATGGCAGACGCATAGTAAGTTTCTTCATTCAAGAATTAATTATGCTTTAATACATACAATGCCTTTCAACAATATCGGATTGTCATTGCAAAATTTAAGTCAAGTTTCTTAAATATTTAAACGCTGGAATATAGAAGCATTAAATACCATGCCGATGATAATAAAATAAAAATGTGATCATAAAATTTTCATTGCTGATCAGCTTTTCACTTATTTACCAATAAACAAGCATATGGAAAATATTTTATCAAAACATTACAATACAGGAAAACTCGGAATTTTGGTTGAGTTCAGAGCTTACGGCTAACCAATCCCTAGAACATCCATTCCATTTCAAAGGGAAGTTAAAAATACTTTTTGTTACTCATTGTGTTAACGAGTAAGTTAGATTGTCCATCTCCATATTACACAGATATATAGCATAGCTTTTGATAAAATACTGATAAAGTATAAATTGGTCAGAGAGAATAAGTGGTTTTTCATTTACAATACAATTTGTACATTTCTGTAGAAAACTGAATGTTTGGCCATATTTCAGGAATGTCGAGTTATACAATTCCTTTATATTATTTTATTTTATATTTGACGGATCACTTCCAATAAAATCGTTTCATTGTACATTGCAACATCTTTATATTAAAATTACCATATTTTTGCATAGTCTAATTTCTCCTATAAGCCACTAACACGGGCAGGCTATTCCATTTATGTTTTTGCCGATGACCCTACAGAAGCTTCTTGTTTGTCGGGATTTATGCATGGCCGCATCCAACTTGGGCCGAACAAGGAACTTTAATTGAGTTAGAGGGATTGTTTGCACCCCAACTACCGGACAACTCGCCTTCAATACAACAGACTAGTCTATATATCCTCTCCCTCGAGCTTCCTCATGGGCGAGATTCAGCCTCAGGTGTAATTGGTTCTTAACTGTTTATGTTTATCACAAATTTATCAAGATATCAATTTCTTTAGCGTATTATATTTGATTTATTGAACGATTGAATAATGTTTAAATTTGCCACGTTACCTAAAATTATCTAAAACCACTTTTAATAACTATTAACAAAATAATATATTTATTTTCATAACTAATTTGTATGGGCTACAAACTTATATATTGTAAAATATTATTAACGCGTTTCAATTTTAAGTTATATCTTAATTAGTGCATTAATGTAGGGAATTTGGATTAATTTGGCGTTTTGGGTAGGGAAGGATAAAAACCAAGGAGGGGTAGGTATAAAAGGAGGGAATAAAAGGGTTATCAACATTCACGTGAGAGTTCGAGTGATAAGAATAGTATATCAAGCGCATTTGAAAGTAGTTTAAATGTTTTCAGTATTTTTATGTTTTTCATCATTTTGCCACAGTTTTCTACCACCATGGTTATGTTTATTCCTTGTTTTACCTTTGTTATTTTGTCCTGTTTTCCATTGTGCACCTTCTTTGGGCATCTCGACTTTGTTTTTCCTGATTATTTAGGGCTGTTTGTGTAGTTATATAGATAAATAGATGTTCCTTGTCTTTTGAGGTGCTAGGGAGTAATGTTTTTCAGCATACTCATTGTAAACGTTACTATTTTAGTGCAGTTTAAAGTATAATACTATCATTGTGTCAGAGTGGACAGAAAATACATTCTGCTGTTTTCTTTTACTTCGTAAGGGGAATTCAAATTACTTTAGTAGCAGTCATAGTCGGCCAGATACGTATTACACGGTGAGTGTGCATTATTTTGATTTATCATGATAGGCCTTTTGGAATTTTAAATACTTACAGATCGGTACTACCTCGAGGGATGTTTTTGCCAACAATGGTGCTTCACCCCGAGCTGATGGGCGAAGGCGCTAATGTCAGCCCATTCAACTACTAGTTCCTTTTACGATGATTTTAGTGTGCGGCTTTCTAGAACTTAAGTTGTTTTCTGCTGTTTTTTTCTTTTACTTAGTAAGTATTTTCCTTTTTTTAAAAAACAAATATAGTGAAAGGGATAACTTAAACATCTGCCTAATCGTGTGTAAACTCCGACTCTATATTTATATTTAAAACATAAAGTATGATTTTACGAGAATTAACATTCTGAAATTTTCCTACACAATCAAACATTACACAATATATAGCAACATTTCATAGCGGTTGTAGAAATGCTTTAATAAATATGAAGCTCTGTTTATAGCGTATGAACTATCTTTTATGAAAGAATTAGCTTCGCAAAGATATTTTTGAGCTGAATACTAACACCAAACTCACATATACACAGATAGTACGATAAATGTTCACTTACATTATCCAAATTCATGCTACGTATGAAATGATTAAAACCACCAGAACAATAACTTTTATCACTAAACAGAATTAAGCTAAGTAAACAAATAATTATTTCCCCGCGCGTTAATTTTTACAAGCGCGTTTCATTCATAACAGATGTGTTTAAACCCTCAACAGTGGATTCTATTGTGGAGATAACAAAACGCAATTTACGCTAGTCATAGACTATACTCATTAACAAGGTAGGATTAAGCCACGCTATATCGTGTAACAGGCTTCGCTGAGGTTCAACGCAGAATTTCAAGTATGTACTTAATTTCATTATTGCCAGATAGAACGACAGAGAATAAAACGGAAAAGATATGTTCTTCCCAGTTTTGTTTGTGAACGGTTATGGAAAACTGGAAAATTTGTATTCTCTGTATGTAACAATAGGTTTACATTTACATTTTAATTTAATACTTCATTCAATGTATGCGCTATTTCATAAAGCTAATAGTTTACAGACAAAACTATGGTAACACCGTGTGCAGTGCACACTTAAGTAACAGTTAATAATGCAAAACCCCTAGTTTTGGTCCTAAAAAGAGATGTACGTATAGGCGTTTTTTTTTACCTATCAATCAATCACTTCATTCGCAGTACTTATATTTGAACGTTTACTCAGTTGAAGAATATAACCAACGGAGGATGCCAAAGAAGCAAGGATGTTGCCGAGAAGCAGATGTACCTGGAGCCGTGACTGGTAGTCGTGACCAGGTCAAGACCGAGATAAGAACAGCGACCACGAGCCCTGTACATCACACAGACATGACACTCATTATAAGAACAAAAACTTAAAATCGAGACAAATCATTCGGTTATTTTGTCACCAAACTCTATCTAGAATTTCCCTGTACAGTACAAAACCCTATGATCAATTATTGTCTTTACTATATAGCTCAATAGTCTGTGGTTATTCCTATTATCAATGAGATGAACAAAACCAGGTTCAGGGCCTCCTTCAATACACAGATGCAAATCAGTATTTTCATTTTAACCAATTGTTCGATAATCGTAATCAGTAATCTTAACGCCCTTAGTTGCTCGATTGTGCTGATGGATGTTATTACTGTAGCACTATCTAGTAAAGTATGACCTATGTAAATGTAACTCGTAACCGTTATTTACAAACTGTATCTATGGAACACTAATCTTCACATTAGGTCCCTGTTATAGCGTAAAGTGATTGCATTTCCTTCGAAACAACTATTTTTTTAATTAATTATAGTTCTTCCTATTGTGTTGGTATCATAGCTATCACTTCACTTTTTAGGTTTAGGCTGTTTGGACAAATTTTTAACATGATTAATTTCCTTAAATAGTTTGACTCGATGTGTAGGGCCAAAATGTATCTAATAAGAAGTACATTTTTACAAAACAAAAATACTTACATACAATACAATGTTATAATCTTATCCAAGCATTATAAGAGACGCCTTTTGAATAAACAAGAAAGATAATAACTTTAATACAGAAGATAGAGTCCGATTATCAAAAAGTTGACAGCCTCTGATAAAGAATCCATATTGATATTTGTTCAGTTATACTAATAGTTGATTTGCTAAGATTCAGGCAATCGCAATAAAACTCCGTCCCCTATAATATATCTAGATTTTACCAATTTGTTTACTGGCAGTTGCGGTTTAACATCTGTTGACTAAAACTGATACCCACAGCCAGAACAATCTATTCCAAGAATTTAATTGAGTTGTCTCTACCGCAAAACGTAAATAATGCTAATCATAAAATTATTTTGTAATTTATCTACGGTATTAGTTTTTATTAAAGTAATTATCTTTAGAACATTACGGATCAAATTATCCTCTGGCGTCCGGGATTTGAGTAGTAAAGTGCTAAAGATAGGAATAACAAATTTACATAGCATACATACCAAACGGTGCACCACTAAAACCTATTTCACACTCTCCCTCCAGCAACTGTGTGAACTTTAGTATTCGGAATAAAATTACAAACTGCGCTGCAGGTGGTGTGTGAGGTAACCATCTCACCTTTCCCACAAAGGACCTGTTTCATAGAACTACAATTACAATTGTTCAGTTATAAATGTCTTTTCCAATAACTTATAACTGCAGAATAATATGTTTTAGTGTAGTAAGTTTTCGTATTTTTTATTTACTAGAGAGAATTGTTATTCCATGCATATTCCTCAACTCCCCCCCGTACATACACAGATCATTCCTATCACATTGTTGTTGATACTGCCGGACCCAAATTGAGGTCTCATCAAATTCTACTTACCGAGGGAAGGGGACCGCGCTGAACGTTGGAGCTAATGCTGCCTCAGGACCAGTCGTGTGAGTCTTCCGTGACTATTGTACTCTGTCGCGTCATTCGTCGGAATGACTTCCCCTGCCATCCCGGACCGCTTGGCAGAGAAAGGATGGTGCAAATTTCAGATCTGGTCAGTGTTACTGTGTAAGGCGAACTGTGTATACGAATTGCTTCATGCTACACAGATTATGATGTAATGCAATGATCTATACTTAATGCCTGGGATGGCAAACTCTCTGGGATTATGCTATTCGATCCAATGTTACTCTCGTAATATTGCTTCTTGGTAAAGTAGTTCAACTTAATACATCACTAATTTTATTAGAGCCACGTTGACATTTAAAAACAGTAATAAATCATTTATATTGTTACTATTCCCTCCCTGAAAAGTTAGTGGTGATAAGAGCATTGTGTAAATTACTCCAAGTTTTCGATAATGTTTGGTGTGATATCCATATCTAGAAAATGTTTACCTATTAACCATTTATGGCAAAAAGCGTAGCAATATTTTTGAATTCTTCAATAAATTGCCAAATATTATCTGACATATGTGTGTTTAAATAATTATTTTATAATTTGATATACTTGAAGTAGAATAGACATAGACATCTTGTGACAAAAAAGTGAACTTTTTGTATTAAATATGTGTTTGATATAATCAAAACCCTTTTTTTTACTAGAAGTGCTCATACAGGTATAAGGAATACGAAATTTCTTGCAAGGCTGTGATTAACAGTCAGCAGGTATAAAAGCGCTTGGTTAAAAATTACAAAAAGACACAGTCATGACTGATGTTGCGTATTTGGAAATAGCAAATATTTTGCCACGTAATACAATTTCAACACAATTTACATTTCAACTCAGCTGTCTGAGAGTGATAAATAAAGAGAACAACTTAACCAGACCGCCGACTGCCCAAGTTTGGCCGCACATACGAGGTCCGACAGCAAGACAAATAATGTCCCCTATAACGGCCAATAACAACGTCACCCTGTCACAGCCAGACCTGCCACGAGACTTGTATTGTCTCCAGTTCGACTTTCAATCGTTATATCGGATTGCCACCCTGCAAACAATATAAGTCCTCCATTTCTGCCCTCTTGGTTTGACCCAATCGCTTCTATATTTCTCGTTTTGTGATACGTTGTTTTTCTCTATTCAAAGATGTATCTGCAATTTAAAAATGATTCCTAATTCCGTTATGTTAAATGAATACAATCACTCTTTTAGTTTTAAGCTGCTTAAATAATAACTCAATCTTTAATTGAGGTATCCAATCTTCTTTTGACGATCACACTCTACTTTTAAATCCATAGGAATAAAAAACTCATTTCAGGTTTTAGTGAATGTACATGAAAATAATAACCTTTTTTGAATACCCCTTTACATGAAATCAATTTTATCGGACAAATTTAGTTTTTGACGTGACAACGTCTTAAATTAGGTTGCGGCTCGGAGTCACTCATGAAAAAGTGTAACGCCCGGTAACGTTACGATGCCCGTCCAGTGGGTCCGCCGCACGGGATCCGCACGGGATAAAGCAGATAACTGTGGGTCCGCCGCACGGGATAAAGCAGATAACTATGTTTATTCGTGAAAATGTGGAGTGCTTAGATTCGTCATTTACAACAACTACAACAATAAAGGTAAATAATTGTACACTGATATTTCATTATCGTAAACTATGATTGATTGATTAATTGTTAGATTGACACAAAAGTTGAGAAACTGAGTTTATAGGTTATGTCATACTATTGACCAATGTTGATAGTGTTAAGTAAATTATTAGTTTAAATCACTCTGCAATCAATCGTAATTCAGTCGATTGAGAAGAAACAGCGCGTATTGCTAGTCAAACATTTAAAATAACAAATTATAACCTCTAACCTGTCATAACAGTGCGACCAAACAAACGAACTAAACCGACCAATCACCACGCGCGGAGTTAGAATTTAACTGTGTTTAGCAAGAATTTCAAATTCCAATTTTAGTAAATGTTTTATTCAACTTTACCATTTACAATAACAAATTTTAATTAATTTCAAATTATGTACAATGTTTTAGTAAACAAAATATATTTCTATAGTTAAAATTTGTGCAATTCTTATTTTCATTCAATTCCTTGTTCCTATTGTGCAATTTAATAATATTCATATCAATAAATATTCTACCGAGAAAAAGACGTTGTCACGTAAAATCTTCGCCCGTAAAACCGACTTTACAGGCAACCATAATGTTTTTTTTTCAGGATTTAGTACCGCACATAAATAGATTTCATAAATTAAAACCATGCCAGTAACTAAAAAACTTTTTTTGCACTATCTAGTAAAGGTTAAAAGTAGTTAAACAAGCAAGATTAATGCTAAATTGTAGAAGCTTAATTCTGAGATGTAACGGTCTCAATCTTGCTTTCGTTACCAATTCACTTTTTGTGCACACGATTACACTAAACTAGTGAACAATCCTGTACATAATTAATAAAGGCTTTGCCTCCTAAGTAGGTTTATGGAAGGCGCTTCCTAAGCTGCACATTAAGGCTTATAGTAATATGTCAGCTTCAGTATAAAAACTTAATACCGAAATATTTGTGTTTATTGTCTCACATCCTAATCTTAACAATATTATAAATGCGAAAGTGAGTTTGTTTGTTTGTTACGTTTTCACGCGTACACTATTCAAGAGATTGTACTAAAATTTACATAGACATTTTTATGGTCCGTGGTTAACAAATAGGCCTATTCTTATTTCGAGAATCCCTCCAAACTACACCCCCCCCACCGGTCTCTTAATTTGAGAAAAATCCCATCTGGTCTATAAAGGAGCATGAGAACAAACAAATATTAATAATTGAAAGAGCCTATTAAATGTAATCTACTGTTCAGTGTAAACATTGAAATATACCGGTGCAACTATATTATTAATAATTTTAAACATTATTAATAATTTTTACGTTTATAATGTGAAAGCATATAGTAAACTTAATAGTAAAATACTTATTATTTCAAACTTTTTTGCAACCGCTTTTGAGCACAGAGTAAGAAAATATTCAGTTAATAAAATTAAAAATTGTAGTAAAATATTAAGTATTCAGTGCTTAATCAGTAATTTAAATATATATAAGACAAAGTAACTATTTACCTTTTATTAAAAATATAGAATGTTACAAAATCCATCTTAGATTTTTTGACAGAAGTAGGCTTCTCAAACTTGTATGTATATATGTATCCTCGATCAGGTAAACAAGCTAAATTAAATTCTGGCACAAAATATATCAAAACAAGATAAATTACAAAAACCATAAATATATCCTTTTTGACACATTCTTTTAATCTTGGCAAGACAAACTCAACATTGGTGTCAAAATATAATTAACACGAAACAGAATTACTCATACACGTGTAAAGTCTAAGAAATATCGTGCAAGGCACGATATTGGTGACGATAATGGTTACACAAATATTGATAACCATAATATGTATTAAAATAATACATATTATTTTAATACTGATGTTATATGATAAGAAATCTCACAAACATTGAAAGAAAGCAATATTTTTAGAATATTCTAGAAGAAAATCATGATTATTTCAAATTTGGCAGACTCAACATTCGTAACAAATCAATACTTCCCAACATAGCTGCGTTAAGTGGACACAGCTATGAACTTTTGCTACTCAGCGAAGGCTGTTCCGCGATACGTATTGTGCTGTACTACTACCTTGTATTTTAAATGGAGAAAATGTTTTATAACAAACTTCTATGCAGTTAATAATGTAGCAGGTGGAACCTCGTCCATCTACAGCTATGATTGTTGACTTCTCAGAGCGCATACAGAACGTAACAAATCTGTAAAACAACAATATGGTAAATAATGACATATAGAAATCATAATTTAATACAGATACAAGTATTATTTTTTTTATAAAAAATTAATTTCTCCTGACTTATATCTTTTATGAAATTCTGTTTTTTCTACAGTGATGAATTTAATTCACAAATTATTGTTTGAGTGGATTAAGTTGATGTTCAGTAGGTAGTCAAGTAACATCTCTCATATGCACAATTTGAATATGTTAAATATTAATCTAGCAAAGAAAATTTGGAAATTTAATGATTTTTTAACGAAATAATATATATATATATATATATATATATATATATATATATATATACCTTAATTTAACATTTAGTTTTTATACGTTACCAGTTTTTTAGTACATACGTAAAACATTTACTATATCACATACTTTAAAACTAGCTGAAACCTCCGTAAATTGTTAATTACATGCATCTAATCTCAGACGGCGAAACTAGATTATACAGATTATTGCATTGCATTAAGCAGCTTATTGTCGCTTAAAAACACAAGTTTTATTAATTATTTAAATTTAAACTCTCTCTCATAAAGACATTAACTATAAATATATGTAATAATAAACAAATTATTGGTACATTGGTTCTTTAGTTCTAGACCTTATTTTCCGTATTAGGTACTATATAAAAAGTACTTATTATTATAAATATTTTTAAACCTAATTTTAAATGTTCTACTGATAATTTTCCCACTGATGTAGTCACACATGGGCTAAATAATACATTGTTGTTCAATATTTTTCTTGTTAATAATCATTATAAATTTGGTTTATTAAATTAAAAACCCATTGTGAAATGGTAATAATTTTTTGACCCAATTTCTTTCTATAACTATATTATATAACTCATTATCTTTAGTTTTCTCTATCACGTATGTCTCTGAGGAGAGATTAAAGGACTAAAGGCGGAGACGGAAACAAGAGAGTGAGATAAACAAACAATCCTTTATCAAGGCCTTTGTTCTCCTGAATGTGACTCGGGGGGACTGGTCCGAATCCTATTGGGCATTACTTTTAATCAAATGTCTCCTGGAATCACTTAACTCTTTAGTAACGACTCTTACAAGACCAGTCTAAATGGATTAGCTTTTAAATCCTCCTCTGTCTCTCTTCTGCAACCTCTTTTCACTTGGTCTATGACTATTTTAAATGAACGAGCTTTCATTCTGCTGTTGTTTAAATACTTGAACTTGAAGTAATCATTCTAATGGATTCTTTTGTAATTATAAGAATCTTTCTTTAGTTAATTATTTATTTAGATTAAAGTGTTTTAGTGGAATTGCGTATTTGTGAAATAGTACTGACTTTATTTAGCAATTAATCTTAGTTTAATTGTATCATTTGTATAATTAACATTGTATAATTGTACATTAATACAATTTGTAGAGTTATGTTACTTTAGGTCGTTTCTGAAATTAATGTACGTCTGTTGTCTCGTAGACTTGTAACCGGGTAAAGTTATGCAAATTTTACTGCTTCATTTCCAATTGTTCAAAAGAAACCGCCGTATCTATTTTATATACTAATAAAAATATTCTCAGTATGTTTTGAATTGGTTTATTTTGATATTTTTTCGTTGCCATCATGGTTACCCATAAGAACAATGTAAAAATATTCACTAACGCTTAGCCATATTCCACGTAGTGGCATCACTGCATCACTTATCAAACCCTGTGTTACCTATATGTAAATGAAAACAATCCTTCAAGTCTACAAGTCAGTTTGTTTTAGAGATATCGTGTAGACATTCAGGCAAACAACATAAATGAACATTTTCCAGCTCTTCGAGTTACAGGCTTAGCTTACGTATATGTACTTTTTTTATCGTAATTTGTTTTATTGTGTTGCTATTGTCCTATTATATTTAAATTATGAACTACTGTGCATTCGGTACAGCATCACCTAAACTTTTGTAAACTACAAGTCATAAACTCTGTTACCTGATAACTACGTTGTAACTTGGTATACCACTAGATCTTTTCTAAAACAACTAAACTTGTAACTTGGTTATAGCTATGTTTCTGATTAGTCCATGCTGTATGCTGATGACACGACTCTCTATTTCAGTGAAAATTCAAACTTATTTAACATGTCTTTGTGAAGTGGTGGTTCTGGGTGTAAACGTGCAATAATGTTGGCAGACTCCATTCTAAAAAAAACACAATCCACTAAATTCCTTGGAATACACTTTGATCAAGGGTTTAAATGGAATGTTCACATAGACTCCGTTTGCACTAAATTATCATCAGGCATTTACGTTTTGAGGTCTCTAGCTAAATACTACCCGAGATACGTACTGATGACGGCATATTTATGGGCTAATGTACCCACACTTTGCCTACGGATTGGTGTTATGGGGCGCTTGTAGAAACAATCAATTCTTGAGAGTATTCAAGCTTCACAAGAAAGCGGTTTGTATCATTGCCAACATGAATTTCAGAGTCTTACCGATCAGCCTTCAATAACTTGCAACTGTTCACTCTGCCCAGTCTCTAAAACAGTTTCACTCTGTAAGTCCAAATATACCCTGATAAAAGACCTCGAATTGCACCGATATGAGACTAGAGTCAGAGACAACTGCCGATCTGGAAGACATATCGGTAGTTTACAAACATTTGCCTTCTCAAGCAGGTGTTAATTTTATCAACAGGCTGCCAGCTCTATTAAAAATGCACCAACGCCTAAAGCGTTAAAAACACGTCTAGAACGCTTTTTAGCGTCAATTAAATTTTACAAAGGTGGCGCCTTTTTAGCCTGCAACTGTGAAACCAACAATTTTGAAAACTGGCCCTGGCGTTGAAGGTGGTGAAAAATGGCAAGTGAATGGAATGAAAGAGTGGGAAAGTAGCTGCAGCGGGTGAATACCGCTTTTGAAATGGCGTTAAACTTAACCTGTATGTTGCGTACTTCATTTCCTATAAATAGGAACTTGAAGTTATTTACATTCTACATTGAATTATGGAAAAATCTATACATGAATATAAGTATTAAATGTGCAATGTTATAGAGCTTCTTCTCTCTTTACACGAAAACTTGATAAGCATATGTATTTTACAGCTTCATTTCCATGAAAAAAAAGGAAAGACGTTTTATTACTGCTCAAGTTTAAAAAAATAGATTTTTGTCGTAAAATAAGATTTCAAGTTTAAGTGACGAATCTGAACGACTCTACTGTATGACTGATTGGTTTAAAGTAATGGACCAGAGTCCAAAGATTTAATGTGTTCGCCTTTAATGTTTTATCCAATTAGTACTGTTTAGACTCCCATGCCACGAGATGTAGGAAGCTTTGAGATAGAGGGCGAGTGAATCAATTATTAGACTATGCTGAGTCTAGGTGATGTCAGACAACTCTGAAAAGACACCGTCATTGAGTGGAGTCTTCATTTCGGCCAACTGAACTGTTTGATCTTTTTTCGCTACCATAAAACCATTGTAGAAGAGACTATGGACTGTGTGTTTATTACAATGAGGTAATAAGTGGGGTTCCAGCATTGAGTTGTTTGAAATGAAATGAAATGAAATGAAAAATGTCTTTATTGGAGGCGTAGTTAGGACTACAAAGTCCTCTCTACCACTTAACCTCGGTAACCAGTTTGCACATACTGATTGATGGTAAGGAAAACCAGTCATTGAATGATATTCTGTCAAGCCAGAAATCGTGTTTCCTCGTAATAGCATCGTCTTTATCGCGTGTTCTTAACACCTAAAAATGCTAAACGCGGATTTTCAAATTGCATTGTACACTTGACGTTTGAATATACTGAATTTACGTTTTCTAAAATTGTATCTAACTTGTCTTTACCGTGCGGCCAAAACGCTTATATCACCTTTGCAACGAACCATAAAATTTGGCTTCTTTGTTTCTTCCACTGTGATCTTCTCAAAGTCTTTCATATCTTTCATAATATAAATTTATCACCTCAGCTCAAAGACATATCTCACCAAATTCCAATGCTTCAGTAATAGCTGTTAAACGAAAACACTGACAGTAAATAATTTTCATTACATTTTACAGCTGTTTTTATGATTTGTATGTGAATATCTATAACTTTCATATGAACAGGTGGCCTATTTGTTTTCTATACTGTCAATGTACTACATTATTAATTAATTAACAATGCCTGTTTTACAAATTCACTAATAAAAAGAATAATAGTCCCAGGAACGTAGCTGAGGTGGGAAGCATTGATTCAATGTGAATGTTGAATTTAGACCTGATGAGACAATGAGAGTACCTCTTCACCTATATTACACTATATTTTGTGGTCTATATGTCTCTAATGTCGAAAACGATCTAAAGAGTTTTTTTAAATTTCTTTAGACGAACATGACTCCAGATATCAAGTCTGTGAAAACGACAGATTCCAGACGCTGCACTAAGCGAAAGGTGAACTGGAGCTAAAATCATATTATATTCTATAGATAGACAGATAGGCATGCCAGCATACTGAATAGACACTCAAATGGATAGATGTGTACCTTCATTGAACTCTAACCTATGTAAAGATTGTTTCATGTTCAGATTTAAAATTCTTACAGATGAAATCTATCCTGTAGATAGTTACGCTACGTATAAACTCAGTGACCATCATTAAACAGAGCTGGTGTACGTGAAAAATAAAAGTATAAAATCTATAGTTCAATTAATTCTTCAACAAAACATCACATGTTAAAATGTTATACGAATGAGCTCAGTATGTTTAAAAATTTGTTTATTCTATGACTTTCTCGTTGCCATCGTGGTTAATTACCCCAAAAAAACAATGTAAATACACTCAATATCGCTCACCCCAAATCCCATGGACTGATATGCACCATCATCGAACTCGGTGTTTCTTGTATAGAAATTAAGTTTCATGCTAAAGTCGAACTCATTATATATATATATATATATATATATATATATATATATATATATATATATATATATATATAATCGCTTTTATAACCTACTTTATTGTCATGTATACGAGGTTTATTCAAAAAATATCGCAACTTTTATCGTAAATTATTTATTTATTTATCAGTCTTAATTGTGTCCCCTTCAAATTAATCCCCATGACATATTATAAACTTGTGCTAACGTTTCTTCCAATTCTCGAAGCACTTCCAGAATTCGTTTTTTGTGATCTTGTTCAGCTCCTCCTTCGATGGCGTCGTACTTTTATGGGCCTCTTCAGCTTCGGGAACAAGAAAAAGTCACAGCATGCCAGATCTAGGAAACACGGCGGCTGCGGCATCATTCGTGTTATTGTTTTGGCTAAAAAATCATGCACAAGTAAATTGTTACAGGGGATAATAATGAATGGCGTTAAATTGTTATTTGTGGATAAGCCAATTTTTGTTCTTTCATAAATACGTGCATTTCTGGCGGTATGCTTCAATTGCGCATAATTTGCATAAAATATTCCTTATTAACAGTTCTACCCCGTGGCAACAACTCATTATGCACCATATCTCTGCAATCGAAAAAACAGTTAGCAAAACTTTCACGTTCAACCGAACTTGGCATGCTTTTTTCGGTCTTAGCTCGAGCGGTAGCTTCTATTTGGATGATTTATCTTTGGCTTCTACGTTATAACCAAAACCCATGATTCGTCACCGGTTATGATCCTCTGGAACAAAATTGGGTCATCGCGGACAGATTCTAACGGGCCTAGTAGCAATATTGATGCACTACTTTTTTTGGACGGAATTTAGGAATTTTGTTATGAATTTCGCGGCGACCCATCCCATGTCCAAATCATTGGTAAACATCGAATGGGTCGAGCCAATTAATATGTTTAGACCCTCGGCAACTTTTGTAACGATAATTCGACAAATGAACAATATTATTTTCTTAACTTCATCGATGTTTGGCGTCTGTTCTTGGCGTGCTCGGGCGTCCGCCACGCTGTTCGTCGTTCACATCTTCTCGACCCTCTGAGCACGTTTAGTATCACCGATAAACGTTGATTCGGTCCAAGGAAGCCTCTTCATAAGGCCACAGTAACGTTCGTAATGCTTCCGCGCACTTAATTTCGTTTTTAACGCAAAATTGGATACAGATTCATTGATATATTTTGTCGAATAGTAATAAATCGAATACGAACTACTACACGTGCAAGCAAAACAGCAATTAACTGAACATTCAATTGCCGTAATTCTTGGTAAATTCAGAAACACGAGTATTAATACAACGCAACAAAAAACGTTAAAAACAAATATATTTAACCCGCATAAGTTGAAAAATTGCGATACATTTTGAACAGACCTCGTAAAAGAGAACAAACATGAACTCATGTCGTGTTAATCTGTTAATCTGTGACGCAATAGGTTATTCAGCTTGATAATTATTCATCTTATTCGTACTAAAAATATGGATATATTCAACTATTAGCACTATGCAGTTCAAGAGGCCAAACGTCGATTTTTTTACTTAGGTAACAATAATATTTCTAAAAAATTAGTTGGATTCATATGGTTATGTGTAAGCCCAGAACAATTCGCAAAACGAGTGTGTTGATATGATAGAAGAGAATATCTGTCGATGTAAACGCTTATATGCCGGAATGTGAAGACTAAGCCGGGACTGTTTAGCCGTAACTTCACGCCAGATTCAATTGGTTATGTGTTAGAGTGTAAAATTAATCACCCAAAGCAAAGTTCGAAACCCGTTTCCTGGGGATTAAGCTACGAAGCTTACCCAGGTTAACTCGCTAATCACTTACCTATATCTTGCATACGGAATGGCAAGATAATATGAGATAAGGTTATAATATAAAAGATTCTGTTTATATTTTAAACATACCGTAGTTATAAACTTTAAAGTTAAAATTCATTATCTATTACCCATTGACAGCTGATGCAATGAATAAGAGTCGAAGGAACTGGAGACAATACCCTCTCGTGGCAGGTCTGGCTGTGACAGGTGACGTTGTTATTGGCCGTTATAGGGGACATTATTTGTCTTGCTGTCGGACCTCGTATGTGCGGCCAAACTTGGGTAGTCCGCTCGGTGGTCCGGTTAATTTACTCTCTTTATAAGAGTACTTGCATCCTTTGAGGTTGTAAGTAGAAAATTAGCATATATGTATCCATATAGCATGGATGTGTGTATATATTATTTAAAAGAGCCAAAAAAAACTTATGTTCATGAATAATAGAAATGAACACTTGTACGATTCTGTCAATTAGTTTTTGTCCCGTAAGGCATCTATTCCCAGACAACATTTTAAACGACTTCAAACTCACTGTATTATGTACGAACTTTATACGAAGTTTCTCCTTATATTATTTTGAGTGTTATAATAAACTCGCATTTAACAAACCCGAAATCAACTTTTATATTTGACACTGTAAAGATTCTTATATGCTACTCTATCTAGTCCAAACGTTCATTTTGAGGTTGGTTTACTTGCTCCTATGACTTTCATTTATTAATTTTCTATAAGTTACAATTTGTCGATATGTTTTTAACCTTATTAGGGTTGACAGTGAGAATACAGTTGTCTTCACTGACCTTTTACTCATATTTTCTAAATTATATAACGTCTCGGATAAATAATTTTCTAAACCGTTGCTACTATTGATATTACAAAATACAAACAAACCATGCGTTTCACTCTATTCATTTATTGTTGAGTCTGATCAAAACCTTCTCTTATTGTGGTGCTATAATGAGTGCACGAATAGAAAAGTTTACATATTGGATCTGAGGTCCATTCAGACGGAGATAGAGTTCAGTTCCCAGGTCAATTTGTTCCAGTGCTGCCAACAGTCACGATCGTAGTGTCTCTTCTCGAGCACTTTATTGGCCACGTTAGCCGCCCGACAGAGGAGGCTTTGACACTGAACCAATAGACCGACAGATACTGTAGCTAATGAGTGAAAGCCTATCGTGTCTGGGGACTCACCGATCGTTCTGACTGAAGTCTAACCGCGCTTTCTCACTCCCACTCAATCGGCAGTTAATGTTGGTGTAGCGTTAGCGGGTAATTTGCCTTCTAATTCACGGCCGACTCGTCCCGTCGGCTGATCAACCATTATCGGCTTAATTGTTCTCCGCACACCGCGAGTCTAACCCTTTCATGTTCTCAATTTCCCCAGCTGTTAGTTGAGGATATCGTAGTTGTATAGCCGATATTCAATCTGAAATATATCTAACTTGACTCGCTTAAAAGAAATAAAGTAAAATATAGGTATTATTATATGAAAATGTATGCTTATGTAATTCATATTTAAGATTAAAACTACTTATATTTAAAAAGTCCATAAGTGTTGGTAACAAGAGTTTTGCTTTGTTTCTTGAAGGTCACATTCCAATGATATTTCGTCACTGTATCCTCCTTGATTAATTGAAATAATGATTTCAATATGTATTATTTTTATATCACTAATTCACCAATCTGATACATTTAAACAATTTTTTTTATATAATTCTATTATGATCAAGTCAAACTGATAAATAACACAACTATGGTAAGTAGGGTAATTCAACGCGAGTTTTGAGTAAGATTCAGAGTGACGTAATCTCTTACACTATCTAAAAATTCTTAGGATCGTGTCTAAAACACCGTAGTGCACGCAATTGCTCGCCTGATAAGACAATGAGAACACCTCTTGATCATGATTACACTGGATGGCTGCTGGGTAAACGAGACAGAGCTTTATTTAGTCCAAAGTGTGCAAAGAGTTCATTTTGAACTTCTTCGTCGCCGTCTTTTATTGCATCTCTTCAAACGGACGTGGACTCCAGATTTCAAGAGTACAGTTTGTAAGATTGCACACGCTATTAAGTGGAAGGTTAAATGGAACTAACCTCAACAATCGATTTAATATTTATCTAATTTAGTTTCTCAATTAATTGTAATATTAAATTCATTAAAATTATTAAAAAGGTGTTAAATTCAGTATGAGCTTATCCTCATATAATTTGTTAAAAACCACTAAATTGGAGTTAATAACTGCTAATATGCAGTTTAAAGTCACAAGAATACATAAGACACACGTCCGGGGAACTTTGAATATAAAATTGATGCGCTCTGTATTCCATGTGGAATGGGTTTCGTTAGAAAGCAGTCTACAAACCTTTAGTTTGATAAATAGAATGTTAACACTATCAAGATCAGTACAATATCAATCAAATGACCTTATGATCAGTGATATTTCGTATCCATTAAACCACCATCTCACTCCCCTATATAATGTAAGTATGTCAAATATGTTATGATGTTAATTACGGGTAAAAGAAGAATATTCAATATTCTTCGACCATAAGCTTTAACATCACGAAATAAAACAAGTCTTACACAAAAATACATAAACTCAAAAATAAATAGTTAAGATTTATATTTTAAGGATTTTTAAGGAGAAAGTTAAGTAGTAAAGAAATGTTCCTTTTTAAAACCTCATGTAACTCGTGTGAGCCCACTTTTTTCTATCTAAAATATGTATTTTTTTATAGACAAACTGCTATAAATATTATATATGTGTGATACCTTCAAGAACAACTTTTACTCGTTCCATCCAAATCGCTGTACAACACACATTTTCACACACCAAGAAACATGATTTTTTAATTTTAGCTTTTTATCTTAATTTGAACCATGATATTACTTTATGTTAAATTTTTATACTCGGAGTATGCTCCTTTTTTCAAAATAGATTGGGTGCAGCGATTACAACAAAATAACCAGAATTGAAATAATAAATAAAAAACTTCTGTCTGTTTACCCTCGTTGTTTTGTACGAATTCCATATGAGCTCCAACACTACAGGGTGGTCGTGAGTGCCGTAACATGAACACCAAACTGGTAAGTTACACATATTACAAGGTGAGTACTGTAGTCTATTAAAGGTACTCATCACTAAAAATGTTTAAATTTAAAAAGTATCATCGACCGAACACCGATTTCACAACTTTACAATTTATGAATGATTATTAAATCTCAAAATTGTCAATATTTTCAACTCCAAACAATGTACCCATAAGGAAATGGGGGAGGAGATTTGTATTAAGGCAGAAAAATTAACATTTTATAGAGAATGTTTACATTACAGACATAATATGCTTAGCGAATTTAGAGTTTAACATGTGGAATTGTGACTGCGAATTGATTTTTTTTATTTACATATATAGATTTTGAATACCAATAAAAATAGTCACAGTTATTTCTTCCATCATTATTATTATTAGTTTATTAATACTTCAATTCATCAAATACCAGTTTATTTAATTTTAGGCTCAAAATTTATTAATAGTAGAATAGACATCTATAAAAATACATTAACTTTTATTTTTATGAATATGCTGAGTACCGTACTTATTATATACTTTTAAATCTTGGCATAGACATGTAGGTAATTCAGAAAACATCATCAGTCGTGAAACTTCAAATTGATTGTTTTATATTTTTTTCATCGACAACAAATCTTTTTTAATGCATAATGTTATTTGTATAAATAACTTCCGCTACTTTTTTATGCAAACCCAGTTACGCCTATGTATAGGGTCATCAGGTTTTTCATTTGTAAACTTAAAAGGGGTTACCGAGAGACAGAAAGAGAGATATTCCCCTATGAGGAAGGGCCCTTTGTTATTCTGCTAAAAAAGAGAGTTGTAAGGGGACCAAATCAAATCGAAACGTAAACAATGTACATGTGGATTGCCCAGAATATCCCTACAGTGCCATATACAAAAGCAATCAGGTATTGCCCGTACGTGCAATAAAAGGTAAAGAGGATATTTAAGCAGATAAGCCCGTATTTAGAGCGGGACAGCGTGCGCGACGAGGGGCACGGCACGCTGTGGCGCGAGATCGCATCACGCCCAGCGGCTACAGTGCTGCCCAGATGAAAGCTCGGATTGTAGCAATATACCGACAGTATTACCCTTCCCTGGACATTATCACAGATTTACAAGGATACCTCTTGTCAAACGTCGATTTCACAACCAAATGTTGATAAATTTAAACATAATTTGAGTTTAAATTTACTTATGTATATTAATTAAATATCCATATTGCATATGTTCATTTATAATTACACAATAATAACCTATATACTACATAGAGTTATTTTTACATAGTTTAAAACTGTTTTACCTCCTAAACACATTTATATTACAAGGCAATATACAAGGACATAGTTGCCAAACTATACTTTATGAAGGGCTTTTAAATCATGTTTAACTCCTACTTTATAGCTAAAGTTTGATCTAAGAAAACTTAAATCTATCTCTACATTAACCATCTTATTTCAAAATAAAATTTATATAATCAAAATAAGTTCGCAAATAAATTGTTTGATATACGGTTAATCAAGAATAAAACATTAATTTTTGTATTTACTTTTGTGATGTGTCTGAAGAAGATATCCTTGATATCGAAAGGCCTCACAAAAAAATAAAAGTATTAAATATTGGTTTTATGTTTTAATGTAAGTAAGTTAAGAATAAAACAGTTGCTGCAATAGTTAGATAGTTATTATCAGAATAATAGTAATTCTATATTCTTATACTGTTAGGAATATGCACTTCTAAAGCGTTATACTGCAGTGTACCAAATATGGTTTAGTCAACAGACTTATTTCTTGCCACTGCACGTTTGACAAAACACGCTTACGATTACTTATCTTACGATCCCTGAGGTAGCACGGACATAAACCATCTTCGTTCTATCATAAACCAAGACATTGTATTTCCATATCCTTATTATTTATTGTTTCAAATAATACTTAAGTTTATGTACCAGAAACCAAAATATAATGAAAGATTCTTTTGAACTTTTTACTCAATCAAATGAGTTTATGAAGTAGTTAGAAACAGAAGAAAATTCTCGTCTGCAATATGGTCCCACCAACTTAATCATAGTTTTTATGAATAGCGGCTTCAACAACAAGGTTTGCTGACATTTGAAAATGCCAACTATATTTGAATTGCACGCTTCATGCACCAAAAAAAAAACAATTTAATATAAAATTTATTGATGTCAGAAATGTTTAAACAGTGCAAGATTCAATTTTGCTAATATAATAAATGCACCTTTCGGTTTGAACATTATGGATTACTAGTTGATTATTTACTCTCTGATTTAAGCGATTCAACAACACATCTAATCAAAACCAAAGGAACAGGAGTATGTCACTTGATTTCTTGAACTCGACGATGGTGATTTACAGTATATTTTAGAATTGGTGACAGTCTGAGTAAAGAAAAAGTAAAGGAGAACCACACAGTCAAGAGGCTTGACAAACACATCAACTTGTTTGAGCCGGGCCGTGTTTCCCTCGTGTAAATTTACACATCCTCTCCTCTTTCAACGAGAATAGAAAAGAATACTTTTGACTGGAGGCTGGAAAGTCTCAGAGATTTTCAAGAAAGTGAAAAAAATAAAAACTTTGTTGATAAAATTATATAAAATCATTAAATTTCTTTTAATTACCCTTGAAGATAGAGCTTGAGAGATTCTCATACAGCTTTTGTGCTTTTATCAGTGAGAATATACGATTAGTATCCTTCTTTGATTCTGATAAAAAAGAATTTTAACACACTAATAACAATTATTTATTAACAATTACTTACTAATTATTTATTTACTAATAAAATTATTTCCTATCGCATAACATGGCGTCACGATTGTTACTACTGTACTGTCAGGACATAGCCTATCTCGTCTATTATAAGGTTATATTATACGTATTTATGTAAATAACACCTCACATTTATATGTCACCGAAATAAACAGAAAGCATGAAAAATTAAAAGCTATTCCACATAAATAGATAGCTATCGTGCTGCTATCTATTTGCTACTCATCGTGCCATAGATGAACGTCAAATTTTGCTCCACTGCCTGTTTGATATCGGCCTTCTCAACATATAAATACTATAAAAAGACTGTTACTCTAAGAAAGTCTGTCCTTGTTTAGTTAAAAAGGTTGCAAATTCGGACAAGGCCATTCAATGTGACAAGAATTGTAATAGATGGTTTATAAAGCCTGCATCAAAATTAATTATTCTGGTTACACAACATAAGCCTAAAACATTAAAAAGAAGTGGAAATGCGATCGGGTTGATTGCGTCTCCTATTATAAATCGCCTATCCATCACGGAGATTATTAAGTAACCAAATTATTGATTTCCATTTAAGATCTATCAACAAAAAGCTACTTGTAGACAGTTACTGAGGGAATGTCTCAAATCAACAGTAAAGCTTACTGAACCCTGCTAGTCTGCCGCCGAGGCTAGTATATCTAAGGTCAAAAAAGATATCCAGGACCTGAAGAATGGCACTGCATATGTGTTCGAGGAAGAACCATTTTCTGAATTGAATTATCGAACTCAAATAGAGCGAAAAGTTATCTTCTAGCTCCTTCCTGAAAAATCCCGATGAACATCTGCAGAGAATAAAGAGCATGATTTAACAATGTTAACTACAATTTATGAACATCTCAATCTTCAGCTTTTCTCTAATCTCTCTTCCTTCTGGATTATAAAAAGTGGTTAGCGGACTCGTCCTATCAAGCTAATATTTTCAACTAATGAAGCGGCGTGAGTTCTTATTAGAGGTTTCTCCCCTCAAAACTTGCTTAATTAAACAAAGACCTGCCCGAGTTGTCCATATCCCGAGACCACATTCCGAAGGATAGGAAGCATTTATCAGCCCTTAGCGATAAGTTGTAAAATCGATTAAAGTAAGTTTTAAAATCAGTAAAGAAAGATTTTAGTATTAAATGCATTAATGGAAATCCCAAAGATTGTGAAAATAGTTTCAAACCCCTCGCTTTCTTGTCCGGCAGTACCAAATTAAGCAATGCTTACCAGAATTTTAATAGACTTCGAACAAAGCTTATCGAATTATGTATTTCTCTGTCTCATTGTGTGCACGATGTGTTTATTATAGATGAAACAAACCTATTACCTGGCATCTCTTATTCCGAGCTCGGATTGATTTACCACGCTATCTTTAGAAAAGATAGATCTCCATCTACAAGCAATAAAGTCAGCAGAGAACGAGTTTTGATTGCAGTGTCAAAGAGTCTTCAATCCTGAAATTTGTCTCAATTACGCTAAAGAACAACCTCAGAGATCTTCTACCATCTCAAACAGCCAAACAATTACCTAGAATTCTTAAGACGAAGCCATGGTGTCCAGTGCCTTTTCCTCTGTAAACATACTTGGAAACTTCAATCTCCCCAAAGCCAGCAACTGCGAATCTACTGCTCAAACTTAAAGTCATGTTTCTGAAAACTTAAAGTCTTCTCATCTCATTTTCAGTATGACTGCAATGTATGAACTTTCTCATCTTAACAATGTGACAAACGAACATGGAGTGATACTAGATTTAGTCTGGTCTACGAATGGTAAAGCCTTAGTCACGCGCAACCCGATCCTCTTATGTCGGAGATATTCACCATCCATCATTAATCTTAGACTTATCTTCCCATCCAAGAGCATAGAAGTTCCGTTGTCCGGCTTAACGTCAGAAAATGTAATCTGAATAATGCTACCAGAGAGCTTATAAATGTTTGACTTATGGAGTTGGTCAGTGGCGGAGACATGAACTCTGCCTTTTAGGCTCTCTCAAACTCAGCTGCTATGGTGTACGAAATTCTCCTACTAAGATATATGGGCAGTCTTCCTTCCCCACTTGGTTTACTACAGAGCTGAAGCAACTGACAATACTTAAAAAAAGAATATACAAAAACATTATAAACTTCCCCACGATCAAATAGCTTAAAACCAATTTTCTTCCATTATAGCAGATTGAAAACTCCTGTATATAGCTTATTTCAATGAATACACTAGACACATTTAAGAAACTGGAGATTTTCCAAGTCCGTTTAGCAAATCAAACATGCCTCCATCCCACCACACCCCTGTCCCTTGATATCTAACATGTTTGGCCAGTTCTTTACATCGGTATACGTAAACAAAGTCAGGACGCCCTAGAACTCAATTTTTGGCAATTTATAGATTACACTATCATCTTATATTCCGCAAGCTTGAGACATATGCTTCGGCTGCTCCCGTGCTAAATGGTTCTCTAGGTAGCTCCAGGGTAGAAGACATCTTCCGGCTCCATTCAGCTCTATCCTAAGAATGTTTGGCTAGCTCTGAGGTTCCTTAAGGCTTCCGTTTATGACCAAAGTTGTTCAATATGTATAGGAGTTGCCTTTACTTCACACAAATTCACACGCACATACACAATTATTATTATAACAATTTCACCATGAATTATAACATTAGGCTTACATTAATCGTATGTAGAACTTAGTGTTATTATAATCAATGTTGTATGTTGTGGTTCCTAAGTACAATACAATCCAAGTCACGTTGCAAAAGGTTTTGAAGTCAAGAGTTCAGTACAAATCACATTACTTTAACATCAATTTCGTAATTTGAACATCACTGCTTTAATTTATATTTCTGGGCTTCTCGAAGAAATATTTAATCATCGGTATACGTAAGTTCTTTTCAAATGTATTTCGAAAAAATTTTGTAGTGGATTATCTCATTGAAATCGAATATTGTCTAGGTTACAATTATGTCGTGATAATTGATAACCTAGATGAAAATAAATATAGATAATTTATGTTTCATCTAGGTTATAGATAATACCTAGATGAAAAAGTATAGAATTTGAATTTTTAATACAAATTAATTTAAAAGTGAACTTATATGAAGCATACGGGAAGGTCACTGGAATGAAATTGAATCATAAATATTTATTACTAAGTGTTAGAAACCTGCTACTGTCAAAAAGTGTCTACTAACATGTCTTGCAATATTCTTTCGGTCTAAGATATGTCCAGTACCATAGTGATTTTGCCCTGTTGTCACAATGAAGAAAATATACTCCGGACTGAGAAGTCTACTACGATCAAAAGATATCTACTCCCTGTTTAAGGTGAAAATCGTTAAGAAGTTTATGAATCATTTCAGTAATCATTAATGATAGGTTTTGAGTTTCAAAAGTCTCATATTTATAATATTACTAGCAGTTAACCGCGGCTCGCACACATTTTGGTGAGTATAGCACCTGTTGAGCACCTCTGGTTCAAGTAAATTATATTTCTGACGCCAATGTTAAGTTAGTCTTTATGCCAAAATCAGAAAAATATGTCAAAAATTGTATATTCATGGCCATTGTAATTTACTTTGTTCTTAGTATTTTTGTTCAATAGTTGATTTTCCCTTGATCTTGATCAAGAAAATGAGAGAAGCCTACTTATCAAATGACACTTAAGATGAGTTTTATAACATTCTTTACATTTATAGTAAAAGTTAGTTAGCAGCTTTGTCTTTTACATATAATTCTTAAGATTTGCTAAAATATTTACAGTTAAAAGTACATTAAAAATTACACTATTTACGTGTTTCTTTCTTTATAGACAGAAACATATTTTTAAATATTTTAGAACGTTTAGAGCTGGAACTGGTACATTAGTTTAAAAGCACTGTCCAGCGAACTTTCGTCTAGCATAGTTCTTGCCAAATGCTTAAAGGGAGTCTTTGGAGTCAAATTCTGACCATTTTGTGTTTTGAAAATTTTCTAAACTCTAGATGAGTACTTTCCTTATCGCTTAAATCTAGTAACAGCGTGAAAACTAATGGTTATTCCTTAGAGAATTCATAAACTATAAATGTAAATAAATTAAAAATAGATGTTAAATTAATAGAAGATATGTTTATGTTGTCATAAAATAATGTTTACTCAGAAGAGCTGATTAGATTTGACAGCCTCTTTCAATTAGTATTTCACATCTTTAGAGACCAAGATGGAAATTTTACCACTGTAAAGACCAGTAGGGTGTAACCCGTAGGGATTTTTAAAATAATAATAGAATCTATATTCATTCTAGGGACTGTAAGAATGTCCATATCAAATTTCAGTAACATCGGTTGAATAGTTTACGCGTGAAAACAAAACAAACAAACAAAGGCACTTTCGCATTTATAATATTATTAAGAATAGGATTAGGGTAATTTATGGTATAGCATTCGGAGATCTCTTTATGGTTTATAATGTCTAGGATTATTATTTACCGAAGTGATAGATGCTCGTCTGAATTCTGATCATTGTGGGAGGCTACTTGCTCGTACTACAGACAAGATGCTACGTTAGTACACTATAAATCATGTGTCGTGTAACAGGCTTCACTGAGGATGTATGCAATATTTCAAATCTATAGCTCATTACATTCTAGAGACCTTGACACATGATACATTTACATTTTTTCATCAAATTGGGTTTCATAGCAGTGTTTGAATAATTATAGTCAACAAACTTATTGCTCTATGCTATACACCAAATCACCTAAATATTACGTTGTATGTGTTGCGTAATTAGACTACACGGGATACAATGCTACATGTTTAAATCTCTTATGATAATAATAACTTTACAAATTTATTTATTCCGCTTTTTTCATTGCGATTGTTGTTACACATATGACCAATGTATATCTCCAATGTTCGCTAACATTCAGCCAAATCCTATGGAGTGACATCCACCATAATCAAACTCAGTGTTGCATGTATAGAAATGAAACTTCACACAAAGTTTAAAGTCGTTTTATCATTTAATTTCAGAGATATCATGCGGACAGACATACACACAGATACAAATATATTTTCCATCTCCTAAAGTGATAACGCTCAGCCTATTGTGGTATTCTGTACACTTCACACAACTTACAGAATTCTTCCTAAATATATCAGTGAGTCCCTATTCTGAGAGCTCCATCATTGTTTACGAGAATAAACAATCAGACTCCAAATGTTTCCTCCAGAATCAAACCAGTCTTATTTTTTTTACACTCAAAATTTCATTAGTTATATCTAAAAATGATGTTTCTTAAATACAATGGCAAATAAACTGTGTTTTTAAAATTCTGCTTATTACTAAGAAATATTTAATATTTATAGTTCGTTAATTGGTTATTAATTTAGAATACTGAACGTGTATATAGAAGGTTAGTTAAAAATAAAACAATTTTGATGCCTTGTGAATTAAATAAAAGTTAGTGTGTTACATTTCTCCCTAAAAAACCTGCCGATAGAGCTGAAACCTAAAATAAACCCTCTAGTGTATAGTATATTGTATGTAATTTTAAAATATATTACACTATTTATCCTTTTGTAATTTTGAATGGTAGCCTGTTACCAATCCGAAACAGTTACCAATCCATGATCTCAATTACTAAAACGTTAAAAGCATTAAAAGCACTAACAATTATGTACAAAATGTAACTGATATTGATGCGTAAATTGTCATGTAGTACCGCTTTTTAAACTATGCAAAGTTTCGTGTACTGTAATTTAATTGCTAAGAATATAATTTTTATTTATAGCATTTTAAGGTTTTGTATACAATACGGTAATATGAGGAAGATTAACAGTTTATTTAAAATAAATGGAATAATTTGTTCCATCAATTTCACTGGAGAAGGTTGAAACAGTAATTTACGGTCGAAACGCTTTACATTGCGAGTATTCAGATAACAAAACAAACTCAATTACATTAATGTGTCACAGCGAGACGCCATGATGCTGTGAGACTGGCGACTGGCTTGCTGTCCTCTGTAGGGATAATTTATATTTCAATATTTTTGTGGACACAAAATTATTTTTAATGTTAAGGCAGATTTTGCTATTTAAACTTTATAGTTTAGCTTAAACACATACATTATTAAAAACGCATTCCGCAAAGATTAAATTTACATTCAGTGAAATAACATTTCAAGAAGTTGGAGTTGGGATAAATATTCAGTTAATTACTTACAGTAAAAAAATCATTTATTAAACCATTTATATTTTTTATGAGAATAAAATAACAAATTTTGAAAAATAAGTACAATAGTGCATGGTGTTTGTTTAAGTATTTTTGTCACTTTTCTCTAAGTTTTTATAGGAAAAAATTGACAATTCTTAATTCCAAGTGTAAACTCATTTTTTGTAGACCATGACATAAAAATGACATACTAATTTTTATACAAAATACTATTATTATTATACATTAGTATGATTGTAAATTAGAGTTCTAAATTTCACAAATAAACATAAAAAGCATATAAATACATAAATGTATTTTAGTAAAACTTAGGTTTATCGAAATTAAATAATTATATTTTTATGTTATTATTATTATGTTAATAAATTTTGATTATATAGATATTTTGCTTACTGGATCCATTTAAAATTTTGGGACAGTAACACTCAACTTTTAATTATAACAAATTACATAAACACTGAGAATCCTGAATGTATTATTTTCTTCCATTTATACAAATTTTCGATAAATACTTGTCAGTTATTTCATGATATTGATCAATCAATCTAATGATCTAAAATAGTGGTTTTTGTTTAATTATCTAAAAATATGTACTGATCTATATTTTGACTCACCAAATGAAAAACATCTTACAGACAAAAGATTTTTACAAAAGATCTTCTACAGACTTAGAACTGTTTTGATATCTTGATGGTCATTGACACAGGGTACAAATGTTTTAAAATGGCGTACTTAGAATGCCAGTCATCTCTTTACAGAAACATTTTTTAAACAAATTAACCAATTATCGGGCCATTACCATTTATTGAGAGACAACTGTGGTTTTTACCAACCATTTTCCTATCCTAAGGACTTAAAAACGAATTTAATGTTTGGGGATTAACATCAATCATGTCAAAGATTCTGGGCAGTGAAACTAATGCACTTTAACATCTCTGTTATAAAATCTCTTAATATATTTTCTGTACCTTAACTGTTAAATCGTTCTTGGACCCCTACACAGAACCTCAATGTTTAGCTTAGTAAAGTAATCCCGTTTATAAAGGTCTTACAACTGTAGAATAATTGTAAACAGTATTACTTATAATTTAAGTATGAGCATTTTACTTTTTATAATTAGAATCAGGTAAATCCAATAATTAAATATATTTATTTTATTCATATTTAAAATAATAATATTAAAACAATAACTTGACAACTTAAGTTGTTAACTTGAAATCTCAAATTTTACAATAAAAAACATTATCTAATTAAGCTTTGCTATATTTTTAACAAGTTTCAATTTGTTGGTGGTTCAACATTTAAATCTCACAGCCGTTGCATTAGTGTTATTATTGTGCTAGACCATTCTAAAATGAAATTTGACAAAAATCCAAATATGACCTTATACCAACATACATTACTATAACAAACGTTTCGTTAACCCTAACTAATTTACAATAATCTTATTTGTGAGAATTTGTACCATGATGAGGTTTTTTTTAGAATGCCAACTTTTGCAAAACGTCAAGCATAACTGATTCTACAACATTTACTTTAATAAGCTCGTTTCCTACATTTGATATTGTTTTATTCACTGTATATTTTGTATTTCTTTAATTAATTTTACATTATCGTTTATTATTACTGTAATATATTAGTTTATTCGTTATATATCACTTCAAAATATTTCATTAATATTCAAGAGTTGCAGTTTGGAAAAGATTAGGTTTTAAACCAACATATGGAACTATAAATTTGTACGGCACGGTCACCACCTGTGGAGGCACAAAGTGTACGGTGATGAATGTTATTTTGTATTCCTACTATTGCTATTCCTAACTCTCTCTGTATATATACAGGTATATATATATATATATATATATATATATATATATATATAGTATCGCCATGACGCAAAAATATATTGCATAAATTGGACAACTTGTCATTACTCGATAGAGCTGAAATTTTACATATAAACCCAAATCCCAAAACCAAAAATGTGAATGTATCATATAGCAAAATATTTCGATAAAACTACATCTGTTGACTTGTTCGAAACCTCATCATAGACATGAATGTTTTCTGATGGTGCATGACGAACAATGGAATTTTACAGAGCGTCATTGTGAAGTCAATCACATTATAGCAGGCTGACCATTTCTTTATTGTTTTCCTTGTGGATATAAAAACTGTTTCTGTATATTTGACTATCCATAGGATAGCTTTAGAATTTAATAATCAACAGATTTGAAATTTTGCATACATGCTCAGCGAAACCTGACATGTAATATGGCGTACTCTTTGAACTCAAGAGACCAGGATAAAAGTATATTCTATCCTAAACTTCTGATTCAAAACGTTTTAATTATCATAGTTTGTCTACATGTCTATAAACTTCGTTGGCTATGCCATTTATATAAAACTTATTGTTTAGGAATTGGAAAAAAAATTTAAATTCAAGGAATGGAAGAGATTTACGTTTTTTACTTATATTTTGTTATGATAAACCTGTTAAAATCAACTATAATTGTTAAATATAAAAAATAAAACATAAATATTTACTACTCGTACATTATTTCAACTCAAAGTATTAATTGATTTTATTAAATTTATATTACTTGTTTAGATAGTGTTTAATGGTTAAACAAGATAAAGATTTTTGTTAAAAGATTCAAAGTTTTCTGTTACTTATTAATTTAAGAATTGATTAATCTATAAATACACAAGAAAAAATTTCAAGTAGGCCTAGTTTATATGCGTTTTAATTAAATCTCGTAATATTAGAACCATTTTACGTTTTGAATAACAAATATCTCTATATAGTAAGGAATTTACATTGTTTTTATTCTGCATAACCCCAATAAAATTAGTTAGAAATTCCGCAGCATATGTTTTAGAAATAAACTAAGATATGTATTTTATTTGCATGTATACTTGCATAACTTCATTATAGTTATAATTGCAAACGTACATTATTTGTATATAGCTATTGTTACATTTATTAACATATGAATATTTATCTGAAAAATATTACTTCTTACAAATATAATAAATAATTTTCAGTGTAGGATATTATTTCGGAAATATTTGTAAAAATTTAGATTCAAAAAGTATTAGTGACAATTTTTTTATTTATGAAATAAAAGTAAACAGTTCCTCCGAACAAATATGTCACGGACAAAAGGTATATTCTGAATGTTATTTGTTATGTTGGAACAAAACTATATTTTACCCTACAAATTGACAGCTATAAGGACGACCTGTTTTTGACAGCAGAAACAAATTGTTTCGCTAAGGTTTGTCAAGTAAAATAATAAATTGAAGAGGGAAATGGACATTTGAACAAGTCGGTTTCTAAAGTAATATAGTTTTGACAGGAAATGCTTTCATTTCTTGTTAGTAAATTTTTAGTATTTTATTTTAATTTTTTCATTGTACTTTAATAGCCTTATTAGGTTTGCAGTTTATTCCTTGAGTTTAGGTGCAAGTACAACGTTTAATTGCATAATTTAAATAAAAAACATAAAGATAAATGAAGTATGTTTAAAATTAAGATGATAACTTGATTTATACAACAGTTTAACCTTAAAAATTTGATTATTGTAGTTTAGTAACAAATCTATAAAAGATATGAGTATTTTAAGACTTTATCTTCTTTAGTGTGCTAGATATTATCTTATCTTCAGAAGATAACCGATTCAACTTCAAGCGTTGCTGCTCCTTAAATGAGTGACCATTCATAGAACCTTAAATTGCTGCCAGTTTACATTTCAGACACGGGAAAAATCTTATGGTTAACCTACCAAAAGACGTCACCCTTTGAAATGATCAGATTCTGCACAGAGTAATCGTGCACGACGAGAAGACAAATTGACCTGAACATCGTACTCGTACTTTTAAGGAGAGCCAGCTTTAGTAACTGAAACGTCTTTCCGCAATGCTAACCATTTTCAATAACGTAGACCTGTTGCCTGTTTTCAGGCTTACGATATATTTGTCATAATAAAACTCGTATGTCCAACAAGCATTTTAAGAAGTAGCATCCACCGTGCCTCATGTTCCAACATGGCTTTAAAGCGACCCCTTGATTGCGCTACTGATGACAGGTACCTCGTTATATGTACAAGATTGATGTCAAGTCGATGTTACAGCGTGTATTGCAATAGTAAATGGACTGAACGTATTGCCAAACTAAAATTTCAAGGAATTCTAAGTCAATGCTTCTAACTGAGGCAGTAAGTCTTCGACTCTTCAACTCACGTTTTATACTCAACTAGCAGTTAACCCCGATTTTGCACGCGATTTACTATAGATTAACAGGTATTTAATGTGCATTTCCTTTATAATTGCACAATAAACACTCCTTGTGAAACAATTTACTCCTGGAGTATACAAGTTTTGGGGACACCCTGTTTATAATTATTTTGATGATCGATCAAATAAGGCAAACTCAAGTGTAGCTCTACAAATACATTAGAATAGAAGTGAATTGAAATGCCCGGACGTAGACACTTTTTAACCAAATTAGTCTTCTCAGTCCTCAGTAGGTAAATATATTTCCTTCCTCGGGAGAACGAAACAAACGCAACTATGGCGCAGGAAATACATTACACCGGAAGTAGATTACAAGAGCTGGAAATAAGCGGTTTTTTAACCAAATTAGTTTTTGACATCTACGTATATATTTTTCTTGGTGAGGGACATGAGGCAAACTCAGTTGTGGCATCGAAAATAGAATTAATTAACCAGAAATGCTTTTATACACACCAAACTTGATATAAGAGTTAGTTCCTCAACCTCTAATCGTCTAACTATAAACGCTGAAATAATATTAATCTGATCGTATGCCTACTTAGGTATAGGCCTAAAAATATCATAGGTATAAAATATTATATTATATCATAAGTGATGTGACAAAGCAGGCTACGGACTATGAATTAAAAAACCGCGTGCGAAACCGTGGGTAACAGCTAGTTAGATCATGAATCCTTTCACTAAGAAGACTACATCCTTCACTTTTGGGAATTGCATGTGCAACCACCGGTAACTGCTAGTATATAATACAAATTAGGAAATATAAATAAGTTCATAACCTTCAAAATTGGATATCCAAAGGAAATTCGGCACCCGGTGATAAGAAAACCAATACCAGCCTTTCAATGTGTAAAAAAACTTTTCAATGTCAAAAGCATGGAATCAACTAGTACTGAGAATTGGTGTAATAAGATCAGGCATAGGTAATCTTGTTATTACCGCTAGAGATTTAATACGCCGGAATACGCTAAGCCTAATCGTGAATGATCTTCTCAGACAGTGACGATGTCAATCTGTTCTACTTTCGACTCACGTGAATGGTCGGACATATGATTGAGATTTTGGATTAGTGTTCTCTGGAGGAAACCTATTCAAGTTCCTCAGCATATCATTGAAGATAGTTGTTCTGAGTATATCACAAAATTATCTCGTTGAAATAACATTCGAGTCTTGTTCAACTTAACATAGCTTCTACTCGTATCAGCTCAGAGAGTAAAATGAGATGATCACACTCCATGTGAGTACTGGACATACAACTTTGATCATATGACTGTACTAGACTGTTAAGTGTTGAGTGACACTAAATTATTTTGACATTATTAGTTATTATACTACACTTGGTATAATACATACAATGGCAAATACAATTTGGAACGATTTAGCAAACCGACGGGTTTTCATAGTTAATAATGGCAGCCGGGATGATGTGATTCGGATTTTATCAGTCCTTGAATAGTGAGTTGCATGTTTATATTTTGGGATGTGAAGAAAGACAAGATTATCCTTAGTCACTAAATATGTGTTATATGTTTTGATATTTTATTTAAGAGCCCATACTTTAATACGTAGTTTGCGTACTTATATATTTATTATTATCAGCTGTTGACTCGCTTCTTTCAGTCCTCATGGTGACTTACCATACAACAGTTTTCAATGTCCAGTGTTTTAAACAGAGACAGCTATCATGAGATAAGTTTTAAGATGTTGGAAAAACCGAGAAATTCTTAAAGATGGCATTTCACGAGTCCGTATGCAATGGTCGAGATTGCGTAATTGACAAATTGCTAAGACATTCACAAAATATTTGAAAATGAACAGAAGACATTTTTGTACGGTACCAAGACAGTAGTTGTTACAAATAGGGATCCTGCTTGCTAACCCTCAAATACTAAAAAGTACCCTCGTCATAAATAAGTACATTTACCGAATTCAAACTGTAATCTACCCTTAGACTACATTGCTACAATGTTACTGCTCAGATGTAGACGTTCAGTGACCTATGCGTAGTATAATATTCAGGAAAGTAGAGTTCTGTGATGCTATTACGTTCATTTCGAACCAATTGATAAGGTAGTATAATTTATGGATCTAGTGCACCAAACTGGGCATCCGGGAGTCTCTCAGGGCAGTTGCTTGGGATCCATATTATATTAATATATTTCAGGTTTATTTTCAGATGTGTGCTTATCTTTACAATTAATCGGTATGATTAAGGTTGTGAGCTATATGTATATTACTATCCTAAATTGATTAATTTAGCAAATTAAATAAACTCTGACAAGTATAACATTCACAAGTGGTCAGAAAGCAATGGCTTTATACTCAAAGTAGTTAAAAGCACTTTCATACATAATGCCTCATAAGAAGTAGTACAGGTCCTCGGCGAGAGCGGCGTGCAGGTGGTGCTCGGCGGCGAGAGTTTGTCAGTCGGTGACAAGATAAAGACTCTTAGCGTCTTCTCATACAGTAGTCTCACCTTGTCAATCATGCGACCCGAAACGCTGAGAATTATCAGAAGCCTTTATTAATCCAGGAATCTGCTGCTCGGATAAGCTTTTTATTATTCCTTTACTGATATAATAAGTATTAAACTATTTGAATGAATGAATTAATTAGTTTAAATCAATTTACAAATATACAGGAACAGATTATACATTTAATAATTATTATCAATCTAAAGGTTACTCTATTGTTGCCTACATGTGGTTTATTGATCTCTGAGAAGACATAGAGTAGATCCAAAATATTCAAACATTGTCGTAATATTCATGCAATGCCTGAAAGCAGTAATCAAACTCGTTAAACCACAGGACATATGCGAAAAACTTCGGTGTCATGAAAGATAGAATAGGTTTCTTGTATTATCCTGAGGAAGTACTGGAGTGGGTTTCGTATTATTGGCTGAATATTAGCGAAACCTCTCAATTGAGGGGTTGAAAGATGTAATTTCTGTTTGTCAGTCTGTCTGTCTGTCCGAACAATATATCTACAATGAATTGACTTATAGAGTTGACATACTTTGCAAGAACCTTTATTATGTATTCAACATCGAGTTTGATGATGGTTCATGTGAACTCCATGGGACCTGGCTGAGCTTTAGCATACATTTTTAAATTGGTCTTAAGGGTAGCAATAAAGGTAATGAAAAAACAGTAGAGTGAATAAATTTGTAAAAATCTGATAGCAGTCATTTGACATTCTAACGTGTGACATTGTAACGCGTTTGAAAAGGTAACTAAGTTTAGTTACGTCTGTAAGACGTTTAATACGTTTTATCGGATTGTTTGATGTTCTGCTGAATCAGTGAACAGGCGAGGTAGAATTTAAGGATGGTGTATGACCCTCAGTGGTATTATTAACCAGAATTAATTACATAATGAACTTCGCAAATTTTGGAATCGAGGAAATTATTGGCACAGCTAGAGATGGTCTTTACACTAATCCAATTTTTGTGTAGTTTTCAATTTTAAAGTACGATTAACATGATAGGGAAAGTTTCTAATGCTTTCGCAAGATTTTCCACTGTTTGCACATGATAATTTGCGTCACCAACGACATAGACATATCAGTGATAGAATAATAGTTCATTAGAATAGTATGGTTTAACAAGAATATGTTAATTAAAATTGTATTAACCTGGTGCCAGAGATTCTGAACACCCGGTATACTAACTATAACTGTGTCTCAGATATCTCAACTCCAGTAAGAGCCCCATCCCTCATGTCTAGTCGAGACACTGAGAAGAAGATATACGGCAGTTGCTGGTGTCCCCGCTGGGAGCGCCTCGTCTCTGCTCCTCACTTATTTTAATGTACATTCCTGGTATTGCGTCCGTATTTCTACATTATACGTTAGCCCACTGTACTTCTGTTGATATATGAGCAATCCGACGTTAGCTTTAAAAATAGCCTCTGGCAAGTATTTTACTATGCTTGTAATTTAATAAGAAATGCCTACATTTTGGGCACTTTTTAAAACTTCCAGACTTTACAAAAAAAGGAACTATTTTAATAAAACAATTCAAATTAATGTTGTAATTAATAGGCTACTGACGATGAGACTATCCGAATTACACAAAATAATTTATCATGAGTGTAGGTGATGTTAAAGTTAGATTTCCATAAAGTATGGGTGTGCTACACTAAACTTTTGAAATATATTAGTTTAAATGAGTCACAAAATTCAGATAATAGCGTGCTTTGTGACTATTTGCAAGCCATTTCTTATAAAACGATTCATTTAACCATTATTAATACATTAGATTATTAATACATATAATTTGATGTCGTCCCTACTAATTGTGAGTTTTGTGTAACATTGGTTCTGGATTTGTAAGAGGGTGTCCAGTGTGATGGAGTTTTCCAACCCTGATTCCACAAAGAGAATGTTTTAAAATTTAGAAGGCACAATATCAACTTTAGTGGAAATAACAATCAAAAATAGCATTGTAGAAGAAGTGCTTCCAACCAACAGCCAATTCAATTGATTTCTCTCCAGATTACGTCTATTTTAACAAAGCTAGTTATGAGTCGCTTGTCAAATGAATAAGATTGAGGAGATTAATTTAAAATTAAATAAATACACAGTGCTATGTCTTCTCTTGAATTGAAGATTAAATATCTGATTTAGAGAGTTAACTCTCTGAAATTAGTAATGTGTTCATGAGGGCTATCCAAACGGCAAAACTTCATCGGAAAATCTCCTTTGACTATAAATGACCGTAAAGAGTGTGCCAATAATGTTTTAATTCACAATCTTAATGAAAGCCAAAGTAGAATTTTAAAACAAAGCCTGGATGACTCACATCTTATATCCAAAATAATATCCGTAGTTCAGGGCATTATCATTTTCAATTTGAATTGTTCAGAATTGGCAAGGTTTCGAGGGTTAAAACTCGTCCTGCGAAAGTCGTATTTAATTCCGCTGATGATGCAAGGTTATTTTCGAATAGGTTTACTATAAAATTTTTATCAAAATTGACATAAATTAAGATTATCAAAATGTATATATTTTGTGATAGAACCCTGAAAGAAGATTATACTTATCTCAGGTCAGAAGCGGTTAGAGGGACGTGCTAGAACAGCGAAAAGGATTAGGCTACAAAGAACATAAATTGTGTCACAATGAAAAAAGTAGCTGTAAATTTATTTTAGAATTATGAATGGTATGTGAAGTAAGCTGTATGTAATCAGAAATCTCCTCTCTATAAATTATTTATGCAGTTTTTCTTGGAAAAACTAACTTAATGATGGACGTACAAGATGCGGAAACTAGATATGATAATTATAAGTATACGTTCTCATCTTCTAAGTTGAGTGATGGTCGTCTGGTTATAAATAATAAATTTGCCTCGCACGAAATAATTACAGTGTCATATAATACGGATTGTATATTCATTCACTTCAACAAATCTATCTACTTCCGCAAGCAATATTTTCAAGGAGTGTCTAGTTGCCGCTTAATAAGCCTATAATCCAATATTTTGGTTTATGTGAAGTTCTAGAAGAAATTTTAATTGTTAACATAACTATGGATTCTATTTTTCTTAAAACGCTTTAATTTACATCACGCAGACTGGTTGTTGTTGCTATTGAAAATGATGGCCAAGCCTATCATATTATTAGTGAGATTACTTCACTTTTTCATCCAACTCATTTTAAAGGTATAAGAAAGGATCGTGGAGTTATACTGGAACTTGTATTGTCACTCACCAAAGTTCAATGAATGATCCTCTTAAAATGTCAACAGACCCAGCAAATTATCTTCGTCTACCTGTGGAAAATCATGATCCAGGATTGGAAATTTCCTTGTACTATTAATTCCTAATGCTTCCAGCTTTTCTGCAAAATGTAACTTGAGGGAAAAAATGTTAAACAGATATTATAAATCGTGCAAAATTGATAATGCCCTATCATTGAAGATTCTTCTCAACTTGAAACATATTTCATGAAGTTCTGCTAAGTGATCTTATCAAACATTTCACTCTTGTAAAGCAGATTGGTACACGAATGTTTCCTCCGTGAATTTTCTTAGTGCTAAGAAACTCAGTTATGTTAAAGAAGACACTTCACAAAGGATTTAAACAGAAACTAGACGATCCAGTGTATTCAGAGTACTATTTATGTAAATCCAATTTAATTTATTTTTGTTTTTGGTCTATTCTTCCTGTTTTTTATTATTAGTCTGCTATGCTTGTTTGGTTTGTGATTACTAATTAATACTAACATTGTTTATTAAATTTGTCACTTTCTTTAAGATCTTATAATTTATTGCCTTTTCTATCAGCCTACTGTTTTTTAGCATGATTTGTAATTATTTATTGTCGTGAGTTGTTTGATTTTTACTTAGTTTTTTTTTTATATATATATATATATATATGAGTGAGTGTGTGTGTGTGTGTGTGTGTGTGTGTGTGTGTGTGTGTGTGTGTGTGTGTGTGTGTGTGTGTGTGTGTGTGTGTGTGTGTGTGTGTGTGTGTGTTTTGTTATTGGCAATAATGCAATAGTTGTTTTATAGCTAATTTCACGGTATATGACGGTTTAGATCATATTTTTATATTTAATATTAATTAATTATATATATGCTACAAAGTTTGTAAGCATGATTAATCTAGGTTTTTGGTATTTTTTTAAATTTTGTTGTAATATTCCATCTAATATTTATGTTAAATGGTTAAAAAATAAACAAAATCTAAAACGGATTAGATTGTATTAATTCTTTGTATTCTTTAGTCTTAAAAGTAAAATAACTCACTTTAAAAAATGAGGTATCTTTCTGCCCTTAAGAATTTTAGAGAATACTGAAGTTTAAAATTAAACTGGTAAAAAAACTTTAGCCTACAACTTAAAAGATTTCTTTTCTTAACTCCAAAACATAACCGACTATTATGAAGGAAAGGATATTATTGAATTTTTCTGAACCATAGAAGCTATCATGGTCAAAAACCAACAAAACCTGTGGTACACATAAATAACAAGTTTTATTACTCTATACGGTTCATAATTCCCATCTTGTTTGAATTATTTTATACTGTATGATCACATCCGTCATGAAGGCACTTCTAATCTTCAAATCGAATCATTTTATACATAGTTATGACAAGTCCTTAGTGAATAATACCCAACGATATCATAATCACAGACCACCACAAGGTGTTTTCGATTTGTTATCGTGCAGCCAAGGAACAGAACGAAAGTGTTTTGACAGCATTTAAACACAAGCGGGAAGCATTATTCCAGAGACTACCACAGAGAAGAGAGGGCACAATTTGCTTAAGCTTACACTTTGTCCACGATGAATATTTATCGCCTCCTTTATGTCGCTAATCTTGTTACAATTGTGGTTGTGGTAGTATTGCTAATAGTCCCTTTAATTAACATCCTTTGATTAGTGGCTGTCGGTGTAGCCCGGTGAAGATGTTCTCTTTTATCTTCACTTCGTAAGCTAACCCTTGTCTCGTGTGATGTGTCAAAGCTAAAGCAGGCTTTAAAATTCCCTTCACATCAAAGTGAAAACTATTATGCTTTTACCGGTGTATGAAGAGTTATTTGAAGTACCGGAAATAAATGGGTTGAACTGTAGATTTACGAATAACAAATATTCCCTAAGAAACCGTAAAATATGCATGTATTTTAGGTTTTTAATACTGCTGACAACAATATATTTTCTGAGGATAATTTGGTCCATATATATTTATAACAATTTAACAGTGAAGGTTCTTCAGTAGTTTTATATATTTACGTATGTATATATATTGGCACATAACGAATAATTTTATAATTCATATCAACGACAATTATCGATACGGCGAAGTATCGAAGGAACCAACGAAACCAACAAACAGATGGACAGAATGGTCTTGACCACACAAAGAAAATAGGGCTCTTCTTTGGACCAACAGAAAGAAACCTATGTCCTTAGTTTCAAGTTGTTAGTACTTATTTATCTAGAGTTTGCACATACAGACAGACGGAGGGATGGCGACTCGATTTCAAGAATTCCCCATCGGGTCCTTAACAAACGATAAGAAGATTCTCACCTCATGTATTGCCTGCCATCTAAATTTAAACCAGGTTTTAATTCAAACTCTACGCATTCCGTTGGGAAAATTCTTTTACTTGGCAACTGCAAGTGAGTTTAAATAGCAGTGAAAATGCCCTTTTCATTTTCAGTTGTATGTCTGCAAAATGTTGCTGCTTTATATTAATGTTGCCATGATTAAATTGGTTACACGTACGACCTCTTCTATGACTTATTATTGGTTACAGAACAACTGGAAGAGACTGAAACAAATTATAAGGTTTCTTCCACCTGAAGATAAAGCAATCGATGAGGGAAAATGTTGTTCGCTAGTTAAAGCAACGGCGGCTGAAGATGTGATTTTGATATTTAGAGAATTTAATGATAAATTTTGCTGATTTTTCGGTAGTTTATAGTGGTACACTGTATTATGTTTTATTTGTTATAGGCTTAAATGTTATCTTTATTGATGATTGCATATTTAAATTGTAACTTTTAGTTTTTAAAATTTTGCACGCATTGACAGCAGACTTTAACTATGGCTTACGTTTTTAATTATCCATTACTAGAGACTAATGGAGCTTATTTGCGTACTTTAGGACACTTTAAAATGTAAGCAGACAATACTTTACAGCACAAATGTTCTTTACTTTTAATTTGACGTCAACATTTACGGCAATATCTTTCCTGTTGTTGTTGGTTTGTCGATGCCAAGGAGTAAAAGCACTGAAAAGAGATAGACGAATATTGCGGTATATTTTACATCGTTGCTATACAGAATGTATAGTACAGAGGCTGAACCTACAACAAACGGAAGGAAACAGGATTTTAGAAAATTTGCCATCGTTTAGTGATATAAATATAAGAAACACCACTATTTTATATCTCTTAATGATGGAAAATATCCGGCAATGTCCTGTTTCCTCCACAATCCTTCCATCAACAAACTTCAAACAAAGAAGTACTCTGTACTATTTATATGTACTCCATTTAACTGTATAAATATAAATGCATGAATATTTGTATATAATCCATTTCGTATGTACCAAATTGTTGAGTCCATATCACATTTGGTTTACTCAAATGACTCGTAGAATTATAATTTATCCCTATTAGTTAACAAGGAGGTAATCGTGCTAACAAATATTCATAATGAATATATAGTCAAGAGCTATTTTCTCTTGATCCCGGATTACCAGGAGCCCACTGAGAACACGTGACGTCATAGACAAAGAGGCCAGTGATGTCATCGCCCGATCATCAGTCATGTCTGTACTACTTTTTGTAATCTTTCTAAGAGTGGAGTTGTCCGCCTACAGGATCCGTACAAACTGATAGCTTCTGATATTCAAATATCATTCAGACCTCTGACATCGGATTAATTTGTTTGTTCGAAAGACGCAGGACCAGCCCTAAAATCAATTATAGTGTGTCTGAAGGGCAATAGGAAAATAGGCAGTTTGAAGGGATTTCATGAAATTTGTGTCAACAAGGTACTAAAAAGAAAAGTTTTGTTGGCCTAGGATGTGTTATTTGGACCTCCTTAAAAAATGAGGATCAGACTCTATCCCAATAAATTAGCAATTATTTAGGCTTTATTAAAACATTTGGTTTCTTAGATCCCTTGTATTTTGGTCTATTAACTATTAATTCTTTCTAATGGCCAGTCGACTCACCGGTTACCAGACTCATTCTGCCTCCCATCCATCTCATACGTCCAAAAGTGGGGTAAATGAGATGTAAGTATGTATCCAAAGTCGCCCAAGATAATTTCAAGTAAATCTTAAAACTAGCCACATTCTTTTTCTAAGCTGTCAGACCTATTTTGGCAGACTTAAACAAAAATTGTCTCGTAAAACTTTATTCTTTTATTTCTGTAACATTAGAGTTGATTTGATAGTACCAATAATTATTTTTGCATGTATGGACATGGAAAAAATAACACTTGCAATTCAAAAATTTTCACATAATTTATGTATACATTTAAAAAATATGCTCTATTGAAACATTAAAAAATTATTTCATAATCAAATGAAAGCAATATTTTACTCGTTAGCTCACTATTTGTTTTAATTTAATCATATTTTTAAATATATACATTTTCTTTAATAAACTTAATAAAAAGTGTAACTATATTTTGGAAAAATACACTGACAACACATATTACATTAATCTAAGAATATGTTTTTGAATTATATAGATTGCTTACTGTTAAATACCATAATTTATATCTGTATCAAAGTTTTAGTACTCTGTGAAATTGGCAGTCGGTACCGAATATACGTACATTAAATTTCATGTTTCAGTAATACTGACCAGCAATATCCTTTCAATTATAAGTTTTTTTTTTCATAGTGTAGTCATTAATAACATGCACATTACATGTTTATCAGGGTCGATTTTTGAATTTTTGATTTGTCATTGTAAAACAAAAATTCAAATTTGACTAGATAATAATTAATGGCCGTGTTAAAATATTCCATTCAATTAGATTTTAATCCATAACCAGTCAGATGGCTAATGAGTTATGATGATAATTGAAGCCTTATGATGGCTCTTTTTAAGATTGCTGAAGATATATTAACTTGAATTATTATGAACCAATCCAAAATTTTCTTACTGGTCTGAAAATTGTGTTGGTGATAAAAATCTAGCTTTCTTGATTGATTATCTCACGTTAAACTTAGAAGATCATGAAGAATTATAAACTAATGTTTAGTAATAGAGTTTTAGTAATAATTTATCGTTGAAATAGAGGCATCTTTAGTCTTGATTACATTTAAATCTATGTATATTGACTGCTGGAAGACAGCTAAACTACAAACCACATTTATGGAGTATAGTCATTAGCCAACTGCTAACCACTACGTACATCACAATTTGATGTAACACTTTTAACATTTCAAATATATACAGATATAATTCTTTAATATAAATAAATTAATTCAATTTTAGTTTTTGTTAACTGACTTTAATACTTCCTACTAAAATTAATTGTAAAGAAAACATATTATTTAAAAAATGTAATTTACTCAAAGCCAAAATCCCACATGTTTCAAGGCAGCACCAAATGTTTTGGGGCACATTTATTTAATTGTATAGTTATATATTATAAACATTTCACCTTTATTGCTTAAATATAACGTGCAATTTTTCATTAACAACGGAAGGAAAGTTTCAGATTTATAACTTTGCATCAGAGTAATTAAAAACATTCGATAGTTCAATATTCGATAGGTACACATTGCGTTGGCCGTTATTTTCAATACATATAATTATAATATGTATTTATGTATATAAGAGGAGATCCCACTATGAAAGTATGAACCGTAACTACAGGTATCAAATCTGCTTTGTCAGTGAAATGATTCAATTTAATTTATAAGCTCGTGCCCTAAGAAAACTATATCTCTTTGTTTTACTTGTTTTACATAATCGCTTTCTATGTTCAAATTGCATCTTTACGTATCGTATAATTAAATTTTAATATATTAAAATGTTTGAGCCACCTTCAAAAACTGTGTAATATTGGTTTTGAGTAACTTTCATTTCGTAAAATCAAATCATTTTTTGTTTTGTTTTTAGTTCCTTGATTTTAGTATAATAGTTAATTAAGATTATTTTTGTTTTAAAAATTGCATTATTCAAATCAATGTACATATATATAACTGTATATTATGTGAGGTTGAGTGGTAGATAGGGCTAAATAGCCCTAACTCCGCTTCTTAAATAAAGGCTTATTTCATTTCATCATTCTTTAACGTTTTGTGTCTAATGTTGTATATTCTCTCCCATAATTATAAATACAAGTGGATATGTTTAGAGACTACAACGCAACATTAATTGGTGACTCCATTTAGTACATACGTTATTTGGTAAGAGATTCTTAATCGAGCATTAATTTAATGAAGGCTTAGAACCTGGACTTACTCTGTAATGTAGTATTTTAAAAATGTCTTGGCACCCATGCGGTAAATTATAATAATAGTTAAAAATTACAACTCGGCAACATATTCTATCTTGCTGCTACCTCTCATGTTTAAAAAGCCTCTAGGAGGAATCCTGATACAAGTAAAAACAATTATCAAGTGCATGCTGGATAAGCTATTTAAACATTACTTTCTAGACTCTCTCCTATCTTACTGATCTAAGACAGATTCCATATTGCTCCAATAGAAATAACACTCAAACGACGGTGTACTCCAAAGCATCTGACAGTCGAGTTATGGTCGTTAAAAGAAATATAAATCTTAGCAACTTAATTCCGTCTCGTTGCTACGTGGTATTCCTAGAGGAACGTCGTTTGGAAACCTGGTGTGACCTGAGAAGATGACTAGAGCATCTCCGAGGTATCTAATGGTGATTTTCAAAATTCCAATCTCAGCACTCAACCCTCGTCCATTGCTCTATATAGATTCGTCATTGGCTCCAAAAAGGACGTGACTTGAGCTGATGCACTGAACAAAGACAGATTCAGTGGAGGTTAAGTGGTAGAGAGGACTTTTAAGTCCTAACTTAGCCTCTGTAAATAAAGTCATTTTTCATTTCATTTCATTCCCTATCATTTTTACGGTAGGTTATTGGTCATCGGAAGAAAACTAAATCTCGGTAACCTATTCTGTCTTGTTGCTTATATCATGTTTCAGAGGACTCCACCATTATCTGGAACACTAATGAAGACTAGAAACTTCTCACAACAACTCTGATGTAACATATGGTGAATATAAAAGTATAATCTCCGTACTCAGTCCTGCTTCATTGCTCCAACAGGTATCCCACATTGCCTCTTACATGGACTTCGCACGGACCATTATCATAAACAATGGTATGTTCTCTAAAGTCTGTGATGTAACGTGGGGACACCGGAAGAAAACTAAACTTCCGCCTCGTTTCTCCATGACTTTTTTCAAAATATACCTGTATAGTCAAGGAACCCACAGTAACTCTGAGGTAACTGAGGTAATAGTGATTTGAAAATTTTCAAACTCTACAATCAATCCTGTCCCGTTAACTCAGGGTGGTTTTTATATATTCCTTCCGATAGGGACATCTTTCCGAAACAAAAAACGAAATGTGATGTTAGTTCCTCAGCATTCGTCAGCCAAGTCTTAGCAATACCGCATCTTCTTATAACGCTTTGTCTGTCTTTTCCTAGTGATTTTTTATGTAAAACTTCCAAGATGACTTCCTGGTTAGATAATTGTCCAATTCTTGAAAATACTCAAGTGGGACCAATCTGGGGCAGACCTCTTTCTTTTAAAAGATAGTTTAAGTTTCACTCAAATTGGTTCAGTACTTCCTGAAAAGATCCGTAGTATACCTAAAACAGGAACATAGAAACAGCACGACTTGTATAACCTCTTCCTTTTAGAAGTCGGTTAAAAATGAACATCATACGAATAACATTTCAAGTTCCACCGCTAAGTGAAGTTGATGTTATCTAGGTATGTTAAAAAAGACAGAATTTCTATTTAAACTGTTTTAAATATGCGAATTTAATATTTAGTTGGGTCAAACCCTTCAAAACTTTTCAATGCAGTAGTTTTTAGAATAAATAAAATTGTATTCTTAAATCATTTATTAAACTTATTCTGAAAATATTAAATCTCAGTATTTTTCATACCCCAGCTGTTTCAAATTTGATATTTACAAATACTATGATAATAATATTATTATGATGCTCTTAAGTTTGCATCTTAATTCATGTAGTTTATTTTGTATTAATCAAAATAATAAGTTGCAAATAAAGAGAAAATATTTTAATTATTGTTGTATGTAATATTGTGGCAGTGGAATTGCAATTAGCATAAACATTTTACTACATTAATAACAAATTTGCAAAGCCAACTGTTCATTATTAACATGATATTTATAGTATACTGCTATTTTGCCAAAGGAAAATTATGAAATTGATAATTAATTTATACAATCCTCAGGTTCAATATTGTATTTCTTGTAATCACCCATAATGAGAAATGATGATACATTCATAATATTTCATACATTTAAAATTATATTCAGGTTATTATTATAGGAGGTCTATAATGATTATGATTATGATTATAACAGGTTTATATATCACTCCGATTCGGGAAGATGTGGCACTTGGGTAAAAGAATAGCACCAATACTTGTATTAAACTGGAAATTAATATAGCATACTCTTAACTATGTAATTTTTACAAAAAATATATTGGAAATATTGCTAGATCTTCCGTTTAGTTTCATTAGCCAAATAGCTGCTTTACTCGTATGTATATTTTAGGCAATGCAAAATTATTTAGTAATTATTTTACGATATTATCACAATATATTCGTTACATTAAATACAACCTAATTGCGAATGCGTGGTTAACTTGGGTTTAAAAGAAGAACCATCGCATTGTGTAAACCCGGCCGGACTATCATCAAGCTAGAAGTTTGTGGTCATTACTCTTCCAGTCCATCTTTTACCTGAGTTCGCGTGAACAAAAGTAACAACCGTCATGATTTAGTATCTGAGGCTTCCAACTTTGCACCCTTCTGTTTCCTCCCTCACCCAAGATGCCGGATAAGAGTGAAAATCACCTCAATCCGTGGTATCCTGCCTTGTCGTTGAAGTTTTCACACAACCTCCAAGTATAGGGTTTCGGTGATTTGTTGAGGTTGTGTTTAATACTATTTATATTTGGCTAATATTCATTTATAGTAAAATATACTACTTTTTCCTACATGATTAAAAGGAAATTGACGTAGGCTTATCGAAATAATGTGATCAATACTTCTTTAAGCTAATGCAGAAAACTATAATCATCCATTGACTTATATGGCTTTAGAGATAAAGTATTCAACTCGCTTTATATGCCACAATTTGTGTGAATATATTTTTTACCATTATAAAGTTAAAATTAACATTTTTGCTACCAATTTCATTGCCTGAGTTTTATGAGGCCAGTAATGTTTTTATTTGTAGTAATATTGATCTTGAAAGGAACATTCAGTGGTATCATAATTTCTTCATTTCATCACTATAAACGTAGATGTGAGTATCGGTTTGTAAACTTTAACGTAAGGCATTATTCGGAATATATATATATATATATATATATATATATATATATATATATATATATATATATATATATATATATATATATATATAATCTGTTTGTAATTTGTTGATTATCAATCTAATCGTATAGTGAGATAAAGTATGGTACTGAGAGAAAAAGCTATCACAACTATTGTACAATCATTCTAAGAAAACATAAATAAATTATCGGTGCCGAACTGGACATTTTGCGATTATATAATATAAAACAAACTAAACATTTTCTTTAATTATGCTGGGATAATATGGTCGAAGAAATAAATTGGAATAATTCAGGAAAGGAGTTTACATTTTCAATTTGTTTCTGTTAGACTAACACTTGGTATAAATATTTAAGTAAAAGGATTAAAAATAACTTGTAGGAATTAATTTGCTGGTTATTTTGATTTTGTTGTTTTGTTCCCTGAGGTAATGAGATGACTCTTCCAGACTAGACCTCTTCTCAAGTTCATAGGCAGGATCAAATTAATGGTTTGGTGAATAACAGTGAAAAGCAATCATATCGTATTGCTCTGACCAAGGGGGTTGAACTAATTGAGAGAGCTGGTTTTGTTCAGATATGTAGAGCTAAAGAAATGTACTTTTCTCGTAGTTTCCAAAGTCATTATGAAACCATTTGGAATTTTTTATAAATATAAAACAATTACTCAACTTCACAATACTAAACGTGTGGTTATTTTACAAAGTTTCATTTTATTAAAACCATCTTTAGTCAAGAAATCACGCATAAATGTATTACGTAAAAATCATATATATTAATATAATAAGTTGTCCCATACGATTACTTGAATAAATCGAAACCTGTATCGCACATCTTATAGAATAGGTGATAAAATCATTGAATGTCCATCACTGCTGGACAAAGTATTGTGACCGCATTAATTAAGTCTTTTAAAACATATACATTACTTAATTTTTATAATCATTTAAAGCAAGCTTCTACAAGTTATTACATTGATTTAAAAACAAACAAATTTTCGTGAATAAACGTTGTACTTAATGTTACTTCTGTCAATTGTAAATAATTTGGAAATTAGGTTTTAAACTTGACCACCAAAATAAAAATTATAAAACGTGATTGTATATATTCAAAAAAGTTATTGAGGGACTATTCAAAAATCTTTCTAAAAATGAAAATGTGTAATGCTACTAGAATGTGGGAGAATGCTCCAGATAACGGGCCAACCTCCGATACAAATGGAATGTGATCGAACACTCGAGATCACTAACAGTAACAAAAGGGATAGTAGCTTAAGCGCGGTTGGAGAGTGAGCGCTCAGTGGATTGGGTAAGTTTCTTTGATCAGGTCGCCTCCGCCCGTCCAAATAAGAGCGGTGGGTAGCGACTGTGACCCATCTTCACTAGTCTAGTAAGACCTGGAATTTGAATCTTTTAGAAGTGTCAATAACTTATAAGCACATGTAGCGACGCAGCGAGTTTTAGCTATGAACTAAAGAGACAGTATTAGTGGTAATACTCGCGATCGTAGCAGATGGATTTGTGTTAATAATTATTGACTGTGTCAGTGTTAAATATATTAGTTTGTAAATAGATAGATAATGTATTTAATAGTGGATTGTGACAGCATAAATTAGTAACAGTGGTTTATGTAAACTAGTAATTTATTTAAGGCCAGCCTAGTTTTAAGTTTGTGTATATTATATTTAGACTTTTTTACAATATAAATAAATATTTAGTGGTTTTTAATATTCGCCGACTGTTTCATTTAAGCAAATACGTAACAGAAATATTTATGAACATCTCTAAGAATGTAACTGAGAAAAATAACTGGTGCGATTCTTTTATTTTGCAAATTAACTGTTATTAAATACATTGTTTTAATAAAGCATGCCTGCACTTTATTTGTAATACAGGTATAGTACAATTATAACTATACCACTTAGCATAAATTAAAATTTTTTAGCATAAATAATTGTAAGAGTCAAAACGAATATTTTTAAATTGGCCTAATGCCTTACCATGACGACAACGAGAAAATCTCACTCGCAGTAAGTTTGTTAACAAACTGAGTACAATTATATCGTAACATGTAACATATGTTACCCTAACTTCACCTCAGATATCTCGAGAAATATTTCATCTAGAGACTTTCAATTTAGCATGAAACTTTATTTCTGCATTGAAATAATTGAATTCTATGATAGTACACGTCCGCCCATGGTATTCGCTGAGTGTCATTGAAGCCTTTACTTCGTTAGGCTAGGGAAATTTTTCTTTATCTGCTGAGGATGTGACAATGTATTTTCTGTGTGTTTCTATGTATGTCTGTCTCCCGCGAGAAATCTGAATAATGAAATGAGCTATAAACTCGAAACTTTGCATGCAACCTAAGGGAAGCCCGTTACTTAATTCTTTGTATTCCTGTCTTGTGTAAAAAGGACTCGACAAGAATGAACTGTTAGAAACACTTTAGCATCACTTCAGATGCGTTATTGATTAACAAATTCTAGACACATGGACAAATCCGACTTCCACATTTTTCCCTCGTCATTTTATTTAACTTATAAAGGAACTCAAATTGACTTAGATAATTTATGGTTACAGTTTCTATATAGGGGGTTGTATACAATAAAAGATTCGTATCTACAAAACATAAATAATGACCTTCAACACAAGCGATCTGAATTCACTGTTCTCATGCATTTTGACCAGTTCTGGCATAAATCCAACATTTTCATGGATTTTTAAGACGAAATTTTAATTTAGAATAGACATTGAAGCATTTTAAAGCAAATGATGAAGACGCCAGATGAATGCAAAGTCTACATCACGACTTTCCTGGATGTATCATTAATGCACATATTTTAACTAAAATTGACGCTGAGCTCTTTGAAAACGATGAGTTGCCGTAATGAATAGTTTTTAGCTTAGCGTATCTTGATGTTTTATGAATACATATATAAAAAATGAAGTTGGCATTGATATTCTTTGGATTGCATAAATCGTAGTAAAATAACCACGTTTTAATTTAAGGTCACATGTAGACAAACTGATGTAAACAAACTGATGTTAACCTAAGGTGTAAACGATATTAAACAAAATCTTTTAACATTCGTGAATTACTGTGTGACTGAGTAAATAGGACTTTCCGCTAACAGTTTTTGAAGCCATTTCTTTGGAAATTAATTTTCCGAGTGTTGTATACAGAAGTTAACAAAATTATTGTATAAAAGAATGGCATTAACTGTTTTGATAAAAAAAACATAATTGCCTGAGAATGAAATCAATAATTATGTAACGTGCATCCCATGTGGTCATACTAAAAGAGATACCTGCTTGCTGAACATGAATTAAAGGGTAACTTATACACATGCAAACAAAACCACCCTCGACGATAATCCTGTTATCCCACCACAATCACCCTACCATCACACACCAGCGGACATTGTCTTCAGCCTACCCTCAGCAAGGGCTTGCTTAGTCAGATCGCAATCAGGGGTTGTAATCATTTATATATTCTGTGCTCTTAAAGTTATGGCAGTGATAAGGTTACATAATAAAGATATTTATTATATAAATATTAATTGATTTTAATATTTTATATAAAGTTCAAACAAAACAATTATAACTTTAAGGTGTAAGAGTTTTTGAGGCATTTTACTATTTTTGCTTCTCTTTAATTTTACATGATTTCAGGTATAATATTTTGCATTGAACGGTATGCTAATTTTAAGTAATATTACACATCTGTCGCATTTTGTCTAGGGATTTAAATATATAGTACTTCTGTACAAATATTCTTCATCTGTGTTAGACCTTCACTTACCAGTTCACAATATTGAAAATTATTAAGGCCAATATTTCATGACAAACATTGAAAAGGGGAATGTGAGATGCAGAACGGATCCTACAAGAATTTGAATAGTTTAAAATAATACACCAGAAACAAAACCAAAACAGAGTTAAGTATTGTTTTTATTTTAACAGCAAATACCAAAATCTGATAAAATGTATAAGAATTCTAAGACACAAGAAACGAAACGAGAATTCTAATTACGATCATGCAAGACTGTATAAAATGAAATTGTTACTGTACGCTTGAGTTGGTCACAGACATTCCTCAGCTGTCTGCGGCTGCGTTACGTCCTTTGACATTATTATCTGTCTTTGGAATAACAACTTTATTTAAATAATACACATGATCTTCTGAAGGCAAACATCAATCACATTACAAAATATAAGAAGAATGTGTCTACGAAGTACTGTTTTCATTATTGACAATTTATAATAGATTGCCAGATTATTTAAAAGCCAGCACTTCACTTGCATCTTTCAAAAACAAACTAAAAGACTTTCTTGTAAAAAACTGTTTTACTCACTCTCTGAATTTTTGTGCCCCACCCAACCTTACAAGTAAAAGTATCATTAGTACTGTTTTTTCAATATATTTTTAATTTGCAGTTTTACGAGATATAGCAATAACTTTAATAAGAATATTTTTAGTATTTAGTTATTTTATACATATTGACAATTCTCGATACATGTTAATGTCTATGAGAAATAAATGATTTTGATTTTTAATTTGATTATTAAGCATGGACTAGTAATGTTCAGCATTGCTATTCAAATGCAGGATCACAGTTTTTAGTTGAGATAATTCTTATAGATTTACTGTAACAGTCTCTCTTGACTGAGTGCTTAGTTAGTCTTTTTTCCAGAGATAAAAGGTTTATAGCGGAGGAGTAAAATCTGATTTAAAGTCCAATTTTAAAATTCTATAAATTAATCCCCAAATGTGGTAATCTTTAAAGTTTAGGAAACGGCTCGATCATTGTGAAGGAACCGACAGGGTCGTCTTGAAATTATTTCGTCGATATAAAGGTCCTAGAGACTTCAAACTAGGTACAAAGTCTCTAGGACCTCTGAAGGAAAATCCTGTTTCTTTCATAGGTACAAAGGTTCCTCTTAGTCCAAAGAAGAGCTCTATTCATTTTAGGGTCAACAGGTAAAGGACAAGTCCGTCAATCTGTGTTTTACCTCTTTCGTTTCGTTCTATCGAGTCCTTCGATACTCCAATGTATCGGTTTAATATTCTCAATGAGTAGCGTGAGTAGCCTTGGGTTGTAGACGGTACACAGTATTATAATACGTAAATTAAGAATACAAAATAGATATTTTTTATCTGATATTAAACTGTGTTTTTAATATTAATTCAGAATAATCCTATCTTAGCCACGTACACCTTGTATACGTGGCTAAGATACAAGGTGATTACGGTAGCTCCGATCCGTAACATTTAAATAACCCCACTTGTGTGGTGATATACGCCTTTACATTCCTCGATATGTAAATACATAATAAAAGAAGAAGGTTAAGTTAATTTTGGATGTGTTTAATTCTTACTACATATTAATATTTATTGATTTCAGTGTTCAGCGGAAACGAAAAAGAAAAGGATCGCATTACAGTAGGAAGGAATGTTACCTCTTGTGTTTCACTTGACTCCACCATTACACACATTTGTGACTTTTTTTTTTTTTTTTTAAGTTTTGTACATTGATTTTAAGTTGATAAATAAAAAACAGTTTGGAATAAAACATTTTTTTATTTAACAATTCTCCTTTCTTTCCACTTTTCCTTCTCCCTCCCCCTCTCTCCCCGCGCCAATCACAATCAATCCCACGTTCTTTTAATTATGGCTGAAGTTTAAGTAATATCGTGTACAAGGGTTTGATACAGTAAAAAAAATAATGTTTTACTAAGTGCTGGTTCCTACCGAAATTTAGCGAAAATGTGTTGCCATAAGGGGTTTATTTTTATATTAGTAACTTTCTGTAGGACCCATCGTTACTGAGATATAGGCGAAAAACGAAAAACAGGAACCTTTGATCCCCCTCCCCATCTTGTGCCACCCCTAGGGTTGAGGGCTTTTATTATATTATTCTATCAGGTACCCCTAACACCGTCCCATGGTTGTTTTTTCAACTTATTGACTTTTCCTCAAGACCATTTACCCATTCGTTGACTAAACTATAAGTACAGTTTTTTACGTAGTCATTGGTTCTATGCAAAACTGTTATTGTTTGGTCATAAATCATTTTAAGTTTGTTTAAAAAAATAATAATCAGTGTGTGTCTACATAGACATTCTATGATTTATATTCCCCGGGAAACTAAATGATTGTGCAAAGTGAGTCACGACGTGTCGATGCCAAAGTAAAAGTTTTGGAGGAAGTGTTTGTGTTTGGAAACGTCTGTTTGCGGCTACTGCGCCAGAAATGAAGAATTGGGGAAAACTTTCGGCAGGGTTTGGCAAGCTTCAGGAAAACTCGTATTCTTACTTTTTGTAATAACGGATTATAACAGATAAATGTAACAAATAGATTATTGTAATGTGCTTTAATTCAAACTATCCGCATTGCTACAATATTTATAAGATGTCATTGTTAAGGTATTAAGAATATAAATAGTACAATGCACATCAAGGAATATTTTTCAAAACAAATTTCACTAATGAAGTTGAAATATCAAACTAACACATTTATTATTATAATGTACCTTATTGTAATTGGCTGCAGCTACCAGAATACTAAGTATAAGTTTGCATTCCATATATTAGGTTTTAAAATATAATATGCTTGAAAATTGTTTTAATTTATTGGACAAACTTCGCATACTATTGAAATTCAATACTATAATTTGTATGAGTTACTCCAGTTCATAAACTACAAGATTTTTGCATTACAGAATGAAGTGTAATGTTCTTACTGTTACTTTACAACAGGGTACAGGTTTATGAAAAACATATTTCTGTAATTAAATATTGATAGCATTACATATCTTAGAACTTGGATTGGTCTTTTGCATTGATTACCTCATATTAATTATCAGTTTGGCCCGCTGCAGTCTGCATACACACAGTGTCTCTGCATTAGTTATAGTATGAATAAAATTATTGCAAGCTTGGGTAGTGTTAAAACACATTTATATATATATATATATATATTATATATATATATATATATATATATATATATATATATATATATATATATATATATATATATATAGCATTAATAAACAATAAAACCAAAGGGCTAAGCGTGTTGCGTTTCTTACTATAGGTGGAGTTTCATTGCCTTGCACAATTAGTTTGCAGTGAATTTATTATTTTTGGTGCATTATATACTCTTGCCGTTACGTTTATATGAATAAAAAATGTTTTTAATTATATTAAGAGTTATTCGTGTTCTCGCTCAATATTGTGGCTGGATATATTCCCAAAGTAGCCCAGTGAAATATACTAGAAGCTAATTTCGAGAAATTGTATGGAGAGTAAATGAGTTCAAAGCCAATGATAAGACATCAGATGTAATCTATGAAATCCAAAAATATCAATAAAAAGAATTTCTGCTTCGTGTCGTATTTCGTAGACACCAATTTTAGAAAATTCGCAGTGAAAGGAAAAACGCAGATACTTTAGCTAAAGAATATGGTGTATTCATCATCCCTAAAAGTTGTAAAATAAAAATTAAATTATAGAAACTGATAAATATGTTGATATAAGGACCGTCCTTGAATTTTACAAAACTTATATTGCCTGATATTTCTTAAATTACTTAAAATAGTGACACTAGAATTAAACGGATTGACTATTTGAGGACTTATATCGGAGAGGACTCCTACTCTATACACATATCGATGAATATTAAATATTATCATTTAATGTGACTGAAAAATGGTGGAAATACGATAACCTGCAAAGGCTTTAAAAATGGTATAATCAATAAAATAAGGTCATGGGCCATAACACTGTACTCAGTTGGTGTGATAAGGTGACAGGCAGGGTCGCATTTCCTTTCAAATTTACCAACAAACTATCTGATAGTTATTGATAACTCTGTCTTAACGTTAAAATCAATATAGCACACAATTAAAAATTTAAAAAAAAAAAAAAAAAACCAGAAATAATAAAGTAGGCACAAGATAAGGGAATGCATTTTAATACAATGTCGATTAATACCGATCTATAATCTATACAATAGAGATTTATTATTAAAATGTACGACTCATCTGAAGGCTGCGACATAGTCAGAAAACGGGATATCAGCGAAGAAGCGAAAACGGATGGTGAGATCGAAAGAACTCTTTTTTTGCCACTTTGTTATAGGTAAGATAAACTTTAAAAACTATATAACGACTAGGGAAACATTGTTCGCCTCATTCATTTAATTCTAAATAAATTATGCCTGTCGAGAATCTAAATAATGTGGATATTGTAATTATAAATATTTAATCAAGTTTTGGTTTTTCCATTAACTTAATTTTTTCAATATTTTTTTGTATGTATCTTTCAGAAAACCAGTTTATATACAATGCACCAACAAAAGAGCATTATATTTTAATACTTAAACACTGCAATTTAATCACTTTTTATACAGTTTTCAATACTTTTATATATCACAGATTATCATACTGATCTAAAGTACTTTTGTTCTATTTCAGAAATAATAGGCGATTACAATACGTTGTAACGTAACTGACTATTAAAGTTTTAAATAGAAGTGCCGTGATATGTTAACACAGATGGGCACTAAACTGTAGGGCAGCAGTTTATTTATACTCATACTATTATTTATATTAAAATCAACAGAAAAATAAATTTGCTATGTTTCAGGATTTTATTTTGATAGGAAGTTTGTCTAAACAAGTACATTTTAGAGTGAGGATTAAAGTTAAAACTTATCAAAGAGCTCATCCTTTCGTGTTAGCTCAATGGATAGTCAATGTTGTATTTGGTTTGTATGTTATAGACGAAACCAAAGTCCCTGCGTCTGTATAGAGTTCTATTGATCCAAGTGATAATGCGATTTTAGAATTAAAAACTCGAAGTACAGTCCATCCGACTATCTGTTCATCTTTGTGATAGATCTGGCTAGATGTCTAGAGCAATAAAACTTGATACATAGGTTTCTCTTGACTCAAGTGATAATTCTATTGATTTTAGAATTAAAAGCTGGAAGGACAGTCCATCCGACTATCTGTTCATCTTTGTGATAGATCTGGGTAGATGTCTAGAGCAATAAAACTTGATCCATAGGTTTCTCTTGACTCAAGTGATAATTATATTGATTTTATAATTAAAAACTCGAAGTACAGTCCATCCGACTATCTTTTCATCTTTGTGATAGATCTAGGTAGATGTCTAGAGCAATAAAACTTGATACATAGGTTTCTCTTGACTCAAGTGATAATTCTATTGATTTTAGAATTAAAAACTCGAAGTACAGTCCATCCGACTATCTTTTCATCTTTGTGATAGATCTGGGTAGATGTCTAGAGCAATAAAACTTGATACATAGGTTTCTCTTGATTTAAGTGATAATTCTATTGATTTTAGAATTAAAAGCTGGAAGGACAGTCCATCCGACTATCTGTTCATCTTTGTGATAGATCTGGGTAGATGTCTAGAGCAATAAAACTTGATACATACGTTTCTCTTGATTCAAGTGATAATTCTATTGATTTTAGAATTAAAAGCTGGAAGGACAGTCCATCCGACTATCTGTTCATCTTTGTGATAGATCTGGGTAGATGTCTAGAGCAATAAAACTTGATCCGTAGGTTTCTCTTGACTCAAGTGATAATTCTATTGATTTTAGAATTAAAAGCTGGAATTCATCCGACTATCTGTTCATCTTTGTGATAGATCTGGATAGATGTTTAGAGTAATAGAACTTGATACATAGGTTTCTCTTGATACAATGAAGAACTCTACTGATTTTCAGGTCAAAAGGTAATTTGTCCGTATGTACAATAACTTTAGTTAAGTTCTGTCGGGTCCTTTTTTATTATAGGTTTATGTAAAGTTATATTAAAGTCTGCAGATGAAATATTTCTAGAGATATCGTGCCACATCATACATTCAAATTTGTATTCATTAAGTTAGGTTCCATAGTGGTCTTCAAATAATAAACGTTTCGGTGATATACGGAGAGTACTACAATGCTAGAGTGTGCTGATATCAAGTATTTTTTCGCATTTTCTATTCGCTTCGCTAATGGTTTATAGTATCCTACACCGTAGCTGTCTAAATAAGCGAGAGCATGGTGTGGTTAGTACATTACATATTCCATAAATAGTTATTCCATTCACAATTAGGGAATGCTGGGTATTTAAACATTTTGTGTTACATTTAGGAGAAGTGTAAAGTATTTTCAAACAAAACATCGTTAGCTAATTTTATAACTAACAGTGATAAAATTTAAGATGGTAATAATTCAAAATACGAGTAAATTGTATTCAACGAACATAAAATCATTTATGTGTAATACAAATATTTTTTCTAAATTACTCTCTAATCGTCGGTGGGTTTAAATTATATTTCTAATACATATACCGATAATTGTAGAGCTCCAGCGAGTTCTCCTTCGGTAACCAAATGAGCTATACAGGCATACAGTTATACACTGAAGACAACAAACGCTAAATCAACCAACAAAGCGTTTTCAACACAAACAAGTACGTCATACATAGCAAACCAGCATGCTCTTGGGTTGTGTATGAGTATGTCAACTCCTGCTGCAGAATGGAAACTTTGCAGCATATTTGATGCCAACATTACAGTCACGATTATGATACTTACGTTCTCCTTAACGGCATACATTAACAATATTACAACAACTTTACGCTTGTTGCAGCTATGTATTGACTACATACATATATCTAAATGCTATCTTAAATTGTTGTGATTATTATTTATTTAAACTGTTCCACTTACTATTGAATAATATAACTAATCTGATTGTAGATTTCAGAGACAAATATGTATTGTAAAGATTAACTATTAAATAACTTTATATTTACATTTTGTTTATCTGTATTTTATTACAGTACTGCTACTTAATGCAAACACTGAAGTAGCCTAATTAAGCCTAATTACCGCTTTGATATCCTACAATATTAAACATGTTATATCCTCTAAAAGTGCCCAAATTGTTGAAAATTTAGTTTTTTACCTTGAAATAAGAAAACGAACCACCTACTGAAATTTCAATAATTCAATTTATAAGATCGAAATATTTTTTTATCTTAAAAACTATTTAATCAGCGAAATACTTGAACAAAATACTTTTCACTATGTGACACCACGTGTCGCGAAACAGACTTCGCTGAGGTTGCATGCAGAATTGTTACTCTATAAATTGTTGACATCAAATGTTACATTCCATTGTTGTCATATACGACTAGAATAATAGATAAATACGGTAAAGAAAGTTTTGCATGTTCCGGAAAACAAAAGAAATTTTACCAGCCTACTGAACGATAAACTTCAACGACGCTCAACCATATTATATGGTTAGACATGCAAAATCGTATATACTAAGTTCTACGTAAAAGTCCAAATCTGGAAGTGAAATCTTTCTCAAGAACAATACATAGACATTTTTGCTTCATGAAATTGGGTTACACATTAGCGCTTAAAACTTTCACTACTAATGGGACACATATGTCCCAGCAACAAAAAAACAATCTAGACACAAAATGTTGCCAATTTTGAGGTAATTTTGTTTGTACCATTTAATTTGGTTATTTTCACTTTGATGTGGTGATATCTCAACCAGGTGTAGCACTTAAGTTTTTTGCAATGTTGCCATTTTTTACCTTGAAGTTAAACTTTTGAGGTTATGTGTCTGTGTTTATTTTAACTGACTCTGTAGGAACTGTTTTATTGGTTATTTTCCTGTAAACAATTTAAAATAATCAGTTTTTGTGAGTTTGTGTTAATTTGAACTTTTTTAATAAGTTTTCGTAACATTATTTTGCTAGGACACAGGTGTCCCAGTAGTATATCATTGTGGGACTTATAGAACCCAGCAGTAGTGTAGGCATGGCTAGTCAGTCTTATACAACAACGGCCAAGAAAGCAATGACATACTTGATTTATCTTGTATGAGAAGACACACTGTATGACAGTGATAGAAACCTTTAAGAACAAACTTTTTAACTGTTCCGATAGTGAAGATAAACAGTTTTTGGCAGATAGCGACTGTTCAGATTCGTCTGATTCTGAAAATAGTGAACAAACATCTGAAGATCCAATCCTATCGCAATATGAAAGGATAAATTACACCTTTTAGGTGTGTTTTGCCAGTAACCAGTCCAACGTTGGCGATGGTGGGAAGATTTCTCTAGATCCAGGTGCTTTTAGTCTAGCAACTAGATGGATGTCATCGACAAAAATGAATATGCCCCTGAAGATCAAGGTGAATGAACTTGCAACTAGCCGAATACTAACAATAAGCAACGGTAGAAACAAGGTAAAAATAAGAATAAGCAAGTTGAGAAGCCTAAAATTATTTAAAACCAATTCAAAAAGACTTTCGACCCTATAAAAACAGTTCTACTCGGACAACAGCTTGAAGTATTGGCCAACATTGATAGAGGTTCCAACGAGCTTGAAGTATTTGTACAAGTTTTCACTAAGAGCCTTTTCATGTTCATTGCTACTGTACTAACGAGGGACTAAATATATTGCTCAAACAAAGAAAAAGGGATTTGCATACGAGAAACTCTCATGAAATAATTACATTAACTGGTTGCATTCTTATCATGTGTTACAACCGCCTACCGTAAATTTCGGATTACTGGTCCATGCAAGAATCCATGGGAAACACAGCTCTAAAGTGAGTTATGTCAAGAGATAGGTTTCACCTATTGATTTCTAAACTGTACTTCAACTAGCCAGGAAATCCTGAGAATTGTAGTGAAACTTAATATGTTTATGAGTTAGTTTAGTGTTTAAAATCTACTTTATTTAAGGCTAGAAGTGAAGCGACTTTTCAGAGCATTTATGAAGTAACGGCTAAGTTCAAGGATAGGTTCGCTCTGAAACAATATGTTCTACTGAAACCCTTATATATGGGTATACAAATATGGGAAAGGTATAATTCTGCCAGCGTTTACTTCTAATATATGAAGGTTTATGCGCGCAAAGTGAATGAAGGCGGGCAATTAGAAAAAGTAAAGGGAAACCTTCATCAACTGTTCGAGGTGTCAAAGAGGGAAGCTGTTCTGTTTTTTGTCCTTTTTTACCTCTATAAAGATTACTGTGTGAAATAGACCATCCCAGTTTCACTACTTTCATAGGAAATATGGTGAATGTTACCAAGTTTTAAAGAAGCTTTGGAAAGTATGAAAGTGATTTTTTTGCTTTGCAATGAAGGGGTGCTTGGAGTAACAAGGTAGAATTTCAAACAATTTGTTGCTTTGAGCAATTGCCACACCAACAGTCAATCTGCAGTCAAGAGAATTTTAAAAAATCGTAAAAAAAGGATGTACCATGGATACGCCATCGTTTTGTATTATGAAATTATGGGAGGCGTAGCCATGTTGGACGAAAAGGTGGGTTTTTATAACTTTTATATAAAATCCAAACAAAAGTACAAAAAGGTACATAAGCTTCTCATCTGCTGTAGTCAATACCTGCACTTTACACTAGGATGTCCAACATAGGAAACAATCGCTTCTATCCTTCATGGTACCACTAGCTGAACAATTCTTTTGCTGAGGTTTCAAAAATCCGCCTTTAAAAAGGAAATTAACAGTTGGAAGAATATAAAAATAATCAAAACCATGGTCAATGTGGGCACTCATCTGCCTGAAGAAGGCAAAACAAGTAGAAGATGCAATCGCTGTGCTGATGATAAAAGGAAACAAGAGCTAAAACAATGTGCCAAGTGTGTAATATTCTCCTCTGTAAAACTTTTTTGCTGTCTACCACATTTAAAAAGAATATTTTTTATTTTATATCAATCAAGTCTGTTCCATTACAATGAAAATGGGTTAGAATAACTGATTAGTTTTTTTTACCTTATTGCTTCTCAGCAGGACAATGATGTGTTAAATACTACTGGGACTACTAGTTTATGGGTGTGAGACACATACTTCTCACCAAAAAATATATAAATTAAAAATATAAAAATCAAAATAAAAAATATTTCAAAAATGTTTTTTGTGATAATTTAACGCAACAAACAGATTTACATAACAAATTTTCTCCACTTAAGTGATAGGCTATGCTAACGCTCAGCGAATAAAATATTCACTTAATACCAAAGAAACATGAAGGAAAAAAGAGAGCTCTCCTTTTATGATATGTTTTTATTGGGCCGGCTCATTTATTGTAATAATACCGATTAATTTACTTAAACCTGTCGCTAATTTACTGAAATTTACTGAAAGAATGTCACTTGCATAACTGTAATTTACTAGAAATTTTCCTAAGATATTGATATGAATATTTACCGTTTGTATGTGGACATATATAATTTTCTTAACTCATAAATCACTAAGTAAATGCTTCACTCCTCGAACATATAACTGTCATATAGTTATATTAAAGGGTAATTTCTACCAAATTAAAAAATAACCAAAACCAAATACAGATTGGACCACCTTATGAACCAAAGGTGTGTGAGATTATATATACCCATGCCTTGGGACCATTCTTAGGAGTCGGGCAACTAAGAAAGGTGAAAATTATGGGCACTTTTCTATATTGCTATTTTTATCTTTCATATTTATACAAATATTTATATCGCTTAATACCTTTTCGTAAATATGTACTATTGTAAAAGTGGATAACAATTCATACAAAAAACTTTTACTGCAGCACAAGACCACATCCCTTATCAGTATTTGCTATGTGAACGTAGATTTAAACTTAAATATTCAGGTTTAAATGCATGATCTTTCGATAGTTTAAATCTTAGTAACTGAAATTCTTTGAAATTATTAATAATTATTAACATCACATGTTACATCCACCCATAGAAAATGAAGAGATTTGAAGAGTTAGTATTTTACTCATTATATTACTTTTACTTATTTTTTTAGCTGAGATGCCTTTGAGCAGTCACTGTTTTAAGTAAATAGCTTATCGTATTAAAGATTTTTAAAAGGATGTTTAAATAACGTACTATATACGAGTTTTTCAAAGAATTTCAATATTTTTCGTATTCTTGTAAACTGGCTTAGGTTGGCATTCCAATAGAGTAGATGGAACTTACCAGGCGTCCTTTCCAATCAATCCTAAGAGCCTATACTGAAACTCAACACTCTTCAAGAGAAGTTAGAGCTGATCTAATCCATTACATGATCAACTTGAGCTTTGGCTATAAAGGTGTTCCTTACATTTACGTTCCTCTCACTTCTTAGATTTTGCTTCTGCACTAAAAAGATACTGACACAAATCTGGAGCTATACTTTTCATAAATTTAGATGGAATTTTATATAAGGAAAATCTCGATATGTTTCAATTACATTTTATCGAAAGATCTTCTTTCACTGACCAACAAACAAGGTGGGAGTACGCTGCACCAAGCATAGCGTAACAGGCTTTACTAAGGATGAATGCAAGCCCATATTTTTCATTTCATTGAGAGAATGTCTTGCAGTTGGATAGACATAAAAAAGAAATAAATTTATTATGTAAACTCGGCAAACAAAAAAGGATTTGTGTCAGCCTACTATGTGATAGGTTTCAATTACTCTAAACTAAATTCCATGGTGGGACATAGAACGCATCTCTATGTAAAAATGGAGTTTCATGCGAAATTTGAAGACTTGCAGATAATATTTATCTAAATATGTTACATATTACATTATCATTTTTGTTTATTAAGTTGAATTTCACTCTCATGTTTAAAATAACATTTTCTGTGATGTAGGGAGATTACTACAACACAAGAGTGCACTGAAATCAGATGTCACTATTTATGATGTTTCTCATTTATGTTTTCCTTTTTACTGTATGGATAATCTACATATGTTATATGTCACATATTATTGTAATCAGCTTGTTTACTAATCTATTTATTCGGCTATTAACTCGTTGCCATCACGGTTACCCTTAAGACTAAAAGTTAGCTAATGCTCAGCCAAATTTCATCGAGTGACATGCATCATCATCGACCTCAGTTTTGCTCATATATAAGTTAAGCTTCATGCAAAATTTCAAGCCTGTAGGTCAGTTAGTTTTCGATATATCGTGCGTACTGACTGACAGAATGAATATATTTCCATGCCTTCAAGTTTCCTTCACTAACGCTCAGCCTATAATCCATAATTCAAAGAAAGTAAGAAATTAGGAGTCGGTTTTTATCAAGCAGCTAAAACCTGAGTGATTCATAGACCATCTGTTACAGTATATCTTATGGAATCCTTATCATTGTATCTTTCCCCACATTGTTTATGAAATAAACATAAATGAATTATTTTAAAATGGTGTAACGACTATAGTAATATAATACGATATGTATCGCTAATCTTTGAAAGATTTTTCGATATTAAAGTAATGAAAGTACAATGAAATAGCATTTGAACTTTATATTGGATTTATTTATAAAGCCTTCTTTTTGAAATAAAAATAAATGCAAATATTAGGATTTTATTACTGTATCATGACCTTCCTTTTCGAATTCCATTAAAATGTTAATTACAGTCAGACTTATTTATACGTACCATTGCTTTCTTTTTGGTCCCTTCTAAATTCCACAAGTTATTCCTTCTTATATACCACTTCAAACCTAACGAGTAAGCCGGATTGTATTTATTTTTCCCCGTAACTGAGATGTTTCCAAAGAATTCCAAATCAAGCTCTGTGGTAGATATTATTGCTTCTTATTAAAACTGAACAAAACTATTTCATGTTAAACTTTTATATTTTAATTTGTAGTCGTTTATAAAGGGATTTGTTTATAGACAAGTAAACTCATTCTTATTGATTAACTGGGCTTGATTATTCCACTAAGTCCATTATTAGTATATAATTAGCTGAGCGTCAGCGAAGCCTATCACTTGATCTGATGGAAAAAATTTTGCCTCTCTGTCTTTTAGTCTGTCTGGGTCCTCAATATAGATTTGAACCATGATTTCTTAATGCGAAATGTCGAGTTCTGTTATGATGTACGTCCAACTCGGGTTGAGCTTCAATAAAACCTGTCAATCAGTAGGCTGGCCCAGTTTTCTCTTTTACATGCTAGGATATTTGTCCACAGGATACCTAAAAAATTAAATGAGTCATACTTTTTAAGCTGAGCATGGAACCTAAGTAAAGCCTGTTATTTGACACATGATATAGTTACGTACTTTGTATCTAAGCACTGGGACGATGATTTAAAATCTAACTTATACGAGTAAGCAATACTGTAAAACGATCTTTTTAACATAATTAGTCTCCATTAATTTCCAACTATCGTTTTTTAACCATAGATTCAAAAACAATTAAATTATGATGATACGAGTATAATACATGCAATTGATATAATTAAGAAATAAATGTAAGCAAATTTACTACCAGGTAGAATAACGAATATTCATTGTAAAGTGTAGCTTGGATTAATTATGGAAACAAAACACCTATTCCACGATAATCCCGTTATCCACAAACAATAACCTCGCCACACATGTGATGTCATCGGACATCCAAAGTTTATTCAGTTTCTATTTTTCCGTAATATTATGATATTACAGAATGACTGTAATGTAACAAAACCACCATTTGAACGCTATGTTGCAACACTGAGTTCCACATTATTTTTTAATGTAATTTGAATAGTGTTGTATTTTTTTTTTTTTTTTTATTAATTCAACTTCTTAAGATAAATTTTTACACAATATTAAATAAACTTTTAGCTTTTTCTCAAAATATTGTACATAATTGTAGCAAAATATTTTTTTATTAATAAAATTTTATTTAATTTCAAAAAATAAAATAAAATTAGCTTTTTGTTTTTTTATTAAAAAATTGTTTTGTGTATTTAATTTAATTGTTTCAATTACTGATCTATTAATTTTTTCTGTTCATAGATTGCGCTCGTTACTTAATTATCGTTTCCATAAATTAAGAATGCCAAATAGGTTTGTACTACATCCAAATGGGCACACAAACCGCGCAGTCATCAGCTCAAGGGCTCTCGGCTTTAGTTGGATTAGGCCCTTTGGGTTAAGTTATCCTGCATAATTGATATCGAGCTCTTGACTTACCTCTACGACTTCTGTTACTTTTCATTATCTCTCCCCAGAAAATCCCAGAAATTATACAAAATTAACTATTCAAGTAGATATACGTCATGTACATATCATATCATACATTAAAAACCTAATGATTTTAATTAATAATCATTTTTTGTATTAACATGCGATTTTAATTATTTGAATATGTAACATCGTTAATAATTAATAAAACAGATTATAATAAGATCATTGTAGAAAGGTTCACTAGTTTTCATAACCATGTGCAGTGTTTTACCTAGACGATTGTAACAGTAAAGTATAAAAGTTAAAATAAAAAGATAACGGAATTATCACTAAGTGATGTTTTAGTAGTACATATTTTTAGAGACATAATTTCTTTATTCAATCCTTTCACTCTACACGCTCCCGCCCTTCCTATCCACATGTCATTAATTTATTCTTGTTTTAAAGATGTTGTCTAAGCATCATTCATTGCTCTCCGAACCGAACGCAGTATATACACGCCTCACAGATTGTTATTAGTATTGTAGTATTGATCAATAAATAAATTACACTCGTATAATAAGGTGTAAAAAGCTCAATAACATAAATTTACAAGATTTGTCCGTTCCTACTTGAAACAGTGTTACAATTCATGTAGGCCTACTGAAATAACGTATATAACCCCATAGATAAATGTCATGGATATTCAGGTAGTTTTTCTCTTATCACACACTAACTATATCACAATTTGGAATTCACTTGATTTAATCATTTAATCATTTTTATACATAACTCAAATAAGACTTTTTAGAGCCTTTTACACGAATCTCCATTGGAGTAAACTGTCATGCAACAACTTTGGAAATTAAAATAGAAATTACCTAGGTCGAAGTTATTATATTACAATTTGATGTTTAAAAAAGTGTATATAATTCATATTTCGAGAAAAGAGATATCTCACTTCCCAATCATCATTTCCCAAAATCGTCCTAAACTGGTAGTATAATGACGTTTAAAATCTATTTGCAACAAAGTATTACATGATGTATCGCAGAAAGGCAAGCAGCATCATGGCGTCTCGCTGTGACACATTAATGTAATTGAGTTTGTTTTGTTATCTGAATACTCGCAATGTAAAGCGTTTAAGCTTTCGACCGTAAATTACTATTTCAATTTAGTTGAGAGATATTTATGGTTCATTCTTTATGAGAATTTCTCTAGGTGATCCAAAGTTTATGTTTATAGCATTAAAACACTATAATGGACTATAATGATCCATTATTTGAAATAAAGTAAACGTAGAGAATCTGTAAACATGCAGGCTACTAGCTATTTTCGTAGATAGCTCACTAACCTCTTCGTAGTTGCTAAATATCGCGGTTCTATATTCATGAATATTGTACAGTTAATTATTTGCTGAAGGAGTTCATGAGATTTCCATAAGCTCATATACAAAAATGAATTAAATTAATTATACAAATTGATTGTTACGTTATGTGTGGAGAAATAATTGTATGATAACAAATACTCGTTTATTATTGTTCAATTTTTTAATTAATTTTCATTAGAAATAATTCAAAACAATTGTTTTTACTAAAATATATCAATATTTATTTAACTTTACTGTGATTACGGTACTTATAAGCATCTTGATTGTCATAAAAGAACAGTTTAAAATGTCGTTACTGCTTGTTTTGAAGATATATTTTAAAAGTACGGTTAAGATTACTTACAAAACATTATGCTGTATTTTGTCTAAGAAATCACCCATGTTTCAATCAATTACATTTTTACACTCACGGTTATGTAAACTTGAAAGTTAAACCGGTAGATCTTAATCACAAAAAGTTAATGAGTTAATGAGCAATGAAGGTATCAATGATCCTCCATACTTATACAAGTATTTGCTAAGAAAATATAATGCCTAGTATCATTAATACTTGGAAATATTTCACTGCATAATGAAACCCGATGGCAAAAAGAAAGTTCATACAATACATAGGATTGGTATAATGAGGATATAAACGTAAGCAAATGAAATACAGTATATGAGGTGTTAAAGTAGGGAATATTCATTATAAAGAGAACTTAAGTAAATTATACAATTAAAACATCCCTACCAGGAAATTCCTCTCGACCACTGGTATTTTCTTTCAACTGATGCAGGCACCAAAAAAATTTTTTTTTTGCTAAGGTAATCCTCTCACTTGGGCCTAATGTGTTCCTTAATCGACACAAAACTTACTATGGGTTTTATATTTTCATGGAATGCACGACTCTAAAAGATAAAAATGGAGATAGAGGGGTGCTCCAAAATAATGCAGCGGGAATAGAGAGATACAATTCTCTTAAGCATCCACTTTGTTTTCTATGAATATTTATAGTCTCTTTTATATCGCCAATTTTATTGTAACAGTTGTATTCAGAGATTGTGCAAATGTCACAAAAGAACTTTTTATAGCAGCTCTCTTCCATACTAACCAATAAAGCTAATTTGCATATGACATGTTTTTTATTACTACGATGATGTTGCACACATCTGGAGGAGGATTTAAGATGGTATAATATATTTTTGGTTGGGAAAATATTTTTAAATTTTAATTTCATAGCCCTTTAAGATTAACTTATTAAGGAATGTAAATATACTTTTCTGTCTTTAAATTTATTTCTTATTTGCATGTACTTGAAAGCGTACATTATTTTTTTCTATTTGGTTACATTATTTCTCTTGTAAGTAACCTAGGGCTACGTTTTTCTATAAGTTTTTTATGATCTCTCAGCTGTTTGTGTGAAGACATCACCATACAGTACGTGAATCACGGAGAGTTATGACAGTCTGTTAGTGGTCATATATAATGCTTAACATAATATATTTATACATTTTTATTGATAACTGTGTGGACAAGAATATTTTACCACAGCAAGCCAATCACTAAGTATTACGGATTATTGCTTGAAGTTATCAACTTATCAGCCATTGAGGTTTTTCTAAAGTTCGTATTGTCTTGCAATATCATTGTCATTTTTCCTGTTGTAGTGTTTGTGCTATGTTCAGTAATACTTATGCATTGTGTCGTGATTTTTTGCCACTTCTATGAGATGTCAGTTTGAGGCCTGTTTATTTTATTGAAGTATATTTTTGTACTAAAAACTATATTCTTTACATTTTTGACTTCAGTTTGCATTGCAACGTATTTGACGATGATTTTTCCTTTCTTAGCCTAATGTTTTGAAACTAACAGCTAAAGAATAATACAGATACCTTTCTCCGAAATGTTGTATTTTATAATTTCCGTAATATTATGATAGATTCAAATAAAAAGAAATTAATTAAAGATGTCTTATTTTACCAGGCGAAGTTAGGGCTAAGAAGCCCTCTCGAACACTCCAAATCAAATCATCCATCGACTGCAACGTTTAAAAAAAACTTTCATATTGGAGTAATTGAAGCCGCTTAAATGTTACCCAGAGATATGATGTTAGGACAATAACAACGGAAAGAATTATCTCGCGCCGCCAGTATTATGAATATTCAGCGAGAAGGATGCACTCAAGCAAATTGTACAAACAAAACAACCCTCGTGTGAGGCTGCAGTTCTATATCGGTCCACTAAAACAATCGAACAGAATATCGAATCGAAATACACCTATCTACCTTCGACAATTTATATAAAACAGATGATAAAACCTTATATTTTTGCATTCTTTTCACAACCTAATAATAATTATTGAAAACCGCTTTCGCAGACAAAGATTTATTAATTATCGTTATATTAGTAAATATTGTAAAAAATATTGAAGCTATATTAATATTATTTAAAAAACAAAACTTTGCTCTATATGTAACTATCGTGTTTGTAAGGAGGATATGAAGAAAATGAAAGACTGAAATTGTCGTTTTACTCCAAATAGCAATAATGTCTAATCTGGTGAATTACTTAAACGAACAGATGGATGTAAAGTAAAGTTATCCGGCGAGAATTCCTTCCTTTAATTTCCTTTAAGCCGTGGGGAATTTCTTCCCCTAAAAACAACGTCAATTTAAATATGTTTTGTTAAAACGGATGTGATTTTTATTGTAATTAAATATATTTACTTCATTTAATAATAGTATTAAGTGTTGGTAAATGTTGATGATTAAATCGGATATAAATAGTACGATTAATAATTATTATTTTACTTAAAAATTGACACTTTTAGTTCAATATCTTACTAAATCTTGTCTGGCAATTCAACTTCAGCCTTGTGTAACTGGTATCTTAACTTTTGCATAATTACTGCCTTCGATATACTTCCGCAATACTTTTTACACGAATTTGTGCTTCGCCCGTTCTATTTGTAAACGATTTTAAGATTTTTAAAATCAAGTTTACATGTAAGCAATAGAATAGTTTTATTTGTCTATCATAAGAAGACAGTTCTCAGTTTTAAACGAATACCCTATGATGGATGCTCTACACCGTGTTTCGTATTTTCTACGATTATCACAGTTTAAATCTGATTTTTTGCGAATTTAAGTTTTATATTCCAACAGAAAGTTCTTTTTTAAGCTTTTTAACCCTGGGTTTTAAATTATAGGATCATGGAATTGAATTTAATTATTTTTTATAATTTTGTTTTACAATTTATATGTTCCATTACTTTAATATCAATATGAATGATATTTCAGTGTTTATACAGCTATTAACCCCATTTAATGATTACGTATCAGTAGTAAGTATGAAGATTTGTGAAATTAATATTTGTATACTTGCATATCACTTGTATTACACGTCTTTATACCGATAATACTTTATAATTATTTTTAAAGCTTACATTTCCAATATTTCAATAATTGTTATAATTTTATTGCGTTTTGTCAGAACTATTTGTACCGTAGTTCAACTACGGATTTATATTTCGTTTAAATTTGAATTTATCGGCTACATGTATTTAGTAATTTATTCCAAACCGTCGCTCTTTAATTTTGTATTCGTTTTGAAATAAATTAAGAAATGTAAACACTATTTGCATTACAACCAAATGAGACAACAAACCGTCCAGTCATCAGCTCGAGGGCTCTTGGCTTTAGTTGGATTAGACCCTTTGGGCTAAGCTATCCTGCATAATTGACCCTCGCTCTTTACTTTCCTCTACGACTTCTGTACTTTTATTACCTCCACCTCTGTTAAAAGGAACATTTATAAGCCGTGTACTTCACTTCAGACGCTATAAAGCATTATTGTGATTAATTCTAATTGTTTGGTATACGCTGTTATAAAAACGTGGCAGTTTAAAATTAACCTTGCAGCGTTGAGGAAAACCTCCCAATGGTATTTAATTATCATGCTGTCCTTCACGAACTGACACTCTTAAATTAACATAAGAAAGAAAAAACCTTGAACACTGCAAATTATTAATAGAACAGTTTACTCTTAAATTAACATAAGAAAGAAAAAACCTTGAACACTGCAAATTACTAATAGAACAGTTTACTAAAATGCAATCCGTACACACGGGAATCTTGTAATGTTGCTTTAATGAGACAGGTAATAACTAACCGTATGCTAGATTAACTTTTGTACTATTACAATATGTAATAGCAATAATAAAAGTAAGAAGCAAGTATTTTTAATTCAATAATGAATTATGTATTTAACTTGTACCAAAAATCATCAAGGTACGCTGTTTTGTATTAATTATATTTTGAACTACGTACAGGCAGATGAATATTCTAGAGATTCACATAATTAAAACTGATAGGAATGATTAGGCCATTATAGACAGGATTCTTCTATATAACTGTAATGGAGTTCTACTGTTAAGTAGGTCGGAGGTTCTTACGCAGACAGTATCTATTTAAAACGTACTGTTAGAAAAAATACAAAGTGGTAATTTCTAAATTTTCAATAATATTAACATATTACAATTCAAAGTCAATGATGAGCCCCGAGAGTGCTACTTATTATTTCTTTCGTATTTATTTGCAGAAGATTGAAAATACTCTTATTCTGTATAAGAGTCGTATCATATTGTTAATATTTTCTCTATAAACTGTTTGCTGTCTACTGCTTGTTCTGTCAAAAAGAATACAATTATTTTAACATATTTGTTGCCTAACGGTTGAATATTGAATTTTTGTCTTTTTCAATAAATCGTTATAATTATGAAGTATTTATATGCAATATTGCTTTGGACTTCTAACTCAATAATTGATTTCCAACGTTCCCTAACGTTAATTCTTTGGTATTAGCTTTTCAAGGTCTCGCCTTGAACATGTGGTTGCCATTTTAAGACAGACTTGCAGGTTTTCAAGGCCTCTAGGAGCACAATTTGTGACGTCCCCACAGTAGCCTAAGTGAACGAGACTTGTTTGCGCCTCGGTATGCCTCTTCACAGCTGATTTAGTGACTTCAAAGCAGGGTAAAGGAGATATTTCCTCTGAACAGTTTAATCAGTTCCCATTGGAATCTCCTTCTCCAAAGATGGCGTATTTTAAAGTTTCGTATGTTTTTATGACTAGGTCCTTTTAAATAATTCGGATGTTTTTTTACAAAAGACTCAGGTTCTACTGCTACTGTTCGTGAAAAGGGTTGAAGGACAGTTGTACTTGTTGCAAATATTTTTTGTTAAATCACATTATATTCATTTCCAGATTTTTTGTTCCAGCTACTTGCTTTGTCGAATAAATTCAACTTCTTTAACAAATTAGTTGTGTTTTGATGAAATATTGAGATGTTGATTTTTAAGTTTTTGAAGTGACTTCTTCTTTTGGCGGGCTATGGATGTATGTTTTGCATGGGGGAAAAACTTTCGTTTCGCGTCACACATTTTTATGTTTTCCACACGCTTTCAACATGGAATGACAGCTGTATACAAAAATAAACAAACCGTTATATAAACATATAAAACTACCAATAGTTGACGTCGGTGAAAAATCTGGTAGACGAGATTAAAGGGGAAATATAAACCACAATAACATTCAACATTATATATGAGAAGAAAAGTAACAAATCTTTTATTGTAGTGTTTAACAATGATTTGTTTTCCAACTGTTCAATCAGTGTACTCATATTATTGACGTTAATATCCGAAACATCGCATCGACCGGATCTATCCCTGCTTCTGCCGACTTTCCTTGGTTATATAATTTTTCAGGTTTGGTTACTTAAGGTCCAATTTAAAAGCTGTCAAAATTTACAACATCAATTCATACTATGCTATTAGTAGCTATGTTGACTTTAACACACTAAAAAACATTCAACGTCAAACAAACGTTGTAAAAAGACGAAAATGCATGGTAAAATACTGGTTTGATTAAATCTGAACTACTAGTTTATTTATTAATGAATCCAACGTAAAATTTGTTAATTTACTGCATCGCTCAATATCATTATTTAAAAATCATCGGATTCTAAATTAAATTTTAGTACGGTTAATATTCCTGTTCACAACTAGTTTCGTTCTGACGAGATTTAAAAATGGATTAAAAATAAATTGATTAGATCTTTTATAGCTAAAACATCCGTAGTGTAATTTAACCCTGGAAGAAAATTTGTCTTTTTGTTGATTGTAATTATTTACACTTTACACAATTACATTAAACCCTACCTTATATTCACTTAAAAATAAATTACCTTAAACAGATGCTAATATAATTTTTTTCTGAAAGAACCGTAAAAGCCATTAATTGGTTTTTTAAAATATAAATTAAATTTCACAATTTTAAACAATAAAAACAAGTACAACGGAATATGGAACAACAATCGATGCTGTTTTTACATAATATTTAGTACAATTTCATTCCAGAATTTTTATTTCTTATTTCTGTTGTTATAAACCTATAACTTCATTTTTATAGTGTAATGAAAATGAATTAATTATTTTAGAATACGAGATTTGCAGTGAAAATTCTGATCAAATTGTATAAAGTAATACAAACGATAATAATAAAAATGTATTCATGTTTATTATTTTAATATTTAGAATTCGAAATAATAAATGTCAAATATAAATCTATTTTATGTTAAGGAATTTAGATTATTTATTTAATATAAAATACATTTTATATTATTTCAAAATATGAAAAATAATTACAATAATGTCAATAATTACAAAAAGTACATTTTCAAAGATATATTCATAGCCCGTTATAATGTAGTCACTTCTGTTGGTCAGTCCCGCCACTGCCTTTCCATGTTATTCAATAAACTGGCTTAAGAACGTTTTAACTACCTTCTATAAGAATAGATAATAAGTGATTGGGGCAAAATTTAAGGAAGCAACAGCACGTTTTTAATAAATTATTATTATTATACTATACATATAACAGTAGCATATAAAGTTTATACAATTCTATATTTTGGGTTATAATGGTTATGTTCAGTTTTGATAAAACTGAAATGGAATCTAAGTGAAAGAAACTGAATTAAAAACTGAGTTTAAATAAATGTATAGCAGTGACAATCAATCAACCATTATTATCGAGTTTTGATTTCAAATGATACTGTGTTTGGTCATGAAGCGGTTCATGTTACTAAAAAAGATTCTGAGAGTTTTTTTATTCTTTATTTAAATTACAGAAAATAAATAGTAAGTTCTACCATCCGCAAAACTGAATTATTTTGTGATGTGAGTCAAGACGTGTCGATGCCAAAGGAAAACTTTTGGAGGAAGTGTTTGTGTTTGAAAGCGTCTGTTTGCTGCTGCCGCGCGAGAAATGAAGAATTGGAGGAACTTTTCGGAGGGATCAGATTATTTATTTGAATCACCCATCGACGATTAACAACAGTAATTTACATTATATAAGTATTTTCAAAAACATTAAGATTAACATATATTACTAAACTAAAACATATAAACTAAAACTGAGATAAACCATCAACGTATAAATATAACATGACACCCAACTTTGGCACAATAAAATATGCTTCAATATACCATGAAGAGAAAATGTTAATGTAACATATATTTGCCACAGTTCTTATTGATATTTGCCTGCTTCTTTTGCAACATAGACGATAAGTCCTAACTTATTTTATTACCAGCATATATGGAGTCATGCTGAATAAAATGTAACTTTAAAGTTCAGTGTAACAGATCTTAAGATCAAACTTTTGGTTTCTACACATACACAGTAACATTGCTATTTATAAACAAATTACTGTAAAGCTTTTGAAGATTGTATGTTTTTTTCTAAAGTCTATTTATGCAAAATTTGGTTGGAGATCTGCTTCTAGAATTTACGAATTATTTACAAACTATTAACAAAAGGTAGAGTTAGTTTTAAATTTTCTAATAAGTTCAGAGTTTATTACTTTTCTGAAAGATTTTATCAGAATGACGTTTCCAGAGGTGCTTAATTTTATGCCTAGCAACAAGATACGTATAATCACTAAGGTTTTGTGCAGTAATCTGGAGTATCTTTGACGTTATTTCCGTATAATAACATTGTCTAACCTTAATGGCGTGTCTTTTTTATTTAGTAAAATTTAAGCATTAGAAGCAAGCATGTACAGTTATTAATTTCAGAATAAAACACTTATGGCTCAATCCCAAAGGAAGTTTACTTATTTTTAAGACCTTAAAGTCACTTCTAATCTTCAGCTCACACAGTCTACTCTTCAGTGGATAAACCTATCATGCCTTCCTGCTCAGAATCTAATCTTCTTACCTTAGTCATATGTGAAGCTAGTAAGTCTGAAACGCACACACAGGTCATATACAGTTTTACGAAAGATTTTCATCTACAAGTATGTGGTCATATTCGGCTTAAAGAGCCTCATTAATTCCTTGCAAACCATCTAGGGAAGTGCTATTACACTTTACATCATACTGATTAAGTCTTTTACGCATAAGTTTGTTTTAATTACTTGTCCGAATAATAATAAACATTTTTCTCTTTAAAGGTACTTTGGCAGAAGTCACTAGTAAGAAAATAACGTTTGTTAGCACAGCATATTTCAAGTAATATTGCCCCCTTTGTAGAAGGAACTTGATGTACCAAAGAATGGATAATGTCAAAACTAGTGCCAATACTAATTTGATTTCATAAATTACAAAGCTTATTGAAGATATGTTGCCTACAGGTTAAATGACCAACTTTACTAATAAAAAAAATCACTATTTAAACTAAAATACTTAAATAATTTATTTTTTCTATTGGATAAGGAATCAATTAAATATAAAAAATAGAGATAAATATTAAAGGAGATAATATCAGAAAAAACTTACAAAACTTTTAACAAAAACAGATGAATTATCATTTCTAAACTTTAAAGTGTAAAGTTATTAAACCATGAGTTTACGCTGGAAAGAGAAAAAGGAACCTCTTAAAATTATAATTGACCTGTATTTTCTTACCTTTTTTAACCGAATATAAGTATATTTTTCAGCTCAAACCTTAAAAACCAAGCCAATAAAGCCCGCAGCATAATAATTACGTATATTCTACTTTAAACAAATATATGCTGGGAAGCTCTAGATAGTCAACGTCAAATTACGAAATTATTAATTGATTTCAAAGTATATACGTTCAACAAACTTTAAAACTAAAAAACGATAAACTGCAGTTATCAACCTAGTACGGAAATTCTTAAAACGTCTTCAATGCACGATTTCCATGTTAGGATACTTTTACGCGTCAGTCGATCTGTAGTATATTGAGTTACATCATTACTGAATACATCCAGAGTGAGCCGAACAAGTTATCGTATACCGAGAACAGAACAAACGCAAACTCAACCAACAGAGCGATGTCAACACAAACACGGACGACATACATAGCACATCAGCCTGCTCTCGGGTTGTGTATGAGTATGTCAACTCCGACCGCAGAGTGGAAACTTTGCAGCATATTTCATGCCAACATTACAGTCACGACTGTATTACTTACGTTCTCCTCAACGGCATACATTAGTAATGTTAGGACAACTTTTCCCTTGATGTTTGTATGTATTGACTGTTATAGTACATGTTTAACTACATTAATTGTTTAAGCTTTGCATATATTTAAATTGATGTCAGATACAAAACAACCTTAAAGCAGGGGAACAGAATAGACAAATGTTTTCGCTTGTGTTAAATAACTCTTTTACTATACTCTTTCTTTCACTCTGTACTAGCTCTAATGTAATTTGATACTAAACCAAAGGTACTTGAAATTATTACTTTTTCATTAGAAATATAATAGTATAAGTTGATTAATTAGCAAAATTACATATTTACCATTTGAAACTAATTTATTGGTTGGGCGTTAGCGACGCTCATCACACGAAAGGCTGGATAAATATATTTTCTGCCCGTCTTTTTACATGACTATCTATTCACAGGATATCTCGAGAAGGAAGTATAGTCTAGATATTTTGGATGAAGCTCCATATCTATATAAGCAACATCGAGTTAATGAATGGTGCATATCTCTCCACGGGATTTGGCTGATCTTTAACGAACATATTTACATTATTGTCTTTACGGGTTTCCATGACTGCAAGGAGAATGTTGCAGAATAAATAAATTTTTAAACACTCTGCGCACAATCATATGACATTTAAACATGTAGCCTAATAAAAAGAGCTATAAGCCTAAAGTTTAGCATGCAACCTCAGCGAAGCCTGTTACGCGACAGGCCCAGTAATATGGCGACCTCTTACCTTGTACAATAAGGAATCAAAAGAGTTCTGACGTGACAGTTCCACAGTATTTCAGGAAATCAGGTAGTTTCTGTAGGATGTAGAATATTCTTTTGCTAAGTAACTATTACATTCAATTTTGTTATTTTACTGTGCCTTTAACTTATTAACCCTTGTCAGACACACTTACCTTTCATTGCATAAAAGACACACTGGGGTGCAGCACACCCCATGCAATGTTTCGACCTTTCCAGTTGGACAATGACAGGCAGAATGGAGTAAACAACAAAGGCGCCTGAACAGCAAGGCTACGAACTGAATTTACATGGCTACCAAAATTTCCCTGTACCATCCAATTGTGCTGCAGAGGAAAAGTTATATAGTATGGGGTGTGTTACACCCCAGTGTGTCTCACATGGGTTAAGGGGTTATTGAAACAACGTAAGTCCTCATTTACATCTTAGGAATTTTATCAAATTGATATAAAGTCCCACACTGAAAACATTGATTAATGTTTATTTTTGACCTTTATGTACGTTTTTTAACATTATTCTCGTTTCAGTCTGTAAATTTATATTTTATTTATTTGAATGTTTTTAATTTAATATTTTTAATATAATACTGTATGTTTGAAAGAGTATTTTGTGAAATGTAAGAAATGTGAGATTTAAATTGATGACGTTTGCTTTACAATATACAATTTTCGCTTCAATAAAATGGTTTGATTTTATTTCAAACATTTATGACCATATGTTATTTAATAACTGGTTCAGAGAGAGTAATCAGTATTAAATCATTAATGTTTTTAGAAAAGAGCTGAAAATTAAACAAAATTTGCCGTAGCCTCAAAATGATATAATTATTGGCATTGTTTTATATTTAGTCATCAATAATTAAAGTAAGTGGGACTAAGACCATGTGGGGTAGAATAAAACTTAACTACTGGTTTTAAAACTTTAGAACCAGGAATCAAAATTACAACTGTTAATTGTACAAAATGATATTTTTACTTAAGAATTTCATGCTCCAGTCGACGAGATACATTATCAGCTTTCTACTCCTTAATTTCATGCCCTTTAACATTGCTCTTTGCGTTTTAGATGGATCCACAGCTCCACGTATGAATAGTTCAATCCAACTAATTCCATGAATATGCAGCTTTAATCCAGTTGTTTACAGACACTCTTATATTTTTAAATAAAATTCCAAAAATATATATGCTTAGTTTACATAATTCAGTAATTGTCGGTCAGTAAATAAAATATGTCTCTAATAGTGTAAATATATTTAAACCATATTATTTTGTAAGAACATAAGTAGAGTACGCCTGCCTACTTTATTACAACGTTAATTTAAACAAACAAAGTTAGTACTTTTGTGTCAATTAAAGGCTGAACGCGTTTGTTGGTAGAATTGTGTTAAATAAATAATTCGAACACAAACATATGGTCATATAAATCTGTAATCCTTATTCCCGTTTGTAATTTATTCTAGACATCTTATAAATCTGTATAAAATATTTACAGTTTATATGGTAATACATGGTGAAATGAAAATCGAATGTAATAAAAGGTTCACAATTGCGGTTAAATAACACTATCCACATCCGTAAGCCTATTAGAAGATACAAATTAATGACAAGTCATAGAGCAAAACCTGTTCCTGTAAAAGGAGTATATCTCCAAAAGTCATGAGCGTTTTCAAATTAATGAACAAAATAATGAACACATTATTCAGCAGAAAGAAGAAGAACAAGAAACTTCAAATCAACAAAAATACACAGGAAAAGGAAAAGAAGACTTGGATGTTGAATGCCGGAACGGATGGTCGCATTACACCTTATGTAATAAAGTAGATTTGGATTATCCTATGCTTCCTTTTTACATATTTTTGGATATTTATGATAATCAAGTAGACCCTACACACTATTTGAATGAACTTTTCGTGTTAGTGAATATAGTTCATGCTTGGAAAGTGATGAAGCATCAAGGTAACTGCTTGATTCGTATGAAAGAATCTTGAAAAATAAAAAATGCAATGAGCTTAATTCTTTTTAAGGAACATGAGCTTTTACTCCCATAGCTTTAAGTCAACGGTGAGACTGATTTTGAGATCTCGTTTACTTGATGTAGTATTAAATACTACTGCAGGGTACTCCGTTATAAACTACTATGGGTAAAATACGATGAATGTGAGAGTTAGAAAATCTGTGCGGTATCACATATTTCTCCACCTTGACCAATATCAGGGTTTGATAACTTATAAGAGTTATTTTTAAGGATACTTTTTATAGCTTTCCTTCTCTTTATATCGCTTTATAACTTTGCTATATCTGGCATTTTTTAAATAATATATAATAACCTATTCACAAATTTTAGGAAGGAAAGCCGTCCATATTCTTTATAAAATATCTAAATTTAACCAATAGTAAACTAAAAGATCAAGGCTCTTATTAATTACGATCTAACTCAAGTTTTACAAGAGAGTATGAGTTGAAATAAAAAATCCCAAATTTAACACTCAACACTCAAAAGCAATAGGAAATAAATCAACCAATAGTATGCTGAGAACAGGCACTTCGAAAGACAATAGTAAATGAAGTCCTGTATTATGGCTTCCTTTTTTTGTTACAATTTCTTAGAGCAGATACTGTTTTAATTATAAGGTTTCATCTACCTAAATTTAAATGGAAAGGCAGCTATATTACCGTCTATTTTCACACATTTTGTTCTTCTCTAAGGTGCCGTATGTAATCATTACATTTTCATTCCAATAGAGTAGATACAGTACAACCAACCAAGCACGCGTCCCTTCCAATCAATCCTAAAAGCCTATACTGAAACTCAACAAGTTACAGCTGATCTAATCCATTACATGATCAACTTAAGCTTTCGCTATAAAGAGCTTGCTTACCTTTATTCTCCCGCTGTTGATTCGATTTTCCCACGAAAATATACTGTGAAAGATAACTGAAACTGTAGTATTTCATAATACATTGAAATAAACATTTTAACAGCAACTCACATGTAATCTGAGGGTTTAATTTTTAGTTAAGGATAAACTTTGAAAAATCAAACAACATAATTATACCAAATGCTTAATATATGATCAAACACTCCAATAAAATGAAAAAGTTTTATTTTGTGTAACAACAAAATAAAACTTTTTCATTTTATTGGAGTGTTTGATCATATATTAAGCATTTAGAATTTCCAATAAGAAGACGCTGGTAAAATGTATAATTATACCAGTACAAAAGTAGGAAAAGATCATGTTTTGCTCCACAGTATTACCAACAATCACAACTTCTCATAAATCTGCAAGCGTACTTAAGGCCAAAAGGAAGAACGTATAACAATTACAATGCAATGCCTAATCTTTAAGTGTTGTCATACTTAAAATAAAAAAGTTATTGAACAGCAAGTTAGCTTTAAATTGTATTTATTTATTATATTTTAGTTTAGAAATTAACTTTTACAATCAAAATAATGGTACATATTGGAAATAAGAAATCCTATTAATATTATAAATGCAAAAGTGGCTTTGTTTGTTGTTTTCTGAACTGAACCATGGAAGACGGGGTGGTTTCCCTCAGCAGTTTCTGAAACAAATGTCTCAATGACTGCTGGAGAGCAAAGCACCATTGTATTTCAGCATACAATTTAGTGCCTTGCGAGAATAGTACAGTGATGTAGTGTAGTTAATGAAGTCAAGTCGATAATAAGTAGATTAACAATTAAAAATATGTACGTGGTCGGCTGAGTTTAAGGATAATGGCAAGTCTAGATAAGTGAAGCGCATAGGAAGGTCATCCAGCAATGCCCTGGGGCTTACAGTGGAGCAGGGCCCTCACGAAAAGACCAGGCCCTGATGTGGAATCAGGTCCACTCCATGGAATCAGCCGAGTCAAAGAGGTGCCGAGCTTTTAGTCGCCTCTCTGATCTTTATAGTAGCGAAAAACCCTATCTTTGTCTCTAAAGTCGAGTAATATTAAATGAGCATGTCAAATGTAATTTACTGTTATGTGTAATCATTTTTTATTATTTTCAAACTGTTAACATTCATCGTGAGTAAATTTTCTTTAACCATAATATTAGAGGCCGTTTTATATTTCAGCGTCTAGGTAAGTACTCATTACTGGGTCAGAATTTGACTCCAAAGACTCAATTTGAAGCAGTCGACCAGAACTATGCTAGACGAAACTTCGCTGGACTGTTCTTTTGAACTGATTTACCAGTTCATGCTCTAAGTGTTCTAAAATATTACAAAACTTTAATTATAAATGACGTAAAAAAAAAAATAATAAAACCCATCTAAGTTTTTTTTTTTACGACAGAAGTAGGCGTCTCTGATCTGTGTTATACATTTTCTTGATCGGGAAAGAAATCTAAATCAACTATGGAACATAATATACTAAGAATGGTGTAAATTACAATGTAAAAGTCAAAATTGGCGTAGGAAACATAATTTACTTGAACCATCAGTGGTCATAAACGTGCAACGCTTACTATATTGCGTGTAAAGTAGCTGGTAACTGCTAGCAGAGCTTATATAAGAGATAGCGTAGTCTAACTTTTACTATACATCTAAAGACTGTTATGAAATTTATGTAAGTTATCTTTTGATAAAGGTATGCTTCTCAGAGTTGTGTATGTACATATATTTATTTGATCGGGAGAGAGGCAAAATTAGCTTTAGAACAACAAATACTAAGACCGGATTATATTAAAATGGCCATAAATATAGACTTTTAAATATATTTCTTGATCGTGGGAAGATGGCAAACTCAACATTGGAATTTGAAATATGTTTCACTCGAAGTCCTTATACAGCAGACAGCCACTTTCTTTGTTGAATTATATATTTTAGTTGTAAGTAACAAATTTAAATGAGCAATCTCTTCTTAAATACCATTTATTAAATCTGCAAAGTAAGCCGGATTATCTTTCTTGTTCTCGCAGCGGAAATTGTTTGATATGAGTCCACAATCAAACTGATGCTGTAAGTAATCCCGCTTGTTATAAATGAACAAATTTAATTTTAAAGTCGAATCTGCAGGTTATTAGTTTAGTATTTTTTATGTGTATTTACATGTTTTTCTTAGGAAAATAAATTGCGCATAATTCTAAAATATAAAATATTGTCGCTGACTTTTAACATTGACTTTCTAATATGTTATTTTTTCTTTTGTCTACCGTTACAAGTTAAAAATCTCTTACAGTTCTACTCATAGCTACATGGGATAATATACCACATGTTAAAAAAAACTTAAGCGTATATTATGTTTACAAAATTCTTTATTTATTTTGATATTTTGTTGTCATCATGATTATCCATAAGACCAATGTAACGTTATGGCTAGGCGCTAGGCCAAATCCCATGGAGTGACATGCACCATAATCAAACTCAGAATTTCTTATAAAGAAATGAATTTTCATGCAACATTTCAAATCTATAGGTCAGTTCGTTATCGAGATATCATTTATATGCTGACAGATCGCCAGAAATATAATTTTTTACCTACGAATGTTAGGCTCGCTTAAGCTCAGACTATAATCTGTTTTAAAATATGAAACTCGTTTTAAAATGCTTTTAGCACAAACAACAACGAATTAGACTTTTACTTCCCAACCCCTGCCACAAGTTTCCCAAGTTCTACATTTCAGGGGCCGCAAACAAACGCTTTCAAACACAAACACTTCCTCAAAAGTTTTTCTTTCGCATCGACACGTCGTGACTCACTTAGTTCTTCGTATAGTAGAAATGGTAGAGTCGAAGTTTTTTACTATTTTATAAGTAAGAACTTCATATTCTAGAGTCTTTTTGTTGTATACAATGTGTTCAAATGAGTTATATCCAAGCACTGTTTTGCATGAAATAAAAACTGAACATAAGTTTGGTTAGCTTCAACAAAATTAAGTGGCTAGAACCACTAATGTTGATCAGACTGTATTACCTCCAAATGAGGGTCAAATAAAGCTAATAAGAGTTAGGGTGTGTTGGTTATTGCTGTACTGCTGGAATTTAAATTCATATTAGAAGAATACAGTATTCTGAATACATTACTGTGTCATACTATTCAAATTAGGATTTTGGTGCATTGAAATTATCCTCTGAAATCATAATATTGCAAGGAAAACAAAAGCTTAGTTTACAGTTATTGCACCAATACCCACTTAATGAGATTGAGGTAAGTGTGCGCCAGTGCCGTATGAGAGACGAGTGGAGACAATGTCCGCCGATATGTGTGGCGGGGTTATTGTGGTGGGATAATGAGATTATCGTGGATGGGGGTTTTGTTTGAATAATTTACTCGAGTTACACTTTGCAATGAATATTCAATACTCCAGCTCTTCAGGTAGATGGTGGTCATTTACTTATATATTTATTTTCTGATTATACCAATTATATGTCTTAAATGAATTGTAATTGTTTTTCCTAAAACTGACATTGTTTGTAAACAGTAACTGATGGTACTCGAACCATGAAATTATCAACAATAATGACTATTATAAGTTAGATATTAAATCAACAATGTCACAAGGCTTTAATAAGTCACTATACTATAGTTAATTGTAAAAATGTACACAAACGGAGCGTAAACCTCAGTCATAATCATTAAAAAGGTATAAATTCTACTGGACAAGTTCTATAATAAATTTAAATAAACTCCGCTGGTGGGTTTACTTCTTCTAGCTGGTTTATGCCTTCCAGTTAGGTACAGCAAAGACCAATGTGTCATTTAAATCTAGGCAACCTTACGAATTTCCAGGAGTGGCACATCACTTATAGCACATTTCGAGATTCTGGGGTGCAAGGATAAATTGATAGGTACAGTACTGCGAGAGATGTCTATTGGAGTTGGTAGGTTCCCTAAGTGCCATAGGTTCTTCTTAGCCTAGACATAAGGGCGTACAACCCTCAGCCTGCTCTGAATGGAGAGGCTTGTTCAGAAGAGACATGACTGAGATTAAAACCCTAAATTATTCCTCATGGATCTTGATAGGAGGCAGCCCCTACCCCTGTCAAGAATATCCTGCAATTTCGGAAGCAGCGTTAAGGTCCTTTTAGAACTAATATATATATATATATATATATATATATATATATATATATATATATATATATAAAAATGAAACTGTTCGTGTGTAACAGCATCACTCACAAACGGCTGGACGGATTCGCCTAATTTTTTTTTTAATTTGTTCGTCTTGATCTGTAGAAGGTTATAGGATACTTTTTATCCCTTTCCCGATTCAGGATTCCGCCCCACTGGTTACAGAAATACCCGTAAGAAATGCATTGCAGCAAACATATGTTATTAAGTGAAAGAGTCTTTTCAAATTTTTAATCAGCTGTTCTTTGTAAACATATATAATGCGACAAAAAATATATTTATATATAATTTAATTACTACACTTATAGTTTTAAAGCATAGAGTAAGCTTAAGAGAAACGACAAATTTTGTTTAAACTGTTTCTGCAATCACTGTTAAACATAGACTTTACTATCCAGATAATACAATTCAAATTTGACGTAAAAATTCACCTTTAACTGCAATATTTATTTAATATAAACCATGCTCATGCTTGATCAGAAGAGCAATGCAGATATCATAATTACTATCTTACGTTGGCTACAAATATAAAGAATGTTATAAAATCAACCTTAGTTGTTTTTTTTTGACAGAAGTATCAGGAATGTGGTACATACCTTCATAATGCGCCCAAGAAGCTCACGAAGGAACGACTATCAATTATCTCAGCAATGTTTAGAATGTGATAGAAAATGAATAAGTGAATATAGTGTACTGTTTTCAACGGGAAATTGCGTGCGAAGCCGCGGGAAACTTATTGAAATGCGCAGCGAAGCGCGCCGGGTCCGCTAGTATATATATATATATACATTAAATTGGATAAATGGCAATAGCCTTATTTAATTTCAATAAACATTGAATCACAAAAAGCTCAGCCGGGAGTCGCACCCGGATCTGTCACTTGCCGGGTGAATGTGCTACCATTACACCACAGAGCGCTTACTTTTCCCGATTCTATTATTTTTTTATTTGGCCGTATCTGTCACATATGAGTTTAAGTATATAGTATATTTTAGTATCTGCCTAGGAAATTGAACAAATATTTTTATGCAATGATTAAAAAATTATAATTATAAAATTAGATAAGATAAAAGTATCTTGAAGATCATATGGACAAGTCACTTTGTTATGATATGCCCGCTAAACCCCAGGGTTTTTAAACCTTATATATATATATATATATATACATAAACCAATTAAGCCAATTTATGATATGTTATGTATAAATATCCCATAATAAAACAATTTAAACTAACCTATTAGTATTAAACGAAACAAATAGTATAATTTGTATTTATAATAACTTTTGCTGCATGTTACCTGACATTTAGTTACTAAAAATCTACTCAAACTATTTCAGAAACATGATTTTACATAAAATCTTATTTACAAACCATGTTTGGAATATGTATTTCGTTAGGAGTAACTGACAGTGATTTCCAAATGTCACTTGGTTAGTCAGATTTTGACAAATAATTGAACACAAGTTTCCGCTAGCGTAACATCATTGACAAATACGTACAAAGTGAACCGAACAAGTTATCGTAAACAGAGAAGAGAACAAACACAAGCCCAACCAACAGAGCGATGTCAACACAAACACGGACGACATACATAGCACATCAGCCTGCTTTTCAGGTTGCGTATGAATATGTCAACTTCAATCGCAGAGTGGAAACTTTGTAGTAATTCCATGCCAATATTACATTCACGTTAGCACAGGTTGTGTTACTCACGTTCCACCTTTGATTGTATTAGTAACACACATTCATACCGATGTGGTATGCAGAGGATCGGTGGATTATTCCAGTTAGAGCAGTTCACAGAGGGCAGTCTGAGCGGTCAATTTTGCCGTGTCTCTATTTTTAGCATTGGCTGAATTATTTCCTGTATAAAAAGTCAAAGGCCCTACCCATCTGCAAGCATGGCATTCTTGAACAAGAGTAGTTTTTACATTACTTAGGTATGACTAATTTCTACACGTAGGAATCTATATAAAAGCTTTAATGAACTTAAAGACTGAACTTTTTCGCATATTACTATTCTCTTAAAATAGAATACTTCAATATATTAATTCTTGTATTATTTAATTTTTCGGGTATACAAATATAACATATATGTGATTTATTTATTTTATATATGGACAAAGATACTTCAAAAGGTATTTGATATTTCAAACACATCGTTTACAAAAAGAGAAACAATACAAATGTCAACTACACTTTTAAAAGGTTATAAAATATTAAATGATTTTATAACATTTAATTTGAGATTTTTGTTCTTAAAAAAATGCTACAGTTACAGTTTGGTCTTGATATCAAAGTAATTCTCCATGTGCGAGTCGGATCATCAGAGTGAGAATAAACGTACGGAGCCCTTTTATAGCGAAAGCTCAAGTTGATCATGTAATGGATTAGATCAATTCTAACTTCTCTTGAAGAGTGTTCAGTTGCATTGGCTTTTAGGATTGATTGGAAAGGACGCGTGCTAAGTTGCAGTTATTCTTTTGGAATGAAGATGTGAGACAGTTTAAATGAATGTTTAAAACGTGACATGTTGCAAGGCAATGATAATTATTAATAAGTGAATCATAAGTAAATATTACAATATTTACATTTAGATTTATATTATTGAAATATAAAATTTGAAGAATTACTGCACCAAATAAATTCGAACAAAAACGCAAGAGTATTTTTGAACTTAGTACTAATGTACAGCTTATAAATGTAGGCTATCTGAATTTCCTCCAGACAACCTGTATACCTACACCAGGGACCAGGAACCTGAGCCTGTATACTTACTCTGATACGATATTTACATTTCATTAAGAGCCAGCCTTACTGGCGGTCATCTTGATTTTAGCCCCATAAAAACAATGTTTGGCGAACTTATTTTTAATTGTAAAATAATTGAAGATGTTTAATTTTAAATACATAATTAATATGAACCCAATCACTATTTAATTTTTTAAATATTTTTTTACTGTTTCGAAAAATCTCTCACTTTTGAAAGCACAAAAGGCGTTTGGATGCATATTCATTATAACTTTAAAATTAGCAATTACTTAATGTAACCCTTTAATTTGATGCAGAACAAATATACTATTATTCTGAATAACATTTAAGTTAAATAATTATATTTTCTTACTAGAAATGACTTTCGATATTCTGAAAAAATGATTCAAATATTCAATGTAATTGATAATATTGAAGAAATATGATATTGAAGAAATATTCTTAACTAAGTGCATTTATTGCAAAGCAATATTTGGCTCGGCTAATGTACTCAATGTCAGTTCCTTTCTTATGGACAACATAGCTAACCTTGTTTACAACCACCCGACAGATAATACGAAGACATCCCTGTCGATTCTGAGCAGATTCCTTCATCACTGATCCGGAGCTGTCTCGGGCTGTCGGACAGATGCGGTGCCGTAAGTCGGAAGTATTGAAGCTGCTACCGGGGTGGGTCTTGGTCTTTCCGACATTCATCACCTTTTTAGGTGCGGCGCTCCACAATCGGGACGATGCCACTGTTTTTAAACGCCTTTGGGGCGGCTCAGCGTATGAACCATGGCTCACGTGCGAAACGCATTCAACTCAGCCAGTTGGGCTGATATGCTGACGCCCTGTGAGACGATTTCCACGTTCCTGCTTATCTCTTTATAATGTCAGCTATCTCACGCCTATACGACAACGACTGCTCACACTAAAGGGAGATAAAGACATGTGGAAAATCGGTATGACGTTCTACGACATCCAAGAATGGAAATGGAGATTGCTGCTCGACCGAGTTATGCTGCGAGTGCTGGCCTGGAGGGGTGAGGACGGTCTGGCTCTGGTGACGGAGAAGGCCGAAATTGATCTTCTCACCAGACGAAAGGTCCAGATCTGGGTGGACCGGAAGATTATCGAGACTAAGAGTGATGTGATGTATCTCGGCGTCAAGCTCTACGACTGATGAGAAAAACAAGGTGAAGGTTTTTACTGCCTCTTTGAGCCGACTGATGAATAATATCGGAGGGCATATGGCGAGTAAGCGGTGGCTGCTCATGCCGGTCACATACTCTGTGCCATCGTCACAAAAAATTATATTATTCAATGTGATTGTAAGACAACTAGTATGAAATGCAATGAATTGAATGATCGCTAGCGAAGTCACTCCAGAGACTGGAAAAGTATAATTTTTGTCTATCTGTACAACGTATCGATAAAAGTTTACCTACAGACTTGAAATTTTGCATGAAGCTTCATTTCTATACAGACAACAGCGAATTCAATGATGATGCATGTCACCTAATAATGTATATTTAAGAGTGACATTTTTATACGCAGCCTAAGAGAAATCTGTTAAGAAGTATGACGAACTTGCACTTAGGAAATAAAAAATACCTAATAATGGGGCATTTAATTATCACCCCATGGAAAACGAAACTATCTACTTCCATTATATGTAAATAGTATAAATAAAACCGCCTTTAGATTGCAGTGGTAATTAATAATTAATTAATAAAGCTCAATAACAGAAAACATAATAAATTTACCATCCATTACGTGGATTTTGAAAATTATTGTCTACTTCTGCATGCTTTTAAAGTGCCTTACATTTTCATTTCATAGAGTATACTCTATTGATAGGAGATGCAACGTAGTATAAGTCATTACCAATCAGTGCTAAAAGCCAATAGGGAACAACAGTCTTCAGAAGTTAGAGCTGATCTAATCCATTACATGATCAACTTGAGACTTCACTATTAAAAGATTCGTTACTTTGACTCTAAACATGAAGATTCGGCTTCCTTACGAAAAAATATTGTGATGCTGAAAAAATATTGCAATTATAATATTATTATAAAAATACATAGATTATTGTAAATGAAAATTCTTATATAGCTTGAAATCAAATGTACTGGCAGAATTAATTTATAAATCGCTACTATCAGACCAAAACCGAAGTTATCGTTTATCTAAATATCATAAGCATAGTTATGGCGACAGTAAGTACGTATTCCCTGTTATATCAAAACGTGGTGTATATTGAACCCTTGAAATGTTGTTTTACTTAAAATGGCAATAAGCCTGTAAAATATCATTTTAGCTTAATTGTGATTTTTTAACTAGTCAGTTTTAAGTGAATTGTTATCAGCTGAATAGTGATCAATACTCATAAATTTACCATTATAATTCAATCGGAGATGTATTTTCTTTTCATTACCATTAGCATATGCTATTATTTTTAAGCTTTTCTGTGTGTAAAATATTACATATAAAAATAATAAGTTTTTGTCTCATTATAGTTATTATTATTAAATTCATTTATTAAACTCTTACTTCAATGCCGCTTTATATATCTGGCAGAATAAGGTGGAACAGCGTTTTCTTTGGGTCTTTTCGTTTAAGGGCCAGCACAAAAGACCCTAGCTTGCCTATTCAAAACTTAGATGCTTGCCCGCTGCGCAGCGCTTTGCGCTGCTCGCTCTTTTAGAAAAAAAAAATTCACTCGAGCTTGCAAAGTCCAAGCCCAGATCACGCCATGACTGCTTACACACACAAAACTCAGACAGAACTAACGCAGGTTTCATTACAGGCAAAAGATAAGCGGCGCGCGTTTATCACTGATAAGATAAGACGAGTTTATACTAGAAGTAGTACCTGGACTACTGCCCTACGAACTAATAAAAAAACGATTAAATGCACTGTCAGTCAGGTATAGTATGTTTGTAAGGTGCTGGCCCTTAAATGAAAAAGACCCTTTTCGTCCCAACGGATATTTGTTTACAAATGTCCACAATCAAACCCTTGGGTACATAATTTACATCTTCTTAAAAATAGCAGTTAATATTAATCAAAGTTGAGTTTGAGGATTGCTTTCTTCTATTTGTAATTTAAAACACAAAGTTAATTCTTTAAGTTTAGTTTTTAATAAAATAATGCAAAAACTGTGCTAAAAATAAGCGTATAGAACACTCAAAATCTATTGTATGATAGTATTTCGTACAAAAATCGGTCTAATAATAATATTTAAAAACATTCACAGTTTTATGAACTCCGATGTGAATTCATTCAATAAATTATATTTGTATGAACAAGACATAAATTTAAACAAATTTACTACCAGGTGGGAATAACGATTATGCGTTATAAAGTGTAGCTTGGGTAAATTATGGAAACAAAACTCCCATCCACGATAATTCCTTTATCCACCACAATCCGGCCACACATATCAGCGGACATTGTCTCCACTCGTCTCTCAATACGGTACTGGCGCTATCTCAATCAGTCTCAATCTCATTTAGTGGGAATTGGAACAAAACTTTAAATTCAGTTTTAATTGCCATAGCAACATTATGATTTAAAATGTGTTAATATATACTTTAGCAGTATTAATGCTTCCAATATTGGTTAAAAGTACTATTAAATAATTTTATAACGTTTTTAAATTAACTTCAGCTTTGTAAGATCTTTAAACTTACTTCACTTGACTTCAAGCTGCTTTCAATAAAAAATAATTTAAATTAAACAATTTTTAATTTATCTCATTTTTTATTTTATTAAACTATTGTTCATATTTTTAACATTTCAAGTATATGTATGTTGCACACTGAAACCTCGTGTGGTCGATAAAGAGCCAAAAGAGTTCCATTGAGTGCACGACTCTAAACACAAACGGAGATAGAGGAATGCTCCGAACTAATGCAGCTGGAATAGAGGGATACAATTTGCTTAAGCTTACACTTTGTCCTCTATGAATATTTATCGTCTCTTTTATATCGCCAATGTTATTGTAATTGCAGTTAGAGATTGTGGAAATTTCACAGAAGAGCTGTTTTATAGCATCTTTTCTTTACAACCAATGTAGTCTGCATAATGTCTATTGGTGGTCTTGGTATGTATATAAGTAGGAATAGATTCAGATCTATGTACTGTGAATGATGGATGTATTATGAAGATGACATTATTTTGAGGGACAATTGCCTTTAGTTAGCCCTGCAATAAATCAGTAACACTATTTTTGGAGACACGATATAACCTCTTCCTGAGGTGGATAACAAATTTATCGTAGAACTACAATCATGGGTTAAAATATACCAAAGCGTTGTGACACGCATAAGTCAGAAATTACGAAACAAGTTGGTTGACGATTTCGTGCGTAATATCTTTAAGATATCACTTAATAAAAGAAACAATAATTATTAAAACTGAACTAGAGAAAACAGGTAACAATAATTATGGTCTGCTGAGTGCAGTTCGACTGATACCTGTATTTCTTTAGCTTCAGGACGTATAAATATATTTTTCTTATGGTTTCGCATTATGTATATGACCTGAACAGGAGTGTTCGCAAATTCTCAAACAAAATTTTTTGGAATCTGCTCTTTTGATGAACGCAAACGAAACAATTTAACATCGACATTGGTAAGAAATGCTTAGTTTTCTGTCGGCGTGTCTTTATGTGTTCATATTTATTCATATAAAAAAAGAATAATTATGTAAAATTAAAATTTCGCCAGTCATGTTTTGGTCAAGTTGACAGACAGTTGAGACTTTTAAACATTAATAATGTAAAAGCTAATAAGGTTATGAAAATATAAATAATCGTAGTTGCCAATAGCGCAGTGTAACTGTACGGACATTATCGCAAGATAACCGAATCAAGCAAAGTCGAGTTTTGCTGCTGCTTGGATGGAAGACCGCTAAAGCACTGCGCCCACTGCTGTCGGTTCGACCCAGTCCAGCCCGTCCCGGCTTTTTATACACTGTCAAAATATATGCAATCAAATAGACATCCGCACAATGCGACAGTGGCTGGGATTGGCCGGGCTGGCCGCAATGGGCGGGTTTTCATTTTAGTGCGTATATTTCGACTTAAAAAAGGCCGGGTCGGACTGGTCCGGTCGCAGTGGGCGCCGTGCTTAAGCAATCCTGTCCTTGCGAGTAGTCCGCCTGCCTGGCCATTGGTTGTGGTTCGGAAGTCACCTCTAAGCCGTTAGTTCCCAGGTTAAGTGTTAGAGGGGGCTTCTTAGCACTAACTTCACCTGAAATAATAAGATATTCTTTGACTTTTTTACTTTTAAGAATAATAAAGTTTAATTTCAAATATAGTAACACCTACATAAAACAATAGTAGTGTTTGTAAATTGACCATCGTTAAGAAATAGAATTGTACAAGAACATGCTTTTCTAGAAATATTCTTTTAAGGGACGCGTATAATAGTAAATTTGCAGAAGTTACTATACTATGATAGTAGGATTATCACACGAGGGTGGTTTTGTTTTTATAATTTTCTTAAGTGCGTCCTTCTCACTGAATATTCATAAAACTCGTGGCACGAGATAATGCATGATCTTTTCTTTACTCCGTTATTTTTCTAAAAACTCAATCCTTAGAAAAAAACTGTATCTCGTAGACCTCACTATTTAAACTTGGAAAAACATTTTAAAATCTGAAAAATACATTAAACATATATTTAAATAAACTGGAGTTTTCGGTTATCGGCAAAGTGTAGCAGGGCATGTATCACGTAAGTAAGTCGTATCTACGTATTTCTCCCTTTTCAGTTTTCACTTCAAATAATATCATAAAGCGTGTTTGTAACATTAAATTTCTGTCAACCTTTAGAATTTCCTCATCAAACTTTAAACAAATCTACAAGGTTAACTCATTCCAGACTTCGGCTCAGAGTGGGACGCTTCACTTTTGCCCTATAGTGGACCAGATATACAGGACGGGTGTTCACCATTGCCAATTTCAATATAGGGGTAGTATAGATGGAGATTCAAACTAAATTTCATCTCTGCAAGTTAACTCATTCGAAAGGTACCCTGTATACAGCGGACACATACAAAGTCAGTAATTTCCATTCATCAACTGTCGGGAAGACTGCGCTAAAGGCTCAGCCATCTCAACTTCGTAGTGTTTAATTTAAATATATGAAAATCTTTTATTTATTTATTTATTTATTTCCAACGGCAGCAGCCAATTTACAAAGACAAGCATAGATGGTATAATACAGCGGGGGGGGGAAAAAAATACAATCAGATGAAAAATCTACATAAAGTAACAAAATAAATCAAATCAAATCAAATCAAATCAAATATTTATTTGTTGTAAACATGTTCACATGTATAACAAAGTCAACTTAAAAGGTTACTTAACCTAACTTAAAGAGTTAACAACTTCGTAAAATTCTGTTACATCGTATAAGCAGGTTGCAACTAGAAAGTTCTTTAGTTTTTGTCTAAATCTAGTGAGTGGCAGCTCTTTAATACCTTCCGGCAAAACATTAAACATTTTTATGCCTTGGTATAGAAAACTCTTCTGAGTTGCAGAGTATCTGCATCGTTCACTTATAAGTTTATTTTTGTTTCTAGTTGCATAGTTATGGACCTCAGACATTGCAGGCAAAAGTGCCAAGTTCCTCTTAACAAACAAGAGTGTGCTAAATATATACATAGAAGGCAATGAAAGGACACCTAACCTAATGAAGAGCTCTTTACAGTGGGCCTGCCAGTGTGCATCACAAATCAGACGGATTGCTTTTTTTTGCAGCACAAAAAGCTTCTGTACATATCCATGGTTTGCCCAGATTGAAGTTCCATAAGAGAGGTAGCTATGTATGTGGCCATAGTAAACACAGAGCAGAACACCAACAGAGACACTGCCTTTAAGTGCTCTGATCATGAAAATGCCTTTTAGGTAGGCCTATACAAAAATTTGATAATAAATAATAAGTATCCAAAGATATAACAAGTTATAAATATCCAAAACATAACAAAAAATAAAAATGAAGATTAACAAGCAACAATAATTACTCAAGTATGGAAACAACTCAGAAAAATGATTCAAATAATTTGTACTTAATATAAAAAACAATAAAAAAACAACTAAAGTATAGGTAGATATCAACAAAAGTAGAATAATAAATAATTACGTAAAGGAAAAAATATTTATAAAAACTCTCTGTGCAACAGGAACAAGCAATCAACTAGCTAACGAAATTATAAGATTGATAAGAGCGAACATAAATAAATAGTGCTAATAAATTAAAATATAATATATATCATTTAATAAATAACAGTAGAAATTAAATAAATACAACATATAATACAATGAACATGCACTTAACACAGCTTTAAAGCTAACTAGGTCTCAATTTCTAGTCTTTCACAGAAAGAAGAAGAGAGGAGGCCTGCCGACGAACCTGGTGAAGTCCATCGAAGAACAGGTCACACCCAGACGCAACCTGATTTCCCAGGCGAATAAACCTTGCGAAAGGACTGTTGAAGTCGAAGTTGGTTGAGTGGTATCTTCGACCCAGCAGATCTCGAGATCTTGTGTTTGCAGGAACTCTGAGGTCGATTTCAGCTAGGAGATCTGGACAGTTCATGTGACCATTCACTATCTTCCAGAGAAGAACATCAGCCACGTCACGTCGCAGGGCAAGAGGTGACAAGTTCAGATTGCTGGACAGTTCCTCCACAGGCACATCAAGATAGGCAAAACCCAGCCGGACACCAATCAAGCGAAGAAAACGCCTTTGTAGAGCCTCCAGTCTCGTCCTATTGCCAACAGTGTAAGGCGACCACACGGGACTTGCATATTCCACAAGCTGTCTCACAAGGGAACAATACAGAGAGCGAAGAGCAGAAGGGTTGTCGATGCCTCTGGAGAATCTTGCTATGAAACCAAGCATCTTGTTTGCTTTGCTACTGATGTGGTCTATATGTCCAGAAAATCCCATGTCGCTGGCAAATATAACGCCTAGGTATTTTATACAGTGGGACCGTGGAATGGATTGCGCATAACCGTAGACTTCACCGTAGGTGTTGTTTTGTAAGCCTTTTTACATGATTTATTCTTTTGAAGAAGGTTTTTAGTCTTTACTGCGAGGAACGTAACTTTACAGAGCAAATAAATATTGTAAAGTCACCAAGCCATAATTTTCTACTATCTTACAAAAAAAGTACGAGTAGTTCCATTTTTAATTCCTAAAACTTCATCCCCTTGAACCTTAATATTGTCTAGTTCAGGAGGACGATTGTAACAACAGGTTAATAACGCTAGTCTTGTATTTTGTCACTGTGTATCTTTCACGTTTACCAAACCTTTGAATGCCATACATGAGATCCATGCTCCTTCCATCCAAGTAATCCCACTAACATCAAACAACAAATCTGTATATTTATATGGAAATACAAATATATTATTTTTATATTAAAATGGCATTACAGTTTGTTAAAATATCTTTTTTTTAACTACCAGTCTAAGTAACATCACACGGGTTCATATTTTACTGAAACATATATTATTAACTATCACAATATACTCTGTTTAGATGCTAATTTATTTTTTTTATTTCACAACCTTTTTACCCATAAAATTAATGAAATCAGCATCACTTTTTCAGTCACAAAAATAAGAACTCCATTCAACTATAGTTTACCATATTTAATAGCAATACACTGTTAGTAGATTTATAGTCTCACATCTAATTTCAGCTCTCTAGGTCGCTTCGATGGACACTTATCGTGCGTAGCCTACAGATGGAAAGAATCGGATTTGGTAAATTAGCATCTGGCGGGCATCTAAACGCTCAGCCAAAAGTGCCAACGTTCTGTAATTCATATTTATTTAGTTACACATTTTCATTCCTATTAATTAAATTGTTTAAATAGATTTTATTTAAATTATCTACAACATAATAAAACTGACGGTGGTCTAATATTTGGATTTGATATCATTTTTAAGTACAATAATTTAGTACTGTTAAGTAATTTATTTACAACTGTTACATCTTAATTTTCTACAGTCTTTTTAAATTAAGAAAAGCAAACACGTTCGTATAACATCCAAATGAGACAACAAACCGTCTAGTCATCAGCTCGAGGGCTCTTGGCTTTAGTTGGATTAGGTCCTTTGGGTTAAGCTATCCTGCATAATTGACCTCTCGCTCTTTACTTTCCTCTACGACTTCTGTTACTTTTCATTACCTCTGCCTCTGTGAAAGGGGACATTTATAAGCCATCTGGCTTGCTTTAAACACCATAATGCATTATTTTAATTAACTGTAGTACTCGTAGTAAATAGATTACAAGAATCGTTCTTAACGACGTACTCGTGGGGTAGCTCTATCAGCAAATATGTCAAATTAGCGGCCTTTAAAATAGACTTTTCATCTGTCGCTATCTCTTGATATTTAAGTGCAAATAAGAGTAAATTATGTTAAAATTGAATAAACTAAAACATGGCGTGTTCAATAACATCCAAGACCCTGGCTTAAACTATAAACTTAAATTGAATAATATATTCGTGCAGTTATATATCTAAAAAATTAAGAGAACTGGTTGCAATCAGGTAATTGCAGGAAGTTTTAAGAATTTTTATAAATAGCCGCATGGAGTTTTACAGAGACAGCAGTAACAGTAAAGTATGGGAATTACGTTACCGAGATAACGGAATTACCACTCAAGTGAGGTTTTGTGTGTGCCTTTTTTAATGCGCGCTATCATTGAATATTCATAAAAACAAAGGTACAAAATAACATTTCCCTCTAAACCTGCAATATTGCCTTCTAAACACAAACTCACAAGCAAAAATATATAAAATACTATTCAATAAATACTCGTATTTACAATGAAATTACAAACTACTTATTTGAAAATACTAAACTATCTTTAACCAGTTACGATGGTTTAGCAATACATAAAAAATACAATATAAAGAGTCTAGAGTCTACTTTAATAGAATAAACAATGCGTCGAGCATGTGCAGCAGCTTAACCAAAACAGTATGTACATCTCACGCGCCAATAAACAGCACACTACAGAATAATAGGTATTGCATAATCAAACAAGAGGAAACTTTCATTTATAATGAATATGGGTCTGACATAAAAGTTTATACAAAAACTCTACATTGACAGCTAAAACTATAATTGAACTAATATTATATCAAATTTCTGAAAAAGAAATAATAGTATAACAATAATAACTAAAAACTAATGATAATACTATAATTGGCATATTTTGTATAGAATATGGTATTACGTTTTGGATTTATATATTGATACTCTTTGATCGAATGTTATTTCATTTATAATATATAATTATCTAAACGTTTAGCCAAGCCTCTCCCGCCAGTCGTTGAAGAACGAAATCCGATTTCGGTTAAAAATACTATAACATAGTGAAATGTGTCACGTGTAGTTTACATTGATTCTATTATAACAAAGTGAGCGTTAAATGAGCACAAAATACAAGTAGGCTTAAGTAACGAAACTTACCACGCTTTTTCATTTATTTTAGTCTTGTACAAAACTATTTTATCATGTAGAAAAACTATCAGTCATGCTTTACGTTTTTTATATTTATGACGAATTTTGGCCAGATACTTATGAATGATTATTAAGTTTTATTTGTATTAGTAATGGCCGTTAGATAAATTAGAAAGTGGTTTTTGTTATTTGTTTTTTTTTATTTATGTTATATAGTATTGAGGGTAAAAACTCGTTTCTAAATTTTTATTTGGTAAGCATTACAGGACAAATAAGATATTAAATCTCGTAATAAAATTTAAAGCTTTTAAATAATGTTAACACTAATTTAAGTACATGCCGAAAGTTCAGAGAGTAAAATTGACCACTTGAAGTTGTGAAAAAGTTAGTTCCTATTTTTTGTAATGCTTCATACTAAAATCAATTACATCAGTGTTAATAAATCAAACCATACAGTACTTTGACATTATTTGGGACGTTGAATAATATCTACGATCAGATATTTAAAAATACAAGACCATAATTTTTGCCATAAATAATCATTTTAATATTTAAACAAACTTTTTTGTATAAATTTAATTTGAACGGGAAATTGTTTAAGAGATGAGTTAATAATTATTTTAGAAACAAAACCGACTATAGTAAAACACGTATTTATAACTTCTCTATCTAACATTCTGATCTATCAGTCACTGATCATTACTAATTTTTTCCAATGAATTGTACATTAATTCGATATTGTGTAGAGGTGTCTCCAATAAGCAACTAGGAGGTTTGCAAGGCAAGTACATCATAAGACTTTTCCTACCTTTCCTATATTTTTGTCAATATTGAATTTCCATATGCCATAGTGTGTACTGAACGACGCCGAAAAGGTTGTAGACCTTTTTAATTTACTGGCGGAGAACACCATAGATCAAGTGTAACAGCGAAAGGCGTAAATCACGGCGCCAACTGTGACTGTACCAGCCCAGCGCGGCCCGATCTGGGTGTTTTAGGCTGTCAATATACACATGATCAAATGGACACCCACCCACTGCGACCGGCCTGGCCCAGACCAGTTCAACTTAGCCTTTTGAACGTTTTAAAACAAGCAATCAAGTGGACATCCGCCCACTGCGACCGGCCTGACCCGGACGGACTCGGCCAAGGCGCCACAAGCACAGTCGCCCCAGTGGGCCGGGCCGGTCACAGTGGGCGGATGTTTACTTGATTGCATGTGTTCAAATGTACAAAAGGCCAAGTTTCAAAGGTTCGGTCGTAGTTTGCGTACCTGCTTTAGTTGCTCTACGCTTTTGTGTTATACGTGTTTTAAAGTTTACTGTTTGTTTATAAAACGTGCACGCCCTTGCACGTATATAAATCTCCCCGTCCTGATCTAACCTGATCGGTGGCATGGACAAGTAGTAAAAAATAAGTCATTGTTTTAGATATAAGAAACCTGTTTTGTATGATTGAAGTTTTAATAAACTGGTTGATGTACACATTCTAATTCTAAAGTTCTATATTTTGATGTTAACATAATTTATTTCGGGTGAAATCTTAAAAATATACGCATGAAAATATTATGTTAAATTTTATTTAAATATCATTTTAAATAACTCATATTTCGAAGAGTTTTTTTTTTCAAATTGTATTGTTTCTATTTGTCAAAAGAAAATCCTGAACTGTCCATATGACGAGTTTACAAATGTATTTGCAACGAAGTATTACATGATGTATCGCAGAAAGGCAAGCAGCATCATGGCGTCTCGCTGTGACACATTAATGTAATTGAGTTTGTTTTGTTATCTGAATACTCGCAATGTAAAGCGTTTAAGCTTTCGACCGTAAATTACTGTTTCAATTTAGTTGAGAGAAATTTATGGTTCATTCTTCATGGAAATTTCTCTACATGGCTCCAAATTTACTAGGACATTTCCAAGAATAAACTGGATTGATTTATGTTAATCCAAAATGAGCAATTCCAAACCAAATTTGCAGTGGAGAATTTCAAAACACACAATAAACTAGCTATTTCCGGAGATGTCTCACCCTCTTTACCGTTGTTAAAAAAATCTTATTGTTCTGTAATTTCTAAAACTGAATGGATGTATAACAACATTAAAAAATGAGGAACCATTAAATGCCTATACAAAGTTCTACAGCTTTTAGTTAAAGAGTGCATAAGATTTCAGTAAGTAAACAAAAATAATAAATTGAATTAATAAAATTAATATATACCACCTAAAACACTTTTAAACACTTTTGAAGGCTACACCATTATTATGAATAAATTAAGTTACGTCAATTGATTATTCTTCTATATATAACAAAAATAAACACATGTGTAATACCAGTTGAAAATGCACCACTTCTCAATCTTAAGTTCTAATGTTTTTTGTTAAATAATGAACATTCCATTGAAATCGGTAAAATCATAATCTTGTAGAAACGCTATCACTGAAGTATAACGGTCCCTCTTCTAAAATACGATGGTATAACAAGGAGTGAATGACCACATAGTTTAAATTAGCAGTAGAATACGATTTACGCGGAAATTTTTCATTTATTTAAATTAGAAAAAAAATATAGTTTACTTATTGTTACGCTAATAGTATTATCATATGGATGTATATTAGGCGAAGTTTAGCGCGCCAGCACATGTTCCTATCGAAGTTCACTAAAGAAGGCCGCACAAAAATAGTCTGATGGAGGCTTGTACATCTCTCTCTACACGCCGCGTCTACCTTAAACAAATACAAGTACATTTTGTTTTATTCATATGGTATACAGATAGTGTGGCCGTAACCACTTTATAACGGAAACAGCTGATCGTTGACAGCGATATAGCAACATCACCTGCAAGTGTCATCAGACTATTTTGAGAAAATTAAACATGTAACCAACGTTTAACATTTAACTGAGTTAAATTTTGAAATAGTAAGGTCAGATAATTTTACGATTGTATTAACCAATAACACTGAGAACAGTAGTTAGTATATTGTACAATATAATCAGAACCTATATAGAGGTAATAGATATATAAATATACATGATAATATTTATTGTATACAGAAACAACTTATCAGGAGCTGTTTCATCGTAAACGATGCAATATTCAGACAGCATCTTTGTTTGAGATGACCAAGTTTGGTGCATATTTTAGATGTAGAAACGGAAATGTCGTATAATAATCACCAGAAACCGTAAAACGTTTAGTAGATCACTCAACGTATCAGTAGGACGATGACGATCTTGCTGGAAGCTTTTAAAAACAATAAACGTTACTTCTGCTGCATTACGGACATGCATAAAATTACACACGGAGATTTAACAAAACAGAGAAATTTAGAACTTCAATGGCTAACATATCCTATAAACGTTTGAGATCTTGAATATAGAAGTTACATAGTCATAATAAATACATTATGCATTCAAATAATAATTATAATTCCAAATCAACCGATGGCTACCTACCATTCTTTAGTTCTACAAAAACGCAATTTGAGGATTTCCTACTACATAAAACCAATGGACGCTTTTGTTTTGAAATATTTCTATACTTAATAACAAAAACTGCTTATAACATACATAATATTACGTGGATTTGTTTTCAGAATTAACCAGGATACAGTATCACGTTTGATTGTTGAAATATAGATAATATCATGTTATATGCTGCAAAAACCATCTTTCTGTAACATTGTTTGGGAGGGTATATATATTATTACTCGCCTTCGGCTTCGCTGGGGGGCTACGCCCCCAGGCCCCCAAGTAAGTGCCTTAAATTTCGCGGGATAAGTATTAATTTGGTGATTGGTAAAGTTCGGGGGCATGTGTCATGCCAGGATATTCCCAGGAATGGGGGAGGGGGGGGTTTGGCGGAGCCGGGGGGGGAGGGCGGGGGGGGGGGGGGGGGTGGGGTGGTGGGGGCCGGTGGGTTGGTGTTGGGGTTGGGTGAGGGGGGGGGAGGGTGTTGGGGTTAACGGGTTGGGGTGGGTTGGGGGAGGGGTGGGGGGGGGGGGTTGGGGGCCTCGGGGCGGTTTGGGTGGGTTGGGGTTGGGGGGGGGTGGAGGTGGGGCGGGTTGGGGGGGGTTGGTTGGGGGGGTTTCGGCGGGGAGGGGGTTTGGGTTAGGGGGTTGGGGGTTCGGGGGGTTGGGGGGCGGGGGGGGTTGGGTGGGGGGTTAGGGGGGGGGGGTTTTGGGGGGGCCATTGGGGGGGGTGGGCGGTTGCGCGGGTTGGGGGGTGGGTTGGGTTCGGGGGAGGGGTTGGGGGGGTTGGGGGGTGTTGGGGGCGGTTGGGGGGTGAGGGGGGGGGGTGGGGACTGTGCGGGGGAAGGTGGTTGCGGGGGGGGAGGGGGTTGGGGGGGGGGGGGTTGGGGTAGGGTGTGGGGGGGTTTTTGGGGGGTTGGGTTGATGGGGTTGGGGGGGTTTGGGGGTGGGGGGTGGGGGGGGGTTGGGCGTTTGCGCGCCTGGGGAGTTAGGGGAGTGGGGGTTTGGGGGGGTTGGGCGGGGGGGGTGGTTTTTTGGGGTGTTGGGGGTGGGGGGGGGGCGGGGGGGTTTGTTTGGGGTGGGGTGAAGACGTGGGTGGGGGGCGGGGGGGTTAGGAGACAGGGGGGGGGGGTCGCGGGGGTTGTGGTTTTTGGGGGGGGTGGGTTGGGTTTGGGTTTTGGGGGGTTGGGGGGGGGTGGGAGGGGTTAGGGGTAGGGTTGATGGGGGGGGGGTTGGGTTGGGAGGGTGTTGGGGGGGGGGGGTGGGTTGGGTTGGAGAGTGGGGGGTTGGGGGTTGGCTGGTTGGGTTTGGGGGTTGGTTGGAGGGGATGGGTGGGCGGGGGGGCGGCGCGGGGGCGGGGGGGGGTTTAGGGGGGGTGGCGGGGGTCTCGGGGTTGGGTTGCGGGGTTGGGGGGTGGGGTTGGGGGGGGTTAAGGGTTTGGGGGGGTGGGGTTAGGGGGTTGGGGGGGGGGGGGGGGCGGGTTGGGGGGGTTTGGGTTGGGGAGGGGGTGGGTGGGGGTGGGTTGGGGGGGAGCGGGGTGGTTGGGGGGGTTGGGGTTGGGGGAGGGGGGGGGGGTTGGGGTTAACGTTGCTGGGGATAAGATCGTCAGGGGTTATCTGTATACCAAGGGAACTTCCCAGGGGGGGTTAAAGAGTTTTTGCGTTATGGTAAAATTCGGACATGAGGTCATTGCCAGGAAATTCCCTAGGGGGGGTTAACGTTTACCGGGGGATAAGACACCAGGGGGTTGTCTTGTCTTACCAAGGAACTTGTCAGGGGGGGGGGGTTAAGAGATTTGGTTTATTGGTTAAAAATTCGGAAATGAGGTCATTGCCAGGAAATTGCCTTAGGGGGTTCAACGTTACGGGGATAAGCACCAGGGGTTGTCATGGTTCTTACCAGGAAACTTGGCCAGGGGGGGGGGTTTAAGAGTGTGGTTATTGGTAAAATTCGGACATGTGGTTCATCATGGCCAGGAAATTCCTAGGGGGGGTTAACGTACGGGGGATAAGGACACCAGGGGGGGTGTGCTGGTCTTACAGGAACTTCCCAGGGGGGGGGGGTTAAGAGTTTTTGGTATTGGTAAATTTGGACATTGAAGTATGCCAGGAAATTCCCGGGGGGTTACCCACAGGGGTGTCAATGTACTCAGGAGGTTATCTGGTAATATAGGAAAATCCGTGGGGGGGTTAATGTTAGCGGGGAGTTAATGACACACCCAGGACCCCTTTTGGGGTGTTGGTCAAATTGGGGATTAGTTAAGCGGAATTCGAATAGTATTAGACCTATTTTTTTTATTTTCCAGTTTTTATCAAAGTTTGAATTAAGGCCATTTTGTGGCTAACGTTAGAGATACGACAAAAAAGTGACTGAAACTTTTTCGTGTCGGAAATTGAATTTTGTCTTTCGATTTTTGCCGTCAGATTTGATCTACGACCTATGGTTTAGTCGGTACAACGCTTGGCCATAAAAGTTGCACTGATCAGCTATGGTGTAAACAGATTTAGTGTAATAAATTAATAACTTCTTTATTCAGATTATTAAGTTAAACAGGGGGGTTAATTTAATTCAGGAGTTCATCAACCAGGAAATTTCCAGGGGAGAGGGATTAATGTTCTCGGGAATTATAAGTGATCGCGTGGTACTTTTCATGGAAATGTGTGTCTGGGCCACGGAGGATATGGTGTACAGTATTTATGATCAAAATACAAACGTTGTCAGGGGGGTTTAAATTACTTCGGAAACGACAACAAGAATTAGCCATTTATAGCATTTATGAGGCTTACGGAAAGATAAACGACAGAAGCTTGTGAACCTTTTCTTTAAGATCCTTTGAATAGCTAATTATAAAAATATTCGATATTAAGCTAGGGCCAACGGTTCGCCCAATATCGTGCCGAAAGGTAAGTTCTATAGTGAAATTTTTTATAAATAATCACGTTTTACTGCTACACCATGGGAAGATAGAGTAAAACGTCTCTGGAACTTTTTTGTAGAACGCCAGCCATTATTTAGTACTTAAAATAAAATTTTTAATTGGCCTAAAACAAAGGTTCTGTCTGCAACCTAGCCCAGAAAAACAAAAATCTCACGGAATAAACTTAATAAATCAATATTTTTAAAAAAACCGTGTTGCTGCCAAAAACCATTGGGTTATAAGGGCAAAATGTCACTGGACCTTTTTTGTGACCGCGCTGTTTTCTAAAAATCCTGTGAAAATTTGTTTTTTTTTGAGCAACGACCAATCCGTTTAGCCGCTATTGAGCCCGAAACATAATGTTTAGGCGAAAAATTTCAAAATATTTTAAGCTTAGTCGCATTTTGCGGGCCAAACTAATGGATATGATGTAAAAATAGTACTGAGGTTTTTTGTAGATCACTTCATTTCCTATATCTTTCTTTTGTTTTATTTTGCCCTCCGACCCCCTGAATGGTTTTCGCCGTTATCGACCTCAAAAACAAAACTTTTTCACGTTAACATATTACAAAAAAACATTGTTACTTAAATCACGTTTCTCGGCCAAAACCTATGGAGATTAGGGCAAAAAGAGTCACTTGACCTTTTCTGTAGATCGCACGCGATTTGCTAAATGTGAATGGGTATCAATTTTCAGATTTGGAGCATACGACCATCGGTTCGGCCGCTATCAGGCCGAAAAACATTATTTTTACCGAAAAAATCTCGGAATGTCCATAGATTTCGAGCGTTTTGTCGCTTACCATGGAAGATACAGCAAACAAAAAAAAAAAAATCACTGGACCTGTTTTATGTTCACTTATTCCTGACATGAATTTTTCGTCAGCATTACGAGGAGCATTCAACGGTTCGCAGCTATCGGGCTTACAAAAAAGATCTGCAGGAGAATAAAAAAATGCCGTGTTTTTTTTGGGAATTTTTGAGGGCTTAAACTTAAAATTCCCGGTTTAAGTCGTGTCCGTTGGTTACACGGCAAAAAGGTACCTGCGTGCATATTTCAAGGTTTCTAGCACGTTCGTAGAAGTAGGTTTAGAATTTGTTTAATCCATCAGTGAGTGAGTTACACATGCGGCGTATTGTATATTGGGCTATTTATATATTATTATATTTATATATATTTTTATATAGATGATAAAAGGCTCTCTCTTAATACTCTTACAAACCTTTAAACACTTTAATCTAATTTACAATGTCACGAAAAAATTAATTAGGCCAATAAATTGGATCTAAAATTCTTACTATATTATTTAAAAATATAAGCTTTTTTCGATTATTATATTGGAGTCAAAAATTTAATTTAATGTGTTTCTTTAAGATTCTTTCAAGTAACCGTTTGACAAGTAAATTAATTGGCTGAGCGTTAATGTAGTCTATCACACTATTGGGGGTTGACTTTGCCTGAATCTCTGCATAATATCCTGAAAAAGAATTTACATACATACTTGACATTTTGCATGAAGATATATTCCTATACAGGTAACAGATTTCGAATGTGGTGCATACTATTTCTCCTTGGCTTTGTATCACAGAAACTATTCAGCTGTCTGGCAGCATTAATTTTTCAGACTGTCTGTCAATTTTTCTTGAGCAAAGCCTGTTACATGACCTGACGTAAACATACTTTGTAGTTATATCTGCGTAAACCAACAATGTGTCTTCCAGGTCATTTTAAAAAAATTACTATGTGGATTAGGACCGTAGGGTTCGAGACAAACCAGATATTTTTCTAAATTTTTAAGTGTTATTTTATTGCAAATTGAAACAAAATCGCCATTAGTAAGTATTAGATATAAACAAACATTTATATATTGCTAAAAATACAATTTCTTAAATGTTCTTTTTTTCTTTTTCTAAACCCTCATTATTAATATATATTTAATCATGGAAACAACTAACATACATACTTAAGTTTGTAAGTAAGATAAACGTCTTTTAGTAGATCACGTCATATTTAAAGAATTGTGTAATTTTCTACTCCCTACATTAATTTTATTAAAAGTCAGTTTTTGCGTTATACCACAAGTAGCATATTATCTAATTACTACGCGATATTGCAGCTGTATTCATTGTATTACTATCAATAAACACAATGGAACAACGCTGCCATTACACTGTGTAAATCGATTACAGAGTTTAATCAATAAGACATCAAAGGAAATGTAAAGTTGCTGTCTCGAAAGCAGACAACAATGTGAAAGAGCGCGACAAAGAGCCGCAGACAGTTGGGGAATGTCTCTGACCTACTGGAGCGTAGAATTCTAAAGTAACAGTTACATCTTGTTCTGTACAACCCACAATTGTAATTAGAATTCCTGCTTAATTGTGTGCTTTGAGTTTTACTCCGCATTATGTAGCATTTACTTTAGACACGCGATCTCACTGGTTGAATTACTTGACGGAGGGAGATAAAAACAGTTTTAACTTTTAATTTTTATCTAATCTATATTTGTGTTTTTAAGCTTTGAAAACGTTAGTTATGAGGTATGCACGGTATATGGTAGATTCGGAAAACGTGTGATTTCTTTATGCTTTTCTGTCTATTCAATATCTTTGAAACGAATTGATCTATAGATTTGAAATGTTAATAAAACTTCATTTCTCTATGAGAAAAATCAATTTCGATATTATACTGTGGGATTTGGCTGAGCGTTTCTTTTCTCTTAGGGAAAAAGGCTGAGAAATTGCACTTAGTCCTGAATCTTTGCACCGCTTCAGGAGTTGGCAGGGTATTTTGTATAGGTACGGTTTGGGGTAGAGTCCTCTTCCTGTAAATGTCCAAGGTCCACGAGGAGGGGTTTTGGGTATTAATCTCAGTCATGTCTGCTTGGAAGAAGGGGAAGCCAGCCTCCCTGTACCAGCCTCTCCCATCAAAGCAGGCAGGGGGCGGCACAGTAAGTCCCACCAACTCCAAAAGCCATCTTCCGCAGTAGACTAGATCTATCAATCTACCCTTTGTACCCCAATAACTCGACATTTGCAGGTAGTAATGGGCTGCTCCCAGACATCCATAAGACTGCCCAGATTTAAGCGACACATCAGTCTTTACTGTAGCCATTGTAAATTCACCTGAAAGGTGTAAACCAGCCAGAATTGAACTCTACTGGAGATTGGCTGAGCTTTAGTATTGATCTTACTGGTATTGACCTTACGGATAAACATGATGGCAATGAGAAAGTTGCACAATACAAAATTTTAAACAAACTCAGTGTATTCTTATCACATTTTAATATGTGCGATAGTAACTCATGTAACCTAACTATCCGTAAGATAAGTATTTATATATACACTCGTACTTATATCTTTCAGCTTGATTTACTCTAAATTTCATCTTTATTTTTTAAACATTGGTATTTAATTAATTTAAACTGGGTTTTATTGAGTCCATACTTTATGATATGTTTCGTTTGGAAATTAACTACTTCATAATCTACAATCTTCCAACAATAAAAGTGAATTTTATCTATGAATCAAATTCAGCATTAACCTTGGATTGTAAAATCGTTATCGTATTTATGACCTTAAAATTTTTATCCCTCACCCGGATTTGACCGTCTCATATTCTTTCACCAGTTTTAAGAGTGCAACTAATGAATAGCGTAACTAACTTCAAATTATGCGTATAAAATTCAATTTCAACTCAATTTTTTTTTTCAATTCAAAACCTTATTTATTTCCAAATAAAGAAATTACAATTCCATAATAGATTAATATATAATATAGTAATTTTTAAGTGTGATTAAAACATTAACATTACTTAAAATATAGGAAAAAAGTACCCACATAGGCAAGCCTGTGCGTGGGCACGAGTCGTTGAAAAGATAGGTCGACCCACATTGCCGATAAGTTTTAATCATATATAACTCAGATATATAGCATACTTAACACACTCACGTACATACATAAATACATAAACCTAGCTCCCAGTACAATAGAACTAAAAAAGTAAGTAAAGTAACGGGCATAGGCTGGTAACAGACAAGAGCTTTAAGTAAAAGAAAAAGAAAATTCCTATCTGTAATTGGATGCAATAACGTTCTCCGTTGCCTTCCCTCCCAAATCCGTAAGCCAATTAACCAGTAGCTTCTTAAATATTCCAATTTTTATATTATAAAAATCAGTTAATGGTCTCGGTAAATTTCTAATCAAAATTTGCATTATATAATGCGAATTAGTTAATGTAAAGCTTTTAGTTAATCTATCTGTTAAAATATTTACTTAAACCGAAATCCTAGTTCCGTACGGTTCCGTATGGTTAGTTCGTCTAAAAATTGTGTTATTGTTTTTATACATATACAAAACCAATGTTTTTACATATAGCTGCCTGACCCCCAAAACTCCCATATCATTCAAAAGTGCAGATGATGCATAACGGTTACCTTTACACAGGGCAGTCTTAAGAATGGCTCTTTGAACAACATTTATAGGTTCTAATACTGATTTATAGGCACCACCCCAAGCTATAATACCAACCAATAACATTGATTGACAATAAGTAAAATAAGCAAGTTTCAATTCATTAAATTTAAAATTTCACGTAGCTGCCTAAATACAAAAATAAATTTTCTTATTTTGTTTTTCATGTAATCTATTTGCACTGCCCAACGCATCCGTTTGTCAAACATAATTCCTAGATATTTATTTGAATCGACACTGCTTATAGTGTCACAACCGCATGTTTCACTCTTGAAATGGCCGCAGGAATGAAGTTTTAGACTATTTTCATTAAAATCATTATTAGCTCGTAATGAAATTGGCAAGAATTTCGTTTTGGAAACATTTAAAGATAATAAGTTTTGATCAAACCATTTTTTACTATGGTTAAGCCACGTAATGCCTTAGTTTTGACTTCTCCCCAATTCTTTCCTTCGTATAGTATTGCGGAATCATCTGCAAAGAGAAACAACTCACCCTCCACATACAGATTGGCGAGATTGTTAATATAGATCGGAAAAGAATGGGACCAAGTGTAATTCCCTGGATGACTCCGTAGTCTACTTGCTGTTCACTACTCTTTGCTCCACAGATCGATACATATTGCTTTCTGTCCGACAGGTAGCTCTCAAACCATAAGTATGTGCTACCTCGACAGCCTATACAATGTATCTTTTGTAAGAGCTTACTCCGTGAAATGGAGTCAAATGCTTTAGCCAAATCTAAAAATACAATGAGGCAACGCCTATTCGAACTAATAGCATCGTTAATTCCTTTAGTCAGCATGTACAACGCATCTGTTATGTTTTTAACTCTTCTAAATCCATACTGACATGAGGTTAAAATATTATTGTTATTTAAATACTTAACTAATTGATTTTTAATTATTTTCTCGAGTACATTAGAAAAAAACGCTTAATAATGATGTTGGACGATAATTACTTTTGGTACGGAAATCATTATTTTTGTAGAGAGGAATAACTTTTGCCAATTTAAAAACAGATGGAAATTTGCCTCAAATAATGCTTAAATTAAAGATATGCAATAATGGTTTTAAAAAATGCAATGTTATTTTTGAGAAGGGAGGCTGATACACCATCACCCCAGGCGCGGACAGTCCACGTAAGTTGTTAACCTGTTCAATAATGTCAGTCTCAGTTACAGTGCTTAAAGTAAAAGTGGAGTCGGTAGAGTAATCCTCGTCACATAACACTGGTGGGCCGCTTGAGTCGATTGTAGTTGCCAAGTTACATCCTACTGTTGAAAAATAGTTATTGAAGTCGTCGGCTATGTCCACATAGTCAAAGTGAGTAATGTTACTGTCCGTCCCCTGCATATATTTCCCTATTGGGAAAGAATCTTTATTTCGATTTCTTCCTGACAGTTCATTAACTGTCTTCCAAAATAAACGTTGATTATTCCCACACTGATTTATTTTTTTTCTCTATAGTAAATCAACCTAGTCTGTTTTAAGCAGTTATTTAAGGAATTTCGATTGCGTTTAAAATAGTTAATAAGTTCTGTGTTAAAAGGTTGTTTCTTAACCAATTTGCTTAGCTTGTCCCTTTTTCTAATCGACCTAATTAAAAGGCGTGATCCAAGGTTTTAACTTAGTGAGACGAGAACCACCCATATTTGATTTATTTGCCTTGCGCGTAGTTTCGTCAACTATATTTTTAAAATTGTTTGCACTAGTTTCAATATCATTTGATAAAACGATCGAATTCCAGCTTTCATTTCTTAACATATTCCGAAAAATACTTGGATCTATATAGCTATTATTTGTCTGTTGCACCCTAACTCCTGAAGCACTGAACTGTATCTCCACCGCAGTGCTGTAGTGATCCGTAATGCCTGTATGTGAGACAGCTGTCCGAACGTTATAGAAGTTATCATGATTAACAAATATATGGTCAATACACAAGCCACTGTCCCTGTCATCCGTCACACGTGTGGGTATATTTATACAACTCACAAAACCAATTTTGTATCAAAATGTTAAGGTAACGCTCTGCATACATATCAGTGTTCAGTAAGTTTAAATTTATGTCACCTAAAAAAATATACGTTTTATTCTTCGTTGTACTAATATAATACCGTTCCAGTTCGTTAATAAATAGGTCATTATCACTGTCATGTGTTCTGTACAAAGCAATTAAGGTACATCTCCTACCATAAAAAACAAAATCAAACGTAAGCCCAAAAACATCGCCCATTGCTACCTCAGCGGACACGACAGATAAGGACCTCTTCACATAGACAAGAGTACCATCGTTACGATTTCTTTTTCTTGTAGTCTTCACTACCTCATAACCGTCGAGATGTGACACGATCATGTCCTCGATAATAACGGTTTAATATAAATATTAAACGATAATATCAATATCTCTGTTGATCAATAAACTAATAAACTATCAATATTTTTTGAATAACTTCTTATATTCAAATGGAAAATTTTTAAATTTACGTTATTTAAATTATAAGAAAAAAGATTTAAAATCAAAACTATTTTCAAACTCTAGACATTCAACAGTACTAGAAATATCCAAGTCGTTAGGTGACTCCATTTATTTAAGTTGTCTCCCACCGATCCGCTATGTATTGCGACCTATATTTTTTTCCGAACTCATAATTATCAATTTAGAAACTACTTAGAAATGGAATATACATTAAACTAGAAAATAATACAATAACACTCATTATAAACTTCTATACAGTTGTATAAGTATAAGTGCTGCCTAATAAGTGCACTATAAACAGATAATTTATACTGATATAAACAAATGATATAATATTGGTATTTTATTAACAAATCTGCACCAATCATCGCATATAGAATAAGGCAGTCACACACACACACACATACACAAAACACGCACGCGCGCGCATGCATGCAGATCCTCACTCGCACACTATCAATATCTGTTACACACAAAACGTACTGTCATGCAATCTCTCTCATTCCCAAGCACACACTGAGCCCTAATATAACACTAACAACATATACACACTAGCATGCTAGAGGACACCTTATAACAAACATATTCTAATAATCCTATAAAGAAAAACTAACTACATAAATTAAATCAAATCTTACATTTCTATTCAGTATTAATTATTTTAATCATTGTTAGTATAAACTAAATGTATAACTGGTTCAAATATAAATATCTGGTTACTGCATACTTTTGTCTATTCTGGGGTAATATAATGATATCTGACTGTAACATAACTTAATTTGAATTTAATAAGATAATATTAACGATGAGAGGATATTAATTAATAATTAATAAACATTAATAAATATTAAAATGTGTGACCAATTGTTGGTCTGATTTAAACTAAACCGTAATTCATGTAGTTTTCAAGATCCCCGTACTGTGAATAAACTTGGAACATAGTATAAATGTTGTTTAAAAGAAGTTTTTTCTATTTGAATTTTAGGATATTGGTCACAGGTAAATCCCTAAGTAGCGGGTAAAGGAATACGCATTACCTCGTGCAGGACGGATTATGAATATTCAGTGTGAAGGGCGTACTTAAGCAAATTGTACAAACAAAACCACCCTTGTGTGATAATCCTGTTATCTTGGTACGGTAACTTTCCGTCCATTTACTGTTACAACGGTCTCCGATATTCTCCTGCTGCGGGACTGCGGTGAACGTTTAAACCAAAATGTAGTTACATGTTATTTTGTTATATCCAAATTTCCATAGATGAAAATACTTAAATCATAAATACATTCTAAACAACAAGGATTTATAGTAGGTAAATAATTTTGTAAACTATTATATTTCAAACATAACATTTAATATTTTAAAATGTATTCACAAAAACATACAAAAATAAATTTGTACTGCTTAATATTGAACTGTTTATCCAATTAAATCGATCAAATAATCAATTTACTTTACTACAAAATTATTCTTATAAAAATAGTGTTTATAGATTGGAATATCCATATGTGTGGACTTGTGCAAATACAGATCTAGTCAAACACTTTTGGAAATAATTTAACAAATATCCATAAAAAAGATTCCAGTGTACTACAAAATTATACCACAAATTAAATTTGTATTAACATTTCTTCAGAATAAAATATGGCTCATTGATGGGAATTTATTAACGATAAAATATTATATAGGGTTTATTTGCTTTATCCCGTAGTTTTCGATTCAGTCAATACATGCTGTACTAAATAAAAGTTTCAAAACTGTTCATTAATGTTTTCCTTGAAAGAAACAAGCAATTCGCTAAAGTACTGTCATGGGTGAACTATTAGGAAATTAAAATTAAAAGTGTACTAAAAATCACTGAATTTGGTTTAATAATAATACGGCATGTATGAGTAAGATTACCATTCACGTAACATTTTTGTTCAAACATTATCGGAAACTTGTCACAGACGTAAATAGGCAAAGCTTTCTTTATATGAAAATGTATAGCATCATCTGTTTATTTTGTTATGGTAATTTTATTTTTAATGTATTTATTTAAGATTTAAAAAATGCATATTACTGTTTCAAAAACTGCATTTTGGTTTAACAATTATTTGGCATGTATGTGTGGGATTACCATCCTTGTACCATTTTTTAGACGTTATCGAAAACTTGTAACAGACGTAAATAAGCTTTCTTTATATTAAAATGTATAGTATAACCTGCTTATTTTGTTATGATACTTTTATTTCTTAAATGTAAGTATTTAAGATTTAAAAATTCATATTACTTTTTCAAAAACTGTATTTTAAATAATAAAACGAAATATAAATTCCAAACAGTCTAATGGTTACATTTTATCCATTTTGTTTTCTTACGATTTATCAACTTTCTGCATGTGTTTTCCTCCACGTGTTTCTACGTTCCTTGCCACGAGTTAGACAAGGAATAATGAAATGTTTCTGATACGAGGCAGCAGTACCAACAGTTAGCGGTTGAAGGTTCGGCGAGAATGCAGAAGGAACATACTACACAGTCAGAGGTACAAAGGACTCAGCCAGTAACGTAACATACCAGGGTATCTAGACTGGGAACATTCTCCCCTCAAAGGCATTCACAGCAATGATAAAATATTGCATTTACTCTAGTCTATCCTATCAGCCACTCTCCAAATGTAGTACATTTTACTCTTCTCTTTACCACCTCCTTAAGGTTTTACTATACAATATAAGTGGTGGATTTTTAAGGCAATCGTTGAAACAATAGTATAGGTAATCAAAGAATATTTCTAACGAATTAAAAAACAATCTGCATAGTGTGTTTTCCATATATATGTATGTATTGACATATCACACACTATGTATTCCAAACTATTCGTATTATTTACTTCAGTAAAAATAATGATAAGAAATAATAAAAGCAGATTTTGCGAACACAAAGGTAAAGTAAACATAAAAAGTATATCAAAAGAAAAATCTACGTGACAAAACTTTAAAAACTCGTACTAAAAATTGTATTATATTTATATTATTATGTTTATATTATATATAAAAATATTAATGTTTTGACATTACTCCAATATTTTCATATGTTTAGCTCTGTTGTTCAGCTCATATGTTTAATTTCTCAATCACTTATATAGTGAACGGATATTTATTTGAAAATATATTTATCAAAAATATAGTGTTTACAAACTTTACTTCCATCTACTTTGGTGTAAAAATGCCCAATGAGAAATAGTTTAATGGTGTTTAATGAAAATATTTCTTCTTACAAGGTGTTAGAAATATTTCTTCTTTCTCTTAGATTGTGTTTTACGTGTAGTGTCCTTGAAATATATATATATACGTTGTGTAGATCTAATTCTGAAAGAAACATCTTTACCTTTTACATCTATATTTCCTATATTTCTGTATGACTACGAACTGCCTTGTCCCTGTGATTCCTAGACAGGGATATATCTACCTGAAGGTGTAACCATTCCAGTGATTGATTTTTTCTCTTCCTAATCCAGAATTATAGAAAAAAAATTCACGGGTCAGAGTTATACAAAACTATACACAGTATCTACACAATATTAATAACAATGATCTCTTTCATCGTCCAGTAAACAAATAGTGCGTATTACTAAATCCTAAGTGGTTACACAGAGTTTCATTCGAGCTTAATTATCGTTTTCTTATATCTTCGTGTGGCTCATACGTTTGTGTTTGACTCCAAACCACAAAACAACTTGACAACGTCCCAATTCTGTCTTTACACATGTAGTAATAAATACCTTTCATACAAACCTGTGGGATGACAAGTAACTTTTAATTTCATGATATTTAAAATTGTATTGTTACTCATTGCTGTTGCCAACAAAACAGTCAATCAAAATTTAAAAGTATCAAAACTTAAAATAGATTAAAATCAAAGATTGTCACACGAATTACTGATGTAAATCCATGTTTAGCTGAGAGTTAGCGAAGTGCCTGGAAAACTGTATTTATGTATGTCTGTCTGTCTGTCTGTCCGCAATATATTCTAAGAACGAAATAACCTATATGCTTGAAATTTTCCATATATCTTCATGTCTATATAAGCAACATTGTGTTTATGATGGTTCATTTCAATCCATGCGATTTGGCTGAGCGTTTGCGAATATTTTATCTTGGTTAAAACCAACGTAAAAATATCAGCCTTGATGGTAACGAGAAAATCGAAGAATAAATTACTTTAAGATCAAACAGATTACGATCATGAAATTTTAGCATTTAACATAGTAACATAAGTAACCTATGAAAATGAGCTGTGTAGACTTTGTTAAAAGAAGAGGGTTTCAAACTTGATTTTTTCATTGAGATCTGATGATTAAAATTGACAAAATAACGATAATGATTCATTTCATAGTGGTCACGTATAAAAAGAGTAATTTCACATTGTAAAAGGTAAATTCATTCAAACAAGATGATTTTTAAGGATTTATAATACATTATAAAACTCTATAAATAAATATGATGTAAAACAATATCTATATTCCCAAGAGTTATAGACCCCACCAACACGTTGATGGACACAAATAGAAATGTATTAATAAATTATTTATAATGCCTTTTAATTAGCTGAATTCGAATACATAGCCCATCGTTATGAAATAGTGTATATCTGGAAATATACATTCATCGTTGTCATATATTTAAAAAAATCACTGTTATTGTCTGTGTAATTGAACAATATGATCGTTACTCGCCTGTTTATTTATAAAGCAATCCTATATTCATATTAATTATTTATTGACAATGTCTCTAATTCCTTGTAAAAACAAAAAACTAAAAATAAATTTTTAATGTTTTATAGCCTACATGTTATCAAATTGAACACAAATGTTTTTATTTATAAATCGACTTATTTGGTAATTCTCAGCTGCCTTGGATGCTTGGATTTGTAAATTTTGAAAGCCTTGAATGACTTTTAATAAGTATTATTTAGACATATTTTAGACCACTCTCGTCGAAAAATTAGAGTTATATTATATTTTTAAAACTATCTGTTTAAATTGTTAACAGAGGGATAATGCAATAATAAAAACTCGTGTATGTACTACAATAGCAAGTATATATTTCAGTATTCCATAGTAACTTTAATTTTTCTCGCAAGTAAGTATTTATTATTAAAGGGATGTTTATGTAGAATATTCATAAATATGGATGTAGTTTTCAAATTTTGGTCTTGAACATTAGAAAAGGCTACCGTTATCAAGTCTCTTTACAAATAACGTGACTTTTCCTCAATAACAAAAGCAAATATCCGTTTGGTCTCATTGGGACAAACGGGACAGCCTGAGACATCACGGCAAAGGCTCTAAACTTTAGTTGGATTAGACTCTCTCGCTTTAAGGTACCCTGCATAATTGACCACTCGCTCTACTTCCTGCTACTGCTGCATTTACTTTATATTGTATTAGCTCCACGTCTGGCTGTCTTTCGACTTGATGCGAATTGGTCGAGGAAAACATGAATGAGCATTATAGTACATCAAACTGACTGGAAAATATTGTGTTTAGCAAGTTAAAAGGCAATAAGGCTGTCAACAATGGACTACAGCATTAGCTTGAACCTGAACGGATGTTTACGAGTAGTTGTCGTACCTGTCCCTACATACATTTAATTATTCTCTAAGTCGTGCCAATATGTTATAGGCCAATTCAAATACACCCCCTCCCTCCCGCACCCCGCGCAATCCATATTACGGGTCTCCTACATGATCTGGTTCCTCTTATCAAACTGCTCCAGCACCATGAACGAAAGGCAAGTAGGCGACCAATAAGTAGGACACAAGGTACAGATCCTGTTTTTAATTTATGTCTATGCTAGCAAATACCCAATTTCCATGCTACATTCCGTGTATTTGAATGAATAGCTCCCACGATTTCAGTAACATTTGAACTATTTTATACCAATGAGGAACAACTCCAACGTCTAAGTTCATAGTTTTCTTAATGAAAGCTCTTCCGTTGTAATACGATAGAACCCAATGGTATTTAGAAATGGAATTAGTCACACATCGTTCATCAAGCGCCCATTTTAAAGTTATAATGGTTAAGAGGTTGGCGAGTAATTCTTATTTCGAGTTTTGCGCTTTTAATAGATTATACTCGTAGGTGTGAATTAATTATATTTCTTACGGCATATTGTACTTTGCTATTTTTTCTCTAGAAAGAATATTTATATATAATGTTTTAGTGAGGTTAGATTCAAAACTTTTGAATATCAATACCTGAAATCAACATCTATAATACTTACATTATGGCTGTCGTCATAAATCCCATATTACGAATAATTCTTACGATATTTTTAATAAAGTATTTCAGGGTTCAAGGTTAAGAGAAACAATAATAATAATAAACTTATGGATATCATGAACATTAAATTTATCATCAGCTATTAAGTAGAATATATCGACAAATAAATCAAATGTATGAAGGATGAATACAGATTTATACTACATTTATACCATGAATGGTTGCCTAGGTTTTAAAATTAATATTCTTTGAATTTATTACATCTAAAATAAGATACTAATGAAAAAATTTTTTTGTGTAATTTCTAAATTATTTTGGTTTATATTGAATTGCATGTACAAATAATGGTCTCTCAGAATGTTAGTGAACAATATCAAGTTAATCACCAGTTATTCTTACTCTTAAAAAAGTGATTGTTTCTTTCAACATAACCTTTGAGCCAAATTTATAGGTCTATACATACCCATTGTAAATACTTTAGTTAAAAAGTGTACTTCTGCGCTTGTTTTCCACTTCGAGTAAAGGGGTAGAGTGAACAATCAAATCTTCCCACTGTGCCTTACACTTCAACAGGCATACATTGGTGCTAAAGTCTACTCACTGCACGTCACACAGCTTTCGAGATAATTCATGGACAATCCTACGTAGATACAAAGACATAAACTTTTCTTACTGTCCAGATTTACTAATAATATTTATGATTAGTTTAATTCCCTAAAAGTAAATTCATGGCTACTTTGCGGTCCTTCCAGTTTTCTGCCGTTGTTTGTACCCTTTGAATTCGTTTTTAGAAAGAACGAATATATGTAAACCTGATACAGAAAAGTACACGTTCTTGCTTCCCAATTCGTTCGCTATATCATTATATTTACTTGGTCTAGTCTAGGAATTATATCAGTATTTATACACCTGATTAGTATCGTGCACCTCATCAGTGAAAAATGGTTGCGATGTCTCATCGAAGATTTTCTGTCATGAAAATTGCATTATTCTCAGACCTTTATAAGCACAGAACTAATGGTTTGTTAAATCATCCTAATACCCAGTCTCTACGTTTTTGTTTTTGTTCCTTCAGGTACTGTAAATATGACATCCCACAGTGTCTAAGAAAATCAAGTTCAATACCCAACACATTTTGTTCGTTACATAAAAATCAGAATAAACTAATTGGTTTTATCACGCCACTGCTACCATCTGTAATAAAAGCTAAATAATACTACTATTTGTCATTAATATATAAAGCATACTATATGAAGCTTCATAAATATGCTTCAAAAAAGACAGTTGTTGTTTATTCATGCAAATAAAAAGTAATGTGCTATTGTGTATGTAATATCAGCTGTCAAAAGTATTCAATACCTTTACACAGAACAGTCGATTACATTTTACAGCCATTTTCATTAATATTTCACAACTTTAAAGACCAAGATGAGATTTTTTACAACTCTAGAGACTAGTGTACGTAGCCCAGAAGGATTTTTGAAATAATAATAGATTCATATTCATACCATGCAACCTTAGAATGTCGGTTGAATAGTTTACGCGTGAAATTAAAACAACCAACAAAGGCTCTTTCTAATTTATAATATTATTAGAACGTTATTTTAAGGGGAGATGTACGCCTAAATCGTAAAAAAATCAAAAATGTTTATATATTTTTTTCTGAAAGTATGGAGTTTTCCAAGTCTAGTGATATATAATACATGAATATTTGGGCGTTGCTTGGTAACAATAAAAATTTTTATAAAATGACTGATAGCTGTCAGCAGGAATAAAATAGCACTGTAATAGTTGAATAATCCAGTTAGTGCAAGTGCACTATTATACATACACATAACTGTACTGTTAATGTTTATCATATTGTTGTGTTGGCTAACCTGTTATTACTTTGTTTATTTGACAGTTTTCATTTGGTTATTTTTGTATTTTGTTGCATTGTCAATTGTCCTCAGTATTGTGAATTGTGATTAGTAAAGTATGGAAATTGTTCCTTAAAATTTGGAACACTAGATGCTGTGGTAACATTCAATGAGGGAAATAAAGGTAGACTTCAGGTTTTGGAGGGCATTGGTATCAAAGTAGGTAAAAACTGTGCAAAAACTCTCCGCGCTGTTGATATCAACCGAATCCAAAAAATCTGAAATAACAGCTAAAGAAGAGACAAAACAAGCCAGGAAGAGGACTAGAATGATAAGAAAGAAGCTGCTGGATTAGGAAAATGAAAAGGAGCCAGATTATGAAGCCGGAATGTTCTGAGAGTAAGTAATTTTTATAGTAGGCTAATGTTTTTGCGATTTCCCGAAAGTTGACATTTTTCATACAAATGTTCCTTTTTCTCAGGAACCATTTGCCCAGTCTTTATGGAATTTTTTATGTATGATGTATACACACAACCCCTAGCAAATTTGAAACTCTAAGTTTGTAAATGGGTAAAAAAAAATTATGTTATAGTAAAAAAATATATTAAAAAATTTAGAAATGTCATAAAAAATTTATTTTTTTATACAAAAGTTTAAAAGTGGTAGGGGTTGTTTATAGTAATGTATTGTATAAGTGGTTAAAGTTTCATTGAGATATGTAAAGCAGTTCCCTCAGAAAAGGAACATAAAGTTATAAAATTTAACATACGCGGCTTATGGGCGTACATCTCCCCTTAACTACTTTGCGCTATTGATCTATTTTAAAACTATTCTTATTCGCATTGAAATCAATGTTTAGAAGTTTTCTGGGACCCGGCATGCGTTCGTATAAGTATAAGGTTAGTTTTTATTACTCATCAAACTTACTTTTCGACCTTTCAGCTCGCAAACCCCTTATACTGATCAATGCCTAAAACGACTAAGCCAAGTTTTTACTAATAAACTCATAAATCACTAATTTAGAGGATCTGTATAAATCATAGCATTTTATGTTTCACTACAACTCAATTATAACTGAGTTATATTTACACTTTCACGTCCGTTAATATATTGATACACGGTATAAAAAAATATATTGAACAGTAGACGGACTCTGAGACTGTGAGGATCGACATCGTCTACTATGACACTAGCTGTCCACGTGTTACAGATGTCACATTAAAATTACACCCCAATCTCATCATTCACCTCACTTCAGTCTGATGTCCTCCCTCGGCCATATACCAGACGGTCAACTTGTCATCAACACCAATACCACCTTAGTCTCCACTAGGTAGGGCTATACGTTAGGAGCCTCGATATGCTACAGGGTATCCGATGACGGTGATTGAGATCTGTTGTAGTTATTACACAGATTCCTTGGACTACCTAAGTATGGAGTTGTGAGATAATTGTTTGACGGACGCGGGACAGTGTTCGTATTTAAATTTTATTCAGCTTACTGTTTCTTTTCGAGGCTGGTGTGTTGCTTGACGTCGAACGTTGCATCAGCGTTCCTAATATTGAGCTCAGTTTAAAGTGAGGAGGATTTTCAGCAAAATAGAGCTAGCGTTCCGTTTTTATTTCATTTATCGTTTACTTTATGATGCCACGCGGGCGTATTTGAAGGTTTTATCGTCGAGGACAGTCAACCATTCGTTCCTCCCCATATTTATTACCCTTACGATCGATATTTTGCAATGATGATCACTCGATAAGTGTCTCTTTTTTCGGAAAGAAAGGTAGATAGCTATGTTAACAGGATACTTTATAGTGCAAACAACTATGTTAAAAACGTTCAATGGATGAAAAATAACAAGTGAGTTAGTTATCTATACAGTAAATTAATCGAATCTCCGAACATTTTTCAAGGTATATATATATATATATATATATATATATATATATATATATATATATATATATATATATAAAGCTTTCGTTCTCTTAGAGTTGGTTACTAACATGTTACATAGATCTAATTTTCACTCCTGTCAGATAATATGACCATTTTAAATTAAGATGGTTGAAGACAATTTTTATTTCGTATTTTTAGAGGTCAAAGAAATTAACTTTGTTAACTCAAACTCATCTAACTCACCGCCAAACCATCTTGCAAGTAAAACAAGTTTCAGCTAACTTAGATAACCATAACTTTATTAGTTAATTAACTAATTAGACTAAATCTTGTTCAGTACGGTTTCTGCGTTTCTTAGATATTTAAATACAAATTAACTAATTTTCTGAATATTACTTCCTGTTTTAGATTTCTAATAAACATTAAAAACATTAATCGAAAAAATGTTTTAACTTTAAGGAGGTTTATCTCATAACATTAGTTTATTTCTACAAAACCGTTGCGAGAAAATGTTTATACTAAAATATTGCATTATTATATATAATTCAATTTTAATAATAGCACATATGTTATTTGTTATTGAAAATACATTTTATTTTTACATAGATATTAATTTACCGTTTACTTTGGAATAGTACCTAATGATTTGTATGATTTTTCAAAAATATTATACATTCATAAATTGGGGAAAATATCCTAACCACATTGTTTAAATGGTAAGTCAAAAATGATAAGTCAAATGATGGTAAGAACAAAATTTAAACTAGCAGATAAAAATCTTTCATATTCCCATTACATTCAATTTACATAACGATTAATAGGGTCTTACTTTGGCAATACACATCAGAAAAATAACGCTTTGTGATACTTTCCGAAATTTTTACGCGTAACAACCCAGTACAGCCATATGCACACAGGGATACGTTGACTGCTCGAACAGATTGTCCATATTTCATTTTATTATCTGGACTGATTGGGAGTAATACAAATGTTGAAATGACCTACAGTATAATATATTTTAATAATGTAAATTTTGACAGTTTTGATTGGTTATTGGTTTATCACTGGCTAATGTTTTATATACATTTGGAAAAGCAGAATAAGAGAACAAAAGGTTTTTTAATGAATTTACATCCAGGAAAAATATTAAATTGAACTTTTTAGAGTTACTTTGTCCTACTGTACGATATTTCAATATCAACTGTGCTGTGTTTCCAGTCTAAACCAATACAATTTTTCAAGATGGTGTTCATTCGCATTTGGGCCATATTTGTACCTCAAGTATTTTTTAAAACAAAAAGAATTATCTTATTTCTTAAAATATTGAAGTATTTATTTAAGCTACAGTTATACCTATTTATTTATCGATAACTTTTAAGGTTTCAATATGATGGCTGTTTAAAGTTGCAGAAGTATGCAATTTAACTGTTACAAGTAAATATGTTTACAAACATAATTTTGGTTAACGTTTTCACAAAGAAACTTTTATGATTATAGCAAATATTTATCTTTATAGGACTCGAAATTATGGACTTTCTACATTTTTTAAATGTTACGATTATATTAAAATGCCAACATGGAAAGTTACTGTTCCATCGCCTTTGTGCGAACAAACATATAAACATCGGTGTGACATTTCGAGATGACTTCATGTGTGAAATCTAGCCTACCTTTTTACCCTCTGAGCTGGAAGAATATTTATTTTTCAAAATATATTACATTTCAGAAATGAAGCTGTATTTAAAGCATGCACATTAGCAGTTACCGGCAGGTTCGCACGCAGTTTCATAGGTGTTGCACCTGTGTGACACACCTGATTCGAGTGAATTATATTTCTGACGCCAAAGTTAGTTTGCCATTTTACCACGATCAAGAAAATACTTCGTAATTAACTAAGAAATGTACTTCGTTCTTAGTATTTTTTGTTCTAGTTGATTTTCCCTATCCCGTTCAAGAAAATTTGGGTACATACGCAGATAAGAGAAACCTAATTCTATCAAAAGTCAACTTAGATGGGTTTACAACAGTTTTTAAATTATAGTAAAGGTTAGATGGTTATGTTGTCTTTTGTATCTAATACTTAATACTTGATAAAAATTTACAGTTAAAAGTACATTAATAATAATACGCGTTTGTTTCTTTATAAACTGAAAATTATGTTTAATATTTTAAAACGTTTAGAGCGTGATTTGGTATACTAGTTCAAAAGCACAGTCCAGCGAACTTCCATGTAGTATATGTTTTACTGATTGCTTCAAAGGGAGCTTTTGGAGTCATATTCTGACCATCTTATGGTTTAGGACATTTTCTAAGGTAGATGAGTGCTTTCAAAATCTAAAAACAACGTGATAACTAATGTTTACTCTTAAGAGAATTTACACACTTTCAAAAAATAAAGGATTGGTTAAATTAATTAAACACATGTGTATACTGACACAAAACAATGTTTTCAAAGAACATTTGATCACATTTGACAGGCTCTTTTAATTTATATTTCACAACTTTAGAAGCCAAAATGGTATTTTTCACTCCTTTAGTGATCAGTGGGGCGTACCTCGGAGAGATTTTTGAAATAAGAATAGGCCTATATACATTCCAGGAACCTCAAGAATGTCCATTTAAATTTTCAGTAAAATCAGTTAAGAAGTTTACGAGTGAAAGCAACACAAACAAACAAAGGCACTTTCGCATTTATAATATTATTAGAATGTGATTAAATGGAAAATGGGTAAAATTAACTAAAAAACTGTATGAATTTAACGAACTTTGGTAAAAATTAATGTGAAGTACATACTAATTGAATAAAACCCCCTAAGTCATATTTTTTAATTTCAAAGACGACTTACTTAAATTAGGACAAAATATATTTTAAGCTATTCTCGTTATTTTAACTTAATATTTCTGACATTTATGCTAGTATTTTTCTAATATGATTATATAAATTTAAAGATCGGGTGACCATAGATACATTTTAGACAGGATACATTGCGACTGGACTTGCTATTAACTCTGCTAGTCAGAAACAGTAGTTTGTGAATAGTAACGAATAAGGACTTTGGTGTTTTGCCGTAATAAAAAATAGCTTACACTCACGTATTTGTAAAAGTTAAGGGATACAAATAGTATACGGTTATTATTACCTTACACATTCTAATTGCCAATTAAGAGGTCTCTATAAAACCCAGTTACTCTGATAACAATATCCGTATTTTTTATAGTTTGAGGCTGTTGAAAAAACAAAATCCATTTACTTTAGACGCTCCATAATTTTTTCTTGTTTACTACCGCACAAAAATGAATGAATAAGATATTAATGATATCTCATATTTCTTTAGCAATGAGAATTAATTAAAAATATTGTTTTTATAATATTTTAAAGATTTATTCCATGATTTTTGTATAATTAAATTGTTTGAAAAAATATCTGACACAGAACAGTTCCAAAATACACAAAGAAATTTCAGAATACGACACAACTTAATATCATACATTACGAAGATTGAATCATGCGTGTAAGGTATACCTGTGCCATCTCTCTAATATAATCTCTATTATAATCCTGACATTTTTATTCATATTCTAATCATGCTTTATGTAAATATATGAACAGGAAGAAACCACTATATGCTGAACGCTATTTATGATTCTGTTGATACCTGGTTGGCCTATTTTCTGTAACTATTCTTTTGTCCTTATTTCCGCAATCTTCAAGGTTGAGTTTTAAGGTTAAGTCAGTCCAGGATAGAGGGGCAGGCGGAGACAATATCAGCTGATGTGTGTTGGCGGGGTTATTGTGGTGGGATAACGGGATTATCGTGGAAGGGCGGTTTTGTTTGTATAATTTACCCAAGTAATCCTTTACAATGAATATTCATCAACCCGCCACCTCTCACTATTATTGCTATTCTGCACTTGTAGCCCTGCCGTTCAAAATTAACATTTCAGAGCAAAAGGCTGTCCCTCTCGAGTCAGCTATTGCAATATCCCTTATCGCCTTCTCTTAGTTATGTTTTAGTGTTAATTATCGGTAATGATCTGACTATAAGCCAATATTTACAAAAGCTGGTAAATAAAATCATCAATTGGTATCAAAATGTTTCATGGGTTAATATGATTTTTTCATACATCACCATTTAATACTCAACACAGTTGAATAATATTTGTCTTACTTTACCTCAGTATTTTTGGGTGATTCTTCTCATTAAGGGAACTTATTATAGGTGAGCTCCTTTGTAAGATCTATAACTGTACATTGACTGCCTAAGTACAAAGTAAAAATCTAATTTGAGGTAAAAGCTCAAGTCGAGTTGGTAATGGATTAGATCAGTTAGTAACGTTTCTTGAAGCGAGAGTCTTCCAATCCTGGCTCTTACGGTTGATTGAGTCCTGAATAACGTACGCACGCAGAGGTAAGTATTCGCCGTCGTTACGTTAGAAATGTAAGAGACATAAATACATAGTATACAGTTTAAGATCTTTACAGTTTTTGAGAAGCATAAATAAATGGAATCCAAACGCAGAACTGCTAGTTTGTATTATCCTCAGAACGTTTATTGATTGAGAATATAGCCATAAAACACAAAATATGTGCACAAATAATCGTGTCATAATTTTATTTCTCTGTATAAATCAAAATGGAAATCATATTTGATGTGGAGAAATGGCCAGCAGTTACGGGTTGTTAAAATGACATCTACGACCAAAGGTAATAGGGACTCAAACCATTTGTGTGAACCTTTACTTTCTGACGGAACCATGTTTCGTGGCCAATATCTGTACGTACTCGTAAAATTTATTGAAATACAATGTTTTCTTCTCTTATCAGAATGGAAAACATGCGTAATGTTATATTTTACCAATAATTATTATCTATCATTAAAATATTCTTTTATACAATGAACAATCAGAAATAATAACCAAGTATCTCTTAATATATTTAAAAGTAGAAAACCTTCTAGATTATATGAATTTGAGATACATCAGTGAAGATTTAAGAAAGTCTAGCGGATAAATTGCCGTATTTTCCAAGCTATGAAAATTCAAACTTCTGACTCTAGAATCTATAATAGATAGAACATTATAACTACCTGCAACTTGTAAAATTCCGCAAGATAGTGCACAGTAACATTTTTAATTAGTTCCGGAAACTAAATGTTTCTACATTGTCCTAAGGATTTGTAAAGAATATGTTAATACTAATATAATGAATAAAATTTGTATACCATTCACTTTAAAATTGCATTTCAAGAACAGTATTGGAAAATTGCTTTGGCCCGCAGTAAATTCTTTAAGAAACTAATGATAGAACACTTATATTATAAACAAAAAAAGGGCACCTGCGTAGTCATAAAACTTAATTTTGATATTTAGTTAAATCGAAATAGTCATGAAATGTTTATCAACTGTCAACAATCATTAATCAACTTCAACTGTAAACAAGACTATAAACTTATAAAAAACAATAATTTACCAGTAGATTAAACATAAGGTCACGTACTTAAAAATATTCCTCAATAAAAACCAATTGTAATTAAATCACAATCATTTTGGTCTCATGATACTTTAAATACTTTATTATATGATATTTCTATATAATTTTTCGGCGTTAATTTAAACAAGGTTTATTGTTCCTCCAGCACTATTTAATATTTTATTACATGCTATCTTTTATAATAATCATTTTAAGATTATTTTGGATATATTGCGATATTGGCTGCAATACATTATTGTTCAGGAACTGATTTTGTATTTAGAATATACTGCCTTCTAGTTTATAATAGGATAGATCTCTTCATTTTTCTTTAAGCAAAAAGCAATGTTTTAAATTAAAGACAAATTCTTTATTTATTTCTAATATTACAATTTTCTAATATTAATTTTTGATTATTTCTCGTTATTAATTTATATACAATGCAATTTAAGTTTCGTAGAAAACTATGTCGGTCTTTCATCAAATCGGCACGCAGTTAAACATAACTTTACAAGTCTACGAAATCAATAGCTCTTTTCATCACGATTAAATGTTAACCATTAATGCGCTTCAGCAAGTTTGATCTTATTTTGGTGAAAAACATCAACTTATTAAAAATGCTATGCTAAACTTTATACTAATCTCTAACACTAATCTACTACTACTAATCTTTATACTAAGTTAAACTGCAAAGTACTCTCCTATATCAAGTATGTAAACAAACAATTATGGTCATAATTTCTCAATATTTATTATTTGCAAAATCTGATAACATTATGAAACAGTGTGAGTAAATAGTTTGATGGAAATAAAATGAGTCTACAATAAATGCTGTATAATGGATCGTTAACTAAAAATTATTTTAAAGGGAAATAGTTTAGAGAGAGGTCCACATAACACTCCTATGAATGACAATTTTTTTTTAAACAATCTTTTATTTCATTGAGAATTTACGCTATTTACAGAATATGTTTGATATTTTATTCCAGAAATAGAATCAACTGCACGCGATCGATTTCTTTGCACACGGTAACAATCTTGCGAGTCAAACGATCTGTCACATCCAGAAGTCAATCCACCTACAACTTTCCCGCCATTTCATTGCTCCTGCCTATCTCCCTCTTTTACATATTCATTTCCTGAAACTTTTTCTTATCATATGTCTTTTATATGGACAAAATGTATAATAAAACCTACAATAAACTATTACAAATTAAACGGTCCTTTAACAGCCATATTCAGTTATATAAGTGTTTCGAACGAAAATGTTCAATGGTGTAAAAACAAATATATGCTATGTGCAAAATTTAAATGTAGGAATACTAGACAAATTTATGTAGTTTACTCAAACGATTTGTATACACTGAAAATCTCAGCTTGTTATAAACTTTACAATTCCTAAGTTTATTTAAAAACTAATGGCCTTAATGTTATTTGTATAAATTTTGTGCTCACATTAGCAATGTTATTTTTCATTTAAACAGTTACAAAATAATCTTTAATGCATCGTACAACATTGTATTCATTTCGTATAAAGTGTTTAATATATTGTAAAATCGCGGAATTCGAAGTGGTTGTAAGATGAATCTTTGTCTTAATGATTTGATTTCTTCTTTATTTTCCTTCTAAAGTTAAGCTTGGCTCCGTAGTTTGTAAGTATTCAAACCACGTCTCCTATGGTTTATCATCTCGTATTTAAATTCAGTTTTGTTCAGTAGTATAATTATGTAATAGATGCCAGTGAATTCCAAGTCCAAAATGACTCTGGCGTATGAATTGCCAATATCTTAGCAACTAACCCATGGCATAAACCTAGATATACGTCCACAACTTAGGCTATGTACTTATTCTTCAATGATGTAATAGTAGTATGTATATGTTGTATAGTTTAATCTATAGACTTCAATTAGGCAAAAAGTCATGTCATTACAACAAGGATGTATGTTATTCACCACAGCCGAAATCTCCCACTGACATATCTCTATAGAGAACTGTGTTATTGAACTGGCAATTTGTCATATTTTCATTAGAAAATAAAAAGGTTAAATAAAAATCACAACCGATTCAAAAGAACTACTGGGAGTAGTGAAAATTGCCTGGCGTATATGCTAATACCTGAAGGACTCCTTGTGCCCAAGACCTGAACAGGCTGATTGCGGTCCAGACTACCAAAGAAAGGACTGCTTGACGTTTAGACTACCAACTTTTACCCTGTTCGGCATCCGGGCTGACAGTGAATACAATGTTAGGCATACAGACCAACGAACACGCAACTTAGCGCCTAAGCAATGTACAGGCTGGTTGTGGTCAAGAATACCAACGCAATAAAAAATAATTGATGACAAGACATAAAAATAACAGTAATAAGAACAAATTAACAGTAACGATTACTCTTCAGGCTCACTAAAGAAGCCCAAATGGGTGGCTGTTTCACTTCCGGTTCCAGTTACTCGGAGAAGGTTACTATGGTATGAGTACTGGTGGGAAGATAGCGTCTTATAAAGATAGTTTTCGATCTTGCTCCTCTCGTTAAAGTAATATCAATACTGCCGAATAGTCCTGGGCAGTCCAGGACACCATTGATCAAGTTGCAGAGGGTTACACGATCAGTACACCGGCTTTTCAGCTGCAATTGCGCAAGATCGAACATAGGTGTTGCCCAATCTGAGCCCCAGCTTCTTGATGAACCTCTGCTGAGTCATTTAAAGATTTTAAATATGGTTTAATTGGTAATGGGACCAAGTAAGGGATCCGTCTCTAAAATTACTCATATTTTTATTTAGGCTAATTATAAAAATTAATAGTCCAAACGTCATTGTGGTAACCTCGTCCTTGCCCAAAATGAATCGCCCACAATAATCCGTGTCCACTGTGGGTATTTGCTCACCAAAACCACTTCTGAGCATCAATTTTGTCCGGGAGAAATTCAGGCTATTAATTATATGAACACGAGTAACATGGTAGACCTACAGCACATTCTGACGTTGTCTTTGTGTCAGTCATATCTCAGAATATGAACACGCTATGAAGTATCCAAAAATAATCCTGGAATATAGCCGCTTCTATAATACTTACTGTAATTTAAGTAATAAATTATAATCAAGTACAATAATTTGCAATAAAATATAAAAACAGCAATGATATTTTCATTCCATGTAATTCATAGTTTAATAAAAGTCATATATTTTACTTGGGTCACAGATTGAAAGAATCTACGATACCACGATGTCGGATGAAACTTGCCCTATACCATATGTATTGGAAAGTCTATTCTATTTATATTTAGTTGTGTAAAGAAAGATCAATGTTTAACCAACATAAACCATGACCAATAAATATACATGTGTATTTGATTTTTATTGTTAAACCCCATAAGATGCAAAAATATTTTAAAATAAAAGTGTAAAAACTAAATAAAATGAAATGCTTTTTAAAATCTAAGTATAACAATGAATACTTGAGCCACTCTACTTTATTAAAACATGTTATTAAAACTTTTAATTTCAGTATGAGATTTAAATTATTTCATAAATTTACAAAGTAGAATTACATAACTTCACAAGGATGCTCTAATATTAGAGCACCCTTTAGGCCCTATCACATTTTAAATTGTATTTTTCTCGATTCTTCTTTCGTATTTTGTAGGTTTCAAATAAATTCTTTATGCAAGTTCATTTGTAAATTTATGATTTTTGCTAAATTTGTTATTGGTAAAAATATAATCAAGTGCAGTGAAATGTTGAAACCTTATTCATAAAATTGTCTGCCACGTATAATGGTGTTTCCACAAATACATGTATGTTGTTCAGAAATAAAACCTGCTCATAAACAAATATTTATTTATTTATGAAAATACGTTTCGAAACGTAGAGGATTCCAAAGTAAAACTAATGTTTGAATTTTAAAATAAGTTTTATTTTGATGACCACTACTATCACTATACCGACTTCTATTCTATGCACAGAGGAGAAACTAATATTCAACAACGTTCACTCCTTGTTAAGAATGGTTATTACACATTAGGGAGTGCGGAAATTTAAGGATCAGTTGAACAATACAAGGCTTGAGTACTGTTTTAGTTCATATTTACTCTTCATAAAGAGTCCAGAGTAAAGTGTGTAAAGGCTTTGTTCAAAAGATGACTAAGGTGACAGTAATGTTATCAGTTTTACTGTTAGTACTTAAAACTTCCAGAATAAAGATAACGCAACATTACAGCAACTCATTACAACTTTACATGACTGGACAAAGGGATTTCATAACTTCAGGTGTCGAGTGGCAAAAGCATAACTACATATATTTTTGCTAGAAGTTTCACAAATAAATAAAACCGTATAAAAACTGTCTGTCACACATTTTACTCATTTTTATATATCAGAACTGTTTTTAACCTAATTTATTATCATGCCAAGTATACCTGTTACTCGACATCAAGCTATATTTTAAGAACATTTATCGATTACGACGTAAGCATAGTATTTTTTTATTCAAGATTTCAGATAATCATTTACGTATATATTACCAATCACAGTTTTAGTCGAACTATTGTTTTGTTTCATTTGAACATGTGCCATATTACTCACCTGTTACACGATACTAGGAAACTTGGTATTAAGACAAAACACATTGCTTGAATAAGTCTATTATTTGTCTTTAAATGTCTTAAATTTTCAATGAAGTGGCCATTTGCATTTGCCCAAATATAAAGTATTTCACATCATAAAGCAATTGACACTTTTTACAAAATCGTCAAGCAATTTAAAAATTGTATTCTTACTCACTTTTTTATAACTCTTATGTTTTTAGATGGCAGACGTTCAATAGTTTTATAAGTAGGTTATACAATAACATTGAATCATTATCTATATATATAAAAATGAATGTTTGTATGTTTGTCCTTTATGGAATCGTGAACTATTGGACCGATCATGATGAAAATTTGTACGTATATGTATTTTTCCACGGAGAAGGTTTATAAGCTATGCCCATCCCTTTCCCGATTCAGGACTCCGCCCCACTGGTTACAGAAATACCCATAAGAAATGCATTGCAGCAAACATATGTTAACGTCTTTTCAAATTTTTAATCAGCTGTTCTTTGTAAACATATATTACACTTATAATTTTTTATATATATATATAATATATATATATATATATATATATATATATATATATATATATATATATAATAAGTCATATATAATTTTTTCATACTGGCTGAAATATTTCCAAAATTTTTGTATTTACATTTTACACCATATGTTAATTTAATATTAATTTTAACAAACAATATGTAAATATTTATTTGTGGAGTTGCCTGAAGATGAAACCTTTGGTTTTGAAAGGCCTCGCCCGAAATAATAAACAATTTGGAAAAGTAGTGTTTTTATTAATATTTAATAATATTACACTTATAGTTTTAAAGCATAGAGTAAGCTTAAGAGAAACGACAAATTTTGTTTAAACTGTTTTTTGCAATCACTGTTAAACATAGACTTTACTATCCAGATAATACAATTCAAATTTGACGTAAAAATTCACCTTTAACTGCAATATTTATTTAATATAAACCATGCTCATGCTTGATCAGAAGAGTAATGCAGATATCATAATTACTATCTTACGTTGGCTACAAATATAAAGAATGTTATAAAATCAACCTTAGTTGTTTTTTTTGACAGAAGTATGGTTCTCAAAACTCCGTGTGTACATATTCTCTCGATCGAGACAACAAAGCAAGCTCAATCGTGGCATCGGAGATATAACTAATTTAATCTAAAATTTATTATAGTAAAAAAAAAAAATTTACTAAGTAATATAAGGACTTCGGTTCTTAAGATTTGCGTGCGAAGCCGTGGGTAACAGCTAGATAGAGGCAGGAATATGGTACATACCTTCATAATACGCCCAAGAGGCTCACGATGGAACGACTATCAATTATCTCAGCAATGTTTAGAATGTCATAGAAAAAGAATAAGTGAATATAGTGTACTGTTTTCAACGGGAAATTGCGTGCGAAGCCGCGGGCAACTTTTGCAAAAAATTATTGAAATGCGCAGCAAAGCGCGCCGGGCCCGCTAGTAATTAAATATATTTAGAAACATAATTTTGAATTGTTTTTAACTAACATAATTAAGTCCACGGGTTTACATAAAAGTTACATTCTTATAATGATTTTTCTTTTGTAATATATAAATATTATGGAGTTTCTACATTTATAAAGGTGTTGCGAATATATTTAATCCGCTTAGAAAAAGGTCGCAATACCACCATTATAAACTAACCCTGTAAACTAATAATCTTCCCTTTCACATTTTGAGATGGCATCTACAAGTGAAATCTATCTTTCATCCAATTCAGACTTAAATTAATTTTAATTATTTAAATTAAATTATTGTTACACTAGAATTGGTGTAATCTCATCCTTATCAGTTCATACATAGCAAATCTTTCTTAGATTGTCATTAAACAAAAATAAACCTAAATCAATTAAACAACATAATACTGTACAATGAAATAGAATAGAATTCTGTCCATTTCATTATTCTATTTTGTGTATCTGTTCTGTTCTTTTTTGAATATTAATTAAAGGAAAATTGTGATACATAAAAGCTTCTAGAACAAACACTTCTAAAATTTAACAATCTGAATACGATAAAGCTTTTATACTCTTGAATAAATTTATTAAATATAATTATAGAAAGATAGTGTTTGATAAATATCAATTGACCATTTCTATATATAGTACGAGATATTTCAGACTGGACGTTTGGGTACATTATTTATAATTAATATAAAAAAAATTATGGTTGCCTGTAAAGTCGGTTTTACGGGCGAAGATTTTACGTGACAACGTCTTTTTCTCGGTAGAATATTTATTGATATGAATATTATTAAATTGCACAATAGGAACAAGGAATTGAATGAAAATAAGAATTACACAAATTTTAACTATACAAATATATTTTGTTTACTAAAACATTGTACATAATTTGAAATTAATTAAAATTTGTTATTGTAAATGGTAAAGTTGAATAAAACATTTACTAAAATTGGAATTTGAAATTCTTGCTAAACAGAGTTAAATTCTAACTCCGCGCGTGGTGATTGGTCGGTTTAGTTCGTTTGTTTGGTCGCACTGTTATGACAGGTTAGAGGTTATAATTTGTTATTTTAAATGTTTGACTAGCAATACGCGCTGTTTCTTCTCAATCGACTGAATTACGATTGATTGCAGAGTGATTTAAACTAATAATTTACTTAACACTATCAACATTTGTCAATAGTATGACATAACCTATAAACTCAGTTTCTCAACTTTTGTGTCAATCTAACAATTAATCAATCAATCATAGTTTACGATAATGAAATATCAGTGTACAATTATTTACCTTTATTGTTGTAGTTGTTGTAAATGACGAATCTAAGCACTCCACATTTTCACGAATAAACATAGTTATCTGCTTTATCCCGTGCGGCGGACCCACAGTTATCTGCTTTATCCCGTGCGGATCCCGTGCGGCGGACCCACTGGACGGGCATCGTAACGTTACCGGGCGTTACACTTTTTCATGAGTGATTCCGAGCCGCAACCTAATTTAAGACGTTGTCACGTCAAAAGATCTCAATTCATATTAATTTATAATCTTGTATCATCATGTAAAATTTGAACAAAATATCTAAGATCTTAGTGATTAAACAACAGTTAATTTGCCACAGTCCATGCTTGTAATAACACGTCTTATACGATATGCATGTTTCGACATTCACTAGATTAAGTCTTCATTTTTAGCAACGTAAGTTTGTAAAAGATGCTTAAAATGTTTCTAAAACAGTCAGCTAGCTATTTTTATATGTTGGTTTTAAATCCTTTGTTGAATAGAATGAACATAACAAAGCTAAAAGAATAATAGGCTTCAAACGTAATTGTGAACAAAATTCAATGTATGATCTTCAGCTAAAGATTGGAGTGTATCACTAGAGTAAATAGTTAGTCGTCATCTTTATCAGTTGTTGACCACAAAGGGGGGATTATTTCGCCAGTACAATGACATCAGATGTGGTTTATCCGCCCTCTCAGAGTGCTAAAGTCTGTTACTTCACAATCTGGCAGTAACTCTAAACCTTTGAGTGATGACAGTGTAGAGTGTTCTCATGGGTACGTGGTCACGTGGAAATAAATGTGACTCAGTATAAAGAAAAGAAACTAATAATTTTCTACTTTTATATTCTTTCATACTTTTTAGTACAATAACAGGAATTATGATTAAATTTAAATAAATTCTTAAATTTGTAGATGACAATAGGTTTGCTAAATTACAATCTATACTTAAAGAGCGAAAAATTGAAATTTTCTTAGAACCCTAACAGTTCTCTTATTAAACCTAGTTTGAATAAATATGCAGGACTTTTATAGCTCCAGCTTTAAATTCCACCACGATTCAGAATTTCTCTACGCCCAGAAAGTTATGGAACTCTTTTGATATCAATTGCTTGTGGTGCTCAGGCGTTTTATAATGCAGGTGAGTTTTTGGCTTTCAACTGGGAGGCTGCCCAATTAGAAGACTAACCCCGCTGTTCGAGTGGGTTGCATTGGCGCCGAATGAAAGAGGTGTGATTGTAAAGATTGTATGGATGAATGTATTATAGAATGAATGACAGAAATTTTAGGATATCCTATTATTTGACGTTTTTCCATTCGATGTAATTATTGTCACAGCAATAAAATAAATTTTATTCGATCAGTTATTGGCTCACCAACCAGCTTTTTTCGCACAGTAAAAGATATATTACATTATTTGTTTTCGAATTTACACGGATAGCTAGTGAAAGAAATATTTGGAGATTTTATATAAGGTAATACAAAGTCTGACAAGGTCCACTTTAAATTATTTGTTAAGCGTGAGAGTTAAACAGTGCCCATAAATCAAAACTTTTTAATAATGTATATCTCAAGGTTTATTAATGAAGATTATCTATTATATGCTCATTAACGATGGTTTATGGTGATTTATCTTCCTTGACACATTCGTTCTTAAAAGAAATTTCATCATATAACGGAAAAGATACAAATCTGATGAATATGATTATGTTTATCCCTAACATACTACTGAAGCTGGCAATTAAGTGGAAAATTATATAACATGCACACATATTCATATTATATCATATATTCACTTGTGTAAGTCGCCATCCATACGAGCCTTTAATTACAAAAATAACAGTATAAAACTAAAAACCTATTATTTTGAAAGTCTATTTATATTACTTCATTGCTCTTCACTATGACAGTTTTCTCTTCAACAAATTAGGATTCTACCACACCGACGTTTAAATTACACAATAACAACATTGTGCACAAAATCAAAACTTTCATACAAGTATATCGAAGCTTCATAAAACAAATTTAAACATTTAAAAACCAAAAATCTGTTTTGAGACTAATTATTCTTAATTGCTATGGATGACTGGACTTACGGATATTGAGTTTCGTCTGTGATACTTGATTACCACTAAAACCAAAATAGTTTAATATCATTCTTTGTTATCACTATTATAGACCATTATTTACATTTTATAATAATACTGTTGGCCAAGTAAGTTTCCGGTGACGTTCTGTTGGAACTTTCGAATTTCCGGTCCTGTTTCAGTGAGACGGAAAAAGGTTACGGAAATGGGAATTTCTTTTAGTCACCTTAACTGACCTCTGAAATCCTCAGATGATATTTCAGCATTCGGTTATACTCGCTCCTTCCACCTCTCCCCTCTTGTTTAAGCTAATACTTTTTAGTTGTTTATCTTTACTATTATATAAAAACATAATGGGGTCTGTCTTGTCTATTCATGTGTGTGTTCATGTGTGGGTTCGAGTGTTTTTTACTCAACCACGTAAACAACTACTGGGCCGATTGTATTGAACTTTTTTATGGACATTCTTAGTGTCCTTGGTAACCATATAATCCTATTCTAATTTCAAAAATCTGGTCATAAAAATTCCCTTTATGGCTTATTCAGCAGATATCAAATGTGATTTTTTAATCAACTGTTCCTTCTTAACATTATAATGTGACAACACAATCAGACGATTAATTAATTTAAGTATCATTTTAAATTACTTTACGCTCATTTTTTGAAAGCATAGAATAAGCTTAAAAGAAACAACACTTTGTTTCAACATTATCTGCAATAGGTTTTAGTAAAAATACACAATTTATCTGTACTTTTTATAAAATATTAGGTAGACCATGATTGATCAGTAGTGTAATGCAGATGTCAAACACAAAATTACTATCTTACTTTTGCTACAGATTTATAGACTGCTAATAAAACCATCATAGTTGTTTTTACAGATGCCGTATCTGTACTATTGTACCAGAAATACCTTAAACGTAATAAATGTACAGTGGCTGAAAACAGACACTGTACGCCCGAAATGGGCTCCTCAGACTTGTGTATGTACTCGTATACATCACTTTTGATCGGGGCAACAAGACAAACTCAACAGTAGCGTAGAAATATAATTCATTCGAACCAAAAGTGCTCATACACGCGCAAACCCTAAAAAAACATACGGAATTTCATTTTCAAAATGAAATTGCATGCGACGACGAGGGTAACTGCTAGTAAATACGTAATTGTCTACAGTTTGTACACAATAAATGGGAGGTAAGAATAATTACAGCTTACTAACATCTTATCCTGTCTATAGATGTTTATCTAACTAATACTTACACTTAGGCTACATTAATTACTAAATAAGAAGGCTCGACTCATGGTTCAAAGGGATTTATTTATTTATTTATTTTATTCACCAACGGCATACACCATTTTACACTATTACAAAAAATAAATAAATGGCCAACAAGTGTAACAAGATTAAAAATAAGTATTAATAATCAAATTATGAATATATTATGTGAGACAACTATTATATAATAATGAAGTTCATGCAAAGAAAGCAAGCAACAACTACTATACTATGCAAGCGAAAACAAGAATTTAAATGTAAAATCATTAGGAAAATAACTTTAGAAAAAATAACAATAAGTTAACAGTATAAAAATAAGCAGAGAAAACAAGCAAATAACTGTAATAAAATATGTAAATATTAACAGAAAGATAAATATATATATATATATATATATAAATATATATATATATAAATAACAATGTAACGATACAACAATAGACAAAGATAACAAGGAATAAATATGTATGAACAATAACAACGTAAACTAAATGACAAGCTAACAGACAAGCTAACAACAAAATAAATTATAAAAGTAGCACATTGGAGGATGAAGCAACACTGATCAGGCTTTCATCAGCAGCAGCTCGCCGAACCGCACCCTGCAACAAAGAGGAGATTAAAAGTATATGTTAAGACAAACGAGTTACTTTTCTTTTGTTCACAATTTAATTGTATGGTAGACACACTAAGAATAACTACAGCATAAGAACATTTCATCTCAAGTTTTGAAAGGTTTAAGTCCGCTAAGCTGTTTGATCGATCAGAACATCTCAAGGGCTCTACACCACTGACACCGACTCTTCTTGTGTGTAAAACCAACGGGGTTTTAGGCAGGTATCCACAGCACCACCTATACTTTTTTTACTTATTTGGTAAATTAGAGCAATACAAAGAATAATGTTATTTTATTTTCAAAATTGTTTAAACGGTATAGATTAATTTACAATTTTAAGTACGTGCGAATACTTAAAAGTTATTTTAGGCTATTTACCGCTACTACGTAATAAACTTTATCAATACCTATTTATCATGCATCTTTGGTAACCATATAAACATTAACTAAATCTATTAGGTAATTTTATTTCTCGATAAATATTTTGTTGTTTCTAACTATTTATTATATTTCAATAATGCAAAACGAATTAAAAAGTAATGTGTTATATTGTTTAAAAAAAATAAATACTGTATTGTACTTAAAAGTAAAAAAGATATTAAATTACGAAATAAAGAGTAAATTTTATATTATTTTCTTATGTTATGTTATTTTATGCTGTGCTACATACTTACATACTATACTTTACTGTGCTACATTACACTACAAAACACTAAATTATATTAAATTACATTATATTACATTATCTGTATTGTATTTGATTTATTATAATGTATCTATTGTATTATAATATATCATATTATAATATATATTATGATTATAATATATAATAATTAAAAAAAGTCAAAATACTCTATTTATTTAACTACAAAAAGTTTGAATTGAATACCAAAAACATGTCAATAACTGTATTTATTTCAATTTTATTTATTTTCCAAAGTTTTACCTCACTAAATAATATACTGATTATCACATTATTTTTTACTTCTTCCACTGCTTAATTTTAACAAAAACAATCCTTCGCATTTGTTGGATATATTTTTATACGTTATTCAACACTTAGCTAATGTAAGAATGGATAAATTCTCAATCAAATATTAAACATTCAAACGCTTCTCAGATTGTTTAACAACAAAGTTGTCCAATTTACAGTTGTATAAAAACAAAACAGACTATCTTTCAAATGCTCAGAGATCTAGTGCATATGATTACTTCAGTCAAATAACTGTTATATACTTTGAAGTAGCTATTTAATTTAGGTTAATTTAATTCAGGCATTTCAATCATTACCATGTATTTTTTTAATTAATCTAACCGTAAAAAGTATCTCAGTTTATTAAACTGCTAAATAAAAGGTTATGTGCGTTGAATTACATACACTAAGGGTTTGTACTTTTATTCTGTTAGTATTAGATATTTATTATATTTAAAAAATAAATTATTTTTAATACTAATGTCCTTGTGTAACCACAGAAGAAAACCATAAAAGTATGCAGATGTTTGAACGTAATTTTAAATTAACTTATTAGCTCCAAGTACTCTGAAGCCGGCCAACAACACCAAACCGCCCGGAGTGGTTGGACCGCAACAACTTGTGTGGAATGTTCCAACGTTCCTTGTCCAATGAACTGTCGACTGTAGCCCATTTAAACTAACTCTTCCTTAAGCTTTTTAAGTATACTACAATCAAAGCCCAAATTCATTGTACGTTTCATTCACTGAAAGCTTTGAAAAATGCAACAGTTGTTCAATAAAATATCAATAACATAAGATATTTAGAGCGCATATATTGAGAGATATGTATAAAGTTTATAGTTTTTGCAGAACACGGTGATCTATTAAATTTCGTTCATACATGTTTTAAATTCGTCTGGATAATACAAGTTAGGTTTCAAGTTTATGTATTCGGGTCACGTTTTTCGTAAAGTTTGCTCTATTACTGATTCTGCATATTATATTACTTTAATGTAAATTATGATCGTAATATAAATATTGTAAATTATAAAATACAAGTTAAAAATGTATATATTTCCTTTACATAGTATAAATCATTATTTTCTGCAGTCGAATACTCCTAACTTGTGTTATCTAATGTCCAGAAAATAAAATGTTTATACTAATAGAACACGTTGATATAAGTTACAATTAATTTTTGACCGTCAAGTACCGTCACTTACTGCAAGCACAATTTAAGGAGTGAACTTAACGCTTTTTCGTTGTTCTTGACGCAAATATATCAAACAATATTATCTTTTAATTGTGGAAAATCCGAGTGTTGCCTGAATGCTTAAAACAAGCATTTAATCTCACAAAACGTCTCAACACTCATTCTAAAACTATAATTTCCCACCTTTTAAGTGGTAACATTATTAACATTTTATGTAATAATAATGGAAATAATTACTTTCTCCCTATATCCATTTTGCCTTGTAGGGAAAAATTATAAAGAAGATTTTTCGTTTAGTCGGACATTTGTAGATGTTTACAGTTTGAATTTTGGATCAACGAAACGATTTATACATGATTACTATTCTTTTAGACAAGTTTTAGAGGTTCTGTAGGCAGCGGAATGCTTGGATTGTTCGAAACGTTAAAATTATAAATTGCAATGTTGACCAACAATTTTATTGTGCATCTGATTTTTTTTATGTTGAAAAAAGTGAGGGCTCTGTGGTGTAATGGTAGCATATTCACCCGGCAAGTGAGAGATCCGGTTTCGAGTCCCGGCGGAGCAAGTACTTTTTGCGATTCAATGTTTATTGAAACTAAATTATGCTATTGCCACTTATACAAATTTAATGAATGTATATATATATATATATATATATATATATATATATATATATATGGAATTTTACCTAAATATATATAGAGAGGAGCTAAAGATAAGTATAACTACAACAAATGAAAGGTAACTATAAACTTAATAAATTAAATATACCTGTGTGTATCAAGCAAGGCCAGTAGGGAACTTGAACAAGTAGTAAAACATGGAGGGAAGAGCGGAGTGGCAATGTACAATGAAATAAAGAAAGAAATGTATTAATAAACCATTTATTTATATCAACATTTTACATTTTCGTATAAATCAAATACTTTTCTTAGACAGTATAAGCCAATTTCCCGAAATCCACACACAGCGCCATAACCCGTTTTACATTTACAAAATAACACACAATAGATTATCCGGATCAGGTAATTGATTTATTGTTCCAGGGATGTACGTGTTCTTGGAATACTTCCATCCGCAATTTTCAATAACAACTTCATTTCCTAACCATGTCTGGATTTGCAGGTACACTCTTTTTAAATATTTAAATCAGATTTAGAATGTATTGATGTTAAAAGAACACTTGTATTTTTTTGGCAGTTGCTTTTATGAAAGAATTGAATTTTTATGTATTAAAATATTTAGCTTTTGTTGAAGCTACATATAAACCCAAAATTCATGCTACACTCGCTTGAAATATTTTATTGGAGTCTTTATCGATATGTTTAAATCCCTTTCCATAGTTGTGTAAATCATTTCCTTTCTCAAAATGTCTGTCAAACATAATTTTTCCGTATTGAAAAACGCAGAAGTAGTATTACAACCCATGAAAGCATGTAAAAAATAATGTGTTTTTTACATTATCATAGCGATTTTCTAAATTTTACCATCAAAATATATTTTATTTAATTTTAACTGGAGTTGGTTTTAGAATATATATTTCACAAACTACAGGGCATCGATATCCTCTGAAACTATAACTACATATTTTTATTCAAAATTAATAGCTGTGTCAACAAATAATTTGTAGGCATCGCTTTCTACTTGGCATGTAAAAATGTTGTTGTTAACTAATTCAATCATCCAAATTTCTATCAAGTGAGTTAAATTTTTAATATTCTACAAATTCTCTGGGGTGATTTTCAAATGCATACTCGTATTTTCATCTAATTCAATAGTTGTTCATTTCTTTTCCAATGCGTGACGGTTCTATTCAGCAGATTTAATACTGCCTTTTTACGTCTATTAAATTCAACGTAAGTGTTACTATTATACCTTAGTTATTATACAAGTGTTCTTGAAATACCTTACATAATGCTCCAACATCATTGTAAAAGATTTATTCATTTACCATTTACAACGATGTAGCAACTATGTAATGAAAGTTTTCTAAACTTTCATATTAGTAGAAAATTTGGAAAAAATTGGTAAAAATAATTAATTAATTTTTCAGTTCTTTATCAAAACACCAATATTTAATTCTAGCATCTTTAAAATTTCCTGTATTAGTTTGTTAAGCAATGAAATATCGAGAGCACAAACCTATTTTTGGTAAACATTGCAATTTATACTGTAGTTTAAAACCCAAAATACTACATCGGAAATATAAATTCGTTCACTTTAATTGTAATTCATAATCAAAACTTCCAGATGCTCCACTAAAAAAGTAATGTTAAGTATGTTTCTAGACCTTCCAAGTATTATAACTCCGCTTATCATAAGACATTACTGCATCAGTTTTAAACGTAATTGTTTCGTGATTTGTCGCACCACAGGTGGGTAAGAAAAGACATTGATGTTCCCAAATCTTGGATGTTAAGTTTTATATATATATATATATATATATATATATATATATGGGTAGCACATCCACCCGGCAAGTGAGAGATCCGGGTTCGAGTCCCGGCGGAGCAAGTACTTTTTGCGATTCAATGTTTATTGAAATAAATTATATATATATATATATATATATATATATATATATATATATATATATATATAATTGAAATAAAATTAGGCTATTGCCACTTATACAAATTTAATGAATGTAAACAGAAGTCATTTGACAGGTATTTGGTCTTCCGATCATATGTTAGTTTGGTTATTTAAACACATATGTGAAAGAAACGGCCAATTACAAAATAATTTAATCGTAAAAAGTGAGGGCTCTGTGGTGTAATGGTAGCACATTCACCCGGCAAGTGAAAGATCCGGGTTCGAGTCCCGGCGGAGCAAGTACTTTTTGCGATTCAATATTTATTGAAATTTTTTATATATATATATATATATATATATATATATATATATATATATATATTTAAATTGTTTCAGGCTACATTACTCACGTTGTTCCCCCGTGGCAGATTTTTTGGCCTATTTTGATTTTATTGCACTATTTCTTCAAATACATTGATCCAGAATGTAAAGAAAATATTGTATATTATAGCATTATTATCATATACATTTCAGTTTAGATTCTTGTACTTGCACATTGTATCAACTGAAAATTTGCCTAATCAATTCAAAGTCTACATTCATCAATATTGTTAGATTAAAAAGCAATTTGGTTTCCTGTAGTAATGTATGAGAAATAATTCACAAAATTCCAGTGTAATTATCAATTGTCAGCTTACTCACGATGATTCTATTGTTGACTTAATAAATCAAATCATTACTCCACGGCTTATCTTAATATCCTATTGCACGAAAGTTTGTTTTCATTTTAAATATATTTTTATGTTCACTCTGAGGATAAACCTAAAAAATGTTTAAGGATACGTAACTTTTATAGAATACAGTTTTTAATAAAAATTTTATGTAATATTATTTATAACAACTTTTATACGATTGACTCTCAGAATACGTTTTAAAACCACCTAAAATCTAGTATATAAATAATAATTGAACAATGAAATTAATTGTAATCGTAATAAAACAGTATTATATAACAAATGAAATCCTTTACCTTTAAGAAAAAAGACCTCATTTTTTCAATAATTATATTTATTTGTGAAATAAGAGACAATAGCTACAACTAATTATAATCTGTATTGGCATTGCTGGAGTTAATTATCATTTGTTGCTCGCAATGGCACCAATCAGATGAGTTCACTTAAAAACGATACAACAGCCGTTTAATTAGATACGTTGCAATTAACTGCCAGCTAATTAATAAAAGTCGAGAATCACAAATCACAAAGTACTCCAATGCTTCATAGTTAATTATTATTACCTTTCATTTACAAGTACAATTGTTGGCTGATAATTGTGACAAATTATGGCTGTTATTATTTCCCATAACTGCTAAGTTAACGTGATAAACTGTATTTATGGAACGAATTACACTATTTTCTTTATATTTACGATAAAATTATATAATATTTAATCTTCATTATTCCATATTTTCTCCTTTCTACTAGTGATTATCACTAGAGAAAAATTCCTTAAGTATAATACAAATTGGTTTTATACTACTCTACACATTATTCTCTTGCTGAGTTTTTGGATTGTATACAGTCATATTGTGATAGAAAGTTAAGAAATCAATAAATTTTGTTTTAATTTAGCAAGATGTTCATTTGTTAACTGAATTAGATTTAAGTTGACCAGGAATTAAGCTGAGCCTTGCACAATCATTTATGAGATTTTGCATGTGATCACTTTATTCATAGACTAAAAATAAAAAATAATAAAGAGGAAAGTCAATGTTAAAAGGTAGTAACAATATTTGATTTCAGCGTAATCTTGCGTTGTAGTACTCTCCTTATTACACTGAAACTTTTATAATTTTAACATTTCTATGAAACCTAAGTCAATATAAAATTATTTTAATGTATCATGTGACAAGATATCTCGAGAAACATTTCATATACATACAATTGTCTTTTGTTTGCCAAGGAGATGTAAACATTTCTTATTTACGATTGTGTGTCTGTCTATTTGCCCACAGAACATATCGGTAATGACATGAGCTATAGATTCGAAATTTTGCATGCAACCTCAGCGAACCATGTACTCCTCCATTTTACTGGAAAGAAGTTGAAATGTAAATTGGAATTGTTAACTTACGCCTTAGGCAGTTAGAATGCCTTGAAGAAAACAAATAGGGTTGTATTTCACAATCAATGGAATCCAGAAATGGCTGTGAAACAGTAATTTATTTCTCAACGTTAGTATTTTCTTTCATTTTTAGACTTAAAAAATCCATTGTCTATTCCTCTTTAAAATACTGAAACCAATGGCCTCTTCAGTATAATATTTTATATTGACTGTTAACTATGGATTCAGCAAATTTTCTGACCTTAATCAAATAAAGTCACATTGATTGTACAATTTAAGATTTTGTATCCACTACTTTGCAGGGACTCTTTCGTAATTATTTCTATGGATGTTTGTCAGCGTTAGTGTCTTACTGAAAATACTGAAATATGGAATGGATCTTCTCACGCATTGATAGTTTTCCTGGAATTCCTGTATTCTATATTTTTTAAGGTTAGTATGTATTACAAAATAACCTGAATAATCTGAGAGCTATTAGAAATGTTTATAGATTTTTTCATGCCTGACAATGATTTACACTTTCAGGAAGGGCGTATTATTTTCTGGATGACATTGTTTAAATAAACTTTCTCTACAAGTATACTTAGTACAAGACCGATTTACAAAACAAGGGCATTAGCATAAATATTTGGAAAAGCCGTGATAAAGATAGACTTATATATTTGTATTAAATCAATACTTTAAGTATGTCCATCTCAGTTTGTCTACATTTCACGTTGTATGTTAAATTTTTTTTTAAGAGTAAGATATGCAATTCATGAAAATATATATATATATATATATATATATATATATATATATAATTGCCGAGTATGAGTAGAGTATGTGTTATATTATTAAAACTGACGTTGCTCGTGGTGTGTAGTAATACTCGAATACTCTCTACCTGTTACCAGAGAACGTTATCATCAAATTGGCTCTGTCTCTAAGGACGGAGAAGTGGTGGTTTGGATTTCCTTGTTGATGTTTAACTTAAAACACTACACGCTCAGACTGTGTCAACATTCCTGTTGAAACTTGGCTCAAACACTTACTCAAACATGTGTGAATGATCAATAGCTGGGGATTTCACGGGTAATCTACCAAAGATTGGTGTTCTATGATATGGATTCTTTTGTTCAAACATTGTTTAGTGTCTACATTGATAATTTTGTAGATTGAGTTTATATTGTTTTCTTACATTGCAATCACCAAATTTAAAACTTGAGACAACCAATACTTAAAACTTTTTATTTATGCGACCTTTCGACAGCAAGGTTGCCTTTGTCAAAAACGTGGCAAAGGAAATACAAAAGTATATACTAATAGTATACATTATAAATAGTTTACTAGTATACTAATAGAGTCAGCTTCTGTTACTATCTCTGTACTAGACACCAGTTATAGCCCTGGATCAAAAACACCATACTACTCACCGTAAATAATAAATACCCACTATGTTTAGGTAATATTATACCGGATGTTATACTCATTTAATTTTTTTTAATATTTACATATGAAGCTCTTGGATGGCAACGTAGACCCAAAACCCCCGTTGATGGTGGTTGCTTAAATGACCCGTTTTTAAATTGGTATTCTCCATTTTGTACTTTTTTTGCAACTCCGTAAAGTTTACTGAACAGTCCAGGTCCCTACTATCTTGCAATTTAATGATATATTTATCCTAGTGTAATTATGAGCATATATTATAATGCAATTGATAATTTTAAAAAATTATAAAGTCTATTTCATCTCTACTGTAGTCTTATTAAATAAAAGATTGTAAATAATGTTTAAAAACATTATTCTGAAATTTTTTGTGAGGGCACTCCTTTTTGACCCAAATTATTATTACTTGGTTAATAAATATGATTATTGATTTAAAACAATTGAAAAATAAAAATAAATCTTTTTGAGTCATGGAGATAAAATATATACATGATTCATACCAGAAGCTAACTTTCGTACGGTCAATACAAATTAAAACCTACTGTCCTTTAAATTTAGTAGCAAAAAAACGAATAATGTTGTATTTTTATATTAGGCATCTAACGGTGACTAAATATTACAAACAAAATTGGTAGGCTGAACCTGAAATTTTTGTACTTTTTATACAAAATCAAATTTTTTAATTAATATAACTTGTTAGGTTACAAAAAATAACATTTAGTTCACTATTATAAACTAACTGCATGTTTATGGTAAAGATAGAAAAACTGCCGCGGGATTTAAATACACGTGTAGCAAGTAAAATATATTAAGTAAAAAATAGTAAGTAAAAATAGTAAGTAAAACTGACTTTAGATTTTTATATTGATATCAGAAAATAATAATATTGTTTATACATTTTTACTGTCTTTTGGTTGTTTTATATTCTTGCTTATAACAAGATTCTGGCGCACATTTGCTGAAAATGTAATTGAAAAGAAGCATTTCAAAGCAAAATTGCAGTGAGTCAGGTAAAGATGTCTTAAGGGGATTTCGATTAGTGACTGTGGCCTGCTGCTTCTGAACCTTTGAGGTGGCTCTGTACAGTTAATGCTAATGCTCTTTGACGCAGAAGATACGATGTACATTGGTACGCGACTAGAGGCAAGGACAACTAACATACCTAACAGAACAGTATTACCGTTTCAGTATTTTTACTCTCACGGGTTTTTTTTACTTTATAATTAAGTTACCTATTGTTATTGGTCACTCAAAACCATTTTATATTTAATTTTAAAACCATTTTCTGCCAATTTGTTGGTGAGTACATGAGAAAGCAAAAAATATAAAATATAGGTATTATGCTGATATGAATTATTTGGATAAGCTAAGTTCTCTGTACAAATTCTAGTAAACGTTAGACGAACAATTGGCGAGTGAATAATTTGTATTTATATATACTTTGCCTTGAGTAGTATTTCTATGCTTTACTGCAACAAAATATTATTTTTACCTTTAAAAGTATTGCAGGTAGTTCTTACCGTATAGTACTTTACCTAGGACTTAATGTTATAATATATAGCCTGCTCTTCAAACATTCATTTGTGTTAAAATAACTATTTAACGTCTCATTATTGATGTCTTCCTCAATTAACTGAATGCTTCTCATGTTTCCAATGAAATTTCAGAAGCAATTTCTGTCGGAAGTGATCTAAGCTTTTTCGTATTTTAGAAAATTTTATCGGATACACCGAAATAGAATTCCAACTATTGATGATAATAATAATCAAAGTTAAATTTAAAAGTAGCATTATAATTTACATTATCAATCAAACATTAAACATTCTGAGATTTTATTCAGTTACAAGAATAATATAAAGTTATAATTATTTAGTAATAAAGTGGTCTTAAACAACCCGCTAATAGTTTTTGAAAATACTTAGAGTTGTATTCCGTTTAAAAATGTTGTTGGGGTTCAAAACAATAATAGAAGGTAGCTACAAACCATAGGTGGGAAGGTTTGATTCAATGTGAACGATCAGAGTGGCTCCAGTTCACCTTCCTCGTAGTGCAGCGTCTGAAAACTGACGTTGTCACAGACTTGACTTCTGGAATATGGTTCGTCTGAATATATAAATAAGTCGGTGACAAAGAAGCTCAAAATGAACATCTTTTCGACTTCTGAAATATCTAGACTACAAAATATAGCGTTTTCTATGTGAAGAGGTATTTTCATTGTCTCGTCAAGTGCATAATTGAGTACAATACGATATTTTCGACACGAGTTTTCTTCAAATACCGCACCTGCGGTGGTTCAGATTCCAGACACTGTATAAAGAGGAAGGTGTTCTAGAGCTAAACTCATAATTTAAAATGGTATGAGAATAAGCAATTTGGAGAACCTTAAATAAATGGCAACAAATTTATTCTTTGAAGCGTTTAGAGCGACAATGAGGTCTTTAAACATTAATTAGCGTTCAGTTAATTAATACAAGTAAAAGTATCGTATAAGATTCAGAACTGTACCTCCATATTATAGTTTTGTAATTTAGTTTCCTAGTTTATATATCCCAAACACTTTTGTCTTGTTAAAATTTAACTTTAAAAACATTAACTTCATTTTTGTCAGTTAGACACCGTTTCTATTAAAATATAAATAGCGTGTATAGTGTAGAAATACTGGTTTTTCGTACTTGTTTAAAATATTCACTTTGTTGACTTAAAGTGTTAGCTTTGAATAATTAATGTAACTTTAGAAACTTTAGGATTGCACGAATTTGGCGTGTTGTATTTACATGTATTATTTACACATTGTATTTGCAAATCAGAAACACAAGTATTTCTCAATTTTAAAATATTACATAAACTGTAATGGAAACTATTTTACTTTAAATTGAACCTAAATAAATCACTGGAAAGGAATCTAAATGGATACCACACCTTTTATAATTAGTCTCTAACATTTTCATTTCATTTAATAAAGGAGAGCTCATTTAAAATGCTCTACATAACCCGGCTATCCTCTGGAGACGTTGTAATTTGGTCACGAATTCTTCTTGCAAACACGACTTTGTGAGTTTAGCAGAACACGTTCATTAACCGCATGTTTATTCACCCCTCTCCTGTTTCTCTAAATTACGTATAAGCACGTGATTTAGGTTTTAAAATGCCTCCTTTATTTCTCACACGTCATATTCCTCTACGCAAGTTGGACTCTTAAGCACTGGAGAGAACTTGCAAAGGATTTCACTATTGTGCTTACTTTGTGATTAACAAGGAAGAATTACACCGAACTAAGTAGTCTGTAGGATTTATGTATTTTTTATGCTACATGTTAAAATGTTATATGATTTTGCTTACTTTGGTGGCTAATTTATTTAATCAGTGATTTTTTTGTTACTGTCATGGTTCGCTAACTTTCAGCAAAACTGTAAGGAGTGGTGGATGCATAATTATCGAACTCCATATTACTTATATACAAATAAAACTTCATAAAAGTTTTAAGGACTACACGTTATGTTTTTCTCGACGTATCGTGTAAAAAACCTGCAAATGTCTATATATAAAAGGCAATGCCCCAACTTACTAATTCTTAAACTTCCCGACATCATAGAAATTTTAAATTTATTACACGTATGTCTTAAGCAAAAAGCTTAAGTATTTTCATAAATATCAAACATTCGTAGAGGTTGAAATAGAGATGCAATTCTTAGAAGAATTATAATTACTTTTTGAACTTCCTGATGTCCTAAAAGATGTAACTTGGTACACGCGTGTTTTAATTACTTATAAAATCTCATTAGACAAATAAAATGTTTTCATGAAGTTCAAAGTCCATATGTGTTAAATGGGGTTGTAACCCCTATAAGAATTCATTTTTTTAACTTCTTTATGTCCTAGAAAGGTGAAATTTGACAGACAGTGGGGTTTTTTAATATAAATTTTTGGTACGATATTTCTCTGGGTTACTGCAAATGGCAATAAATCATATCATGTGTAAATATTTATATCATTGAGTTTTAACTTTTATCATATTTTGTTTCTTTTACCACATTTACGTGTTAAACTGTTGAAAGGTTTGGAAATTCACTTTGCTGATTTTCCTGTCTTTTGATTCTGAAATTCGATAAATGGCCTGATCAAATGATTGATAACTCTGCTAATTTAATTAAAATTGCAATATTTCATAGAATGATAATCAGTTATGTTCTCAATAACAAAACACGATGAAAACAATGGGACACTAATTTATTTACTGGATTAATTACTTATTACTTATTTTGTGAGGGAATAATAGAAGATTAAAGAAAACTATAGAATCTGCAGCTAAACCACTGAAGCTTTGGTTTGGTATTCTGTTGAATAAAGTTTTTGAAAGCTTATCTTATTTGTGTCGCCAGCCTTGTATTCCGTTTCCCTAGTAACATTAATACACATTTGTTACAAAATTGTATGTTTTATTCTATGAACACGTTAAAGGTCTAGAGCTGAGCGAAACTTATTAAGGAAAACGAGTAAGATTTTAGATCAAAATATAAAAAAAATTAAAAGAAAACATTACAGTAACTTTTATAGCAGTGTTAACTGCGTCTTCTCTAAGGTTAATAGCTCCATAATAAATGTACGAGAACTAGGCCCACATACAAAGCACAGATTAATTAGCTCACGTACAGAAAACAGATTATCCTTCCAGACAAGACAGAATTATTACATAACGTAACTATGGTGGGAAACGTTGATTCGATGGGAATGTTGAGTTTAGTTCCATTTCACACTTCCCACGATAGCTAAGTAGTCTTAATTGAGCACATCATGAGCACACCTCTTCATCTGGAATAAATTGGATGGCTTCTGGGTAAACCAGTAAGATTTTATTTTGTAGTATAGTTGTCTCTGATATCAAAACTATGCAAACAGTTCGTTTTGAACATCGTCGGCAATTTTGTTTTCATCTCTTCAGACGGACGTGGACTGCAGATTCCAGGAGTTAAGTCTGTACCAGTGTCAGCGGAAGGTGGAATGCAGGTAAACCAATGTTCATATAATTAGGACCTTATAAAACATGTAAATAGTAATTAAACACACCTTAATTGCTTTAAACGTGGCTAAAGGCTAATCGTTCTTACAATAATCAACAATTCCTATTCTATTATAATTTGCGTGATTATCCAGAGTCTACTAAGAAAATTTACAATATAAATCCCTATCAGTGAGAGAAATGGTTAGTCTATATTTAACTACCTTTTGCACTAGACCCCGTTTTCTTTTTTACAAAAAAGAGATGTTGATATGATATGATCCCCTCTACGGGCAAAACTTTATTCAGGCGTAATTCAGCCAACACCAATCTGTCCTAGTATAGGAAAGATCGAATTCCCTACTAAAAGAAAAATTAAAAAATAATTGGTTCTGCAAACCGCTACTCTAATTAAGACTGTTACTCATGGGAAATTATCATTTTTGTATTTTTCACGAGCACGACCACATTAAAGATACTTATTTACAAGCTACTACTTGGTACAAGCTAGGAGCAACAAACAACTGATAACTCTCATTTATGATTTGGTTATCTCTCCCGGCTTGTGCAAGCGTATATTTAAAGTGGTCGTGCTCGCCTTGACGGATTCTGTTGAAATTAGTACCGTTAGAATTGTAATAACATTCCAAATAGTTAGTGCCTAGTACATTTTTTATCATTATACTGGTTTTTTTACTTAACTTTAAAAGTTTTCAACAGACGCCATTTTGCCAATATTAAAGAAAATAACACAATTATGTTTTTTTTCCTCTTGCCTATTCAAACCTTTGTACCAAATTTGGATTCTTTAGTTTTACTAGTCTTACAGATAATAATTTGTAATAAAAAATACACAATAGTGGCTAGCGGCTAAACGAAGTGGAAATCGGAAAAAGTTATTCTTCATTTTTAGCTTTTTCATCACACACAGATTTTTTAAACATATCCAGCTCAACCTTTTTGTTACACCCTGTACATCAGCCAGATGTGTAACCTCTTGGGAGTACAGATGCTATAATTAAGTAACTTTGATGAAGGAAATCGTAAACATTAAATTGTCTACAAGAAGTCTCCAAAAATATTAGAACTGACTAGCAGTTACCCGTGTCTTTGCACGCTAATTCAGATAACAGATATTATCCTTTCAAATCATTTTACATCAATAAAAAACAAACAATTCAAAATACAGTAGATAGTAAAAGGTTAATGAAATATTGTTGTTTTTTCTAAGTGGAACAGTTTGTCCCTACTCATAAGAGTACCGTAAGAAAGTACGCCATTGTGTAAAAAGTTAAATACTCACACTGAATGGAATCCAGCTTATAAATGTAGAGAAAGTTGTGTACAGTTTGTTGCGGTTTATTCGAGCACACAATATCCAGCCACTATCGGCATTAGTGCAATGGCATAATGAGCAAACCGTTTGAATTTCCTCAAACAACCCGTAACACTGTACAACAATACGCTCTTCAATATTTGTAGTACTAAAGCTTCAACAGGGTTTTGATGGTGAATGTTTCCAAAAACCTTTGGGCTCTTCTTGTAATTTTTATTTATTGTAATTTTCTCTAAACAAACGTCAGATTTAATCTTTTTAAGATACGTTATTTTCTAATCACTATATTGCAATAATTTCTGTTTTATATCAATAATATATTTAATAATTATTTTTACTAAAAGCTATTATTTAAAATATGAATAAATTTAATATTGTATATTATAAATTAAAATTATATATAAAAATTTAATATATTATAAATACATGTATAATTTATTAGTTTAATAAATCGAATTAAACGCTTGCCAGTTAAACAAAATAGTGTTATATCCATGCTATCTAATTTTACAGTAATCTCTTGTGAACAAGGACAGGGTCAGTAAACACAAGAATGACGAGGCTCGTATCCACTGGTATGTGAGCTGTAAGCCAACCATAGTCAGCAGTGATTTGTGAGCTGACTAACTAACTCTCAACTATTTCCGAGTTATTGTCTTGGAATGTCTTCTCTGACGTCCAACTACTCACAAGTCATATCAGATTAGTTATGTCCTTGTCTAATTGATGTAATGGAAGACCCTTCATTAAGTAATAAATTAGTCTTTATTAGGAGTAGATCATTCAGAGTTTCAACTCCGGAAGTAATAACAATACCGTCATTAATTTTATCCAGAAAACCTTAGTTATGTTTTGGAATAAGGTACTTCTGTTGCCCTTTTTCAGTGATTATTTTCATACTTTCAGTTTAAAAATACACAACATAAGAATATTGTCATGTGCTAGTTGAATACTGAGTTTTTTTAATCATAAAAATACCTTTCAATACAGTGGCCTCGAAAATTGTCTTATGCAATGTAAACGAAAACGCTTAAATATAAAAATTAAAGCACAAGTTCTTAATATATGTTATCCTGATTCAAAATTTACTTTAACATTTTCTAAACATTAATATGATCTTAAATAGTTGAAGATTCTTTTTTAAATATGATAATTTAATTTTAAAACTAAAACCGTTATGACTGAAATTTAGTGGAGAGTTCATAAGAACGAGTTTTGTCTAAGCAGAAGTTACTATCGATTATCGAAAAATTTCTCTCCGTCTCGTATTACAAAGAGTAATCACTAAGAATGGCTACTCTTATAATACAATTTACTGGTGTAATACAATTTTGAGTGGTTGATAAGTTGTATTACAAATATGAAAATGTATGTGTACCATTAGTTACTGCGTTTTATTAATGCTAATTCTGTCTAAAACAAGATAGTACCAACATATTTATATTCAAAATACTCAGACAAAGTAGATTATATTTATCGAACAATAATTATCAAGTTGTTTTGTTACCAGTAAAATAATTGAATTTTGGTACAGAAACACTATAACAGTATCCTATTTACCTTTATGGAGACGAGCCCGTGGTATTGGGTGCGCTCTACCACTCTGGTGAACGCTGATACAAGAGTTTAGAATCTGCCTCATTGTAGGTTCATTTTTTTGGCTATTGATATCATCACACATGTTCAAACATATTTAAGTAACTAAGTGTTTTTGAGTGAACGCACCTATATTTTTGAGATTTTAATTTCGATTCAACTTAAGCTGCATATTACGTGTAACGTTTTCAAATTAAGGGTATTTTCAATGCTTCATAAAATAAAAACGTGAATTTTTATTAAAAGAATTTGATTTATACCAGCATAGATTTGGAATTCCTTAAGCGTGAAACTGCAAACGGATTGTTAAAAAGTTCTGAAGTTAAGGCACAATGAGTACCTTTCTATATTCATTTCCTATGCACCGTATAAATACTGTGCATTGCCGTACCGAATAAATATAAGTTCAAATAATATTTTTAATACATAAACACGACAATGCTTGATAGAGTAGAACAAGTTGGGAACGAAAGAGGGAACTTAAGTATACATAAGTTACTTAAGTATACATAAGGGTATACATAAGTTGTAATACCACTAATTTTTCAACCAACCTGATATTTGCACACGTTGATAGGTGGTTTTATCCTCTTTCTTTTCCAAAACGTTATCCAATTTTAACATGCTCTTGTTATATCGATTTACATGTATTTAGTCCAATTTGTATTAATTCATCATGAAAAAAACTACTCATGCAATGTGTATCAGTTTGCTAGACTCGTCTCACTGTGTCTATTATATTCGGACCAATGACAAAAAACGTGTTTACCCATCATCTATACTTTCCATAAATTCAATAAGTCATATTGATTAAAGTTGTTGTAAAATCGTACATTTATTACCTGCAGTCTAATGTATAAAGTAACCTATCAAATAATACTCTGCTGGAAACAACTGTTAACAAAGTTGAATCACGCCCAATCAGCAAAAAAGATTTCCAGCGACTTAACGAGTTCTCAAATTCCAGAAGAGCGGTTCACGTCTCGCTCTAAACTGATTGGCCGAGATGAGATCGTGCGAGTTGAACATCGCTATTGCCGATAATAATCCACTTCCGTTGCGGACCCTGGGCCGGTTGAACCTTAATCTGATGCCAGGCTCCACGAACACTGTAGCTAAGTAAACGTGCTCTGTATTTTTATTTGTTTTTCAGACTGAGTGATGTTTCTCGGAAATGGGGAGTTTCGCCTCTTACTTGTCGAAACTTCTTTCCGTGAACAGACTTCTGACTAGCAGACGATCGGTTGCAGTGATTACTTTGCATTTAATTTTTCTTCGGTTGAACCACGCGGAATCTTTTTAAATTTTTTGTCAGATGTTCGTACATAATATTCCTTAAATAGCGAGTGTTATAAATTTATTACAATTAAACACACACACACACACACACACACACACACACACACACACACACACACACACACACACATATATATATATATATATATATAAAACCTTGCAGTAGTTATAAGAATTATATAATTTAACTAAAAGATAGAAGGATACTGAAGAAACATAATCGAGAACACTAAGCAATCATCTCTTATTAAACTTTAGTAATCCACCCGTTCATCAAATTTCATCATAGAAACTTATTTTCTGTTTTTCTTAAACCTTTGCTATATACTTGTATTTTAATTTTTTGTTATTTTATTGCAATATACTTTTTTATTAACTAATAAAAAACCGTTATTAGTTATTTTTAGTAACTACTAAAGATAACTAAAACTTTAGTGCGACCTACAACCTTTACTACAACTGACGAAAACACTTTACTATACCACTTAGGTATCAGATTATTTAGTTTTTTTAACTAAATAATCATGGTGTCATTAGAGTTAAGGAAAATCAAATTAACAACAGACTTTGGGTCAGCATGGAATGCTTCTCAGAGCATTGCCCGAAGAATAACTCCAAATTGACCTAGGTTATCATTTTCAATTCGATATATAGATCAAAGAGGTACAGCTTCACACAGAATTTCTACCGTCCAAGTTAATTATTTTTAAATAATCCATGAGTACAGACGGACACAAAAACAGAAATCTAGTTTCATTTAATAATTAATAACCCGCTGAACGCTTAGCCAATGAAAGTTCGTTGTGGCTAATACTACATATGTAAGTACTTTTTGAGGGCACTATCTTATATTATTCTGTAACATTTCTTAACGCAAACAATAAATTTACTGTAAAATGTTCTTAAACTTCTTCTGTACAAAGTTAGACACAAACCAAGTCCACTTCCGTCTAAAAACCAATTTAAATCAATAAAACCTGCCAACTATTCAGTGAGTTACATTGCAGATGGCAGAAGATATTGTCTATGTTTTAAAAGCACTGTCGTAAGCATATTTAAATACCCATAAGTGTAGATAAATATATACGTGTATTTATATATTTATTATATCACTGTTATCAAGTTAAGAGCCATTTCAAATCGAAAGACTTCAGGTCTTCATATAATTAGTTTAAAATCAATAAAATATTTGTACGTAACAGACAGAAAATAAATTCGTAGTACCTTACACGAGATTTATGATCCGTTCATTTCACTTTTTAAAGTAATTATGTAATACCAGACAACAAACTTTACAGACAAAATCTTGTGAGTTTATGTCCAAGCTTTGTACTAAACCAACCTATCCAATTCATCGTATATGTGTTGATAAGTTACTGAATATTGTCATATTAATGATAAATAGTAATGATAAATATATATATAATATATATATATTATATATATATATATATATATATATACTCCCGGCGGAGCAAGTACTTTTTGCGATTCAATGTTTATTGAAATTAAATACGGCAATTGCCATTTATACAATTTAATGTATATATATATATATATATATATATATATATATATACTGTATATATATATATATATATATATATTGATATGAATTGGTAACCTTAGTCAGGTAAAACACAAAATATTATTTCTTTAATTAAAATTTAGTATCTACATTGGATGATTTGAAAGGATAACAAGTTTCCGGAAAATCGTGATGGGTTGCTCAATAGAGACATGAAAATTGTTTGAAATTTATTTCTTAGATTTCAAGTATTATCAAAAGTAAGTATTTAAAATATATATAAATTAAATTTGCACCACTATACAATTTTACAATCTGCAAGACTTTAGGTCTATGGGACCAAATTTCCTGGTTAGATAAGAAAAAGAGCCCGGAAAGTCTGGGAAAGTTTCAACCTAACCATCCAGTAAAGACTTGGTGACTTTAAAAGTTTCGAGAGACAGCGTTAAGACAATGTAATTAAAGAATACTGTAATGTTACAAAGGTTTCAGAGAAACAAATCCTACTTGTGCAGTTCTTACAAAGCCTCGAGTAACAATGGCACTCGTAAAACATCAAGTTTAAAATTAGTTTGAAACACAACGAAACTAATCTCACAGTTGAAAATTAACCGAATTATCTTTTCGTAAACTTTTGTTCCTTTCTTAAACACCCCGCTTGTCTCGGATTTCGCCACAATGTAATAACTCAAGTTAAATGGGATTATAAAACAAACTTGGCTTACGTGGGTTCCAAGGACAAAGTGGTGCGGTTTTGATTAGATGAGGCACAAATTTGGCAGCAGTTTTTAAACTGCAAAAGTTAGTAAAAACCAGGTAGTTTCTATCATAGTTACTCGAATGTGGTTATATTTACTTCGAAATCAGGAAATTTTCCTTTATATTATATTACATTCTGATTTTGAAAAGCTTAATCTATGACTTTGTAGCTGCTCATTATATTTTTGGTGTAGCTTTTACTTCCTATTTTATACTAAAATTCCTTTAAAAGTTTGGAATTATTTCAATCTTTCGTAGCTTTCAAGTTAGTATATCTTAAATCTTATCCTTACCACCCAACTAAGTTCAAGTAGACTTGTTTTTGTTCCTATAGTGGCTTTATGTCTGGACTAAGACATGAAGTTGAGAATGCCTGTACTGTATCTTTATTGCACTTTATTCAATGAGGTCTTCCGGAGTGACAGCATATTCTGGATGGCGTGCTACCACTTTTTTCGAGATCCCGTGGAATAGCCATCATGGAGAGGAATAGTTAGCATTATCTCAGCCAAGGTACCTTGGAAGAAGTGGAAGTTTTCTCTGTTCCAGTATATTCCAGTCAAGTGGCCAGGGTAGAGCTATCTCTCACATTTAGTCTTGCTAAAAACGTTAATATTAAGAGAATCCCGCCCACTCTAACAAGTTTCCGTAATAAAATAGACTAACCATTAAGTTAACCCAATCCAGTATTTGACTTATCGGTTATTAATGTGCCTCTTATGAATATCCATTGGGTTGCCCAGATGTGCCATTGGGTTGCCCAGATGCATGTAAAAATATGGGTTTTGCTGAACGCCATCTAGCTTGTAATTGCCTACTATAACCCAGCCAGACGTTAACCCTCCTAGAGTACACTACGATGTTACACTGATGAATAAATGTAAAATATAGTTGACATCCCACTTTTTATCTCTATATTGATGAAATTTTCTCTTTGTTTTAAACCAATTCGTCAACCATAGAGGGATTATTTTGAGTTTACAACTTGGTTTTTGTTCTCGTGAAGTTTTTGACAGTGCAAACGAGATGTGTTAAAAGAACCACTTTCAAACATTTGCATACATTAGGTTCAGGACTTTGAAACTGGTTTTTCTGATATGGTATATCGTCATTATCAATGTAGAAATCTATCTGGAAATCCACATAACAATATTAAAGAGACTTATTGGAGACATCCTAGTAATCGTGGCTATCTTCTTATGGCGAGAAATACAAAACGCAAGATTAAACATATACCTATTATAAACACGTAAAGAAATAGTTTAAAATAAAGCAAACATTTTATTCTCATATACTAAACATATTTAGACATTGTTTGGGTCCCAATAAATGTAATTGTATTTACTATAAAATACAAATAAAGCAATACAAAAATAAATTAGAGATTTTATGTACTAGACTTCCAAGTCATATTTAGTCAAAATTAGACAACCAATAAAGTACTTATCATGTACTTTATTTTACTCAAAAACGTTACTTATCTTGTGCTTTATCGTGTGCAATATTTTAGTATGTAATTATTAATAAATAACAAATAAATATATATTGTTCAGATTATTGTTTCCAAATTCTTCTCTCAACTATAAAATGTGTGTTGGACAAAAATCGAAAATATTAAAATTCTGACATAATGAAACTCAAATACAATACAACAAATCCCTGGTTTTTTCGTACACAAACAGAGAACACAGCCAGAATCTTATACACCCGACTTAGCACTCATAGATGACACAATCAGGAACGTGGAATGCCAACATGAATCCCACTCGAGTCTCAACATCTATACAGACTAGTAGCGTTTTCAATTCTTCAAAACAATGTGGTGTTAGATTGGTCAGTAGCCTCAGATATTTACGAGTCTTTCAAAGCTGAATAAATTTTAAAGTAAAATATTATTTGGTTTAAGTTTGTTGTTCTTTATCAGCATGTACTTATGTAACACTTAGAAGAAGAAAAATCCAAACACTTAATTACAAATTACCCTAAAGGTTGGGTCTTTTAAAATTTCAATGTTAGATTTAAAAAATTTAGTGTCTTTTCAAGTCAGATATAAATGCCAAAGATAAAATATAAATTTAAGCTCATGCTAGCAATACAATTTTTATTGCTCTTATTCAATTAGGAATTATTACAATAATTACCTAATACTTCACGTTCCAAGGCAAAAACAAGTAAAATTAGAATTGTCTCATTATACCAGGCAAAGTTAAGGCTATGAAACCCTCTCTTATACTTAACCTGAAGGACCAACGGCCGGGCAGAAGGCCTGCTTGTAAAGACAGGATTGCTCAGCGGTCACCCGTCCAAGTAGCAACCACGCTCGATGTTGCCATATTCTGTTATCTTGCGATAAACGCTGTACCAACTTTACTGCAAGATAAAGAGAACAGAAGAAAATAGTCTTTTCACAGTATCAGACTCATAGATAGCACCACTGGGTTTTACACTGACTTTAGTCACACGTAACGCAACCGCATTCTGTTGACACTGTAAGCTAATAGCCAGCATATCTTCACCTATAAAGTCTTTCCACATCTTTACTCATAGAGGGCACAACCATTGAATTTGATATACCTTATAAATTTGATATATATCAAGGTTTTCTGCAAAATGGAGTTTTAAAAAGTTTTAAGACACTCAGTTTTAATTATGAGTTGATTATGAGTTGAGTGTCATAATTATAAGACTAGTGTCTTTATTTCACAAGCGAATTTCATCAAACACCTGCTTTAAAAAATTACTCAATCCAAAAACAAATACATAATACTTTTTTATGTACTTGTGTGTATATCTTATATATATATAAATCTTGAGTCACGATGTATGTTGCCAATAAACTCCAAAACGACTGAACCAATTTCAATCAAATTTCACATGTATCCGTAATTTAGTCTAACTTAGAAGATAGGATAGTTATTATCTGAATTATTCGCTTATGTCGTGAATATAAACGAATAAAATGAAGAAAAGTTTTCAAAGCGCCTGCACATTATAACCTGCAATTACGAGATAGATACGTATATTAAACAGTGAAACACTATTTGAAGGCGCTAAGTTATGATGTATAATTGTCTAAACTAAATTTTTGGTTGAACTTAAAGGTTGAGTGGTAGACCACTTTGTAATAAAATACATTATGCATGTACAATACATTTTTGACATATTTTCTTGATCGTGACATCAAGGTAAAATCTACATCGGGGTTGGAAATATAATTTACTTCAACCAGAAATGCTCATACGCGGGCAAAACTTACGAAAAGCGTGCGAAGCCGCGGGAAACAGCTAGTATATATATATTCCAAAAGAACCCTTGGTAATGAATTCATGCAATAGTTTAAAAAAACTAAAAAAACTGTTTTAAGTGTAGAAAGATTACAACTATTAATTTTTTTTTAATATTGCAACTCCTTATGTTTTTTATAATAAATCACCAGGTAAGTTGTTATATAATGCGATTACATAGTTATCTACTCGTAATAAGGTTTCCAGACCTAAGTAAGTTTCTAAATCTTTTGAAGTAAGGTACCTACATGTCAGCCATTTAAAATTGTTATATCGACAGTATTGTACGAACTAATTGTCAAAATTATAAATTTGTTTTCGATTCAATATTTTAATATAACATCCACACATGAAGTATGTCTTTTTTATCAGTGTATCTAAAGGAATATTATATATTTATGTAATGTTTATACTGACCATTTTATCACTAGATTCTATTTGTAGATGTACATTTTGACAACATCTTTTCATAGATACATATGAATGCCATTGTTATAACTGAATCTAAATAAACTCCAGTGCAATTATAGTGCCATGTGGAGTAACATACAGTGCCATATAGATATAAATTTCAGAACAGACAATGTTATTGAATATTTTTAGAAATACGATGATACAATTTCATTTTCTAAAATGTACCTTACAAAATATATATTAATGCTACCATTTATAAATACCTCAACCATTCGCCTATTCAATAAATAAGTTGTATATTCTAAGATTAATCTCTTAGGTGTATATATTATTAATTATAAAAATTAATTTATAACTAATTAAAATAAAATAAAATAGAATTGATTTAATCTATTCCTTTAAATCTAGTGATTACAATTATATAGGATCATAAATCTATTTAGTTTGGGATTGAATTTATAAACCATTTTATAAAGACGAACATTTAATGAATAAACTCGGGAAATGCTTTTCTAAAAGAAAACCTCTTACTATTCAAGAGATTTCAATGATAACCTCAAACAGAGCATCCTTGCCGAACGTCTTTTAAGTTATCAATGCTTTAATAAAACAGAAAACACTGGTTCCACATCATTTGTAAGTATTATATAGCATGTGCTTAAACGTTAAATATTTTTTCCTGACAGACTTGTAACAGGTACAAACTTTTTTTGTCGTAAACCTTCTTTATGTTGAACTCAATGTGACTATATTATTCTAACAATGCATTCTTTTCAATTAGTGGGGTAATTTTCAGCTAAAATGTGGTTTTAATAAACATTAGTACAAGACGAATATACCTGTGATTAATTAAATGGACTCATTTAATTAAATAAAATCGGATGTTAGCACTTAAGAATCTTGACTTTTTTAACTATGTCTGACCGTTTAATATTGAAAGAATAATACTATATCGGAAATTTGCCATATTACACGTTACAAAAAGTATGGCACACCATTTTGAGGTTTGAAATATATCCTCTTCGTCAGGTGAAGAGACAAATAGTACAAAAGCTCTATCACGTACGCAATGGACCGCCACTAAAATACGAGTAAAAGAGAAGTCTATTATTCTTTCAAATCTTCCATCGTCAATAACAAATTTTAAGTAATCGATTGATATTGTTTATTCGTTATTATATTTTAAACCAAATGCATATTATAATTAAAATGCAATCGATTTTGATAAGTTGAAGTTCTATAGCTAAAGTTTTCTTCAAAAGTCTACTTAAAGACAGTTAGAATGTTTATCTCAGACACAATATTCAGGTGGTAATTTAAAGCTGTGAGAGAACATGCGTGAACTTTACTTTCCACTCCAATCTGGAGAAGACTCGACTGATTGTTTATACAGCTGTTGAGAAATGGAACCCTGGGATGAAATATTATATCTCTTATTTTGTGTTTCTAAGATCAAATATATACATTATTATGTATAACAAAAACAATGTTTAAGATGCAAATAGTTACAGCTTTTAGTCAGTGGAGAAGTTAAATCGATTAAAATACTACTAAATATATTTTTCATTATATAACTGCAAAAATGCCATTTTCCAGATCAAAATACGGTCACATTCTGAGCTGGTGGAATAATGTAACATGTAACAATCAAACAGAAGTAAATAAATCATTCAAAGCATAGTGTAAGAATTGTTAATTATAAATTTATGACATTTTTGGACCATATTTCAATAGTTTAAATGATCAGTTCTCGATAAAGTCATGTATTTAATCTAAATAACATCACGACTAAGGTATCATCGCAATTCTCAAAACACTTTAACATAAAATTGGCATGGACGTTCTACAAGTAAATGGTCAAGGTTAATGTTAAGGTCAATCGGAGCAACCCCTGTTTTACACAACTTACCGGACACCTCGTTAACATTAACAGGAAATTTCTATTAAATATTTGTTACAGTGACTCCAGTTGGTGTTTTGGTACCTTTTGAGCCAAAAAGGCGGAGCAAGGACTAAAACTGTTTCATACAAAATTGTCCTAAATAACATATGAGTTGATTAATTTGTGCCAAATTCGGTACGGACTTTAAATGGGACAAGGGCTAAGTTCGTGAGCTCCTTCATAACCAAGATAGCAAAGAGCTAGCAATGAAAGTTTATCTTAAAACCAATCTTATACATGTACTAGGCATCCGACAACGATGGTTGGTAATAAGTTCAAATTAATATTTATTTGTAATAAATAGTGATAACCCATGATAATGATTCATTGAATATTTAGCTAATGGAGCAAAGCGCAATGGTCATAATAATTTACCTCATAACCTTTTGCATGACCTAAAATACATCGATTTTAACCAATATTGACATGTATATTTGATGGAACGTACTTAACCCAAGAAGCTCTTTTGAGATTTGGCGGAATGCCTGTTCAAAACCATGACACCACCAAGAACGTCATATGAATTTGAGATTTCTGCCATAAATATGTATAGATATTAAACTAAATACATAGTTATTGAGATTCTATAAACGATATGAAACCAAATGGGCTGAGCTTCGGGGCCAAAAGTATATTTCCATGAATAATAATAATAATAATACATGAATGTATTATTTTTAAAATATTTCTCTAATCTTTTTTTATGGGATTTGAGCTTCACATTACTATGATTAACTAGATGTGACAATAATGTAATGATGAATATCGCACGGATAAATAGTAAGAATACCTTGGCACCCTTATAATTGGCAAACCCTCTATCAACCGATAATTAATCGTGTCTAACTTATCGAGTTGTTGAGTGGATCATTTAGAAGGAAGGAGACTTGTGACCGAGCCAATAGAACTGTGGGTGATTAGGTGTTGATTAAGGGTCAGCCTCGTCCATTGTTGTGGCTCTGACCACGTGACCACAGACTGACCAATCAGACCCTGTTATATCTCTCCCTGCGTATTGTATCTGATGATCATCAATAGTTAGAACGGTCATCAAGGTTTTCCGGCTCAAATCGCTTCCAAAACTGCTATCAGAATTTAACTCGCAAACGTTTACCCTTGCTGTGAAGAGCCTTCTTTAAATAACCAGAGGTACTCTAGATCACAGTTATGGTCTAACAGTGTATGTCGTCCCATGCCTAGACTGAATGTCCCAGATCGAACCCTCTGAATTTCTGAATTGGGTTACAGGTTCTTGTAATACAGTTATATCGAGAATGTGTTTAAATCCACATTTAAAATATATTTTGTATGAAGATTCGTTTTCATTTACAGGATGAGTTTAGTGTTGGTGTATCTGTGTCTATGGGGTTCGACTGTCAGTGAAGCTGCCCATGGCAATAACTCAATAGTGACTATAAAACTATAAGCTTGAAATTTGCTTGAAACTTCTACATATGAAAATCGAACTCGATTATGTTACATGTCCTTCGGTAAATGTTTTTCATTTAGCCAGCAAGCCGTCAAGCATACTATCGTCCGTTTGTCTTTTACACACACACACACACACACACACACACACACACACACACACACACACACACACACACACACACACACACACACACACACACACACATACACACACGCGCGCGCGCGCGCACACGCAAACACACGCACACGTACGCACGCACGCACGTCACTGGTATACATGTAGTGGATTTAGTTAATGTTTATTTTAATGTTAAATTATTTAAGATGTTGTTGATTATTATTTATGTTTTCGCATGTTCCTGATTATCTTTTCTTGCATGTTGCTAGTTATATATTGTTACTTTTGCATTTGTCAAATTTTTTTATCACTTACAGAACGGTGGTTTATGAACACCTGCCCTCGCAGGCAGGTGTCCGTTTCATCAACAGTTTGCCTGATTCCATGAAAAACGTACAAACGCCCAAAGCGTTAAAAACTCGTCTGAAGCGCTTTTTAGCATCTAAAGCATTCTATAGCGTCGACGAGTTTTTGAATTATAGTTGGGAGACCTCCAATTGAGAAGACTGACACTGGCGTTGGCGGTGGAGAGAATTGGCGAGTAAGTGGTATGGATGAATGTAACGATTGTATGTCTGAATGTGGTATTGTGAACGAATGTAAAAATTTTAGATTTATTCGGTATGACCTTTGCCACATAATTGTATTATTATCAACGGCAATAAAAGACTTGACTTTGACTTTGACTTGACTTAGTTGTTATTTAGTTCTTATCATACACCACACATTTATTACTGTTGCTCGTTTTTATATTTAACTATTTCTTATTGTCTTTGTTTTTTTACCTTATTGTTGATTATTTGTTAACTTACTTATATTTATTCGTAATTCGCTGTTTTGTATATTATTTATTTTAACACTGTTTGTTATTTAATTATATCTGTATACATTATTAGTGCTATTAATCATGTATACTCTTTTTAACTTATTACGTGTACTACTGGTGTAATTCCGTTGTAATATCACGGGCCTATTAAAGCGAATATTGAGTCACTATAAACATTAGAAACGTATTATTAGTAATAAGCTTTATTTGCAAAACTCATAATATCACAAAGGCTAACGATTATTTAGTAACGTTCTATATTCAGGAGTTCAATATTCATATTCTTATAAATATTAAGCTTGATAATATCCGCTTTGAATATGCTTACAATTAAATTATAGTAAATCATGGCACGTTGATTATAAATAAAGACATATAAAAACGTACTGTGAATGGTTAAATGCAGTGCAAATTTGTTATGAACTCAAATTTATTTTATAAAATACACATTGACGCTTATTCTAACATTTTATTCATTTACTACATTTAGTAAATAAGTTGTTTATAATAAGGATTTCATCGTGAGTATAACACTAAATAAAGAGGTGATAAAGATAAATCATGAATAAATTAAAGTAAATAATTTCTAATTCAGTTCTTAAGGTGTTTTATGAAGGTGAATGTTTAATGAATAAACCTGAGGAATGATTTAATAAAAGAAACCCTCTTTCATTCAAAGGAATCTGAACAGTGCGTCCTTCCCAAACGTCATTTAAGTTATAAATTCATAACAAAGAAAACACTGGTTCAACATTCTGTACATATTAAATATAATACAAATCACAATTTTAATTCTTATGTATTTGATCATAACTGATTGCTGAGAAAAATATTTTATGATCACTTAAGAAAACCCTCACATTAAGTCATTTAATGCTAATTAAAAACTATTAGTGTCTTACTTTTTTCAGCATTAGCAAAGCCTATAGTTCTAGAGGATGAAACACTTTCATTTTTATCTGTCTGTCTGTCTGTCTGTTTGTCCGCACGTATCTCGAAAAGGAACTGACCGAACCATTAAACGAACTGACTTAAAATTTTACAAGAAGCTTCATTTCTACGTACTTATTAGCTACTTTGAGACATATTTTGTTATCCAAAAATGCTTGTTTCGTTTAGGTAGTCCTATAATAGCTTTGTGAAATTTTATTGAGATTTTCTTTGATCGTTTATTTGAGAATTTGTGCGTTGAGCTCAGTTATAAAGATATAAATTTCAGTCAGAAACTTCAATGAAGTTTTAGTTTACATAGCGAAATGAAATAAAAAAATTAGTTCAACAAATTAGTAACAAATAGTTAAGTAGAAGAAATTCTAGAATAAAATTCCTAGAATGCATTTTCACGTTTTTTAAGTCTTAATAAGAGTATCCCATATTATATCTTAAATCCTAATTTTTATTTATTTAATTATACGCGCGCGCGCACACACACACACACACACACACACACACACACACACACGCACACACACACACACACACACACACACACACACACACACACACACACACACACACACACACACACACACACACACACACACACACACACACACACACACATACATACATACGAATTCATTATATTTGTTTTTAGCCTTGGAAAGATTTCAACAGAAAAATGCATCAGAGATACTAAACAATATTCGCATTAAATGGATCTTTAATGACCAAAGCTATGTTATGTGCAAACAATATAAAGTTTATAAAGTAATTAGTTCATATTTGAGAATAATAAAAGAAAATTAATTTTAGATTTAGATTAGTAACGGTTATTTCGTTACTTGGTTTTGATAAGTAAATTTTGGATAAAACATGCGGATATAAGAACTTTTTAATTGTGTTGTAAACCTTTTATTCCATTTATAACAAATATATCTTTTAATTAATGTATGATCATATTTATTCAGGTAGAACTAATTATGACCATGTTACTACTTCTGCATATTTCATATAAGGTTATACCATTTCTATGTAAAAGGTACGTTAACCGAAACTATTAAATAAATAGTGATGAGTTTGAAAGATCAAGTAAATTATAACGATATATCCATCTTGTTTACATGTAGTTCAGTTATATTTCAGCAATATACGAATATCCATTAAATATAATATTTCATTTATATTTTTAAACACTAATTGTAACAAAATTAGTTTGTAAATAAATATTTATTTCTCTATTACAAGAGTTTTAATCCAGTGTAAGACTGTCTCAGAGACAGTATTCAGGTGGTAATTTGAAGTTGTTAGAGCACATGCGTGAACTTTACTTTCCACTCCAATCTGGAGAAGACACAACTGATTGTTTATACAGCTGTTGAGATATGGTTGAAACACTAGGATGAAATGTTATATCTCTTATTTTGTGTCTCGAAGATCATATGTATGAGATAAATAAAGTATATGATAAAAACAATTAGAGCGTGAAGATTGTTTTGGGCGATTGAAAATGTTAATGGAATACAAATACACTTAAGATTATGTTTCAATAGATTAGTGTTGAAATAATTAAAGCCATTTTTAGAGATCTGCTGTAATAATGTCTCTTACTCATTTGGTAAATAATCTAACATATGACAAAATAGAAAAAAAGTAAACTTGTCCAACCAAAGCGTTTTATCTCACTAGCATTATTTATTTTGAGGCTAAGTTTTAAGTTAATATAAAACATAGTAGAATTTAATCATGTAGTAGAATAACCAATATAAATTTATGGCTTAATTTTTACATTATATTTTGTTTTTATGTTGTTTTTTGTGACAATCAGTGGCTCAAGATGGTTGACAAATTATGATGTGTCTGTTAGACAACACAAATTAATTTTATTTATTAGTTTTAGAGGCACAACATTAATTAATTTCACAAATGCTATTATAAGCTTAGCACCGCTAAGTAAAACGTGTTAACTGTCAATATTACTTTATAACCCATAAAATAAAAGGAGCATGGGGTTAATTAACTATGCATCCATTAATTTGTGCCCATGGCACACATAAACACATAAAAAATAACATAAACACACATAACTACTATTCACGTCAATAATAGGTTCGGTTTATATTGTGGGACAGACTTGAGGGACCTATTGAATTATTGTTGTTGTAAAACAAACTTTAGATTTTAATTGTAATTTTGCACATTACTAAACAATTAATTTAATATATATCGCACTGCTAAAAGTTCACAAACTGTGACAAAAGTAATTGCCTGGAAAAAATGTAAATGGTCCGCTTCCTGAAGAATTGACTGAAGTGATTTACTCAAGTTTTACGACTTATCAAAGTGTCCGCCATTAAAGTAAATTGACGAAGTTTCTTATCCAGTATTTAACGCCTCCCTCGCAAGATGGGATGTGTTAATGAATAACGATGGTTTATTGAGCTGCGTAGTTCATTACCTTACTTGAATGTTTTACTTTAATGTCAGACAATCGCCGTTTATAAATTATTAATGAGTTTATGTTTCGAATAAAGTCGGCCAGTGTATTCATTATTTACGTTCATGAATTAGTGTTCGTAAAACTCAAGATTTACAAGCCGCCATGTAGGCTGAAAATTGGATCTCGTTATAGTAAACTCGTTTAGTAAATCAACTTTTCATCTCTGCTTACTAAAAATACTATAAACGTTAGAATTTCTTCATAACGATAACATTATCTATAATTCCACAATTATTTACATTTTATATGGATTTGAAATAAGCAAAGTAGAGCTTGATTAATTTAGTTTTCTAGTTGAATGAATTAGTTCTAAGTGAATGAAAGCCTCGCAATGTCTAACAAGTCGAGAGAGATGGACCCGCCGAACCGACAACAATAGACCCAGGTAACCCTGAGTGTCGCTGCGCACTGGGCACAGTACACACAGGTGACCCTGAATGTTGCTATACACTGGGCACAGTTGACCCAGGTAACCCTGAGTGTCGCTGCGCACTGTGTCAGTACACACAGGTGACCCTGAATGTTGCTATACACTGGGCACAGTTGACCCAGGTGACCCTGAGTGTCGCTGCGCACTGTGTCAGTACACACAGGTGACCCTGAATGTTGCTATACACTGGGCACAGTTGACCCAGGTAACCCTGAGTGTCGCTGCGCACTGTGTCAGTACACACAGGTGACCCTGAATGTTGCTATACACTGGGCACAGTTGACCCAGGTAACCCTGAGTGTTGCTATACACTGGGCACAGTTGACCCAGGTAACCCTGAGTGTTGCTATACACTGGGCACAGTACACACAGGTGACCCTGAATGTTGCTATACACTGGGCACAGTTGACCCAGGTGACCCTGAATGTTGCTGTCCACTAGGCACAATAGACCCAGGTGACACTGAGTGTTGCTGCGCACTAGGCACAATAGATACATGCGCCACTGAATGTTGCTGTGCACTGGGCAACCATAGTAGCGGCTAAGGCCGCCAACAACATACGCTGTATGTTAACGAGATATTATTTAGTTAATGCACTGCTTCTACATTTTTACCAATGTTAAATTTTAATGTTCACTTAAGTTTTTGCATTATTTAAATCTACTTAGAGTGAGTATTATTATTTTACTACAACGTTGAAAACGCCACGTTTTCCGTAACAAGCCTTGCTAAAGCTGTATGCAAAATTTAAGGCTAAATGTTTTGCAATGCCAAATGTTTAAATCGTCATTGTATTCAGTTTGCTTACCATTTTATTTATCATGCAATCTTGTTGAAATTACGAATACCCATAAGACCAATTTTCTCTGACGCTCAGCAGAATCCAATAGAGTGACACCAAAAATTATTGGACCCGAATTTGAATCTTATATAAAAAATAAATCTTCATGCCAAATTGGTATTCGATAGATCAGTTCGTTTTTTAGATACCGTGCTAACAGACAGAGAGTCAGAAATTAAATGTTGTCGATACGATTCGCTAATGCTCGACCAATAGTAAGGGCTGCTTGTATAGTTTGTAACAGTAATTAATGTGTAATGATTCTAAAGCATTAGAACCAGTAAAGAAGGGAACACATTTTCTTTAGAACGCATTTTATGATATAATCCTCAAAATTTAAACTGTTTAATATTACAGAAACGTTAATACAGCATTTTTTTCTCTAAACCTTGGAATATTGTCGGAAGTTTTTTTTATTAATTCATAAAATTCAAAAGTAGGGAACATTTTATAATTAAAAATAAACCTTTAAAAAATATTATGCTTTTCATTATTTTAAAGAACTAATACCTTTTATGATGCATTACTATTTATTAATCTAAATTTAATTAATTTATAAACTGGATTTTTTTTCATTTATATATGTTTAATATAGCCTTACTGACCATGTAAGCAATTGACGTAGAGAGAATATATACCCTATTGCAATTATATTATGGGTTAAAAACAAGTCTTCTGTGTTGATGAATTTATTTGGATTATTTGTAAAGAATCTCTCTCCTTTTAGAGAATCTCATTAAAGAGAATCTAATTATCTATAAATGTAACTTTAAAGAAAAGCCGACTGACTGCTAAAAAACTAAATTGTACACTGACTGCTAAGAAAATAAACTGTACACTTTACATACAGTTTTATATCTACCACCTCCCACATCATTTTTGAACAAACATAATTTACTTGCTTCTAAAGGTTAGATTTTCAATATCTCAAACGTTTAGTAGGTCAGTTATAAATATTTATTGGACAATACTAAACTTAAACTTATTTACTGACGAAAACTGTACCGTTAGTTAGTTCCATTTTATATAATGCAACATTTCACAACCTAGTTAGCCAGTACAACTTAATATTACTTTTTTACCCAATGTTCCGGAACTAAATTATCGGCGGACTAACTACCTAATTGGCACGCGTATGAATATTTTATTGTAACCCTTCGTAGCAGCCCAACTACGTGACCGATTTCACCTCGCGCGCTATGTCCGTAAGTAAAATTTATATTTTCGTACTATTAAATTAGCCCTTTGATGCCAAACATATAAAAATGAATGTAACGTAAAGTAAAGTTGTAAATAGTAAAGTAACTTACCCTTGAAGATCTTTTATTTGCTTGATTGAAATGGATACAAGTTGTGGCGTCGTCCTTCTGACGAGCACGTTGTGATAAGTTTTTTGTCTCATTAAATGGCTAATACCGTCGCGAATTTGTTTTAGGCGAGCTTACGTATTATTTGAGTAGATGGCTACCACTTTCATAACTTCTACTCCTCTTCTAGTAATTACCGACTAGAAATAACCCTTCTTAGACTACAGCTTCAATGTCTCGTGCCAAGACGCCGACGCCCGGGTTGTTAGTCTACATATTGCGAAGGGAAGTAAAATCTTAAAGTTTTATAAAGTGAAATATCGTAGGCATAATTCCATAGAACATTGGATATTTTAGGCCCACCTATCAGATATACATTTTTAGTTCTTTTACTCTAATTGGCAGCAACGTGGCAAGGCATACTTATTCTGTTTTTTTTTATTTTTTTTTTCTGCTAATAATTTTATCAACTAAAAGTGGTGCTTGTAAGTTTCATTAATTAAATTGAACTTATAAGTAAACTTTGCAATTCGAGTATTTATTACTACGACCTCAGAAGTCACCACCCCATGTGTTATCGTCATTCGGTACAAAATATAGGTAGCGCTTTTATATTTTCTCTCAATCCACATTTACCACGATTGGATATAGGCTAGTCAATAGATCAGTTATAACCGCTGTATTCAACAGAATAATGGCAAAAAAATCAACATAGAAATGATCAAAATTAGAAAGGTCAGAACAGGGTTAAGCCCTGCACTGTCTATAAGTTATTAAAAGTTCCAGTGCAGTATCAATACTTATAACTGACGTATGCCTAAATCACTTGGTAATTATATTCAATTGATTATAACTCAGATTTGCTGAATAAGATTATTTAGAAGGAAGGAGACTTTTGACCAAGCCAATAGAACTGTGGGTGATTAGGTGTTGATTAAGGGTCAGCCTAGTCCTTTGTTGTGGCTCTGACCACGTGACCACAGACTGCCCAATCAGACACTGATATACATCTATCTATGTGTATTGTATATGATGTATATAAATGGGTATGTTTAATAAGTAATATTTGATAGAAATATATGGTTCTGACCTCTAGACTAAAAGAATAGCTGGATTGTTCCACAGCATTGTATTGAAAGAATAGCAGGAGTTCGGACATTTGCCATTGTTATAGGTTATAAAACCTTTTATAATCCTGTTATTATTTAAACCCTTCCATCGTCAATAACAAACTTGAAACAAAGAGCATTGCATTCCTCTGCTACTTACGTACCTCTGGTGTATGAAACTACGCCAGAATCAATCGAGAAAAGATCACAGTCCTAGACCGGAGCATATCAGTCAGGAAATAATATTTTATTCAAAGTATGTGACTGTGGATCCAAAAGCGATTACAAAACAAATTTCCAACTACAAGTATAAGAGCAGTTTTCAGAACAAAATATACTTAGGGAATTTTAAACCAAATACCAATTGTATGATATCTAATTTATGACTCATTATCTAATTTATGGTCATTTCAAAATCAATTCAATTAGTATTAATAATAATAAAAGTTACGGTTTGTCTAATATAATTATGTTACCCTCTTCAGTTTGAAACACTAATAGTGAAAGAATTCCTCCAAAAATATTACTGGATTATTACATAACACTTTACTTCTTTCCAACGATACGTAGAACAACGATTTATTCAGATACTAGGCCTTCAGTCCGCCTTTTCTCGATGTGTGAAATAATAACTGGAACTTCAAGTAGATTATCCACAATGAGCTTAAGTTGTGTGTAGTATACTATAATGAATATCGATTACAGTACAGTATCAGCCTCTGTGTAGTAAATGTTATTATTTACTACATAGAGGTTGTTTCTGCTATAAAAGTATGAGTAGACGCCCTGACATGAGAAAGGACGTTTCTTAAACTATATCTGAGGTGAGTTATGTTTATTTGGAAAATTCCAAACTTTAATTTAAATTTTGGTCGTTGCTCCAGGATGTATTCAACATTACTTCCAACTGCGATAGCACATCACTGCGTCGGCGCCGACGCGACGCTAAACTTGAAAAGTGAAATATTTCCTAGAATTTCTTATTTAAGTTGCATTCATTCAAAATTTAAAAACCGCATATCTACAATCTACTTTGTCTGGCTTTCCAACATTGTCATTTTATGTGTGCGACGTCCAAAATTATTTACTAGCCATGTATTGGTCAATCGCTTTAAAACTTAGAGAGGTACCATCGGGGAGAGATCTTTTACATACTTAAAAATGGTTAGTTTAAAACGTTTCTGTATTTACAAAATATTTTCTGTATCAATATAAAAAGAAACATATAATCAGTTCTAATTGTATGGACACTTATATTTTGGAATTCTGTTAAACAGCAATACAACATCTATAATGGAAGCAACCCCAAATAATATAACCAATTTAAAAATCTCCACATAAACTCAAAGGATGTAATGTAAACATGTTCTGAAACTACATTTAGAACATCTTTACATCCTTTAAGTTTAATTTAGGAGGGAAATAAGCATTTTCACGTCATTATTTTAATGTGTTTAAAAGACAAATTAAATTCCTATCTCAGTCGATTCATATTTTATGGAAACTAACAAATACTTGTGTTAGTTTAACTATATGTGCATGCAAAATTGTTCTAGTAATTAATATTCCTTTCACAATTCCTTCCAAAATCGTTTACTTAGTGTCACTCAAAACTAGTTTTATTAACATACTGTAGATTTTGCTACATAGTTTTCAAATAAATTAATATATAATCATGGGAGATATGTAATATTATTATTATTATATGATTTAGTCATGTTTACACGTTTTAATTTAATTATATATATATATATATATATATATATATATATATATATATATATATATATATACAGGGTGTACATAAAGTCCTGCACGGGTATAATATTTTCTGAACGATAACAGATAAAGAAACAAGATTTGGTACATCAATACTACACCTAAAAATCTATTTTTTGAAGGAACTATCAGTTTTCTGTAATATCATGGGGACGTCCCGCAAGGAGTCAGAAGGAAATCTTAAATAGGAGCATAGGTCAATATGGACATCATTTTAAAGGGCTTATCTAGCAGAGTTTAATGCCGCAAACCGCACTCAAAAAGATTGATCCAGTACAAAATGGCGGCTGTTCAAAGATTTTACTTGGTTACATTTTATTAGTAGCCATAACCCCAGTAAAGCAAAACTGCAACCAAACTGTTATCAGGTTTTCCCCGTTATCAATATATTAGGACCAAATTTGTAACCCTTGAGGATAACTAATGTCATAATTCACTTCTGTACAACTGACAAGCATTATGTAGTAGTTAGCTGCAGTATTCGTTTGGTTGCAGTTTTGCTTTACTGGGGTTATGGCTACTAATAAAATGTAACCAAGTAAAATCTTTGAACAGCCGCCATTTTGTACTGGATCAATCTTTTTGAGTGCGGTTTGCGGCATTAAACTCTGCTAGATAAGCCCTTTAAAATGATGTCCATATTGACCTATGCTCCTATTTAAGATTTCCTTCTGACTCCTTGCGGGACGTCCCCATGATATTACAGAAAACTGATAGTTCCTTCAAAAAATAGATTTTTAGGTGTAGTATTGATGTACCAAATCTTGTTTCTTTATCTGTTATCGTTCAGAAAATATTATACCCGTGCAGGACTTTATGTACACCCTGTATAGATGTGTGTGTGTGTGTGTGTGTGTGTGTGTGTGTGTGTGTGTGTGTGTGTGTGTGTGTGTGTGTGTGTGTGTGTGTGTGTGTGTGTGATAAAATTAAAATGTGTAAACAATGGTATAACTAAATCACGCTATTGCCTTTTGAACAAATGTTATGAGCATAAAAAGTCGTTTGACAGGTTGGTTATTTAAACACATACGTGAAAGAAACTAAATATAAAATAATTGAATGTAAAAAATTCAAGGGCTCTGTGGTGTAGTACTCGAATGCTTGCCAAGCAAACACACACACATATACATTAATTAAATTTGTATAAATGGCAATAGCCTTATCTCGTAATTTTTTCAATAAACATTGAATCACAAAAAGTACTTGCCCCGCCGGGTCTCGAACCCGGATCTCTCACTCACCGGGTGAATGTGCTACCATTACACCACAGAGCCCTAACTTTTTACGATTCAATTATAGTGTATTAGGCCGTATCTGTCACATAAGCGTTTAAATAACTAACATATGATACTTTTTGTGATTCAATGTGTGTGTGTGTGTGTGTGTGTGTGTGTGTGTGTGTGTGTGTGTGTGTGTGTGTGTGTGTGTGTGTGTGTGTGTGTGTGTGTGTGTGTGTGTGTGTGTGTGTGTGTGTGTGTGTGTGTGTGTGTGTGTGTGTGTGTGTGTGTCACTCTTTTATAAACAATGCTAATAAATCAAAGGTAGGAATATCTTTATTGTTTGGAGTAACTGACACGTTTTAACATAATGGCTTAAGTTCAGTGGTAAAGTTAACTGTAGGGATGTAGGAAAGAGCGGAAACTGGACGTTGCTCGAAGACAGAAACTTTGAATTATGGCATTACTTAACTTTTCACTCCAATCTCAGTTGAACTGTAGTGAAATGAGAATATACTACCAGTGGAAATGTCAGCGAACATCCATTGCGTGAGCATAAACATTCCATTAGGCATTGCGTGAAACTGTTGCAACACATGAACCTACAGAATCATATAAATACTCTCACTTTTGTCGACATATTAAAGTTATTCGTGGTTCAAATGTATTATTGACAATGGTTAATTTGAAAAAAATAATAGGATTTCGGACACTGCCTTCGTTAGATGTTACAAGATAGAATGCTACGATACTAATCCATCCTCTTCCTCACGAATCAAAATACGTAATACATAACAAGCAAATCCGAATCAGTACACGGTGATAGATTCGCAAAATTCAAAAAGCTGTTCACGGAGCGCTGTATTTTTTACAGCCTGACTTTATAATTCTATATTCTGATACATTATCGAGTCCTCTAAAAAATATTATTAGAACTGTCACTACGATTATGTTTATCTGGGTTATAATGTATTTTTCACATGCCTAGTCTACTTTTTCAAGTGAACCGAAAGGGTTTCAACAATGCGGGATTGTGTTATCAGTCAACTATTACTATTAACTAATATCTTAAAATATGTTCAAAAGCTGCAAAGACATGATAGTTGTATAGTATTTACAACAATGTTTCTTTGCATATAAAATATAATTTCATTGTTAGAATAATTTGGATTTTATTATATTTTATCTAGCACTGGCTAGATAGACGTAGACGATTATGTATGAACAGATGGCTGCTCTTTTGGTCAATGTGTATCGTAATTTAGTCATATTAAATGTATTATGTATGTTGCTATGTCATGTATGGTTGTGTGTATGTACATATGTTTCCCAACCCTGTTACTCGTTGCAAAATGGTAACCTAATTGACATGCGTAGTAATTTTTACTCTCTTGAACTTTGTAGCCGAACCCGTCTACCAGGAAGGACATTGCGCCCTTTCTCCGTAAGTACAATTAGCATTTTTTTTATTATAAATTATTAACCCTTTCATATTTTTCATGCCTTTTTATTTAAATGTATTAAAAATGAAAATTTGCATACAGTAGAGTTAATTACCTGTGGTGATGTTATATTTGCCAGATTGGAATGAATATAAGTTGTGGTGATGGCCTTCTGGCGAGACTATATTTGGATAAATAAGTTGCCTCCACAAATGGCTAATCCCGTTGCGATTTTGCTTTAGGCGAGATTGAATCTTCTCCCAGCCTTCTCATACTTTGAGTTCTCTCTCTCCAAGATATCTGCTTTGAGTTCTTTCTCTTCAAAAATTCTATTTTGATTCCTTTTTTTCTTTATGAGATTATAGCTACAATTATGAGCCAAAAGCTGATTCCGTAGTGTGTGAACCGACGCCAACGTTTAAGGAAACCATTAATCATTTCTTATTTCATAAATGATTAGTTTTGTAGGCAATGTCCCAAAGAACACTGGAACCCCTACGCCCACCCCCATAACTGTGTGAGTGTGTGCGTGTGTGTGTTGTTTACAAAATATACCTGCTAAAGATATATTTGATTCCTTTTTTACGCAATAAATAGGGTACAAGCATGACCAATTGTAATAAAAATTATAAAATTATTAAGATATTGCTTTAATGTTTTTCTTTTAATTTTAACCCTAATTTAAATTACAAATTATCTATTTCTGATATATCTCTTTGGATGTACTTATTGGATTTGCAAATAGAGTAATACGTATACTGGAGCTATCCTATGGTCAAATACTTGCATTGAACATCAAAATTATATTATTTTATTATTACAACACTACCTCCTACACTGCAATATAGTAAATACAGAATAAATAAATTTAAAAAAGTTGTTTGTTATTTAAACAGCCTAACACTAAATTTTTCATATATCTTCCACTACAATATAAAAAACGTGAAATACTATATAGACTTCTATTACTAACAGGCACATTGAAGGGATGTAAAGCATATATAAGTACACGTATACTCGTTTTACGATACAGGAGTAGACCCAGGCTTTTCTTGACAAAGGAATTATTTCCCAGTTCTTCTTCTTTCTTTCTACACAGACCCCTTCACATTATTGCGAAAATTGTTCCTTTTCCTCTTCAACAATTTACTATGGATTTTTAGAATAAATCATTCTTACGTTCATACTCATGTTTTCAATATGTGAAACAATTTTAAAACCATTAATTGTTTTATAATGGCCATTATAGTTCTCTCGTAGACAAAATTTCAAGTCTATATCAAATTTCTATCAATATTTATTTATCCCAAAAACAAGTATTTTGTCACCAGTCGTATCACTAACAAAACAAATGGAGATGGATATGAGGGAAGGGTGCAGGCGCTTTCGGTTTTACGATTTTGTTCACGATCTCAAGATTATTCAAGTGTGTGTGTTCGAATTGTACTGCCTCAGATAATTGTTACAATTTTGTTTAGATTGCATGGTTAATTATACGTTTAGGTAAAAAAAACTATAATTTAGAACACTATAATGTAGATCCCATAATTGTGTGTCTTTTATCATATTATTACGGGGTTAGAAAAACTAGCGTTACACTATAATAAAATATAGTACATTTTACACTCGTCATTGCACATCCTAGTATGTCGTTATCACTGAATGCATACATAAACGTCACATTCACAATTTCACCTTTTAATTCCTTCAAGTATTTGTGGCTAAGTTTATACCCAACAGTGTACTTGTTGTGATTTTAAATATTTATGTGAGTCTTGCACAATAATTTGCTTCTATTAACTAACGTTTACAACTAAAACCCTAAACAAGTGAATGATTTTGTACCGATTGTATTAAATAATAATTCTGGGGTAACTGGATTACCTGTGGAAGGAGTAGGCCTAGAAGAATGATAAGAACTGGACTGTAGAAAAGAGGCTGCTATCGGCGAGGAGCGCATCGCAGATGGCAGTGTTTGATAACGAAATTGAGAGGTGGGGTGAGGTAGACGTGCCGTACCTCCTTCTCAGTTATTCGGAAGTGATTGTAACGAGTAGAGTTGAAAATGCTTAGAGTAAATCTTTTTGCTAATCGTCATCGAACCTGCGGGTAAGTGAACTTTTGAACTGGAGTCGAGTCAATATAAATTCTTAGTTATTTTGGAATAATTTTGGGGAAAGAAATATTGTAAAAATTAAATTTAATGGGAATTTAGGAACTTGTCCTTTTGATCTGTGCAATATAAAACTTGTTGGTGCTGTGAGCACATGTATATAAAAGTTTATGTAAAAATACAAGAGTTTTGTGGTTGTTACAGATGCTTTCAGCAATATTTTTTTGATTTATTAAATCTCTAACACTGAAGAATATTTGATTTTTAAATCTCTAACACTGAATAATTTTGATTTTTAAATCACTAACAATGAAGAATACTTTTAAAGTAAAGTAAAGAAAATTAGTAACAAATATAATTGAATTTTGAAGATAAATTAAAGTGAAGAATTGTCAGATCAGATTAGAGTGAGAATGTTTGAATTTTGAAAATTGAATAAAAGACAAGCTGTAAGAACTTTGTACATTTTGGAAGTGAAGAATATATTACAAGTTTGAATTTAAAAGTCATCAAAAAGTTTTTATTTTAATTTTAATTCCAGTTATTATTTTTAAGAAGAACTTTTATTTTAGTTTGAACTTTAAGCTAACCCCTCATGTGCCAGTAAAACGGTACATAAAAAATTGCTCAAATCTGCTAACTAGTTTTAAACTGCTAACTAGTTTTTAAAGTGCTAACTAGTTTTGAAGTGAAGAAAAACTAGAACTTTGATTTTTATTTAATTTTGTGAAGGACTGAACGTGTTCGATTTTCGTGTAAGAACACGACTGCAAAGACTTGTGGTGCACAATTTTACCTGCGTGTATTTTCCTGTAGGTATAACAAGAACAGGAAGTCAGTGCTACTAGTCCGCCATCTTGATTGTTTACAAAGTTTTGTAAACAATAAACATAACCTCAATTGACTCTTTGTATATTAAGTGAACAGTTATTTGAAGATTTTATTTTTATTTTAAGAAGTTTAGATTTTATTTTTATTTATACAACATGGAGTCTGTACATGTAGAGTTAATAAATAAGGAATAGTTAATTTATGAGTTGAGGTTTAGAGGTGTTGACAGTACTGATGGTAATGTAGCCGAACTTAGGAAGACCTTAAGGTCTGTGCTAAAGTTAAAAGTTAAAGGAAATTATGCTAATTTAAAAGAAATATTGTCATTTCCAGCAGAAGTTAGTCACATCTCTAATCAAGTAGGTACAATTTTTAAGCTATGTTGTGTTTCGGTAGACAGCACACTGTACGTAATATAAATCTCAATTTAAATATTTTATATGAAAGCCATTTATTTCATCTAGCCACTAGTTATATTGTGCCTCAAATGAAAATTACTGTTTGCGTTAATAATTTGTCAATTTTTAACAGAGCAGGAAGGTAGGCGATGTCAAGAAGGTGTGGACCTAAAGTCGCCCTAAATAAAACACACGAGAGAGGCCCTTGACCGGCTCTTTTGACAGGTTAACTATCTTCGCACGTTAGGGGAAATATCAGTTATTTTTCATGCCTTTCCCAGAACATTCTAAACACAGTTGTTGCTATTTGCCCTCTGTTTTAAAGAGATCCTACTGCCTACTCTGAAAGTAGAAATGGATTGTGCAAACATCATACCAGAAGAACGCTCAAATTCATTGTAATTGATAATAGAGAAAATTTTATCCAAACTTTAATAATGTCTTATGATAAAGCTAGACTATCATTTTCTCATATTTTGCTAGTACATTAAGCACTGTAGATACAGCATACAAATAATTTTAATATAGCCTAGCGTGAAATATCTTTTAGGTAGTTGTATGTGAATCTTTAGGTTGTTGCAATAACGAGATTTATAACTCAATCAACAAATCGGCTTAATCTTTTTGCTGATAAACATTACATCCTTTCAATTCTGATTTCCTCTTCAAGAGACATTCTTATTTTTCGTTTAAGACTTTATATCAGCTTAGTGCCTTCTTGGCTCTGCGGTTTCTGGGGGTAACTGGCTTTTTGATTCTTCTCTGATCTTAACTGCATCTAAGCGCCTCCTTACGACCAAGCATTCAATATATTGTGTCATCTCTACATCTGATAATCGCATCACATATGTATACTAACACTGCCTCTTTTGCAAAACAAATAATTTTTGAAATTCTGAATTCCTCCATCTACCCCACAGTAAAATACAGCAGTAAATGTGAGGGTAACCTGAAATATTATTTTGTTAAACTAATGGTACCTGCTTGAGTGTGTTACTACGTAAGTCACGTAAAACCACAGGACCGATTGCACTGAAATATTTCACGGACATTCTTTGGGTTTATGGTTAACATATAGGCCTATTCCTATTGCGAAAATCTCGCCGACCTACTGGTCTCTAAAGTTGAGTGATCATCATTATCACTGAAAGAACATGTTAAATTTAATCGACTGCTCTTTGTAAACATTGTTTTATGACAGAGCAACGATATGTTTAATTAATTTAACAACATTTTAAATTTGTTTTCTTCTCAGACCTCCTTATGAATATCTTCTTGATGAGGGCAGCAAAGCAAACTCAATAGTGGCTCCACAATATCTTAAACTGGAAATATATTACAATTGCTGAATACAAAATTTATGGCAGTTACAATGGCAATAAATATTTTTTTATCATGCCCCTAGTTTCCTCGTTTTTTAACACGAAATTGTGTGCGAACCATCGGGTAACTGCTATGTATTACATAAAATATAATACAACACAAATTCCCCCCAATAAAAAAAAAACAAATAATTACTTTATCGATAAACTAGTATGCTTCCTTGCAGTGCAGGATTTTATTCAGTAGAGTATTTTCGCATAGTTCTATAACTTCCAATCATAACTTATATATAGTACTTTATTTGGCTGAATTTTAGAATAGTCCGGAACAATTTCATTTCTGTCTGTCTGCCTGACATGGTACTTCATTTCTACATATACAAGAATGAGTTATATTATGTTCAATCATTACAAGGCTGGCGTTTTTGAAGGCTATCGCTTGGTAGGCTGACACAATATATTGTTGTCTGCCGGGGCATGTAATATATCATTTTTATGTTATGAATTTTAGCGATCCTGTTATGTGGCACGTGGTGTGGCTTGCTCCTACCTTTTTTATAAATAAATATCAAGAACATTACGTTAATGTTACATGATTACATTAATGGCTGAGTGTTAGCGAAGCCTATGATTGGATGGTCTGGACCAATTTTAATTCTGTCTGTCCACACTCTTTCAAAAACGAACTGGCCTATAGACTTGAAATTTTGCCTGAAGCTTCGTTTCTATAGCTTCGTTTTTGAGAATTCGTTTTTATAGAAATAACATTGATTTTACATTGGTCTTATATTAATAAACTTAGCTTATTTGTATACTTAAAAAGAAACATTAATACGAGTAGAGTCGATGTTAAAATTGGGTGACAAGAATTTTATTTCAGCGCACTCTCTACCTCACCGGAACTATTTTTTATTTAAATATTGAAACAACTAACTCAGTTAACAAAAATGTGATTGTATCATGTGGAAATATATTTGTTTATAAATGTATATGTATGCATTATTCATTCTCAGTTACTATATAAAAAATATATTTTTAAAACTCAAAATTTAACTAACTTAATAAGAAATTCCTTGAACCTACGTTACAATTTGGTATAGTTATCTGTTTTGACATTAATAAATTATATTTATTGTTATATCTTAGTACGACGAGGGCGAGCGACTCCTCTGTGAAGGCAGTAGTTACATTGCGCCTTAGTTAAATGGTGTGGAACTCACTAATCCTTCTAGAAGTAATTTATTATACAGACATGAGCTATAGAATATATAAGAGGGTGTTGAGTTTAATGTATGGTATTACTTTTCCTTAAAAACGCATCTCTTTAACTAGGGTTTTCCGAAGACAAAAAGGTTTTTAAGTATGTTAATATTTTATTGTGAAGTTAAACGGTTGTTCAAGACACTTTACTGGAATAATGACACTCGCAAATAAAACATACCTTGAGTGTATTTAGTTAGCTGTAAACTATTATATTTTATCATATTATTTTTTTGCGTAAAATGCTTACTTTTTAGTGATAGTATATTTTTTATTTGTGAAGCTGTTTTTACTTGAAAACAAGGTATTGCTTTACAAAACATTTGTCTAAACCTAAGCATATCCTTATTACTGATTACATGATTTAATATTCTCATTTACCATTTTACCACAAACATTTTAAACATGTTTAGATTTACTGGTAGTTTCAATACCGTAATATGATTATTTAGAAAAATGTTATATCTCAGTGAATACATAGCAGATAAATAAAAGCTTGGCAATATTGTTTTTGTAAATCATCTTTAATTGTTTATTATGGTGTATTATGCGTCTTAATTGACCATAAATTTGGCCCTGCAAGTTAAAAATGTATAAGAATTTTTAAACTGTACGATTAATTACTTAATATTTTAATTTTTTCAAGATTTTACTCATTAATACTTACAATATACGTACCAAAAGTTATTTTTGCACCTTAAATTATTTTCAAATAACTTGTCTTTAAAGTCTTTTATATATATATATATATATATATATATATATATATATATATATATATATATATTCCTGTTCAAAATTTTAAGTCTCTTGTTTTTCACGAAGTTTGAAATTATTACTATTGCACAGTTTGTACTTAAAATATAAACAGTGAACTCGGATTAAAACTTTTGAAAACGAAAGCAATATTTGGATATGTGTAACATTGTGTTTTTTACTATTTTGATGCCCTGATCAAATTTTTGAAATATTGTTTGAAACATTTGTGGTGGAACATTCTGTTTAAATACAACAAACATTTTATTGTAAGTTAGGAAGGAAAATTTTCTTAAGAAACGATTTGCTTGATGAGGCATAAATCCATGTTATAAACCAGATTTTAATGCAGTTGGTCATGTCGATCTCTTCAGTTGTGTTTGTCTATTCATAAGTACAGGTTGGCAAATTTCCATGATATATAATTCTTAGTTGACTTTTATTGAAAATACGTTTATAAATGAAGGTTGGTAGAAAGTAGTAAAACATTAAATGTAATTTTTACCCTGAATTATTTAATTCCGTTATTTTTATAATTTTACTTTAAGAGTACAGTTTTACGATTTTACAGAATAATGTGTGTACCAAATTTTACTGCTTTATCTTGAACTGTTTTGACAATACATAGTTTTCATAAAGTATGCGACAAATCATATTTGTGTTGTTTGTTGTTCACTTGTTTTGATGTCTTAAACTAAATTCAACAATTTCCTGGCCGAATATTAGTCATCTATTAAGGAACATTCCGCTTTTAATCTCAAGTGTACATCTTAAGTGTCATGCCGGTAAATGCTTTTTTAAACGTACGAGTAAACTCATTTGCTCCTAAAATATTTTATTATTTTTTTTATTGCTGTCTTTGCAACGATTATTGTTATCGTACCAAGATGCTTTGTAACGTGTGTAACGTTGTTGTATGTGAATAAAATCTGCAGATTGATCATAGTTTTGGCCAAAAATTCACCTAAATTGAAGAGGACGCTAGCACGCATACACACACGCGGGCGCGCGCATTAAACTTGTCGATGCCTTAACTATTTGATAAATATTTTTCATACTTATTATATTCTAAATGAGCATTTTTAAATTGTTCCCACAAAACCATTAATACATTATTCTTTATTTACTATGTCTCATACCGATGAACGCTTGAATTATATAATTTCATAATTATGCAAATTCATATTTAGAACTCATATGAACACTGTATTGGATGTTGGAGCAGTATAATATTAAATGTACGACTGCACATCATCATAATATTATTAATTATGATTGTGATTCCATTCATAATTGATTCGATTCAACATTGGTCAACGATGATTTATCAATTAGTAAGGATAAATCAGGTCCTGATCTTAAGACCTAATTAGCGTTTTAATGATAATATTCACAACATATTATTTTTAAGTAATTACATTATACATTAAAAGACAAATTCGACTACGTAACCACATATAATCTGTATTACCAATTAAAATTGGAAAAATTATATTTTATTTGGTTATGTCTCAACGCATTTAAAAAAATAGTTTCAGAAATTGTATAATGCTTTGCAGTTCCTTTCTTTACAACTTATTCCGTTATGTCTTCAGAACATGCCTAGTGAAATCGATTTGTGTAGTAATAAGGCTTCTACTTTATTTCTTTATTTCTGTAAAATAAGAATAACTAATACACTTGTGTAACCGTTTGGTTTTTAATGCTAACGCTCTTTTGCCTGTCAGAGAGAATGCGAGTATATTGGTCAAGAGTGCGGTAACCCTTCACACAATTTAACAGTTGTCAAGTGCTTGTCAAATAAGAATTGAATTGTTGAATGGAACGAGTGGACAATGTTTAAATAATGTGTTTTCAACTAAAGGATAACAAGATCTGATTATATATGGCCGTACCTTTGAATTTGGGAACTTCAGTTCTGGGTAATGTACTTCCAACACGCAATATTCATTCCTCTATTACAAGTTCACTTGGCTAAAGTCTTCCGGGGAATTTTGGACATTTACCGTCGTTATATCTTACAACATTTATAACACTACGTTTCGAGATCTGCAATATGATCTCTTCCTCAGGTGAATAACTAACCTAATACATAACTACAATCTAGCCAAAAATTCAAAAATCAATCAGCTTGGCTTCTCATGCTCGTCACTTGCATCCTGTGCAGTGAACATCAGCTCTGGTATGATTTGTTTATTTTAACTACACCAATAGATTATAAACACTACCTATGTAGATAATGGAAAAGAGATATATATCATTTACGATATTTTCAACTATTTCAATATGCCAGAAATAGTTAAACTATTTAACTTATGAAGGCTGAACAGTTACATTTTACAAAATTACTTATAGAAAACATTAAAGACGCAAATAAACAATGGGATATAATTAACCATTTAATTAACAAGAAAAAACGTATATTCTAGAAAATAAAAAAAAATTATTTAAATTTTCGAATGAAACAGAAATAGTAGTTAATGCCAACCAATTCAATGATTGTTTTATAAATGTAGTAAAATATGCAAAAACATAAATATGCAGAAGAGGTTTTGAAATAAATTTTATAAAGGTAGAAAGAAAAAAAAAGAAAAAAGGAAAGAAAGGAAGAAAGGTGGGGAATAATGTAAAAAGTAATTAGTATGAATTTTGTTCCAATTAATCATTCATTCATTGAATTAGTAAATAAATGTAACACTAAATCTTCAGCGATAAATACGTATATGTCATTTTATTATCAATTTTTAAAGGAAAATAGCTTTCTTATTCGTTTAAAACAATGAAAAGAGTAGTTAGATACTCGTTGAATTGCTGTAGGGAATAATAGCTCCGTACCTCGTTTATATCTCATCCAATCTTTGGTCAACTTCCATTAATGAGGAATCATTAGTTTTTTTATGAAAATATCTAAAAACAAAAATTCTTGACAAATAGATACAATTGTTTTTACTCATTTTATATAATTTTAAAAAATTATATAAACTTATAAAAAAATACTAATTAACCTTTTACAGTTTTTTTTTTAAATTATTTTATTGGCTGCCATTTAATATGTATGCAAAATTGTAAAATCACACTTCTAATGGTTTTGAAACAAAATAAGTAAAACAAAATATAAAATGTCACTTATATGAGTAACTGGCATATAAGTGACATTTTTTTTCGGACGATTTCAATAAAATATACATTTACTTTTTACCCATAAACAATGCTTTATAATAAAGCTCTAAAACGCCACGTATAATAAAGTAATTAAATGTTTGAATTTCAAACTGCCACAATTTAGAATATGAGTGCTAAATTATATGTAAAATCCTGCATCAAGTCCTAAAGAAAGCAAAACATAGATTAAATTAAACGAACTAAACAACTTAAGGGGATTCGACACCTTTATACTTATTATAATTCTTAAAATTTTGGCATGTAATTTGCCATTTTATAAAAGTCTTAAAATTCTATTTCAGGTTTTAAAAACGATAGGTTTATAGTAAGTAGGCTATTCGCTACTTGTTACTCATGGCTTCTGTAAGCGTATTTCTAAAGTATCACTTATGTGTTGACGGATTTCGTTGGAAAACTGTTCCATTTGAATTGTTATAATAATGTTTAAATTGTTTGTATCTTTTAAATGTTTTATAACTAATAAAATACAGATGATGCCTATCAAAAGACAAAATTTTAGCTGTTCCCGGCTTCTGCAAACGTACATTTAAAGTGGTCGCTCATGAATTGACGGGGTTTGTTGATACAAGTTCCGTTGAAATTGTAATAAAATTGTTCAAATAGTTGGTGTCTAGTACATTTTTTATAACTATACTAATATTTTTGTTTTTTAACTTCAAAATAACTTTCTTACAGACGCCATTTTGTTAATATTAAAGAAAACAACAGTTTTTTTTATAATTTTTCTCATGTAGAGATATTTTATTCATGTCATTTTGTTTCTATTGAATAGACCAGAGAAATTTGTTACCCTCAAAAAAATACACAAACATGGTCAAGATTTTATATTGATATATCAACCCGTTTTGAATATATCCAGACGTATTAGAACTTAACTTACACCCTGTGTATACTGTCAGTGTATAATAAATATTTGTTTGTTTTTATTGGTTTTTGAAACTACTAATTTGATTAGGAGCAAATGCAAAAGTAATATTGTTTCCTTTCACAGCTGTTTTCTGGCGTCGCGTCACTTCTCCGATGCCTTCATGAATTTGTCAAATGTAATAGGATTCGTTCGCTTCCACTTCCGCAAATTAAAATGTTTACAAATTGTTCTCAATTGAATACTAGAGAGTTGTAACGCTTTCTGGGGCGTTAGCGCGTCTCCGTCGACAGTCGTCTGCGTCGATTGATTGTATTGCACTTATCCTGATTTTTCCTATTTAAATTATATACAACAGCTCACATTGTCGACCCAAATTACTACAGCTGTTACGAATACTAAGTGTTTAATTTTCATGTGCATGTGATTTACTTTTTTGGAAGTTTAATTTCCCGACTTTCTTTATTTTTTTATGAAAATTAAGATAAAATAAAAAGTTATTAGATAATTTACTAGTAATTTATAATCACATAAGGCGTTTAATTCATGAAGGTTGAATTTGGTAGTTAATTAACTAAGCTATTAAGTGTATCCTCCCATTTTAAGTTGCAGTTCCCAGTTATTATGCTCTTTTTCATGACCAATAGTAGTCAAGCTTTCTGTAGCTGCAAACCTATACTACAAAATATAATGTAATCTAGGTGAATAGGTATTCTTTCTGTCTCATCAGGTGCACAGTTTAGTGCACTGTGATGTTTCAGACTAATTTTGGTCTGCTCAGCAACGCAAAGGTGTCTCTGATATCAAAAAAAATATGAAAACAGTTCATGTTGAGCTTCTTCGCCGCCTAATTTTCTTTATCTCTTCACAGGAACACAACTTCAGATTCAAGAATTCAAGTCTGTGACAGCGTCAGATTCCAGATGCTGCTCAAAGAAGAAGATGAACTAGATTTAAACGCAACATCCATATTGAGTTGGATATTTTAAACATTTGAGGGACTACTTAGCTGATTTTTTTTCGTTTCAGTTATTTAAAAACCAGTAGTAAACATAACCAATTAAGTTAATTAATTATTTCAAGTACATAATTCCGAAACAAAATTTGGGTGTTACAACTCTGATCACTTCGTGTTGAAGTCGTCAGAAATGGGGCTGTAAGGTAAGGTGAAAGGTCCTTCCATTATTAGTATACGCCTAATATTACAATATCTACATTCACAAAGTCCAAAATATGACCATGTTTATTAATTTTAAATATTTACTAAGAAAGAATAAAAATCCATTTAATTCCTCTTTTGTTGAGTACATGGCATAGTACATACATTAGTCTATATCCCATTAACCCTTAAGTCCACAGAGCTGCATTGCTGTAAAACCGTATTTCCGAATTTCGGACACGTCTGCAACATCACCGGAAACGCGGAAATCGTGTGTTCACCGGAAACTACATTAGTGGCGAAGAGTTGATAGATTACCGCGAGCCGGTGCAATATCCAGGCGGGCTTTGGCCGTAACAAATTAACGGTAGAGTATCAGCAGCCTGAGCACGGCCTTCCATCCGTCAATAACACCTACTGTGTTCAGGTGAGGGAACACCTTTTACTGCCGATGAACAGAGTCTTGATTAATTTTCCCTCGTGTGAAATCGCCTTCATCATTTCTAATAATATAGCTCCAAACTTTATTCAGATACAAAGGAGTATATCTTTCTTATCACGAAGAAATTTTAACTTTATATTGTTTCTCACTTATATATTTGTTTGACTGTACAGGGAAGAAGAAAAGATACATATGTACAAAAAGACACATATTTCTTCTGTGTTTGGAACGATAAAGCCCCACTAACAAAAACGTAATCTGTGTACAAACTCTGGCTATGTTACGACCCGACTACCCGACTACTGGCGTATAACAATAACAGAACCGGTAACAGCACCAGAACCACAGTAACTGTACTTAACTGCCAGACTGCTTTAATATCCCGTTGCAAACTTGTTGATGCACGGATAACGGCCAAATGTTGTTTGTTTAGCTGACAGAAATCACAATAATAATGACGAAACTATGACCGGCTGTTTATTATCATACTTGTCATGAACAATAATATTTTATCGGCCGAGCATTAGTGAATGTGTGAGACAAACTCGTGGTCTGTCTGCAAGATACTTTAAAACATTTTTGAGTTAGGTTATATTAATTACTTTAACAATTTCTTCTAGGTATTTTAAACTACCAATGAATATTTCAAAAAACGTTTCACATTGTTTTTTAATTGTTATAGAGGCGTAATAGATGCAACTTGAAATATATAAAATATTACTATCAGTAAAGGGCCAAATATTAAGCTTCTATTATTTATTTCTGAAATATTATTTTGTCGACATCGATTGCCATCAAGGTAATGTGAAGGGATGATTGGAGTATTAGATACTACTTAATCGTGCCACATACGTTCAAGATATTTTTCCTAAGCTAAAACCTAATCGGTTACATTAGCCAATTCACAAATTTTCATGTATAGCTTTAAAATAATCACGTAAGTAGAAATAGGTGCGTTTCAGTCGCTTACATACATAATTTAAATCTGGGCAACATTTTTTATTTTTTTTATTTTCATACTCTTACATTTCCTCCTTGATGAACTCAAAGTTCCAACTGACAGTTATTGATATTGGTTCGTGAATTACATTAATCAACTAAGTAATGTGCATAAGGCTCCTCTATCTGTTAATACTCTACTTTCCTTATCAATCAATAGAGTGCTGCTTGAATGCTCGGTTGTCAATGAGATAGATTATGAGATAGACTGACAATTTACAGAAGTCTAAGAAGCAATATTTCTCCGGTTAAATGTGCCATAGACTGACGTACAACTTGACCCAACTTGACTTATGATGATGGTTAGTGAACTGATCCGCCTAAAAGTCCAGCTTTTCTCTAAGAACCACTTACGGAAAGGATTTCATCTCAAATGACAAATAAGAACGCGATCAGTTACTCAAAAATCATACAAATTTGTAATAAGGATGATTAGTGGGGTATGTTATTAATAATAATAAGCTAATATCGTCAGTAACAAAACTTCTAATAGATTTTTTTTAGTTTTGCACGTTTCAAAAGTTTATTTTTACTTCCAAATTGACTTAAATCTGTTTATGCCTTCAAATATTCGTCCCTGGAAAGAAAATCAGATTTCATGTTTGGAATCAGCTGTCGTCTGGAAATATTAGAGTTATTGACAATACATGACAGTTTTGAAAGCCAATTTGAACAAAGATTTTGCTGTTGTGCCTGATACGTAAATTTATTATTTTGGAATGTTGGGATTCCCACTGATTTTAAACCTTACAATTTTAAACTTTATATATTAAAATAGCCGTAACTCCTGTAAAAGAATATATTTATAAGTTCATATGTCGTATTATTTATAGCATTTTTGGTTGTAGTCAATACACTTAAAACTACACTACAGTTAGTTTATTCCAGGCCATAAGGAATCGTTACAAATGCTAACCTGTGTTTTGGCAAACTTTCAACACAACCAAACAGGCCCTCGACCATTCCGTGGAAAATAAAATTTGTGGTAGATTTCATCTGGGAATATTAGATTAATTGACGATGCATAGCAATTTTAAAAGTCAATTTGAACAAACGATTTGCTATAATGCCTGACATCTCATGGCCTGGATTATAACAAATGAAATAACCAAGCTTTAGTGAACTTTGAACACTATCAAACACAACAGAACCTCAAACGTTCTGTGGAATCCAAAGCTTGCGGCCTTTGAAGCCATATCTAACTAAATACACATTGAACACACAGAAGGTAAAGAATATTGCAGCGCTTATGGGTGAGTCTCCTCTATTTCATTAAATCTTCCCATAAGAAAACATCTGATCTCATTTCCGTGAGTATATGATATTCAAGTAATGAGGATAATCACAGGGCATGGATATCTGAGGTAAAATCTCTACAAAGTGGGTATCTTTAAGCATACTTCATGATGTAAGCTATGCATATTCGTCTTCTTATGAGCAACATTTATCTGCAGCACACTCTATATTCAGCGTTTACTACTGAAACTTTAAACTGATAGTACATGATTTAAAGTGTGCAATAGACCCTTGAGGTTCAAGTTCTTGGTAATTGCCGCCCTTTATAAGAAGGAGATGAGGAACAATTTAAGGGAATTCTTATAAACTTGTTTTCCTGTGGTAAACAGGGCATGTGAAATAAACAACAACGTTATTGTTACCGTTTTTTATTAATGCAGTGTAACCACTACAAAGAGAAATTTTCTTAAATTTCAAAAGGTTTCTTGGTCTGAGACCACCTGTTTTTAACAAATAAAAATAACAAATGCTTGTGTCGATTATAATTTCTACATAACATGGTTACCCTATCGTATATATTTTACAAATATGCTACTATATACACCTTTAGTATGTGATGCAACCAAGATATTCAGAATGGTGGTCTACGATCAGCGGTAAAGTTAACTTTTTTGTAATGTAAATAAGAGCGGAAACTGGGCCTTGTTTGAAGATGGAAAGTTTGAATTATGACATTACTTAACTTTTCACTCCAATCTCAGTTAAACAGTAGTGGAATTAGAATATATTATATGTGGAATAGTCAGCAAGTATAACGTGGGCTAAAACATTTCACTATACGAACAAGAATTGCATCAAATTTTTTCCCATTGGAGAACTTGCAGCATTTTGCACGCATGCATATTGTGCACACAGCTTGTGTAATGTTAAGTAGGGATTGTGGAATGAGACTTTGGGGTGTAACTTATTGAAACATAATTTAAAGCTGAAACAGTAAAGTATCCAGAATTAATCATAATCAAATATAGTAAACAGTATACCCAGAAAATATTTTTGTTCTATTTCAATATAGAATTCTCTGAAAATAATAATAGTATCGTGATAAATATGATTCACAAGATTTTAATATCTAAATGCACAATATATTCTTAGGAGAAATTATATTTTCTTATTAAAAGATATTTTGCTTGTGTATGTACATTTGTTTAATTTCCCTATATTTTTCCTAACACTTTCAAACTTTAAAACTTTGTTAAACAGTATTTTCTTAAAAACAAAATAACAAATTCAGAAAATAATTCAACTGTTACCTGAATGACAGAACTTGTGTAAAACTTTGCTTCATGTTTAGGTTATTATTATGTTCAGAATCAAACCTTTATGATAAATTGCTCGTTTGATAAATTTTTACCACTTCAACACCTAGTAAAATGTTCATCTCCTAAATCCAAATACATTTCTATTACACCTTTGACATGAGTAACACACGAATTGATTGATCGATGGGAAACTCAATGGATTTGTACGAGTACTTGACCATACGAACATGATACTTGACCATGATACGAAATATCAAATAAAACATTTTATAATATATTATCCGGTGCTTAGGTGTCTGAATCATTTATAATGAACCAATTAATCCTAAATAAATAAGATTCATTAGACGTTAGATATTTTCATTTCTATATTTTATTAGTTATATATAATAATTATAACAAATTTTTTTAACACGTAACAGTAAATCCGTTCTAATGTGTTTTGATAGATAATTCGATGTATATATTAATAAGGTTAATTAAAAAATGTGGTATTAAATTTTTTAAACGAATATTATTGCTTTATTTTATTTCTCAATGTAAAAATACAGAATGGAGAAAGAGAGGCGATATAGAGGAGGGGACAGACCTAAAATCGTCCTAAATAAAACACATGGGAGAGGCCCTTGACCAGCTCTCTTGACAGGTTAACCAACTTCACTACATGGGGGTAATATCAGTATTTTTTCTTGTCTTTTCCAGAACAAACTATAACACAGTAGTTACAATCCTATGTTTTGAAACAGATCTAATATAAAATATCAGTAGTGCATAACCAATACGACATAATTCAAAGAATTCTTAATGATTATTTTATCTAATAAGTATCTTATGTACTGCACACGACAATAACACAAATACATCTTTGAACTATGTTGCTCTTTCATATATATGCTGTTTCTCTTGCGTATGTCTTTTACGTGTTATTATTAAAATATTAATCTTATATTTTGTGAATTCATTACAATGTCCTGTTTTTTTGTTTATAAATATTATACCTAAATATGAGGACAGATTCAATTTGAGGAGGCGCAATGTACTTATCGTATTATAAGTTTTAACAAGCAAATTCTGAATTGAAAACTTTTTTTTAATTGCCTCGTTTAAAAATGTTTTGGCATAACGAGATCTAAATCTAAAGGTTCTGATAGTAAAAGAGAGGAATTCAGTAGATACGTATGATGTATATAGGTCTGTATTGAACTTAGACCTAATGGTGCCCTGAGGCTAGGGGCCCTTAGCCAAGGAGGCTTGAATGAGAGATTAATGAATCGAATCGGTAGAGAAATTGAGTGACAGAGAAATCTCAAGTTCCTAAATCCCAAGGTTACGGTGATGAATATAATAAGATCACGTCAGTGTTTATTCGAACACGTATTTAAATAGTGGTCCTCACGGTTCATTCAACAATTCAGTTCATATTTAACAAGCACTTGACAAATGTTGTTTTAGCTGAAAAGGTACGTAACTTTTAACCATATTTACTAATATATTCTATGACAGGGAAAAATGACACAGTCATTAAAAACAAATGGTTATGCGAGTATATTAGTATATTTTATTCTATAGCTACAAATTAATATAGAATGGACCGTTCTCGTAAAAAAAAGGCTACCTTACTAGACACGTTTTGTTTAGGGGCTATTAAAGACGCATTCTCGAGGCTTGTAAAAGTGTACTCTTTATTGTCCTCGTGATCGATTTTTACCTCGTATGTTTATCCTAATTTGAAAGCTTTACTACTTTTCTGGCAACATAAAATTTTTGCATTTACTGTAACATACTCGAAAGATTAACAACAGAACACCCAAAGAGTTAAATTTTGCACAGCATCAAATACAAAATAATTTATTATTGAATAAGGATGAAAGATAACTTAAACATTATTGACTTTGGAATAAAGTTTAAATAAAATTTAAAGAAAAATATACATCTTTTATGCATGACATCCCATAAAACCCGTCTACTATAACATAAGGAGAACGGTATGAGCTAGAATCACATACTGGTTTTGAAACCTCGCGTCGTCGCGACTAGAAGAGGGCACCTTTCCAGAGGACTAATTATCTACCGTGGATTCCCCACTAGATTCCTCTATCCAAACCTAACCAGCGTTGATGACAATATTATCAACTAATAATTTAGATATGATTCCGACCGTTCCCTAACTATAAAACTTAGGCCTAGATGATCTATACACTGGTACCCGCCCACTCCACACAAGTGCATAACCGAACCTGTACTGGAGTATTGCGGATAATAGGAGGCTCCCATTGTTAAACCTATGGCTAATTAATCGGTCTAGCTGACTATCGTGTTCGTGGCTACTGATTGTTTACGCACCAATTTTAAACCTACTGTATTGTGGTACTTGCCGCAGTTTTTATTTCGAAACTTTCAAATATACATCAGTAAAGTTCTATATTACTTTGAAGCTAGTTTATTAATCCAAATAATTAAATATTTGTTTTAGGATTTTATTTGTCCATTTCATATTTTATACCGTTATAAATATTAAAATACTGTTTACAATATAAGGGAATAGGAAATCATTAGCAAATAATGTAAATTTCAATTTTACTATTTTTTTTATTTCATGCATTACATGTATAGTAGAAACTTCAGATGACAGTAAAAACAAACACGTAAGTGTCTTGGGATAAAACTTTTTCAAAATAATAATAATGTTCTCCTAATTGAAACATATTAAAATTGAATAGAAATGAGCCCACTTAGCCAATACTAAAAGTCACTGTAATCACTTATAAAATATCGAAAATTACCTAGTGACATTCACGCTTCAACCGCGTCAAAGGGTTTAGTGATCCGCGAACACAATGCTGCCGTACTGTATTACAGAGTGGGTGATTTTATTGGAAAGCACCTGTTAATTTAAACGTTGGGCGTTTAAATGTTGGTTGGACAGAGATAACCAGCTGAAAACGTAGCGTCGAAGCCCGTTATGAGGAGTTTCTGTGATGTCGTTACATTTTGTACACGTCCTATGAAATGTAATAAATAGGTTTCGCTAACTTCTACTTTCTGGGGCGCTAGATCGCCTTCATTATCACTCGTCTGCGTTGATTGATTATTTCGCATGCGATTAAATGGAGTATTATAACCACCCTTCTATCGATACGCATAAACATTGTAATAATATTTATCAAGTTTAAATATTCATGATTCCTCTTTTTAGATCAATATGGTCTTGATTCCAATGAAGTTATTTTAAAGGGAAATGAAAGGAATGTAACCAACCAAAAACCAATTAATGTTTCTAAATATTATAAATCGTTCACTGCATAGGCTTTTGAAGCCTAATCTCTTTTTAATTTGTTCTATGCAGTATTTTTGTTAATTGTTTTTACGGCTAATAATAGTTTTGAAATAGTTATTGAATGGACTACAGATAGTGCAAAGTAGTAACATTTCGAATAAAATACTTTATCGACTCAAATAACTCGCATTTGAATACTTTGCCAACACGACTTGTCGCGATGACTCGTTCCAGTCGTAGTGAGGTGAAAACAATCGAGTTGGAGTTTCGCCGTGCTCCGAATCGTGTATCCGGTTGGCATACCACAATCATGACGTCATGGAATTATATTTGACTAAATCACAAACTCTCACAATGACTAGCCATCGTATCACTCATTGCCCTAAGGCGTAGTTTGTAAACCTGGGCGTAAACTAAATAGCGAGTAACAAAACCCCCATAACCAAACTTTTACTATATTATGATAGATGAGTTGAAGTTTACAGTGATAGATAAACGGGCAACCACGATTAATACCGAGTCGGCCAAGTTCGTAACGACAAATAGCGAGTAACAAAACCCCCATAACCAAACTTTTACTATATTATGATAGATGAGTTGAAGTTTACAGTGATAGATAAACGGCAAACTACGATTAATACCGAGTCGGCCAAGTTCGTAACGACAAATAGCGAGTAAAAAAAACCCCATAACCAAACTTTTACTATATTATGATAGATGAGTTGAAGTTTACAGTGATAGATAAACGGGCAACCACGATTAATACCGAGTCGGCCAAGTTCGTAACGACAAATAGCGAGTAACAAAACCCCCATAACCAAACTTTTACTATATTATGATAGATGAGTTGAAGTTTACAGTGATAGATAAACGGGCAACCACGATTAATACCGAGTCGGCCAAGTTCGTAACGACTCGGATGAGTTCGCAAAGAATCGTCAGATTTCTGGCATTCTAGCAACTTTATTACAACTCAAGTAGAAGCGAATAGTAACTCAAGTGCATACTTGACTCGAGTTAATCGAGTATGAGTATTCTATTCCTCCCATCGTGAATCGCCCCTCATTACACGACCGACTGCCGCAGCTTGTGACTTTAACGGTGTTCAAATTATTATTAAAGTTTCCTGACTTTTCAGAAATAATTCAGGAATATTTCAAGGTATTTCGTCTTTTCTACGGCTAGGTCCGTTTGGTCGCACGGAGATTTTTAGCACTATGTAAAAGTTTCAAAAAAAATATGGTAACTTTAGATTTAAATCCACACAAACTTTCAAATGCTGCACATAAAGAAGGTGCATTTTTACAATAAGTTTATTGAGTTTATTTTTAATTTTTTTTTCGCAAAAACTTAACATTCAGTACCTACAATTGGTTGATATTATATACATGCTGAATAAAATAGAATTCAATAATTTCATTACATTAAAGAAATATTATCACTTTTTAACACTTTAGATTAAAATTTACACAAATTTGCACGCACATTAAACAAGATGCTAGTTTATTTGTTATTGAATTATATATTAACTTTTGTGGATCTTTTTCATTTTATATTATACAAACTTTTAAGTGATTTAAATATTCGATGTTAGTTAATCGACAGTTAAAAACTGAAACTTAATTATTTGGTCGTTGATATCACATATATGCTCCATAAAAAAGAGAATTTTCAATTATGAACCTGATTCAAATTATTATTTATTGCGCAGTTACACTAATATACTTATTAAGTATCACAAAATACCATGTGTCAGTTATAAAGCCTACTAATTCCCATAGCCACGAATTTATGAATAAGATAAATTAAGAATACTTTATAACAAAAGAGTTTGTTCAATTCAAATTCATACACATTCGTTGTATTTAAGGATTCTTATCAATTAAATATCAACATGAAACGAAACTAAAGTTACTATAAACTTTTCTTATGTTCCAATATTTCAGTTAGCACTTTACACACAAACTTTCAAAATGTTTAACGTAGTTACTGTTCTACACAATATGTTACCTAACTATGACCGTTTTAAAAATTCCAACTATACACATATGTAATAAGCTTAATTAAAAATGATTCAATTATATTTGTAGTCTGTATTTTTATCCTCTACACTGTAATATTCATCATTAATTAATTGTATCTGAGTTATCCATATATAACACTGCAGTTTTAAAAAACATTTCATTCATCGTTGCATTATTTCTAAATTTTAATGTAAGGTGTTCCAAAATATAGACCTTATATGATCTAATTAAAGACTAGTTGAAAAGAAACACTAATGAAATATGTTCGAAAAAATATTCTGAATTGAGAATGTAGCCTACCTTCTTCTCAGGTTTTTAGACGTTATTCTATTTAGTATTAATATACGACAGTTATTTTATTAATTTCTTAATTCATGAACTCTCACAGCAAGACTATAGAAGTAATAAAACATCATAAAGTTTATGTTTGTGCACGTTATACAAATCCCTTAAAACTTACAAGGCTGCGCCATATTACATCTACATTCACAAAGTCTAAAATATGACTATTTTTAATTAATTTTAAGTACTTATTAAGAAATAATAAAAATTCATTTAATTTCTCTTTTGGTACAGAGTACATACATTAGTCTGTATCCCATTAACTCTTAAGTCCACAGAGCTGCATTGCTGTAAAACCGTATTTCCAAATTTCGGACACGTCTGCAACATCACCGGAAACGCGGAAATCGTGTGTTCACCGGAAACTACATTAGTGGCGAGGAGTTGATGGATTACCGCGAGCCGGTGCAATATCCAGGCGGGCTTTAGCCGTAACAAATTATCGGTAGAGTATCAGCAGCCTGAGCACGGCCTTCCATCCGTCAATAACACCTACTGTGTTCAGGTGAGGGAACACCTTTTACTGCAGATGAACAGACTCTTGGTTATTAATTCTCTTTCTAAACACCCTTCATTATTTCTAATTATATGAAGCCAAAATCGGTTCAGATATGAACAAAATTATTTATTCGGTTAATTATTTCTTGATTAACCTCCTACATCACACATCTCTACATACATTCTAGGACGGTACATATTGGAAGCAAAGATACGAGTGTAACAGAATTTTTTGTTTGGAACTGATATAAATACTACTAACAAATACATTATCTGTGTACAAACTCTGGCAATGTTACGACCCGACTACCCGACTACTGCCGTATAACAATAACAGAACCGGTAACAGCACCAGAACCACAGTGACTGCACTCCAACTGCCAGACTGCTTTAATATCCCATTTCAAACTTGTTGATGCACAGAAAACGTACACATTTCATTATATAACTAGCAGAAAGCTTAGTAATGATGGAACTATGATCGGTTCTTTACATTAGAGTTGTTTAATATAACAATATTTATAATAGCGTTATCTAAACGGTGGAACAAAATCGTGAACCTGTCCGCAAGATTATATAATACATTTTTGAGCCAGATTATCCTAATGATTCTAACAAATATTTCAATGATTTAATTGTTGGATATTAGTATATTTTTGACAAAATTTTAAACATTTAACTATACAGGTCTTTAAACAATCATTCCTTCCTCATTTCTAAACTATTTTAGACAAACCCGAAAACTTGTAGGATGTCAACCCTAACCTTCTTTTCCAAATTAATAAAATTTCTGAGTAAATCTCCTTATAGTGCTGAAGTGGAAACTCCGTCCTTGTAATACATGTTCTAAATAAAATTGTAAGGTACGATACTCATAATAATAGTACAAAAAATCCTATTTATTCGCTTATATAAATGTAAGAAACTCAATAAAAACCCTCATCGCTGAAAGCTTCATTGAACAAATAAAGGATTAAATTCTGGTAGGAGATCTGCTAAAATTTTAAACTAGCAAAGAAGAAATGTTTTACATATTAGTTTCATGCTCAATGTAACTATATCAAGTATGTTATCTTTCATATAAGCACTCTTACGTATTTTTCCTTTTTATAACTGTTCAAGGTATATTGAATTCAACGTATAAAAAATGTAAAAATCACCAATTAGAGACAAAATCTATGGGTTTATGATTTTGTCTATAGAGATCGTAATGTAAAGGGAAAAGTAAAAACATTTATCTAGGGGAACCATTAGTCATAATATAATTCCGATTTTTAATCCCTATACATTTAATAGTCTAAAATATAGAAAGAGGTAGGCTACACTTTTGATCACATTAAAATACACAACATTTATCTCTCAGTGACCAATTATGCTGAATCCGTTATATTACTCGTATATTCAAACATATGCTTCTTGCTGTACTCCAAGTTCCAACTGACAGTTATAGATATTAGGACATGAATTACATTAATCAACTGAGTAATATGTTTACCTGTTAATACTGTACTTCCGATTCAATCAATAAAGTGCCCCATTAATGCTCGGTTGTCAATGAGATAGACTTACAATTTACAGAGGTTTAAGAAGCAATATTTCTCCGGTTAAATGTGCCATAGACTGACGTACAACTTGACCCAGCTTGACTTATGATGATGGCTAGTGAACTGATCCGCCTAAAAGTACAGCTTTCCTCTAAGAACCACTTACGGGAAGGATTTGATCACAAATGACAAATATGAACGCTATATATTACTTAAATGTTATACAATTTACTCAATAAGGAAGAGTAGTGGGGCATGTGATTAATAAGAATAAGATAATGTGATCAATAGAAATTACTTTACAAAATATTTTAGTTTTACACTTTTCAAAAGTTTATTTTCAACTTATAAATTTATTGAAATATGCCTTGTAACATTCCTTCCTGGAAAGAATATCAGATTTCATGTGTAGCTGTCGTCTGGAAATATTAAATTAATTGATGATAAATAATATTTTTGAATGTCAATTTAAACAAAGATTTCTCTATAATCCCTGAGAGGCAAATCTATTTTTTTCGGATGTTTGGATTCCATCGACTTCAAACCTTAAAATTTTAATCCTTAGATATTGAAATAGCCGTAACCACGCAAGAATGTACTTTCTAAGAATGTATTTATAAGTCCATATGTCGTAATATTTACAGCAGTTTTGGTTTTTCGTTTATTCCAGGCCATAAGGGAATTATTAAAAATGCTAACCTGTGTTTTTGCAAACGTTTAACATTATCAAACAAAACAGGACTTTGATTCTTCTGTGGCATCTAATTTGTGGCTTTTAAAGCTATGTCGAAGTGAATTTACATTGAACACAAAGAACATGAAGAATGTTATCGGGCTAAAGTGGGAGTAATCCTATTCATCATTCACATTTCCATAATGGGATATCTGATTTTATCTTTATGAGCAGATGATCTTGAATAATATGCCCAAATCACAGGGCATGGATATTTCAGGCGATATCCCTACCCTGGGTACTCCATTATGTAGGCTATGTATATTCTTCTTCTTAGGTGCTAAGAGAAACTGCGGAACACTCGATATTGAGCGTTTTTAAATACTACTGAACTGTAACATTACAGGGCTTCTATTTAGAGACTTCTATATGCCCACGAAGTTCAACTGCTTGGCAATAGGCCACCCCTTAAAGAAGAAAAACAGGAATATTCTACGGAATTCTCGAAAACTGTTTAACTATTTAAACATACCAAGTGAAATAATGTTTTTGTTACAAGTGTTAACAAGGTTTTTTTTTACTTTTTATCTTAATAAAATATAAGCCCACAAATTCGAAGTTTGTAAAATCTAGTCACAAGGTCAGAAACAACAGTGGCCATGTGTCGATAAATTTCTTTTTCTACAATGGAAATTAACGAATGATTATGTTAGTATAATATGCATATAACATGTTAGTTATGTTCCAGTTTTGTATTTTTATATCTCAATGCTGAAATATCCAATATATACCATTACTACCTTTGAGCAACCAAGATATTTAACATGAATAAACCAAGTTCAGCAGTAAAGTTAATGGTTGAAATGTGGAAAAAACTAGGTCTTGCTTGAGGATAGAAAGTTTGAATTATTACTAAATTTTTCACTCCAATGTAGGTTTAAATGTAGTGAAATATGAATATATTACCGATGAAATTGTCAGTAAACATAGCGTGGATTAAAACATACCAATAAATGGACAGGAATTACGTGAAACTAATCCCATCTGTTCATATAGCATTTTGTGCACTTCCATATTGTACACTATTGTATTTGGTGAGACAACTCTGGAAAGTACGAGTTGTCGCGTGCTCACTTTGAGTAGAAAAGACGACCAGAACTAGGAGACAACCCTGAACCGTAGCCATTCTGAATAAACTGTGTTACGAGTGCAAGGTACTATTTGGACTAAGTGCAGTAAGTTGTTTCCTCAGTTTCTTGTACTCAAAATTCAAAACAACCCAGATATTCGGGAAAGGTTCGAGGTTATTAAGATAAAAGAATCCAAAAATTAGGAGCTCGTTCAGTTGGTACATCCAAAATTTAACAGTATTTGTTTAAACAAACGCATTTTTATGTTAGCGTAAGCATATCAGAATCATAAACTTATAAAATAATTGAGATTCAGTAGGCTTCGGATTTATTTATTTCTATATTACATTTGTTAAATATAGGGATTATAACTAATTTTTGAACGTCATAAACAATTAACAGGAAATACTTTTTTATATATTTTTGTATATAATTCGAGGTAAAATTAATAAGGTTGAATTACAGCCATTGGTTACATTCCGTCAAACTAATATGATTGCTTTCATTTCATTTCTTAATATAAATTTACAGAATGGAGGAAGAGAGGCGATATAAAAGAGGGGACGGACCTAAAATCGTCCTAAATAAAACACATGGGAGATGCCCTTGACCAGCTCTCTTGACAGGTTAACCAACTTCGCAACACGGGGGTAATACCGGTTATTTTTCTTGTCTTTTCCTGATCAGATTACATCACAGAATTCTCAATCTTACTGTTCTATACTCTAAAATACCAGAGGTGTATAAGTTATACTAAGTGTACACTCAAACTGAAACCAAAATGCCTTAATGTGTATGATAATTCAACGGATTCCCAATAATTCTTTTATCTAATAAGTCTCGTATGCACTACATACGAAAACAGCCACAATAAATCTTTGAGATATATTTTTTTAATTTTCTGCGGTAACAAGTTTTGCACTAAGTCAAAAATATCAAGTTAATTACCTTTTCCGTCATACAATAATTTAGACTGATATAGGACGTTTCTGAGTCATCTAATGCAACTCTTTGAGATTCCATAGAGGTTAGCCTTCTTGGATCTACCGGTGCCATGGGCTAGATCTCCGTGTCCTTAAAATGCATCCTTACGGCCATGTTGTCTATGTTGTATATTCACCCACCTAATTTTAAAACAGCTTGGAAATACGTAACTATGATACATAAATAAACTGTGACGAGAAATAATATACCTCCACCTGTATAATTCAGGCACATTCTTTAAAATCAAGCACACAAAATGTAGAGCCAAAGGCATTTTTCCTTTCCCCTTCCATTTCGCGATCATCGCTGTTGTACTTTTGTTTTAGGTGGTAAGCCACCATGAAACGGGATGTGCCAATATTGATTTATCCGTAGATGGCATTTACCAACTGTGGTGTGTGAAAATTAATATGCACAACACCTACATTGTGTATTGATATGATCTGTACTTCATCTGAACCATACTGATCTTTCATGTATATGCTATTTTTTTGCGTAACTTTTTCATGTTCTTAAGCTTGATTTTGGCAATTTCACCACCACGTGTTATTGATTTCTTTATCACTTTTTTGTTTCCGGCTTTTCATCAGTTTAAATTTTACACATAAATTTAATATGAGGACAGGTCAATTTGTGACGAAATAGTCTACAATTGTTATCATATAATAAGGTTAGCAAGTATAACTTACTTACTTTTTTCTAATAGTAACGTTTAAAGAGGCTTAGGCACAACAGGATCTGGGCCTAAAGGTTCCGACAGTAAGGGATCTGAATGCCGGGGTTATGAGCTAGAAGGGACTGTAGAGAATCAATGGAGTACTGAAACTAAGAGCCCATAGCTAAGGAGCCTTGAATAAAAGATTAATGAATCGGATTGATAGAAAAATTGGGCCACACCCGAAATTCCCAAATCCCTAGGTACAGTAATGTATATAATCAGGTCTCTTCATTTTTTCGTTAAACACATATTTGAGTAGCGGTCCTCACGCTCCATTCAACAATCGAATTTTTATTTGACAAGCACTTGACAACTGTTGATTTATGTGAGGAGGTAACATAGTTATGACCATTATACTAATATTTTCTCTCACAGTAGTAATATAATAATGACACAGTTCTCATTAAAAGCAAATGGTTATGAGAGTGTATTAGTTTCTTTGTATTTTGCTGCTACAAACTAATAAGGTTTGTAAAAACCTTATTGTAAAAACCGTTCTTCTAAAAACAGTCATCTTACTAGGCATATTCTGTTTAGAGTGTAGAAGTATATATAGAAGCATTCTTATGCGCGGAAAAAGTTTATTTTTTATTGTTCTCTTGATTGATTTAAAGCTTGTATGTTTCTTAATTAGAAAGTTTAACTTTTCTGATCACTTAATATTTTCTCTGATTGTCTCTGACTACTGCGTTGAAGGTTTCCTGTGAATTGGTGGCCATTTCTGTTGAGCTAGACAGTGGGAAAACTTTATATTGTTGGGGTATATAGGACCCCTCCTTAATTGCAAGGAGGTCTTCTACAAAAATATTTATGATTGTCTTTCACAGGTTGTGAAAGGGAGTGCAAATACAATTGTCCTGGCGATTCCAATATTGATTTAGCGGTTCTTCCAACGACTCCAAAACTATACTAAACGATATGCTGTCCTTTGGTCTTCGCCAAACCATTCGTTCGTATACACGAGAGTTTAAGAAGTCTAGAACCCTGATTGATCATATATACACAGATATACCTGAACCCTGTTTTTCGAGATCCTGTTATAGTGTCATACTTAAGTGACCATCATGCACAGGCTGCAATTGTTGGCTCTCAATCATCTTCAAAGTCATCACCAGCTCTTTTCCGCTACAACCGTGTTTTCTCAGAGGAAAACATTAGTCTCTTCAAATATTACTTGAATAAGGAAAACTGGGCTGATTTGTATTCATCGACTGACTTAAATGCAAAGTTTTGAGCTGTTCTTGAGTCACATTGACTATTATTTCAACGTTTGTTTCCCCTTGGTCAGGATAAAGGTCCCTTCAGAGAGTAGGGACAAGTGTAGGATTAAGCTAGATGGTGAGGCGATAAGGGTTTAGGGAACAGTTTAAGATCCTCTTACTTGGAATCGAAAGATTTGCCTTCTGTCCACCCCCTTAGGCAAAGATATCTTGGCCTCAAGAAGTTGTATCGTAAGCTTATTCTGAAACTTAAGTCTGATAGTGTGGCTAAGCGGCTCAGAACGTCATCTAATAAAACCAAACCACTTTGGGGGATCGTTTAATCAGAGTCGAGGTTCACATGACTTTAAAAAGTACCAAAAAACCAGAAATCAGGAATAATTTAGGAGAGGTTGTTAACGATCCCTCAGAAGTGTGTAATATTTTCAGTGATTATTTTCTTAATGTGGGTGATAAGTCCAACAAGGTTCCGCCTAATATTAGCTCTTCTGCCTTGAGCACATGTCCTCTGAATTCGTTTTTTCTTGTCGCCTACTAATCCTATGGAGATTGCTGAGTCAGTTTCCGCAGCCTAAAATCAAAGAATTCCGCTGGTTCAGGTGGAATATCATCTGCTTTGTTGAAAAACGTAGTCTTAGAGCTGGCAGAGCCACTCAGTGAATTTATTAATCATTCATTTTCAATGGGTATATTTCCTGACTGTTTGAAACTCGCTATGGTCACCCCTTTGTACAAGAAAGGCTGCAATCTGGACTGTTCAAATTACAGGCCGATTTCTGTAGTTTCAACCTTCTCTAAAGTTATAGAGAAAATAGTATTAAAAAGGCTTTGGAGTTTCCTACAGCACAACAAGCTGATGTTTCAACATCAATATGGGTTCACCCAAGGAAAAAGTACTGTTGACGCAATGTTCTGTGTCGTGCAGAACATTGTTGATACTATTGACTCGGGTAACCGGTCTAGTGGCTTATTTTTTGATTTAACTAAAGCCTTTGATTTAGTTGATCACGTTATTCTTCTAAATAAATTGTCTATCAGGGGATTAGAGGTGTCGCACTTCAGTGGTTTCAATCATATCTGGTCAAAAAGGGCACAGTTTGTTAAGGTTAGTTTCTATTGATGAGTCAAATAAAATCTGCAATAGTTTTTTTCCACGAAAGGAACTATCAGCAAGGGCGTGCCCCAAGGTTCAATTTTGGGCCCTGTCCTTTTTTTAATCTTTATCAACGATCTTTGTAAGGGCTTAACTGTGTCAAACTTGTGCCTATATGCAGATGAACACGTCACTAACGTTTTCTAATTCCTCCAGAGATCACCTGGAACTCGACACATTCTTAGAAGGGAATGCACTTGTCAATTGGCTTGAGCAAAACAGTCTTCAAGTAAATGTCTCAAAAACTACACTCATTGAATTTTCAATTAACAGCCATTCAAGCAAAAGTTTGCTCAGTATTCATTTGGGTGATGAAGCTGTTTTCTCAGAATGCTCCGTAAAATTTCTTGGCCTTATTATTGACTGCAATTTGTCTTTCCATCTCCATATAGAGCATGTATGTAGGAAGCTGAGTCAGGGTATCTTTGTGCTCAGAAATCTGGGCTCATTTCGCATCAACTGAAATTCTTACTGCTACTTATTATGGCATCATCTATCCATTCATATCTTACGGGGTTTCCATTTGGGGTTCTGAAAGCACCAAAACTAAGTCTGTGTTTAGGCTTCAAAAGAAAGCTTTAAGAAAATTTGTCATGTCCCATCCAGAACCTCATGTGCTAACCTTTTTTCCTCCAACAAACTTTTAACTTTTCCTTCCATTTATATTCTGGAAACCTTATCATTTCTTCATAAAAACTTTCACCTTTTTAATAGATTTTTTTCCGACTCACATGTATGGAACAAGAAGTAAACCCAGATGCATTATGAGAATATCCCGCCACACTCCACCTCATTTTTTGAAAATCATTTAAAATATTCAGCAGTAATTCTTTTTAACAGTTCTTCCATTAAGCTTAAGATTAGTCCAAGATTACACAGTTTTTAGAAAAAAATTGAAATGGTTGTTGATCGAGAAGGCTTACTATTCTGTTAAGGACTTTTTAGCTGATAAGATAGTGTAAACTTGAAAAAAGTAAAATTATTTTATTGAGAGACATTATTATATTTTGTTATGATTTGTTGACTTGGCATATACATTGATAACTATGTCTACATGCTGAATAAAGAATTTGAATTTGAATTTCACAGTCAATGCAACACACTCGAAAAATTAACAGAAAACCCACATAATAACATTTTGCTGGGAGTCGAATACAAACTAATTCGCTATCGAGTAAGGATAAAAAATAACATACAAATTATGTGCTTTGAGCAAAAGAGGTAAATGAAATTTTAAAAAATATATACAATTATTATACACATTGTCCCAGGTCACCCGTCCACTATTTATATAAGCAGAACGGTATGAACTATAATGTCAAAGTTTGAATCTTGAAAATTTCAAAAGTTTATTTTGAATATTTTATTGAGGTTTTTTCTTATCCATTTCAAAATAGTTACTAAAGTTATACAATATTAGTATGCTTTCTATTTTCTATATCCCCAAGTAATAAGGGTTGCTTTTATTATTCGGTCCTGTTTAATTTATTATTTTATATAAAAATACCTATCAAACTATAAGCAGAATCACAAGGTAGGATTATAAATTTTGTCATATCCCCCTACTCTAAATTTTAACAAATCACAATTTGAATTAAATTAAATATGTTTAATAAAAAGTTAAGCCAAGCCGGGTTATATCTTAAATCAAAGATATTTTAAACTGAGCAACTTTTAAAGTGAATGTTTTGTTATATCTCTCCTTTTCAAAATGAAGGGCAAAAAGAAATTGTGCTATTTCTCCCAAACATTAAAGTGCAGAATAAACTAAAAGGCTAGTTGAAAATGACTAGAAAATATTATTAATTCAACTTACTATTGTATATTACATGAATTATTTGTGTAATAAGAAGGTTAGATGACAGGAAAATCAAACGTATAAATGTCTTAGTGATACACATTTGAAAAAATAACAATAATTTTCTCCTAATTGAAGTTACCTAGCTATGGAACACATAAAATAACCATTGAATAGAAATGAGTCAACAATTTAGCCAATACTAAAACTTCACTGTAATCACTTACAAAGTATCGGAAATTACCACGTGACATTCGCGCTTTAGCCACGTCAAAGGGCTTGTGTGGTCCCCGAACACAATGCTACCATATTGTATTACAGAGAGAAAGAGTTTTTATTGGAGAGCACCGGTTAATTACAAAGTCGGCCGTTTAAATGTTGGTTTGGACAGAGAGCACCAACTGCAAACGTAGCGTCGAAGCCCGTCATGAGAAGGCTCTGTGATGTCGTTACGTTTTGAACTCGTCTTCTGAAATGTAATAAATAGGTTTCGTTCGCCGTTTACAATAAAGCTGTTTACAAAGCGTTGTCTATTGAATACAAGGGATTTGTAACGCCTTAACTGATTATACCGCACTTTTCCTTATTTACTCAAATTTAAATAGAGTATAATAAACTGTTTTGAGTCGATATAAATAAGTACTAAAATAATATTTATCAAGATTGTTAATCTTTGTAAATCGATATTCTGTTAATCTTTTTCGATTTAAAGGGAGTAATCTTAAAGGAAAATGTCAGTAAAATGTTAAATATATTATCCAACTAAAACCAATTCATTATTTTAAGTATTATAAATTGTTCACTACAAGTTACTAGGCTGTTCAAGGCCCTCATGTAATTTTATGTTATTTAAATAGGTTTTTGGTTTGTTTTCCAACCAGTAATAGTTCATGGAAGGATTGAAGATAGTATAAAATACAGATGCGATGAATATTTTAACTACTCGAATAACTCGGATTCGAATACTTTGTCAACACGAGTTGTCTTGCTGACTTACTCCGGTCCTAGTGAGTTGGAGTTTTGCTGAGGTACGAGTCGTCTATCCGGCTGGCATGGCACAGTCAAGATGGCAATAAATTATATTCGAGTAATTCGCAAACCCTCACAACTAATACCACCAAACGCCATCTTTAAGTATTGTTTGTAAAAATACGCTCATTTTAATTATTCAGAATTAATAACATGTCTTCTACATAGGTTGTAAAACGTTCTTCTATTTAGTATTAACATTCACCAGTTTATTAATTTCTAAATTCATAAACTCACACTATAAGACTAAACAAATAATAAATATTCGTATAGTGCCTTTTTGTGATTGTTATATAAATGATTCTACATTCCTTTAACTTAAATACCACGAAACTGCATTGCTGTAAAACCGTATTTCTAAATTTCGAACACGTCTGCAACATCACCGGAAATGCGGAAATCGTGTGTTCACCGGAAACTACATTAGTGGCGAGGAGTTGATGGATTACCGCGAGCCGGTGCAATATCCAGGCGGGCTTTGGCCGTAACAAATTAACGGTAGAGTATCAGCAGCCTGAGCACGGCCTTCCATCCGTCAATAACACCTACTGTGTTCAGGTGAGGGAACACCTTTTACTGCCGATGAACAGACTCTTGGTTATTAATTCTCTTTCTAGAAACACCCTTTTTTTAATAGCAGATGCCAATCGCCTTTTAAGACCTATTCTGTCCATCCTTAAGGCCCACTGACCTATGCGAGGATCTTATCTAACAGAATAAGGAATAGAGTCGATACAGAAAAATCGTTAACTGCAAATAGTCGATGGTCCTAATAATATCGATAGTGATGGTCGATTAAATAAGGTCGATGTTACTGATAAAAAGTGCTAGGATCTCAGACAGGATTTGAACCTGCGCTATCTCTAACTCAGACCCAAAGTCCTATATCTTACACCGCTCGGCCACCAGCTCTCCAAATTATTTATGATAATTTGGCACAAAAATCTGTTTAGATACAAATATAATTTGTACATATTATATATCATATATTATCTACTTGTATACTCTCACAATAGAGATAGGAGGCAAAGATACGAGGTAACGGAATAACAAATCTCGTCTGTGTTTGAAACTATAAATTGCTATTATCAAAAACATAATCTGTGTACTTACCATGGTCATGTTATTACCCGACTACCTGACCTCAGCCGTATAACAATAACAAAACAAGTAACTGCACCGTAACTGCAGACTGTTTTAATCTCCCATTAACTGTCTGACAAACTTGTCCCAAACTTGTTACACGGAGAGCATCGAAATGTTATTGTTTAACTGAGTGAACACATCATAACGACGGGGCAGGTATATTCGTTATCATAACAAGAATTATACTTGCTGAGCGTTAGCAAAGCGGTGGGCAAACCGTGATTTCTGTATTTACTCGTGTGTACTTGATTGTCACATTTAATCTATACATTATTAATACAGGTTCTCCTATATTTATATCTTAAACATAATGCATATGCTCAGGACGATTAACCATAGAATACATTTATGTAACCATTCAAACATGATTAATGTATTTTTAGTTGTTTTCAACTGAAATATATAGCTTAAAATATCTAAAAAAAAAATAAGGTAAAGATCTCCAACACCTATAATTCTGTTCGCAATGTATCATATACTGTTTTCCGTAAAGTATTAAGGAGTAGTGGGTGTTCCTCAGTCATTTCCCATCATCTGCATAGTAACCGGATTATAGGTATCGTCGTCATAGTTAATAACATTTTGAAATTTCTTTTCTCATTACCAAATATTTTTAAAAATTAGTTGGACGGTAACGTTTTCATCACATTGATAATGCTAAGCATTTACTTATATTTGGTCAACATGTACACTGGTTTTTTTTTTAATTATTCTCACGCTATTTCTCTACTTATTCCAAATAAGCACCACCCTTTAGTATTACTGCTTTGAAATAAGTGAAATAAGTAATGCGTCATATAGTAAGGAATGGTTCCTCGGTATGTTAATACTTACTTCCGTTTCAATCAATAAATACTCCTTGAATGTTCAGTTTTCTATTAGATAGACTGACAATTTATTAAGGTTTAAGAGATCAGTATTTCTCCGGTTAAATGTACCATAGACTGACGTACTACTTGACCCAGCTTGACTTATGATGATGGCTAGTGAACTGATCCGCCTAAACTCCAGCTTTCCTCTAAGAACCACTCACAGAGAGGATAGCAAATACGAAAGACGAATTGCTGAAATGTCATACATCTTATACAAAGAAGATGGCAGGAATTAATGTGGTCAGATTGAATTGTGCCCACAACAAGTAAAGTAGAGCATTAATTGTTTAACAGAGTAATTTTTAATTCAAACAAAAATAAATATAATAATAAGATTATATCTAAATATGAAATGCTGATTAATTATAAATACCTTTGATTTCTGCATCCTAAATTTATTAGAATTTTCTTTTAAACTATACTAGTTGGTTGAAAACTATAGGTGTTGAAATGAGGTTGCAACCCATATAAGAACTATATTTTTTATTTTACAACTGTTCTATTCCCTGCAAAAATGAAATTGACTCAAACATATCTACCCCATGACTTACAAAGAAAAAATCCATTTTCATGAGTACCAACAACTCATAGGGGTTGCAATAGAGTTGCACAACCCCCATACTTCCCGATGGCCTACAGCGAAGAAGACCTGAAGAAATCTGACTCAAACATGCCTCATGACTTACAAAGAAAACAAAAGCATATTCAAGCAAATTAACCGCCAATAGTGGCTAAATAGCTAAACAGGGGGACCTCTCAAAGACCCATGTTTTAGTTTTCCAACTTCCCACTGTCCCATAAAGGAAACATGAGACACACACCTGCATTGTGAGCAGACTACCTGCACAGGAAATATATAGGTCGGAGGTAGATTAAAAGTGTCGGACATAGACGCTCATTTATTACAGTAGACTTTTCAGAACAATGTATGTATGAACCTTCTTGATCAGGTCAAGAGTGTACACGATACTGACGCACCGGGAATAACTCAGACAGAAAGAAATTACAGAGACAGAAATATTGAATGTTTTACTAAAGTAAACATCTCAGGCCGTGTATGTAAATAGTGTTTTACCGTGGAACAATGTGGCGTTTGAAATATATTGATTCGAGCCATAAATGCTTCTTAACGCGCTAAATCTGAAAAAGCCATTAGCTATGTTGTTTAACTTTTGAAACTCTTAACAATGAACATTTAAGTTATACGTAGCATAAACATATTTACTTCCGCTCCAAATTATTCTAGGCCTCCATCATATTACATCATAGTTGCTTATCTCAGATTAATATGACCTTGGGATTTTCCCACTATGGCCAAAAATAGTTCAAGTGTTGCTGAAATTGTTGCAGATAAATTTGTGTAACTTGCACTTATAACAATTTTTCAGGGTTCCAGACACATTAGTCTTTTAAATTAAATTCCAATTATCAGGAACTGGATGAGAAAATTTGAATTCCTTCCAGTGATCATCACGAAATTTCAACAGTGTTTATTATGGCATTTAAAAACGATATGCCTATGGGTACTTGGTAGTAAGAAATCACGTGCAAGGCCGCACGTAATTAGTTAGTAATTAAACTTTCTCAGTAAAACCTAAATTCTTGTTTTCTTTAAAAGACACACACAACTCTCCAATAATTGTGTGTTTTATTTAAAAAAAATATTTCTTTTCTAATAAGAAGAGCTCTTCCTTCAATAAATATTGCATTTTTATTATGATGATAATACAGCATTTCAAACACTCGTGAACATTAATGACCTTAGACAGAATTTCATCTACACACACACACACACACACATATCTTTTTGTATATATAGGCTGTTCTCTAAAAGAACAGCCTATATTTTAATTAAAAGTATTCTACTGTTCTAAATTGCTTGAAAAGAGGTTACTACAAAAGTTAAACAAACCATTGTAAAACAACCAATTGTCTTAAGCACTTTCAAAAATAGTATTCATGTTTAGAAAGAATCAAACGCACTACTAAATAATATCACAACACATTAATAATCGAGAAATAAATTACTGGTGATGAGAGGATAACAGGATGTTTTACACTTTCCACCGTTATGCATTATATAACAACAGACACATAACTTTTCTAGAACTGGCGTCTTTCCTCTTTATAAGGTGACACTTGTTTTCAATGTGGTCAAAGTAGGCACTATTTTGTAAGAGTTTTAAATGGAATGTGGTATGAAGAATGTGACAAGGTCTCCCGTAGTCGAATTGTCACATTGACTACTAGACCTACTACTGTTAGAAAGTGGCCCGGCCCTTCTCTGGCTCTGGCCACCTGGTGGACACTAGGTGACAAAATTTGTACAAGTATTCCTATTTCTTCAGTAAACCTTACCATCGAACCTAAAAACTCAATTTAAGGCTTGTTTATAACAAGAGTCTTTTTAACTTTGTTGACAGCCCAAATGTGTATGTATTTTCATGAACAGAAGGAATATGAATACTAGTTAATTTTATCGATTAAATCATGTACAGAATGTTAATATAAATCAATAGGTCAATCAGTAATTATGACTCTGCCTATTTGCAATATATCAGTAGATTTGATGAGCAGTTTTTGATACGCAACTTTATAGATTTTATAGGGCTCTTAAGAAACAATCCCATATCGATGTATGCCATTTTGTCCAGCAATCGTGCGAGTAGTTTTCAGAGCAGTGGTTCATGCTGGATAATTACTTAATTTAAATTTGCAAACTAACCTATTATCATTATATCTAATAATACCTCCTATTTATTTTTTGCTGTTTTCTTTGCACGACACAGAGCATACACTCCCGTATGTTGTAATCACTAACATTAGGGGTTCACTGTCTTTGTCCAGTAACAAACTAAATCTACAAGTTAAATACAATCCGAATCGCCTGAAAAATCCGTAATTTATAAGCTTCTTTTTTGAAATTTTAAAATTGTCATGCAGTTGCAGAAAATGTCGGACAAGGTTTCATCATTGCCTCCTGATAAGTTCCCTCGGTATGTGGTGGATTGGAAAATCTTGCTTCCGTCTCTACTCGTGGCTGTAGTTCTTACCGTGGTTCACGAGTCTAGGTTTGTCCGCCGAACGGTTAAGCCGATTTGCTGATAAGTCTCTATAAACATGTTTTGACGGTGATGTGCCGCGACTTATGAGTAACTTTGTTAACTAATTTTGCGAGTATTATTTATCATTTTTATAGTTACTATCATTTTATAGTACCTGCAATCAATCAATCATTCTATCGATGCTGAGCAGATTTTTTAAAATCTAAAATGAGTCGGTGGGTGTGAGACTTTTTCACGTGCTTTGTTTTAAAGGTGGTCTGAGAGGAAACGCTCAAGTTTCAGTCGAGCAAGGACATGTAAGGGCTGACGGAATGAACAAAATTTAATACGAAGTATTTCCTCAAGCGCCAAGTATTTACTTTTCAAAACGTTGGTAGACTTCAAAATTGAAGATTTTTGGGATCTGAATACTGTTACAGGTAAAATAGGTGAGCTTACAGGAAGCAAGCACAAAAATCCTTTTTTATTTAAAGACTACCTCTAGGTAAAGTGTAGCAATTGTTTAATGAAGCTAACACATCAATAATAGATAAACAGATATGGGAAATGTTTCTAATCTTTGCATGCAATATGAAGTACAGAACATTTTAGAAATATTTTTAGAGATTAATTAGAGATGTCTATATGCGATATATGTGACTTAATATAATCTTGTGATCCTTAAAAATGATACGTAATGTTTTGTTTACTTTAAAATAGTATTTTTATGTATTGTTTTACTTTCTAGGATTCCACATTATTTGGTCAACTTAATTTGACACTAAATGTTGCACTCCAATTAGCCAATTACAAGAATTTCCTACACTAATTGTACCTGTACAGATGTAGTTTAAACGCATCCTGCATATAACACACCAATATTACATTAATTGGTTCATGTTTTAATTAATACAATCAAATCACTTGGTTATTTTGCCCGATTAGGTCAGTTCCTGTTATTATAAATTAGCTTATATTGGTTGTTTTGTGGTAATCGTAATAATCTATATATTGTTCCGTAATAGCACATAAATATTGCGATTGTCATCTATGTATCATTACAGTATAGATATGATTTACTCCAGAAAACACAGTAATAGAAAATACTGTATTTTATATTATATCATCTTATATTTAAATTGGATTTATCATCTTTTGTTACATTTATTGTATAAGAACTCCTGAATTATTTAAAACCCTAATTCAAATTACTCGTTTAGAACCAAATGTCCTGAAACATATTCAATATTAAATCTAGAAACTAATTATATTTCACAGTCAAGCAAAACTCTAAAGCAGAACATTTACCAATTCAAGTTAATTAATTGTAATAAATTTGTTTCAATTCCTCACAATGCACAAATGTACTGTGTATAGTTTGAGTGAAAAATTTAAATAGTTAATTTTAATTTAAAATATTTATAAAATATGAACATTCTATTTATTTAGTCAGTAGATTAACTAATTACAAATATGCTTTTATTTGTATACTAATTAATAAATATTTATTCCAATCCACTTTATATTACTACTCAATCAATTACAATTAAATGTAACTACAGTAAAGTTGCTTTTTTGTAACATAATTTTTAATTAAATTTCTAGAAATACTGTATAAAATCAAGACGCGATAGAATTTTACGTTCTATTTTTTATTTATACTTCCAGTTATACTTCCAACCCAACTATTTTAACAGTTAACTTTTTTCTCACTATTCCCATGAGGGCCAATTGAGTCTATGCAAATTAATGTCCTTTCATTGTTTTTCTTCCCTGAACCATAGAGTATCGCTATGACAAATAACATAATTCTCTTCTTTGAATCATAGAGTAACGTTACGAGACATAACATAACTCTCCCCCCGGAATCACAGAATAACGGTATCCGACAAAACATAATTATCTTCCCTTAATCATAAAGTAACTTTATGAAACAGAACATAGGTCTCTACCTTAAATCAAAGAGTATCGTTTTGACATAGAACATAATTCTCTTCTCTGAATCATGAGATAGAACATAAATTTTCAAGCAAGCTTGTTTTAACTCTCTTCATACAATTCTTATCATGGTTCATACTAAATATTCACGGTACACACACATATATATTTTTGTAGCTAACGGGAAGTGTTCATATTTGCTACCTTTACTTTATTTACTTAGTTGAGGTGTAACAGTAATATTTATAGTATTTGTTAGTAAATGAGTATTGCTAAATAAATTTGCTATTATTTGTTGGCAATTAATTAGTACCTATTGGCAGTTGATTTAATATCTCTTGATTAAAGACAGTTTTCCACAGGAATGCCAAAATACTTCAAGATTTTAATTGTGTGAGCAATGTGCCGATATGAAAACATAAATGTCGATTACCATTAATTCTTTGGGACGATAATCTCATTATTGTGCTGCACTAGATATATAATATCGATAAAATATTTCCGAGCGATAATATCAAAACAACAATTCCGCGAAATGTAATTGTAGTCTCAATGTCGAGTTGAAACCTCATATCAACTTCTCCTTCCAAAAGCACTTCCAAACATCTGCTCTCAAACTGGGGAAATGAGAGCAGTTGGGGAACAACTTTCTGGGAAATGAATTTTGAAGTCACAAGAATAACAGAGCTGTTACAGCCGCAATGAGGGTGGGGATCGGTGAGGGGGTGGGGGAAGTTAGTTTGGTTTACGTTTGGTTCGTGAGTCGCCGCGTATCGATGTTGTTGTGGAGATAACTTGTATTCTCGACTTTATGAGGTGAGTGTTCGAGAAATAATAGTATCGATTGTATCGATATCGATGTGGAGATAACTTTAATTCTTGACTTTATGTATGAGGTGAGTGCTCGAGAAACAACAGTACTGATTATATCGATATTTATGTGAAGATAACTTGTATTCTTGATTTTATGAGGTTAGTGTTCGAGAAATAACGGGAACCGATTGTATCGGTATATTTGATAATCTTAAATATTTTATATCAACCTGCTAGTTCAAAAATGAGTTAACAACAATAATAAAGAGGTGTGTAGTGAATAAACAAATCAATATTTACGATGGAAGTTGAAAACTAATTATATATAAAAAAAACTATTTAATTGCAGTTTTTATGAGGATATTGTACTATAGAGAGAAATTCATACTGGTATAAGATATATAATCTAATCTTGTTAACATAAGCAAGAGTTAATACTATTATGTCAGCTGATTGTTTTATTGTGAATGAGTCACTATGATTTGAGGTTATAAAAAGAGTTTCAGTTCATAAACTTACTTATTTCTTGCATACTCTTCATTCTTTTGCAATGAATTAAGTATTCACAGTTTTTATTTCTTTGTCCGTGTGTTCCCTATACCGATTATGTATTGTCTCAGTACGTGGGGACTCATTTAATTGTGCGACACGCGAACATTATTGTTTTGTTTATTATTATTGACTTCAGAAAATGAGGGCACCTCAAGACGTTGGTGTTACTGTTGATCATCCTCAATCTGACCCTGAAAAGGAAGGCTGCTGCTCCTCTCTCTGATCCTCCTCGCCGTTCTCCTAGTCCCGCCTCATCTTTTACTTTGTCCGCTGAGATGGACACAATTCCTCCTACGCAACCTAGGATCCCGTTAATTTACATTGACCACATTCCAGATTGGCATACCCATGCTGCTGACCTACATCGTCTGATTCACCGCCTGCTGTTCAAAGGGTGAGTTTAATGTTGCCATGTTAAGCATTCCGAACTTTAGTACAAGTCAAGCTTACCTCACTGAATGGAATGTCAGTTTCTTCATATGTTCCCTGCCCGGCATCCGACCTACGAAAGGACTTCCCCCTTTTGCTACCACAGAAGAGGTTCAAAACGCGTTGTCGGAACAGCGTTTATCTGTGGGCGATATCTACCAACTCCACACCAAGAGGGGGAGAACAAATCTTTGGGTTGTTTCCCTTTACTGCGACTCTGAACGGGACTGTGCTGATACCCGGCCGGCCAAAATAATTTACAATATATACAAGTTATTCTACGTCCGTGTTGCTGTTCGCTTCTATAGAAAGCGGCCTGGCCGCGTCCTATGTCACCGACGCCAACAGATCGGACATGGATCGGATAATTGCGACCGGCCTGCCAGATGCGGCAAATAAATTAGTGCAGTTTTCAAAACGCAGGTACATAATTAACAAATATGTGATCAAACAATTATTCTGTTCTGTCGATATTACGAGATAAATTTATATAAATTAAGTAAATGAGATATCCTTTTTATATTATATACAGGAATAATACCAATTTCATATACTTCACAAGAACATGAGAACAATAAAATATATTAGGTAAGGAGAGAGTGTCCTCCATTATGCCTACATCGCTTCTTTTTGGGAGGAACAAGAACCGATCGTCATAATTACATATAATTTTAACGGTAAGTGAAATGAGTCTGTTCTTTCTTATAATGTAGTTGTTATGGTCCACGGTGAGAAAACCTCTTTCAAAAATAGTGGATGCCGGATAATACCAAAATACCACTAAAATATATTGTACATAAAAATAACCAAGTGAACTTGTACCTATTTATATTGTGATATATCTTAATGTTAATGTTTATTACAACCAATTCCTTTTAGTTTTAAATTAGTTTCCCGTGGCAAAGTATTTGCTTATACAGTTTAATAGTAAGCAGGTTTGTTATTACAGGTAACTTAAGCAATGTAAAATAACAAAACAACAAGTACTGCGTTACCTTACTGACAAACTATGAATATTCATAGTTTATTCTCTTGGTCTATAAACTATTTACCAACAGCCAGCACAGAGACCTTCCTCTCAAAGTCTAATTGAGAGTAAATTTACTGTAAACACCGCTGAATTTGCTCCACCACCAATTATATTGATGTTAATTACAAAAGTTTCAATTAATTTCATGAACTAAAATGTATACCAACACACTAATTTCCACAAAGTCATATCACACTTTTGATTGTCTAAACCTACTCTATTATTGACCCAACCCCTTAAACAGATGTAAATGAAAACAGCTGTTTATAAAGTTTTGTTTTCACTAGTTATAGTTACCTTCTGTTGACATATAGAAATGTGTGAATAACATTTACGAAATCAGTCATCATGGCAAATTTGCGAAGGAAATTTTAGGATATTTTGGGGCTAGCAAAGTTTAATTCTGTGATTTCAGTGCAACGTGAGTATTTGCGAGTGTCATGGAAATGCCTTTGAAAGACGCAGCATTTATCGATGGGATAAGACGTTTAAGGATATCTTCCCATATGAAACATTCATATTTTGTTTATTAAGTTGTGCTATATAGCATTGTGTAAATAATAAATATCTACTCACCATATTATCAAAATATTATGTATGTTTTTGGGCAGTTAGGCTGCATTATGTTAATATGTCACATGTTAAAATTTCAGATGGTTTTACTTATTTGCTCACATTCATCCTACTCTTTTTCGTTACCTTTATGGTTAACCATAAAAAAATTAAAATGTTTAATAACGTTCAGCCAAATCTCATGGGGCGACATACACCATCATTGAACACAGCGTTTCCTATATACGAGTAAATAGTATGCTTTAAACAACATTTCAAGTCAATTAAGTCCATTTTCGAAATATCGTGCGCTCAAAAAAAAAAAGAACGACAACAATTAAATGTTTCAGTCCCTGGAGTTATTGAATGATTCTCTCGATAGAATTAAGGCCCTTTATTTTTTAAAGAATATTTTTAAAATATTTGTCCAAATGACATCCCATATAAATCCACGCTATGGTTGGTTGGACGTATTAAACCATAAAGTTTAAACATTCTGTAATGCAAATGTCCAAGTGTAAATGTTTTGAATGGCAGGCGATGGTTCTTGCAGGTGAAATAGAGGGTTTATATTTCGGAAATTTAATTTTATAAACTTTATGATAAATTCAGATATCCCTTGCTAACTCGTACTAGATTATTAAAATACAAAAATGACGCATCGTAGAACTCATTCTTGTAGAAGTGTAGTTTCAAACAAAAGTAAATTCTATGCATGACATCTTTCTCAACAAATCCTGCTACATCATGAATTAACATTTTTGTTCATTAAATTTGTTTTCTTATTTTTGAAATAGTAAAAGTGTACATACCATATAAAATGATTTTGTATGTGTTTGGATAGTTAGCTACATGTCACATGTTTGAACCTCTTATGGGTGTTTTAGGTTTAGTAAAAAATTTATTTATTCTGCTATTATCTCGTTGCCATCATAATAACTCATTATACCAATGTAAAAAATTCGTTAATATGCGCCATCATGAAACTCGATATTCCTCGTGTAGAAATAAGCCTCATGCAAATTGTCAAGTCTATAGGTCAGTTCGCTTTCGAGATATCGCTTGGATAGACAGAAATATAGTCAAGACAGACATACAGACAGAAATGAAATTTTCCTTGAGTGATAGGCTTCGCTAAAGCCCAGCCAATTAGAAAAGCACACAAACCATTTGCTGCCCTTAACTGTATATTCATATCGTAATATAGATTATGTTAGCCTTTATACTGCTAGCGTGTAAGGTTATTCTTAATGGAAATCTATAGCTGAGATTATTATAGATCTGAGAGTGGGATATGGTAGTACAAGCGGTAACGTGCCGGCTGCTTACCAGAACATATTGGGATTGAGAAAACGTTTCCAAATAACAAAGTGCGCCACACAGTTCGACAATGTAACTACCGAGTAATCTAAATTGCGATTGGGCCTGCTCCGGAATTTCCAAATCAAATAACTCATGCTTCAGAGGTGTCGAGAAGTAGAGCGATATGTAGGCAATTCATTTTGTAATCGGTAAATAGTGGAACCTTTGTCCATTGCGTCATTACTATCAACAATAATGTGCTCAGAACAATAAATAGGAAGACTAACGTACATCAATTATTAAAACTCTCCAAAAATATATAAGCTACTTACGATGCAGTACAATGTGTGGTGAGCCTTTGACAAGCACATATCTTTTCTTGATTAGATCCTAATGATTGTAAGTTGTTGTAACCTGTTAAATAAACAAAATTATTCGCCGCTATTCTCTCGTCTCGTTAAATAGGCCCCATAAGTCATAGTTTCCAAAAAGATAATTAACAATAAACCTTTATTAACGTAGGAGACTTAGCTAAGCACTTCTGGGGACTAAAGTGTTGATTATAAGAAACGATTATCAAATAATTCGAAAGGAAAGATCCATTCGATAGTATTACTATTTGGACGGCTTTATGTACAATTTAAAGGCAATCCTTTATAACGTGATTTGTACGTGTAAGATCTTTACATCAATCATTGAAACCTTACTAAAAATATATTTTTTACCACATAGTGCCAGTTGCAACGTGAATAACAACCTTTTTCACAGAGTATTATCAACATAATATATGCTGCGTATGTGAGGGTCAGTAATTACTGTTTACAGGGCTTTACAAGAGAAATAAATTATCTTTTAAAATCTTACACAGCGTCGGTGCACTGTTAACCTAATTAGTATCTGAGATATCATGCATTAACCCAAATCTTGTAATAACTTGAGATATCTTGAGTGAACCCAAGCCCCTTAATATATTTTGAGATATTAAGCCTTTATCCCACAGTTTTTCAGGCAGAAATCACATCCATTACGGAATGTGCTCGTGAGAATCTTCGTTTGCAGTATAGGAGTAAGACGATTAGCATTTTACAGGTAGTCAGACAGCATTAAAAGCGTTGGACTCTTAAGTGTTCAACTCCAAATTTGTCTTGGATTGCCATAAAGCCGTTTCTTCCCTTGGCATAACCAACAATGTGACTGTTTTTTTAGGTTCTTGATCATGAGGGAGACACCGGGAACAAATGAGCTGGTGCACTGACCAACTTGAGCTCAGCGTCCAACATGATGGGCCTCGACCGTTTTGTGGTATTTTAGGTGGGAATCGTTTAGAGCTGTCTTTAAGTGGGTTCATGCTGAATACGACAGAAAGTAGAGACTGCACCCAGGTCTGAGAATGAGCAGAATAGCCCTACAGTCGCCTTCCCCAAGAGTAGCGTCTGGCCATCTCTCCATAAGTAGATCTGTGATTTCTCGGGTTGTGATTCTAATACGGTACATGATTACCTGAGGAAGCATCTTCACAGAGTCAGCATTGTCTGCTGTTTGACTGACCTGCAATAGCAAGGGAGTGCTACGCCATCATAAGTAATCCGGACAAAGGCGGTTAATTTCCCCAGGAGAACCTAATCGGTTGTTTTCGGCGGTTTGTTAAACTGCTGAAGTCTTAAACTTGTTGGTCTCATAATATAATTCTGGGGAACGCAAAAGGCCCTCGGAGCTTAAGTGCATGGCAATAGGCCGCCCGTTAGAAGAAGAAGAAGAACCCCTGACTGAGGAGAGCGATTTCCGGTCAAGAGGTGTTTAAGAGGTTTTATCTACCTACTATAGTGGCATTTTATTTCTTAAATAATTTTTTTATGAAAGGTTCAAACCTACTTGCAAACCTGTATTACTTCCCAGGAAGTTACACCATTAACATCTCGATTATAGCCACAAAGGCCTAAATATTTTAAACTGAAACTGCCTAAAAAGCTGAGCTCAGTCTCAGTTTGAGGCTGATAATCCAAGAGCTGAGAGCTAATTGGCATTGTATTAACCCCACAATCTATTATTTCATGAACAATATGCTAGCTTTGATAGAGGTCGAAGTGAGAAGGTCTCAAAAGGGTTAAAAAATATTGATCAATATTTTTTTCTAGTATTTTTCATATCTTAACACATTAACAACTAATTGTCTGTAACATAAATAAAAGTTCAATAAGCGTAAACCAATCATAAACAGACCGGCTATTTTGCGGAAATTGACTACTTACAATCTCTAAGTCTAGTTCTCTAAACGTAATATAATTAATTATTATGTATGTGTCTGACGGTAAAGTATTATAATTTTATATTTTAAACGATTTCGATATCCTTCAATTTCGACCTCGACCAAAACTAGCGGGGTTGGCGATCGAGACAAAATTTCTCCATAGTTTTCGAATTACACTAGGTCGTGTTCTTATACAATGATTTAGACTTATCTCTTGTCTGAAAAAGGCTCTCACAGCAGAGTATAGTTAGTAAAGTTTTAGCTATGTTTTAGAGCGGTGTGAGTCGATAAACTTAGAATAAAGTTATGACACCGAGCTCGTAAGGTTACAAATCAAGATTAAATTAATAGATTACTAGAATTTATAAGATATACAGTTAATCATATTAGATACTAGTTATGGTTGACACCATAGCTCCGGATATTCATTTAAAAGTTTTGTGAAGGTCAAAGTTGAATAATGAATGAGGGATTGAGTATAATGAGAGAGAACAATATCCATTATTATCTTAACGTCCTTAATCTGATAAATCTTCGTTGAGTAAATCTACTAAGAATAGTTGAATTTACTTAACTTTTTTATATTTTTAATAAGTTAGCATGTAAGAAAACATATGATTATATGGGTGGATCACTTACGTCTAAAGTCATCTGTGATCGATGTGTCAATCTTATCACAATTAGGCCTAATCCACTCCAGAAACATAGTTTCATTAATTATAAAAAACAGAGGCGGACAGGTACAACGTTATTCTGTAGTCGCTGGAAGAAAACTCGGTTGCCCCACCATGCTTAGATGTCGTCTCTAAAACACCGCAGCTTAAACTCAACATTCATATTCTAGATTTGCTACAGTACTGTACAAGTTGTACAACACGTAGATTATATCTCTGTGACTGGCTGGTTACATGTATCACGTTTCAAATCGCGAGTCACGGACTGTTGGGTGTACGTGCTGATTTGTCATGGTACACTATTAATCACGGAGGCACAACATACGTTGGCTACTTGACGTACGTGGTCTATGATGAAATGTCAGGTCGGCGTAGTTATCATGCCCGAATAACAATGAATGAGATGTACGTGGCCCTGTGCCGACACGTGTTATTGGCCTATTAATCAATGATAGGTGCTGTCAGGAATGGCAAATCAAAGTCTGGTTGACATTACATTTTAATTATTGTTTTATTGCTACCCAATTGTACGCTTGAATGTGTATTTGTTAACACTTAAAGTAATATACGAATATGTACGTATGTTTATGTATCAAATTTGTATATAATATTATCTGCAATGCTCTTTCCATTCTATATTTCTAAGTTCTAACTGAATGTTTAAACAGGTTTCTCTCACTAAAGGTTATAATACGATTAAATTTACGATCTTCTCTTGTATTGTACAATACAACAAGATAGCTTTAAAAGAAAGCACATATTAAAGAAAAGTGTTATCTAAGGGACAAAAATTAAGCTCTTCCCTAAAATATAAATCAATATAGTATTGGCTGAGAATTATCGAAACATTTTAGTCATGGGGCTGGAAAATGTTCATTTCTGTCTTTCTGACTGTCCGGACGATATCTCGAAAATTAACAGACCTGTGTATAGACTGTAAATTTTTCAAGAAGCTCCGTTTATAATTGAGGAATACTGAGCTCGATGATGGTTTATGTCACTCTATTGGATTTGGCTGAGCATTAGCGAATACTTTTACACTGTTCTTATGCGTAACCAGGATATAAACGAGAAAATAGCTGAATAAATAAATGTGTAAAGAAACTGTGTACAATTATATGAGATGTTCACATGTGACACTATGTAAATTAACGTAGAGTAACAAGAAAATTTAATAGACTGGAGAAAGTCTTAAAAATCTGTGACATTATCTTACTTGAGTCCACTCTTACGTTGAAGTATATTCGCTACCTTCCCGGAAATTTTATTTGGACACTGCTATAAAACCTAACTTGTTGAAGAAGAATGTGAATTTACCGTGGGGCTAGATATCTTAAGAAAAATTTAATCTGTATAAATTTGGATTTTGCGTGAGACTCCATTTCTAAATAGACAAGAATGAATTCTGTGAAGGTGCATGTCCAACCATGAAATTAGGCTGAAAGTCATTGATACCTGTCACTCAGTAGACTAACACAATTTCTCTCTTGTCTGCCGGAAGAATGTAAACATTTCTCTCCTGTGTGATGGTATGTCTGTCTATCTGTCCGCAGGACATCTAGAGAATGAAATGATTTTGCATGCAACCTTAGCGAGACCTGTTACGCGACACGTTAATTGAAATTTAACAAAACTTAAATATGCTTCAAAATGTAAATGGCGCTTTTTAAGTTAAAGTAAAACATCAAAATACCAGTAATTATCTTTTTTTGTGAAATTGTATTTACAAGACAAAAGTTATTCAACATCAGCAGTTCTAAAGTGGATTTTTGAAACTTAATTATTAGTGAATTCAGAATCAGAACGTCTTCGCAAAGATGACTAATTTTTAATTTTACTTTATTATTCATTTAGTTAAAATGAGACCCGGATTGATCGAATTTTACCGTAATTATTGGGCATCTCAGAAGTCTGTCTTGTATATTCATACCTTTTAGATTTGCGATGGCTCTACAAATCGGCCTCGGATCTTAATACAGTCAAGCTATCTTGCTGAAAGCTGACAGCCAAGGAACCTTTGTGGGCCTGGAGTTCCCACATACCGAAAGCTCCGAAAATCTGAGAACTCTCATAGACGAGGAGCTCCTATTTTCTGGATGATGGGTACATCGAAAGCCCTCTTCGTCTTCAGAGCTCCTCTCCACTGGCCTTACATATACAAAAGTACCCTCTAAACCCTAAACAACTGTTCAACTAAATACAGTAGAACTTTACATACACATTCATGTCATCCCACAGTTAATCAGTAAGAAACAGTTTTCTCCCTTTTTCTTCAAGACTCTTGAATGGTTCCTGACATTTTTACATTTCCCAATAGACAACACTTGTCTAAAGAATGCTTCGTTAGGTACTTGAAAATGTGCACGATACTTCTGGTAGTAGTAACTAGCTTATATATTTGGGGTTTCGTTCTCACAATGTCAGCGCTTATTAGTTACGAGTCACACTATTTATTGCGTGTAATGTAGAAATATTACACAGGTAAAGGTATGAATAAAAATATGGATGGGATCAGGAAGGAAATTGCAAGAAAGCTGCTCATTCACATTTGATCCCACATAAATAGCAATAGTAGCGCCCTATTGCTCCCGCGTAAACCTCGTAAATCATCAGTTTGTGAAGCTAAGACCCATTTTCATACATAAATTTAAAAGTGTCACGCAATCGTTACAAACAACAAATTTTAATTCCCTTGGGCCTTGTAAGAAACATTGTAGTTGTAAAACTTTTTCCTTAAAGACAGGAAAATATTGATATTTTTTATTATTCATCTTGAAATTTTTGGCATTTAAATTTATAAGTAGGGAATAATGACATAAGGCACCCAGACATTGGAGTCACTGATATTAAGTTTTTACTTTATTTATATTAAATATGTCTAAGACAATGTCAAGGTTTTATGCATTGGAAAAAATTTTCTTATGTTAAAGTTCATTTAAAATATTCTATGACATAAAAATATCATTTGCTTGAGTTTTAATTCTGTATGTATGAAGCTCTTTTCTTCTGTTGTAGCTCATATTGATTATAAGAAATTAGTATAGTTATCTTCACATTTTCATTTTTGAGTAATCTTTACAAAGTATCCCGAAATTATTAATTATAATTCGCCTAACTTTGATTGCTCTAATGATTTGTTTTACATTTATTATCTTTAGGCACTTGGTACTCGTTAGCAAATTAAAACCATTAAAAATCAAACTCGTCATCTCAGCAGTTTGAAATAAGTTTTCAGGGAAATTTCTAATTCAACCTGTATCTCTGATTTCTATCTTTTAGCTTAAGGGGAGTCGGTTGACAAAAATTCTAAAAAAAAAAACAAAAAAAGTTTTATTTGCTTTTATTAATCTTTAGACTCTCCTGTTTAGTTTGGTCCAATTTTTATTCATATCAACCAACAATATCACACTCAAATATAATATTATGTAAATGGCTTCAGCATATTTTGGCTCGTAAAATGCATGTACTCTGCACCCTTGTCACACATAATCCTTATTGAAGTGCATATTTATTATTAGGCTTATGTTGGCCAACCTGCTTTATGCTGCTTTGAATATACAAGGTTGTCAACCCATCTGTTTATAGTCAGTTGAGATTTGACAAAACCCTAATTGTTGTTTGTTTATTATTGTCACATACATTGTGTTTCTTGCTTTCATTCAGTCTAAGTTATAATATTTAGTTATACTGTGTAGTTTATTGTTTGTGAAAATGCCTAGAGCACATAAAACCTTCAAAAACAAAGCAAAGTGCTTTACAGGGACAAGAAATCCAAGTGGTAAAAAAGTAATTGTGCCTAGTGAATGTCAAGAACCAGAACCAAGTACTACCCTGATATAAGTACTAGCCAAGATACCTGGTGTAAGTACCAACTAGCTAAAATAAATGATGAAACTTATTTATTTAATCACAACAATCACAATCACATTGTTCCTGTTGTCATGAAAGAGGTGAAACAAATATTTAGAGATTTATCAGCTCCATCATTGATATCAAAATGTTTGCACGGTGGTACTCAAAACCCCAGGCACTGAACAATATAATTTGGTCTTGAGTTCCAAAATCAACCTTCGTGATGAAGGAAACATTAGAACTAGGTGTATTTGATGCTGTGGCAAGTTTCAACAAAGGGAACATAATAAAATGTGAAGTGTTGAGCAAACTTGGGATCACACCTGCATGCTATTGTTGTGAAACAATGAAAAAATTTGATGTCACCCGAATCAACAAAGCGCAGAAAGCTGTGGAAGATATCGAGAAAAAGTGTCGCCAGAAAGTAACTGCAGCTAAAAGGCATTTAGAACACTTATATGAACAAGAGGAGGATCGTGACAACCCTAGTTATGGTCCTGGAATGCATTAAATGTTGTTATGTTTCTGATTAATGTATATGCAATCTTTAAAAGAGTTTTCTGAAAATTCTTGTTTTTCTTTGTTTAGGAACACGTTTCTCTAGAACCACTCAATATATTTTGATGATTGTTTTAAAATTTTGTTCCTCGTATATAGAGCAATGTTTATAGCACAGCAAATTGTTGTATGTAGTCTAATAATAATTTCAAAAAAAGTTATTTATTAAAAAAATTGATAAAAATTGACTTTTATAAAAAAAATTTTAATATTTAAATTTATGCTATGGAAATTTGCTGTTCTGTAAATGTAGGTAATAAATAGCAGATTCAAATAAAACAAACCTTATCTTGATATGTTTATTGGTTATTGAGAAACGCGTTCCTAAACTTATCTAATTTAACATGTGCGCTATATAGTCAACCGACTCCCCTTAAATGTCTTGTTTCTTGGTAGGAGTATGCTACGCCACGTGTCACGTAACAGGCGTATCTGAGGTCCAATGCAAAGTTTTGTGTATAGTGCATGTAAAACCATGCACTAAACCATCGTTAAGAGATACAATAACAGACAATCAAACGGGAAATACTTTTTGATATCTCCTAGAAAAACTTAAGATCAATTATATCAGACTACTGCGAAATAACTTCACAAATACGCTCAGCCTAATTTCATGGTTTGACATGCTAGCTTATATCATAGAACTCACTCTTGTCTATTTAGAAATGAAGTTTTTATGCAAAATTTCAGGTCTAAATGTGAAATCTTTTTCAAAATATCTTGCCACATAATACATTATTGTTCATCAAATCGGGTTTAATACCAGTGTTTAAATAATGAAGGTTTACAACCCAAGTCACCAAAATTATTATGTATTTTTGAGATAGTTAGACTACATTTGTTTATATATCACATGTTAAAATCCCTTTTGAGTGCACTAAGTTTCTTTACAAATTTATTTATTCTCTATTTTCGTTATCATCATGATTGCCATAAGAAAAATATAAAATTATTTTCTATAGCTCAGCCAACTCCCATGGAGTAATATGCACTATCATCAAATTCAGTGTTCCTCATATAAAACTGAAGCTTAATGTGTATTTTTAAGTCTACAGTTAGTTCGTTTCTGGGATATCTTGTGGACAGACAGGCAGACAGAAATGTACGAGTAATTTTTCCAGCCCCTCAAGAGACAAGAATTATAAAAATAACACAAAATTTGGAAAGAATGATTTAAATCTATTCTTAATTAAGTACAAATATGTTTTATTTACACACTCGAAAAACTGTACCACGAAAGTAATTGTATTAGTATTCTCATATATACGCGTGTAATGGCACTGCTTACCCCGACAATGTCATCTGTTAAGGATAGCTATGACTGAGTTGAGTGTCATTACTGTCAGCTTGGAGGAACCACATAATACACACTCTATAGCCGCGGTTGAATGGGGTATTTATAACCGAGCGCGGTAAATATTAGAGCGGAACTGGTAACAACGGTTGCCAGCGGAAGTCATTAGGCTCAGGCAGAGAATAATGTAGCTAATTTTCAACAGATTCCATAACAGTTGGATGGTAAAAATCATACTGGATTAAATTATTTCATTATAAGGTCGTATGGACGTTTTTTGTACTAACACGGTCATTGAAATCTCTGATATTGATCATATGATGTTACGTCTGAAAAGTAACCTTGAAAAAAGTAATTTGTTAAACCGTTTGAGTTGTAAAGCTCGCATTTGCTAGTAGTGGAAAATTACCAAGTATCTTCCCACGTACTACTGGGTTTTCACCACTACTTAAAAATAAAGCAATCAAACAAAGTATCAAAGGACCCGAAACATTCTAGCTATAGCCTTTACCGAACTTACTTTGACTTGTTCAATTGGTGACCTTTCCTGACTTTAACTGCTGACCTTTTATCTTTTAAATCAAAAAGCAATCAAGAAGCTATGTACCAAGTCTCAAATTTGTAGGACCTGTCTATTAAGTGATATCATACGGATGGACAGACGTCATCGTTTTAAAAAGGACCTTTCGGGTCCTTAATAATACATTTTATGCAGCTCAGAATAGATTGTCTATGAGAAAATTGTATAGTATTTATCAGCTATTTGAAGCTAGGTGGGGTAGGATCTGAGTTTTATGATAAAACTCTAAACAACTTAACTAAAAGCAATTAAATCAAAATTGTAACGTAAAGAGTCCGTGCAAGACAGCATTCAGAAATCTAAAGCTGTTGACATGATCCTGCCTCTATATTTTAGAGACATTTCATGTTTCAGGACAAAGTGCAATCCTACAAGTGGCAGTAACATAGACTCTCATGAAACTAGAGTCTAATAATTAATATTAATTAATTAATTATTAATACAAATAATATACATATATATTAATAATTTGTAAGTATATTCTCTGTGTTTTATGTAGACTGAAGTGAACTGCTCAGTCTCTTGGTTATTAAAGGTGGTGGTCATGGTGATATGTATTATGCAGCATTCCTATTAAATTGCATTGTCCAAATAAGGATATGTATTGTTTTCCCGTCACCTCTGTCGGAACTTATTTGTCATATGTCCAGTTATTAGGATCAGCAGATTTACTAAGTAGTTTTTCTATGATCGCATCTCCTCTAATCAAAAGTACTATCCTCTAATCAAAAGTACTACTATCGTATTGATTGGAAAAGTCCTGATACATCCAATTTCTTTAAAAAAAGTGGGAGAACCCTGTAAGCAACGTTTTTGGACTCTTCCCATATTTTAAAAAATATAAAATTGTATTAAACACTTAAAAGTTCTTCCTAAGATCTATAAAAATAACAAATTAACACGCACAAAATCCAGAAAGCAGTTTTGAATAAAAAGCGACGAAAATTATAAAACAACGAATGCTATAACAAAGAAATCAACCATTATAAAAATGTTAACACCTCTTCCTGATCTTAACCTTCTAATAATTTTAGGGAGTGCCGATGGCCGAGCGGTCTAAGTCGTTGGACTTTGGGTCTGAGTTAGAGATAGCGCAGGTTCAAATCCTGTCTGTGACCGTTGTACTTTTTATTAGTACAATCAACCTCGTACTGTATCGACTCTCCCCTTTATTCTGTTGTTAAGATCCTCGCACTGGCCAGTGGCCCATAAGGACGGACAGAATAAGGCTTAAAAGGGGATCGGCCTCTCCTTTAAAAAAAATATTGTGAAAAATAAGAGTAATGAAAACTTATGCGTGAGTCATTTCGCTGTGTAAGACATACACAAGTAAAAGTATTGTAATTTTTGTATTTTAGAAAAGACATTTTAATCACTTCTAATATTGTTTTTAAACCCTACATTGATTTATGATCCATGAAATTTCAACTGTATAACGCATGACTTTTGTCGGAATAGGTTTGTATTTTATAAAACACACAATACGAAAGCTGTTTATATTTTCGAATGTAACATTGCGTACTTTAAAGATGACTGTGAACAAGCTACGCTTCATTACTGGCGGAGAGAAACCGCGTCGTATACCATAGCCGTGGCTGAATGAAGTATTTATGCCCTGGAGTGGTAAATATTTTAGCAGCAATGCGAGCAATGAATGCCAGCGGAAGTCATTAGTTACAGGAAGAGCTTATGAGAGTGGCTGTATCAATTAAAAAATGTGACGATAGAAAATGTATTAGTAACTATTATAATCTGTTCATATATAAAGTAAATATTTTATCAGAAATTCGAACAATGAATGCCAGCGGTCATTAGCTACGGAAGAGGTTAAAAGGGTGGTTGTACCAATTAATCCGCTAAAAACAATGACGATAGGAAATGTATTAGTAACTTCCATAATCTGTTCATACGTGAGGTAAATAAGGAGGTTAAATAAGAAACCTCTGGAATTAATAATAATAAGTATTTTAGATAAAGTCTACGAAACTGTTAATTAAACAGCTTTATATATAAAAGTTGGTGTATTTGGCAATTCCTTGCTAGTTCTTATGGATAATGGCCGATTAATAAGGAGTATGATATTATTTTCGCCCTTTGTCCCCTAGTTTTTGACATATATTTTTATAATATTATTTACTCTTATTTTTTTATTTATTTAGAGCCCATGAAATTGCATAACATCGATTACGGAAACGTGGTTAATATTAATTTTGACACAGTTTCAGGTGTTTAGGTTTGATACCGATTACAACCAATAAACCCTACGACATTTTCATTATTTAAATTATGTTACATTTGAGAAATCTCGTATTAAAGCGTGTTCAAGTATTATTAAATATTTTATTGCAGCATGTAAGATACTATATTGCGGATTAGCCTAATAATATTATGCCCTTTAGTGAAATGTCAAAGATTTTGTTTTATGAAACGATTTGTAATCACAGGCCTATTCCAGCTATAGCAATTCGAACAACAGAAACATATTCGCTTGGGTATTTTGCATAACATAATACAAAAAGATTTTAAAACATCTAAATCACAAAGTCTTCGACACATACTGTTTCTAGGATGCTAATTTCAAGTAGAGCGGCTGTTCATTCAAGTCTGTTACCGTTGAGCTTCACTGAAGGTTCCACTCCACCTATGTTGTTCAATGAAACGAATACTGTTGTTCAATAATGTAATGATGTTCTTCCAACGTAACAATATGACACAAATACGGTTTCAGTAAAAACTAATTTTATTATTGTTATTAATTTTTTAGCCCCCCCCCCCTCACTTACTGCCGATTTCATACTTTCCTCAGGGGCCCAAAATAGCTGTTATTCACCAAAACAGGTTTCAAACCTTAATTTACCTAGTTGGAAATGTATACATTTACAAGTGATAATTCCAAATATTTGATAATTTTGACATAAGCTACATTCTACGGTAGATAACCCTAAGTAAATGCCTTTATAGTTGGCTGTTTTCTTGGAACGTTGACTACGGTGAGCGCTGGTAAAGATCACTCCATGTATGGACACAGTGGGGATGGTAAACTATTGGATTACGGAATTTATCAATCCGAATGTTTATTTTTATTAATTTAATATTATTTAACATATTTAAAAAAAGAATTAATAGACGGGAAAAGTTTTCTTTTTATGATCCGTATTGTAATTTTCTCTTCTTGGGTTACATTAAGCGCTTGTGATGCATAGGACTTAAACTAATTAGTAAGTACTGAAAGTATAAAAATGTAATACTGACCCTACACAGATTTGTTTACATCTAATCATATTACTGATATAATTATACTGTCATAAATAAATATATACATGATAACACACAGATGGACAGTCAGTGTGTGCCCACTATTAGGCAATCGGTACGGTTGTGGTCAAGAGAGTGAGAGACATGGTCGAACAGCTGATTAATTAGTCAGCTGTTGATTACGTGACAGCTCTCAACAGCCGAATGGACATCAGTCCGCCATCACCCTCTGTGGCTAGTCGCTAGTGGTACTCCGCCGTAATGGGCTAGATTGACCTCTGCATTACACCAATTACTACTACCACAACACCCTTTCACCTATAAATTATCAATACATTTAAACACGCCTAATTATCTAAAGTTTCGTTTAAAATAAAGTATTCAATCTTTTCTTACAAAACAGAATTTAGTGTTTCAGAAACTTTGAAACTTTTTATTCGATCTGGTTGTGACTGTGGATTTTTTAATCCCTTTCTATAACAAGTAGCATAATATAAAACATATATACTGATCAGTGATAAAATAATCATCATTATTTATATTTTCTTGACGGTAGTCGTCAGTATACCAATCACCAATGCATACACTCAGACTAAAACCTTAAGAGAACTGTTATACTCATCATTTTATGTCATATAAACATAGGTCGAGAAACGTGTCTTTTAGCTTCCAGCCGCCATTTTGTATTTTTATACAAAACTTACTATATCAAAAACTAGTTAAGCTAAATAAACCAAATTTGGTACATACGTTTGAATAGAAGAAAAATATTTAAATTATTGTGTTATTTTCTTTAATATTAACAAAATGGCGTCTGTTGGAAATGCTTAAAGTTAAATAAAAAAGCCAGTATTTTTATAAAATATTTATTGGTCACCATCTTATTTGAAGAATTTTATTACAATTCTTCAATGGTAGTTATTTCAACGAAATCCAACAATAAATGCTTACTTTAAACTTTAAAGGTACGCTTGCACAAGCCGGGAGCAACACACATTTTGTCTTTTGATATGCATCAGCTGTTTTACATAGAATGTAACATTTTTATAATATATCAAATATTTTTAAATTTCTATATTAATTCCAATGGTACTTTTTTTCAACGAAATCCGTCAACGCATAAGGGAACACGACCACTTCAAAGAAACGCTCGCGTAAGCTGGGAATACCAAACATGTCACAGTTGAGAGGTCTCAGTTGTTCGTTGCTCCTGGCTTGTGCAAGCGTATCTGTAAAGTGGTTATGCTCGCTTATGCATTGACGGATTTCATTGGAAAAAGTACAGTTGGAATTTGTATACAAACTTTAAAAAAATTTGGCATCTTGTAAATTTTGTATAACCTGTGTACAACAGCTGATGCCTGTCAAAAGGCAATATGTTTGCTGCTCCGTGATTGTACAAGTGTACCTGTAAAGAGGTCGTAATCGCTTATTCACTGATGGATATCATTGAAATGAGTACCTTCGGAATTGTAATTAAATTTTTCAAATAGTTGGTGTGTCTAATACATGTTTTAGAACTATACTGGTTTTTTACTATTTGACAACAGATGCCATTTTGTTAATATTAAAGAAAATAACACAATATTATTTCTCTTATATATTCATCTATGAATAATATAATATAATAAATACAATTTATAATTTACTACGTTAAGAATAAGGAGGTTATTGTCTAAAAGGTCGACGTTACTTACTTAAACACTGTTCATTGTCCATTCTGGGATAGAATTGCATGAGTCCAATGCTAATCACTTATTGACCATGCAGAAGTTCTCCTCAATATCCTAGAAATAATAGTACACATTTTGACTTTTTATACATCATATAGTGTTTGTTTTCTCTAATACCACGTACAATTTCACAGCGCTAAACAGCGCGCGCCAGTTAGCTATCAGACACGCAAATAAAACTCCTCTTTAACCTAGTGCTCAATTTCTGTGTTACAAATAGGGATTCGTCTCAAATCTATAAATCTTTCACCTTAAACACTTAGATTGTAGTGTCTCGATGTTAATAAATTGGTAAAAATACTATTATCTGCTAATATAAGGTAGGAGAACGCACACCATGTGCCTAGTAACAAACTATTCCCTGAGTTGCTTGCAAAATTTCAAATCTATGAGATGTCTTGAGATCGGCAGGCAAACAGACAATCCACACAGTAAAGGAATTTTTTTTATTTCCCCGCAGACAAAAGAGAAATTATGACAGCCTACTGATTGCCAGGCTTCAATAACGCTCAGCCAAATTGTATGGTTGGATGCCTCATACTAAAACTCACTCTTGTCTTTGTATACGTAAAGTTTTTTATGCAAAATTTAAAGCCTACAGATGAAATCTTTTTCGAGATATCTTGCCACATGATGCATTCTCATTTTTGTTCATTAAGTCAGGTTTCTTAGCAATGCTTAATTGATAAAAGTTTCTGTGAGCTATGGAGGTTACCATACACAGCACAAGAGTACGCTGAAATGAAATACTATCACTAACTTTAAAGGTTGGCTTTCCACTCTGTGACATAATAGTGTAACGTGTTAGAATGTTATCTGTGTGTAAATTTATTTATTCTGCTATTTTTTCGTTGCCGCCCTCAAACAAACCCATGGAGTGACATGCACTATGTTGAACGTGTTTATGGAAAAATTTAAGAAGTTATTTTTGCATTTTTAAGTTTTTAGGCTTGTATGAGTCTGACTAAGAACAACGTGATAATATCTCAATAAAATAGTTGTCTATAAAAATATTATCGGAAACATTCCAGCACTGCACTACTAATGCAGAATATATAGGTGCATTTTCTGTACATGGAGAAATTTTTATGAACACTTCTTTGATTTTGTTATACAAACTTTAATTAAGATGATTTTAGGCATCTCAAGATATAAAACCATTTAGGACACTATATTGAATTTGGTACTTTCTTAGTTTTTTTCCTTTAACTACACGAGTTTGTGATACCACCATGAAATTATCATTTTTCAAACAAACAAACTTATAATTCGATTTAAAATCTTTACACTTATGGCTGAGCATACGCAGAAAACTATTATTGAGGAGGATTAATAAAGCTTTTTATTTAAATTGGTTAAAAGGTCCAGGTAAAATAAAAATCTAGGAATCGTTTATACTTAAAAAAACTGTTTCTTGGATGTAAATTATGCATTTTTTATTTTAAGGCCTTGAAATGATAAAATTCTAACAGAAATGTTTTAGCCATTCAAGAGGCTAAAATTAGGTTTATTTCAATTTTAGAATGTTATGAATAAATTAAAATTTTAAATAGTGTTTGTATATAATTTCTGCCTTTATTAATCTGATCAGTATTTTAATTACCAGCTGTATATACGTGGCATTTTATTTATTTTTTCTTTTTTAATTTAGTGAGGTTTACAAACTTTAATGGACGGTAAGATGGAGGCCTAAAATACGATAGCAAACCGTTTCTCATTGGTTGCGGCCATGAAATAATATGAACGATTTTTTAGAATATAAATTAAAGATTTGATTACATTCTGTTAGTCAGTTTCTGTGATATCCCATTATATACGAACACTTCGTGGTCTTACGAATTCCACAATTTCCTTGTTTTGAATGTGAAACTTTTTAAATCGTTCCTACGGACTGAAAAGACGAAATCGCCTTTGTAACTGAAGCGTGAACGAAATTCAATTTCAAGCTGCAGCTTCAAAGTTGGGTAAATGTCGAGCGTGGTTTTCACAGGTTATTGCGATTGGATTATTATATTTCTTGACTATTTTGTTACGAATATATCAAATCATGCCATGAATAAAATATATAAATCCGTTGGATGATTTCAGATATTTCGTTATGTGTCAGTGACCAGTACTTTGTGTATATGTATATATACATTCATTACATTTTTTTAGATGAAAATAGCCTAATTTAATTTCAATTAAATATTGAATCACATACCGTATTTATTACGATTACACCACAGAAGCGCACTCACGCTGCAAATGAGAGAACCAGGTTCGAGTCACGACGGAACAAGTAATTTTTGTGAATCAGTGTTTATTGAAACTATATATACTAGAAAGTAGTTTTAAATTAGAGAAAAATAGGGAAATCTATTTACATGCTTTCAATTTTCAGGTTCCCGGAAAAAAACCCCTTCTTCAGATGGGGAAAAAACCTTTTTTGAAGACATTACAATTCGGGCATATGAAATTTGTACATGAAAGTACTTTCTCTCCAGTAACACCTTACGTAAAGTGACAGTAAATCATTATCTGTAACATGTAAAATACTTGTCAGTATCCCAAGGATCATTCCTGACGGTTTGATTCACTTTCCACTGACACTTTCCCTGTGTGCGCGATGTCTCTGCAGAAATATAGTGCATATTATATTACTTGGATCATATCATTAATTGATCACTTTTTATATCCATTGCATGTGAAATAGATTATAATATATTATACAAATGTTCAGCAAGTGACATAGTTATTATGTTTGGACTTTGACATTGTTAGCTGTTCCACTGGGTTTACTGTGGTGATCGATCCATAGCTGTCATATAGTTATCAATTTTATTACACTCAATCACTGCAACTGTCCATATGATCATTGCTGCCTTTTTTGCTGTTACACGATAAATGCACTTTTTATGTTTCCTTTATTATAAACAAGATTATTTACTACCAAAGAAGTTATATGTAAACATTTTCAGAATCAAGAAATGTTTACCTCGGTGATTTTCCTTGTAAATAGGTTATTATTTTTCCACAGTTGCCAATAATTAAATAATTGATTGAGTAGTGTACAACGTCCGGTATTTAGTACACTCCTTAACGTTATTTGGAAAACAAATTACCAGACTTTGTATTTATTTATGTTTAATCAAAAATATTTAATATATTGTGGCTGAAGATGGCTCTCCATATCAAAACTTAAACATTTTAAGAGTTTAAATGTGTTGACAATTTATCGAAATGGTGTGAACGGAAAAAATTACATGTTTGTCGAGAAGAAATGCGAGTTTTTAGTTCGCCATTTATTTGTATTACTTTATTGATATATTGCACATGGATAAAAATATTTTACACTAAATACGTATATTATGAGGATTTCAAAATTGTGTTACATTTTTTCCTAATAATACAGTCAAGAATGTGTTCCGGTTTACTAAATATACTATGTTATTAAAAATCTTCAAAGTGAGAAAATTGCTAACTATGGATGATAATCGTTTTGTACCACAAACTGTTAAAGATGAGCATAAATCTGGCATTAAAAATACTATAAGGTGTTAATAAATTTAAGTTTAGTTAGAAAATTCGTGGTAACGCTATAATGATTGTGAAGTGTACCTGATTGACTAACATTATTTTAACATATATATATATATATATATATATATATATATATATATATATAAAATATATATATAAATATATATATATAAACATATATATATATATATATATATAAACATATATATATATATATATATATATATATATATATATATATATATATGTTAAACATTATATACTGTATTAATAATGTCAGCGAAAAATACTTTTGAAATTTAGTTATATAGAAAAGCTGGTTTCGCGATTTTCAAAATTTTCTATTTCAAAAAAAAACCTAAATACGTATTTGTTATCAAGGTGGTGTTTGTGAAATGTTGACTTAAGACCCCTTTCAATGTTAGCGTAACTAACTCGTGGGCCACACGCATACAAGTGTATCCCTAAAATAACAATTTACCACGAATACAACTATAACTGATTGTAATAACAGATAAGCACTATGTCTAATTTTAAAGTACAGTCTAGGAAATTGTCTGCTAATTGACATGTTCCTCTAAGCCTTGTAACAAACGATAAGCCAGTACAGGTACACAACACATGTGGGTTAATAGCATCAAGGAAGGCAAGACACAGAGTGCCACTCAGCTGCGAGGTTAACTGTCCAGACAACTCTTGGTTAATTAGATAAAAGTCGCGATGTCCCTCGTGGCCTGGATCTGGTAGGAAGAGATGTTACTCTTGCGTCAAACTTCGCGCTTGTTGACACTGTGTGTGTTTCTTCTGTGGAATACTGGATGGTCATTGGTCAAAGTTCCAAGCAGCCCGTTCTTCCCCGAGGGCTAGTTTTCAATTTGGAGTATGCCAATCATGTTGGTGCAATTCATCGTACTTATTTAATAGAAACATTCATATAATACTATTTACACTAAGCGTGCAGTCTGGAAAAAAATATAATATTTTATCGTTATAGGACTTGTTTATTTATTTATTTTATATCTTTTAGAACAGGCAGTACCTGAGTATAGTAAAGGCGTTCAAAAATAGTATTAAGTAACTAATGTGCACGTGAGCATACTTCAAGAAAAAAATGTAACTTAAACCAAAACATACCGAAAAACACACTGATAAATAAAAAATAGAAATAAGTCACAAACAAATTACGTGCTTATACATAATTGCATGCATTAAGATTGAGACTCAGCTGCAGCCATTGATACCCCAAGTTGCGGGAACAACTAAAAAAGGGTTCAATCCTTCAGAACACCAATTCATTGTCTGGAAACGGCAGCTAAAGGTGAATTTACTAAAATACCTGTTCTTGGGAGTACACTGTAAAACAGCTGATTAAAACTATTTTATTTATTTATGGTTGGAACATCTCAGATAGTTGGAGACAGCTTTCCAGTGTCAAACAGCCAAGGAACATGTCATTAAACTGTTAGTGTGTGTGTGTGTGTGTGTGTGTGTGTGTGTGTGTGTGTGTGTGTGTGTGTGTGTGTGTGTGTGTGTGTGTGTGTGTGTGTGTGTGTGTGTGTGTGTGTGTGTGTGTGTGTGTGTGTGTGTGTGTGTGTGTGTGTGTGTGTGTGTGTGTGTGTGTGTGTGTGTGTGTGTGTGTGTGTGTGTGTGTGTGTGTGTAACAGTTTAATGACATGTTTGTTGGCAGTTTGACACTGGGCAGCTGTCTCCAACGATCTGAGATGCTCCAACCATCTGGGTCGTGTTTGAACGAGAGTAATATACTACTGTTGAGATTAACTCACGTTTGGAATATGTTTGCTGTAAAATTCTAATGCAGTTGATTTAACCCGTACGTATTGTTACTCAGAAATAAAACCCCTCTCATTTGTACAATTTCGGCTCTAATTGGCACCTTTTGAACTCGATTAATATCGCTTTATATGTAATTGCTTTACACTTTTACAGTGATAAAATTTAGTAATGTAAAAATACTTTTATATATGTATATATAAACATATATAAATATATCCAAAACATTAATCAGTCAAAATAAATAATATTATTTCATTTATTGTATTTTAAAAGCCAATCGCCTATATGTCTTTCTTTTCTACAAAGATGGTTTTATGGTTTTAAAGATTTATACGTTAACTAGATCTTATTTTTTTATTTCAGATACGCTATACTAAGTCTAACTGAGAAATAATTTAATTGTGGATATTAAATCTTTTAGTGTAAAACGAAATAATAAACTACGTCTTTCTGTGATTATCATTTATCAATTTAACGATATTCTCACAGCAATTCTATTATTATTCTCTTTCGGGGAACATCCCTTCTACTTTACTCGCGATACTCGCAAATGTCTACAGCACAAGAGGAGGTTTATTCCCCCACATTCATCTAATAACTTCCGGGTAATTTACAGGGAGCAATTTGTCCTAACTTGCTCTGTTTATAAGCTATGAATTCCGCCTGAGGGAATTTAGGTATATAATTTCAATGAACCTAATTTTCTCATTTAAACACAATAAAATAGCAGTGGTATTTATTTTCTTTTGCCATACACTATACTATTCAGAAAATGTATATATATAATTAAAGAAGCAAATAAATTTGATTACAATTTCAAATTATATCATTATTACAAAGAAATCTACACTTTTTATAGAAACTGTTGATTATTACCTGACTTATAGTCTTAATATTTGTATGACCTAAATTTTGAATTTGGTGAAATGTAGATCTAAAGTCCAAACTTTTAAGATGTTTTCGAAAAGGAGAGTACACTTTTATAAAAGAGGGAAGTTTAGGATTAATCGAGAGATTAAGCAAACTATTGAGTCGTGGTATGTCGAGGATCCTCCTTTGGGTTCTGAGGCCTTGACCGTTGTTACTGACCATAATTGTTCAGTCCTCCTTTGATCCAAGCATCCCTGGCCCATCCGTATTTCATATTTTTCCCTTCCAATTAACTCTAAACTCTGATCCCGGCCACATACCTTACTCCCAATCATCTAAATCTCCAAATTCTCTACTGTTGAATCCTGTTCTGTCAAAATGTATCTGTGATCACTACGACAATAGTTTATTACATCACCTAGGGATGGTGCAGTAGTACAAAGAAGTATTCAACAGCCAATTGATATGAATTTTGCCTCCATCTAATTTTTTAAATCAAAATGCTCACTGTATTAGTGATAAAACTGGCCTGCTTGAGGCTGTGCTCCATCCATGACGTCAATACGGACTTTGTTTGTTTGACAGAACATTGACTCACTGCCAATGTTCTGTTGTTAACCTTTAGCGGTTACCATATTTTATCCTTTTATTGCAGATCTTCAATGGTTCACGGTGGTTCTGCTATTTTCATGAGCGAAAAAAGTCAATGGAAAATTAAAACTCGCCATGGTGTCATGCAGCACGGTTTGAGAACTGAACGTTACACTTTTTTGTGTAGGTTATACCGGTTCCTGAATGACTCTTTGTTCTTTTTATGGAAACGCCTCAATCTTTGCTTTCCATTATTAACAAGAACCCGGTTATGTTTTGATTCCCGTTGACTTTAACAATTTTAACATTGATTTTTACCCCGATCAAGAAAATATGTGCATACGTAAGCTAAAATAATACTTTAATCAAAATGCATCTACTTCCGTCACTTCTGAGGGGGAGAGTGATTTTCCCTTTGATTTTCCTTTAACTACGGTAAAATTGTTAAGGGAGACAACGAGTTTCGATAACCTTATGTGCGAAACATTCTCTGTTTTGCATCAATCTGGGTTTTAAAAACACCATTTAAATATTGTGTTCGATGCATTAAATGATTTATGCGTCACTGGTGCAAAATTTCAAGTGTAAAAAAATATTTCTGTCACTTTCATGTTGATGATGCTTAGGGTCCTAGAAGATGCACTTTAGAACCTAATTATTTTCATCTTTGGAGTTAATTGTTTTTTATAATTATTACATATTCTGAGAAACATTTCCAACGTTTTTGACGTGACAACGTCTTAAATTAGGTTGCGGCTCGGAGTCACTCATGAAAAAGTGTAACGCCCGGTAACGTTACGATGCCCGTCCAGTGGGTCCGCCGCACGGGATCCGCACGGGATAAAGCAGATAACTGTGGGTCCGCCGCACGGGATAAAGCAGATAACTATGTTTATTCGTGAAAATGTGGAGTGCTTAGATTCGTCATTTACAACAACTACAACAATAAAGGTAAATAATTGTACACTGATATTTCATTATCGTAAACTACGATTGATTGATTAATTGTTAGATTGACACAAAAGTTGAGAAACTGAGTTTATAGGTTATGTCATACTATTGACAAATGTTGATAGTGTTAAGTAAATTATTAGTTTAAATCACTCTGCAATCAATCGTAATTCAGTCTATTGAGAAGAAACAGCGCGTATTGCTAGTCAAACATTTAAAATAACAAATTATAACCTCTAACCTGTCATAACAGTGCGACCAAACAAACGAACTAAACCGACCAATCACCACGCGCGGAGTTAGAATTTAACTGTGTTTAGCAAGAATTTCAAATTCCAATTTTAGTAAATGTTTTATTCAACTTTACCATTTACAATAACAAATTTTAATTAATTTCAAATTATGTACAATGTTTTAGTAAACAAAATATATTTCTATAGTTAAAATTTGTGCAATTCTTATTTTCATTCAATTCCTTGTTCCTATTGTGCAATTTAATAATATTCATATCAATAAATATTCTACCGAGAAAAAGACGTTGTCACGTAAAATCTTCGCCCGTAAAAACCGACTTTACAGGCAACCATAATTTTTTCACCTTATAAACTTTCCTTGGACTTCTACAAATATTTCAAAACCAAAATTAGCCAAATCGGCCTAGCCGTTTTCAATTTTAATGCGACTGACAAACGTCATTTTATTGATATATAAATATATTATAAAAGAAGCGATAGTTTGGAAACTTTAAGGGTTCCCCCGTGATAGAAGGCGCTAGCTTTTTGAGCGAAGTTTGATAAGATCAAATAAAAACACGACAGAGTTTAATTGATTAATTCGGACGTAAAACTCTCGTTTTTGTCAGCTACTATTTATGTTGTAATACTATTACTACTCTATTACAATACTGTTAACACGATTTAACCCTAGATTACTTAATAAGTGTGGTTGTTAAACTGCAATCAGAAGCTTATTACTTAGCTAATAAGATTCCATAATTAATTAATGCACTTCTTCACATTTCCTAACACTTCCTTGAGGATATGAAAATATATTCTATTCTTGTATGTGAACAATCGATTTGGCAAGTATATACTCATGATTAAATCAAAAAGTAACATCACATTATTTGAATGAGCAATTTAAAATTTTTGAATAAGTGAATTAATTATCAAAACATTTTTTTAACAACCTGGGAATAAATAATTCATTCATCTTTCAATATTCTTTAATAAGTAGGATCATACATATATATATATATATATATATATATATATACACACTATATATATATATTTATTTATATACACTATCTGTACACATGATTGCTATTGAATAACGAGTACATCTTAGGCATCTACTTTTTAAATGGTTTAACAAAAACTCCTGAAAATATGTAATGGTCTCTGGAAGGTAGTCCAGTCTCCTGATCCGCTTCAGATTAATTGAACTTTAAGTTTAAAGATCAGTTTTGGGGCCCTATAGTCGGTGAGTGAAACAGTTTTTATGAGTATTAAATATAAAAAATATTAAATATATAATAAAAAAGACAAATATTAAAAAATAAAACAAAAATCCATCGTATCAATCGTATTGAAAAGCACTTATAATTTAATTACGATTATTTTTAATCGTAAGTAGACATATATTTATGGTACGTATTATTACAGTCTTCATTATAATGAGGTTCAAAAGCTGAACAAAATTGCAACTGGTTCTTATTTTAGGTTTAGCGTATGAAGAGGCATGTCTCGTTAGAATTAATTATATTTCACGGGTTGAGCTTGCATTCTTGTAAAATATATATACTTGGTCTGAGAAGCTTACGGCCTCGAATTTCAGTAAAAAAACAGCGTGTACTTCCGGTAATTGTAATTTATTTACATTCTAGAGTATTTTCGATGCCATAGTAGTGTTTGTACTGTTGCCCCAGTCAAAAACATATTCACATTAATAGGGCCGAATAGCCTTCTTCGTTCTAAAAAGATACAAAATCATCCAATGCCAGTCATTTTAATATATTTCCGGTACTATAATACCATTTCCAATGTTTCCCCAATTAAGAAAGTATATAACACACCGTTAAAAAAAATTACTACTGCCAGTCACAACTCCCTAATAGCGTTTCCATTGTTTCTTCAAATTCCATCGTTCTAGTCCATTGGAAAGTTTAAAACAAAAATTTAGTTATTCTAGGGGTTGAAATCCTATTTCAGCTCCTTTGGGCTGTGTCTTATGAAAATACTTGTGATTGTCTATTGATCTCAGACACGTGTGTGCCAAGTTTCATCTTCTTTTGACACTGATAAGTCAAATTATAGTTTACTATTTACTAACATAAAAATATAGTTCTTCTAAGGGTATCAACCATATTTCAACCCCAATGGGTGGTTAATTTTCGTAAAAACTATTTTATTCGTCTGTGGAGAACATAAGACGTGTGTTTGTCAAATTTCTTTCTTTTAGAATATCGAGAAGTTTAGAAACTAAATATAGTTGTTCCAGGGGTTGCAACCCTATTTTAATCTCTTTAGATGTTTATGTAAATGCTATAGTTTTTCTATTTAAATCTTGAAAAATACGTATGCCAAATTTCGACTTTCAACTTTACAAAGCATTTGTAAATTGATAATATTTGTAAATTTAAACTTCAACATTTATGACTTAAAAAGGTTTGTTAACGTTTTAACCGAAATATAGAATCTAAAATGTTGTACAACCACTAACATGAGTGAAGGTCCTTTCTTTAAAGTTTTACAGTAGAAGGTTTATGAAGAATTTTTTTCCAATATGTGCGATAATTCAGTAATACAAAAATTGTATTTGTTCATTCTAGATGATCTTCGGCATTAATATTGACCTCTGGTCAGTGCAAACCTACTGTGACCGTTTACTTTAGTTCGGTTTCAGTACTTAGTGTATTGTTTTTAGAGTGTGCATAGAGTTGATAAAAATTGTGTGATTCCAGACTTAAGCGTGTTACAACGCTCTGGTGTGATTTGTTTATTTTAACCTAGATTGTTGTTATGTGTTTGGTTAGGTATCCATCTGAGAAACAGACCAGATTGCGGATATTAAAACGCAGTGTTAATCCTTTTTGTGTCACTAATGTTTTTAAAAGAGTTTGCTTTAACTTCACGGTTCCAAGTAAATGGGAGCTGCTGTTTACACATGCTTTACAATTTTTATTATTTTTATGAATTATCTTTATATTGCAAAATAATAAATTTAAACTCTTCTCTCCATATTTGGAAAAAGTTCAAAAATTATCTAATTGAAAAGTCTCAAACATCTTATTTTATAAAATTTTCTCATCAACATAAAGAACGTCTTATAATTAAAAATTATAACTCATCATTTAATGGATCTATATTAAATCTATATATATATATATATATCTTCATTTATTTGGTATTATTGTTATGATCACAAATAGTAAAAATATTACCTTTAAATATAAAATATTGTGTTACTTTGTAAGAAACATTATTAAAAAATTAATTTTAATACTAAATTTTACTTAAATTAGGAAGATATATAATTAGAATTTGAAATCATGTTTCGTACTTATTGAACCATTACGTTTTTTTGAATTAAATTAACTTAATAGATGTAAAGTAAATTTTACATACAAGTAGGTTTTAAAAGACATGACTGAAACTGTCCTAATTTAAAGTTGAAGCTGCTATCAATTGAATCACTTTCCTCGAAATTGTATTAGAGCCCGGTCTGGAGTAGAAGTGCACGCTGTTGCACAAGCTCAAAACGTAAGCAGCATCGGTTTAATTTAATTCCTACTCTGGAAAAGTAACGTCTCCAAGTTTTCAACTTAATTGAGCGGAAAATTTCAATTCCACCCGGAATGGATTCAAACAATGTTCACAGCTGATAATTAGGGCGGAAGTTGAAACAAACTGCTTCCGTTAAACGGTCCGGAATTGATCAGATAAATATTACTGTGGGGGAAATCGTGGTTTACCTTTAGCTGTTCTTAATTAAGAAGCTTGTCGAATAAAAGATTTGTTGATTTCTTTGACCCTTGTTTAAAAACAAATCAAAAGAGCAAATATCCCACCTCAGAATTATTATTTAATTTAAAACAGATTACAAATAATTTAATTTGTCTCATTTTGTATGTCAAAAAATATATTGTGTTTGATAGTCCCATTTGATATCTGACATAATAATTATATTCCTGTTTTGCAGTCATTTAAAAAGTAAAAACTCTATTATAACTGTTTTCTAGTCGAAATAAAACTTTAATTATATAACATCGTAAACTATTCAATTTAATTACTACGCTAAGCCAATATACATATACAAGAATGTTCCATAAACAACTAAGCGCTCAATATGTCTTGTTTTAAATGATGCAGAAATGTGAAACAACCGACAACTTGAAAGAAGCTTTATATACTCCTTGTTTGTATACCAAGTTGTAATCCTTAAAATGGCTGAGGTTTACATTTTATTTCTCTGAAGAGTTATATAGTTCGATTAATTTAACCTCCTATTACTGTCTGAATACTGAATATATGTGTCCACTTGGGCGGTAACCATGTCAGTGCAGTTAATTGAGGTTTTGCTATCTTTTTAAAGTCCTTCAGTTAGTTATTCAATTTTAAATCATTCATTTGATCTATATCTGTCTTTTAATATTACAGCGAGTCGGAATACGATTTGGCCCACTGAGGTGTAAAATATTCCAGACCCCGCCTCGCGGGAGAGAGTCGGTGATGACAGTCAATGTGAGAAGAAAGCCGATCGTCCTGCTACTCATCCTGGAATCCGATTTTATTGAGATAACGTGACCTCGATGACCTGGGAATCACGAACGCCTCCAACATCTTCTTACCTTTAACATGACGCCTACAACTACTGCTTCTTGCTCAGGTCGTGTCTTAACAAATTGTACAAACAAGAATACAAATACAGTAATGTTATATATACTTGTAATATTTACAAACTGTACATTTCGAGTCGAAATATAATGATTAAAGATTAATACAATTCAGAAAACAGTATTATATTTATATTATAATTAGTTTTAGTCGATTTGTTATTTAGATTTTTCATATTTAAATTTTGTTATAGCAATAAATACTACGCTTTTTCATAAATGTATATATGCATTCATGTTTGAAAGAAAAATATAGATTTTAATAATTTAATATTGTTTTGTATTTTAAATAAGTTATATTTTTTATGTGTTTATTTTGTATCGCAAAACTTTACTAAGCTATTGAGTAAATTGAAGCCGAATTTATTGTCTCTCAAACTATTAAAGAAAGTTGATTAACTACTTGGCAATTTAGACTAAAACGGAAGATTAAGGAGTTTTAACTTAAAATTTATAAATCCTGCAGCATAATTGAGACTGAGGAAAACTCGTAAAAGTGGCCACTTTCCATTAAAAAATTAAATTCTAAAATCTTATATCAGTTAACTTAACCTGCTGATTAACCAACTTCTCTACCCGATTTACCTATCCTTTTAATAAACTTGTCCTACTAGGTATCTTATCTCCCTGATTAACTTTTTCATATAATAAACATATTTCCCTCTGATCAAATAATCTGGTCTCCATCATGCCTTCAGTTGACTTTACCTTCTGATAAACCAAACGTGTCCAGATATTCCACCATGTGAAAAGGATTATCCCTTTGGCAAAGATTTCTCCTACTCATCGTTTATTATATACTCCTAGGATACTTATCCTCATTTACAGCTAAACATGTAAATGTCAACTGTGCATTCTTATTACCTTACAACTATTTCTAATACAGAGACCAGTAAAACTTAACCACTGATAAGTGTTAATCTTATATACTCTCCTAGCAAATTGAATTTCCTGGAATAACTTTATTCCCGAACACAGCTATCCGCACGTTTATCCTGGTATTTAGCTAATCTGTAGTCCGAATTGAGTGAAATCCATGAACTCCATGTTTCCCACACCCCAAAAATGTCCAGTGCCGTTTATTGGAAAAATATTAACGTATGTCATTGGTGACATTCATCTAGGAAGTGGTATTTTCATAGACATTTCTTTGTGCAGTGATAGGATATTGAGGAAAATTCCCGCTTCACAATTCCTGGATACACTTAGTCTCCATTAACAGCGCAATCAGGCATTTTCATGAAGTAATTAATCATCCATGAGGTCATTTATAGAATTTTAGAAGAATCCACATCACTGCAACCTATCCTTCTCCCTATTCCAGGCCTGGAAGCTCATGAACTCCAGCAGGAATTTCACTGGTGTATATAACCACAGTTCACACCATCTCCCGATGAAGCCGGGAAAGATCTTGGAACGCAACTGGAATGTCCACGGACCTCATAATTCAGATGGCAGTAGGTCTTGTTGTCAGGAATAATGTCTGCTGACCACAAACAGGATACATGTTTGTGGTAAGTAATTGAAACTGAATCTTCACATTCCATCTCATTTCGCTGCACTAGATCCGTAATATTGGCGTTTTCAACTGGGACCTCAATGGCCACCTTATCATAGATAGAAAATATCTTCGAGATCAATTTTGGACCTTACCCATTCGTATAAAATTATCACATTTAGTTCAAAACGTAATATTGTATACATCTCTGCCTTTGGCCCATCAGTTATATTACTACACCACTTGACCTTTGTTTAAAATGGACCATAAGTTTAAACCGTAACTATGAACTATATTAGTTTGTAAAACATTATTTTTAGTCAATGTTCTTAATATGTACTTTTTGTTATAGCGATATAACGTATGAGTTGATCTTGGGTCTAGTGTCATTTTACCTAAACAGTGAACTATCTCAGAATTGATTTTAAATCGCAAATAACTCAGTCTTAACTACCATAAAATTTAAATAAATACACCAACACTTCAAAACTCAAATAATTCTATTGTAGGTATATAATTTATTTTCTCGTTGCAATCACTGTTACTAATAAGACTAATGTAAAAATATTCGCTAACTCTCACCCAAATCTCATGAAGAGACGTACTATCATCATGGCACTCAATATTGCTTACGTAGAAATGAAGCTTCATGCAAAAGTTCGTTATCGACATATCGTGCCTACAGATAGAGAAATATACAGACAGCAGAACTAAAATTGTTCCAACCCCTCCAGCAATAGATTTCGCTAACGCTGAGCCGATAAAGAATACTTCGAGTAGCTGCCATTTTTAGGCAATCTGGTTGATATAGTGGAACCAAAGATTAAATTCAATTGCACACTTCAATCTCCTCGACGGAGCTCTTCAAATTTCAATGGCGCTTTATCCATTCTATGTGTGACCTCTCCCGACACCACAGGAGGACAGGAGTGTCATCTGTGTCAACTGAGTCTCTGGTGACCTCGCTGGACAGCAACACCGAGAGCAGACGTGATGACGAGGGCGCCGAGTACAGTAGGCCGAGGTCACAGGTCAAAGGTCACAGTCCCCACGACAAGTCACATTCGCACGTTAACTTTACAACTCGTTATCATGTTAAGAAATCTACACCGAAAGTTGAATATGATTGCGCTTTCCGCAATGGAGGTTAACGAGCCACAAACTTTGTATTTGGGATTGTCTTAATTGTTTATTAAATTTTTAACCAAAATCATAAAAAGAAAACTTTTAATTATAGCCAGTATCTTTTATAAGTTATAATTTTGCTGAATAAATTAAACGTGACTCATCGCAATACAGTTGGCCAACATTATTTTGACCTTACTGTACTAGTTTTAATGGGAAACTGAAAAGTTCTGATTCAGCCTTCATTTGCATTGATGTACCACTAGTGGAAAATTAGATAGCTTGAATTCCTAAAAATATATTTATAAATTATAAAAATTAAAACACACTAACATTAATCTCTGTAAAAAGTTGTAGAGTTTTCTAGTTTAGACACAGATTAATGTAGCTGCAGCATTTTTTAAATTGGAGAACTGTGTTAAAATCCTAAACCTACCTTTACGTAAATATTACCAAAAAGCTATATTTATTTAAAACATTTTATTTTTCGGAAGAAATAATTCTTGAATGTATGATACAGTTCAAATAGTTTGTGTAAATTAAATAGATTAACTACGACCAGTTCATACCACGTTATTGGCATAATATGCTCACTGAAAACTATATGGATAAGTTTTAAATATGGAGTTTTAATCCCAATTGGAACAACGGTACTATAATAGACACGGACAACTACATAGATAAGTAGCAAGAATAGACTTGCTATGTTTATTGACGATACTATACTATATACTACATAATACATACAATCCTAGCCTCAGTACAATACGTACTCTGCTTAAAACGAAAACGAATATATATATATATATATATATATATATATATATATATATATATATATATTCGAGTTTGATTTTACCATTTCGTTGTAAAGAATTACCGTATGCCATTAAAAGACGAAAAAGGAGACAAAGTGTACTTCCTGAGATATGTACACCATTTATTTTGTATAAATAGTGAAACTATGCATTCCAAAACTCCAAAGCTGGAAAAGTTTAAGGTTGGGTGTGTTTTTATAGGCACAGGTTTTTAAAATACACCCTGAAAGAAGGAAAAGTAACAAAAATAATTTACCCAGCAGGCATCACTTCTGGCTGCTTTATACCTATCAGTTGAATTCACCAGTGGGCACAGCATAAACCGATGTGTCACTTAAATCTGGTCAACCTTATGTATGTCCAGGAGCAGCACATCACTAACCGCAAAGTCGAGATTCTGGGTTCAGGGGAAATTCGATAGCTCCAGTCTACTGTGGGAGATGACTGTTGGAGTTTGTGGGGTTTGTTCCCTAACCTCAGAGGTTCTCGCTAGCCTCAACAAGGGTGTGCCACCCCCTGTCTACTTAGACTGGAGAGGTTGATTCAGAGCTGGCCTCTCTTTCTTCCGGGGGGACATGACTTTGAGATTGGTGCCTAGTTCTTCCTCATGGATCTCGATAGGAGGCGGCCCCCTACCCCCCCCCCCCTAACCTTACCCATCCTGAATATCCTGTCACTCCAGAAACATCGCAAAGGTTCTTACAGGACTAAGTGCAATTTATAAGCTTCTTTCCTAAAAGAACAAAAAAAAATACAAACAAAAGTAATTTTTTATTGATTTGCGAGGAAATATAGTGATTTAAAGAGGATATTTGGAGTAATCGTGTACCTAGAGATCAAAGGAAAAATTCCTAACGATAAGTATATAATTTTGGCAATATTTAATAGTGTTTTATTCGAATGCAGTGTATTTTAATTAAATAAAACTTAATAAAATGACATTTTTTCATGTAGTTTATAGTAATATTTATGCAGTAATGAGTCATTTAATTTAGAAATATTTTTATATGTACTGTGACAAATGCATATACTTATCTTCAGCTGATTTTCTGTTGGCCTGCTATTAATATGTGCGAAATTAATACTTCATGGAATGATTCGATTTGGGAATGAATCAAGGATAAAAACATATAATCCTACTGAAAACCGACGGATACTGTTACGGTACATGTTAGCACCATAGCCACTTAACAAACACTCGCATTTGTTATTGCTTGGCGATAAGCCTCAGACAGTCTATCTATTGGCATTGGCCCTTTTGCCACTTAAAATATCAGAATCACTATCTGCCCTGCTAAGGAAGACTGCTGTTAAATTCGATAATCCTACAGATCAAACACGCATCACCACACATAATTCAAATTTAGGAAGTCTATTTACATTATTTACTTCACTTTTAACTCTCTCCGATGAGCTGACCACACGAAGAGGCCGCGGGAGGCCCGCGCCTTTCATCGGGAAGCGCCGCCGCTGCAGAATGTTATCATTAGGCACCTTGATGAGTTGGCTGACAATTACCAGTACGGATGATGATCATCCGGAAGTTCAAGCGGAATATTTCCCAAACCCGACTTCCGGCCAGTGGTATGCAATGAGCGCAACGGCCCTGCCCGGGAATATGAAAGTGTCTGCAAGGTCGAAGAAAGCACGCCTCTGACGCTCCTCTCCTCTCATTGTGGCTCAGAATGTAGGGATGGGTCTGCTCACTTTCTTCGGTAATAAACGGTTTATGGTGGGTCCGGACTCTCCTGATATAACCACACGCTGGTACGTGTCGTTACTCCGGACAGACGACCACAAGCCTTCACAAACAAATTATAGAACTATCTATAATCCGTAGTAATTGTGGGAAAGGTAGTCAGTCAGAACCACATAAGATCTTTTTGTCACTCCATTAGTTCTATCATAAAGGCCAGATCAAGGATAAAAAACTGTTTAGGTTACGTAAATTTACATTGTTGTCATACGGCTTGAAAGCAGTTGCATTCGATAAAACCAGAGAAAAATACTATAATTTACCAAAGGTACAATAGGTTATTTGCCTGTGCCACTATTTAGTTGCATGCTTGTTTACTGTCACCACTTTCTTTCTAATGTACTTATGAACTTTGATTTGGAATCAGCTGAATATTTAAATTGTTTAGTGTAAATTGTTAGTGTAAATTGTAGTAGTAAATTGTTTAGACATTGAGGTGACTCTAAAAGCGAAATGAAGCCTGGAAGGTAGGAATGCTGGCTTGATTCTAGCCTCTGTAACAGACTTAAACACTCTATGTACATCTTATTAAACCAACTGTCTCCGTACTTGGTCCCAACAATTAATTCTGAAGTATCTTGAATAAGTTTTTTTTTAACTAAAGATGATGGTTTTGGGGTGTTTTGTATATAAATTATTTTGTATACATTATGGGGACCGTTTTTATAGTGTCAATAATTTCCAATTTTCCTGACATAAAAAATTGAAGTTTTTAAGCAATTTAACGTTTTTTATAATTTGAATCATTGTCAAAAAAGTGTAATTGAATTTCCTCCGTTACAAGTGGTTACATTTTCAATAAATCTTTAATAGGACGATCGGGAGATAAAGAAGAATAGGATATTTACTACAATATTCTTAAAATATTACCACTTTAAAAGCAAAGGCACTACATTTTACTGTTAACTATAATTAACATATACTCAGAGTTAATCCCAATAATAGTTAAAAACTATTAATCAGTCCCTTTTGATATTGTTTTGGAAAAACATTTCAAGAGCTCATTTTTGTTGCATTTTAATGTTGCTTTTTGCATTTCATAATTTGTAAATGTTATTTTACTCATATGTAAAACCATAATTTTGAGTTTTAGTTCTATAACTTATGTTTATGCCTCATTATTAATATTTCTGAAAACTGTTATGTTAGTTATTGTAAAAAACAAATATATTGTAAGATAAATGTTTAAAAAGTATAATTTAATTTCCTCCATTTCTAGTGGTTAAGTTTTCAATAAAACGTAATTATTATGACAATCGGGAGAAAAATTGTATTTTATATCATATAGACCCTAAATGAAAATAAACTCAAAAAACTTTGACAATAATTGTTGAATAGTTTTGCATTGTAATTTTATATGTGTAAAGCCTATAAGAAAACAAGAAACTTAAGCGCTGCCCATGGCTTAGTTAAATGGATGTACATACTAAAAAGTGCAAAATAAAAGTATTTTAGCTGTTATGGCTAAGGATAGACTGATATATAAATCCATTGTAAATTCATAATGCAATAAAATGTTATTTATATGCATTTATCAAGTAGGAGTTCAATGCGATTGTCAACGTTTGGTCGATTATCATTAAGAAGTTATTTGAAAATACCTAACGAATCATGAAAGCCTGACACTCATAAATTGTGTTGTTGAGTGTGAAGCAAATTAACGTTAAATAATTAATTAGCCTCATATAATTATCTAGATTAGATTGGATGACATGGCCGATCCAGGTTCAAGATCTCATACAATTTTATCGTTAACTTTTTCGATTATCGCTTTCGTTTTTAAGTTGAATAGTTGTAATGATATAATACGGTTTTCAGGTTTAACTGCTAACGTTCTGGAGAATAATAATATTAATTTAATGTTAATGCACTATATAGTAAACTTACTGTAAATATTTGTAACCCCATCTATGAATTACAAAACACAGCATTTACACTTTAATTTTGTTGTTTTTTGGTGGCAGTGTAATGAGTTCAAATTGATTTGTTTGTGATGTATTTGTTTAATAGTACAATTTAACGAAATAAATCAACATAGTGTTTTATACATACCCAACCTTTAGAGCGTGACCTCCAAAAGCGTAAACAGGCATCTTTTTAGCTGACCGCACGAAAATATTATTTTCTGTCTGCTACCATTAATTAATTTAGTCCAACTGTTGAAATGTAAGCTACTTTGAATGTCCAGACTTTATTATCTGGCGTAATTTGATCAGGATTTTTCAAACATTAACTTTTCATTTCCTTAGGCTTAGTTCAAGCTCTGTAACGTAGTTCTTTCTATGCTTTCATTCATAATATCTACCCTATTCCAACTTAGATCCTCCTGAGGAGGTGAAGATTAGCAATTCATGGCGTAAGAAAGTAAACAAAAGCCAGCAACCCTTATGTCGTATTGCACAGTTGTACTTTTATAAGTTCTTTGACGCCCATGTTGTTGACCATTGGTACATTTTTCTAGGTAAGGAAAGCATAAAACTTACATTTTAGAAGAGATTTCACGGATGAAATACAAGAAGGAATGCCAGTAATGCAAAAGCAAGCCGGCAAAGAAAGAAGTGTGATGCAGAAAATAAAATGTAAACTTGAGTTTTTACAGCCTGAAACTTTCTAGCGCCTCGCCCAGTAGTAAAGTGACACTTTTTATAGAGAACACACTGTTTCTCTCTCTGAAATTCAATTCCATATGATTGGGATTCGGAACAACATGCTTTTGTTGCCAGAAATGGTTCGGTATATAAAAGTATATTGTTCAACCCACACGAGGCACAATTACGTTTACAAAAGAAACAACCCAATTCATTATTTTATACCAATTAATAAGTAATATTGACCCATACTCTAGTTTCTAGATCTTCACCACATAGTCCACATTTATTATGTATAATTTGTTTCATACACGTTTTTTTTCATCCAAGTGTGTAAAAATAAATCTCTCCATGGATAATATTATCATGAATTCTCTCATCTAAATAAAATGTATTTATGTAAGATACGTGTGTAAATAACAATCAAAGATAACTACTACAGATCCTTCAAATACCACAGGTGCTAAAATGTTCCATACCACTGGTCCATTATACTGCTGTTGTATGCTATATGTAATATTGGTACTGAGCTATAGAATGTTACGGAAGAAGTGTACAATTTTCAAATACGGACATTCAAATTAGGCCATTTGATAGATACCACATGTGTGTGCCTGTTTGTTAAAGATCTGTAACAGAATTTGGCTTATTCTATTATTGTATGGATTGTGACAGAATACTTCCGTAAACTACTTACAAACATCCGTAATGAACCGTAAGCGGAGTCAGTAGGCTATCAGAGTTCTGGACTATTAGATGATAATGAGACTATAAGTACAGCATAATAATCCTATTATGCAACATCGACATAATCTAGTAATGCACCTGGTCGAGCGGTGACCTGATTTCTATGAACTGCTTACAATATGAGCTTATTATCCAAAGTTCTATAAGCATGAAGTGCCGTATCAAAGTTTCAAATTTAGTTAATCTAAAATTATTTAACAAATATTCTGAATTAATTTAGACTGTGTTTGCTTCAAATAACTAAATATTGTATATAGTCTATTTTATTATTCAACTTTGATTTTCTCTTGAAGAGGTAATGTTAAAACAGTGTAAAGAATACTATAGAATAAGTGGACAGAAACTTATATCAATAAAAGTAGAGCGTACATTTCACACGATCCCGTGGTCGGTTTGAGGTAATTTGCTCGGAGGGACTAAAGGGTTTATTGGTTTAAGTGCGACATATTTTTATAGGATCTTACGTGCAAGACACACACGGTTTAATAGTGAAGAAATATCAACATAGATCCATCGTAAAAACTTACAGTGTTCAATTTAAATTTAAATTATGTTAAACATTGGAAAACGTTGTTAAAATAAAAGAACCTGCTGTCTGTTTTAGTACGATTTTTTATGAAATTTTAATAATTTTTTGAAGTTTAAGAAGATAGCTATGTTTTAAGAGTTTCATAAGTGATCATAAGAGTATTTATCTATTGATGGAAGATTTCAGAAGGAATTGTTTGATTCCTAAGTGAATGAAGCAGTATAGTGTGACTATTAATTTATTCTTGGTAATTGAAACTCCCATTTTAATTGTCGTTTCGTTTCAATGTGAATTTATTGTAGATCTTTTAACAGGCTGGCTGTCAGAACCCAATCTATGCTGAAAAGAAATATACAGAAGTGAAGCATAACGATCATTCAGCTATTGGGATGAAAGTGATGATGTAGGAGGATACATTCCTCGCGGTGGTCAATTATCATACTGGGTACATGGAATCTGTAACATTCCCTGGGGTGAAAGTGAAATTGACCCGGTTGTTGCTGAGACAGACACAAGCAGGTGAAGTGTGGGCTGATAAGGAAGGTCAAGGCACAGCATAGCGGCCCGGATACTCTGACTTTCCCCGTCCTATGTTTGGCGATTGCCTCACCACTCGTATAGTACCTCTTTCACTTACAGTACTCCAGGGCATATCCGTGAGTAATAATTGCTTTCCTATATGACGCGTACCGTTTTAGTTGATGATCCAATCATTTGAAAAACCCCAACATTACTAATATTTATATCTTATTTTTATTTTTCTTGCCTTTATTCTATGTACATGTATGTGGATGTAGTTTTAATCGTATTAAGTGAACGTCAAACCCTCTTATTATGCTTCTCTTCTGATCAAATTACCTAAGACTTTTGCTCTTGAGTAATAGCAACTCCAAAATAGACGTTGCTAGTTGTACTTTGAAACTTGTCGCTAACAACAAGCCTGCGGCAACTGTGCAAAGGACACTGGTGGCATTAATTATTTAGATTGCACAGTCGCATTCAGATTGAATAAACTGGCAACTCAAAAAATTTAGTACATTGGGACATATCGTCTTGCACATTATTAAGTATGACGATATCGTGGAGAATGTATAGACCTAATACTAGAAGAGACTTTTATTTAATCAAATACACTTGTAACTAATGAAACGTCAAAGTTTTAGTCAACATTTTCTAAATGCCTAATACAAATAAATGTGAACTACGTAAATCTAAACATAAATTCATTTCTATTTGTATGAATAATATAACAGTGAAAATAATAACTTGGATTAATGTTATTTTTTTACTTACGTAGAGAACGATATATCTGAATACCAATCGTTAAAAAGTTGTATGCAGTACACTCAAATTGTATTACTTCATAAATGCATGTACAACTACTAAAATATTGCCTGTGAAGGAATAAACTTTTGAAATAAGGGGTTGGTTTATGTCGGTATCCCGATGAAAAAATTTTAGTTTTTCACACTCTCTAGCATTGATGTGTGTGTTTCAAAAATAATCTTGGATAAAGTATGTGATGGAAAACGTCAAAATAATAAACTTACATACTCTTTAAAAATTCAATACAAACCTTTTAAAATATTTGATGTAAGCTGCTAGGTCACAGATTGGTATTCTTAAGTTTCCATCTGTAAAACTGGATTCAATTATTGTAAATGTTATAGAAAAACACAGAAATTTACTTCTATTTTATATTGTCAGAACTAATCAGCTATTTAAAATGGTTGTCATAATGTAAAAGCTATAGACACGTACGGAACACTCTGTGTTTTGTTTAATATTTGTTCAAATTAAAAATTATAGAAACTACTAGTGGAGGTTGTATGACAATGATTTTTGAAATCTGTTTACTCCTTAACTAATTTTTTATACAGGCTCTCGTGATTTTTAGTTGCAAATACATTTGGAATATTATTGGTCTTGTCCTTGCATAGACGTCTGTCTGGCAATTCATAATTTTGAACATAAGATAATTCATCAAATATTCCTGAAATTATTCGAGTAGATAAGCTAAGACTATTTTTTTTTTTTTTTTTGTCAAAGGTGAAAATTAGAATACAGAATATCTATATCGATATGGACTGTAATGTTTTAATGTTTACAAAAAGTATTGCATTCCCCATGACATTCATGCAATACACACGATTTGCTTGAATTCAAAAGACTTTTTAAATGATTCTTCTGACGGGTTTAACTTACCTAAATTCCCAACAAAATTCATAGCGACCTATGCTGATTAAACATCAACGTTTTCAATAAAGCTTTTTTTTAATACTTTCCCAATTAAGTATTCCCGACAATCCTTTTTCCAAACTATAAGCTGCACTCCTCATCTCCAAACCCCATCATAGTCTAACTAAGCAAGGACTCTAGATTAGATGTAATAAGGATTTCGAGTAGTGTTGAGCTCGATCGCGCCCACCACTACGCTGCGCCCTCCGCCGTCTGCTAGAGAGGCCGGGAGTCGCGCAGGTGAGTCCACTCGCGCGTGAAAGTGGCTGCGCTCCTTTAATTAAAGCCTCTTCTTAATTAAGGCACAATACAGTTAGCAGCATCAGACCAATTACTGATTTTAATCACGACTGTCGCTGACTTTGAACTCAGCAGCTACGGACTGACAAAAGCTAATTGTTCTGTATTGTCGTTCCCTGTGACCCTTCATCTATTGTTGTTTACTATTAACTTCCCGTAAACTCAAAGCAGTAGTCAAAGTTATTGTGCGAGAATTGGCTTTCCAGGTTTGAACCTCGGTCTGAGAAAGTTTCCTTACCCTTCATTTTGTATACGATTCTGGATGCAAACGAAAACTGTGTATATCAGATGTAACTTAAAATATGTTAATACATTAATGTTGTTTTATATATATATATATATATATATATATATATATATATATACATATGTATATAATATATAAAAATACCTAAAAATTATTTCAATGTAATAGATGATAATTATTCGATCGTAATTTAATAACCAAGTACTCATGGGTTTAGATAAAGTGCGAGAAGTGAAAATCGTAGATTCTCAATACCAACATATACCCTCTTGTCATTCATATGTCTCTCAATTTAGCTATTTAGTCCACTTTTGTCTGATATTTCAATCTGAGGCCATGATGCGACGTTTATATACGATAATTTTGTGAGTGACGGTTGGCAGCACTGAATTCAAGTTCAAGGACATTGTTCTTATCCACCACTAGCACCCAGACAGTTTGCTCACGCAATCGTTTGCAGCTGTTGTGTCGGTGAATCGGATTCTAATATTTTATAGTGATTCTTGAAAGTTACTCGTTTGCTTTTAATTTAAAAGGTAAATTTCGTGTATTAGAAATATGTATTCCAATTCTGTGATCTACCTCCATGACCTATGGCTTTGTTGTAATTTTATACCACGCATAATTAATTAATTTTAGTGAACCATGGACCTTCTCAGCTAGTTGCTGTATTTATTTAACCAACTTAAAAAGTTAAATGCAGTCGTATATTTTTATTCCATTAAAGGTGATCAATAAATAATATGATTTCGTTAATTTGAACAGCCAATTTATTACTCATACATTTTAATAAGCTGACTTTTTTATTATTAATGCAACGAAGTGTTGTAAGTAGTCTAGTTCTATTGCTTGTTTTTTATTTTGAAAAAATGTAAAGTTTAGTTTCTTATTTGTATTTATTCTTAGTAAACTTCATTACTTTAAAGTTTAAAATGTTAAAACAACAACATTTAAAACTTAAATATATTAATCTGTAATATAAAACAGTAAACTTCCATCTCTCAATTCATTATTTTACAGTAATTGACTCTTATTATATAAAACTAAACTACTCATGTAACAAAATCAGGAAGAGTAATTTATTCTTTCTTACCAAAATTATATCTTATATCTTACCAGATTATATAACCAAAGTTATATAATCTGATGGGCAAAATTAGTCGATGAGACATGAAATTGATTTCAGAGAGTTTTAAATTCATGTATTTCGTACAATCTAGCCTAACACATATTAAAGTAATCTAATCTGAAACTGGTACTATCGAAAGTACTCTCCTGTTATTTCCTCTTGAGTGCTAAACTACTCAGTATTCTTGTCAGTTTTAGTTCGTGAGGTCACATTCTTCCACCTTTCATCAAATGGACAAACTTGAATTGGTTCCTGACGTCATAGATACACTTCCAGGAGAAATCGTCGAGGTATAGCCTAATCAAATCCTTTTACGCTTAGACTTTTACGCAAATCCTTACTGGAATTGCGGTAACATCTGTTTAACGTTTGCAGGTCACTTACGAAGGGAAGTACAAGGTTGATGGGGGCAAAGAGTTGACGCCGACACAGGTGAAGAATGTGCCGGAAGTCAAATTCCCAGCTGATCCTCAGCAATGGTACACATTACTCATGACTGGTGAGTGAGTCTCTACATATCTTGAACGTTTTTTAGTATATAACAATGGCGAGTAATTATCGTATCGCTTAATACTTAACCAAATCATTGAAAATGGCAACAAATAAAAATTGTTATTTCTGGCCTGAAATTCGAAAAGTGGAGGGGGGAAAGCAGTCTACATTTCTAAAACACCTAATATTTTTAAAATGGCTAAAAATTCTTAAAATCTCAACTATTTTTAAATGAATGAACTTAAAAAAGTATAAAATACTCAAAACTCAAACTTGTTTATGATTTTCGTTTATTGTAATTAATTTACTACCTCAGGGGTTGTCCATTGATTAGAGATTGGTACTGGATGGAGATTTCAAATACAAAATTTTGTGTAGGCTACTTATATATATATATTTTTTTTAATGTGGATTTAAAAGTTATTGATATAATATATTCTGGTGTTCTTATATTAAAACCTAATAAGTTTATCATTTTTAAACATAATAGTTATATATAACTAGTTTCATTTCGCTACATCAATTACTGAACCTCGTTTCAAAGCCGTTCGTCCCTATAAAAAGACTTTGCCCTATAAAAGGATTGCTTGTGGTGCTCTTTCTAATTGTTTATACAGTATGGAATTCATTTTAAACCCCCATTTTATTTTGACATGACTATTCACATGCATAATTTAGATGGTCTCTTACGCTCGTGATGTTTTTTTTTTTTTTTTTTTTTTTTTTTTTGTCCAATAATATTTTCGTATTGCCTACTGATAAAATTTAATCACTCACTATTTCATCAATGTTAATTGAGGTATAACTACAGGATTTCATAGTTGTTGCATTTTATGACATTGTTTTAATTTTAAATTTATTGATGTCTCCTCTTTGTTACAGATCCTGATGCACCGTCTCGCGCTGACCCAACATTCCGTGAGGTCCAACACTGGCTCGTGACCAACATTCCAGGGAGTGACGTCACGGCGGGAGATACCATACATGAGTACATCGGTTCCGGACCTCCCCAGGGCTCTGGTCAGTTGGCACTCTTTAACATTCTTTGCTCTTGCTGGGTTAAAGAGAATGTTAAAGCTATGATAATTTTGAATTTTGGCATCGTTCGTTATATACGAGCACAAAAGTTTTTGCTTCGTATGCTTAGCAATATTTCATCTTTAAAGAACTGTATCTAAATTGTAAAACCAAGGTTTCTCTCGAAATGAGCATGTGTTACCTATAAACTCTACTCCAGTTGTTTAATACTAAAATCTAGCAGACGTATAATTTTCCATGTAAAGAAATGTATTAAAACCAAAAAAGAACTACACTTATTTATATGAATGTATTGAATATACTTTTTATTCAGAGGGCCTACATCGTTTTAATCAAATATAATTTGTTTTAGGACTTCATCGATACATATTTCTGGTTTACAAGCAGCCTGGAAAACTAACGTTTGATGAACCCAGAGTTACAAACAGGTAAACTATGGTTAGCCAGATGATTTAGCGATTAGTTTTTATCGCTATGCAGGATATGTTATCTTTCTTGTTGTTTATGATAAGGTTTTAATACGATAAGCGATTGTGCTCTAAAACTAAAATACTAAGAAATCGAAAAATAACCAGTGTTGACCGGTACTGCGCTACTAACGCCTCTTTAGCAGGTATAATTTTATGGAAGAAAATTGCAAAAGTAATGAGTTAATGTAATGTTATTGCAGTCATAGACAACTTACTTTATACTCCATTTGTCCGTACGTGTTCTTTAAATACGAATATTTAGATAAAGAGCTAAATACTAAGATCTATAAACAACAATTGTGAGAACAAAAGGTATACATTCTAGTTTCAAACAGAAATCAGTATTATTTGTAATTTCTTAGGCATGTAATATACTTTTCCAAATGTTGTGGAAAGGATGCAAGTAATAAAAAAGGACATTTGGTTTAAAATAATATAACTAAAGATAAACAATGAGATGTACTTGTTGTTTTAATCCTATTGCAACATGTAATATTTGCAAGTTTAATATGATTTGTTTCGAAGTACGAATTCTGATTGATAATTATCAACTTATTATCTACTCGAATCATCTGTCCATGAAGCTAAGACATTATCAAGCCATTCGGCTCCTCGTTTTAGAATCCTGGCTGTTAGAATATACTCAATATCGGACAAGCAATACTGGACGTACAATTGTTTTATTATCCTTCTATTATTAACTATGATATGAAATCTCTCCACTTCTGAAAACCACTTTCATATGACAGTGAAGGTTGAAAATGTTGGCGTGGGTTGTGAAGGCGGAGAAGCTGGAGCAGTGTTTCCTACGAATCATCACACGATTAGACATTCTACCCTGAAGAAAGTCTGAGTTTCTGACACTAACACGAAAGAGAATGCTGATAACGAGAAGCAAGGTGAAGAAGATGTGCTTTCAGTACTTGAGAAGGGTCCTTTTGGATCTCCCAAACATCGAATCAGCACCTGTTTTACAACAATGGCCGTAGTCTCCGCCATTTTGATGGTGAAAGTAATAAACACGCGGTCGTTTGCTTACTCCTTTGCCTTCTTCAGGTTTCCGGAGACAACACAATAAGTTTTAATCCTGAAATTTGTGGTTTTTCTCTCGTAAGTCTTTTGATTTTAAAGCTTTTGTCCAAGTAAACTTTCATTTTAATATTAGTTATATGACCAGTTTGAAACGATGGGTGATACTACCCAAACCAATTAAAAGCAATTGTAAGCATTTTGTTATTATGCTTTCCAACAAATGCATGATATAACTAATATATTTCGTGTCAATGATTTAGAATCTATTTCTTATAATTCTTCGCAGGTCCAGGGAAAACAGAAGAAACTTTTCAACTCGAAACTTTGTCGCCAAGTACAAATTGGAGGGCCCGGTCGCAGCTAATGTCTACCAGGCTCAGTTCGACGATTACGTCCCTATCTTACACCAGCAGCTGAGCGGCTGAAGCACACATAGCAACTATTTTACAAACAATTTAACTTAATGCCATAACCGCTTGCAATAACTCACATAAAGGACATTTATACAAAAAGCATGTTTCTTCTAATTTTCTATTTCCTTTCGGATCTTTATATGGGTCCAATTTTGTTACACTTCAGCTAAACAAAAAATCTGGTACTTAATGCATATTTCTAATTTTATTTTTAAATGGTAAACTTTTGCCTGAGTCCACACGTGTACGGTGTCGCACCTACTTACGCCGTAACATTTTACTTCTAGTAATTTTTTTTTTTCACCAGCGTATAGAGTAAGGCAATTTCCATGAAATTATAATCAGGCAAGTTATACATTTACTAATTAATTATAGTTAAATTCACAAATTCCACAAGACGATTTATACTCTAAAAGAAATCAACCATGTAAATCTTCAATATATCATTCTGTACACTTCTACAATAGTAATTTAGCTCAGTTTGCAAGAATAAGATCATCTCTCTTCATTAGAGAAGGATGGTGGTCCATTAGAACTAATGGAGTGGCTTGACTGATGCTAACTTTGTCAACTGTAAATATCTTGAAGATATACGTAATATAACTTCGTTATTACCTGAGGAGTCATAATTAAGTCCTCGAATCATTTGGCGTGGTGGAAATACTTGCTAAAGCACAATGAAGATTAACAATAACTTAAATCGTGACAAAAATATAAATGGAGTAAACTGTTGATACAACTCTTAAAGAATTAGACGTATTCTAGAAACTATTTACTTTACCATTCAGTAATAATTCTGTGTGTAGTTTAAGAATGTATATATATTCTTAGATTCCTAACTCAACTATTACAATCCATTATATAATCCATACTTTCTACCATCCTTAAACACTGATGGGTCCACGGGAGGACATTACGGGTGATCGTCCCCTCCCCCCCCCCCCCCCAGCATCAGATGAATTTTTCGGGCATTATAATATGTTTCATAGTAAATTTTATTAGTGAACTGAATTTATAAACGAAATTCTACCCATTAAATTCAAAATTAAATATACTTTATAACAAGTCACTAGAAAATTCAATGAAATTGCTTAAAACAGCATTACAAGTTGTGAGTTCGGTCGGCAACGTCCACGCAATGAGCACCGCCGCCGTCGTAACTCGTTTAGTTAGATAATTCCTTTAAAAGTTGACATTACTTTTCACCGTTTTCTTCTGCAAAATACAAATACACATGAATCTTAACGATTTTATCTCAAAGGTATACTATGTAATAGTTACAAATTCCAATAGATTTACAAAAGTATTCTTATTAATCAATATAGTATCATAAACAAGGGTATAACTGTGGACATTCATATCTATTATTTTGTAATTTAAATTCATTAATTTACAAAATATGTAAATATTGAAACAAATAAAGGATCTCGCTAAATTCTGCATAAGCACAAGTATGTACTTACAAATTCTATCTGGTACCCACAACTCGTGGCTTCCTTATATCATGTGTATTAAAAACGACCTTGACACATTGTACACTGTCAACATGTGTAGGAGTGACGACGTGCCAGGAAAATATAAACTAATTACCAGACCCGTCCATTACACACTGACTCGTTCAATTCGAATTGTCACAGGATAAATCCGGCACATATGACATCCACAAAACATATTTAGATTAATTTATTTGAGCGTGGTCGAGTTTTCACAAAATAACATGTTTTTTCATAAGTGAATTAGTTAAACTCTAAATGATAAATTACATTTCAAATAAAATTGCTGAGAGCTTCAGGTCTGCGTAAATATGACAAGGGCTTGATTGTAGACGCAAAACGTTTCGATTACGACATATTTACGTAACAGCGTGATGTAACTAGTAATTATTGTCTATTACCATACTAGTTTGGATTATCCTGAGGCCTTCAAGGTAATAACAAACATACACTTGAGACACTTTACGTTTACTACTAAAGTAATGAATTTTCAGCGAACATTTCAAAGATGTATATTTTTCAAAGACATAATTATTTGTATTGGGAAAGCATTAATTGAAGAGTCCTAAATGAAGTAAACATACTACAGATAAACTATAGTATAGTAATTAGTGCAAGAAAGGATAGGTCTCTGCCGCTGATTTCTCCTTCCATCGTTGTGAAACTTATTTATAGTAATGTATTTAATAAAGATAAACTTATATATTCCAATGCTATGATACCTTTCTGCACTTCTTTTACTAACAATAGCGTTCAATTTCTTTCTCTCCATTATTATTCGTGTTGACGATTATTTTTTTTATATCACTATATTTATACTGTATTTAGTATTACATAATATAACATATCCGCACATTGTTATATTTGTATTCATTAAATCTTTTCGAGTTCAAGTTCTGGAACGGCAAGTAAATTTTTTTAGTCTCCCTTTGCAATACAGCATGCCCCTTTGGCATCATGGGGAGAGGAATAACAGGGCATTGATTTGACACTTATAAGTTTATTCCATTATAATAATCGGACTCCTTGGATGTGATAGGAACACGCCACCTAGCACTTATACCTCATAATACTATTTTACTCCACCTCAACGTTCATATGGCTGTCTCAAAGAAAACTATTCCAAATCTGAGACCCAAAGCTATCGAGAGCTCCGCGTTTTCGGATTAGCGGATACCGCGAAAAGTGTTCGTGCACGACAAGTAGGTAGTTTAATAATTGCTCACCAATAATTGCTCCACATAACAAGGCCATGGTGGAAATGGCTGATTATGTAAAACGCCCCTCACCATAGCTAAGTTATGTGTAGAAAATGTGGTTGCTTCACCGTGCTTTGGGGTCGGGTACAAAATATCGTAGTGCACTCAGCAGTGCACCTGAGGAGACAATGAGAACACTACTTCATTTGATGTACACTTTCATTTGTAGTATAGTTGTCTCTGGTGTCGAGCGATGTTAAAATTTCATACAGAGCTTCTTCGTCGCTCAGTTTTTGGATCTCTTCAGATGGAGATAGACACCAGATTCCAGGAGTCAAGTTTGTGACAGCGTCAGATGAAATGTAGCTAACTCAACATTCATATTGAATCAACCCTTCTCACCATATCTTTATCTACATATGTCCCACTTATATGTACCAATATTAGGTAATGAATTCTTTTCTTTGCTAGAAATTACTTTAGGAATGCTAAGGAACATCTTCACATTACTATGGGTTTCCATAAAAAGGCCTACTGGAGGCCTCAAACTTTTGGTAGGGGTCTCTCAATAAACTCATCACTAACCTCACATATGTTTTAGGATTTCTTGAGCTTCCAGGAAAATCATGAGCTTCAAAGTCTTTTCCATTGAGTAATGAGAGTTGGCGATTTCCTTTACTGCCCTAAATATATTTAAAAATGCTAAAGAACGCCTCTCTATTATTTAGTGTTACCAACAACTGAACTACTAAGGCCCCAATCCTGTATATCTGGGGTCTTGTAGTCCTCATTGGTGAATTATATATTATACTTTCCAGATATATGTAACCCAGTTTCTTGGAGGACGTTGTTAAGGCTTCAATCTTATGGGCCAGGTGAAATTAAATTGAATTGTCTATGATCTCTTAAACCCCATCAGAGACTCAGAAGTGCCTCAGGATCACTCGCATCCCGAGGTAGAAGCTGGATTACAGCTTCTGGGAAATATTATATATAATACATTATTCACTAGACGAACGAATATATGATTTTATGTATAAAAATATATAATCTCATTGCCAGGCAATGTAATCATTGCCAGGAGATACGGCTAATACCTCGACATTACTGTATGAAGGTTATTAATACAATACGTAGTAATCTAACACTGGATGGCTGTTGGGTAAACCAGACAGAACACTTTTGTAGTGTAGGTATCTCTAATGTTAAAACAGTGCAGATTTCGTTTTGAACTTCATCCTCGCCAACATTTCCTTGAATGTCTTCAGACGTACATGGACTCCAAATTCCAGGAGTCATGTTTGTAACATTGCCAGATTTCAGATGCTGGCTTAAGTGGATGGTGAATAAGAGTTAAATTAAATATTCACAATAACTGCTCGTCTTCGAAGCTTGTAAGTTTATCATATTCACGTAACGTTATTGTTATTACGCGGCTCTAAATTTGTTGTAATTGTCGTTAATTTTAAATATTAATATTGGTTCGAATGTTATTGCTTACAATGGTTGTGTTAAATGCAAGATATCGGCGTTCAAAGCTTTTTTTATTGGATTAGGGACGAGGAAAGTTTTGTTCCGGCATCACAGATAAGGGCTGTACGTACCCCTACTACACCTGCATTGAAAGTTTGGTCAAATAAGCCTTTCATTTGATCGTATCCAATACTGACATATACATGGGTTATTTTAGAAAACCCGCTATTTGAGTGTTTTGTTCACAAAGGATGTTTTCGTTCAAAACAAAAATGCGTGTATTTTTAAACATCCCAATACTTTATCGTGTATGGTGCAGACAATAAACATACAAATGTAATAACTTCATTTTCTTGTAAAAGTTTTTTTTTTAACTGGAACCAACAGTTCATAGCAATTAGTATTTATATTTTTAAAATGAACTAACGCACCAAAAGGCCTACCCGAACCTCGTTTTTGAAATAACTTGTGTAATATAATAAAGTTTTATATGGTATATTCAGTGTTTGATTCATATTTTCAAATGTACAAAGATAGAAGTTGCCCTGAGAGCAATCAACAACACAGGCCCGACCATAACCTGATTAATACTGTCAACCAGTGTAGTGGTACAAGGCACACCACTCCCGTGCTGTGGTTCTGTATAATATTTTAAAAGCACACTCGCCCAGACGGCTCGACGAAGTGGCTTGACTCACATCACAAACACAATTACCTCAACTTCAGCTCGCTCATCTCTTTTCATTAGGAGTCGCGCGGGGGCCACATTAGAGCTAATGAATCGACTGAAATTATTCTCAAACCAAAAAAAACGTCAAACCGTCCGCACTATGAAATATTACCATAATAATTCTTAATACCGGTATTTACTAATAGTGGTACCACTCGCAAAGTACTTAAAATGTTCACATTGCTTTCGTCTTTTCAATGCTATCTTCCATTATACCCTGTCGGAAGTTTAAGCTAAAGTTTTACCAACGAGTTTATACCGAAGTCCAGGGGGAGTACACTAACAAATCAATCAGAGCCTTGAAGGGCTAAAGTAACGGTAATAATCTATTATAACACTCTGAGATCTGCCTAGCAAGTATATATATCTGACTGACTTACAACACCTTATGGACAAACACAGGCGTAAACCTGAACACTTCGTGTCTGGTATCGCAAACTTCCCCATCATTTTTCATATACAAAACACTCCCCCCTAACTGGACGATGATCGCCTTTCCTATGGATTCTAGGGCTTCATATGCGACCCTGTATGTTGTCTCTACGAATATAGCGCCACGAAGTGAGTACGAAAGGTCTTGACAATAAAATCTTGGCTTTCACGAACCCGCCTAAAACAATCCCAAACGAATTAACTTTAAGCTTAGACATGAATTTATAAATTAATAACTAACTGATTCAACGGAATGGAAGGAAGTACTACTTCACTGCCGGTTTTAATCATCGTCATTAAAATATTAAGAACTGAATATATTTTATAATATACAGTGTAATATACTGAGGTTACTATTTACAGTAAGTTATCGGCTTAATAATTATTAAATAATGCAAAATTAAATATTTACGGAGAAAGCTCGCAGGATTTTGCTCTCGTGGCTGAGACAGGCCAATTTGTCTCACGGAATTCACCTCATTTGCACCGGAAATGGTTGTTTAACTCAGCTCCGTGTGAAAAATTTACGCGTTTGGTATAGTTGTGCTATCGTAACATCCTATATTGTAATGCTTAAAATCGGTATAATCGAGACGGCATAAACTTCCCGATCCCTGTTTTTCATCGCCACGGAATATTCTGCTTGACTTCGACTCCATTACACACCCCATTTCCACAGATCAGAACCTTAATTACATTCACTCGTATCATCCCTGAGTTGGTCATCTTTGTATTAACCGAAGTACTTCCGGTTATTATACTGACTGCCAATATCTTATGTAGAAAAGAGACCACATAGTAAGCCGTGCTACTGAGAAATGTGTAGACATCTAAGTTTGGATTGTCTTTAAAATAACGCGTTATTATACACTTTTTTTATTTATTTCTTAAATTTATCTATTCTCTGGAAGGCCGGAATACTGCACACCACGTGTCGTATGACAGGCTTCGATGCGGTTTCATGTAAAATGTCAAATTTATAGCTTGATAGACATGTATACTTTGGTTTATTTACAAATTTATTTATTCTGTAATTTTCTCGTTGCCATCATGGTTATCCATAATATCTGTGTAAAAATGCTAACTCTTAGTCAAAATCCATTGAGACACAAGATCATCGACCTGGATTTGTGCTTATGTATAAATTAAACTTTTTGCAAAACTTCAGGTCTATAGATCGTTTCATTCACGAGATATAGTGTGCTCAGACAGGCCTAGACAGAAACGAATTTTTCCAGCCCCTCGTGTGATAGGCTTTGACTCAGCGAACAAATAAGAAAGTAGGAGGATGAGCTCGATTATCTGTAAACCTTAGATCACTAACACAATATCTACTCGATACCAACCAAAATTGACAACGTATTTTATTAATATGTGTAGTATTTTCCACGATCCTTTCAAAATATTGTCTATTCAATTGAATAATTACAAATGATGCACTTTTACACTTATACATTTCTATGTAGGTTTATGGCTCCATAAGAATAGTCCAGGAGTCGAGAGCCAATTTGTAGGCCTAATGAATAAGTACACAACCTACTTTTTGTTGAAATCCATACAGGAATTTTTCCCGATAAAAAGATTGACGTCAGACAGGCTAGTTTTGGTAGAGGTCGAAATTTGAGGGTACCAAAAGTATTAATCATATGAAGTAATAATTCTCTTCTCAGATAATATTTTTCCTGGCTCGATACACGTAAAACCAACCGTCAGACACATAAATAATAACCGTCGGACAACTAGATAAAGAGACATAAGTTACCAATTTAAGGTTCTGTACATTGTTAGCTGACGCTGAGTTATCTCTTCGACCTGTCGACTTATACCTTCGTATTTTGACTTCCACCCAAACTACTACTAACAAACACTACGAGTAGCAGTGCGGCCAATGATCGACGTCATTCGCACGGCGGCGCACACTGCGACCGGATAACACTGGCTCGCATGTTAGTATACACATAACCAAATGGGCACCCGCCCACTGCGATCAGCCCGGTCCGGCCCGGAAGGACTCGTTCAATGCGGCAACAGCACAGTCTAGTCGCCTCAAAAGCCGACCGAAGGTAGATAGGCCGGGCAATGCTGAGCTGGTCCGGGCTGGTCGCAGTGGGTGAAGAAAAGCCGGAGTGGTCCGGACCGAGCTGGGCTGGTCGCAGTGGGTGAAGAAAGGCTGGCTGGAGTGGTCCGTGCCGCTCTGGGCTGGTCGCATGGGGCAGAGAAAGGCCGGAGTGGTCCGGGCCGCGCTGGACTGATCGCAGTGGGCAGAGAAAGGCCGGAGTGATCCGGACCGGGTTGGGCCAGGCCGGTCAAAGTAAGCACCGTGCTTTAAGGGAAATTCTTCTATCGATTTTGGTGTGCTGGTGGCTGAGCGGTCTAACACATTGGACTTTAGATCTGAGTTAGATAGGGCAGGCTAAATCCTGTCTGTGACCGCAAAACTTTTTATCAGTACCATTTACCTTGTTCTGTATCAACTCTCTCCCTTATCCTGTTGTAAGGTCCATACAGACCAGTGGCCCATGCGAGGGACAAAATAAGACCTAAAGGAATATCGGTCTAAATTTATATAAAAAAAATTTTTTTTTAATTGAAGAAAACCTGGTGTTTAAGAATCTTAACATATTTGGAAACCACTTTGTAAACACGTTTCGCTTTTGTCTTGATTCAGCGGTTAAAACTCGTAATTTTAATTATCACAGATTATAGACAAATCATCATTGTGTATTCTTAAGTGATTGAAAACCATCCATTGACTCTGATATGGAGTCACATTGTAGTTATTATATCTTTAATACGTAAAATTTACATAAATAATTAGATTTATTTAATGTAATTAATATTAAAACTGTTGCCCTCTGTAAGCTATAAGCGCATTACCATGGTTTCAGTTGTTTAATTAATTTTAAGCAGGTTAATGTAAACAGTAATCAACTTCAGTTAATTGCTAATAGAGTGGGCTTGCATTTTGCGTCAGTAGCACGGCTCAGATTACAATTAAAAGGATTAATTCGGAATTTATAGTTTTATATAGCATAATCCACGGTACCACTTCAACGCGACATATTTAAAAGTATTAATACAGGGAATATATTTTATTTATTTCAGTAAATCTGTCTACTTCACTGCAAAAACGGATTATTTCAAAATGTTTTAAAATACATTTACTGTGATTTTTGTAAAAATATACATTTTCATCTTGCAAATAATGTAAAACTATACAACTATGATATTTTATTTGTAATTTGACCCCATTAAACAAACCGGCGCTCGTCATATCACGGTCTTGTGTATGTGGTCTTAATTCTACCGATGGTTTTGTCTAATACGACAATATTATCTCTTATCTCCTTCATCACACAACTACATTTTCTACATTTTATGCCTTAAAACACACCGACACGTAACAGTAACACTTTTTTTCGACATCTAGATAACATACACTTTTTAGTACGACTCTAGCCTACGCACAGGCTGCTTGCCCATGTAGGCTAATTTCCATTTTAGAATATATGTTAATATGTAATAAATAGTTGACTTAAATTATATAAATAATATTATCCAACTACTATACTTAAAATTAAATTGTTTTATTTTATCGCCACTTAGTAAGTATAGTAAAAGGGTAATTTACTATTTATCAAATGTAAATAAATCTAATATCTATGTGTATATGTTTTTGGAAATAAAAAAATGTTTCTATTTCATTCTATTCTATTCTAATTACGGCAGTCGGCCGGTTCAGAGAAAGTGAATAATTTTTCTAGTTTTCTACACAAAAAAGTATCATTGAAATAGAAAATATAATTTTAGTATATTCTGAAAAGAAAAATACAGCAAAACCACCATAACCATATTTAATATTAAATCCTAAAGTTAATTCTCTTTTACCTATCACTCAGTAAAATGTAAATTGTAATTTTGCAAACAACCTCAGAGAAATCTGTTACGAAACACGTGATGTGGCGTACTCCTACATTGTATTTATTTGTAGGTATAAGAGAATGACGATCGCTGTTTTTTTTTTTTGTTTTTTTTTTTTCTTATATATTGCAGTCGTACTGCTGACAATAGTTATGACAATATATATCAGGGCATATTCTAAATTAAAAGTTAAAAAATAAATAAAATTGTCACTGCTCTTCGTGATTCTCCCCATTTATGGACATCCGTTTATGTTGCTTAAGTGTAAAAAAAACTTACATTAGGGCCATATCCTACTTTTTACTATTATATTACCACTCTCAGCCGTAATAACTGCTAGGTTAAAAGTCACATTTTATATAGTATCCACAAAAACAGCCTAATACGCTGAAAGCTTGTGGTATAAATAGAAAATGGCCGTCGGATAGAAGTGCTTGCATTAAAGCCAGAAGATTTTACATCAAACTGACACCATGGGAACAGATCTCAAGTTACCCCTGTTTTTCCTGACGAATACAACACTGTCAGGAAAGATGAGGTCAAAGTTTGTAAGGATGAGATATTTGTCTATAGCACATCTTAGACGTAATACATTAAAATCGCCCGTCATTAAGATATTAATTTCATGAAACGTTCAATTTCTGTACAGTATGATTAACTGGGAGAAGAAGCAATCGCAGTTGACCGCGAGCAAACAACATTCACTAGTGCAGGCTATCACCGCATTAAGTTTCTTGTCGCGCCTACAAACAATAACATATCCCGAATAGTCACTAGTATTTCCAGAAATAATTTTGACTTATTAAAAATGCTGCTGAAGATCACATTGAAATAGAAGATCACACGAATACAACTGGAGTTAAAATGGGTTTAAGAATAAAAATTGTGTTTTTTAAATAAGTACAGATTATTTTTATGTACACTTTTGAACATTATGTAAACATTTGAAAAATTGATGTGTGATAATTAATTTAAAGTTTAATAAATGTGCGAGGAGAATTCTTTGATATAATATTAGTGTCGTGTAACAAACCATATATTTAAGTAAATACGAAACACGCAGTCAATATGGTTCAATATTTAAAATTCTAAATTTTTATTTTTTCCAAAAACCATTTAGACGAAAATACAGGACAAAAGTGTTTTCCTTATAGAATCGTATCTATAATATTGCATATGTTCTCATTTAATAACTCGAGAACCAAATACCCGGACCTTCATTAACAGTATTTAAACCCTTAGTTTTAAATGTTTTTAAACTGTGGTTTACTCGGTGTGGGTAAACCGATTAGATCACTATTCTAGAATAATCTGTTTCCGTACAATAGGTTTAAGGCGCTTTATATCTGCAGGAGGGTTCACTTCTGGCCATCTTACAGTTCAATTTATACTTAGTCCAGTCAATACCGATGTGTCACTTAGGCTGTCTCCTCACGGATGTCCAGGAGCGGCACATCACTAACCGCAAAGGTCGAGATATTAGTGTAAAAGGGTCGACCGATACATCTAGTCTACCGCAGAAGATGACTGCTGGAGTGGGTGGAGCTCCCTTAATGTTAAGAGCAGCCGTTAGCCTAAACACAAGGAAGTACCTTCCCCTACCCGCTTTGACTGGAAGACGCTGGAACAGATCTACCCTTCCCTTCTTCCAAGGTGACATGACTGAGATACAGAGTCCGCTTTCGTTCTTCGTGGGATCTTAACAGCTCGACAAGAGGCGGCCTCTAGCCCCAAAATTACTCATTATGAAAATCTCATCACTCCGGAAGCAAAAGCAAACGTACTAAGAGCAATTAATTGGATTTCTCAGCTTCTTGTCATTACTGAACAAAAAATGTATTTTGTATGAAACAGCCCATACAAAAGTTATTAATTTATTCAATATTAAAACTGTTACTGTTCCATTGAGGGAAGCATCATCTTGAGTGACAAATGAACTACATGCAACCCTGGTTTCATCATATATTAATATACCGTATCTGGAACTTTAAATCTGTTATTTTTGAAATGAACATAGCCTTAACAATTTACGTACCCGTTTAAAATGAGTAACCAAATAAAATTTAATATTTTCTATAATTTAATTGGTTGAATTTCAAAATGCAAATTAGTGCAGTAATTGTGTGCTTGTATACAATTCAAAACAAATGGAACGGGCTCTATTTAGACGGCAATCGCCAAAGCTAATTGAAACTAGACACAATGCAATTCATTAATTAATTATCCTTTGCAAGCGACAATAGAGTATTCGAACCAACCCGGCCTCTCCTAAACTTTTAATTCCTGCTGAATACTGGATTATGATGTGAATTTCCAGGAAAAACATTAGGTATAGCGGTAAACTCCGAAGCAATAAATAATCAGGACGGAAAAAAAACCTTTGTATACACCAATATATTTAGGCTACATTCTTTATTGTAACCAGATAAGTCATTATGTATGATAATAAATATAAAAAAACAGCAAGGAGTTATGATAAACTCAGAGGTGTATCCATAATTCATTTCACGGATTATTACAAAGTTCTACTATTTCCATTACTAACTGCATTACTACTTGATATGAGTATAGATTTTAGTGTTTATTATTACAACAGAAACCTTTTTTCTGTGTAAGCGACATTTTACATTCATTATCGTAGTCAGATAAGTGACTATGTTTGACAATGGCTATTACAAAAAAGTGAGGTGTTGTAATAAACTCAGAGGTGTAACCACAATTAATTTGACGGAGGATTACAATAGTTCTGACATAGCCTACTATTACACTTTAATATGAGTGTAGTTGTTAGTTTATTATTACAACATTAAACAATTCTCCGTGTAGGCTATGCGATATTTTACATTAAAGTATACTCAAATAGTCAAGAATAAATATATTTATTCTTAAATCTAATTAGGTTTTAAGCTATTAAATTAAATCGATCCCTCATATACTTCCGATACGCCCGTAAGATAGCAGCATCACATGCACCTGTCCTACTAGTAACAACGTGCGGGTACAGCGCACCAAAATAGTAAAAAACAAAAAAAAATAATTTCTTTACAGAAACAAAATGAACGGATCTCGATAATCACGAGTACAATAAGTGGGGTTTATAAGCCTAGAGAGCAGAGTTCCCCTAGGAAATTCAGAAGTATTTAAATAAATGAGTTAAAACTTATTAGCCTTAATTGATTAAACATTCAACTACAGATTTATATATATATATATATATATATATATATATATATATATATTTATTTATTTTTATTTAATTTAATTTATATTAATTATGTACATTTATTCCTACATGAAGAGAATACATATTGATATATATATATATATATATATATATATATATAATTTCAATAAATATTGAATCGCAAAAAGTACTTGCTCCGCCGGGAGTCGAACCCGGATCTCTCACTTGCCGGGTGAATGTGCTACCATTAGGCTACACCACAGAGCGCTTACTTTTTCCGATTCAATTATTTTGTATTTGGCCGTATCTGTCACATATGCTTTTTTAAATAAGCAAACTAACATATGATCGGAAGACCAAATACCTGTCAAACGACTTTTATTTACATTAATTTGTATAAATGGCAATAGTGTTTATTGAAATTAAATAAAGCTATTGCCATTTATACAAATTAATGTAAATAAAAGTCGTTTGACAGGTATTTGGTCTTCCGATCATATGTTAGTTTGCTTATTTAAAAAAGCATATGTGACAGATACGGCCAAATACAAAATAATTGAATCGGAAAAAGTAAGCGCTCTGTGGTGTAATGGTAGCACATTCACCCGGCAAGTGAGAGATCCGGGCCGGCGGAGCAAGTACTTTTTGCGATTCAATGTTTATTGAAATTAAATAAAGCTATTGCCATTTATACAAATTAATGCATATATATATATATATATATATATATATATATATATATATATATATATATATAGTATTATTTGGAATATATATTTTAGTATGAGCCTCCATCATAGTTAGCCGTTTCCAATCTAATTCGTAATTCTACATTTAGTTTTCTAAAATAATAAAACGAAAAATGTCATTATTTCAAATTATTTATTTTTACTAACGAAATTATTATTATTTTGAATCACTGAAGAATATACTGTTAACCCATGAGGGGTTGTTTTACAAAAATGCGCCATATATATTTTCTGTAAGATAAATATATCTGAGTTATTTATGTTATTAATTTTAGCCCTATTTATGATAAAATCAATTTCTAATGAATTTAATTTTCGTAATTTTAAATTAAGGTGACCAGATGTCGATAATTTAAAAAAACAATGTTTAACTTATTTGTGTTTATTATTCTTGGGATATTCCTCCTTACTTTACTAAACATTTTATTTGTTTTCGGCCATTATTTTTAAAGTAATGATTTACTTTAACTAAAATAAACTTGCGCTTGCACAGAAGGTTTTGAGACGCGCTGACTTCCTCTCGGCTAATTCACGTGCTATAGTACAATCATATACTTAGTTGTTATAGTTACAATAAATATACTCACTTTCCTCAAGCTGTTGTGAATGAAATACTCGTATAGCCAATTTTAAAGACCTGGCACATCCTGAGTTACTTAAAAGGTGCTTACACGGTGGTCAGAAAAACTATAGCGAATCACTAAATGGTGTCATTTGGTGTGTATGAAGTTATAGATAGCTAGTTAAAATGAGAGCGGTATTGCAAAATGTAAGATTGTAGAACAGTTTGGCATCCCTCCTGGAAATAGATGCATCCAGTATCTGGAATTTGTGGATCGGTTAGGGATTAAAACACTGATTAAGCCATTGACGTTCTGGAAAGATCCAAATAGAAGAAGACGTTGGAAAGCAGGGGCTGGAGGGCAAGTTTGCGGAAGAAGAGAACCCATACAACCATGGAGCAGGAATACACTGAGGTAGGCTACTGACTAAAAATTGTACTAACTCGTTTACCTTAAAATCGCGGGTACCGAAAAATACTTTTGTTAAGCTTTAATGCATATTTTCTCAAGAACCACTAGACATCTGAATGTTTCAGCTAACTAACCTCTTTAGTTTAAGAAAATAAGAAAGATATACAGTAAGTATATCCTGTGTTACAAATTTATAAAAAAACATATCCGCAAAAAAGAGTTAAAGGTTATACACGAAATACATAATTGCATTCGCAACACTAAACCCTCCCTTCAAATTATAAAGAAAGAAATAGGCTTTCAAACAAAAAGATCAGAACAGTGGAACTTATACTTTTAGAAAAAGGTATGTTATATACGACCATTTAACTAACATTACGGAGATATAAATACCCGACTCTTCATAAATAGAAGTCTCTAGACTTTAAAAAACTACGGTATTTTAACAGCACCTCACCTTTTTCCAATTTCTTAAAATTTTAAAATGCATTATTTTTTGTAGATCTTTAAAACTATTAAAATCTAAACTTAAGCAGTAAATTAAGTGCTGAACAACTTCCTTGAACCTACCTTTATTGTTAAAAGTAGGCTATACCTACACTTTTTGACAAGTGTTCCACTACATTTAATTTATGAAGAAACTAAATTAATCAACATAAACGTGTGCATGAAAATCGATCAATCATATATAAAATTGAAGATCAAAAGTTTATTTCTAGGAATCTAAAACTTTGTAAGTACGAACGCTAACTATGTCATCCACTTGAACGGTGACTTTTACCAGTTCAGGGAAAAAACTCACGAACGATCGTTGTGGTTTTGTTTCCATGCTGAATTTGAGTCAACTTGTTTTTGTCTTGTATGAACAGTGATTTAACTTTACGTCCATCGGGAGTTTCGTCCTCAAACTCCTGTCCAATATAAAATCTGGTTGCTGTATTTTTGAAAATTGAATGCGAAGTCAAAACATATTCACCTTTGTGTTCAGTGAGTTCCATTACAGGCTTGGCAAGTAGAGCTAAATTCCTATCCAATATGCCAACGCCTAAAGCTTCCATTATATCATTAAACTTGTCATCCGAAGTTTCCAGTACATACTTTTTATTCAAGAATGGTGCCAAGTCAGTTGCACTGGATTCCCTGTTAGGCTTGCAAGAAACTACGTTGATGAATGATAAACCAGCAATCAACAATAAGAAACACAACTTGATTGAAAGCATAACTCCTAGCCTAGTTTGAATATTTCAGAATTATAATAGTCGTCTTCTTGTAAAATACTCGTACGTAAATACTTTAAAGTTGTATAGTCAGCAACTGTTTTGAGCTCAACAATGAAGTCGATTAAACCGGTAATAAAAGTTTCTGAAAACATTGTAAACAAATCGCATCATATGCAGCTAAACTGCATCCTAGATCTTATCATTATAGAAAACTTTAATGACAACTTATAGTATAATACTGTTATCTATAGTACTTCATAACTCATCAACATACGTTTAAGAGTTATCTTGTTTACTAATACTAGATTCTAGTATAGTAGTTAGGCTTACGCGGTTGGTGTCATAACTAACATCAAAGTATTTCGGTTCACAGAGCGTCGAAACATTGCTTATACAATGAAATTCCTCCAAGTATTTCGGCCTCGCTGTGGGGAGCCATCCTCAGTCAGTACATCTTAGGCCGCAAGTCGTAGAGTATGACAATTATTTCTAGGTAAGCATACTAATAAATTAAATTATTTTTATTTGTATACTTCTATATGCATTCGTCGTGTAGGCTACTTATTTATTCAAATAATTCGATGATGAAATGTCATTGAACCATCATAACCGATCTTAGATTCCTGGAACTCTCGTACATTAGATATTCTATCAACCCAGACTTATTCTAGAAACCTCTAGAAACTTATTCTATATTCTGGTATTTCCAACAAGTAAATAAAATGGAATCGGAGATGGTAAAAAGAGTATATTGAGGGTGCTTTTGCTAATACTGGTCCCGTTTTAATTTATCCTATTCCCACACGAGGGATGGTTGGAAGGACCCTCGAAGTTACCGCAGCTGGTATTGATTATTCTCCCAAACAGCCGAGACGAGACCTAGAGTAATTAAAGAGTGCAGTACTCTGGGACGATCAAGTTATGGATTATGACAAAAAATCATATTAGCGTCAATATACTGATAGAGCCTGCCCCAAAGGTGAAGTATATAGTTACTTCGTAGCGTACAAGCCACTCAGCGCAGGACCGTACTCACTATGATTATCAGTAACTCACAGGCCGTTGCTCGCTCAAAGTCGCCAAAGACGGACAAAATTGTTTGCATGTCTTCTCTCAGTTGAGTTGCGACCTCCGTCAGGGAAACATTGAAATAATGGCATGTATTGTACCTTGGCGTAACAGTAATTTTGTGAGAAGTGTACCATGGACTGCTGCTGACAGTTCCAACAGTGACAACGAAAATAAAGTCCTATATTGTATTCAATAAGTAAACGAAAACATTGGGTGCAACTCATTAATAAAAAAAGAAAAGTGTCTGGTAAATTTCACCATTTGATAGCGGGTTTATAGGATGACGAGGAGCGATTCAGACGGTAATTTAGACTAAGTACAGAACAATTCGAAGAGGTTTTGACTTTTATAAAGAATGGTATAAAGAGGAAAAACACGAATTATAGGAAATCAATTACAAGCAGTGGACGGCTAAATCATAAATTATTAAACTATTAAGAACCAGCACAATACCTAAGGTATTTGTTAGTTAATATTGGCAAAAATATAATTTTATACATTCATTAAAACTCAAAATTTATATTTTGTTTTCTGCAATAAAATACTAGAAATGTATTCTTATGCATTTTTGTGTTTTATTTCTTATATATTTTTCACCAGTAGGCCTACTAAAAATTAAACTTTGAAAATATTGAAAAAAAATGTTTCAAAACATTGTTACCAATAACAAAGAGGCTACTATTTCTCAAGAAGAGAGTCGACAATCCGGCAAAGGAACTTTAAAATAAGGAATAAGGAAAATCTGTTTTATGAGGTTCAAATAACACGGATAACATGGTTCAGCGACCAATAGAGACCCCACGCGGGAACTATCGAGGAGGTGGTGTCTTTTATAGTAATGCCGTGTGTATGTGCAGCTGAAAAAGTCCACGTGGACGTCTGTAAAAATCGTTTGGCGAGCTAATCCAGGAAAATTTGTCCATCCACTGGACGAATTTTCGTCCAGCGGTTGGACGGGTGCCAGTGTGCGGCGTTCCATTTAATAAGCAATCGAGCGATCTTTACCGACCATCCAACCAATCCGTCAAGTGGATGGATGGACGTGCGTTGTGAGGCGGCCTTTAACAGACAATAAAGATTTACGACGTTCCTCAAGGATTTTTATTGAGTCTTAGGCCCCTATTGCGATACGTTTGATCAGGCTGTTCAATACGTTGTCGTATTATTTGTATTCTGCTTTTTTTGTTTTCAGTACCCGATCTACATGCTCATAAACAGACCCAAGCCTGCTGACCAAAGGCTATATTGTTCGACCGGCATAGGTCAATGAGATGGTAAATGGATATCAAGAACTCTCTTTCTTCTCTTTTCAACAAGTAATACAATACTGCGATGACTGGAGTAATCAAAATAGTCCATCGGTGGATGTTGTATCTGAATCCACTCTCTGCAACCCACACCCAACAGTGTTGCCAGTTCTACTTGTAAGAAAAGTGATTGATCAGTTTCGTCATCAGTTATTAACTTAAACTAACTCGTTTCTTTAATTCATCTGTTTTACAGATACCATGTAAATCAAACAGATGATAGTGACCACAGCATTTACAGCAGGAAAGGCTGGTGATCAGCAACGATATGGCAACACCACACCACCTCAAATATCATCAGACTATTTTAGTGCAGGCTGCTCTAGTAGCCAAATCAAACAGACCACTCTGACAATAGACTTTTTCATCCAAGAAAATTGTTGACAATAAAAACAGAGTTGAGTTTGCAAGTGCTTAGAACACTAAATAATATGAAGTGGGCACATGGGCTATTGCAATGAATCGGCTATGTTGTCGCTATCCTCAATGTTCAGCTCCAGTCCTGAGCAGCCAGCAATTTTTTTAGTGTGATATGGTGGTTACAGCCTCAACTTTAATAAACTTATTTGTCTTTTGTGAAAATCTTTATTTCTCTTCATGTATAAATAAATTTATTACAAACAAGCTTCAAAATAGCTATATAGATCTTACTAGTTACAAAATAAACAATCAAAACAAAGCCAAGCAAAAATGTAACACTGTAGCAGTCTAACTTAATGATAGCAAAAAAAGTAATAGCAAAGGCAACAGCAGCATTAAATATACCTACAATTGCTTTAAAACTGGTTAACAACTACATGAAGTAGAACGAATTATAACATATAATACCTTACTTGTATGACAACTAGAATCAAGTAACAGTTAAGTACAACAGATTATATTTTGACTCCTGAATAGTTTGGTTCTTAGCTTAAGGGGGGTCGGGAGCTCCATTTAAGCCCATGTTAAATTCTCAAACTTTAAGGAACATTTACCAAAAAACTAGAAGTGATAGCACTTAGAACTTTTTTTCTTGATAAAGCACAACAATATACATATTTTAACACAAGATTTTTGTAAAAAAATATTTTTTGGATTTTTGGCAATTTTTTAAAAAATACTCTAAAAATTACCAGTAATTTTTATAAATTAGTCGCAATAAAACATTTTCTGATTGAAATTTTTTTAAATCCATGTGTTAAAATGTGTAGAATAATGCCCTCTCCAAGATAAAAAAATTATTGATCTATCATTTATAGTTTTGGAGATAATGTTCTTTATTTACCGAAAAAACTATTTTCGGAAAAAGCCATTTATTTGGAACATCCATTAGCTTAGCAACTAAACTTGCTTTATAAATGCATTCCTGCACCATATGAGGGATTGTCTGCTTCCTCTGCTTCATAGTCGTCTTCTAGCCTCTTTTTTGCCAGTGTAGTCTGTCATCGACACTTTTTTTCTATTTCATCGACGGCTTTATTCGCTTTTTTGATGCGTAGCATGTCCATGTCTTGAAGCACATATACACAGTTTACCCCAGGTACAATCCCTAATTTAGCAAATACTTCGCATCTGACTATATTGCCTTTGTTGAAGACAGCAATAGCATCATATACCCCTAATTCTAGAGTTGATAGCATGACAAAAGTTCGCTTGGTAACACGAGCCCAAATCATGTTATTGAGCGATTCACTTTGGTTCTGTTCAAGCAGGTTTTGAAGAATTTGCAAATTTACAATGTCATTAGTGCCACAGTTACCTTAGTACTTATTGTAATCTGCAAGACAAGAACTAGCCTAATTTTCTTACTAGACAAACTCTCCTTTTGAGGCTCTGGAGGAATTGGGCTTGGTGCACTAGTCCTAGGTTCTGGGCTTTGTGTACTAGGCCTAGATTCTAGGCTTCTCACACAGTTACTATCTACAAACACCACTTTAGGCTTCCCTACTTGCTGACGTTTTTTTAGAGACTTTGTTACATAATCTAGGCATTGCAATACCTTTGAAATAAAACTTCTAACACACACAGAAAACACCAGGAACTTCAGAAAATAAACTGTGACATTTGAAATGTTATTCTTGGTTATAAACAGAAGAAAACAATAACAAACAAGGTAATGAAAGAAAAAACAGGTGACAAACAACTGTACCAATAGCAAAAAACGTAATAGTAATTACAGCTGTATTTTGCATAAAGAGTTATAGTACAATATAAAATACTGTATCCTCAATACTGAAACTCTCACCAAAAATTTGAAGTACAGCCTTTAGAAAAAAAAACTACTTGACCGATTTTTCATGAAATTGGTCTTGAATTAACCGCTATGAAAAGCAGAATAATATTAAATAAAAACACAAAAAAAGTCATTTTTGACCCATTTCACCTCCCGACCCCCCTTAAGAAAACTCCTTCCTTTTACTTGAATACAGACAATGCGACATTGAGAGAATGTGGTCACCAAACCAAGCTGACCAATTCCACGCCTTAATACGAGCTTGGAATGCATATTTAGTACTTATGGCCAAGCTACAACATAACAGCTGATTTAAACCGAAATATAGTGGATTGGACTGAAGAAGGTAAAGCAGAATGGAAAAAGCTAATTTTAAGAGGTGGTGAGGATTTAAAGAAAGAATGTTTTAATCTGATGGATATTACAGTTGACTGTTATGAATCTTTATGTCTGGAATAAAAGTTTAATAAAAATATATTTTTGGATGGTTATTTTATTTGATGACTGTTTTGAAATATTAAGTATTCCTATATTTGAAACTTGACAAAGCAAAATATGTGATAAATTCAAAAATTGTCTTTAATTTATTTAATGTCAGTGGCGTAGCTACCTTGGGTGGTACCCGTTGCGGAAGTTGGTGGTGTCACCCCATCGAAAGTAAAAAGTAAAAAATGCGAGTATGGGACGGGGAATCCCCCACAACAGCGTCAGGCTCTTTTGTGGTAATCCTCGAATTATACATAGAGCTGAGCTAGTGCTAGTGGAGGAATCCCCGAAAAACAAATTTTTTGTGCTAGCGATTTATTTTTTGTTTGTTTTTACATTGTTCTTAAAGTTGAGAGACCGGGTGGATGTCACCCCAAAAAAGGTGACACCGTGTGCGGCCCACCCCTTCCACCCTCCCTTTGCTACGCCACTGTTTAATACGACTATTCTTTATTGAAATTTCTTAATCGTGAAAGCCAACCAATATCATGAAAGTTAACAATAATTCAACCTTCTAGGAGTCACTTTAAAAACTACTAAGCTTCAAATACACCCAGCAGGGATCACTTCTGGCTGGTTTATACCTACCAGTTGAACCCACCACTGGGCACAGCAAAATCCGATGTGCCACTTCAATCTGGGCAACCTTATGGATGTCCAGTAGCGGCACATCACTAACCGCAAATGTTGAGATTCTGGGATTCATGGGCAATTCGATAGGTCTAGCCTACTGTGGAGGATGGCTGTTGGAGTTGGTGGGGTTTGTTCCCTTACCTCAGAGGCTCTTGTTAACCTCAACAAGGTGTGGCACCCCCTGCCTACTTTGACTGGAGAGGCTGGTTCACAGCTGGCCTCCCTTCTTCCGGGATGACTTTGAGATGTAGTGCCCTAATTCTTCCTCATGGATCTCGATAGGAGGCGGCCCCTACTCCCTAACCTTACCCATCCTGAATATCCTATCACTCCGGAAGCAGCGCAAAGGTCCTTACAGGACTAAGTGCAATTTATAAGCTTCTTGTCCTAAGAGAACAAAAAAAAAAAAAAAAAAAAAAAAAAAAAAAAGCTTCAAATATCAGGCATATGTAATCTCATAAAATATTTAAATTTTGACAGATATTCATATCATCTCATACAGGTACATGTGCACTGAAAACACATACTGTTCTTTGACTTCCGAGTTTTGTCCCACAGGCCTTAATCCTAAAAAAATATATTTTAATTGTTTCAGGATTTAGAGCATACCATTATTTCTATGTCATCATGTTTGCAGCTTGGAGTAATAGTCTCTCCTTGCATAAAAACTCTCTAAGGGAATGATAATGGTAATTATATGCAGAGTGTTTCCTAAAACTGTTTGAGACCCACACTTCTATGGTCTTCATAAGTGAACAATACAGAAGCAGAACAGATTCTAACTATTATTATTACTACAAGTTTCACTTCCCCATTAGGCTCTTAAACCCAGTGACATTAAACTTAGGTATTGAATGATTTGGAACCAGTTCAAAATGTGCTAGTGATCATTACTTAATCTAGTATTGCTTGCTTTTAAAAATGTCCTTTATGCACTTGATATAATGGGCAATGTATGCAAAACAAGTGGTAATATCTAGTAGTCTATAATGTTGGAGAGTTAGCTTCAACCACACCAGTGCTTCTCTACTGTGAGACAGACTGTAATCAAATTATGTTGATATTTCATTTGTGCCCTAAGCTATTCAGTAAAGGTAATACTACCGTAATTAAATGTTTAGTTTGTTATTTCTTCATTTAGGCATACTATTGTTATTTCATTGTTTATTCCCATACACTGCTCAGAAAAGACAGTTGCAGATTTTCAACGATTCAGTACAAGTCTTAAATGTTGTTTTTATACCAAACAACAGTCGGTAACTATGGAAACTTTGTAATTTTTAAATTCACTTAAATGGTGGCTAAATTTTAAGGTCTTCCAGATCAGGAAAAAATGTTTACATTATCAAGCCAAAATGGATAGTTGTCAAATTATTTACCTACTTAGTTCCATAGCCTACCTCACCCTCTACTACTCTGGCGGATCCTGGATACACCCTGATGACTCCTTCGCCTGGTCAAGATTCATATTCCTAACAGCAATGCTCATGCTTATGGAGAAGTACGAGTTGGTGCCCCCGCCCCTGTCTTGCCCACCCTTATATACGTTGTATAAGGTAAAAAAGTTACAAAGAGCATTCCTCTATTTATAAAGAAATTATCCAAACACAATCTAAAAAAAGCATTTCTAATTGAGATTTAACGATTACTTTGTTGTAATTTTTCCTGGTAAGAAGAGTTCCTATCTAGCTGCTTACGGATAAAGGGATTATAAATTTTATGTAGGAATTCACCAATATAGATTGAAAAATTGTAAATAAGAATATTTAAATTTTTGCAGACCATTTCCTACATAATTGCTAAACCTTTAGAATGGCTTCTTAAAAAAATATTATTTGATTTTAAGAGTCCAGATAAAAACTTTTGTGGAGCGTGTTTAATCCCTAAAATATTGGTAACTATGACAATAACAATGAGATACACACTGGCAATGAAATCAATATAATTTTTCTAAGTTTGTATTATAGGAAATTTTTAGTTATCAGTATTAGAAAGACAAAGCTTTGCAAATCTTATTTCCTGTGACATGTTTCTACAACATTACAATAAATTGGTATAGTTGCTTGATACCATGATATAGAGAAATAACATTTACAATTATTATTTAAAAAATCATCCATTTCAAGAACTTAACAAAGAACACTTGACACGCATATCTGTTTCAAATGTGAATAAATTCATAAACTGAAAAAACTTCTACTAACTACAGTATATACTATTAAAACCACTGCAGTGCCATAAGCCGATATATTAAGTTTGTATTGAGGTTTCTGTACTATTTGCTCAGAGTACCAACAGAATACATGGTGTTTTTAAACTCATAAAATCTCTCAGAAGTGCATTCATACATGTTAGATTATGAGAAGCAGCAGTGATATTCTAAAGGAGTAAATAATATTTTCTCCTGTGCATATGAATCTGAAAATACACATTTTTGGACATAAACATTACATACACGATCCCTTAGGGTATTTTGATATTAAATACTCTAGATAAGAAATAGTGTAGGAAATGTAATCATGGAGTGTGACATTGTTTGTTGAAATGCTAAATGCCATGGCTGACTGGTTACTATCTAACCATCACTATCTAGAGGATTACCAACTAAAAATTTGGTTATTCTCATTAAACTTTTTCATGTAAAAATATTGAATATTAAATTCCATAATGTTTACTCCTTTTATAATATTACAATAAAAATTGTATTTGTAAAGTGTTGACGATTTTTCTTATACTTAACAACAAACCATGCCCAACACTTAAAATCCAGATGGGAAATCATAATTGTATGGTCAAAACATATTCTTTTGTAGATATCCCCAGAGATAAATGTTGTAATGTTTCAAACTATAAGATTCATGATATTAAGAAGGAAAATAATTTTCAGGCTAACTTTCTGTAGTTCTGAAAGAAAGTATTAAATTGGAATCCCATGTTCATAGAAAGTTATTTTGATACCTAGTATACACTCCTCATGACATGGGCTCAGAAACATTCTGCATTTTCATTGTCACATACTACCAGACGGTATTTGAAGCATTTCACTTTGTTTCAAGGTGGTAGCCGCTGTCATTATTGCCAACATTGCCCTTATCACTGTCTGGTGGCAAACTGAAGACTTCCTCAAGTGGTTCATAAGCACTGCCATTAAATTAGTAAGTATTTTTTACTATTGCCTCACTTAATAAATTCATGTAGTTACCATCAATTATTTATATATTCGGCCTTAACATGTTGCCATATCTGAATACATATATTAAGATGAAGTAAAAATGAGTGCTATAGATGAATCAAATATGGACTTGTTATTAGCAAGAGTCATTAATTTAATATCCCAATAACTAGTCATGGCTAACAGAGACCTGTAATTTTACATGAGTATGAACCACGGAGATTCTGGTTTTGATTATATTGTAGGGCACTGAAATCCATTTTCTAATACCAAATTCCATTCCTGGACTGTAGATGTTACTATATGATGTGTTGGATGTAGAACTTCTTGAGAGGTTACATCTCATGATGCCTTTATATTAGGATAATCTTCAATGCATTTTCACATGCACCTTTCTTAGCAAGCATTAATGTAGATTTGTATAGTTTTTGTCCTTATTTGTAAATGTGTTGATCTAAGTTATACAATACCATTATAGAATTGTATAGTGTTTTTTTTAACTATTTTTCTTTAATTAAAATTTACTAGTCCAATTATAAATGTTTTACTCTTCGCTTTGTTTGATTATTTTTAGTCAATGGAGATCAATATAATCATAAATTAACATAAATTGAAAGCTGTGAAACAAATAAAGAGCGTTTTCAACTATGTTCCAAAACACCGGAAAAATATTCCTTTAATCAAAATTAGAAAATGGATTTCTAAAAATGTGTTCTAAAATGCTTGTTTTCTATTTGCTTGTATATTTAAATTTTCTCCTAAAAAACTTATAGCTCAAAAACGTTTGTTGAATTTTTTTAACTGTTACAACTTAGCTTGAATAGTTAGTTAACTTACTGTAACCAAATTTACTTATACATTTTTGTAGAACTTCATTTCAAATGTAGCTCTTACAAGATTTGAATGCCAAATTTCATTACATTAAAAATACATGTATATAGAAACACACACAACTCAAAAGGACAAAACAAATAAACCTCATTTTTACTATTGAACTAAATATAAATTCTCTGTAAATGCCCTTAAAAATTTTTCCACAAGAGCAGTAAACAAATAATTAATTCAGTGTCAAAGTGAAACAACTTAATCGTTTTCTAGCTATGATTTTTTTTTTAAGAAAAACAGGCAGTATGTTTTGCTTTTGTTTATAGGAACTTTCTCTTATTCTGATCCAAGAATCAATATCCTGAAGTTTTGAAATGTATTTTGAAAACATTCTGTTTATTTTAGCAGTTCCAAATTGATATTTAGAACACATTTCTTAGAATAACATTTCTTTCAAACTTTCAAAAAATGTACGTATCTGTTTACTTTTCTTTATGTTTAATGTTAAATATATGATTGTTATTACTTAAAGGTCAAGTTGAACTTAAACTGCTCTTCCTGTTTAAACAAAAACCGTGCAAACTACCAGACTGGCCATTTTTTTTTTATGTGTTGCATTCAAGGTTTGCAGGTTCAAACAAGCAGGTGCCGACCACAGTAAATTTTAAAAGCATCCAATTAAACTTGTGTAAAAAAATAGTTGTTTACAAAATTAAATGCCAAAGGTTTACAAAATTATCTTATAATTATATAATATAATGGTTAAGATATGGTAAGTTAACTTTTTCATATAATTCTAAATTTTTGAAATTAAATACTCAAACACAGTTACACTATTTTGTATAAAATTTGGTCTTAATCGGATCATAAATTTCTTAGTTATGAATTTTTCAAGTTAGAGTTTGGTTACAAAACCAGTACCTTTTATATTGTTAAGGACATAAAAACTATAAGTTATTGTTTGTAAATGATTTACTTTATCTAAACACAGAAATAAACAAGCTAAATTTAATGTAATACTGTCATTGTAGTTTCACTAGTTAGTTTGTGGTTCACTTTCAACTCGGCTATCTATATCTTTTTGACCAGAGTAGACATATATATATATATATATATATATATATATATATATATATACATATTTATATAGTTTTTGTGTCAAGCAATTTGTACTAATACTACTGTTACGATGTATACAGATACAGTTTATACCTGTGGTCGGGCCAAAGGTAGAGGAGGCTGATGAAACATTCTGGGCATCTGTAGTTCAAATTTTAATTTCTTCCTACTTCTTGCTCTGGGTTTTCCTCTCTACAGGAATAATATTTGGCAAACAAAGAAGGTAATATAATCAACTATCTTTGATTCACATCTAGTATTTCTTTATAAGCATTAGTTAATTTTATTTATTTATACACTTTAGTGTGCATTGCCAGGCTCAGCTAGATGAATTCTACAGGATGACAGATTCTGTATATCTCAATGAAGAAAGAAGCTTTAGATACAGAAGTAGAAAAATGGAGCATAACTTAAACAACACTGGTCTTTTAGTACGTCTGTTGAGTAGCTTTAGTTCACTACTGTACAAAGTCGTGATGTTGCTTTATAGCCAACTTTCTTAATTTATTAAGATGTAAGTAATCCACCTGTTTGCAACGTAAATTTTGTCTTTATTTTTTTCCCTACCATATACACATTATTTAGTAAGGGTCTTTTGGTAGTCAAATTCCCAGCCTGTGAGATTCGTATTAAACGCATTTCCCCACTTTTGTTTTTTATAATTGTCTTTTATAAAATACAGACTAAGCTAGGATGATTTGTTTTCTAAATTTGCTGGTTCACACTGCAGAGTAATTGTGCTCTGTACACTGACAGGCTTGTGATGATGACAAGTACGGGGAACAATACATATATTAGTTTGCAATGTTATAACTGACATACTTTTTAAAAGGTTTTCTGACTCATTAAAAAGTAAATCAATATTAATCTCTAATAACCCTAATCCTAATACACATTTTCCATAAATTATGTCACCTGTAACAATTCCCTAATTGATCCTATGACCATCTCCAATGAATACTTGGAAGGCTCATCCACTGATTCTTACACACTCTGGTTTATGTGGATATGTCAAATTGTGAGATATCCAACTAGAAACAAGTTTCTTGACTCCATAAAAGTTATGCAAGATTGTTTACCCTGCTTACATCCCACTCCTACTGGAACTTCAATCATATAGTAAGTGTAATTTATGTCCTCTTCAATCATAGTACAGAGAGTACTCGGCTTCTTGAATAACAGCAGATTGTGGGCTATCTGAAAACATTCAACGTCCTAAAGCGAAATACAGCCTCTCTAGAATGTAGAACACCACTGAAAAACAGTTGCTCAGTTGTGCTTCAACAACAAATGTTCAGTTTACTTTTCTTGTGAAACAGATTTTAAAATTGTAGAAAACATCCCCCAAAACGCTCTGTAAATTAATCTATAACTTGATGACTTTGAATTTTGCACACAGACAACAAAGGGAAAATAATTAACCCATGCAGATTGAGTATCAACTGACCCTTGGACAATCAGATAAGGTTGATATTATCACTGCAGAATGCAAACATTGTCTATATCTCAAAACATTTTGGTGACTCTTGTATAGTATCAATATATAACAAAAAATACTTACAAAAACAACACCTGATTACTGAACATTGCTAATATACAGGTATTGATCTGGCAAACATCATGTTCCTTTTTATTAATTAGGGAAAACATGAAAGTTTCTTTCCAAGGTTTATGATCTGATCCACCATTTGGAAATCAGCTTATTTTATTTACAAAGTGGGTAAAATAAAGTTAGTAACATCTGTACAATATTTTGCATGAAAGTCGTTTAAATTTATCTACATGAAAAGGGTGTTCCAGAAATGCAGAAAAACATTTATAATGTCACAAAAGTGAAACTCATACTACATACTGACAAAAAAATGTTTTATCCTATCAGTGAATCTTCAATATCCTCCAGGGGTGGCTAAAGAGAATAAAGTAGGACATTATAAATTTAAGCTACGATCAAGTTGCATATTTAAAAATCTTGATGAAACATGAAAAGTGATATGAAACTATGTTTTAATTTATTCTTAAAAGTTGGTTCAAGTTGTTTATGCGAAATATTACTGGGTGGGGGGGGGGGGGGGTGGGGGGGGGGGGGGGTGGGGGGGGGGGGGGGTGGGGGGGGGGGGGGGTGGGGGGGGGGGGGGGTGGGGGGGGGGGGGGGTCAAAATGTAATCAAAAACTTTGGGTAGGACACACTTTTGCTGCCTGTAGGCATACAGTTAGCCATTACTTTGATAATACATCTGATCTCAACCAGCATTAGGAATGTATGATACAAGCTTCAATAGTTGTTCTAAATCGGTTCTTGTCCTATCTATCCTTTTCCATTGTATTATCTAAATTTAATATCAATCCTTTTTTTAAACTTTAATTTAGTTTTTGTTAAAATTCCAATTCTTATTTATCAAACCCATAGTACCTACTCGTAGCTTATTGGTTTTGTATATTTACTCAAGCTATTGAGAGAAAATAAAATAGTAACAATAAAAAAGTCCCAATATTGGCCTAGATTATGGTCTTTTAATCATTATAGTATAACTTTATCCATGCTATTTACAATTTCCTACAGGTCTATACTACCATTTTCCACAACAAAGTTTCACGCTTACAAGCGGTGATAGTACAAGGGTGTTTTCTTATCAAGTACAAGCGAGTTTGTAATATTTTTTGGCTCTCTCACAATATTCATGATATATCCATTAAAAGGTTTTTTGATCATCCTAGCCATCATTCAGTAATATAATATTAAAAAAATTAAAACAAAATCCCACTCCCACTCCTTTCCTTCCTTTTTGTCTCATTCTTGTTTTTTTACCAAAACGATTGCCATTTTATTATTGGCCACTGGCCAGTTCTATTTTTGTTGCTGGGTCAGAGTGATAGACTATAGTGACCTGTATTCTATAGTTCAGTTTTAATAATTAGTGTTTAGTTTGATTAAGGGGGGTTGCGTGTATGTTTTAGAAGTTACGATGTCCATAGAATAAGACAACACAACATGGCTGGTTGTGGTTCTTAACTTGGGTGTGTTGGTGTCACAAGCTCTCTTGGTTATGGTTTTGTTTACTTTAACTTATATTGCGAGTCAATGCATTAGATTTAGTTATTTATCTGAAAGGAGACAGAATCGGATTTGCAGATCTGATTGTATTACACTGATATGATGGCAAATGTCTGGAAAAATCCTGTTGTCCTTCACAATCCTTTTATTGTCAATAACAAAACCGTTTTGATCTGTTACTGATAGGTAGGCTTCTATCCTTGAGAAATATTTTTCGTTTGTTGCCCATGTTTGATGCTTGCCCTGTACTGATGGCTGGAAGGTGTTAGTCAGGGATCGATTTAAACTACTAGTTCCTTATATGAATTTTTTACTTTGCTTTCCTGTACCATAATTAAGTTTTCTATTGTTTATCTATTTAATTTTAAATATTTTAAAACAAAAAATGATTGTGAAACGGTTGAAAGAAAAATATGTATATCATTTTTACTTTACAGAAGTTTTATTATAATAAATATTTCATGTCTATAATAATCAATGCTTGATATTGTTATCAAAGATATTCATTAAAAAATATTTTAATGAAACAAAAATAAAATAAATTTGTTGATAACTTGTTTTGTATATATCTGCAGTGTGTATCTTTGAAATCTAACGAGAAATATGTCAAAACGAAGTGGTGGTTCAATGTAAATTTTGTGTGGCGTAGTAGTAGGCGAAGTTATCAGTAGCTTAGCAAAGACAATAAGTGAGTTTCATGTGAAATGTAAACTTTGCAATGAAGAACTTTGCTGTGTCACACTTGATGGAAGTTTCTAATCTAAAGCATCAATAATGCTAGTGCTTAACACAAACGTAGGGAATTCTGCAGGAAAAGACAAAACAAGTTATTTAACTAAACTTTTTCCCTATCCAAGAATAGCTCAGGAAGAGCAAACATTTCACTTACTGTCCATACAAAATTTACTGTGCAGGAAATCACTTGTTTATGGTAATAAATTTTACCATAGAATTGCTACAGATTGTAATATAGCACAAAAATTCAGCAGTGTTAGTCTTTAAGTCAAACTGCTCTGAAAGAAGTTGCCATTCCAGTCTTCTAAATCCATCTTGTTCTTAAAAAAAACACATGGTAGATTTTACTGATACACTCTAACTAAAAGCCAACAAAAAATATAATTCCAACTTGTGTTACCAGTATGTTTCTTTTTGAAAAAGATTTTAAAAATAAACTCCTAGGAATTTTTTTGTATATTTATATGGTTCACAAGATATAAATATTATGTCAGCTTTCAGTTCTAACAGTATGGAATGCAAATTTTGGAAAAAAACTGATCAGCCATAACATGTTGCTCAAGTTATATCGAAATCTCATAAAAGCGGGATTCCTTGATCATGTACTGAATGATACTCTTTAAAATATGTCCTTTACTGGAAGTTTATTTATGATATTTCAGAGCAGTTTGTCCTCAAAAGTGATTACAGTTATTTACAAAAGTGTTTGTCTTCAAAGGCGAGATGACTTGGAAAGAGTTTATTGAACCAATCATAAGCTATAATCGGGAGAGGGATTTACTAAACATGGTAGTACCAGGTGGTGTTTTGGGTCTTCTTTTGGTCCAGCTATTGATAAAAATTCTTAATTAGTTTTTCCTGGTTAATGAAATATTTTGTTTTCTTTGGAAAGAAGATTGTTCTAACTAAAATCAATGAAAAACCTTGTCACTCTTTACATGGCACTAACAACAAAGACGGTGAAGGTTGTATAATATTTCAAACAACACCATCTATTATTTTACAATTTTCATGCCAAATGTTTGGTGTTATTTAAAATAATGCTAAACATATAACTACAGTTTAAAAGTTTTCAAAAACTATCACAGCCACTGAATTGCTTCAATTAATAAAAAACCTTTAGTCTACATTCAATCATTGTACCTGCAGACATTACTCAAATTACCATGCAATTGATTCTTAACTTTGTGTTGAAATGAATTCTATTTTAGAACAAGATTGTTATTCAGACAAAAAGATAGATGGCTAATAATTAATTGTAAAATAACTAAAACAGGAATGATTTTTGTATTCAATAGTTGGTAAGTATTTCTAATTGATTAATTTGGTACCCTGATTCGCATTGTGGTGGTGAACCGCTTACTGAACCTGCAGTCCAAACTCAATTAAAATTTTTCCTTATTGGTAAAAACACAAATAATACAATGGATAGAGTAACAATAAGGCCGGACCAAGTGTTTTATTATTGATTAGTATAATCATTGATACGTTAATATTCATATTATTGGAGTACAAGTCTATCAGATCAATACCAACATATCTACTCATTCAGTAATAACAATTCACTATTAGAAATTCAAATAATTAGGATATTACACACAATTATTACAATTCGAATACTTTCTGAATTAACGGGAGGCCACCGATAATAATCGGGATTTAACATACTTTGGGTGGGCTAGTTACCACAATAATAATGAGACATGTGGAAACATATATGTTTATCATTCTGTACACAATTATCCACGTTATAAAGGAATTGTTATCTGCTCAGGGACAATCAAATCTGTGATAGTATGTCAGTCATTGAAAACCGGCCTTAACATGCTGCAGTGCCTCCAATCCATTATTGTACTTGATTCATGTCTCGGTTTATCAAAACATAACCTAACCTTTGTTAGCTCATTGTCTATGTATGTTTTCGTTTATGTACACTCAGTTCTGTTCGTACTGTGATTTGTAGGGTAGTACAATGAGTGATAGTTATGTTATTGTTGATTTGTGATTTGCCAAAGAGCGAAGGAAGAAGCAGAATATCGATTTTTACCAGAGTGGAGGATGTTTGCCGTCACTGAAACAATGTGTGAATGGTCATAACATGAAAAATTGTATTTTACTGCTAACATAATCCATTTTTAGCAATGTAATACATAAGACTGATGCCAGAAAAAAAAAAAAAATCGGGACTTCGTGATGGATAACATGTTTTACTCACAGTAGGCTGCCATTGTGTCACAATGGTTCCTGATAGTCTATATTGTTGTGTATGCGATACAATTAACATTCATATCTTGGTGCAAGAAACCAATTGGAAAATGTCACCAAACAACTACTGTGGATTGGAACAATTATATTATAGAAATTTGTGTTTCCTCGTGTTGAACGGAAAAAAATCAAGGTAAGATTGGTGGGGAATGGTTAAATCGTTGGATCAAACAGTCTTGGTTTTACTATTAAAAACAACATATTGTTTATTTTTAAAAACTCATACTGGCTGGGTTCTACCCCCACAATGAGTTTTATGGTGGTATTCATGCCGGGAGTATGAGGAAAGTTTTTTGGTTTACCAGGTCCCCAATCGTAAATGTTTAAACATTGTTTGAACAGATACAAACTACACTTCAATCCAGGCTCAATAATTATTTCCGATTGAGGAAAGGCTTATAACTCAAAAAAGATATAGCAAAACGGCATAGGCTATGAAACATTTAAAAGTTAAACTTAAAACCCCATTAATATTTTTTTCATTCATCTTGATTAGAACATTTATTTAGTAAGGATTATTTAGAAAAAAGTTTTTGTGATTTTCCACATATCTCTTTCGAAGTTTAATTAATGTAACGTATAAACTATGTCTTCGTTTTAAAAAAATACAATGATAGCAAACAAAATATTTTTTCTCAGCCCTAGTAGGTCTAACTTAGAGGTTTAAGGTATTTATTTTCTATGAATCTTCATTGTTTTAAGAATAAGCCCTATAAATTTTCTATGGCGATGTAATGCGTAAATAAAAAAGTTACAAATTATTTTCGAAGAAAGGAAGAGTCCTTCATTTTGCGATATCCATAGGTTAGGAATTTGCGGAAATGCTAAACTTTTGAAAGGCTATAACAAAGGAACGGTAGCAGGTAGAGTGTTAAAAATTTTGCATGGATGACTTAACTTCATGGGGTAGAACAAACAAGGCCAGTTTCATCAAAATCTGAGATGGTGGGTGCAGAAGGCTTGGTTGATATGACATGGAATTACCCAGTACTAGTATTTTATAATAATCTATTTTGTTATTATTGATTTCTGTATTACTTGTTTTGTACTTATATATGATTATCAATTACTATAGGATATGACTTTAGACAAAATGGGTAGGGTACGATAATCTGACCCGGTTTTTTATATTGGAATTAGGCAAATGGGATATTACTTAATCATAACCAACGCTATCGATACTGATTAATTATTTTGAACAACTTAAATAATCTATACCAACAGCTGTAAACACTTTCAAATAACACTTGTAATGTAATATTTCAATGTTATTAACAATTTCAGTCAATTTTAGAAAACTACACGACATTGCTTTGAAAGATGATAAGACATGTTTTTTGTGACTTCACCATGTTGGGCTCGTACCAAAAAAACCCATTATGTGAAATATTTGGGAAAGAAACAACTGTAACTGTGAGAGAGGCAAATATAGTCATCTGCAGTTTTCCTAATTTTGGTTATAATAATTTGTTTGATCACTGTAAATATTACATTCATATTTTAATGGGGGGGGGGGGTGGGGGGGGGGGGGGGTGGGGGGGGGGGGGGGTGGGGGGGGGGGGGGGTGGGGGGGGGGGGGGGTGGGGGGGGGGGGGGGTGGGGGGACAAGATTTGAATTCCATCTTATACCTCATACCTACACATGTTAAGTCCTTTTAAATATTATGTTAATGTTAAATATTTTCTTTCTTTCTTTTCTTTCTTTTACAAAAAAACTTGTTGGTAGTGAATTGATGACATATGGAGGAAGATGATTATTTAAATGACTGAGGAAAGTGCATTATAAAAAATATGGATAAATTAAGTGTTTAAAAAATGTAGACAATAGTCAGAAGTGGACAATGTACAGCAATAGTGTTGGTTTTAATCACTTATTTTTAGTGGTTTTAGTTATTAAACAAGTTTTGTGGTAATTATGTTTGTTTTATTAACCAAAAAGAGAAAACCTAGCTACCATATAACAAAGGTAAGTTCACAAACTATGTTAGTTAATTAATGTTTATTGCACTAAAAAGCATATAACATTTCTACCATTAATGTTTTCTTTTGTAATAGGGATTTAACCCACCAATGGTCTTTGTTACAAATTTGCAATAGACGATAACTTAAAACTGCAATAAGGAACCAAACCACAAATTAACAAAAAAAATATTAAATAATGATTTAGTCACTAAAGCTTATTAAATTAAATGTAGAATATTATTATTTAGTGTTTAAAAAAAGCCCTACAATTGCACTCTGAACATACATTTTTTTGTGTAAAGATAAAGTTAATTGCATTTTTCTTAAAACCAATATCGTGCGGGGTGGATCCCTATAGCATAATAATGGCCAATTCTTCCCTTGGGTTACTAGGAGCCAAATCCACATGTTGAAGCCACTTAAACAGTCACTTGTGAGAAATATCTAACATATTTTCTTCATATTCATCACTATTTTCGAAGTCTCAAAATATTACGTACTTCATGCTGTTTATTGTTTACATTAAAATTACAATAACTAATAAGTTGAAACCATGTACGCTAAGTTAAAAACATTGTAATAACGAATTATTCCTTCGGATAAAAAGCATTGAACATTCTATGAAAACAACCAAATAACAAGTTTAGGTCTTTATTACAGTCTATCCTCTATTAATCAAGTGTTGGAGCCCTCAAAAGCTATCTACGGACCTGCACAGCCTCTGGGTACTACGGGTAGGGTAAGATAATAGAGCCGGTTTTTATAACAATGAGTATATATAACAATAATAATTTATTATTATACATACACATAATAATATATCATTAACTTTAATTAATTAATTACATAAATAATTAAGAAATTACATAAATAATAGGCTAAACAAACCAGAACGAGATCGATCAAACAGAAAAACTTATAAATAATTAGGAGCCACAATTCATATGGTTTATCTCATAATTATTGAATTGTTTATAATTATAAATACATAATTATATACTATTACGTGTATGTATAATAATAATTATTATTATTGTTATATTTACACGTAATATACACATATAGGCTATATAATATTAATAATACGATTACGTGTATTATTTGAAAATGTTTACAGCTGTTGATATAGATTAAGTTAATTGTACAAAATAATTAATCAATATCGATTGGTTATATCAATGGTTATGATTAAGTAATATCGTTTTCCAATTCCAATATAAAAACCGGGTCAGCTTATCCCACAATACCCAATGTTACTAATCAATTCTCTATATTGTATAAGAGATTTTCATACCCAACATTTCTATAGCTTAAAGCTAGGCCTATACAAAAAACATAGAAAACACAAATCCTACCTCTGTACTAATGTTATAGCTGTTTCCAGCAACTACTATCCATTTTTCATGTCTTTTACCTGATGGAAACACTTCTGTGTCACTTAAACTTGATAGACAAACTCCATTTTCGGTAACTTTGCTTTTTACAAAAATTAACCCTATTTTTAGGTTAGTATTGTCTGACTGTGAACTTGCCATGTCAGTGTTTAGAAACTGGAAAACATTTCATCTCATACATCGAAGTCACACAATAAAATGGGCTAAATTTATAGTTATAATACGCTACAAAAATTCGACAATACTTATTTAGACAACTTCAACTGTAGGAAAAAAACCAAGTAAACCATACACTGATAACAAATATCGATAAGGCCCTAAGTCAACAACCTCTGTAAGTTTTAACTCTTGACATAACTAAGCCTAAGCCTACAGACCGTTTAATAAATAAACAAAAACAAACACGTAATAAACCGATCCAAAGAGTAAAGAAACAAGAAACTCATAATCAAAAAAAAATTTCAAAGCGCCTGGGTCTTAGCCTCACCACCATCACGCACCCTCCTGCTCTACCACGCCAATCCCTTAGCCACTTTACCACAATCCCCCAAGTACGTAAATAGTTTATCAGTCCAACTACTCTTTAAAATATTTTTGCTTGCATGCCCGCGCGTGTGTGAATGTGTATGTATATGTAAAAAAGGCTAATATATTAATATTGAAGTATTGTACTATAAATTTCGTATTACGCTTCTTCAGGTACAATTTACTACCATGAAACACAAATTATAACACAACTAAATAATTTAATATAATTAGTTCATATGTCTAATTAAGTGTTGAACTGCCTAAACTTGCACAAATTAAAATACCAAGATGCATGGTCACCACTTCAAATGATCAGCCTGAAAAAATTCTTTACATTCGTTTTGTGATGCTATTAAAATTAATTTTCTGCTGTTGTGTTCGTTAGATGTGAAATATAAGGGAGTGTGCAAATAGAATTGGTTATGGCAAAATAACGAGTTGCGCTAATAAAAAAAAAGATTACAATACTGAGGCTTGAGCTCATGGCGTGTTACATACTGGAACGATTATCACGTTTTATCAGTGAGAGCCTAGACAAAAAAAGTAAGTGAGATTAATCAGAATTTCTGCACTGATTTGACCACTACATTGTGGTGGATAAAAATGAAGATAATTAACAATTACAGAGGCACGAAAATAAAAAAAAAACTTAACTGGTCTCATATAGCAGAAATGAACAACCCTGCAGACCTTCCTTCCAGGGGATGCTCTATTCAAACTCTAATAGACTCACACTGGTGGGAAGGACCAGAATGGTTAAGCACGCCAAGAAAAAATAGCAAATATCATCAACATTAATATGTTACAGAAATACAGATCATTTGAAGAAAAAGAAACAAGATGCTGTTCTTTTAAATAACTCTAATAAAGAAGACTAATTTTGAACTTCATTAAAATACGAGTAATAAGAATGGTAGTGCAGCTATGGTGGGAAGGGTTGATGCAATTCGAATGTTGACTTTAGTTCTAGTTCACATTTCTCCAGACTTAAAGTAATGTTCGTCTGATAGGATCCAAAAACAGAATTATTAATTTATTCTTTTAATCAGCTTTGGGCAAAATAATGTGACAAAACTTATAATCAAATTTGTAAGGGAGTCTTCAAATCCACCATTAAATCTGATTCAAATAAAATTCAAATTTGAGAAATTAAATAAAAATTTAACAAAAACAAAAGTTTGTGAACTTTTGAAAATAAACTGAAACTTTTCTATTTATTTTAGAATTAATAGTACTTTTAATTTTAGAAATTAAAGTGCGGTCTAATTTCTTCTATAATTTTTATTTAATTTCAAATTCAAATACTTCTTGTTATTTCAAGAGCAATGATTTTTATAGACGTTTTAAATAGGAAATTTAAAATGAGTTGTAAAAGTCAAAAGAGACGAAAATATCTTACCACCACCAAAAAGCACCAATTAAATATCCTTAAATCTCCTTCTACGGCTTATTCGGTGAACACTCAAAGGATGAAATGTATCAACTGGTCGAATCTCACACCAAAAATTAAGACAAGCAAAGGAGAATAAGGATTGGAGACTACATGTAGTAGGTAAGGAAGGTGAAGGCTTTGTTTGTTCCATTGTTTACAGTCAGGCAGAATAGCTGAACTCAATCTACCGGGCTCTAATGACACGGCATCTACTACAGTATATGACAAGTCTGTCACTCTGGCCACGTGAGGTTAAAGCAGTTCTTTAAAATTAAAGATTCTTCTATATAAAATCCTTTATAACTTGTCATTTTTTCGGCAATTATGTTTTCACAAACGAAGCCTATTGCTTCTGTTATTATGGTTGCATCTATAAAAACTGTTATAGTTAATTAAGCCACTCAGCTTGCATGTTAGCAGGACACAAATAGAAAAAATAACTTTTAAACCTGTACTTAATAATCGTTATAATGCAAGTCTATTTCAGGTATATAATTACAAAAAGTAAATAATAAACGTCAGCCGACGAGATAAATAGACATCATCAACTAAAATTTGTTACTTCTAGCACATGTATCCCTTTGGTTGACACTGACTCAACTATTCTTCTTTGACGGCAAGTTTTAAGTGTGTTAAGATAAAAAAAATGTTACCTCTGAAAAATTACAATATTACAATATGATTAAAGCTATTTTAATAATTTTTCTGCTATCTCAGTTCTACTCCCTTTGAAATTAGAGCAGTAGTTAAGTAATTCCTTTTTGCCGATCGGTTTCAGGAAAAAATATTGTATTTTTATACAATACAAATTGACTCTTACCCACACCACTATTACATTTTGTAAATTTATTACATTCTATAGTTGTATCGTGTTATTACATACCTTTCTAATTACAGCCAATTAGTACCAAAAACTACTTACATTTCACCTGCCTAATGTTTGTTTCAATATTACAAAACATATTCACAATAATTGACTAATTATTTAATCATATGAACGATTGTAAGTGTTTTATATTAAACTCTAAAATAAACGGTGATCTGATAAGTACATAAAAAAATAGGATTTAAAACATTATTTTAAGATTAGCTCTAATAGTAGCGCGTATCATATACTACAAATAAAAATAAGTACGATCTGTCAATCACAGAAATACAATCTACTTCACTTCTCTACCCATGAAAATTAATTTTAGCTGACCGGCCGCGAGCTGGTTCAAACACTCTCGAGCCGTATCTAGACAGTAGGCCGTAGTTCGGAGACTCTTGCTCTAGGCCATCGTACTGTGTGTGAGACATACGCATTCTTGTACTGAGAGACATAGAGCCATCTAGTCTGGAAAATGCTCTTTCGTGAGATTTTAATCAAACAACTGGAATTTTTTAAGCAGATGTCTTGGAACTCCTGTTAAAATAATAAAATTGTATACTATTCTACACCAATCTTCAACGTGTATCATACTGTGTACCTTCAATACTGATTACGACGATAAATTACTAATGAATACTCCAGAATAAATTGTCGGTGTGTGTCATCCTAGATTATATAGGTTTATACGTTCCTATTCACCATATGTTCTTTATTTTGAAAATTTCAATTAAAGCTGCGTTTACGCTTCAGTTTGTAACTGAAAAGTTTACAATTATTACGTTTGTTAGTAACATTTTAGTTTAAAAGTGTTTTGTTTGAAACAAAAAGCTGAAAACAAAATACGTTTGCGCTTAAGTGTTTAAACATTTTCATTTGGATGCCTATTATTATTTAAGACGTATTGATAATTTAAGATGTGGAGATTTGATAGTCGAACTGCAAGTGTTTTTTTTTTAATTATTTTTCTTTATTACTCAAATGGTACCAAGAAGATACAGGGTCACCTACAATATTCTGGTTTTGGTAAGACCGTTCTTACTGTAAGAGCAGGAACAATGTAGCCTTTATTAGCAGTACAGATGTAGCAGATATCTACAGGAATGATACTGATCTACTGTCAGGAGAAATTAAGGACATACCGTATTGCAGGTTTAAAAACTTTTTGGGAATGGCAAGCGGTGGAGATTAGCAAACAAAGTGTCGAAAGAAGTTCCAGTATGTTACGTCCTACTAGTCTACTAGTGGAAACATGGAATTCTGTTTAAAACTCGTGGATAGTTTCAAACCTCCTCCAACAGTTGCAAACTTTATAATTGTTGTGTAAACATGGCTTAAGAATAACGTCAACAAAATATATTTCTGTGATTTACCATTTATAACTCTGCCAAAAATGCATCCTTACTTTCTAATTAATTGTAATTTGAATTGAAAATTTCTATAAAGGAGTGTATTATTATTAGTTTTAAATTTCAAAACAATATATTCTATTTTTTTTCTTAGGTTGCTCCAAAGATCGGATTGTAGGTAACATTTAGATACGATTTCACGGAGTTCAATCGTTTAATTATTATTGAAAGTTATTCCGAGTGAACTATATGAAGGGGAAGATTTAAACTGAAAGAGAAAAAAGGAGGAAAATTAAAGTTTAGGCAAGGGAAGTATGACAGAAGAAAGTGGACATACTGTAAGAAACGGAACTGCAGTTACTGACGACAGCATAGCCAATGGTAGTTGTGAGAGTGTTTAGTAGGTTGATTTAGGTCAGTTGTTTTGTTTGCTTCTGCGGTTAGATTTGTTTTTGAAAGTGTCATCAAATGGACTTTGTGAAAATCCTGAAACGGTGCGTTATAGAAGCATTGTATGAGATAAATAAATTCTTGTATAATATCAGTGAGAAGACATCAGTTTATTTTATTTTTTTAATAGATTATATGAATAGCTTAGAACATTACATTTTCAAAGCAACAACTAGACTACTACCAAACTTTACACGCACGTAGCCTTTATGTTATTTAGGTATTTATCTATTTTAGGAACATCCAATTCATTTATTAAAAATTATTCTGGATAAGCAGACCCGGTTTTTTATACTGAAGAATGTAATCATGGATACCTAATATTCGCATATCAAATCCTAAGCTATCAATCTATATAAAAGTATCTATAGTCCTCAATAACAATCATAGATTTTAAATTAAAATATGAATGTAATATTTACAGTGATCAAACAAATTATTATAACCAAAATTAGGAAAACTGCAGATGACTATATTTGCCTCTCTCACAGTTACAGTTGTTTCTTTCCCAAATATTTCACATAATGGGTTTTTTTGTTACGAGCCCAACATGGTGAAGTCACAAAAAACATGTCTTATCATCTTTCAAAGCAATGTCGTGTAGTTTTCTAAAATTGACTGAAATTGTTAATAACATTGAAATATTACATTACAAGTGTTATTTGAAAGTGTTTACAGCTGTTGGTATAGATTATTTAAGTTGTTCAAAATAATTAATCAGTATCGATATCGATGGTTATGAGTAAGTAATATCATTTTGCCAATTCCAATATAAAAAACCGGGTCCGCTTATCGTACCCTACCCATTATTCTAAAGTCATCCTATAGTATAGGATATCATATATAGGGACAAAACAATTAATACAGATATCAATATTACAAAATAGATTATTATAAATAATAGTACTACAATTTTATTTATAGTAAACATTGGAACCTACTATAGATATTTGTATAATATTTATAGTTTACATAAAACTATAGATACAAAAAGTAAAAAGTATTAGATGAGTAAAACTCAAATGTAATAAATAACTATTGTTTTGGGTAGTGTACAATAAGCAGAACTGGTTTTTTAAATCAATATTGCTAAACAATATTACTTAATTATAACTATTGATATAATGAACCGATATTGATTTTTTGGTACTTTGGGATTATACCGACCACACCCAGACATGAATCGTTATTTCACATTTCGTTTCTACTGATTACTAGATTAGCGTAGAACAATATTTCGTCAATATAAAACAGGAATTGTCTTATCGCAAACCCCTCCCCATCCTCAGACAGAGGTCAAAGTCGAGCGTCTAGTAGATAACGTGATTGCAGAGTCTCGCCGCCCGTTCAGCTGGTGCATCACTTTGTTGTACTTCCGTGTTTTACCTCTACATTTCTCCAAACACAAAAATTCAACAAAAACAAACATTTACCAAACTAAACTCTTTATTTAAAAAACACTCAAAACTTGTTTTTATTCTTGATCACATTCCGCCACCCAAAATGCGAGTGCCTCCGGCCATCAGCGCGGGCTTCGGCAGCACCTTCGGTGCTGCCCCCGCGCTGATGTCGACGAAAGAAAAACATCCCTCGAGATAGTACCTATCAGTAAAATATCAAATTCTAGAGGGGCTAATCAGAAATATAAATTGAATTGTAATGGAAAGGTAATTATGTACCGTGCAAATCACGTGATGCCGCGCGGCCTGCCGTAATCAGGATTCTCGAGAAAGATAAGATAACAGCGACAACAATACCGATCACAATACCTGGAAATGCTTGTAAGTTTGTAATTTTGTAATTGAAGAGTTGTTTTTTCGTTCTATCATGTTTGTTTCTATAAATTTCTATTTTTGTGTTCTTCATACTGGTGTGGTCGGTATAATCCCAAAGTACCGATTTTTTAACAATAGCTAACTTGTATCAACTTTAAACACTTTCATTTGAACGTAGTGTCTTTTATAGACAATAACATAGTCAAAAGCTCGTAGAGGACTGTGAAACGAAGTTTAAAAAGTGGCATATCAGCCGATCCGCTTGCAGATCATCTGTGTGAGTATTAGTTCAGAAGAGAAGTACAGTTTTCTAGAGAGGATGTTTTTAACAACTTCTTGAAAGCGGTTAATCATTGCTACCTAGGAGAATACAAATAGTTTAGCTTATCTCCTATTTACTGTTATAAATGTTTGTTATGTTGTTATTATTTATGAGGTTTTCCTATTTCCAGTTCTAAGTGTTTGTTTTATTGTTATAGCTCCTTTATTATTTATGATATCGTAAGGTACTTTCTGATTAAATGGAGGCTATCCATTTAACGATTAAAAATTTAGGTATATAAGTAAAATTTGATTGTGAACAAAAAACTATACCTTTATTAAGTATTTTACATAATTTTAAACATTCATTTATACTTGAGTATTCCAAAACTCTCGACAATGTTGGTGATAAGTGTGACGAAAGCGTTGTTGCCAGCCGCCAAACACCATATGTATTCAGCAAGATAGGAATCTAAATGATGGCGAGCCGTGCCCCGATGGTTTATTTCACCACTTTGCTGATCCCCACATCCTCTCTATGTGATGTGTGTGTACACCTGTATCTGGGTCCACAAAATTGTACGTAAGGTTAACTTTTAAATGTTCATAGCCTGCGTTTTCTATATCTTTTTTGTTATAACCTTTCCAACAATCGGATATAATTATTGAGCCTGGTTTGAAGTGTAGTTGTATCTGCTCAAACAATGTTTTTAACATTTCGATTGGGGACTGTAACCAAAAGACTTTCTTCAGTCTCCCGGCATAAACCACCAAAAACTCATTGTGGGGGTAGAACCCAGCCAGTATTGTTTTTAAATAAACAATATGTTGTTTTTAATAGTAAACAAACTTTTGTCAACGATTTTACCATTCCCACCAATCTTACCTTGATTTTTCCTTTCAACAGAGGAAACACAAATTTCTATAATATAATTGTTCCAATCCACAGTAGTGTTTGGTGACATTTCCAATTGTTTCTTGCACCAAGATATGAATGTTAATTGTTCGCACCAACAATATAGAAATCGGACCATTGTGACAAATGGCAGCCTACTGTGAGAAAACATGTATCCACACGAAGTCCGATTTTTTTCGGCACATTCTAGTATCACATTGCTAAAATGGATTATTAACAGTAAAATACAATTTCATGTTATGACCATTCACACATTGTTTCAGTGACGGCAAACATCCTCCACTCTGTAAAAATGATATAGCTTCTTCCTCGCTCTTTGGCAAATCACAAATCAAAATAACATCACTCATTGTACTACCTACAAATCACAGTACGAACAGAACTAGTGTACAGTACGAAAACATACATAACAATGAGCTACAAAGTTAGGTTATGTTTGATAAAACCGAGACATGAATCAAGTACAATATGATTGGAGCACTGCAGTTAAGCCGGTTAATGACTGACATACTTTCACAGATTTGATTGTCTGAGCAGATAACAATTCCTATAACGTGATAATTGTGTACAGATGATAAACATATATGTTCCACAGTATTTATTGTGTAACTGCCCACCCAAAGTTGTTAAATCCCGTTTATTATCGGTGGCCTCCGTTTAATCAGAAAGTATTGATTGTAATAATTGTGTGTAATATCCTAATTATTTGAATTTCTAATGTGATTGTTATTATGAATATAGATATGTTGGTATGATTGATAGACTTGTATTCAATATATGAATATTAAGTATCAATGATTATACTAATCAATATAAAAACTTGGTCCGCTTATTGTACTCTATCCATTGTATTATTTGTGTTTTCCATAAGGAAATTTTATTGAGTTTGGACTGCAGTTCAGTAAGCGGTCACCACCACAATCGAATCAGGGTACCAAATTATCAATTAGAAATACTTACCACTATTGAATACAAAAATATTCCTGTTTTAGTTATTTACAATTAATTATTGCCATCTCTTTTTGTCTGAATAACAATCTTGTTCTAAAATAAATTCATTCAAACAAAGTAGAATCAATTGCATGGTATTTGAGTAATATCTGCAGGTACAATAATGATGTAGACTAAGTTTTATATTGAACAATTCAGTGGCTGTAGTTTTGAAACTTTAAACTGTAGTTATATGTTAGCATTTTTAAATAACAAACATTTGCATGAAAATGTAAATATAGTGGTGTTTTTGAATATTATAAACCTTCACGTCTTTTTTTAGTGCCATGTAAAGAGTGCAAGGTTTTCATTGATTTAGAACAATCTTCTTCCAAAGAAACAAAATATTTCATTAACCAGGAAAAACTATTAAGATTTTATCAATAGCTGGACCAAAAGACAACCACCTGGTACTATGTTTAGTAAATCCTCTCCATTATAGCTATGATTGGTCAATAAACTCTTTCAAGTCATCTCGCCTTGAAGACAAACACTTTGTAAATAACTGTACACTTTGAGGACAATGCTCTGAATATCAAAATAAACTTCAGTAAGGCATATTTTAAGTATCATTCAGTACATGATCAAGGAATCCAGCTTTTATGAGATTTCGATATTACTTGAGCAACATGTATGCTGATCAGTTTTTCCAAAATTTGCATTCATACTGTTAGAACTGAAAGCTGACATAATATTTATATCTTAACCATATAAATATAAAAAAAATTCTAGGAGTTTATTTTAAAATCTTTTTCAAAAGAAACATACTGTACACAAGTTGAATATATTTTTTGTTGGCTTTGTTAGAGGTATCAGTAAAATCACCATTGTTTTTTTTAGACAAAGGTTTTAGAGACTGAATGGCAACTTCTTCAGCAGTTGACTAAAGACTACCACTGCTGATTTTTTTGCTATATTACAATCTGTAGCAATCTATGGTAAAATTTATTACCATAAACAAGTGATCTGCACAGTAAATTTTGTATGGCAGTAGTGAAATGTTGCTTTCTGAGCTATTTTGGATAGGGAAAAAGTTAGTAATACTGTTTGTTTTTCCTGCAGATTCCCTACGTTTGTGTTAAGCACTAGCATTATGATGCTTTAGATTAGAAACTCCTTCATGTGACACAGCAAAGTCTTCATTGCAAAGTTTACATTTCACATGAAACTCACTTATTGTCTTTGCTAAGCACTGATAACTTCCCTACTACTCCACACAAAATTTACACATTCGTTTTACATATTTCTCGTTGATTTCAAAGTACACTGCAATATATACAAAACAAGTTATAACAAATTTATTTTATTTTGTTCATTAAAATATTTTTTATGAATAACTTGATAACATACAACATTGATATAACAGAAATATTTATTAATAAAACTTCTGTAATAAAATGATATACATATTTTCTTTCACCGTTTCACATCATTTTTTGTTTTAAAATATTTAAAATTAAATAGATAAACAATAGAAAACTTAATTATGGTACAGAAAGCAAGTAAAAAATTCATATAAGGAACTAGTAGTTTAATGACCTGACTAACACCTCCAGCCATCAGTACAGGGCAGCATCAAACATGGCAACAAACGAAAAATATTTCTCAAGATAGTAGCCTACCTATCAGTAACAGATCAAAACGGTTTGTTATTGACAATAAAAGGATTGTGAAGGAAACAGGATTTTTCCAGACATTTGCCATCATTCAGTGTATACAATCAGATCTGCAATCCGATCTCTCCTTCAGATAAATAACTAAACTAATGCATGACTGCAATATAAGTTAAAGTAAACAAAACATACCAGAGAGCTGTGACACACATAAGTTAAGAACCACAACAGCCATGTTGTTTGTCTATTCTATGGACACTAACTCTAAAACACGCACTTAATCAAACTAAACACTAATTATTAAAACTGAACTATAGAATACAGGTCACTATAGGTCTACACTTACCAGCACAAATAGAACTGCCCAGAGGCCAATAATAAATGGCGATCGTTTTGGTAAAAACAAGATGAGACAAAAAGGAAGGAAGGAGTGGGAGTGGGATTTTGTTTTAATTTTTTTTATTGTATTACTGAATGATGGCTAGGAGATCAAAACTTTAATGGATATATCATGAATATTTGAGAGAGCCAAAAAATATTACAAACTCGCTTGTACTAGATAAGAATACTCCCTTGTACTACCCTTGTAAGCGTGAAACTTTGTTGTGGAAATGGTAGTATAGACCTGTAGGAAATTGTAAATAGCATGGATAAAGTATACTATATGATTAAAAGACCATATCTAGGCCAATATTGGGACTTTTTTATTGTTACTATTTTATTTCTCTCAATAGCTTGAGTAAATTTACAAAACCAATAAGCTACGAGTAGGTAATATGGTTTGATAAATAATAATTGAATTTAACAAAAAATAAATTAAAGTTTAAAAAAAGGATTGATATTAATTTAGATAATACAATGGAAAAGGATAGATAGGACAAGAACCGATTTAGAACAACTATTGAAGCTTGTATCATACATTCTAATGCTGGTTGAGATCAGATGTATTATCTAAGGAATGGCTACTGTATGCATAAAGGCAGCAAAAGTGTGTCCTACCCAAAGTTTTTTGTACATTTTGACTGTGTAGAACCTCTGAACATTGATTTGTTAACAAGAGAATGGGAGCCAATCCCAGACACTGCCATCTTCTATTGGAGTCTGGAGTTGTAACCAGTTAATTTCTCACATAAAAGCAGATTCAGGTAACGTTCAATTTCCCGAATAGGAACCTTTTTGTAGTCATAACTAACTTTTAATCCCTCTTGGTGGATGAATCTGGTTGGTGACCAACTGTGTGTGAACCAGCTACTTGTACAATGTTCAAAGAGCCCCATGGCAGTGAAGCCAATGAGAAAATTAGCTCTGTAGCAGATGTACACTTGAATAGATACATTACTTTTAAAGAAGATGACTCTCGAGACTGCTGTGACAAGAGAGGCCAATCCCCTTTTAAGCTTTATTTTCCTCGTCTTTATGGGCCACTGGCCTGTGCGAGGATCTTATCAAACAATAAGGGAGAGTGTCGGTACAGTACAAGATCCATGGTAATGATACGAAGTGCAACGGACACAGACACGATTTGAACCTACGCTATCTCTAACTCAGTCCCAAAGTCCGTCTTAGACCATCAGCACTCCCATATTGAGTTACTTTATTGAAGTGTGTCGAACAATTTATAATAAACTAAAAGAATATGGGGCTTTTGTGTTTTAAAACATTGAAGTAGAATATTTAGGGATGATGAGACTCATTTGTGCGACACCTGGCACTTATCTCATTGGAACCTCTGAACAGGCCACGTGCCTTGGAGGCCATAAATTTTCTTTTCTGATATTTACATAATTCAGTATATTTACAAGTTTTTTATAACAATTTTATATGTAAGGAGACTGAAAAAAGTTATATTAAGTTATTTTTGAAGTTATGTTATGTTATTTTTTAAATCTAAAAACATGTTTCATTTAGTGCGTATAGTCAGTCTTGGCAAGTATAATTATATTGTTTATGATTTTTAATCATGTAAGTTCTTCATATATTGTATGTATATTTTGTGGCAGAAAGAGAAAATAAATACATTTATTTATTTTTTATTTATTTTATCTCATTAATAAGATTTTAAAGATGACAATATCTTAAATTTTCTGAGAATTTTATCTCCTTGAATATGTGAAAGTGGGGATAATGGAGTAGTATTTACATCCATCTCAGGTTTTTACTATTACCATCTTATTTCAAACTTTCACCTATCAAATTGTGAAATTTATTACCAATGAAATTATGATGTGTTAGTTTAATTTGGTTCCATGTATTCACAGCTGTAGAATTTTATAATTAATAATTGAGCAGTCATTTGCTCTAGTCACTATGTAGGGTGTCCCGTAACTCTCTGGACAAAGGTATACAATGTTATTCAGGTCAAGACAAACATATTTCATCATATGAACATGGGTCTCTCATGTATAGTTTCCCATCTGTCTGTCTATATGTGTTTTTTATAAAAAAATCTTAAAAACTAAGAAGTTCAATTAATTATACCAGATTTGGTTAAAATGTTTATGACAACAAGGCCAATTACGAAAAGAATTATCATGAAATTATCTTTAGTATTTTCAAAATGGGGGTCATAAAAACTTTAAAACTTTAACCCTTTGCGATCGTTCGTCGACTATAGGTTGACCGCGGCAGTTTCGCTGAACGCTCGCATGTCGACAATAGGTCGACCGGATATTACCTAACAGAAATTAAATACGACCTGAGGACTGTCGAAGCAATTTTTATTGAGACCTCAAAGGGTTAATATCTTCAAAACCATCAGTTTTACCCAAGAATTACAGTTCTTAGAGGATTAATCACAAATTTAATGATACCAACACTATTTAAATAGAATAATAAATAACTGATTTAGAGCAAATTTACTGTGACAAGACATGGCCCACATTGAGGTCCTCAGCCAATAGCCAACAATACAAAAACTGAATAAACAGCAGCTCATGCAGAGAGTACCTTTCAGAGAATTACGGGACACCCTGTATAGATCTAGTCTTGTGTAAACTGAGTGTTATTTTGAAACATATCTAAATAGAATAGTTATCCTGTCAGTACTTGATATAGGGATTCTTAGGGAGACAAGGGCGGATCCAGAGGGGGGGCGCGAGGGGCGCGCGCACCCCCCTCGGTAGTCACAAATTCAAATTTTTGTTTGTTTATAAAAGATTTAAGCTTAAAAGTAATACTATATTGTTCGTTAGTAAAGGGTGCTTTCATCGGCCACACTATTCGTAATTGGTACTGTCGGTGTTTCAAACATACATTTTGTACTTAAGATTGTAGATTTAATTCGTATATGAGTAGAGGGGATGGTGGTAACAGTGCGTATGATCACCGGAAGGGGTGGGGGAGCGTGAGTGCGTGCGCATGAGTCGTCCTAGTCCGCCCGCCCCAACGATAGGCCTACACCACACCGCCTACTACGGCCACTCAGTTGATTCAGTGCGTACGTTCGTGAATATCGTGAAGTACCCGTTCGCTTTGTGTTTTAATAGCTTTTTGAGTGTTAACAGATTTTTGTGCAATATGGATCGTTATCTTGTTAAAAGACCAAAGTTAGACAGTGAAGTTCCTTCTTCAAATGTTGAGGTTTCCACCCAGCATGAGGTTACAGACGTGCCGCTGCCACCACAATCGGCGCCATCATCCTCCAATTCACAAGTTAGTATCTCCGAAAACATGTGCTCTTTCGACATCGGGTCTCACATTAACAACATCTCTAAGATGAGTGACCATACTAAGTATAGTATTTTTACTAATCATTGGAAGCCTAAAAAGGACTTTAAGTTTTCCTACATCCTCTCATGTAAAACGAGGACGGGAAGAACAAAGAAAAGCTAAATATTGGCCATTTTTTAAAAGTATCCATGGTTAGTTTTTTTCAGAAGCCTAAGCAAGGGCTATTTTGTAAATTTTGTGCAGTACTATGCCATCAAAAGTTAGTTGGAGGACAGCATACAGTTTCTTTAAAGAAATTAGTTACTGAACCTCTACAGAAATATGCTAAACTCTCAGGCAAGGACGGAGATTTAGAAAGTCACGCAGCGACACAATATCACAAAGATGCTGAAAATTGACGCCAAACATTTTTATATCTGTTTTTGAAAAACCCTGAGGGAGAAATTCTTAATTTGTTAAACGAAAATAGGAAGGCCCAAACCATGCAGAATCGTGCAAGGCTTGTGCCAATAATTAAAACTATTTTGTTGCATGGTAGGCAGAACATACCCCTTAGAGGTCATAGGGATGATGGCAGTTTGATTGAAGTTGGAGATGATCCAGTACAAAATGACGGCAATTTCAGGGCACTTTTGCGATTTAGAATAGATAGCGGGGATGTTCAGCTTGAAGATCATTTGAAGTCTGCAGGAGCAAACGCCACTTACATCAGCAAGACAACAGCTAACTGCCTTATAAAATGTTGTTCTGATGAAATTTTGGAAGTGATAACTCAACGAGTATCAGAAGCTAAAATATTATAGCATAATATTTGACGAATCAACAGATGCGTCTCATACTTCTCAGCTAAGCCTTAGTTTACGTTACCTGTATAACAATGCTATAAGAGAAGACTTTGTAGGTTTTGTTGATCTCCACGGTACGGGTACGAACTATTCTGATCAAGAAGTTGAACCTGTTATCACGGGGGAGGTTTTAGGACAGTCTGTGCTGAAATTCATGCAACAGCTTGGTTTTGAACATGAATAACTGTGTAGGGATCGGTTGTGATGGATGCTCTGTCAATATGTCTGACATGCGAGGAGCAGTGACAGAAATTTAAAAAATTGCCATAAACAGCACCTTATGTGGCTGCAGTAATCATGCATTGAATTTGGCTATTTCAAAGTGCAATAAAGTCCAAAGCGTGAGAAATGCAGTAGGCACTGTAAAAGAGATTTCTAGATTTTTCACCTCCTCGGCCAAACGGAACTCTATTTTGAAAAAAGTACTGGGACATCAAATGAGAGGATATTGTGAGACCCGTTGGGTAGAACGGCATGAATCAATTTTTGAGTTTACAGAAGACCTAACAAAAATAGCCGAGGCACTTAAAATTGTCTCAAAGTGGAATGATAGCTCAACAGCAAGCAAAGCAAATTGCTTATTGTGCTCTATCTCCACTTGCGAGTTTATAATAACTATGCATTGTCTTAGTGATATAACGGATGCAACCTGTGTTCTTAGTAAATATCTTCAGTCAGAAACCATAGACTTGTGTTCAGCAAGAGACAAAGTAATGCACACAATAAAAGTACTTCAGAATAAAAGGCAAAATCCTGATCAATTCTTTTCTCTGATTTTCAATACTGCTGAAAAGACTATGGAGTCTATGGGCATAGAAGTTCGTATTCCAAGAATTGTGGGACAGCAAGTAAATAAACCAAACTACCCCTCAACGTCCAGTGACAGTCGGGAATGTACAATACAACATTGGAAAAAAATCCGCATACATAACAATCCTGGATAACATTATTGCAGATATGACAGATAGATTTTCAAGCGATTCACTGGAGTGTTATATGCTGAACCTAACCGTTCCGACAAACTTGGACAAAATAGTGGATATGAAATCTAGTTTTGAGCCCATATGTATGAAGTATTGCAGTTTAGTGTCATTGAACAAAAAACACGATGCTACTGAAACTTATGAACGAAGTATGCTCCCTCAAGAACATTCCTAATTATAATGAATTTAAGACTATAACTAAAGCAATGAAATGTTTTGAAGCATTAAATGAAAACAGCTACCCTCTTCTAAGGGCTTTGGTACAAATTCTGCTTACTCTTCCAATTTCAATAGGTAAGTAATTTTTGTTTTATACTATTTTTTCAAAATTATTTATTAGCAGATAATTTCTAAAACCCAGTAAAACTAATAGTATTTTCTTAAATCGTGTGTGGTTGTTTAGTAAAAAGTATTTTTTTCATTGGTATGAAACATTTGACCTTTTTTGCCAATCTGTTAGAACTTATTGTTTTTTCCAAAAGCAACGGCAGAACGATCTTTTTCAACTCTGAGAAAATTGAAGTCATGGATCAGAAACAAGGATGGCAGAGGATAGGTTGACTGGACTCGCTCTGCTAAACGTGCACAGGGACATCGAAGTATGCCCCGAAAAAAGTCATTAACAGATTTGCAAGCCAAAAAAACAGAAGACTCGATTTTGTACTTTAAAGATAAAATTTTGTATTTTTACAACTTTTGTCAGATTATATACAGTTTATTGGAAATATTACATTGTTTTCATTTATCACTTTAGCCTTTTTTTCATTAGTATACAATAATAACATTATATGTCAAATTACAGAGCTTTGACTACCAACATGAATCATATGTGTAAAAAAATCTCCCAAAATCTCAGACCGCCCCCCCCCTCACAAAAATCCTGGATCCGCCCTTGTAGGGAGATGAAATAATTTCTGCTCAATTCAATCTTGGTTGTTTTGAAACTTTTTTAATACTTTGTTTGAAATTCTCTAAGAACAAAATATATGTTGATTTGAATTTGGCTCCTTTGAACTTTGGGAAAGCTGGTGTCTAAAAATCTATTATTAGTGTTAAGTTTATTTTTGTATGTTAATCTAGCAGATTTGTTGCTGTCAGATTTGTATGGTGAAATTACTATTCTACACTTCTAGTCTGATTATTAGCTTTTGGTTCTGTTTCAGGTTTATATTGAATCCAATTCCGTGATTAAAGAACTTTTGGTGTAAAAAGTAATTGAGTGATAATTTATTTTAAAGGCAGACATTAACAATTATTTAAGAGAAAACCACGATTTACACTAAATATGGATCAAAGTCATTCAAGTCGTGACAGAGAACTCAATGATCTGAACACCAATATTGAGAACAAACCTTCCGCTGCACTTCAAAAGAGGAAATGTTTTGGTTTAACTTTGAATATTAATTCAGAAGGAGAATGTAAAATTGATGGCAAAAAGGTGAATTCAAATTCAGAAGAAATACCAGTCCCATATTACTTGAGAGTACGAAACAGAAAACCTGTAGCCAAATATTTTGAGGACTCAGATACCTCTGATAGTGATTGTGAACAACCCAGGCCTAACGTGAAGAGTTTAAAAACTGTTAAAAAACTTTGTAATAAAAGAAATTTGGCCAAGTTTTCATTTAAGGATGAGAAAGAACAGAAAGAAATCATCGGCAGTGTGGGCACCAACATGCTAAAGTACGACATAAAGATAGATCCAAACGTTGTAGATCGATACACCGATGTTCCCGTGCAGCTGCTGTCTGGAGCTGTGATGCCTCCCTCAGAAAGTCCGGATACCAAACGAAGACGGGTTGAGAAGGAGAACATGGTAGTTGCCAGACAGTGTCGACTTCATCCTGCAAACAGTAAGTGCCATCAGTTGAATTGTTTTAAAATGAATAGTTATAGACCATTTGTTTTTAAACTTATGACTTTACATTATTAATATCCAATGGTTACCAGTGGTGCTTTGTGGTTATGTGATAGCAAAACAATTAACTACAACGTACATAAGTAAAAATCTGAATGGGCTATATTCAGTTCTAGTTACATACTACTAAAATTTAAGTTCATACATCATGAAAAATGAATTATTTTACTAATACTAGTTTATAGTCAAAATCAAAACATCAAGGAGTGTGAATATTTGATGAAATTATTGAATATTTAAAAAATCAACCTTTTAAAAATCAATATGGCTACTACCAAACAAGTTAGTGACTCCAGACAAAAAGTGTATTTCAAGTGGTAACTAACTTACAAATATTACTTACTGTGCAAAAATTCTTCCGAAAAACTGTAAGTCTGTATCTGAATTATTTAACTAAACCCCAAATGTTATTTCACAAGTGAAATATTAATGAAATTGGCAACAAGCAAGCACAATATGTCCATATTAAGTTTATCTTAAATCACTCTCAACTCGAAGTTAACAAGAAATACTAACTTGAGTAAACTACTAAACTGGCAAGACAACACATTTTTTATATACGGGATTCAACATAGCTTTTAACTATTTTTTAAACACAAATTGAAGTTTATATTTAAAATATTTATCCTTTTAGTAGAACCTTATATTAAGTCTTCTATAGTATAACCAAGACAGGAGACTTTTCAGAATCAATCTGTGTATGGAAATATATAGTATCCATTGATGGATTGTATATAGTATCCGTTGGAATTGTCATAAAACTCTCAAAATACTTGGTATCTTGTAATATTTGTATAACCTATCTAAAACAGCTTATGCCTATCAAAAGATAAAATCTTAGTTGCTCCTGGCTTTTGCAAGCATACCTATAAAGTGATTGTGTTCGGTTATGCATTGACGGATTTCTTTGAAAAAGGTACTAAAATCGGTATAAAAAATTTTAAATCGGCAAAAGGATTTTGTTAATATTTTATTTTCAAAAAGGTCTACCAAAGGTTAATACTATTCTCAAGTTTCATAACTTTATCTTAACTGGTTCAAAAGATATAATTTTTTAAAATATAAACACAGACAGATATAAACTTTTTTGCTCATTTTTATGTGTAGGACAAAATCCCAAAGTATTGAATCACTTTTACTGAACAGGTATATTACATTGTGGCAATATATTATATATACAGTATATATATATATATATATATATATATATATATATATATATATATATATATATATATATATTTAATATTTAATTTCATTAATAAAACTTGTCTTTGTAAGTCATAAATCATTAAAAAACATGTTGTTCCTTTAAGCTATCACTCTTGACCTGTATACTTATACAACTCAGATACTTACTATATCTACTGTAAATGCCAATAATTTGTTATGGAGAGGTCATAAACATTTTAAATTTGTTTTCTCGTTTGGAAATTTATTTTGAACTGTTGTAATTAAAAAGTCAAAATTGAGTAAAGGTTGCATTAATTAACTGTGGGTATGAATGGAAGATGAGAATTGATAGTATTTAAATATAAATGAGTGAATAGGGTGTAGCCTTGGTAGCTACTAAGAATAACTGTTTCTTAGCAAGTTTCATTAATGACTTAACATAATGCCCAATTGGGATGCCCAATAAACAGTTTAACCAGGGATCCTACAATTTTATGTGGCATTGGAAACGTGGTCTTCTTTATATTGATAGGCTACGGGAATCTAGTTTCTCAGAACAAAATTTGTCATGGGAGAAATGGATGTCTTTAAAAGACTCCTGGCATGAAAGTAATTATTTCAACATCAAGTAATGAAAAAAACCTATTCCAATCCTCCCTGACCTTAAACTATTCTTAAAATCCAACCTTCAAGTAGCTGTATAACAAGTTGTATATAAAAATTGCAATAAATTTGTGAATTGGAATGATTACTTGTTCAGAATTTGTTCGTTGATGGAAGGAGCAGTTAAAGTGTATTGAAAGAAAATAACATTAATGCTCCTGCACACTTGTTATAGAGAAGTACAACTTAGGGCCTGTGGTCAACCCACCGCCCATATCTCCAGGGAAAATGGTCGGCTATACACCAGCAGGCCAGCGCCATGAAGTAGACCTAAACAATGGACGTCCCACTTGGTTTAATGTAAGAATTTGTTTTCATGTTTGTACAGATTTGATTTACTTTTAACAAGAGTAAGCCTATCTCCTTAACCTAATTTGTATTATCTGTACTGCCATGGCCCAGGATTCTGTAAACAAGCTGTACATGAGTTATGTTATAGATAAATTATTATAAACAAATATACTTTTATGTTGTATGATAACATTTTAGAAGTACGCCTTATGTTCTTTATAGTATTTCTCGAAAACTACTGCAACTAATATATATTTGATAGTTAGTAAAAATAGTTTCTTTTTATTGGTTGAAAACCATAATGTATTTTCCATTAAAATGTTATCTGTTATTATTGTAAAAATTTAACTTTTACAATTAAATGTTAGAGTAATAATTATTTAAATATATAACTAGCTATATACAGTTTATATTTGCCATTTAGTACCAAATACTATGGTGAAAGAATTATTTTGCTACCTAATACTTTTTTGTTTTATAGCAATTCAACTACTGTAAATCCCTATAAATTCATGTAACTAGAGACTGAAGGCATCTTGGCTGCTCTTTACTTCTTTCTCAATGGGTTAGTAAGCAATTAAAATTGGTAGAAAGCTCAAAATCAAAATTAACCCATAGTAAAATTGTGGGGAGAGTTATCATTATGGCAGGGTCAAAGTAGATTTTACAAAATTGCAGCATGAAATAAGCTAAATAATCACCTCCAACATTATAAGTGTTGTTAGTTACCCAGCCAACCTGTCTGTCGCAGTCCGAGTACGCTCGTATGCAGTTTGACGATGCGACCAAGATCAACGTTAGTCGCATGTTCCACGATATGGAGAATGGAAGTTTCCTGCCTGATGGTCTGGACCCAAATGTGGAGAGACGACATTTTGCAGAGAGAGCTCTTGTCTCAGCTGATGCTGCCAAACATTTTGAGAAGTTAAAAATTGGCTCAAATAATGGATCTTCAGATTCAGATACTGCTTTAGCTGACCACATGAGGTTAGTCTTATTTTATTTCATCAGTATTGATGATATCATAGTCACTTATGTTATTACAGTCAGTGTTGAATAAGTTTATTCCTCTGACTAGCAGTATGAATGCAAGTATTTTTTTGTTATGTAATTCCTAACAATACTTTTTTATAATTTAAAACCTTCACTGTGGCATGACACATGTATCGACTATAAGACAGCCAGAATAGTAACTAGATGCATCCCCCCACAGTCAATATGTGAAAAACACACACACATACACAAGTATGTACAGGGAGTTCAGGAACCAGTGTCACAAACTACTGGGGCTGATGGTACTCATCATTTCAAACTAGAAATGTCCCATAAATATATGTTGAGAAATATGTCATTTAGCTATGAGCCGCCATTTTGTATTTTTATTAAAAGAATTATCTCTAGAACCAATAAGGCTACAGGTATCAAACTTAGCACATAAATTGAGATAAATAAGAGGAAAATTACAAAAAATAATGGTATGATTTGCATTAATATTAAGAAAATGGTGCCTATTGAAAAATTTAAAGCCAAATAACACAAAAAACTAATATTGTTATACAAAATTACAACATACCAACTATCTTGAAATTTTGCACAACCACTTTATGGGTATGCTCATACAAGCTAGAAGCAACAAACATTTTGTCACTTGAAAGGCATCAACTGTTTTGATATATTTGTTGCTCCCGATTTGTGAATAAAATTTAATATTTTTAAAAATATAAATATACAGCACATTTAAGATTTTATACACAGTGTAAAATTGTTGTTACTGACATATTTATTGGCATGAATATTTATAGATTTTTACATAATTTGAATACATTAAATTGTATTTGTAAGTAATGTTACGCTAGGTCAGAAATTTTTTAACTTACCACTGGTGGGTTAACATTGAATCTATATAGTTGACATTAGATTTTAGATATAGTTGATCTATTTGTAGATTTTAGTTTTAAACACAGTACTTGACAGTGACAGTTCAGTTACAACTTTTATTGTTATATTTTACAATTTTAAGTGCTTTTATAAGTAAAACGTAAGATTCATTTCATTTTTAAAATTTAAGAATATTGCTGATAAGTAGAGATCATATAAACATACAGTTTTATTTTTAAAAAATATCACATTTAAAAACCTAATTTTAATAGTACTTACATGTTAAGATTCATAACCACATGTTTATTTCTTTGATGGATTGACCATACATTTGTGAATGAACTAGCATTTAGTAAGAAAACTGAATGGTATTCTGTTATAAACAAATAGCTTACAGAGAAAATAAAAAGATTTGCCCACAATAAACTTGTCGAGGGAAATAACCAATTTCATTGACTGGAAATAACAATCATAGACTTGACTACATTGGTTTTTCCTGTAGCAGATTGCATTCAATCAGGACAATCTACCTACCAATCCAACCAACATATCTTACTGATAACAGGAGTACTACTTCAGCTGTTAATCACCTAATATCTAATGGTCATGTCAAACTACCCGTAATAAAAGTCTAACAGATAACATAATATTGAGTTTTATGTTTATCACATTGTCTGCTGTGTTTACATCTGAAATCCCACAAGACTGTTTGTTAACTAATTAAAACATTGATTTGTTTTGTATTGGCTTTTTGTAATATTTGTATTATTTGAGTGCTATGTCCAATGTCCTTTATTTCAAGTTTGTTATTGACGATGGAAGATTTGAAAGAATAATATGATTTAGAACATTTGCCATCGTTATATGTAACAACACCTTATCTTTATTCATGAAATCCTTGGGAAAGGTTGTCCATGTCTTCTTTTAGGCTGAGTTCTCATCAGCCACTAATGACCTGACCTCGCTTTTGTTATTTGTATTTTGTAATTTATTGTACAGTAAATAACAATGTATTATACATGAATAACTATAGGAGCCAAAAAGTTGTCATGAAGTGATCACTTCGATCTATAGCACTTCGACCCATGACATTCCATAATCTTCGATCTTCTTCTTCCTTGGGAAGGAGTTTTCTATGGTTTAAAAGAAACATTCTTAAAACCATACAATCTTAAAGTTACATCTACCAGGGAAAGCACGAGTAGGTTATAACAGTAAAGCAAACTTCAAACAAAAAGCAAAAAATTAAATAAATAAAAATAAATCATCTTACTGTCAGAATCATTACTGAAGAGGTCTAACAAATTTTCTCGTGGAAGAAGCCTTTAATTTTTTTTTTTCTAGTTAGCACACTTGTCACGTCACACTTGATCTTGAAAGTGATAAACTGTTGCCAAAAATTCTTTGTAATGTGACAGCCCTTCCTCTTTGTTGTCATTTTCTTATCTTATACTAATAAACTAATAAATTCCCTCCCATTCTACTGTTTCTGTATCATTTTAAGACAAAGTACACATTTAAGTAAATAAATAAAACATAAAAGCCAAATTTTTAAAAAGTTATGAAAAGCAGCTTTAGGGTACAGCTGGCCTTTCAAAATATCAATGGCTATGTCACAGACATATAGACTCCACTACTGACTACTTATCCAAGGTGTAGAAAACTCAGCTCTTGTAAACTGTGCCAGTGAACATTTGAAAATTACTTGTGACTTAGCTTGTTGGAGTTTATGATTATAATACCTTAGAAAGTTCTCAATCATTTTATTTTTCAAATGGTTAACTATTTATAGTTAAGTGTTGAATTTATTTAAATGGTTTAACTTCATATATATATATATTATATATATATATATATATATTTATTTATTTATTTTACATATAATATTAATGGATTGCAGTTTCCTCGAGACAGAGAAGCAACTCCTAGAGTTGAACATGTTTGCTGCAGTGAGGCTGACAGACTTCTCTGATCAAGTTGCTAACAAACTTACCAATGCTCTCACGTGGAAACTGACACCACTAATGTTTAAGAAGAATCCTCTGATCATAGAAGTTTTAGAAAAGGTGACTGTTTATGAATAATTTGTATTTTTACAAAAATTTGCCTCTGAGCATGCGCTAAATTTAGAAGGTTGCATTGAATGCTTCTTGACGAATGTTGAGAGATTTGAAAAAAATAGTACAAATCATTGTTGAGTTTTCTTTGACATTTAGAATATTTTACAAATTTTCATTTTTTGCTCATTGTTATAAGAATATAGCATCTTCATGTGTTCTATTTTACATTTTTATTCGGTTTCATATTGTGGAAATCTCAATGCTAAAGTACAATATCCCATACTTCTGCTTGGGTGGTGATGAAGAGTGATTACATTGGTTTAATGCCAATCAACTTGTTTTAAATGATCTCAAAACACAAAATATTTGCTTTACACTGAAAAACATGAGTTCCCCCAGTACTTTCTCTGATAGTGTTAAGCTATTGGGCATCTATCTAGATAATAAGCTATCATGGGTAGATCATAATATTAACTATGTATGTGGAAGGCTTAGTAGAGTGGTTTTTTTGTTGAGGCAACTAAAGAAAAATGTTCCTAAGCAATATCTAAGGAGTGCTTATTTTGCCTTTTTCAACAGTATTTTACTGTATGGGCTCCAACTTTTGGGGTAATGGTTCAGAAATACATAGAGTTCTGTTAATCCAAAAGAAAGCTGTACGAGTGCTCACTGACTCAGACCAAAGAACTAGTTGTAAGCCGTTATTCATTAGAGAGTCTATACCCACTGTTGTTTGTTTATATATTTATTTACTTGTTGTCAATGTGAAATCTAATCTAGGTGATTATGTTATAAGAGGTAGACTTCATTCCTACAATATTAGAAATAGTTATAAAATAAATAAAGATTTTGCTAGACTTAGTAAAACACAGTCAAATGCCAATGCAATGTCAATTACACTTTTTAATAAATTAGGCCATAAAGCCCATACAGTTGATATAAAGAGTTTCAAGAGAAAGCTGATGGACTGGTTAGTAAACCACCCTTTTTATTCTTTAAATGAGTTCATGGACTGTGATATTGCTGACTCTATATTTTGACCTGTTATTGTTGTTTCTTTTATTGTTATTGTTCTGACTTGCTGTTAATCACATGGCTGTTATTATTTTTGAATTTATTTTGTCTTTTTTTGTTACTGTTTATATTCATTTTAGAATTGTTAAGTTTTGCTTTTTGACACACCTTGCTGGTTTGATGACGTAAGCTCTTGCTTTCTTGTTGTGTGACAAGGCTGTTGCTATATATTTGTTATTTTTGCTATTTTTAACTTGTTTTTATTGTTGTTGTTGTTAAAATATTTTTAAACTGTTAAGTTTGTCAATTTCCAGTGCCTTGGCAAACCGTATTTTTTTTTTTTTAGTTTGAAGTAAATTAAACACCTGACGATGTCTATTGCTACTATGGCCGAATGGCAAATAAATATTCTTATTCTTATTCTTATTCTTATTGTTGCTTTCTCACCCTTTTTTGTCATGGTGGAAGGAGAAATAGGTGTGCCATTGCACAAGTCATGGAACACGGAGCAGCTAATTTTCTGAGCTGTTACTCGCTTGCCACGGCTGATGTTTATGTTATTGTTATATTTTGGTACAGTCTAAGGTTATAGTTTTGTTTTCGTTTGTGAACAATACTTTGTGAAGCATATACTCATTTAACAGACATACTGGCATGTTTTTGTCATATTATGTATATATATATATATATATATATATATATATATATATATATATATATATATATATATATGTATTGGAGTAAAATTGTACAATAATTAAAATAACCTGTATTACTCCCCTGCCGAACAGAGCCATAATGCCATATGCTCCGTGAGTGGCTATGGACAAAACTGGGACATCTTTTTTCCTTTCCACCATGCTTATTTGTAGATGATCAGTTGTATGTCTTGACTTAAAATGTAGGACATTCAGACACTGTCTGCAAATTTCTGTAAAAATAATCCACAAAAATTTCTACTATTATATTGTTTTATTTTTAATACGTGAAGTTTTTTAAGAATATTTTCTATCTGTAAAAGATGGTTAAAGTTAAAATTCTCATGTGACACTTTTCCATTCCTCTCATGAAAACATTCTTTTAATTCAGCAAAACCTGTCTTATATTTGCTACAGTAATTTCAATTTCTCGACAGAAAAATTATGCATGTTCCAAGAAGGGATTATATTTTTGGCAATTATTGTTTTAATCATGCAGAGTGTTGAATTGTGATCATTTTAAAATTTATAACATGGAACCAGGTTCGAAACGATGGAAGAGTGGTTGTAAAAACTTATTTTATACATTATTTATGTATTGATTAAATCATTCAATTATTGATATCGCTTCTATTCTATTAATATCAAACCAGCAGTATTGGTGAGGTTTTACTACGGAATTTTCATAAATCTCATCTTTACATTTTGATCTTTATTCAACACTGATGTCATTATGTGTTTGGTGAATTATTGAGACAAAATTAATAAACAATAGATATAATAAAAAAACTAATAAATTATATAATAAATAAAAAATATTAATAAACAACTGAGTAAACAATAGCAGAAAGTTAGAGTAATGCAGAAAGCAGCATACATATGGTTGCAATAAAATATTGACTGTTTAAAGTTGGGAATTTAAAACTAAAACCCCAATACTTTCAGCAATCTTTGTTTTACACATTGTCAGTAAAAATATCAATATTTTGTTAACAGTTGTCTATTGAGAGAACACATGTAGATGTGGTCCGACCAGCCAGGGCACTTCTCAACAAGATAAAGGTCAGTTATTTCATTTCATTTTGTAATAGTTATTTGTCTTATAAGATGAGCATTTTATTAGATAGAATATATTTGATTAAGAAGTAGATTATTTTATATTAATTAAAAATATAAATATGTTTATAAAACGTAACAAGTCAACGTGAAGTAGTATAATCTGATTATTGCACTGCTACTGATTGTAAAGATATTAAATGTAAGAGTGATTTAGTTACAGTTCTTGAAAGGAAATTATTATGAGATAGTTTCAATTTAAAGTGACCTTTACATTAAGTATGCTAATAGAAGTGTTGTGGAGAAACTTGAGTATGAGCAGCAGTAGAAATATATTTTGGGGTTATTATATGTACTTTAACCCTCCGACTGATGACCGATGGCACAGGCGTTTATTAATACTGTTTGTAACTGATAAAGTCGGTCAACTGTCCAATATTATTACTCGAAAACCGTTTAAGTTATAAAGACATAAAACTTTCACGAGTCGAATCCTCTACTTGTAATACCAATTTATTTAAAACAATTTATATTCGTAATATTACTCGTTGTTAGCTGATATCGATCCAAAGGCCGCATACAGCTGACGGACTTAGCAGCTGGTGATGCACTGTATATCCTTGACATTCTTTATTGCTAGGTTATTATGTAGGCTAGTTACTTATGATTAATTGTTATGTTGTGAAATGGGCGATCCTTGTTGTTTAAGTGATATATGTGAACTATTGGATGATGGAAATATTAGTTCTAATGATGAAAGTGACATATTGGCAAATGATGTGCATGATTTTTCTTTGTCAAATTAGTTGTCAGGTAGTCTGGATGATTATAAACCGGTGGAAAGTGAGTTTGGTTGTGAATAAATTGATAGTGACAGTGACAATTTATCATTATCTGATATTCCTCTTGCCCAAAGAATTCATCAAACACCAATATGGATGCGTACTGCCAAAAAAAGGAGTACATACTTTACATTTTTATAAAAAAATTTTTTTTGTTATAAATAAGTGTATATTGCATTGTATAAATGTGTATGTATATATATATATATATATATATATATATATATATATATATATATATTAAATTTGTGTAAGTGGCAATAGCCTAATTTAATTTCAATAAACAAGTGTGTGTGTGTGTGTGTGTGTGTCATAATCATTTTGTTCACTACAAAACTATCTATTTAGTATATTTACAGTATTTTATTATTTCAAGTCATGTAAAAGCTACATGGAGTGAAACTTACAAAACAAAAATTTACAATACACACTATTCAATTTACTGTATATATAAGTAAAACAAACAATACTCTAGTAAGTGCCTATCTTTATTATTTTACATTCTTCACTGGTTTCTAACAAAATAATTGATACATAAAACTTATTACTTAGCATATATATTTTTTAGTATCTGAAAAATATGATGCACAAAGACAAAACCAGTGTATCATTCTGGGAGTTTCTTATTATGATATTTATAAGATCAATTTTTGTACCAAGTTTCAACTTTTCTTGAGACAGTTTGCGTTTCCACATGCCATGTTATATAGCATAGATGTACAGGGTGTCCCGTAACCTTCTGGACAAAAGAATATCACATTATTGCTCAGGTAAAGACACACATTTCACTGTATGAACACTGGTTTCTGGTTCATAGTTCCCATCTGTCTGTCTGTAATGTATGTTTTTTTATAAAAAAAGTTAATACTGTATCTTAAAAACTAATAAATTATATAGCACCAAATTTGGGCCAAGTGTTTATGGTAATAAGGCCAGTTAGTAGTTAGTACATGGCCCCCTCGGATCTGAGGCACAAGATATTCTGGAGCTGGCATTTATTCACTTTTGTATTGTTGGCTATTCGTTGAAAACCTCAATGTGGACCATATCTTGTAACAGTAAATACGCTCTAAATTAGTTATTTATTATTCAATTTAAATAAATGTTGTTCCAAGCTTTTAAGATATTAAAAGAAAGTTGTAATGACTGCCATTTTGAAAATATTAAAGATAATATCATAATATTTTTGTTGTTATTTTAAAAAAATGGCACCTGTTGAAAATGTAAATAAAAAATAACCAGTTTAGTTATAATAAATTTACAAGATGCCAACTATTTTGATACTTTTATTACAATTCCAACAGTACTTTTATGTATAAAATCCATCAACGCATAAGCAAGCAAGACCACTTTAAAGGTTTGCGTACACAATTCAGGAGTAACAAACATTACTGTCAGTTGAGAAGCATCAGATGTTTTGACAACTATTTTAGCTGCTTAGTACTAAAATCTTTTGTTTGTAAATAAAATATAAAGAGTAAATTTAAATATACAAACATAACTATCTATGTTGTCTACTTTTATTTTAGATTATAATTGTAGTACATGCAAATTTAATTTATGTATTTTAATTTATAGGATCTGTTTGAAGTACCAAAGGGACAGACTTTCAAGGAATACTTTGCATTTGAGGTGGAAGATTTCATTCGGAGAACAAAAAATATGTCTCCGTTTGATGTATTGATGATGACCAAGGAGCCAGATGAGGAACCAGGTAATAATAGTAATGTGGCGTAGTCAATATGTATTCTCCTCGATACTAATTCTACTTCAATCTTAAGTTTTAGTATCTAAGTGTATATTAATAATTCTTTCTAAAATGTAGTTATAGAGATCTGTCAGGATGTAAAAGCAAGAGTATCATGCTTATGTTTTACTAAATTGGAATATAATTACTATCAAACCAGATCAATTACTATTTACAGCTATCACTTCAGTACTTTTGACTGCAAGTTCAGCACTGACTAAGCATAATTAGAGTTTAATGTTAAATTTAAGAAAGATCGTAATTACCTAACTTGACATATCAATAAAGGAATGATTCTTTTATTTGTCTTCTCAAACACGTAAGAATTGATTGGTGAAAAACAATTTTAAAGTGTGATAAGGAAGACTGCTGCTTGCACATATTTTTCATTCACTATTTTTTCTGTTTTTTCTGATGTTATTGACTTTCTACTGTAATAATTTAATAAAAGTTTTTTTTACAGAAATTAGCAGTGAAGAAGAAGAAATTAAAGAGGAGAATATATTACAAAATTCTGAAGAATCAGATGAGGAGGTAAGCTACCTTTATTGGTACCATAAAATTGTGTGATAATTCTATAATAATCAGCATGTAATTTTGTGTTTGAATGTGTGCATATGTATGAATTAGTACATAAATTGTAAATCAAACCTTGTACAGAGAAATATTCAAAACTTAAAATTTGTATGATTATTTGATTTTTTTTGTTTAGGGATGTTTCGAAATTGAAGGGAGTCAAGAATTGAACTGAAGTCAAACCAAAAACTTAAAAGCATGTGAGATGGAGGGGTTGATCAGGTTGAGAGATTTTAATGGAGATCAGATCAAAATATAAATTAATTGTGTCATCTTACATAACATTTTCCCATCTATCTACAAGTTGTCAGATTTTGTAAACAATCTCTAGGCCATTTTTTTCATTGACTTAATCTGTTCTGTAAATTTTTCCACACAATTTTCATTTTTGTTTCCTGAAATTGGTTAGATTCTTTAATTTTGGTTCCATTATTTGACATTTTATTTATATTTATTTGGTTATCTTGTTGAAATATTTATATACGATGTAGGTATATGTTTTAGTAAATAAGGGTAATACTACTTAATTTCCATATTATTTAGCCCTGAACTATGGATTGACTAATAACAATAACTACCTATCTTCATCAAGCAGTTCAAACTGTACTCAACACTATATATCATAGGCATATGTACTTCTTGTTCTGCTTTCATTTTCCGTATTATTACAGAGTAATAATTTTTAAAACTATTTTGAGTTTAATGGTAAATTTTACATGCAACATGAAGGATTGGTGCTGGACTTCCCATTATCTGTCTTTTTATCAGATTTATATTTCAATCATATAGAAAACAAATACATAATGTCGGATAGGAATAAATACAGGAATAAAATATTTTATTACCTACCATAGATATGTAGATTACACTATTGTACTGTTTAATGGTAATGTCCGCAATTGCTTCCAATCTGAATTTCTTCATTGAAACAGAAACATCACATCAATTAAAGGTTTTAGACCTCACCCAAGACAAAAGCAACAATAATTTTGAATATGGCATTAACCGTAAACCTACATCAGACAAAGGTCCAAAAGTGGCCACTTATAACTCTGATTTACCGACAAAGTACCACTGAATGTAACCAGATATAACAAATAATTAAATATCGTAAAATATATTGCCCGATTATTACACCAAAAAAAACCTTAAACCCCATGGCTTAGAACTAGTCTTTAATACAACAAACCACCCAAAGAATATTTTGAGATGTAAATCTCAGAACTTGGGACAAAAACGTTCAGACAGCGTTTGTAAACTGATTTGTTCCAATTGCCATAGGTTTTTAAATCATTCAGACAGGCAGCTGGTTGTTTAGCCAAAGATTTAAAGAGCATTAACAAAACCTAAATTAATTAAACAGACTTCATCATTCGCTCACCATTTGGTGGATGAGAACCACACAATAAACAAAATTAATGAAAATATGGAAGTGCTACATCAATGTAACAAAGGCAGTAAATTAAACACGCTTGAAGAATAAGAAATTTATAAACATTCTAAAAGTAATTCATTAGGTGAACTCATGTTAAATGAGAAGCTACAATTCAGCTCCCATTATTTGTTCCAACACATTACTCTTTTGCAACAGCGGCTTGCCAACCGACCAGCTGATAACATTGATGACGAAGGTACGTAGTTATTGTTATTAAGCAATAATTCCCTCAAATAATTCTACCAGTGCAAACAGAGAGACAGTCATTGTAATATTTCAACAAAGAGTTGTAAATCTCATGTACAAACAATGATAACAAAGCCAAAGATCATGAAGATCATGAAAGCATTGTTATCATTGGCAAGATAAGATGAAGCAGATGACTAAGTGAATTAGCTGGTTTGACCTTGACCTTTAACTTCAGGTATACATGCCTATTGATAAACACTTTGGGTAACAGCTGAGAGATAAGCTGATGAAGTGATACTAGTTAAACTGATAAGTGGGGTGACCTAATTGGTTGCAACCTGTTAAGGAAATGCTACAGTAATCAAGTGCAAACCTTTTATCTATAGTATTGCTAATTTTTTATATTATCAGTTACATCTGTGTGAATCTTATTGTTTAGCTCTGAGATACTTATTTTAAGGAAAGTAGTATTAATCTTTTGTTATTTTGCCTGCTGAAATATCCTCAAATTCTAGACAGTTCATTAGAAGAAAAGCATGTCATATACAGATAGTAGTGTAAGTAAAATTTAAATTAACTAATTTTGATTTAATACTGATTTTAAAATTAAATCTTTTTATTTATGTGTTGTCTAAATACTTATCATTCTTAAACTTCAAAGCTTTAAATATTATTAAGAATAATAAAAATGCAAATATGGCAACAAAAATTCTAGCAGACGACAACATCTTCATGTACTCACATACTTACTTATTGGGTCATTTTCTCTCCACGTTGTGATCACTAACTTTTCTGTTTTGGAGCATGATTAATAAACCCTTACCAGATTTTTAATACTAGTTTAACATTAATTATTTAAATTCACAACACAGACAATTTGAGCTTTACTGATAGAAACTCGTTTGTTTAGGTTTACTTGTATATTTCAGTATTTTGTACAGAAACTTGACGATTTATTATGTAGCGTGTTTTTTTATACATATTGTTTCTATCTAATTCTTGGCAGTTAAAACAGTCATGTCTAACTGTAGTTTATTTGTGTTCAATTGCTGTTATCCTGCAACTTGTTGTACTGATAATATCATTATTTTCAGAATGAAAATGACGAATGGATCCCTGCCGAAGGAGGTTATTGGGAGGATGCCATGCGAGTCAATGATGAAAATTCGGCCATCTCTGATCCTTGGGACTCTAGTAGTTTCACAATCATTGTTGATGAAGAGGACAACAATGGTGAAGACTCTGGGGCAATGCATACCGTGGAGTCTCAGTCCAATGTAGAACCGTTGATGTTGAGTACTATCCATGGTATGCTTCTTGTTATGGAATTTTCCACTTGCATCGTTTACAGTTTTTTTGAATACATCTAATCCCAAAACGGTATAGATATTCATTCTATTTCTACTTTTAATTTAGTGTAGCTTAGAAGTATTCTTTTTATTTCTAAACACAACTTTCAAAATTGATAATATAACACTTGAATTAGTATAGAATAACTGAATATCATTTTAACATACAAACATTTCTAGGCTTTACAAATTCAAAATAACTAATTAAAATAAATTTATAAAATGTTTTTCTTGGCCCATTTGCACTTGCATGTGCAGGTCACTTAAATATTATATCTATTTACATTTTAGGCTGACAATATCAGTTTGCAAATGTCTCCAAACAAATATAAAGTTATAACAGTGAATACGAATACATGACTGAAAACAATACAACAATAATAAATATAGCAATAACATTAAATGTAAGACATTTTTCAAAATACCTAACAAGCTGTGGTAGGTATAGATAACTTAAATAAATAAATGTAATAATTATGTTGAATTATTCATTATATTTGTAATAAAGTTCTTTAATTTTGCCAGGCTTCATGGACATTTAGCATATTTGATAATTGTTGGAAATCTATTGATTCATATTATAATTAAGTTGTTTTATAGATAACTCTTGTTTACAAACTGGTACACTCAGAGTGAATGAAGTAGATGCCTGAATACTCCTCATAAATACCTTTTGCAAAAAAAGTTTTGAATTTTAACATGCTCAGCATGGGTTACCCGGATCAGGGTGTCTGGCGCCATTCCAACCTGGGTGGTAGTGTGCAGCAACATTTTACATTTTAGTCTGTCTTTAGCTCTTCGGAAGTACAGTTGCCTTGTTGTGTCTGTGTGTAGGGAGAGTGTAGTGACTTATTTCCAGGTGTAGTTTTTATTTGTGCCTTGTGTTTGGTCAGTACTGTTTTAGTGATAAGTCAATTTTTCCTATATAATATTCCTATATATATATATTATATATATATATATATATATAGGAATATATATATATATTGCTTTACATTTTTACACTATGCATTGAATAGTATATTTATAATGGAAAAACTACATAATAGCAGTGAGGAAGACGTAGACAGTAACTTTAGTTCAGAATCAGAGAGTGCATAGAGTGAAGATTTGGATACCGAACACTTTTCATCGGATGCTATACAGAGAATCAAACATGTTTCATTTACTAAAGAAAACAAACTGCAAACAAAATCAAATGTTATTTGATCAAGTATTTATTGACTCCATATATTGCTACATATATAAATATCCTCTTTGGTTATACTGTGGGCTCAACACAACTAAAGGCTCTAGAATTACTAAATGTAAGGATATTACAATTGATGAGCTGAAAACATTTTTAGGTTTGCTCTTGCATACTGGTTCTATACCTGTTTTCAGACTCCAGGACTACAGGAAAACACACACTCCAATTTGCCTATGTTCAGATCGTATGAGAGTCATGATCAATTTCTCAGCATTTTGAGTTATATTTTTACACAGCCTATTCCTGCCCCAACAGTCCATACTCGGCCTTGAGATTCAAATTTTTTTTTGTACATATTTATGGAGAACAGAACACAAGTCAAAATATCTGTTTGTAAATTATTATTCATGTCTCTTTTAATCAAGGGCTCTCTCCAAAAATTCTTTCTCCGTGTAGAAAGATCTGTATTCCAGCTATGTGGTTAGTTTTCTACTAAAGCGCTAACCATTTTCCACCAACCATCTTCAGCACTACAAAGGTTTAAATTTTTGTATATTTAGAAACTTGATTTCAAATATGTATTGTAGATTTAAAAATATATTTGAGGGTGATTATCAATATTACAAAACACACACTACTACATACATCCTACATATTTTTACTCCCACCTAAATAAACAGCTAATTTTAACATTAATTTTGGTGCTGTATTTTCTTGCCTTGAAAGGATTAAAACAAAATAACCAAATGTGTATCTGATTTGTTAATTATTCCTCGGAAATATCAATATTGGTTTGTGCTAGCATTAAGAATATGTGGTAATACAACTACCATTATCCAAATCTTGGTTTGAGGAAACTATTATAAGACAGCTAATGAGTTATACTTTTCTCTTGCATTTATCCTTTAATGTTTGTGCATTTTTTAATGTGTTTCTCATTGTTTCAGAGGAATAATTCTCCACACAATACAAAACGAGCTTCATTGAGTGCCTGTACCAATGCAATGAATGCGCTTATAGTTTTAAGAATATTGTATTTAGAATTTGTAACTGTATCGTACAATGTACAAGATAAGAAAGATAGTAACTGAGATGTCGGAAGACAGTTTAGTCATCTCAGATGTACCTGATTCTATGACATTTTAAAATAGTTTCGTCTGATACACGAAATGTAGCTTCAATTTGATGTACTGCGTAATGTAACTGTGAAGCTGCTGTTGTATGTATTCCAATCTTGAACTACTTCTATTTTAACTTAAGTTTGCAGTTCTAGACCTTGTGCGATTTTAATTCATATTTACAATTAAGAATGTTTTTCATAATTTATAGTTATTTATTTTACTATAAAATTAAGTTTAAAGGTTCATTCATAATTTTATAATTAGCTAGATTCTGAAAATAATGTATTTAATTTCATTCCGTTCAGTGTTCACTGCCAAGTAGTAACAATTGTTAATTAATTACTCACACATTCCAACAATAGGGGTAATTATTAAACGACAAGTGTTTGAAAAGTATTTTAAATTACTTCACTTTTTTTTAATATGATACAGATTTGCTTTCCTCAGTGTTATATAATATTCTTATTTTAGTTTAATGTTAAATTACCAGTATATTCTTTTCATATTATGATTCATGTTTATATATATGCATAACAATTGCAAATTTAAAAGAAATATATGTGGTTCGTTAAGTATTGTGCAATAAATAAAAATTGTGTTAAATTAATGTATTAGTACTTTCTGATCTGTTAATATTAAGCTACAATAGGTATAATACTAGCTATTTAACTTTTAATTAATTATATATAGTTTTGATTTCACTTACATAGTTTTTAAACAAAATGTTTCATTGTCATGGTAAATGTACCTAACCTTTGACCTAAGACTGAATTGTAAAAATTTGTGATAGCAATAAAATGTTTACCAGTTTTTCTGATTTTTCTCTGCACTTCATAGGCAAAAAATATTGTATTAGTTCAAAATGTTTCTTTATATAAATTTCACTACATGTTTTAAAGCAATTATCTCGTCATTAATTTTCAATTCATCTAAGTTAAAACATGCAACATATAATGGAAACTCACATAAATTCAATAAAATAAAAACTTGATAAATGTGCACAAAATTCATACATGTAGGACTTTTAAGACTTCAACTGCGAGTTCAAACCAGTCAGTCGACAGGAGACATTGAGGGCTCCTCTTCTTCTATTTGCTGATGTGTTCTTTTAACTGGAATGTTATCAGTTGCTAATAAGTCAGTGGTCCATCATTTTTTTGCTGGAGTGGAAAACTTTCAGATCATAAGCTGTATTAACACAGTTTTTAAATATATTTAGTCATGGTAAAATGATTGGCTATCAGTGCTGAATGGATTAATAAAATTAAAGTAAAATTAAACTTAAAACTACAATAGCTTATTCGAATAGCTGAGATTTTTAGTAGCAGATCACTGCTGTGGAGTTGGTAGAGTGTACTTTTTAGTATGAGACTCATACGCTGACCTTACAATGTTTTTGTTTATAGATCATACAATACTTCTGTAATAGGGGATGTAAAAGTTAAATTTTACGATTAGTATGAGTAACATTTTTTAGAGCTGTTCTATGTTTTTTTGGTTCGGGAATTAGATCCTAGAAGTTCGTTAAGATTCTGTTTGTTTTCTGTAGGCGAATTATGTATCCCTAAAATATTTTATCTATTAAGTGTTGGTGCTCTCGCGATTTTATGAATTCTAGTCAGTCAACAAATGCAGATTTTTATTCTCGCATTCCACATGCCATCTTTTTAGAATAGCACCACGAAGTTCTAATATGTTTAATCTCAAGCTCATAACACAAGATTTTGAACTAATAAGATTTAAAACAACAACTAGAATCAGAGACAATAGACTGAGAGAACCCAAAATAGGAAAGAGACCTTGTATTAGACCATTTACTGTAGTCTCAGATTTAGAAGTCATAGTTGTTAGAATAATGAATGCTTAAAATTTCCTAAAGCATGTCTACTATAATTAGAAGCCATTTGTGACCACATTTAGTTCTGAGGAGTAGACCTACATAATCAGTCATGAACTTATATACCATCTCTACGCTGCATCTGACAATAGATAGCCGTATTTTGTGTTTGGGGTCTGCTCAGAGTGCTACAAGTGTGAGCAGGATGTAATTAGGTTGCATATTGTTAGAATTAGAGACTGTAAAATGTTGTTTTTAAACAATTTAGTATTTTGAAAATGACTAATTGTGCACCGACTGTAGATGTGTGGTGTATAGCAAAAAGTGTGTGATGTAATTTTTTCGGGAAAACTCTGGGAAAGAGTTTCATGCATCAAGACATCAGCTAACTCAATTTTAAGTGTGTTTTCTGTACTAGATTTTACTTTTGAATTCAGAGTCTTGAGCTTGATGTTCTCTTGTATCTTGGAAAGCTTGTTGCAGAGAGAAAAGAACCGAACACTTAAGGTTGGATTTTTTGGGATTACCTAAGCAAGGTGGTAAGCATGATGTTCTTAAAGTCTTGTGGAATTTGACTCTTACCATAAAGTAATTATTTATTTGAATATATAAATAGTACCAAAAGCTGCGAGTCACGGGCGCTACAAGTCACGCATTTTGATTGGTGTAGTGAATAATAGGGTTCAGTAGAACCGTGAGTGCCAGGAATTATTATGAGCGGAAGAGGGTTAAGTAAGTTCTAAAGTTTTACCAAGGCAAACACAAGTATTATTTACAAGATAGGTGTAAACTACACCACATGTATATAATATATAGCTCATTACTTCTTGAGATGTCTTGCAGACAGATAAACAGGCAATCATACAGAAAATAAATCCAAAGAGAAATTGTCTCAGTCTTCTGAATGATTCCAAATTCCATGGTTGGACATCCTCCGTCATAGAACTAATTATTGTCTATGTAAAAGTGAAGTTTCATGTAAAATTTCAAGTATATAGATGAAATCTTTTGTCAAGATATCTGGCCACATGATACGTTCACAATTTTATTCACAAGTTAGGTTTCACAGCAGCATGCAAATAATAGTTCTGTTGAGCTAAGAAGGGTACAACACAAGGGTGTGCTGAAATCAAATCTTGTCACCGACTTATAACATTGACTTTCTGCTCAATTGTTTTTATTGTATGAATAAAAATATCACATATAAAAGTCTCATATGATTGTACTCAGTTTGTTTACAAATTTTTTTCTGCTATACTGTTGCCTTCATTGGTTACCCTACCTATAAGACTAATGTACCCATATTCTCTAACATGCAACATCATCGATCAAACTTAGTGTTGCCTATATAGAAATGAAGCTTTATGCACAATTTCTAGTCTATAGATTCGTTTGTTTCAAGATATCGTGCAGAGACACAGACAAACAAAAAATAAATTTTCCAGCCCCTCAAGTGATATGTTTTGCTATCGCTAAGCCAAAAATGTTAAGGTTTCGTTATTGCTAAGCTAACAATGTTAATTTCATTTTGCAACCATAACTATTCTACACAGAGACTTTGATTTCACAATAATTAATAACATAAACAATCTTAAAGTTTGATAACTTAAAACTTGAAATTATATTGTATAACCTCAAGTACAAACAAGTTAAGTAGGTAACTACTTTTTCACACTTTAACTTTGTTTTAACATAAACCCCAGACCTTGATTATCCAATGCCGTCTATTCAAACAAAAATCTATCATATTCTTCTTTTACATTTTAACAATATTTATAGTAACAAGCAATTATTAGCACTAACATACTCTGGAGATGAAAATGTTACCAACATCTTTATAGATACTTCACAGAGTGAGTAAACCTCATTCAGATAAAGTCATTGTGATATAGATATATTGTAATAAAAGAGACAGGCAGTATCCTGAACATTGAAGTAAGTGATTTGGTCTACCTATTATTAGCACTACCTTATAAAATCCTCTTGATGTCTGCTAACTTGCTGACTAGTACAAAACATTGCAAATTCAACCACAACCTTTAAATATACATATTATTTATTTGTATTATCAAAGAATTTAATTAAATTATTACCACCACCCTATAAAGATCATAAAAATTTAATTTAATTCAGTAATTAAGACAATGTTTATCTTCAACATATCCTCACTACTGACTGCCTTAACTATGCAACCCCATATTACAGCTTCGTCTTAAAATTGGACTGCAGGTTTTCTATTTGAGTGCGTATAGCCATAACTTGCCATCTAGTATAGAGTTCAAGCCTGTTTCCAAAGACACACCATCACCAGGTTTTTTTCATATAGTCAGGTCTGTGATAACACCAATCCATTCTCCTTTTCTTTGCCAAGTCATTTAATATACGCTTCCGCAAGGCTTCAGTTTCAGCACTGTTAATGTTCAAAGTATCTTCTACTTTAATAAAAAAGTTAGGCGTTTGCCGAACTATAGATGTACTGCCAGTCCATCTAACCAATACAAACCATTGGAGGGAATGCAATCTTAGAGATAGTTTTATCCCTACGATCAGCTGTACTAATATTTAAAAAATCGTGATTCTAACTGTGTGAGGTTAATCTAAGTTTACCCTTACAAGGAGTATCAAACACAGTACCTATTGCTTGAAACTTATTTATTTTGTTTGACACAAGTTTTTAGAAAATAGTATTTCACCTATTGCCATATAACTCGTCACTTTCCAACAAACCAAACATTTGCCACTTTAAATTTATAGATACTGATTTGCGATTTAGAATTTTAAGGTAGAAATTAGCCTCAAAACAAAGATTTGACAGTTGAATATAGAAAAACAAAACAAAAACTGTTTTAACCACTTGTGACGTCTGATGACATTAAGTTTTTATTAGTTTTGGGGACATCCTTATACTTTAGACAGACACTGTGTATTTTGAATGTTTTAATTTTGTTTCGGAAGTTTGGAAAAGTCCTGATAATTTCTCCATTAGTCGTTTACTAAAATTACTGCACAGTACAGCAGAATCCCTCTAAATCAAGTATTTGCCTTTCATACAATCATTATATTTATTTGCTTTTTCCTTACACTCAACTTATTATTTTTGGTTGATAAAAGCCTTAGCGTTTTCTAGTTAATCTAGTTTTTTGGTTTAGCCATAAGGCTGCCTCAAAACATTTAATTTTAACCCTAGATCTGGTGTGGCCACAAGTACGTGAGACCAAGATCATCATCGAAATGGACAAGTTCAATAGCAAAAAAATTCACTAATAAACAATGATTTAAGAAAAGAGAAGATTCTGTTGTGTAGAAATCACTAAATTTGCACTACAATCAACGTTTTGATGAATTTGTAGAGATTTTAATGGTTTGTAAATTAAATTCATGGCTAATTGTAGGTTTTTTCATAGTAATGAAATCACGGTTTCCACCATAGGTTGGGAACCCTTTTTAACTTAAGTTAGTTTCTGAGGTCTTCCATAGGAACTCCTTTCTGTGGGACTTCGTCATCTCTTCTAATCAAATGGGCATGACACATTATTAAAGGAGAAGAGAGAAAAATGGTGAAGGAAATCTAGAGAGGAAATCCAACAAGAAAGGATTGTTTAGACTGGGAGAGATGGAGGCAGCTAGTTGATGAGTCCAAATACAATCTTGGGTATTCATGACCGTCGGAGTAGGTATTACTAAGTAAAAGATATCAAATTAAAATAAAACAATGTTTACAAGACACCAAGCGCCTCAACAATGAATCGGTGGCCACTAACTTTTCAGGATGGTCTACTCCTCACAGTGCAATTAAGAAGAAAAATCTTTTCAGTGATTTTCTTTCTACTAGGGAGCATTCAGTATCTTTGTTCAAGTGACACTTTAAATAGTTTTAATGTAACCTATAATAATAGAGTAAATTTTGAATTAGATCAGACAAAAAACTTGCAAGTATTACAGGCAGAGACAAATGTATAACAGACTTTAAGATTTTCCATCAGAATGCAAGGAGCTTACAACCAAAATTGAACCATTTTTGAAATTTTAATTGACCAGCTAAATCCTGATATTTACTGGTAACTGAACATTGGACGAGCGATAACATTCTTGAATGCATCAAATTTAATAATGGGATGTATACATTGGCTAATTTCTTTCTCTAGAACCTCAATTAAAGGTGGTGGAGCTGCATGCAATTTTCACAAAACGTTCTGTTTCATTTGAAAAACTTGATATAACTTCATGTGAAGGATTACTGGAAGCTACAGGAATTAAAACTAAAATAAACAATGAGAATTACATAATTATTTGTATCTACAGGCCGCCCAATTCTGATATTGATAGTTTTATATGTAAATTTAACCAAAATAGTTGACTCACTTGATTCTAGTTCTAACTGTATTCTGATGGGAGATTTTAATATTGATATTTTAGTGCACTCTAACAATAAATTTAAAACTAATGACTTTTCTTAATGAATTCAATTTTAGATATCTGATAAACCAACCAACCAGAGTAACTCAGAATACACAGTCAGTTTTGGATAATATAGTAATCAATAAAAAGTTGGGCTTAAAAAAAGTAACTTCAAAAGTCATAATTACAGGATTATCAGATCACTTTGGTATCACACTTAATATTCCTATTAACGATGCAACAGAATATTTCTTAAAGCGAATACCAACAAAAGCAAGGTCTTTCAATGCAGAAAATGTACGCATACTAAATTATTTTCTTCAAAAAGAAAACTGGGATATATTGACATCAAGTTGTGATGTCAATAAGCAATATCTAATTTTGTTGAAATATTAAATTATAATATTGATATTTGTTTGCCCAATAAAAAATAAAAATATTAAGAAACAGATTAAAGATAAAACTCCATGGATAACTAAAGAAATTACGGAGACAAAAAAATGTTTTAATTTTCCTTGAATCACTCTGGGTTCAAAATCGTAATAAATTTGGAATTAAGAATCTTTTAAAAATGCAAAAGCAAAAATATGAAAGTCTGCTAAGAAAAAACAAAACAAGAATATATGACAAATACAATTTTGAATTCAAAAAACATAAATGCTGATACATGGAAAATCATAAACAGAGATTTAGGAAGAAATACAAAAAATAGAGCTAACATCTCACTAAGAAGCAATGCTAATTTGATAACTGATCCTAATGTTATTGCCAATCAGTTTAATGAATATTTTAAGGGCATCCCTGAACAATTGGCCATTAATTTTAATAATCTGAATTACTCTTTTAAGGGTAAAAGAATTGAAAGCAGCATGTTTTCTTCACCCAACCTCTGAAAAAGAGATTCTTAAAATAATAAAGAACTTGAAGAATAGTTTTGCAGTTGGTTGGGACTGCAATAAGTACTGATTTATTAAAGAATATTTCAGATGTTATAGCAGGACCTTTATCATCTGTAATTAATACAAGTTTTGAAACAGGAATTTTCCCAGACAGTTTAAAAATTTCTAAAATTGTGCCTATTTTTAAAAACAAGGGAAACTGCTCAGAAATTATTAACTATAGACCAGTTGCACTTCTGCCTGTTATTTCTAAAAGTGTTTGAGAAAGCTATTTGTAATAGGTTAATTGATTTTTTAGAAGCTAAGAGCATACTTTTTTGTAAATCAGCATGGATTCATGAGGGGGAAATCCACTTTGTCAGCCATAATCAAATTTCTTAATGAAATAATGGAAGGAATGATAAATGGTGATTTTATTTTGTGGTGTGTTTCTGGATTTGCAAAAAGCTTTTGACTGTGTAAATATAAATATTTTGCTTGATAAATTAGAAAACTACGGAATAAGAGGGACACTCATGATTTACTGAAATCTTACTTGGTCTGTCGGAAACAGTTTGTCACCATAAAAAATGATCAGGGTGAAGTCACATCTAAAAGATCAGACATTAAGTGGGGTGTGCCTCAGGGTTCCGTTCTTGGTCCATTGCTATTTTTAATATATATTAATGACATTGGAAATGTAAGTAATCCTAACCAGACAATTTTATATGCAGATGACACATCTATACTATATAAACACAAAAATTTGGAGGATTTAGAAATCATAGCAAATATACAAAATTAATAATATAGTGCAATACTTTAAATGAAAACTTTTTAACAGTAAATGCAAATAAATCAACAGCTCTCAATTTTACTTCAAATAAAAAATCTTTCCTTTGAAATTCAAATAGCAGTTGACAATTTAGTAATACCAAAGTTTGATTCTACAAAATTTCTCGGATTGATTATCGACAAAAATTTAAATTGGAATGACCATATAACTACTCTTTGTTTAAAGTTATCTAAAGCAATATTTATGATGAGAAAACTGTCTGAATTTTGCAACGAAAAAGCTCTTAAAATGGTATATTATGCATTTTTTTACTCTCAGTTAGTTTATGGTATTGAAATATGGGGAAATACATTTAAGAAGAACATTAATAAAATTTTATTAATACAAAAAAAAGCAGTACGTTATATTTCTGGTATTGGCTATAAGGATTCATGTAAACAAAAATTTCAAGAACTTCATATTATGACAGTCCCTTGTTTAATTGTGTATAAACTTTTGCTTTATATGGCTACGTCAAACAAGCTAACATATAAAAACATTCACCAATATAACACAAGGGGTGCAAACAATATTGTAACCAAAAAACTGATTTCCAAACAATATTCATTAGCAACATTATCTCTTGGACCAAAATTATGGAACACACTGCCAAATGGTTAAGATCATCTGCCATTTAGTACTTTCAAAAGACAAATTGGATTTTTCCTTTTGGAACACCCACTTTATGAAGTGGATGAGTTTTTTGGGATTAGTTATAAATTAGATAATTGTTGTTGATTTTGGGAAATTCTTTTATCTGTATTGTAATTAGTTTTTAAATAATTAATTGATTTGTTTTAATTGATATATTTATTTAATATATCACTTCTTTTAAAGATCTGGACGAACTGGAGGATTACATTGCTTTTTAAAACTGAAATGTACAATATTGTGTTTTTCAATGTGACAATGTATGTAATCTTTACCGGTAATAAATGAGTATCATTGAGTATCATTGAGTATCATTACTCATGAATAAAATAACAATAGGATATAAAGAATATTTCAGCAACAACAGAAGCTGAACTCAACATTCTCATTGAATCAACCCTTCCCACCATAGCTACATTATGTGTAGAAAACTCGGTTGCTCCGCCGTGCTTTGGGATAATGTCTAAAACAATGCAGTGCACACAATTGTGCACCTGGTGAGATACTGAGAACACCACTTTCCCTAGATTATACTTGATTTTTGTACTCTGCATGTCTCTGATGTTGAAACAATGCATCAGATTTCAGATGCTGCACTAAGCGGCAGGTGAATTCCATGTTCACATTGAATCAACCCTTCCCACCATAGATACATTAAGAAAATATTGTTTTACATTTTCTTGGTACCCATAGCAGTATGACTTATCTGAGGAAGATTGTGATTGGAACGTGGATCCAATTTATTTAACTTAGTTTTGGAATTATGAGTACAATAATAATAATTTTACACACAAAAATCAGTGTAAACTTTGGCTGCAAAAAACTTTAAACTTAAAGTTCTTAATAAGATAAGATCTCCTACTTCTGTTACTTGGAAGAATTACTTCTCCCAACAGGGCTTCTCTGAAGGACTTGTAGGTGGAACAAGGTAACCATCGGAACTGTGCGGTGTATGGTACTACAAAGGTCAATATTGTGAGTACTAATTTTTTTTTTAATGCCAATTAAAAATTGTTTGAGCCCAAATGTTGTACAGGTGGTAAACCGAGTAAATCATATAATTACATGGATATGAAGGAAAATAAAATAACACATTTTTAAAAACAATTTATATACAAACTTTATTCTGTACATCATGTTTTTCTTCTCTTGCTTGATTCTTTGATGTTACTCAACACCTGAAACAAGCAATTGCGTACTGATTCAAATTTACCAAATGAAATTGTATATTTCCAAATTATAGCTAGCTTCTAGTAATTCAGTTCTACTTGACAATTCCAGTCAACAGTTCAATAACTCCGTTGTTTGCAAATTGTGAGTCTCTTTCTAATCCACATGTGTAGTTTTGAAATTGCATTGACTAATTTTTAAGAAACTAGGTATTAAACATTTTTATTGAATTAACATACACAAACATAACATACATATTTTTCTGTAACCACACATTTTTATAAGACAAGATGCAAATATAGTGGGAATTAACATTCCTAAACAACAAAAAATCATTTAAAACAAATAGTTTTTATATTGCAACTATTATATTCATTTTAGAAATTTCATGCTGTTTCATTCTGTCTCCCTTGAAGTTTTTAAGAGAAAAGTAAAAGAGTTGTATATTCTTATCAGCAGTGAGGAGGCCAAGTCACTGATCTCTGTTGACTACTGATGGATATAGACTGACATGACTGTCCCCTCTTCTTTCCAAACTATAGATGGAAGAACCTAGTATTGCAATAATTATCATATTTTTGTTACTTTTTCACTCTGGTAATTGTTTTCACTTTTTCTTTCTTTCTACAATATTACTAATAATCAGAATTCTTCATTCATATACACTTTAAAAAAATTAATCCACACACTGCTCAAGATAAAAAAAACATAAATAAATAAATGTTTTTCAAATTGAGTACTCAGGTTATTAAAGGCCATGTAGGCTCTTTTCCCACAATATTTCTTTATACTATTGTATTATTTAGACAGTACATAAAATCTAAAATAAATGCTAATTTTTATTTTGACTGACTTAATTTTGATACATGGATTGGTTTTTCGGTATAAGATAATTTTTTTGTTAAGTTATTAGCTAATAAGTTCTTTAATTTTAATTGTTCAGAAATATAAGTTATTCACTGCTGTATTTTCAATTATATATTTTATAAAAACTACTGCGAATTTTGTTTGATTGAATATTACTTAATATTTTTACAAACAAGGAGGCAGACACCCTGGCAGGTTCGTACCAGCAACTATCACTGCTTTCTCGTCTGAGCATGTTAAATCAATAAAAGAATATAAGATAAAAAAAAAAAACGTTGAGTAGACAAAGTTTTTAAAGCTGTAAAAGAGTTCACTCACTTTTTATGGAAAGAATTAGTGTATGTATATTAGTGTTCCTTTAATAATTGTAGCAGTATTTAGGTATTTATTTATATGTTTGTGACATGATCCTGTGATGCAGATTTTCATAACATACAACTCACAAGAAGATTATTTTTAAACCCATCATGATAAGAAAATATCAAATTGATGTATTATTTTAAATGAATTAAAATTTAGCAATAGGAGACAACAGCTAGGACTTACCTCAGAATGCAATGAGGACAAATTGGGTTGTGATGATGTTGCAGTCACAGATTTTTCAAGATCTTGGATGAAAGATGAGTCTTCTTTAGCTTTGACGACTCCTGAGATACCTTTTTGTGGGGGAGGAACTGCTGGCTTAAACACCACCAGGGACGGGTCAAAGTGTTCAAACAGTTGCAAAGAGTCCCTAAGGAACATAAGGAACACAGATTATATACTACAAATTAAAAATAATAACCCTTAAAAAAATTGTAGTGACTAAAAAGCTCTTTGCTCAAAAATGTTATTTAATAAAAATAAAGAACTTACATGACAGGAATTGCCATACATCCAAATGATACAAAACGTATTGAATTGTATTGCGAGTACACACTACACTGCACAAATGGCGAGGTTGAAGTATTATAGCATGCATACTCTGGAGATGAAAATGTTACCAACATCTTTATAGATACTTCACAGAGTGAGTAAACCTCATTCAGATAAAGTCATTGTGATATAGATATATTGTAATAAAAGAGACAGGCAGTATCCTGAACATTGAAGTAAGTGATTTGGTCGGGGGACAGCCTAATGCCCTAGAGGTAAGCAGGGCATCCTACACCCAACTAGATGCCGAAAAAGAAGGCTAGAGGTGATGCCAAAAAATGGCTGGAATCATTTATGGCGGAGTTTAGACCACTAGGTGATCAGGTTAAGCTTTTCTCTTTTCCACTCTCACCTTACATATGGTACCCTTCTCTGGGGTGCGTCTACTGGTGCTAAAGAAATTTTCCTGTGCCAGAAGAAGGTTGTACATGTAATTTTTAATTTTAGTTATAATGATACTTGTAAACAAGATTTCATAGAACACGATATACTTATGCTTCCCTCTATATTTTTCTCTTGTACATTTTAATGTATGTAAAAGAAAATCTATAATTTTTTGATTTGAAAAGCCCAATCCACAATTATTATAACACAAACCAAGACTTGATCAATCAGAAGTTTGCTAGGCTATCAAAAATACACAAAAAAATACATATCTGTATTTGGACATCAAACTCTAATAAGTTACCATTAGTTGTAAGAGACGGTTCTTATACAAATTTTAAAACATCTATGTCTAAGTGGTTAAAACAAAAGGCTTTTTATTCTATTCAAGAAATATATTCCTGTACTGTAAGTGGTTGTATTTTCATGTAATTTGTGCTCTGTTCTCTGTGGCTTCTTATGTGTTAAATAATTTTATAAGTTTATTGTTGTAGGCCATTGCTTAAATTTATGGGTTTATATTTATATTTTAATGTATGTATTTTAGGCATATTTTATCAAACTATGACTGTGAATACATTTTTTATGGGGGATGACATTAAAAGATTCTTGATTCTTATCACTGCACTGAGAAAGGACATAATGTAGACTACAAGGGGGTTCTTTCACTCCAAGCTTAAAAAAAAACTCCCCTGGATATGCTCAACCGAGACAATTCTTAACTCAAAATTAAAGAGTGGGTAATGCTTTATCGCTTTGTCTATCTAGTTGATGAGGTTGTACTTAAGGCCATTAAAGCGGCAAACTTCAGGGGAAATTTGGGACTCTAGCAAGTTGCTTTCGCTATCGTAAGAAAATTGATGTTGAGGATCATACAGATGAAACTTCATCACAGAAAAGCAGCTTCTGCTGCTCTCTGTCATTTGTTTATCTAAGAAGGTTTTTAATCTGGCTCCGATACAGGAACCCTGGAGGGTCAAGGGTCTGGGAGAAATCAAGAGCGTTTTCAACTGCATCTCTCTCAATAATGTAAGAACCTGCACTGTTCTAAGTAATGGAATGCCTACCTTTATTGCAATTTTGTGCTAGAGACATAACCTGAAATGATAATGGTGGAGGACGGAGCATGATATTGGGCTCGATCTATCTACCTTATGTTTCAAAGAATCATCCACCATCACAAGACATGGAGCTTCTAGTAGAGTACTCTAAAGTTGGCAAAAAGCAAATCCTATTAGGTTGTTATGCTAATAACACTAAACACTATAATAATGACACCATAACTACATAACACAGAACATGAATCAACACGCTCTGCCAAATAATAATTAAATAAATCCTTTAATTAACCTTATAACTAGTTTACTCTAAATTGTAAACTTACAGTTTTGCAATTTCTGGTGGCATATGATTTGTTTTGTTGTTGTCATTTGTGACTATTTGTTGAGCAAGCATTCTGACAGACGGATGGTAATGTCTCTGAAAAATACAGTTGTAAACTTTATTCAAAGCATAAAAAAACCAAAGCTATTCAACTCAGCAAATTAATTAGTTGGAAAATGATACTCTCGAATGTTAGTGCATTGGTCTCACTACGTCTAGACTTCACAAAGAACACTAACACGTACATTAACTATGGATTTGCAGCAATATGTTACATCATTGTCCTTAATGCAATATGTAACTATGTTAGAATTTGTATCAGGTCTTCTGACCAAGTTCATGTAGCTCATATAAAATCATATTATCAATGATCAAAGGAGTTTATATGTAAGAATAAGAGTATGCGTCATAGCTGTTAGCAGAACTACCCTGTCTGAAAACATTTTACGTTCTTCTAGAAAACTAATCATAAATTATTTAACGCTGAGTCATAAAACTCTATGATTCACGTCATATTTTTTTAAACTTTCTAAAAATTTATCAATATGCCTTGATTTACTATAGTTATTCAGAGCTTTAAATATACTGACAATATAAAAAAACGAAAAATGATTTGTGGAGTAATAAACTGATGCAACAGAGTATGGAAGCATCTGACGAATGAATGGAAGAACACAATGAAGAGTTAACACACAAACACAAATGGTTCACCCTATCCTGTAAACTTTTTACCCCAAAATCATTAGAGTTCATATTTGGACCACAAGAAACCTATGTAACAAGTTTTTAGGACCTTTCTATCAAGGGTCACAGAAATGAACAAATACTGATATCAACATAATTAAAAAGAAGTCCTTAATAAATTTTATTTTTAGCTCTTGAACTGAAATAGAAAATACATCATCAAAATTGTTCAAAATGCTTCTTATTTCATATATTTATTTTGTTTTAGTACCAAAACTTTGAGATGGGTAATTTTGTGGCGACTACCACTTTTATTTTGTACGCCAGTGGAGAGGACAGTAGCCGTACCAAGCCTTCTTTCAGTTCTTAGCTACAGCTGATCGTGTTGTCTGCCTATTCAGGAAGCTAACCTCGTTTGTGGAACGTTTAGTTACTGTTTTGGTGCTCTTATTTTATCTTATTCTGGTTATTAGGTCTTCTTTCAGTTCTTAGTTACAACTGATCGTGTCGTCTGCCTATTCAGGAAGCTAACTTCGTTTCTGGAACATTTAGTTACTGTTTTGATTATCTTAGTCTAGTTTGTAAGGCATTCAGTCTTCTAGTTTTTCTAGCTAGATTTGTTTTAACAAGCTCTCTTGCCTTATGGTGAAATTAAAAAAATGAAATGAAAAATTCTTTATTTATACAGGCAAAGTTAGGGCCACATGGCCCTTTCTTACACTTAACCTGCGACAATGTAAAATTTAAAAAAATATTAGTGGACAGTGATAAATTACCAAAGCTGGCTGGTATATCAGCATGGTGTAGTGATTTTGTAATCGCACCTAGCATCCTTAAAAGGTCCATGTACGTCCGAAATATAATTGTAATTCACCTGTAGCAGTGTTAGTTCCCACAAAGCTGAACTGGCGGCATTACAGTGCTCTGGTTCCTCCAACTCTGGATTGTAGATGCCTTGACCAAGTGAAGAATCCACATCCAGCAACACATCTGCTCCCATACCCAACTGAAACACAATGGTACTGATTAGCTGAACTGGCAGCATTACAGTGCTCTGGTTCTTCCAACTCTGGATTGTAGATGCCTTGACCAAGTGAAGAATCCACATCCAGCAACACATCTGCTCCCATACCCAACTGAAACACAATGGTACTGATTAGCTGAACTGGCAGCATTACAGTGCTCTGGTTCCTCCAACTCTGGATTGTAGATGCCTTGACCAAGTGAAGAATCCACATCCAGCAACACATCTGCTCCCATACCCAACTGAAACACAATGGTACTGATTAGCTGAACTGGCAGCATTACAGTGCTCTGGTTCCTCCAACTCTGGATTGTAGATGCCTTGACCAAGTGAAGAATCCACATCCAGCAACACATCTGCTCCCATACCGAACTGAAACACAATGGTACTGATTAGCTGAACTGGCGGCATTACAGTGCACTGGTTCCTCCAATTCTGTATTGTAGATGTCTTGACCAAGTGAACAATCCACATTTCTTCATGTGTCGTACATCTTCACCTGAGATAATTAAGGTGCACATTAAGGATAAATGTATTTGTAGATTGTAATTTTATAAAGGATTATTTCAAGAAACCAACTTGAATATTAAGTTTACTGGAATCCTGGTCATAAAACTAAAAAAATTGTATAATTTTTAAAGTATGAAGTTAATCTTAATGTCTGTTGACTTATTGTTTATGAAACATGTATCTTTGGATCTCACTCATGAAAATGTTTTGAATGACATTCACTGCTAATAACATGGTCAGGTTATCTAAGATAACTGTATTTCTTTCAACCACTTAACAGGTTTTTAAAACTAGTTTAAAATGCGTTTAAAAACTTACTTTTTCTTTGATATCTTTTATATATACTATTTTATAGTGTACAGTAATTGATAAAAAAAAACTATTCACTAAGCATTAACTCCTATTTTAGTTAGACTTATACCTAAAGTTCTATATTTTTTATGTTATTAATTATGTTTTTTACAATTGTTACGTAGCTTTTTACATACATAATCAAATTAAAAATTTAAAAATTAAGTCTACTTCAATTTTATTTTCTTTAAATTGGTTAGCTGTAAACTAGTAATGGAGATGGGTTTTTTTATTAGAGATATCTATTGGAAAATTAGTGAAGGTAGTTTCACGATTACTCTGCTATATATTTATATGTGACACTCGTCAAAGAACATAATAAAAAAGGAGAATGTAGTCTGACAAGGTTGTTACAGAGTACTTCTAATGAGTGGGAATGGTGTAGGGACCCTTTCTCAGAACAAAAATCTATAGCAAAATAATTTCATAAAAGTTGGTTGATGATCAAGATCATTTTCTCTTATACCAACTTCGTGTCAAAGTACCTGCATGACTCGCCGAACCAAAGACAGCGCGCCCATGGCTCCATTGTGCAGCAGATGAGTTGCCAGGATACTGAGTCTCTTGGTGAATGCTAACAGCCGCTGTTGTGTCATCTTCTTTCGCCTCTGAATCAACACCACCTCCAAGATTCTCAATACAATTCGAGCATCATCGTACGTTTTGCCTGAGGGTTTAAAAAGAACTTTTACCATGCATACATTATAGCAACTCAAACATTGCATACTTAACCATTAAACTACACACAAGTGTGAAGCAGCCAATGCAAATCGTTCACAAAAGAGTAACTATACCTGCCACTCCTACCTTATTATACTATTCATTAATTAGTTCTGTACCTGAATATAGTATATACAGTAAAATTATCACAACTGAACACCTTCAATTTTTTTAAAAATGTTTGAGTTAAACCTCCCACTTCCGGTACAATTGTGGTGGTATCCATTATAAAAATTGGCCTGTTATAGAAATGGAGCCAATGTTCCAAGTTCATAGTTAAGAATTTCATGGTCAACAGTTGTGACAGCATTATTTCATAATAGTCAACATATATGAAAATCATCCTTACTTTCTGGAGTCAAGTTTTGCGATCGAACTGTTATAGAGAAGTATTTTTATCATGAAAATTATTTGGACCTTTGTATTGATGTAAAGGAAGTGTTCAGAAATATGTGACTATGTTTTAAAGGCACAATTTGTGTGTTAAGAAGATATTTGTTATTATATTATGAGTATTTTTACTTCAATATTAATAACAAAAATGTATTTACCTTTTAATATAATCTAAACTGAATTTATTCTAAAGATAGGGAACTATTACAAAACTCTAGAAAGAAATTAATTGTTGTACAATCTAAGACCCATTGTTTAATAATATACAATTTGTTTTATGAAACAATACATCTCACGGAAGTAGTACCATAAATATCCTTAGCAAGTAGTATTTTTTTAAATAGTTTTTTATTATAATTTAAAATTTAAAAATATATTAATAGTGCTAAACGAACCAGCATGAATGTAAAACATGTTGTTGTAGAGGTGGGTGTAGAAGCGGGACGGGTCAATGTTGAGAGCCTCCCCCTGTCCGGATAGAATAGCAAACACCGTCTGAACACAGTGGAGCTTCTCCCGGGAACGGAGTGACCCTTCTTCCATCAGACCATCCAACACACTTACCAGATCTGCAAAGAAATCCAGGTTGATGCAGTGAGCAAACCTGCGGACAAATGGAGACATTATCACCTGGAGTATTTATTATGATTCACTTATTAGAGCCAATGTAATATAGTATTACATAATAAAATAATATTTAGTACATGTAATACAATATTTACACCGAACAAACTAACTAGAACAAACAAGTGAAAAATACACAAATGTAGCATAACACGCATAGTAATAGCACATATAATTTAATACAGTTATCATAGAAAACATATGTTAGTTTGTAGAACAAAACTTGGGAATATTATTTATTAATTGCAAATAAATACTGAATAACGTCATTAGATAATATTGTTGAAATGAGTACCTTGGATTGAAAATTTGGACAATTTGTTTGTTTATAGAATTTATTTCTAGCTATCACTACTTTCCATAAGAATCTGTAGATATTTATGGTGTAAAAAACTTTTCATATTCAATGGGTAAATTTTTGTCTACATAATGTTTACAAAAACATTTTTAGATGGTGTAGAATTGCACTCAACATAGAATTATAATATAATAAAATAACAATCTAAAGTACGGGAAACCAAAATATTCAAAAGTTTAATTAGTTTTAGATTATGTGTAATACAATACATGCACAAACATTAACATAGAAAACAAAGTCAAACATGGTTTATAAAATTGAGACAATTTGTAGCAGATCAGCAATAAGGAAAAACAAAATTCAAACAAGTGGATGTTCATGACAAATTGGTTAGGGCCAATACAGTTAAACATTACATGAATATAGAGTTTTCATGAACTAAATTAGCTATTAATGGTGAGGATTTGTTGAACACATGTTTCATAAACCTAACTAGATTCATGTGTAGTTTTTAAAATTAAATTTCAATAATGTAAATGTTTATCTTGATTTGAAGAGAACTGAATTGTCTGGTTGAGACATTAGTTACTATTAACGTAAGTTCTTGTGCGATGTCTTCGAAAAGAAAACATAACGTTGTGGAAATAAAAGATAAACTCGAAGCAGTAAGACATGTCAAGAGTGGGACTTTATTAAAAACTGTTGCTGCAGATTTCAATTTTGGGATATCCACTGTGAGTGATTGGGTTAAGTGTAAGGACAAACTCTTAGAACATTTAACCAAAATTCCGAACAGGAAAATGAAAAGTGCGGAACACGAAAAAGTTAATGAAGCGTTGTATCTTGGTTTAATCAACAGAGAGATAAAGGTATACCACTGACCGGACCAGTTCTTCAAGAAAAGACCAAGTTACTTGCTGAACTTTTTCACGAAGATTGAAAAGATTTTGTTGCTATATTAATTTTTAACTTAAAATACAGTCTCATATCATCCAAATTTAAATTAATTCTGGCTTACTTTGCCAAACCTTCTAAGGCCGCACTTAGCACTTTTGATGATGGTGCTTTCTTCAATATCCTGAAGTAAATGGTAAACACCACTTTCATCACTTCTGTCAAATTCTTTTGTTTGCTCTCTTTATTTTCTTCCGCCTTTGTTTCAAGCAATTCCTTTTCCAGCTCTTCCAATTTTTTGGATCTCTGGACAAAAACACAAATATTAGTAAATGCAACACACACAAAAACTTAACAAGGACTACGTAAAAAAGTCCAAACCAACAAAAAAATCGTTTCATCAGAATTTCACATTAATGGCTTAATAAACAAACAAAAACCTATAAGAAGGAAAATAGCCTTGCTATACTTACTTTTCTCTCTCCCTTTTGCTCATCGCCAGAAGTTTTTGCTTGTGTGTCATGAATTTCTTCTGCTTAATTTCAGCCTCCTTCTCCTGGTCTAGATTGACATCCTTGATGCGCAGAGTCAACAACACTGATATCACCTCCTGGTGGACTGTGTGTGATCGAGATTTTACGAGATGGTTGATACGGCGTACAATCTATAAAGAGTAAATCTAAATTACTAAAAGTTTTAAAGCAAACATGTTTATTATAAATTTGTTAGTACTAGATATTTCGTACTATTGTTTTACTTATTCTGTAAATAAAGTATATGAAGGATAATATCTGTTACCTTACACAAAATGTTTTTGAAATATCAAAACATTTTTTTAACTATGGGTTAAAATTGTTGTTATATAAAAACTATAAAATATTGTTGCAGATTAAAAAAGTGCTGAATTTTTAAAACGGTTAAACCACAAATTCACACAAGTTAGAGATGTGACTTCCTCCTGAAAGTTTTGCTGCATCATTTGATGTGTCTCTGTACAAGTTTTCTTGAGTTTCAAACAAACTTAATGCAAATTCGATGATCTTCACATTCAATAATTTTTGAGGAAAGAATCTGACAATGGCTTGAAAATCACTTGCACTGAACATTGATTGACAGGTGATTTATAATTAAAGGTATGAGTTATTCTCTGAGCAAGCTAGAGGGTACAGAAATAGTGCGTATTGAATATGATAACAATAGCTGCTGTAGTTAAGGAGTAATCGTTGAATATTTAATGCTTTCTGGAGATCAATCAATCAATCAATCAAATATCTTTATTCATTTGAATACATCAAGTGTACAGGAATAGTGTCAAAATGCCATCATACATATGGCCAATCTTATTACTAAAAATATTTGCTAGTTTGGTCTTTTTAATGACATGAATTCCTCCAACGAGTATAAACTAAGGCTTATAATATACTTTTTTAATTTGGCTTTAAAAATATTAATATCATTTTCCTTTAGAATATTTTCATGCAAACGTCTTAAAAATACTTTTCCAATGTAATTTGGTTTCTTTTTATATAACTCAAGTCGATGGTGCTCTGTTATTATAGTATTTTTCCATCTGGTGTTGTGAGGGTGTATGTCATTAATTACACTTGAATCAGTTTTTACAATTAAGATTGTTTCATATATGTACATTCCATATACAGTCAAAAGTTCTAATTTTGTAAAATATTCCTTCACAGAATCATTATTTTTCAGACTTAACATAATACGAATCCCTTTTTTTCTGTAGCTTAAGTAGTTTATCCAAGTTTTTTTTTGATGTTGAACCATATAGACTTATTCCAAAGTATATGTGAGACTGAACATGTGCATGATAGACTGATTTTAACATTTGGTGATTACATAGATATCTCATTTGTCTAAGTGCATAAATTCCTGAGTTAACTTTACTTATTACGTGTTTTACATGGTCGTCCCAACTAAGGAACTTATCAATTTTCAGCCCTAGAAAATTTGTTGTATTTACTTCTTCAACTAAATCCGTATTATATAGTACCCTTGGTTTGTCAGTATTTCCATTCTGTTTTGTAGCAAAGGCAACAAATTTAGTCTTTTCAATATTTAAAGTCAGATTATTTGTTTTTAGGAATTGGTTAACTAATGCCAATTTTTGTGCTATATTCCGCTCTAGTTCTTGAAGAGTTTTTGCAGAAAATTTTAAATTTGAGTCATCAGCAAATAAGGTTAAGTATTGGTTTTTATTATTGTTTATTATTTGTGGCATATCATTTATGTAACATAAGAACAGGATTGGACCCAATATACTCCCTTGCGGTACTCCAAATTTTATTAACTGCAAATCTGAATGAATTTTATTTTTTTTGTTATTTTGAATGTATGATAATTCTACAATTGTTTTCTGTTTGATAAATAAGATTCAAAGAGCTTGAATGACGTTTTTGTAACACCCATTTTTTGTAACTTATCAAGAAGTACATCATGCTTAACGCTATCAAACGCTTTAGACAGGTCCATAAAAATTCCTACTGTCTTCTCCCCCTTATCGATTGATTCAATTACTGACTCCAAGAATGAGGTGGCCGCTGTAATTACTGATTTGTTTGCACGAAATCCGTGCTGGGCAATATTCAACATTTGATTCATTTCTAAGTATTCTACTAATCTATTATAGATGGCTTTTTCAAAAATTTTGGATATATTAGATAACAGAGATATGGGACGGTAGTTTGAAATGTTTTGCTTGCTTCCTTTTTTAAAGACTGGTATTATTTTTGAAACTTTTAATAAGTTTGGAAAACTGATATCCTCTATATCTATCATGCAATTAATTCACTATTCTAAACAAAATCTACTTGCATCGAGTGTAATCTCTCCTCGCTTGTCATCCTTGAAGACATTGGTGTAACAGCCAGCCACTACTCCTCTAACCGATTCTCGAGGGTGATCCAGGTATGGGGTCAGCATCTGGACTATGTTACGGCTGTAGTTAAAATATGGGTGGTTAACCAACAGCTCACAAACACAAACCAGCGACAACTCTCCCAGTCTGATTACTTGCTGTAACAACAGCACAACACAATACAGTATCTTAAGACAATAAAATAAATAGACATAAATTTCAAAAGTATAATGTTCTGAGAAATGGCCATTAAAAAGTGTCATTATACAATCCACCTTTAAGAAGTGTAAAACAGGAATAACACAACAAAGTTACACAATAATATAAATATTAGTTCATACAGGTGAGTCGTTGCAACTGATTATTATGACTTATCATGATGTTCCATAACTGGAACTGTTACAGAACCACAACAACTTAAGATTTAAAGGTTCCACTGGAACTGTCATGACCATGTGATAATAAAAAAACGTAAGGTTCCACTGCAGCTGCCACGACAACGAGACCGTTGTAATGGATTCTGGGCTGGTACTGGTACGATGATAACCGTGACTCTACAATAGATCATTACAAGAAACTATATTTATATTCCCGCCTTTTTCCCTCCGCCATTTTCCCGCCTTTTTCCAATACTATTTATTAAGAATTTACTTCTATTAAACACTTTTAAAGTTCGTAACCATTTTATATAGTTTTAATAAAACAACAATTTTAACACATAGTTAAAAAAATGTTTTGATATTTTCCTCTTTTATGTTATTATCGACATTTAACCCTTTGACTACTAATTCTGCAACGCATTCGGAAGCACCCTACATGCCACCTGCAATAATCGTGATAGCCATACGGGAAGCACTATGACGCTAAACAGTCTTCATAATAATTCTCTCGCTTGAATACGAATGTGACCTAGCGGAATAAATAAGATACAGTTTCAAGTAGTTTTCGTTGTTCCCACTAGATTGCAGTTGTTCTTTTATTTATTTCTTTCAGACCCAATTAACAGTATTCAGGTCATATGACGGTATTCAATCAGCTGTTCCAAGTAATCCGCTGATTTTATTTCTGTTTGTGTAGTGAACCTCTGTTTCTGTAGTACAAGTTGTAACCTCACTTTTACGTTACTGGTTGCCTTGATTGTAAAAGTTTAAATAAACATGGCTGTATACGTAAAATGGCACAAGAAAGACAAACAGACAAATTTTTGGCTAAGATGCTTCCCTGAGACTTACTGCTCAGCATTTTCCCTCCACCATCTTTGCTACAGATAAGAAGGACAAGCCGAAGAGAGCATGCTACGTGTACAGATAGACCAACATTGGCACCAGGACACAATGTGCCAGGATTGCGCTGTTCCGCTTTGTGTGTCCGACTGTTTTCGCACCTTTTATACCATCAAAGATTTATGAGGAGACTTGTGTACTGTTACTAACTTGTACCTAACCTGTACATTAGTATGTTTATGAGAAAATGCTGAATATTTTATTTTATTCTCATATTTTGTAAATATAATAACTTTTGCGCATAATTAGATTAATTTCTGTACTTTGTAATATTTAACCCTAACAAAACTAAATAAATTTTGTAATAAAAATATTTTACTTTTACATGTTAGTAAAATAATTTCAACTACTGATTGGGGCGTATCTTAACCAATTAAACAAGTCTGATATGTGGGTGCAGTGAAATGTAATATTGCATTTTGCTGCACAGTTCTGCATCTAGAACATACCGAGGTATGGTCACCTCTAATAGAATATAAAGTAAATTACAAATTAATTTTTTATTCCATCCCTACCAATAAACAAATTAGCACTAAATGTTGCAATAAGTTTTTTGAACAGTTACATTTTTTTCATTTACATATCAGACAAAAACAGATTCTAATGAAGGTAGTTTAAACAAATTTATTCTCATTTCAATAGAAATTTATACTTTGTTCTTTTGTGACTATAGAAGTAAACAATATGTCTTCAGAATACTAACCTCACTGCGCACTCGTGTGTCTCCTTTCTTCTTGTGTAAAATTTTGGCCAATTTTTCTAACCTCATCAAGAATAATCTGTATCCTTTGAGAAGACTCTTCTCAAAGTCATGAAGAAGTTTTGTCTCTTTTTTTACTGTCAAAATAAATCAATTCATTTTCAGGTTTTACAATTCCACATTATATTTTACTTAATTTTAGTAAATACTTAATTAAAGGCACTGTAACTGAAATATGCTAAATAGATAACCTAATTGACAATTATATTACTTTTGTAAACAATATTTTACTTAAAATTAGTATTTTCTATATTTTTGTTCTTATACTGCTGCGAGTCTACTGTGTTCATTCACGGTTGATCGGCAGTACGCAAATTACCAATAGCTAAAACACGTTTTTGTTGTTCTTTGTTCATGAAAACTGTTGCTAGATTATTTTGATTGGATTCTGTAATTTCTTACGTTTATGCAATATCATACATCTGCTGTGTCTATGCATGGAAGTCAACTGCTTGATGGGAAGCAAACAAACAATTGCTAATTTTGGCTTACTTCGTAAGTTTTGTTCTTTTATAAACATTTCCTCTATAAAATATATTATGTTTATATTTTTATATTATAGTGATTTGAAATTTTTCAAACATTGTAAGTTTTAAATACATTTTCTAAGTGGTGTACACTTGTATCAAATAAACTAATGGGTTATATACCCATATTTTTTACAGATTATAAGCATATTTTCTGGAAGCCCATATTGTTATCAATCAAATTAAAGTAGAAGGTGCGAATAAGGCTCAGTTCTTAGGCTATTTCTCTGAACCTCTGCCAATTTTTTAAAATAGAGTCGTTATCTTTGCTTACTTTTTATATAATTCAGACAGTTTCTCAAGGTTTAAGAATTACAAAAATTTTGGTTTGGTGATGATTTTAAAAATCATTCTCAGGCCAAAAACAACTAATTAGGATATGAAATTTGAGAATTAGGAATAGATTTTTTAATATTTGGAATCGGTTTCGAGACTCAAAAATTCTGGATTTGCCCATTAATACTAGTTAGCCACTTTGCTTGATCAGAAATATAGGCTATGATATTAATAAACCTAACAGAAATAACATATTTCTATAGTTCTATGTAAAAAGGAGCTTATACAGATAAAAATATTAAAAAAAAAACACTTGTACATTACATTAAAAAACGAAATGGTTGTGAACTCAAAAAGAAAATCATCATAATAGGAATCAAACAATTTTGGAAATACACTACTCTTACTTAACTGATTTAGGCTACATCGAGATATTAATTATTTAGTATATCGTAAGCATTGCAGATTTAATCTAAATCAATGCTTGTTACAGTTCTTACATTTAACAGTTGAATTCTCCTGATGCTTTATCTGATAAGACGGCAGAATGTCTTTAAACACTTCAGTCAAAGACAGCACTACCAGTTTTTGAACAGTCAGTCGAACTTCTGGCTTGCATTCAGTGATGGTTTCCAGGAGCAAAGATATATTCTTCACCTAGACACAGGAAATAAACTATTAAAATAAGATTCAAATGTAAGGAGTTAGTTATAAACCAAATTGTCCCTATAATATGGTAGAAACTTAAAAAATGTAATTTAGCTATTAAATTAAATTTTAATATTCTTCAAAAATTTCAATTCAAAAAGTTTAAAGAGAGAACTGAAAGAAATTGAAATATAGTTTGGGAGAGACATTTATGAAGTATTTTATACTTTCAAAATTCCACAGGAGTTTCAGAACTATATCTGTTTAACTCATAAAATATGATTTATGGATGACCCTGTATTAAAATAATAATTTATTATAAGTACTCTTTGTTTATTGTTTTCATTCCAATATTAATGTTAGGTCAAATCTTTTAACAGAAATACGAGGGGTATTAGAAAAATAAGGTTCCCTATGCCGCCGAGACAGAATGCGATATGTTGGGAGAAATCTGGCAACACTGTCTTACTCATCAGCTGTCCCTCTCTCTATCCATACCACTCGCGCCTCGCTACGTCCAACAGTGCCGACATAGCTGCCTTCGAAGATGTAGCTCCCTGTCGTTGTTACCGCCAGATGCGAAATTCGTGCTGTGATACGTTTTTTAAATGCAAAACAGATTTCATCTATTGAAATTCATCGTCAGTTAATCAAAGTTTATAGGAAAAACTGCATATCTGTTCAACACGTTCGGAAATGGTGTAGAGAATTCAGTGAAGGCCGCATGGAAATTCACAATGAAAACCGAAGTGGACGGCCTTCAGTTTCAGATGGAGTTGTTGAAAAAGTTGAGACAATACTGCTTGAAGATCGGAGAATCATCATTCACAGGAACAACAGTAAACTCTGACAGATATTGCGACACATTAAGAAAACTGAGACGCGCGATCCAGAACCGCCGGAGAGGAAGATATTCCAGTGGTGTGAGGCTTCTCCATGACAACGCTCGACCTCATGTCTCACGTCAAACTCAATAACTGCTTACAAATTTTGGCTGGACTATTGTGCCCCATCCCCCCTACAGCCCAAACCTAGCCCCAAGTGATTATCACTTATTCCCAAAATTAAAGGACCACTTGGGTGGTCAACGCTTCAGTACCAATGATGAAGTCAAGGAAGAAGTTACTCAAAGGATTGGCGGCAGAATTCTACACATGGGATAGAAAAGTTGGAGCATCGTCTACAAACGTGTTTGGACAGAAACGGTGATTATGTGGAGAAATAGCTTAACTTTTACGTGTTAAATTGGTGTATAACACTAAGTAGAAATATAGAGCTGTCTATTTAAAAAAATCATGGGAACCTTATTTTTCTAATACCCTTCGTACATGTAAATATATATTATAAATAGTCGTTTAATTTATGTTTCAATAAACTAGGTGCCCCAAAATAGTTTTGAGTGTTCAGTGCTGGTCTAGCAAACTAAAATAGTTGTTACAGAATTAACTTGCCTTAGCCTGAGGATCCTCCAAAAGGCCACTAGCCAGAAGGCCAATACGAAACTTGTATTGAGCAATGAGTTGTTCCCTGCGAGCCAAGATCTCTGCTGTACTTAATGGTTCAGTCAAATCTTCTTCCTCTTCCACAACTGGCAGTTCTGTTTCAATGCCTTCCTCCTCGGGCATTTCTTCATCTTCTTTCGTCCCAACATCTTCGTTTTCTTCTCCTTCTTCAGGTTCTTTGCAAAAACAAAGTTATATTATAAGCAAAATAATGCATGTCAGTGTTTAAATGATCTACGTTTTGAAATTAGTATGTAAACGTTAATACAGTTTGTCCTTGTACTTCACCTATTTAAAAGTGGAACTTTTATTGCTTTAAAAGTAATTTGTAAAGAAAAACAATGACAATGTTCCACAGTTACAAGAAAACACTTAAACTAAATTATTATCGCTAGAGTTTAAACGCATTGGAAGCATTGGGATTTTGTCACAAGTAACTTCAGAACATTTTGACAGCATCATATGGACAGTTAATAGAAGTAGTTGATGCAAATTTGAGTTATTATAAATTAACAATATTTACCATTTAATAATATATTATAATTTTAATTGACATAAGTGAAGAATTTATAATCAAATAAATATATAAATTAAGAAATAAACTGCTAAAGTAATGCTCTGAATCAATGATTCAGTTATGTTTTATTTATATGATTTACTTTATTATTAATTATTATAATTCGATTCTTTGATTTTATCTAGAGGCACACTCTGTCCCTATCTAATACTTGTTATTACATGATATAAGTAGGTTTAGATTAGGTTATCACAAATATGTTACTAGTAACACCAAAGATAAAGTTAACCTTGATGAACGCTCACGTGATCTGAACTTGAATTTCGGTACTATCTCGAGAAATGGTTTTCTTTTTTGCCAGAAGTGAGGGGTGGCGTCAAAGGCCAGAGCCTTTTTCGACATTAGATCATGTTGAGACAATCTGGCACATGATCTGAAGTTGTGAAAGTAACGATCAAAAATGTCCCTGACTATCAGTGTGGGCTTCGGTAACCCATATGGCCATTGGTGCCACCCCACACTTCTGGCAAAAAAAGAAAAACACCCTTGAGATAGTATATAAATCAAGCTCTGATCACAAATGGCTAATTTTTCTCTGCCAGATTGGCAAGTAGCCTAACGTAGTTCTCAGGTCAGGTGATCAACATTGCTAGACTGCTTCTCAGTTAGCTTGACTGATATATTTTCTTCTTCACCCCACCAGTTCTAGCCATTATTTGTGTACTTAGCATTTAATTAAATTCTAGATTTTTTTTAAATATGTAATAAAAATAAAGTAACACGGTAATGCTATTTAATTAATTAAAAATAAAAAGTTACACAATGGGAAAATAAAATATGTATAGTTGCAAGTACATATTAAAAAAAAATTCATTGTATAAATCAACGATAAACATTAAAAACAAAAAATAGATATATACTATTGTTATTACTATTTTCTCAATAGTTTTTTTTTTTAGTTAAATTTGTCTTTGGATTACTATAAGCATAATATTTGTCAAACTATATTACATAAAATGTATATGCACAAGTATATAAAGTTTAATGTTTATTGGGAGCAAGTAAAATATGACATTAGCTTGGTAAAGCATAGAGTACCATATGATGAATTTATAACTATTTTCTCAATCATTTTTAAAAATTACATTAGTCTTTGGATTACTATGAGCATAATATTTGTCAAACTATATTACACAAAACGGATAAGTATACATAACAAAATAAAATGCATATGCATAAGTATATAAAGTTTGATGTTTATTTGGAGCAAGCAAAATATAACATTAGCTTGGTAAATCATAGAGTATCTTATGATGAATTTACTTACATTTTTAATTGATATTTACATTGATATCAAATTTCAATACATGAACACCATATAATTATACATTCCTCAACCAGGTTTCATCACAAAAAAGGTAACAATGCAAATATTTACAAACAAATAAAGTACAAACACGACCACCAAAAAATACTGATGGATCACCAGCACAACGTATTAGGTCACATGGCCTGAAAGGATTGTGCAAATAAAAAACAATAACAGATTGTCATAGAAATGACAGTGGCCAACAGTCAACTTGTTGGTTTTGGTACCAACTCTCTTCTTTATATTACTATTTTGTAACGATTTAAGTTTCTACAAAATTTTAAAATAACATCAGGACTAGTGAGTGGTTTCTGACTACATGGTTTGTTGTAGGACTGACTTCATTCGTTTTTTCAATTATTGCTAGACCCTTAGTCTGTTTTGGACTTTATTCTTCATGAAGTTCTACTGGTTGAATGTTATTAGAACAGGAGGATTAGTGGGATTTAAGAGTGACTGAATGTTCAATTAGAAGAAAAATTATCTTTATCCAATTTTTAACAGTGGAAACAAACAGAATAAGCCTCAATAGGTTATTAATTATCATAGCAAGCTGTAAAATGCTAAAATTGGAAGAATCAACCAAATTTAAAGCCATCAATAATTACTACAACGGATGAATATTTACCGTCTTCATCAATGGTGCGCCTCACTAGACCTTCAGAAGTTTTGACTGGTAGTAAGTAACGAGTCCTTTTCGGCTTTTTACTTTCTGATTCTATTTCCTTCTCGTATTCTTCTTCAATGTTGTCATTTTTATCCTCGCCCTTTTTTCCGCTTGTTCTTTTTCTCCTTTGACCTGTTAAAGACATTGAATTGACAATTAACTAAATATCAAATGAAATAAAACTCCTATCCTTTGCTGTACATTTTACTTAAGATCTACATAAATAGTAATTTAGGTTATTTAACCCTTTGGGTTTTAACCATTTTTCACAATTCACTGCTAAAAATGCCAAGACATATTGGCTAGTTGTGATTAAAGAGTACTACACAAAAATTAAGTAGTTTTAAAGAAAAATGCATAGTTCTCTTAAAAAATACAGTTGAATAGACAGTTTTTATTTTAAAGCTTTATTGATCTTTCAGATGGTGTAACTATATTAAAAATGTTTTGTCTGTTTGTAAATAAATATGTGCTTTTTAATATGAATTTATATATTTTTTATAATACTTAAAATTTAAAATCACATACTAAAAATGTTTTTTCAGTAAATGTTTTGTGTGTATATACAGCATTATGTTAACCCTTTCACTGCCTGGCTATTTGTTCACAGCTTATTCAAATACTGTAAAGCCTGTGATCAGCATGTCTTAAAACTGCTAGTCCAGTTTTAGACATTTTGCAGTGTTTGACATAAAAAACAACTCAAATGTTTGATTCATATGATCATTATTACATATCTGTTAATAATGTTAACATATCAGCTACAATTTGCTCTATATTTCTTTAAAGAACCTTAGTAATGGAAGGAGTATTAACATGTTCTATATTATAACTTGAAAAATAAAAAGAGATTTTTTTTATATGGAAAACAATATTTAATATTTGCTCAATTTTCTAAATTATCTCAATATTTGTTACTCAAATAAATAAATTTACTTACAGTAAATTATCTCAATATTTACTTTACAATTATATTGGTTGGCACACAATTTATTTCTGAATCAATAATAATCAGATCATGAAGAAAACTTTATTAATAACATTTGGTGGGCAGTTTTATGAAGTTTTCAACATAATTTAATTTGTAATATTCATAACTTACATAAACAGATAAACATAAAAAATTATTTTTAAAGAATTATAATTTAGCATTGGGTATTTATTAACTGTAAATGCACTTATCAACTTAAACAAAATATTAAGCAGGGATGAAGAGGGTGTAAACTCTTGTTAATTATAACATTAAACGTTTACTTTACAATTATTATAGTAGACTAATTATAATCACTAAAATTCAAAGACTTACGCAAATTTGTTATAAAATGAATAACTTGTGTCCAGCACTGCTTTCTTCAGGAATTCCAGATCTTTGGTGTCAATCATTTCTAGCATACTTTTACCATCAAGAGTTGTGCTCTGTTTCGTTTCTTCATTTTTTAATTTTTTATTTAAATTTGATTGAGAAGCTGAATTTTTTTGCTTTTTTGTTTTGATCTTGCCTTGTTTGTATAGTTTTGTTTTTGTAATATTATTCCTTTTAATTTTACTAGTTTTAGATTTTTTAGATTTCTGAAATGAAACACAATAAAAATTTATAAATTAACTTCTTTGCTTTTACACATTATTTAAACATATTACAAATATACAAACCAAAAATCTTCCTTTTATTATTAACAATATAATCGCTTTTATGAATATAATTTATTTTTATACAGAAAAGGTACCAGGACATCACCTTAGTCTATTACTATAAAATATATTGCTTTGTTTAGTACATTAAGAATGCAACTATTCAAATTTGATGGGAATAAGCCTAAACTTGGATGATCAAACTTCTAAATAAGGCAAACCGCCATTACAAAATTGCTTCTGGTTGCTATTGATATCTATTGAGTCAACTAACAGCACCTGAAGCTCAAGACAGAAACAATAAATAGACAATATAAAATATGTTTAACACAAATTTATAGAAATTTAAGTAAGTTAAATATTCCTGGAGGTTATAAATATAAAATGAGTAAGATCTAATATTAAAGTTAAACATTCGGCCACATAAAGAAATGTGATGCCATTATTGTAATAATTAATACCATGTTTTTGACGTAGCATCCTCATGACGCCACCAGGACTGAAGTATTATTAATCAACATTATCTTGTCAACCAACGCTGTTTCTTTAGTGTTAGTCGACATTTTGTTGTTGACCAAACATACCTTCATAGAACTTCTTATAGCATATTCTATCATATTAATGAGATTTATGCAGCATTAGATTGGGGAAGAGAATATATGTTAAACATAAAAGTGTACTCGTTCAGATTTTTGCTTCACCATCTTCATGTCTGCTAGCAGGTTCATTATCACAGTTTCTTTGGTTTATTTAGTATGGCTCCATGTAAGTAGTAGACAAAGTTTAAAATTACTTACAAAGTAGAATTGTTAGCTATTATTAAGCGGTATGTGCTTCCCGGAACTACTGTAGTAAGTGACTGTTGGCGGACATATAACTATTTACAAAATGAAGGTTTTACACATTTGACCGTCAACCACACGTAAAATTTTGTTGACCAGACACGGGAGCACACACTCAACATATTGAGCGTTTGTGGAGAGAAGTGCGGGGAAACGTTCCAAGGTTCGGCAACATAAAACACCATTTTATTGGCCACCTTGCTGAGTTCATGTTCAAACGGAAACATAACGATAACAAACAAAGAATACACCATATGTTTTGGGCTATCGGTGAAGTTTACAACCGGAAACCATCACAACAGAACACTGATCCAGTTGCCGCTGACTCAGATGAGGACGTTGAACCCGGTGATTACTGAGGTAATTTCTACTTCTATATAGCGTATATTAACTTTCCGGGGCCTAAATTATGTTTTTTTAAATTTCACATACAACTCTAGATTATCGTAGTAAAATATGAAAAAGTTTGGGGTTGACCAAGTAATTGCTCAGAATTACCCTAAGATGGGTTAATCACATCAACTTTTTTACCAAGTTTAAACTTTTTTGCATTTTGTTTGGAGCAGTTAGTAAACATTTCCACAAACCATGTTATATAGCATAGATCTTATATACATATAAATATATATATAAATAAATAATATATATAAATATTTAAATATATATATATATATGTAAATATTTAAATATACATATATAAATATTTAAATATATACATATATAAATATGTATATAAACTTTCAAATAGGGGGTTGTTTTAGATTAAGGTTATGTTTGGTGGTTATGGTTATGATGTAATGTAGAAATATTTTAAGTAGTACTATGAAGAAAATTGTAATAGGCTGATTTTGTATAAAAAATCTATGGTACCAGTAAGATTAAACGCCGGGGCGGCAAATCACGAATTTGACGTTACCAACGTATTCTGCTCACCCTCCTGAACAAAAAATATATATAGTACTAGGGGGTGCAAATGACAAATAACATGATTTTAGGGGGTATATTGATAAGTGGTAAAGTTTCTAATGTTTTAATGTTCAGTTTGTGTGCTGTGTCTGGATAATCTGTTTACTTGAATATTATCTGCGGCCAAGACTGATAGCAGCCTGATAGCATACCTGTTATCTGAGTTGTCCGGGGCATAGGTCAGTTCTACACAAGATATCGTGTTCAGTAGGTCGGATTGAGTGAGTGAGTTTACAATGATGAATCAACCATCCACTAGTTCAACCAACCCTAGTGAATTGTGTGTGTCGGAGTGTTTCGTAGGGCACGTAAAGAGCTTACGTTTTAACCGAAACGAAATTATCTCTTTTTTAATAGAACAGGGCATTTTTAAAAATGAGTGTATTTGTTCGTCGTGCGGTCGAGTGGTGTTTTTAAACCGGGAGACTGTGTCGTTTCGTTGTGATAGACCACTTTTTTGTTGCTGCTGTTTAGCTATATCCGCCAACACACTAATGGTAAGTGTTCTCTGTTAATATCCATCTATATATTTGAGTTTTTCATGATTTATTTAGTTTTTAAACTTTACATAATTGCCTTTGCATTACATTTCAATTTATATTATTGATCAGCCCCTCTAGAATTTTATATTTTACTGATAGGTACTATCTCGAGGGATGTTTTTCTTTTATTGACATCAGCGCGGGGCTGCCGAAGCCCGCGCTGATGGCCGGAGGCACTCTTAATTAATTTTTTTCTCGAAATTAAGAAAAACATTATTAATTTTGATCAAAATTCTGCTCATTTCTGTAATTTCTCATTTACGTTTGAAAAGATGGCGGCGCAACCGATGACGTCATCACGAGGTTCAATCATTGGCCACAAAAGGTCACGTGACGCTAGACGTGGATGTAGAACATGGAGATATTACTGGAAAGTTATTTAATTTTTTATTTTCTAGAACTTCGTTATTTCTCATTTCCACCCCATCAAACCTTATACTTTTTTTTATATAGGACGATTCCAATAAGTTAAGAACGCAAAACTCGTATTTTTCCGCCCCGGCGGTTAATATGATAATTACCAGGTTAGGTTCTCCATATGATAAATAACATTTTTAAACGAAATAACAAAACTAATATATGTGAGGCTTTTACTTACAACTGCCATTTTTAATATTATATAAACTTAGAACAGTATTCCTAAAATTAAAATATAACTCAATAAGATGAAAAATTTCACTACAGTAAAATCACACCACCGATCACAATGTTTACAAGTACTAACATAACCTCAATCGTCCCAACTCATCTTGATCACACCGTCACTATTTCCATCACACAAACAAAACGGTTCAGTCCATAGAGTAAAAAGAAAATCCATTCTACACCACAGTCTAGTATGGCTTGAACGCCCATAGCCATTGATTTTTGAGAGACAGACATTGCATCAATATGGGGATTGTATGACATAATTTTTTTCTTTCGGTAAAGCTTTGTATTATAGCTTTACAATAAATGAATTAAATGTATATTTTTATTTTATTTTATTTTAACCATACAATAATTTAAAAAAGTCTTATACAGAGTTCATGCGTGTAATTAACAACAATGCATTAATGTAAACTAGTAAAATAAATAGTAATAAAGAGAAATAGAATCCGAAAATAACAAGTGTATGTACATCAGGCTGTTCTCTGACTTAATAGCATAATCAAATTATACATAGCAGAAATAATGTAATAGCTAAGTATAATGCAAAAAATACTCGTATGAATAACAATACAAATATTTAATGAAACTAAATAATCATCAATAACAAGTAATTAATCATAGTACAACAAGGACCACGAACATTTTAAGCAGTACGTCACAAGACATAAAATTAACCTAGGAAATAAAAATGTGTAAAAATTGGGTGTTTTGTAGGACATGATTATAATAAAATAATAAGTGGAAGCATAAATACGTAACTTGATTGCTAGAAAATAAATGTTATAAATAAGTGAACAAGTGTGTATTAATATTAATTAAGCATGTAATCAGTATCATGAGGCTAAAGGTGACGATACTACCGTATGTGGACGCACAGAATGGTAATTTACTATCGTTTGCCTTTACAGGTAAGTTTTAAATTCATAAACAAATTTTCCAAACTCAATTAAAAACGTGTCAACGACTAAGGTGTTAAAAATTGACTCAAACACTCTTTAGAGTCAAACGCAGTATTGACGAGTCTTTGACATTTGACTGGGAGATCACGCAATCAGACAACTGACTCTAGTGCCGAAGGTGGGTTGAAATTGACAGATAATGGATAGGGTGGGAATGTTGTAAGTTTGAATGCGCTGATATAGAGTTCCAACTCTAATGCCCTCCCGCTGAAATAAACTCGAACAGAAAACCTTAGAATTTAGTGTTTTATAAAGATGTATCATGTCAGCAACCCTTCTTTGATACTCCAGAGGCTGTAGGTGTAAGTCTTCCTTTATGCGAGTCACAAGAATATGGATATATCTGTATTTGAAGCGAAGGCCCACAACGCTGATAACTTGTCTCTGTATACTTTGCAAGTGATCACATAGACTTTATCGGTTTGGGCTCCAGTTAAACGAACATACTTCAGGGCTTGTCGAACCATAGAGTTTTATTGCATTACAAGAGGGTCAACACCAAATCCGTATCTTGATATTCGTATTATTAGGCCAAGTAAGCATGATGCGTCTAAGCAGATGTGATCGATGTCACATCATCGCAGGTCAATGTCGAGAGAGATATCCATCACAATACCTTGGTCTCTGATACATTCGTACACATCGCCTTCCCGTTCATATTCTATAAAAACCCAAAAGGAGATAGTTTTCTGTTAAATGTGGCCAATTTGGTTCATAGAGATTCTGTTGTAGCTCACCTTGTTTTGATTGCACCATTAGAGAAACCGATTAAAGGTGAATTGAAGAGCATCGTGAACTTTTAGATAATTTTATTTCTAAGTACATATTCACGTCATCGGCGAATAACAAGCACTCAAGTGAGAAAGCATTCGTGTAGAAAAGAGCCGAGAGTAAGCCCTATGGAATCCAAAACGTTGCAATGAAATGCTCAGAACTGCACGAAGGATACTTCACTTAGAGTGTGCACTCATTCAGATAGTTCCCGAAAAAAACGAGCAGAGATTTACCATTATCATTTGTAGGTAAGCTTTGAGGTTACCTACTTGCAAGGAATGGTAATCTTGTATAACACCAATTCTTCATATGTAGTTTGACTTGGATTGCATCCAGCTGGTTATTCCTGTTGAAAACATTAAGAATGTATCCCTGGAAAATCAGCAAGTAACCGTAGATAGGCTGTGTAACCATATTGTCCCTCAACAATAATGTGTTTGAAGCAAGGTTTAAGTATATCTAAGATAAGACTTTCGAATACCTTGTGAAGAGAGAATAGGATGGAAATAGGGCGATAATTTAAGACGTCAGAAAAATTACTAGTTTTGAATATGGGGGTCAGAAAACTACTTCTGAAGGCATTCAGGAAAATGCCTTTAGTCAGGGAAACGTTAAACAACTATTGGATTTCAATGACTATTCGTGATAGCAATACCGCGGTACGAAAAATAGTATACCATTAGGACCATTTGGAAATGTCCATAGAAGACAAAATTCTTGTCGATTGCATCGATAAATTGAAAGGAAATTTAAAGCATTGATATTTAAAGGAAAGGCTTAAGGGTTGGCAATTATAAAACCAAATTAGAACCACACAAATCCTCTCCAGATGAAACTGAGATTAATTAATTAATTACCATACCTTTGCACTCCTCTATAATCGTAGATAAATTATAATACGTCGTTTTACTTAAGGTTCATTTGTATATTTCGTGAAGCCTCTTCTTTTTTTATAACAAGTTGCATTTAATTCGCGAGTAAACCATTTCAGAAACGCAGACACACCAATTTTCTTCAGAGGGACGTGATTCTGAATGATGCCACAAAGAAGACTGCAGATATCTGGAAACCTTCATCAATATCCTTAGGGTCATGATCGAATGTTAAACTTTTCTTTATAATCTGGCTTCGGACACCCTCACAGTCAGAATGATTAAAGACCGGGACAAAGGTTGGTACATCACTACTGTATGATCAAGGTTAAAAACGTCAAAATGAGACAAGAGTTAAATTGCTGATCTTTAGGTATACCTTCAATTGCACAATGTTGAATATTTATTATTATTCTAAGAATTACAACATGTGTTTAATAGTTTTCTGTGATATATGTATAATCGCTGTTCCCTTCGTTGTCACTGTATAGCGCACAACTTCCTCGCTTCATGTGAAAAATATTTTAGCATTGGATGCAATATTTTCTCATAGATTTCTCATACATAATCTAAACTACAACTTTTTTCTCAGAAATATGATTTTAAACTTAGAAATTAAAGTCAAATGGCAGGAACACTTCTCAGCCTATGGAAAACTCAAAATTCTGAGTAAAAAAATCAAAATTCTGAGAATATGTCAGAAGAAGAACAAATCTAGATCTGAGAAAACTCAGAACTATGAGTTTTTCAACATTCCTAATTTAGGAATCTATTAGAAAACTTTGCGACAAAAATTATAAAATGTGTGTAAAGTATAGTACGCTCAGCGATAAAAAGTTGGATAAACTGTCTTGTGTTGCTTTGAAACTCGTCTTTAATCATGACCAAACTGTTCTTAAATTGTCATGTCATCGTAAACACTGGGTATGTTACGTTAACTTAAATAAAATATAAGAAGCATATTTAGCTACCATCTATGTGAAAGTGAAAACTGTGTCTTTGCTGTCTGCTGGGTGCGGTTCACGTCAAGTGATGGCAATGTGGTTGGATGCTGTATTACATCTATATCGTCTTGGGTTTTATACGGCCTTGAAGGTTTCATATCTGGACATTAATTATATTGCTATCACATTCGGTGCCATATCCCAAACCCTACTCCTGGACTAAACCTTTATGCCATTTCAGTGAATCACCCACTCATCAATCTAGTTTTTTAACGACGTGGTGTAGTTTTTACTGTCGTAATGTAATGTAGCTTGATTAGCAAGCATTCCGTACTTGAGAGTGCGCACTAGTTAACTGCTGAGCGCGTATCCGACGCTACGCTTTTAACAAAAAGAAAAGGTTTAAAACTAGGTTATAAATAGAAATTCGTCTCAAACACGTACATGTTTTATTATTTTAGTATGTAAATGCTAATGAATTGTAAAAAAATATGAATATCTGTACATATTAATTGTTTATCATTCATACAGTAATTTATGCAGTGTTTTGTAATTGTCCATCTTTTTGCTGTTCTCCAAAACTGCCACATTAGACGATCGCCTAGTTCGGCAAGTATGGACGCGCCCTCTACAACTATTTACAATTTATGTACATTATAATATGGTGGGAGAGATAAAATTCAGTTTTGTCTGAATCATAAGAATCCGTTAAATAATAGAAAGGATCTAAATTGGATAAGGATATAAACCTGAATTGTACGAGATTTCGTATCAGTACCTATAACCTAACTACCTATTTTGTAACTATCTATTATACTGATACGAAATCTCACCATATTCAGGTTCATTAAACAATCTGGCTAGAAGCAAAATATTTTGTTTGACAACAAACACTTTTTCCTTTTTGGCAGACTATCTCACCCCCTCTTAATAGATACCAATAAATAAGACTTTGTTACATTTTTTATAAATATAAAAAATATTCATAAACAACTAAGAATTGCTTGAACTAAATAAGTGTACATGTTCCACATTTGATCAAGACACATGTAAAGTAAAAGAAAGATAGGCCTAATACCATTCTATTGATATTTTAAGAAAATATACGTATATTTAATACATATTTCTTAATTCCTGTCATTAGAAGTTTGAGTGTAAATGTTGTCACAAATCAGCCTAAAAGTATGATAGTAATCAGCTTTTTTCAACGATGGTGAGTTTATTTCACTTGATTGCCTCCGTTTATTGTAAGTAAACTGTATAGCAAACCCGTTGGTGAATTTTCTCTGATTTCACGTTCCATCGTGGGAGGTAACTTCCTTCAAGTTAACCTACCTTCACTGCGGGCAAACTTGTTACTCTTATACTTTTTAACTCAGTGGTGTATACGTGAAGGTGTCATGGTACAAAATTATACCATTAAGATTCGAAAGGGGGCAAGAAAGTATTATTGTCAAAATTAAAATGTAAAAATCTAGTAGTTATAAATTAAACTTGAAGTACTTTAAAGATGACTCTGTTAGTAAGAACCAAAATTAATATTTTTATATTATAGTATTATAAAACGTGTTTGAATGATTCACTCATCCCTATCCTTAAGTATAAGCTCCTTTACGTTCTTATACGCATCCTATAATATTGTAGTCACATATTCAGTGATAACTAATTAAGTATTGTTAATAACGTAAGAACATTAACTAGTTAAACAGTTATAAGGTATTGTATAATGTATGGTTTCTTAAGTTTTACAACAAATTGATTAAATACAAGGGACTTTTTCAGAATTCCTAATCTCAATATGAGGATGTTGTAAAATATACATAGCAGACAACAGGCTGTATGGAAAGATTCGTAAGTATGTGAGTAAGTCTTCATGTACAGGTGACGTCACTTTGCCCCTGAAATTTCTAACTACTTTCACTTTCCACTCGCCAACTTCGGATCTTCAGCTGACTGACAAAACAGTTTTACCTAGTGTTTTTCTAGTCCCGCTATTTTCTTCGAATTGTTTGTTCAAAAGTTTTATTTAAGTGTTTTTAATTATTGTTTTTTAACTTTTTACCGTGTTTAGATTGTATTTGTTTGATTAATTCACAAGATTCGTTCACACAAGAAATTTGATGTTCAATTCAAATATTGTAAACAAAGGCTTAACCTAAAATGTTTTAAACCTACTCCTACCGCTATGACAGCCAGCCAGGCTAATGAATTGTTCCCGCTCGGACAAAGTTCGACGTTAGACATGAATGAAATGCTAACTGTTTCCTCTTCCCGATAACAACAACGACTTCGTGAATCCAAAAAAAGCGACATATTACTAAAACTGCAAATGCTTCTCCACCTCCTTAAGAAGTACTACCTCGATGTGAGTGAGATTCATTCAAAAAACCGATTCAAGATACTTGAACCAACCCATACCAATGTTGCAGATCATAGCTACTGTCTTCCTTCCTCACAACAAGGACATGAAATGGAACAAGGATCTCCTGATGATATAAAGAAAAAATAAATCACGATCTAAGATCCCACCAATATTTTTGCGTGACGTAAATAACCACCAAGAAATAATAAAAGATATTAAGTGTAATGTAATATCAAGTTTCACAACTGAAATCAAAGCTAAATCGATCAAGATAAACCTAACAGAAAATAAATGACTACAGGAAACTAACTAACTTTTATGAAACAAATCAAGTAAAGTTTTTCACGTTTAAAACCTTCCCAGGACAAAAACCTTGAAGTGATCATTCGTAATGTTCCCTACTCTCTAACTGACGAAGAAATCAATCAAGAGTTATGTGACATGGGTTACCCGACCATTAAAGTATCAAGATTGTTCAACAAAAACAAAAGTCCAATGCCACTCTGTTTTGTAGAGCTGGAGAATTCGGAAAGTGGTCGTGATATTTATGAACCTTGAACAATTGTTTCACGCCATAGTTAAAGTGGGAAATTAAAAGGAAGTCAAAAAACATCCCACAGTGTCTGAGATGCCAAGACTTTGGTCACACAAAAAACTTCTGCAAACTGGACCCTCGCTGTGTGCGGTGCTCGGGATCCCATCTCTATTCAGACTGCCCGGTCAGTAAGAAACCAAACCAGTGTGTGTTAACTGCGGCGAGGAACATTACTTCAAATTACAGGAGGTGTAAATACTACCAGGGCATCAAGCAGAAATTGACCGGTCGCAAGAAATCCTCCATAGGGAAACGACCAAGAATCTCGTCCACAAGTTACAACGACACGACCCGAAAACTCAACGAACCTAGGGAAAACTCAACCAAAATCATCTCCACCTCGATCTCCGTTGAATATGAACTCCCCCAGCTATGCTGAGGTGGCTCATCCGTCGTACATTCCTTCAACTGCAAACTCCGTAGAGGATCCACAATCTCTGGAAGCAGGTAACATCTCAGGTCTTGACGAAATAATAAGCAATGTAGTAAAAATACTCATACCCCAGTTGAAAAAGGTTATTCAGCAGGTTATTGCTTCTTTCTTAAAAATGCCCGTGACTAACAATCAGGCCCCAACTCTCTTTTAAAAACTTAATTGTTCTCAATTGGATGCCAATGGCTTGAAAGACAAAAAACATCTCTTTACAGATTTCCTAGTAAGACATAATATAGATGTTGCATGTGTCACTGAAACTCACTTCCTGCCCAATGATAAATTTAAAATAAGTGGCTATTCTATTTACAGACAGGACCGAGTGGCTCCTCATGCCTCTGGGGGGTGTCGCAATTTTGATCAAAAGAAACATAAAACACCACGAATTTCTTGCTCCCCAGTTACAAAGTTTAGAAAGCTGTTTCCATAAAAATATTTTTACAAAAATGGACTCAACTTTTCATTAGTATCAGCATACTTACCTCCTAACAAACGTTTTGTTGATGAAGATTTTTAATAGGATTCTCTATAATAATAGTCCTACTATTTTAATGGGAGATCTAAACAGTAAAAAAACTTTATGGGGATGTCGCACTAATAACCCAAAGGGTAATAAATTGAATGACTACTTGATGCGTACAACTATTAATATATCTGCTCCTGTAGAACCAACATTTTATCCCGTGGCAGAGAAACCAGCAACCTGACATATTAGATATTGTTTTGTTTAATAATTTCAATGAAACGATAGTACAGCAAACCTTATGCGAGTTAACGTCTGACCACTTACCAGTAATTGTAACTTTTTCAATTAAACCCGATTTTACCAATCCTCCATTGAAACTAATAAATGGTAAAGTTGACTGGGCTGTATTTCATAACGAATTAGAAACTAATATTATCTTGCCGAATTGTTTACAGTCTTTCGAAGATATTGACAACTGTGTACTACAATTCACTGAGCTGATTAAAAATTCGGTTAAAAAAGCAGTCGCAAAACAATCACAAACCATGTTTTTGTTCCTAATCGCCCTCCGCAAAGAATTCTTAATTTAATTAAAGAAAAACATGTTTTTAGGAGACGGTGGCAGAGACACAGGCATCCAGAAGATCGCATGCAGCTTAACAGGCTCATCAGGAAAATAAAATCAGAATTAGATATTTTCAAAATTAATGACTATCAGAAATATTTTGAGTGAAATAAACCCAGGCGATAGTTCAATGTGGCTGGCAACCAAAAGAATTCTCAGAACGCCTTCTACGATCCCTCCCCTTCAACAAGGCCAGGAGACGTACCAGAGTGACTCTGAAAAAATGTGAGGTTTTTGCGAATTATTTTGAAAATGCTTTTTCCCCTAACCCTACTGTTAATTTGCAAAACTGAAGATGAAGTCAACAGGTTTTTAAATAGCACAATCTTATCTGCTGAGCTTCCCACTCAGTATATCTCAACATCTGAAATTAGAAATGTTATCCAATACCTACCGTTGAGGAAAGCTCCTGGGTATGACTTGATAACAAACTTAATATTATAAGGAACTCCCGCCAACAGCCCATCAGCTATTAAAAACTTTATTTAATGCATGCCTACACGTTGGTTACTTTCCTAAATCCTGGAAACATGCTGAAGTTATTGTTATCCACAAGCCCGGTAAGCCTGTTAGAAATCCCTCTAGTTACAGACCCATCAGCCTACTACCCCACTCTGGCAAAAGTATTTGAAAAGCTAATACAGAAGAGACTATGCAGATTCATTGAAGATGCTCAATGTATTCCTCCCCACCAATTCGGTTTTAGGGCAAAACATTCTACTACGCAGCAACTTGCGAGGTTAACACAAACAATAGTGCAAGGGTTTGAAAATAAAAGACACTCTGCTGCTTTGTTTCTGGATGTTGCTCAGGCCTTTGACAAAGTATGGCACAAAGGCCTTCTGTATAAGCTATTTCAAACTGGACTTCCAAATTACTTGCAAAACATCATCGAATCATTTTTAGAAAACCGGACTTTTTCAGTAAAAAATAAATTCTACTCATTCACTGTTCGACAGATCCGGGCTGGTGTGCCACAAGGCTCAATTTTAGGACCTATCCTGTTTAATATGTTCATGCAATGACCTACCCATTCCAGCTCATTCTACGCTTGCTCTTTTCGCTGATGACACTGCCTTGATTTCCCACATCAAGACATTGGACACAGCAGTTGACATGCTTCAGACTGATACAGACCTACTGTTGGATTGGTTCGTTAATTGGAAAAATCGCAACTTAACCCTCTAAAATGTGTAGCGAAAATATTTTCGCTAAGAAAATTCAATCCCTTAAGGAATATAAAAATTCAAGATAACATCATACCATGGAATGAAAATGACAGAACTGTTAAATATTTGGGTGTCTTATTAGACTCTAAACTTACTTATAAACAGCACATAAATTCAAAATTAAATCAAGCAAACACAAGATTGGCACAAATATGTACCCAATTATCAATAGAAGATCATCTCTTAAACTTAAATGCGCTCTTTTAATCTACCAAGGAATTATTCAGACCCCTCTTAACTTATGCTTGTCCAGTTTGGGGTCCTTGCCTCCATAAATCAAAAATGAACAAAACTTCAAGTATTCCAAAACAAGTTTTTGAGAATAGCAACAAATTCTCCATGGTTTGTTAGAAACCGACAGATTCATAATGAATTAGAAATTCCGACCATCTGTGACTACATCCGAAAAACTAAGTGCTACATTTCTAGAAACTCTGGACCAATCAACAGGTGCTGTCCATTTTAACATTGGCCCAAAGAACTGTCAACAGAAGACTGAAAGCACGTCTTGTTCAAGACATTTTATTATAATTTGAAACTTACATTGTTTGTCAAGTACTAATTTTATTGTTTATTTTCTGTTAACTGTATTATGTTATAGGGTGTCTCCATTGGAGCAAACCCACTAATGTTAATATTTCTATGTTCTTCTGTTCTCTATGATTCAAACTTCTGTGTATAATTATTATTTACTTGTAGTAATTGAACAGAAATAAAGCTTTTGAAAAAAAAAAAAAAAAAAAAAAAAAAACTTTCCACTCGCGCGGTGTCAAGTCGATAGCAGGGGGTAAAAAGGATTGGACTGGACTGGATAGGTAAGGTGGATTAAAAAGTGGAAATTAGGATTGGACTATTGACAGAAGACAGACAGATCAGTAGAGGTAGGTACTGGAATGAGATTTCAAACAACCTGAGACGTGAGATTGGGTGAGTTACTGAATTAGCAATAGTATTTTGGTTTACCAGGAACAGTAAATCCGAGCGATATTTGATTATAACAAAAGATTTTAGAATATTAATTTCTAATTTTGAGAAATCAGTACCTATTTTTTATGTTTTCATTTCAGGTAAATTTATTTTGTAGGTATGAATTAATCGGTTTTTAATTTGTTTTATGAGTCCCACTTAGACTATTAAGGTTACTTGTAGTTGCTTACTTTGGTGGAAATTGATAGACAGCAGATTGAGGTATGATTGTAATAATGGTATCCTACATAAGAAATTATGTGGAGTCACTTTTGCCTAAACTAAGGATTCCTGTGAGTTATGAGATGTTGAAAATAGGGTCGTATCATTTATATTTCACTCTTAATTTGAAGTATCCTATGGCATTTCTCTTCAAAATATACTGTTTATGTTTACAGGTAATAATTTGTAAAATATAAAAATAAGATATCAAATTGATGTAAAGTAATTTTTATTTCACACACAAACGATAGACCAAAATTGCATGGCTAAAGGTAAAATAGCACAACAATATCAATAAGGTCATGTTTCACTCACTTAGCAGGTTATTTGTATTTTTTTGTATATGATTATTTCCTCATATAGGATACAACCTACATTTTAATTACCTTTATTTGACTTGGGTACAGGTCTACTTTTAGTTACGAAAAAGTTACAAAAAACCACGTACAATATGTGGTGGACCTATAGTCAGCGCACAAGCATTCTGCGGAAATACTGCGGTTGACCTATAGTTGACAAACGGTTACGACAAGGTTTCACAAGAAATTCCATTCAACACCACTATCGAGCATTACACGGAAATACTGCGGTTGACTTACTTGTGATAGCCGGTTACGACAAGGTTTCAGAAGAAATTCTATTCAACATCACTATCTCGGTTTTGCTCAATAATTAGTTTTTCATTTTGAATAATATACTAATATAACTGTAAACGCTATAAAAATCGTTTGGATAGTTTAATATTTCTTCATCTTCGATGAATCTTCTAGTGGGATCGGCCATGTTTACAAATACAACGTGAATGCAGATGACACCTGAGATGGTGTTCTATTTTTCATTTTCTTGTATAAGTGAAGATAAAACTAATATTCATATAACACAAATAGAAGTCCAAAGTGCTAAATAACTCAAATGCCAAACAGCAAATGCCAGAAAAAACATAAAAAAAACAGCTACAATATCCAGTCGACCATTAGTCAGCGCACGAGCTTTCGCCGGGAGTAGCCTACTGAGGTCGACCTATAGTCAACAGTCGATCTCAAGGGGTTAATAAATAAGCAAAATGAACTAACATAGTATGATGTACTATGTAACTTCCAATAACATAAAATTCCTGCCTTTACATTTACTGAAGTTGAAGTTAAAGAAAATAGGAAACATACATTAGGTATGATATTTAAAAATGGGTATAGGACTAGAAAGGGCTGCAGTATAATAAGCGGGCACCATGACAATCAAATCAGCGAACCAATTTATTAATAATTAATTATTAGAAGTACCTAATTAATCTAATAAAAAATCGTAGTTGTTTACAATTTATTATTGCTAACCATTTTCCATCCTTTAAAATAGTAATAAGTAAGTAAATTTTACACCTCTTTGTTACATTAAATAAATACTCAAAGTAAATAGATTTAAAGTTTGTCATTAAATTATTACTCTTATACATATGAAAACATATCAGAACTATACTATACTAAGAAATATTTGTAAAATAATTCAGTTTTAAATTTTGGTGATGGCCACTTATTATACTACAACCACAGAAAGAAATAATTGTTTGATTTAAATCATTGCCTATAGAAGACTTGAAAAAACATAAATAGGTCTAGTAATTTATTAGTACATAAATAGGGTACGATAAGCGGACTCGGTTTTTTATATTGAAGAATGTAATCATCGATACCTAATATTTGCATCTCAAATCCTAGACTATCAATTGATATAATAGTATCTATAGTCCTCAATAAAAATCATATGTTTTAAATTAAAATATGAGTGTAATATTTACAGTGATCAAACAAATTATTATAACCAAAATTAGGAAAACTGGAGACTACCATATTTGCGCCTTTCACAGTTACAGCTGTTTCTTTCCCATAAATTTCAAATAATGGGTTTTTCGGTACCAGTCCAACATGTTGAAGCCACGAAAAACATGTCTTATCATCTTTCAAAGCAATTTCGTGTAGTGTTCTAAAATTAATTGCCATTTTTAATAGTCAAATGTTACTAATGTAAAATTTAAATATTACATTACGTGTATTATTTGAAAGTGTTTACAGCTGTTGGTATAGATTATTTAAGTTAATTAGTTGTTCAAAATAATTAGTCAGTGTCGATTGATTATATCGATGGTTATGATTAAGTAACATCGTTTGCCCAATTCGATATAAAAAAACCGGGTCCGCGTATCGTACCCTACCCTAATTTATTTTCAAGATTAAAACTTGTGATGGCGTGGAATATTTGAAATAAGTTTAAAAGCAAGTATAGAACAATTGCTTAAAGACAACATTTTTTATTCTACTTGTGATTAATTTTATTCTGCATATGGGTTAATCCATAGGAAGTTATTCAAGGGTAGTTGCTCTTAAACCATTTTTTAAATTTATATTCCATCCATGGAGAAACAAATCCTGACACTAGTCCCAACCTAATTTGTGTACTACTCATAACCTACTTCTTGAACAAGTACAAAACAAATTCTATAGAGCCTACTTAAATCGAATTCCAATGCGTCTTCTTTATATTTTAATAATTGCCATTCAAAGCTGTTATTTTCAGAACTATATTTATTTTACAGGCCAACTTCTGAAGTCCTATGTATGTTCTCGTTCCTCAAAACGTATGAGCCAATTTTGATAAAAGTTTGCGCACACATTCTAGAGCTGACGTGAAATTGGCCATAGATTCCATCCATAGGAAGAACAAGTACTTGGACCTAGTTTATAACTGAATTATAACCTAGTTCTTGAAAAAAACCAAAACAAAATCTATATTAATTTTATAATGTGAAGATAAATACTTAAATAGATTTCTAATATAGGTTGTAAATGAACAAAATTTACTTTTATTATAATAATTGCCATTAGCAGTTAGCCTTTTTCGGAACTATACAGATTTTACAGGTCAATTCCTGATAAAACCCTATATATGGTTCTGTATCGCAAAAACGTACAAGCCAATTTTGATAAAACTTGGCATGCACATTCTTGATATAGTGTACTATATTATATTATAACTCTCATTCTCAGGCCACATATATTTTCGGAGCTGTATCATTTTTATGGGACAAATATGAAAATGTAAGTTATGAATGGCCCTGTACCTAAAAAAAGCCAATTTTGATAAAACTTTGCCATTTACTGTATATGTTTTGCTTTCTTTTGCCACAATTAAAAACTCATTCACATTATAGAAACAACTTACAGGTAGGTCTTCTCTTTTTCATCAAAAACCTTACAGGGAGTTATATAATCTAATATCATTAGGAAAATTATTGTTATGATGTATTGCTGATAAGATTATTGTTTTGCATTGATAAACTATATAGAAAACTTAATATTGTTATTTTTTTCAAAGGGAACTGAAAATAACTGTGTTTTTCTTACGTGCAGTAAAGGTAATTTTATATAAATTGATAAACAATAACAATTTTGAAAACTGGAAAACCTTTATCTTATAGGGTTAATTTATCTACTTCTTTGAAGAATGAAAATCCAAACACTAGTATTTAAACTTATCGAACACTAAAAAGAGTACAGGTATTTAAAAATTTATAATTATTAAAAAGAATTTCTAAAAAGTTTCACATTTTACTCAACAACTTATAAGGAGTTATATAACTAATATCATTAGGCTAGTTATTTTTAATATGTATTCTGAGTATTCAGACAATATTTTATAGATACATATTTTGTATTAATGGGAGATATAGGAAACTTTGTATATTTAGTTAAATTACTTTGTTAATTTTAACAGGAACTGAAAGTAAGTGTACCATTATGTCTTCAGTAATAAGTCTATGTATTTGAAATGTTATTAATAGGTTTAAAAATGGCGAAAAATGTGCCATTTAAGAGCTAGAGGTTAGAGCTTATAGGTTGACAACAATAGGTGGGATTCCTATTAAAATAGTCTGTAAATAACATTTTTATAAAAGTTTATGGTAATTTTCAATAAAATAAACTTATTTTAAGAAAGAGCATTCGTAACTCAATAAATAAACAAGTTGTGTATTGTATTTTTTATTATAAAGTTTACATATCTGTATTATTATCTTCATTCCTTTTTTTGTTCCAGGTGCAATTTTAAAATTATAATTTAATTAGTACCATAAATTATTACAAAGTAAAAAAGGCAAACAATGGCACATTATAAAGGAGCTGCCAGCGAGGCTGGAAGAGCCATGCACTTAATGAAGAAGCGAGAAAAAGCTCAAAAAGAAATAGAATTCAAGAAAAAGAAAATAGAAGAAGATTTAAAAATATCAAATATTGAAAACAAATTTGCTGCTCATTATGATGCTGTTGAACAACAGCTCAAGGTAAGGTAATTTAGAGAATAGGCTAAGAAATTTGAGGTATTAAGTGAATAAGAAAAAAAGGAAAGATATGATGACGCATGGTACTCATCATTATTACATTTTTTTACCAAGGCTGGTATTTTAAACTTTTCCCAGTCAAGTTTGAAGCACTTGATGCCTCAACAGAAAAATTGGTACTAAAGTCTAACAAGATATCTTCCTAATAATGTAAAACACCTCATAAATTATTTTCTAGGTCTACACTTGTGCTCGCTCATATGGCAGTTTTCAGAACTTGCCTATGAAATTATCTATTGGCATTAACATCATCCTAGTTTGACAAATGTTTTTTCTTTATGCTGCTACCCAGGAGTAACATGTTGAATGTTTAGTTCAGTGTTCTATTGACGGTGATAGTCATTTTACTATACAAGTACTTCCAATTTGTGCTTTTATCTTTTATATAACTATACAGAACCATTTTAAACTTGATGTAGTTATTGTTATCCACACTAAAATAGGATGCCATTTGAGATGGTATTGCTATATTGCTGCTCCTCATAAACTGTACCCTTTATGACATGGCTATTTTCGCATAGTGTCTGCTGCATAGCCATGTTGTTTGCAAAACAGACGAATGAAATCAAACAAACAAATCAAGAAAGTAACAATTAAATTCACACCCACAAAACTTTTTCCTGTTAGATTTAAACCTTTTATTAGATTCTGGACTACTGTCCTCTTACTTTGTGTTTGCTTGTAGCTAGTAGAATAATTTGTTAGTTTCACTTGGAATTCATTTGTGATTTCAGTTTGATTTAAAATTATATAAAGAGGTGGTCAATGTCATTCACCAGAAATGAAGGTTGGCGCTAAAGGTGCTCTGCTACGAAATCCGTACTGATGGACAAGGGTATATGGGATTGTACGGCATCGTGCTTAAATCATAATGGCTTATTGGCAAAGTTTAATTCCAATTACAAATACATACCTGACAGGTAATGGTGGCCTGCACTTTTGGTGAAGAATACAGTTATATATAATACTCATTGAGCTAAACATCATTGGACTTATTTTTATTGGTATGAGATATAGGCTGTTATGTTCATATAAGTTAAATTCATATGATAAAAATTAATCAAAAGTGTTTTAAAAAATCAATCTACACATATTGCAGTAAGGGGAGTGAAGTTTTCAGAGATCTTGGTAGTTTGTAGCAACATCATTTCGGGGCAGGGGTCTGGGGAGTCAGACCTAGTGTTAACTTAAGCTTTAGCCTAGGTAAACTGGCAACTGTCTTTCAGGCTGAGTTGTGCCCTTGCAGAATGTGCAAGAGTTAATGTGGAAAGGGGCTACAAAGGCAAAACCATCTACATTAACTCAGACAGCAGAGCTGCTCTGCAGGCCTTGGCCAACCTTGACTGTAATTCGAAGACAGTCTGGGAATGCCATAAGGTCATGAAATTGCTGGCGAAAACCAATAAAGTTATTCTAACTTGGGTGCCTGGACATAGAGGAATCACAGGCAATGAAGGGGCAGACAGTTGTGCTAACTTGGGAGCCAACTGTCCTCTTACCGGTCCTGAACCAACTTGTGGGGTCTCATACGAGTATAACTTAGCACGTAGATCAGTTACCAAGTGGATGGTTAACAAACACCTACAACATTGGAGAAATACTGAGGGGAATGTACAAGCAAAGCGGATGCTCAAGGGACCATCAAGGAACATTGCAGCAGATGCCCTTAGAATGAGTAGATCCGAAAGGTGACTGGTTTTATTACAGGTCATTAGATATTCCGAAGTCACCTGAACAGAATAGGTATTCCAGTTCAGGAAACACTGTGCAGGAAATGTGGTGAGGCTGATGAAACAGCCAAGCATGTCATATTTGAATATCCGGCATTACAGAGCAAACGCTCAAGATCCCTAGGTGTTCTTATGCATACGGAAGAGGGGTTGGAACAGGAAAGCATTGTTCAGAAAGATCTCATGGTTTTGTAAAGGCCTGGGATTTGATACAGCTTAAACCTGGGAGAGGGTGCACAATAAGCCGGATGGCTGAGAGGCAACTACCAGGCCTAGGAAACCTGGCCCTCTGTTACAAAAAAAAGGGAATGAAGGCTGCATCACTCATCATCAGATATTTCATTATCAAATTTGCCACTATTGACATCACTATTGCTATTCAGGTTTATCACGATAGGCTCGATGATAATATATTTCCATGGAACACTGCTGCTGAAAGTCAAGTTTCTTGGGGATATCGTGCATGTCTTACACATTTTTGAACGCTTTTCCCTTGTTATATTATTTGTTATTTGCTAGACCTGTACTATCTAATTAACATTTTTATAGTTATGATTTCAAGTGTTACTATTTTTTATTCTAGTTGTTTTTCAAGTGCAATTGAAGTGTGATTTTAAATTATGTAATTCCATCTTTTATAGAGTTCCACTATTGGTTTAGTAACATTAGATGAAATGAAAGCTAAGCAAGAAAATATAGTGAAAGAACGTGAAAGGAAATTAGCGCAGAAGCAACTAGAGAAAGAAAGAGAACAGCAAAGACAACTTGAAGCCAAACAAGCCGAAAAAAATAGACAGAAAAAACAGGTGTGTACAAAATTGATTACATATACATTTTTTTAATAGCTTAAAAGATACAAATTAATATTTAACTTGTTTTGTTTTAAGCATGATTTATACAAAACATTCTTGATCGTTTAACCTTACTACCAACGATTAAGTTTTTCTACATAAGTTCATTGTAAACTTGTTAACAGTATTATGTCTAGTTTTTTTAATGTTTTAAGTTATGTAGTGTTTAACTGACAAATTACTCAGAAGTATATCTATTGTTTTTAGTATGCTGACAATGCGTATTTGTTATAAAAAGATCAATGGCACTAAAATTCTTTATTCTTAATTGAATGCATTCTTAGTTAAATGCATCTACCGCCTTATTACTTAGTCAATTGGTTTGAAATGGATGTGTTTTTATAATTTTTGTAGAAAACCAAATTACCAATATTTTGAGCTAATCAAATATACTCTTGGCCAATTAAGTATTTTGATAAAATTAGTTCAAATTATCATTGTTTTGTAACACAAATATACTATGTCCTGCTGGAAAATAAACACAGAATTAAATTTTTATCAATATATCAAACCTTAGTTGGCATTACCTACAGTACTTTATGAATTGGAAAATAATGAGTCAATTCTTTTAGTCTGTGCATAAAAGATTATTTTACACCTTAGTTATTTCTTTGTATCATAATTCCTTGTTAACTGTAATAGCAGATTTACTAAATTCTGATTAGTTGTTTAGATCCAAGCTCTATCCTTTGATGTGGATGGAAGCGAGGAGGAAGAGGAGGATGATGAAGAGGATAAGGATTCTGACAAAGAGGAATTTCCAGTGTTGAAGAAAATTAGGAAAAATCCTGATGTAGATACAAGTTTTCTACCCGATAGAGAAAGGGAGGAAGAAGAGAATCGGCTCAGAGAAGAACTGAGACAAGTACGTTTTTCGAAAACAGATTACAAATTTTAGCTTTATACAGGTCTAATATAAAATTGATAAGAAGAATTTTTATACTTATCAGATATTATTACTTTACCTAAATTGAATTGAATATGTCTGTATTCAATATTTAAATACATCATGTGGTACATACAAATTTTGTAGAAGAGGTAGTATATAAAACAATTAATAGTATTATTAATTGTAGGTATTCATAGAGTTAACAATGCAAAACTATAGTTTATTTGATATGTAATCAATATCAATGTTTTATCATTTAATAAAATCAGATAACTAAATAAATTACATATTACGTTATTATGTACTTGTGTATCTTTTTACTAAAAACATTTTTGGAAAGAATAAAATTAACAAGGTAGTTATTAAGTTTTTTTTAATTATATAAATTTATATATTAATTTAAACAAACTCTCCAATAATATAAGTTTTTATTTTTGTGATTTTATTTTAATTTTAGTTATGTGTAATTTTATTTAGGTAGTACAAATTATATTTATGTTATTATTACTTTTATTCAGTTATGTGGGTCCGAAGATGTTCTCATTGAGTACGAAAGGCCTCACAAAAATAAAAACTTATATTATTGGAGAGTTTGTTTAAATTAACACTTTTACGGTATCATGAAATTACAATCACTTACAGTATCATCCGGTCTCACAGACCTGAGGGACGTTTTTTGCTGTTTTGGGCTATTCTTGTTTTTTAGTTCAGATTTAAACACAAAATATATTTACAGTTATTCCCCGTTGATAACAAAACTACAATTAATATTTTTTTTTTAATTTTTATAATTGCAAAAAATTATAAAATTAATAAATTTGGGGAATTTAGGATGGAAAATAATATTCTAGAATACTGGTATAGTATAAAGCTGTATTTACAAGTATCAGAAATACACATACATTTTTACCAAAGCAATTAAAACTTAAAAAAGGCATAAGCACATGCAAAAAAAGTATCCACAGATTTTAGATATTCTGAACACATGAATTGCACAACTTTCTGCTGCACTCCAACCAGATGGGTTGTCCGCATTTGATACATTTGTAATTGGTTTTTCTTTCCTTAGCAGCTGGGCACTTGGAACATGTCTTCCGTTTTTCCAGTTTGTCACTAGGAACACATTCATTAGGATTTGCAGCTTCTGTTTCTCCAACATACTCCGTGATGACGCGTCTAATGTCTCTTGGCAAATTTTGAATTTCTAGGCGTCTTGTCATCTGAGGCTATACGTTTTAAGGTCAGACGTTTTATTGTAATGAGTGGATTGTTACCTAAGGCTCTTGCTCTTGCAGTAGGCCCGGGTAATGGTCCCCTCAAAATGTTATGTTGAGGTGTTCTGCACTGCTTGGGTGGCTCCTTTCTGCACCATACACTACAATCTTTCCCCCAAAAAAGTCATCTTCAGATTCCTGAACCAAATAATTTTCGACACTATAGTGGATGTCATCTTCATCTTCCAGTTGGAGTTCATCAACAGTAAAACTATCATCACTTTCACTTTGATTTAGTTCGTTATCAGTCACTACATAGTTTGGATCTTCATCCGAATCGTCAACAGGTTCATCGTAACTATCATCCCCTTCAACGTTATGTACAAGTTGTAAAAGTCGCTCGTTAATTCTTCCATCGTTCACTCTTAAAATTTCACTCATGATTATAACAAGTTATAATAAAACATAAAAACTAATATATACAAACACGTAATAATTATTCACACTTTAACCGTATCACCCGGTATGACAGACCGGTAGAATAGTTACAGTAACCGTATCGTCCGGTACAGTAGACCGTAGCGCTCACAAAATAACTGGACTGATTCAAGGTCAAACGCCCTAGACAAACTAAAACCAATCAAGAACGGCTCAGGAGAGACCGGTTGACAGCTACTGAGCGTGGAGGGGGCAACCGAACACCAGTAGTGCCAATTTCAGAAACATGAAATGCCCCTCCGGTCTCACAGACCGGTGATACGGTAAAAGTGTTAATATATAATTTCCAATAAGAAAAGAGCTTCAAGAATGTATATAAATTTATTTAAAATTTTAAACCTAAAGATAACTAAATAAAAAAATGTTTTCCCGAACAGATCTTTTTGAAAAATTTAACTTTGTTCTGTTCCAATGTTATTTTTGGTAAAGAGTTTTATAGTTAATTTAGAGAGGTCAGTATTGTAAACTGTATCACAAAATCACATTTACATACAAAGTCTCATTTATATTTAACTCTAGAAAAATGAGGTTGACGGAAAGTCTTCATTATTATTCTGATTGCATAGTTACACTTATTTTTGGCTCTATTCAAAATAATACCATAAGTTAAATGAATTTATATCGAGGAATAGGAATAGTAAATCAATTTGTCATTTTAAATTGGAATGCAGTAAAACCCCAGTTAACCGAAATAAAGGGGGTCAGCCATTTTGGATAACCAATTTTTCAGTTAACCTAATTACATTTAAATAATAACTTATTGGAATAGATTTGTAAGGGAAATGAATTGATTTGTGTAAGTTATATTTTGTGTATGGTACCATAAGTGGGAAAGATGAATAATAGCAGTAGGTGATTTATCTTAAGGACAAGTTATTCGTTGCAAAGGAACACCGTTGCAAATACCCAAAGAAACATTATGAAAAATAATCAAATAATTTATTACACAATGAACCAGGCTCTTAAAAATTCACTGTTACTTTTGTTAAATTTAAAAAATGTCACATTTATTTCAAATACTTTCAAAGTGTTGAATATTTGTGTCTTACCATCTTAAAATAAATAAAAGAATTGTTATGCATTTATTTTTTTATATTACTAGAATTTGTGCAGTAATATGAGAGTGTAAAAATGTGTTGTTCTTGGTTTTAAATGTATAAAAATGCATTGTATAAAAGCATTTTTAATGTTTAGGAATGGGCAGCCAAACAGTCGACATTGAAGGAAGAAGAGATTGACATCACATTCAGCTACTGGGATGGTTCAGGACATAGAAAAACTGTCAGAATGAAGAAAGGTATATTTATCTTAGGGTTGGTGAGCTCATTTAGTGGAAAATATGTCAACCAAGCCTGTATAATCTGATAATCTGAAACCATCTAATTTATAGTAGAATCTGCAAAACCCTTTTTAGTATTATGGGTTTTCGGAATTTCCATACCAAAAAGGCCAGCCAGTTTTTACCTAAATTAAATTGTTTATAAATAGAATTGTATCTTCAGGACAAATAGAGTTATTCAAATGATTTTCATAAACTAAGGGATAATAAAAATTAAATACCTTGGTTTTTGCAGCAAGTAATCTTTACTGAACAACAATTTTGTAATAAAATTCATATTTTATTTTACACATAGTTGGAAGACAGAAAATGTTGGAATCAGATTGCATAAACATCTACAGGATAGTTTTAGGAAATTGCTAGTTATTTTAAAAAAATTTTGGGCAGGATATTTAATAAATTGATGATGAATTCACTGTTATTTTCTATGACAATAATTACACTTGTGGGCTTTATATACTCAATTATTCCTTTTACAATATGAATACTGCCACTAGCATACAATTTGATATTTGATATTTTTGATTATATATTTGTCATCATTGAGCTTAATCATTGGCTCAGCCGTACCAACAAATTAGCATTCAGCTTTCCTGATTTGGACCAACCCAAGCGCAGTAATAGTTGGACAAAAGAACTGGTACGATTAAGGCTCAACTCAGAATCGAACCTGCTATCCTCAAGAATACTTGCCAAAAGATTACATTTCAATATACCTACCATCTGACAATTTACTTAATACTAAAAACTAGTTCTTTTTAAATTTTCTTATAAAATCAAATCCACAAAATTGTAAAAATTAAAACAAATGTAGCCCAAAACGCTACAGTTCTGAAACACTCAGTATATATGACTAAAAATATTAACCAAACTGGTGTCAGTACTTATGGTGTATTTTGAAACAAAGTTCAGGATGTGATATGTTTGACTATGATTTGGTATTATTGTTGGTTCAATACTTACACTACATCCAACTATTTCCATGAACTTAGAAGTTATTAATGAGTTAATGAGCCTTTTAAAAACTGTTTCTTTTTTTTGACAACAAACGTATTTGAGATAATAATCATAATGCATTTCATTTCCAGTATACTGATGAGGTATGACATGTTGCAGGTAACTCAGTGTATCAGTTTCTACAGAGATGTCTGGAGCTACTGCGAAAAGAGTTTAGTGAACTGAAGACGGTCACTGCTGATCAACTCATGTACGTCAAGGAGGACTTGATTCTTCCTCATCATTACACCTTTTATGACTTTATTGTAACAAAGGTCAGTTTTAGCTTAACTCTCTTTGTCCATTTAAGATTATTTTCATTTTCTTCTTTAAATACGTTTGATAGTTTAATTTAAAATTCAGTTCAAACTATCTTATGAGTCTTCTACTTAGAATAATGTACGTAGCCAATGTTTCATAATTAGTGCTATCAGTACATAACAAATTTTGCCATTTGTTTCTTTTATCAGAATGACAAAATACAATGTACAAATATTTTGATAAGGAATTCAAGTTTTATTTAGTAAACACTTGATAATTTAAATTTAATTTAAATTTATTAACACTTTCCACTCAAATTTATTTGGCTCTGACATTCAGTTGTAACTTGCATTTATTTTTACTGAAAAATCAGATTTTTAAATAAAACATTTTTATGCACTTATTTTGACTGCTGCAAATTCTTTACTGATAGATTCTGTTTAGGCATTATATTGAGAACAATTCATTAAACTAAAAGAGAATCAGAAGCAGAGAATTAATTTTTATTTGCTGTTGGGTGTAAACTAAAACTTTTGAAAAAGGTTTTTGTAAAAATCACAAACATAAACATTTTGGATTTTATGTATTTATAATTTGAGGTATTTTGTATTAAGTTTTGTGTGACAGCATAACTATGTGAAATTGTAAATAACGTCATATCAGGTTTTACTTATGTTTCTAACTTATAACCAAATTTAATTAAATTAAAAAATGTAATTTAATTAAATCTCTTGAAATTGTTTTAAGAAAATTGTAAAAAAGCTATTGATTAATATCAGCCCATATGTATTTATGCTTTTTATTTTCAGTCAGTGATTTTTATGCTGTAATTGGATAGACACTTGTTATTAGGCCTAGGCAATGTATATCATAGATGATAGTTTATGGTAAATTTGTTTCTGACACTGATATACATTGTAAAGATGTTCTGACAATAAAGAATTTGAATTTAAAATAAATACTGCACCTTAATTCACTAAAAAACATGTAGATTGACATTGCAAATGAACTCACTATTGAGAAGGAATTAAATACTAACACAAATTACCAACCGAAAACACAGCACAGCATTCACAACAGCAGTGTTGTCAGCTGCTCAAAGAGTTTTTACAAAAATTTCACACAATTTCAAAGCTGAAAAAGTATATATTCTTAGCCCGTTTTGTAATGTCAAGCATGAAACCGTTTTGGTAAAGTTTTATAATTACATTTACAAGTTACAAGATTAATAACAACATACTATAATAATGCTGTATAATTGTCAAAAAGCAAATGATGCACAATGTTGTCGAGTGGCAACATTCGAATGGAGTAAGTTTGTGAGTAAAGCTACCATTTATAGGTTCATTTATTTCCTTGATACACTTAAATATAAGCGTTACAAATAGATATGTCCTACCTGGATAGAATCTGCTCCCAATCACACAACTAAGGTTATTCAGCTCTTTGAAAGAAATCTCCATTTTCAAATATTATTTTCTAACATTAGAAGGCCATTAAACAATTGGTTTTAGGTCCCATACTTGAATAACGAGACATTTCTAATTACACTGATATAAATGTAAAGAGCCTTCAGATAAATGCCCATCTTAGCAACAGGTCCCATATCTGCATGGTGGCGAGATGTTCCCAATGATGTTGACCATTAACCTCAGTATAGTTCTTTGGAGAAAATCTCCATATTCTCATGTTATTTTTTGTCACTGCATTAGACGGCCATGCATTACTCGATTGGGTTCGTTCTATAAAACTTAGTTGTATGGCAGATTGGGGTTTGATCACACATTTGTGGTGATGCGTAAAGGTGTGTTGTGTTCTGACACAGTATTATACCAACTTTCTAGTGACACATTGAAGTTTCGTAGTTACGGTGGAAAGGGTTGATTCAATGCTAATGTTGAGTTTACCTACATTTCACCTTCCGCATAGTGCAGCATATGAAATCTGACACTCTCACAGACCTGGCTCCTAGAATATGGAGTCCATGTCAAATACATACTGTAATCTCACTCAGATTGTAGTAAAAATATGTAATAGTGATTTTATAGATATGAACATACTTGTAAATTTGAAAATAAATGTGAGCGCATGGTTAGTATGTTATTTATGTGTCTACTAATTATCTAATTGTCCATTTCTTACATTTAGCATTTTTTGTTCTGATTTTACAAGTATTTCTTTTATATAAAAATAATCATTACTCCTTTTTTTAGTACAATTTGGATGGTATTATGAATCTGTTTTAATTTAGGTATTATTTTTTTAGTTCATTTCTAAATAAGTGTTTATATATTGGAGGTAGATCAGAATCAATTTACAAAGGCAACCTGAAATAAATTGTATAATGTTAATTTTTTCAAGTTGATATATTTTTTAGATTGTATACAATTTGTGTCAGATATTTTGTACTTACCCATCATAATTACATGGTTAATATAAACTGTACCTATACAACACTTTTCTTAAATTATTTTGTATTCTATGAACAGGGTTCCCACTCAATCTAAATACTCAAATTCACGGCTAATTCACGGTTTTCACGGTTAAAAAAATTAAAATTCAAGGTCGGAAAGTTTTCATAAACAACGTTACCGGTACAAACAAAATCGTGTTGGAGAGGGGCGAAGTTGAGACGTAAACACTACAGACGCGGCGGCAGAGCGGTAAAAATACAATATAAAACTTCTTCCCATTTGACTAACGATGTCATTGGTCGTGCAGGAATTGACGGAAAACGTCTAAAAGAACGAAATAACAATAGGCTTCGGTTACGACGCAAGCAATGAGCGGCGAGCGCCCGATTTTATGTGCGATTTGCTACATAATGAATATAACAAGGCATATTATTTTTACAAAAACATCATCATAACAGTCATCAAAGCAATGACAAAGACAAATTTCAATATAATTAGCATGCACATAGCTCATAATTTTCTTTAACTTACAAGTTTGTTGAAATCTGAAGAGAACTTTGTTGACACACACAGGTTAGACAAGATGCAGGGTGACAGGATTCGTACGTTGGCTAAGGCTAACTCGTTTGAGTCCATGAAGTACACTTGCGTGATTATTAAATTATTTTCTTGTTTAACACATTATTATTATTTCGATCAATTTCTTCCACAGATAAATTTTCACATAATCACAGGTTCACATTTTAATTAGTACATAAGAAAAGGCAATTTTATTGAAATTAAAATAACATATAAACGTTAAATGTATATAAAAATTATATACAACTTGTTATAAGAAAAGTTATTTTGGTACCAGTTTATACAAAAAAAAATTATATTTGTACACATAAATAAAGAAATTGATAAAAATGTCTAGAATAAAAGTGAATTTACGATTTGCACTTTTTGCTAAGTTCCTGTATCTTAATCGTCTAACTCAGCTGCCCTTTTCCTGGCGTCGGACAAAAACCTGGAATTTTTGTGCTTCCAATTCTTTTTTTTCTATTGCAGCTTGCTTCCTCTCTTTCTCAGAATTAATTTTGTCTTTCATTTCTTCTCGTTGTTTTGCCAAGTGATCCGAGTAGTGGGCGTGGGAATTTTTTGGCAGCATGAAACAATTCTGTAGTGATTTCCATTGCCTCCAATCCTCCTGCTGCTGATACGCCGTCACAAAACTTTTCTCAACGCGACTAAACTCTCCTCCTTCAAGTTTTCAACTATACACTGTTTGTTGACAGAGAAGCCTCTTTCAACAGAAGAATTTCCGTGAGAAAGTGTCAGAATGAGTTGAATGAAAAGCTTTTTAAATCTTTATATCAATTCTCACAATAAGAATAATATTGGAGTGCCGAGCTGGGGAAACAAATCTTTCATGTTGAGACATGAAACCAGCTGTTGTCCGAGGATGGGGGAGTGGAGTACACATATACCCCTCCCCTTCCACTCTCATTGACAGTAGACAACAAAGGTTATTTTTACCATAACATCGCTGCACCACATTACAATAAATGAACCTTGTACGATATATTTTTCATCTGCATGAAATGATTAATAGCGTTAACGTAGTCGTATGGAACCCGACAAAATTATACTTGGACCGACTTCCTCGATTTGTAGTTTTGTAGTAATAAAGCTTAACACTACAAAGTTACTTGACGTTTGTTGTTTCCTGGTTAGAAAAAATGCAATGGTTTTTTTTCTAACGTTTTATAACATGACGTTTCATTTGTAATATTTTACTAATATACATTATACAATTTAAACACACATTCACCATAAAAGATTTAAACCGTGTACACTCGTAATATCCATGCAGCTTAGGAATCATAAAAAATATTATTGATAAGGAAAACGCATATCACTACCGTTTAATATCTAAAGAGATGAAAAATAAAAATTGTTTTCTCAAACGACCTTACTGGTAATTAAAACAGGTATATAGGCCTATAAAGTTATGGTCTCGCTGCGTTAATTGATATGTGTCGTGTAGGTTCTGCTCCGTCACATTATATATACTATTTTATTTACGCAAGACCCTAAATTAATTCAATTTATTGTCCACCATAAATTAAAATTTTTTATAATTAATACATTGTGTTAACAGTCATTACACACAACGATATAGATATCGTACTGAATAGCATTTTTCTCATTAATATTTAAATAAAATAAGGGATTTAATAGAATGAAATTAAGTTTAAAATGTAATTTAAATTCCTTACATTAGATTAAGGATTTGTATACTTTTTTTTATTTTATGAAAACAATAATAGACTATATCTGATACAATAAAACTCTAATACGAAAAGTGTTTACATTAAACGACAATCTATCAAGTAATTAAATTGTGTTATTAATCTCGCGTTCAATCCGAGAATGCCTTGTTTACAGCCGTGTGTAGCGTAGCCAAGGCCCGGAACCTGGCGACAGACAAAGACAGGCCTCACGTGATTTGAGCCGGAAGCGTCATCTCCCACCGGCCCTTCCTTTTCCTCATTTGTTTATAAACCATATTATCAGTACAATCGCTCAGATAGCAGCACCTGTCAAACTTCGTGGTCTATCCCCTACATTGCGTGCTACTTTTTACTTTGCAATAGTGAAGGTCAACTTTCCCATATGATCGTCTGACGACGACCCGTGTTGATTTTATTTATTCAAAAGTTGTAGAGATTTTCACGGTATGTAAACAAAATTCACGGCTTATTTAAGGTTTTTTCACGGTGAACGAAATTCACGGCTTATTCCCGGTTTCACGGTTTTCACGGTCGGGTGGGGACCCTGTATGAATCAGTTAACATGTTTAATTGTATCTAATTTTATAATTAAATAGCAATTACATCTTTAGCAATTTCTTTTATTTAAATATTAGCAATTGATTTTTTTGAGATTTCCTAATTAGGCCTATAATAATAAAAGTGTATTGATAATTAGATGCTCTTGTGAAGGAATTTGACACGATTCACTAATATTTGTTTATATTTCTAATAGTGTGCATTTAGCAGCACACTTAAGAGTCTATATTGACCGTTTAGTATCTTCTTGCTTATTATTAAGATAGGAAGTAAACCAGTTTAGTTCTTTTTTTGTTTGTTTAACAATAGCGCATGGGATACACCGTCACATGATAAATCAAGGAAAATACCTATAACTTTTTTTTTGGCACTAACTAAATTTATGTTTTCAATGAATTCTATACTACCTGTAACAGTCGATTTGCCTGACAAAGCCCCATTCTGTTCTTCATCTAATAATTTATTTGATTCTAAAAATTTAAGTAATTGATTATAAATAATATGTTTGAAGATTTTTGAGGAGGGTAGAATCGACACTGGTCTATAACAAGAAACTTCTTTCAAATCATCTTTTTCAAAGATTGGGATGACTTTTTGATATTTTTATTTTTGTGGTAAAAGTTATAAATCCAGTACTCAACTTCAGAAAATCGTTTTTCTGATCTCACACTACTATTGTCATCTCCATTTCCTCATAACAAGTGTATAATAATAGATTATTTGATTAAGGCTTTTGGCGATTCTTTAAAAAAGGCTTACAGAGTACACTTGAAAACAAGGTTATAATATTTAAATTTACATTGATTAATGGTATGTATTATAACTCAAGTAAAATAACAAAAGATATTTTATTTATGTATAAATATTTTTTAGGCTCGAGGAAAGAGTGGGCCCCTATTTACATTTGATGTTCATGATGACATCAGAATGGTGAGTGATGCCAGTGTGGAGAAAGAAGAATCACATGCAGGCAAAGTGTTACTGCGCAGTTGGTATGAACGGAATAAACATATTTTTCCTGCCAGCCGCTGGGAACCTTACGACCCTACCAAGACTTATGAGAAGTACACAATCAAAGATAAAGCTGCTAAAAAATAATAAATGATTATTAATTACTGCTGATTTGAGTAAATCTTTCTTTCCTTATTATAATATTGGTAGGCCTTTAGTTGAAATTTTTAAGCATATCCAATTATAAATTAAATGGTGTGGTTAATTTTCATAATCTTCATTACTTGAATGGAGTCCTAATGTATTGTAAAAATTCTTAAATTTCATTAATTTGGTGTCTAGCAAATTAATTTTAAGAGCAAAATATGCTTTTAAAAACATTTGTCAGCAATATGATAAATAAGTGAAAGGGTACACAAAACATTTTATTACGGTTCCTAAAGTTTATTTTATATATACTGAATACTTCTAAAACTATGTATGTTGATTGTAGCAAGACATTCAAATAAAGTATAAAAAGCACTGGATTCAAGTTTGAGCCCCAAAGCACACCTACAAAATAAGTGCATATCCGGTACAATAGAATTCCTCTTTATCCCAATTGCTGTAAGTGTCTGTGTAGGGTAACAAAGGCTTTTGTCATATAATAAAAATGCATAATTGTTTCCCACTACTTCCAGATTGTCATAGACATTTCCCAAAAGATCAAATACTACATCAACAATAGAACTACCATTTCTAAAAATGTACTGATGATTGTTGAGTATCTGCTTTTCCACCAAGTAGGATTAATCTCTTCTGGAATATTATTTCAAATACACTGTGTACAGTGACAGAACTGTACTGCTTAACTTGGCCTTTCTCATTATTTTTATGCACAGGAATTACTTTAGAAGTGTTTATACTGTTTGAAAAACATCCAATCTCAAAAGATTTTATTAATAAGTATAGCAAATAGGTGGGCTACAATATCTTTACATACATCTAATATACAGCATAGAACTTCATCCATATCACCAATTCTCCTAGAACAAACTAAACTTCTTTCTCATCAGTAGGCCACAATTCAAAGTCTTCAAGCGATGCAGCCCGATTTAAATCCTGGTGCATCTCAAATTTACATACTTGGTTCAGATATCTTAAAATTTCTTCAACAAAATAATTTTTTGGAAAGCCACTAGTGTGGCCAAAACTTGTCACTCGCTCAGGTGGTTATCCTCTCAGCTCGTTGGGCCATGCGTATTGGTTGGTTGGGTTCTGCATCACCACTAAGCACTTGTGTAGTGATGTACATCACTTTGACTCGGATTTAAATGGCAGTATTTGACCTTCGGTTCTTTAAATTAAAGATTCTCAAATAATTTACATAGTTTATTCACTTCAAGGTTGAAACTATATTGATTTGATTATTTACTTTTAACCAAATTAAGTAAATATATCATTTAAGTTATAGATTGATCAGTTTTAAAAGTATTTTTATTTGCAGATTAAATTTGTCCCCATCAAATGCACTAGTATTTTAATAAATTGATGGGATACACTAAAGCAGCTACAGTGATACTGGCATAACACCTTTTTCACAATCCATCAATAGATTGTGTGTGTACTAATGTAGAAGATGAAACAATAACAGTGGAAGTTTTGGATGAGGGGATCTCTGACCATACGGCACAGCTCTGTACGCTACACCACCAGCAGGTAAAACCAACAGCCCAGATGACTGAAAAAACGGACAATTTTCTGAAAAGGAACATGAGGGACATTAAAATAAAACTACAACAAGAATCATGGGAAGATCTGATTACTGCTATAGATGCAGACACAGCCTACAATTTGTTTAGTAACACCTTGGGAATGATAATAAATTCTGCTTGCCCACTAAAAAAATCTAGAGTAAAAGGAAAAAGGAGAAATAAAATAACAGATGCTGAGGCTGAAAGACTACGTAAAGTTTTTTACAAGCACAGATTGTATACAACACTACTGGTCAATTGATTCATAAGCAAGACACTGCCTCTAAAAAGAAAGCCTATGATTTAAGACTTAAAGAGTTAAGGCGTAAAGAAGTAACAGACAAAATTCTTCATGCAGAAAAAATAAGTCAAAAGCCTTATGGGCAGTAGTAAATAATGAAAGGAAAACAAAAATATCACATAGTCCGAAGGAATTAATGGATCCGGTATTAGGGAAAATTACTGACTCTACCCAGATCGCTGATTACCTAAATTCTAGGTTTGTTACAGCAGCAGACAAGGCTCTAGAGGCTAATCCAAAACCACCCCTAACTTGTACCTGCTCAGAATAATGTTCCACCCTTAACACTCTTTCCTACCACTTCAGACGAAGTAATAAAGATCATATCTTCTTTAAAAACAAAATGTTCTTATGGAATTGACTTGGTATCTTCGAAGCTGCTGAAATTTTGTGTAATGGAACTGACGGACCCAATAACTCTACTGATAAACCGATCATTCGCAGAAGGGAGGTTTTCCAACAAGGCTTAAATTGGCGAAGGTTATTCCCCTTTTCAAGCAGGGTAGCACCCTTGATGCTAGTAATTATCGACCAATATCGCTGATATCAACAATATCTAAAGTTTTTGAAAAGGTGGCCCTGACTCGTCTTGTTACTCACCTCCTGGAAAATAATTTACTAACTAGTCAGCAACATGGTTTTATCAAAGGACGTTTCTACATCAACCGCTATAGTTAGTCTAATAGAACACATTATTGATCAACTTGAAAATGGCAATACCTGTGCAATCTGTTTTTATTAGACTTTAGTAAAGCATTTGACAGCCTTGATCATAAACAACTCCTAACAAAACTGAAAGCTCTTGGAATTTCTGGAATTTCAGCGAGTTGGTTTGACAGCTATTTGACTGATAGACAACAACTGGTTCAGCTGGTTCATTCGGACAATGGTATGACTCGTTTCGGTGAGATCTAGCCTGCTAAACAAACTCGAGAGGCGTACCTCAAGGCTCTGTATTGGGGCTGTTTTATTTGTACTTTTTACAAAATGACCTGCCTAAGTATCTGCAAGAATTTGCTACCACTATTATGTACGCGGATGATACTGTGCTTTTATTAAGTAACAAGGAAACAGAGCCACTTGAAGTGTCAACGTACATAGCACTGAATGTAGCCACTCAGTACTGCCATCAGAACAGCCTGGTACTAAATGAAAACAAAATCGCAACATTTAATAATGGGAAGACGAAAGGTTGAAGCGGGGGGGAACTCTACCTAACATAGATTAGAGTAGAAGCTGCCAAGTATCTAGGTGTTATAATTGACACAAGTCTTAATTGGACCTCTCATGTTGACAGTCTCTGCAGGAAGCTAAGTTCTGGACTTTATGTAATCCGAAGAATAAAGACAATTAGTGATGTGCAGACGGCAAAAACTGCTTATTATGCACTTTTTGAAACACATCTTCGGTATGGTATTTTAGTTTGGGGTATATCTAGTTCGTCAAATATACAAAAGAACCCTAATCTTACAAAAGAAGTGCATACGAACACTAGCTGGGTTGCAGTCTAGAGACAGTTGTAGAGCTGCTTTTGTTGATCACTCAATTCTAACTGTAGTATCACTCTATATACTCAGTGTAAATAACTTATGCCCATGAGAATAACTTCACCCGTGGCCGTGACGTACACCAACACAACACTCGCTATGCTGCAGACTTCGCTCTTCCCCAACACCATTCCTGCTCAATTTGAAGAAAAGCCATCCTATATGGGAGCGAAGTTGTTCAACTGCCTGCCTGCTGACATCAAGTCCCAAGAAAACATAAAGAAAACATTAAAGACCTGGCTGTTGAAACACCCATTCTATTCCATAAATGAATTTTTATCTTGGAGAACTTTTGACATAAACATGTAATAATATTGACACAACTAATATTTGTTCTTATAATGTGATGTTATATTTTTGACGCTAATGCCATTCTCTATGATTGTTGCAAATAAAGTACATTGTCTATTGTCTTGTATAAAAACAATTCTTACTATGAATTTTTACTACGGTATGTGCTGAAAATAGAAAAATATTACTTTAGTTACTTATTTGGCTGAGAATGGCAGCACTTTCCAGCCACAACTGGTTAAGTATTGAACTGCTCTATACAGTTGAGCACATTGAGTGGTCCGCCGAGCTGAGGGATTAGACGTGGTCACAAAATCAATGACTTGATGTAGAGAACAGCCATGGCCACTTTAGTGGCCTGACCATCTGGGAGTGCAGTCATATAATTTAATGATGATGGCAAAGTGTTATGATCCATATCTGAACATATCATGCAGGTCTAGGCATAGTACCAAATCGAGGATAGCAGTAAACGTTCAAATAAAACTAAGTTGGACTTGTTATTTTTTTTCCTCTCCTCAATTTTTCTCTTTATTTTGCTAGTGGTGACTATGAACCCCTTATAACAGAAAACTATGGTGTGATAAGAAGGGTGGTGATGAATAAATGTAGTATGCTCTACTTTGTAAATCCGTAACAAAATAATCCTGTTCAGTGTTAGGTATTTCCATAGATCTTGTAGCTTTTTAAACATTACTTCGAGTTTTATTTGAATAATAAGATATCATAAAAACACTCTTTGACTCATGTTTCCTTAAAATTATCTACATTAAAGTCACCATAGAAAACTAATGGTAATTAACAGTATAATGATTTTATAGTACTTAAAGCATCTTCTTAGAGTTAGGTAGTCTGTATATGTTAATTAAAACCACAAATTTAACATCAAAAGGATATGATAGGAAAAATGACAACAAATAAGAACAAAATATTTCATCAAGTTATATTTATTAAAAAGGAAACATGTTATCTAAACATGTCATTGCTTTACAACTGTGGTAATAACATAAAACTAAACTAGCTCATATACAATCTCAATTGTATCACGGTTTGTCTATACATACATAATTGTAGTAAAAGTTTAAAAGAAATGACAGTGTTAGCACTTACATCTACCATTCAGCAAAACTCAGTAACAAAATATAAGAATAAACAAAACATTTAGGAACAAATTGTTTTGTGATCGTATTACAATACCATATTACCTGTCAGTCTTTACAATATATTATTTCATAGATGAATCTCAAACAATTGATAATTTTACCCCTGTAAATTTAAAAAAATCTAAGTACCAGCCAATTTTTATTGTATTTGGTTGAATTTTTAAGAGCTGAAATGGAAAATGTCCATCGAAGGAGGTGCCGGAATTTCACCAGGATCTTCATCCTCCAATCTGAAACAAAGCAAATAGCTGAACTCAAATAACTGTAATAAAGATCTGTACTTAATACCTGTAATATGAAAAGTTAATGCATGTAACGGTACCAATGGTTGTAGCTGATACTCAATGGCAACACAATAAATAACTGCAGTTTTTAAACAGCAAACATGGTTTACCAATTTTTACATGGTTTGGAGATGAAGATTTTTTTTCTAGAAAGTAGGCATTGAAACATTTTTTAGAAAAAAATTGTTCACAATCAGACAACTTAAATAAAAAAGGGATCTTGGTACCCCTAAAGAGGTTTTGGACATAGTCAATACACTCTTGATGATCTATTTCATGCTTACATATTTGCACAGTTTTGTTTTGTGAAACTAGTACAATTTCAAAAAACAGGAGTCTGATAGTAAAATGTGCAATTGGAGGTCACTAATTTTGTTTTCTTAAAAATCAGTAATTTTTAAAATTTTTTCACACTTATATATAAATAAAACAAACCATTTTAAGATAAGATATATATTACATATTACTGAACTAGCCTTTAAAAATCCAATAAAATCAAATAATCCCTTATCACCTACATTCACACGCCTGCACTGACATCAATCTTTGAAATTGAATTCAGGATACTGGTTTTTACCCACTCATCCATAAATATTTCACTCTTTAAGGACTAATGACATTTTGGACACTACTTTACATGACGTGTAAGAGAAGATTATTAGAACTAAACAATATCCCAAACAACAAAAGAACATTGATCTTATTTTTAAATGAAACAACAAAAATATTTTTAATGGTTAAAGTCATAACAATAACTATGGGGACCATCTACATAAATCTTGGTAATAATAACTAAATGCACTTCTAAATGCAAAACTGCAGATGTCATAGTTTAGATACAGTTTGCTACTGCTCCCTTCCACAAGTACATACTACAACTGCTCAAAAATTATCAACAAGATGGATATGAATCTAGAATCTTGCATGAGCCAACCTTGAACCTTCAGGCATGTGTGAATTTCTTCTCAGCTAAGGATAGCTTCAGTCACTGCACTGGCTGGTAGCATTTGAGTGAGGTTTAGTGATCTCGTCAGTTCTTCTTTTGGAAGGATAATAACAGAAAGATTAACACGTTCAATGCGGGCCCCGCGGGTAAGCGGTGGCGTTGCCATAGTCTCGACTATTGCTCAGTGTGAGCCCAGCTCTCAGCCGGGACGGTTCGTATTCGTTGAGCGTGGCGTGTGGTTCCGAGTTGACCTTGACTTGTACTTTGTTTCTGTTTCCCGCGTTTTTAGCATGTGCAAGTTGATGCATTCTTAGTGAGTTGTTTATTTATGTGTAGTGAAATTGTACTATTGTATTATACAAGTTTTATATTGCATTTCACCATGTCTGCCAACCGTGCTACAGAAAATAGTTGCTACTGACATGAAGCATCAGATGTGGATAGTGAATCCAGTGGAAACACTGCTGTTGACAGTTCGGATAGTGATAGTGAATATATTGTAATAAACCCTTCATGGGCTAATAATACAAATGGACTAAGACAGATCCCTTTCAACCGGAAACAATAGATTGCTAGTAGATGTACCAGGTAATGGTATCACCGATTGACTGGTTTTTTATGTTGATGGACGATCCATTCCTTGAAAAAGTGTGCATTGAAACAAACAAATATGCTCTAGAACTATTTTGTGGACCAACAACAACTACACAATCTCATGTCACAAGATGGAAGGACATTGAAGTGGCAGAATTAAAAACCTTTCTAGGCCTACTTTTGCATACTGGCTCAATTCGTCTCAACCGACTCCCCAGGACTACTGAAAACAAATAGATTGTACAATTTGCCACTTTTTAGAGAGTATATGAGCCGAGATTGGGTTCCTCCTCATACTCAGATGCTTTACATTTTTCATCAGAAAATGGAAACGAAACTGATCGTTTTAGCAAAGGTGAAACTAATTGTTGACCACTTCAACAACAAGATGGATGAGGTGTACTATCCATGTAAAGAGTTGTCACTGGACGAAGCCATGGTTGTTGTGGCAAGGAACATTGGTGTTTCGCCAATATATAAAAGGCAAACGCCATAAGTATGGAGTGAAGTTATACTCTCTTACTGAGCCTTTTGGACTGACATTGAGATTTTTAATCTACTATGGTAAAGACGGAGATTTGTCTGGTAAAGGTCACTCATCTAAGGTAGTGTTGAAACTCATGGAAGGTAAACTTGGAAATGGCCACTCCATTTTTATAGACAACTTCTATAATAGTTTTGAATTGGCAGCTAAGCTTCTCTCTGAAAAAACCTACTGCACTGGAACTTTGAGAGCAGATAGGAAACACAATCCGGCAGCAGTGAAAAGCGCCCAGCTAAAGAAAGGGGAAACACAAGCTCAGTATGCAGAAGGTATTATGGTCGGGAAATGGCGTGACAAACGTACTGTAATGTACGTATCAAACGAGTACGAAAATGAAAATGGTCACGGTTGTGAACAAGAGAGGGCAGGAAATCCAAAAGCCCCTGCCAATAGTGCAATACAATGCACACATGAAAGGCATCGACCGAGCGGACCAGATGCTCTCTTATTATCCTTGCGAGCGTAAAACCTTGCGATGGTATAAAAAGATATTTATTCATGTGATGCAAATGATCGTAATAAAATGCCATGCAGCTTCACAATATGCATGCAATTGACAAAAAAACTCTCTTTGTACGACTTTAGAAGCAGTTTGATAGAGAGTCTTTTACCCCCAAAGCAGCAAGCTCCTCTCATTACACCGCCAAGAAACCCAACCCACAAACTTGTACAAAATGAAGAACGGGATAAAAAGGGTGACAGAAAACGTTAAAGATTGTAGGGTATGCTACAAGAATGAAAAGAAAAGGAAGATGACAACATTATACATGTTCTGTTTGTCCCAGGTAAACCAGGACTTTGTGCTGTCAATTGTTTTGACATATATCACAGAGGCCAGCAGTAAAGCCATGCCCTCAAGACCTTGTAAATATTGTATATAATTTTATTTGTTTTTTGTTTTGCACTGTATAATGAAATAGTTTTAAAATTGGATTGTTTTTACGGTAGCCACTCGCGTTATTAGACTTTTTAGCCGCGCTCTGTGCGACAAAACTCTTTCCGTGTGCTGACCCCGCGGATCCGCCGTGACGTCATGTAATCCGCCATTTTAGATCACGGACATTATTATCTGCCCATAAATCTGCCTCTGATAGCAAATGGTAAGTGTATTAATAAATATTAGACTTTAGGTTCTGGTTGCAATTTACATGTATTTGCCGTCAGCAGTCAACGTGTTAAAGATAAGTTATTATACATTTTGCCAAAAACAGGGCAACTTCCAAGTGGAAACCATTCTGAAGATTCAACAGCGTTTAGTGACAATGCTAAGGGTTTCAAGATTAGCAAGTTGGATTCAAGATGGCCACACAATATTGGAGAGCGACCCACACTCCAGCCGGCCATCGACGTGCCGAAATAATAAGATCATTACAAAAGTGAATGCTGTGGTGACTCACCAGATCCCACAGCACTATCAGAGAAAATTTTGTACAGGTGGGCACCAGCACTTTATCATTATATTCCATTTTGATCAGACTTAGCAATCAAGAGAGTGGTGGTGAAATTTGTCCTGAAGCTGCTGATGGTAAAGCAACTCATGTGAAGTCTCATAGGACATGTTGGATTCCATGAAAAGTGACCCCTACTTCATGGTGGTGACAAGTCTTGGACATATAGGTATGACCTGGAAACCAAATCCCATTTGTCCCAATAGAAGCATTATTCACACCACATCATCAAGACTAAAGCCCTGCCAAGTGGGCAACAACGTCAAAGTGAGACTGACAGCTTTCTTGATTTAAGAGGCGTAGTACACCACAGGTTCAAACAATTGCAAAAGAGTACTATAGGAATGTCCCCTATGATGATATGCATCGCAAGAGATTGGAATTGTGGTCAATAGGAAATGAAAATAAAATGAGACAAACCAGGCACTTCCCTCACCACAATGTTAATAAGTATATACCTTGCACTTGATTTAGACTTTTTTTGTGAAAACCAGATTCCGCGATTAACAAAATTTGATTCAAAGAATAAAAAAAACTCAGAAACAATAAGTTTCTACTATTAAAAATGTTATATTTATTGTGAGATAAACTAATTACTAGGCAGAATACACATTCAATGGAAAGTTTGCAGGTCACTGGTATATTGTCTCCCTGCACGAATAGAATCGTACACAAAATCAAACAATCCTTTAGAAGTTGACTGTGCCTCTCTCCACGATTACACATAACATGACTTACACCAGTAAGGTAGCATATACTAGTTACAAGATGATTCAATATTCTACTCAAAACAAACTGAACAACAGTTTAAGACACAAAATATGCTGTGTCTGTTTCCTATAAATTTCACATATCTCCGAAATTAAGTTTTAAGCATAATGCTGTCAGTCAACAGAATCGCAGATAAATTAATTGAAAATACGTCCAAACCTTATAATATTTAATGTAATTCACATTATTGTATTTTAAACTAAGTAATAATTGTTTTAAATATTTATTTAATTCTGCAGGTATTATAAATGTAGAAAGTAAAGTGGGCAGTCTAGCAACACCTTGACCTCATAAGGGCAGCTAAATTATCAAATTTTTGTCACTAGAATGAGTTTTCAGAAAAACGCTTTCAAGGACATAAGTATACAACTGGCAAAAACAATTTTGCAATGAAAAACAAGAGCCATTCATAGCAACCTAGGAGCAGAGATCCGCTTTTTCGCAATTTTTTTTTTGAATTGCAGAGATTTACTTATTTATTTTCTCCATGAACAATGTATAGTTAATGCTGCGTACTACTGCTAACTGCTTGATGCTGAAAAACTGGCCTACTAGCAAAAAAGGCGGAATATGCCTGAACATCCTACTGTCACAATCTATCAACCTGTGTGAATTCCGCATGTTTGGCCTATTTGAAGAGAATTGGGAAGCCACCAATTTGATGATGATGGAGTAGAAATGTTTATGTACAATCGGTTACAGATGTGACCTGCTTCAATCTCTGATGACTGCAATAACAAACTTACGGATCAATGGGGAAAATCTGCAAATAAAAGATGAGAGAATGTAAAACAAAGAATGAGTTCAAAATTGAATTCTCCAATAAATATTCTAAATGAAAAGTCTGGTTAATTTTTTATTCACCCTCGTGTAATTTCATCTGGCTAATATCACTTGGTGATACAATTGAAAATTATTTAAAGTCAGTATGTTGAAAAAATTACTGCCTACTTTTAATTGGCTTCTTATAAATAGGAATTTATGCAATAGCATGATGTCTATTCACAGATGACACCTGATAGACAGTAACAAATGACTGAGTGCTAAAACATAATTTATTTATACTTTGTGTATGACTGCTCATAAATAGACAACAAAATAAAATATGGTTTGTTAAATATTTGACAAGAAGTTTGTATTTTCTATGCCTATGTTCAACTCAAGCATATATTCTGTGTCGATGTGTGTGTCAATAACTCAGTGATAAATAAATTTACTAATTCTATTCCTTCGTCACCCTTCAATGACCTGGATACAAGATCCTTGTCATAGACAGGTTAGTGTGGCCATCAAGTGACAATACATTCATCCTAGCCTCAAACCATCCTCTAATCCACTTTTAAGTAGATAGGTTACAGGTTACATTAACCACACCCCTCCAGTCAGAGTTAATGGTTTTTATGAAAACATCATTATGATCAAGATTGTTTAGTTATTAAATAATCAATCGTTTTGTCATGATTTGGAGCAAAACATAACTAACTGTGTAACTCATGATGTAATAAGTAGAGTCTTCTCTTATTAAAAACAATTTTAAACAAAAGCTACATTGCTACTAAATCTTTCACTCACACACCACATTTGGAGACCAGAGTCCTTCATATTATTCTTTCCTGTTCCTTTCTCTTTTTCATTTATGTTACTGGCAATAAAACGATTAACACAAACGGAAAATACCACCAACAGAAATGGAAGAAATGAAAGAAACAAATTAGTGGAGTTACAACACAAAAGAGACACATGACATGACATACAGCCGCCATATTCACTTGGTACTGCGACGAGAGGGTTCGGATGCTGTGGGTGGTGGGGGAGGTCCTCTCTTCTCCAGATCCTCCAGATAACCCATCACCAGCTCTTGCCTCTCCTCTGGGATGTGGTCCAACTCCAGATATCGTTTATCCTTCTTCAGAATCTCCTCAATCTCCTTCATTGCACCTTCATTCTCCTTCACCATGGTCAACGTTTTGTGTGTGATCAATTTGGTTTCCTGCAGCAAACCGTTCACAGTTAATGGATCAAGAATCTTAATTGTAATGGGACAAGTTGCATTACAACATAAAAAATCAATATAATTAGCTAATAAGTTAAGTTAAGTTAAAAGTCTACAATTAATTCAAACGAAAACTATAAAAATCCCAAATATTGTAGAGACATACAGATTTTAAAACACTCTAAGTATTGGTCTTACTTTTTTAAGGTCAAAGATCAATATTCTGTGGTACATGCACCTGACTGCACAGTTCTTTTCTACAGGACAAACATTTCTCTTGCTGATCCTACACTACCCCACAAGGAAACTCCATAAGTTAAATGACTTATGAATATTAGCACAGTAGATTTACAATACACAGGCATAACACATATTTGTTTAGATCTTATCAGACTTTGTTTTAGTTTATATTCTGGTTTTACGAAAAAAAAATTAACAATTGTTAGCACTCTGGTGCTCACATTGAGTGCAAGCGCACTCCAGGTGTTTTGTTGATAAAACGCAATTGGCATTGCAAATGGCCTTGAGTGCTCATCTAACTTCCCCTTCCCCCACCATCACCGGCACCTATCAATATAGTGACAATTGCTGTATCGCACTAGTCTTTTTTCTATCGATTTATTTCTCGAGCGCTGCAGTACTATATTTGAGAGTTCCACTGCACTAAACGCAAGCATCAGTGTTTCAGTTTTTTGGACTGAGTGACATGTGTTGTGATTTTTGTCAAATTATTTTAACTTTATTTTCTTATTAAAAATTGTTGTGCTAGAAAATAACTAGAGAGAAACATGTTTTGTACGTTTGAAATTGTAGATAAATTGTTGCTAATGTTTCAATTTTTATACAAATGATGAGTGTACACCTAATATACAAATTATCATACTCTGACTAGGTTTTGTATTGAATTGTAAATAAATTGTTGCCAATAATTTATTTTTTGTATAAATTACGTGTTTGTCTATGTTAATATCTAACATCCTAATTTGTATTATACTAATTATTACTATTATATTATAGACTGTTTTGTTTTAGTTTGAACATGTAAATCAATTGAGGCTTTAGTAAATAACATGTGTACAAGCACATATTACAACCTTGTTATGTTGTAACAACTAAACAAAATGGTGCAATGTACAAGCACTCATGTTACAGTACTCCATGCGAACTCCATAGTGTCAATATATAGTCTAACACCAATAACATTTCTTGAATCTTAAACATAATAAATATGTTTTCTATTTCAAAAAATTTTGTCTTTTCAATAAATTTATTACTTCTTGTTCCAAGACATAATGCTTTCACCACAGAATACTATTTTATTTATAACTCTTAAGAGGTGAATGTTAACAGATTTTACCTGCAACAGTTCTCTGATATCTGCCTTCGCAGCCACCATTTTATCCTTAATATAGTCTTTGAATTCTCGTTCACATTTCTGAAACATATAACATATTCGATATATTAAAAGAACAAAAAATACTTTCCAGAAGACTAATAATATAGTCCCAATGACCGTCTTTATACATATGGTGATGGCGAGAAGGAGACTTGGTTGGAAAGTGCTCAGGATTTATGAATAGTCGTTAGGAGTTCAACTGAAAAGAACTAATACACACTTTTATAGATGTTTATATCATTGCTAAAACGTCGTTTGTTCTCACATCAAACAGTATATATACCTGAGTTTGAAAGTTAACTAAAAGCTAACTGGTTAGTAGAGATACAATAACGGGAGTTTTATTTAAAATCTAGTTTGTCTATTTCCTTGATTAGACATATAAAGCAAATAAATTATGAACAATAACTTTCAGTTTTGATGTTGATAACAATGAAAAAGGGTGCAAGTTTTTGACGCTTTTCAACTAAACAGCAACTTTTGAAAATTCATTTACTTGGGAAACTTGTGATCTGACTAAGTTCAAATTTTTATAAATATATTTAGGTACAAGTTTTTGAGAATGTAATTTTATATTATATGAAAAAATTTGTTTTTTGAGTATGTAATTTTATATTATATGAAAAAATTTGTTATTAACTCTACAGCTAGCATGAAAAGAATGTCTGTTAGATTTGGCGTTAAATATTTGTCATCATGTAGAGTTATTTAAATTTTAGGCATTTAAGGTCATATAATTGATTTTTATTTTATATATTCTGGCAGAGCATTTTAACTATAGTACTGACTTATTGTTCTTACTTTGATTATTGTCTTCCTTGTTTGCCATAAAAACATTGTTCTCTATGGACAGCTGATGTGAACGTAAAACACGTCAGCCATGTTGTTGTGAAATTATAACACGTGCCAGGTTTTGTGTTTGGAGTTACAAAACCAATAGTATTTGTGGAAAAACGTATTTATAGTGTTTTAGTGTTATTTCTTTGGTTTAGCTTTCTTAGGTTATAGTTTTAGTTTTCACTATGGATGAAAACTTTTAGAGACTGATAAAGTGATCTTGAGGGAGCTTGTTTTGGATCGTCGTATTTCTAGTGATGGCGAAGTTTATTCTGACATTGAAGTAAACTCTAATAATAATGTTATTGTTGATGAGCAGTTGTTCCACCTGGTGATGTCCTTGGCTGTGCTCATGAACTTGTGAAACTGCCCAACACAAACTGTCTCTTGTGTGCCATATGTGAGTGTATATAAACATGGAAAACAAAACCAATTTCTTTTGCCCTGGATGTAATTGTGGAGTTTTTTCAACTGAAGTACTACCATTTACTCGAACGCTAGGCCAGACAACTCGACAGGGAGGTTGCAAATGCACGGTAGAATTCAGTGACACTAAGTGACAGATGAAACTTTGTTTATATTGTACATATGCAAATATAAGGTAGGATTCAAATTTAATATTTAATTCTATTTTTGTTTTAACTGCAATATTTACAGAAGTATAAATGTGGTAATAAGATTATGTTTACTCTTGAAAGTTATTATTTTTTTAGAGATCAATCTATAAAGTAAGTAGCTGTGCACGCTTTTGAGGTAACAAACAAACAAGTTTTGAGGTAAAAGTTAGGATAGGTAATATATTTTTGGAAACAGCACATAATTTAAATGTAGAATATATAATAAATTTAGAATTTTGATGTAAAACTTACTGCTAAGCAGTTACACCACAGAATATTTACAAAAATAATTTCCCAAAAAGATTTTTTTTTTATTTTGTTAAAATAAAACAAACTGCTCTCTACTGGTTGAGAAAAATTGCAGTGCAATGCAATTAAAAATTGCTAAATATGTGTACTTTTAAGTGTCTTTATATGGTTTTTTAAAAATCTGTGAACCCTAAAAGGATGTTTCTAAGGTAAACCTGATGATCTTAGAAGGATGTTTCTAGGGTAGACCTGATGATTTTCCTATCTATTAGTAATAATGAATAATACATTGATACAGCCTATTAAAATTAATATAATTGTGACTTAATAGAGGAACTATCATTCGACAAAACTTACCTTTTCACTAGAGGAGAACTTGCTATAACGCGGGTCATCTTTAATGAGTTTACGAACTTCTTTCCATGAACTAGAAAGGGTGACATCCTGGGTTTCATTTAACAGCTCTCTAAAAATATAAATGTAAAAATATAAATAATTTAAAGTTTGCTGTACATATTAGAACTTATAATTAACAGGTTAGTTGTCTTTTATGATATCTTTATTTATAAAATTAACTATATATATATATAGTTATTATATATATATATATATATATATATATATATATATATATATATATAATATTAGAGAGTGTTCAGGAAATAGAATGCAAGCCCAATCAGAAGCCTAGCCAAAAAAAATTTTTAAATGCCTTTTCTGTTAACCCTTTGCATGCCAGCCCATTTTCCAAAAGTACTACCCAGAAACGCCAAGGGCATTTTCAGCAGTTTTGCAAGCTTTCACTAAATGTATTATAACTTTTTTATTTTTTAACAGATATTGATGATTTTTTTACCATTATTTTGCTTATGAAATGCCCTTGTTCTGTTGGTAAATTTTAGTTGCATAAATGTAATTTAAACTTATAAAAAAGTTAAAAATTAAGAAAAAAAAGTTTAAAATTTCCAAAAAACATTTTTTAGCACAAATAAGTGGTTTAAAAAAAAATGTATGGTGATTTCCTGTTATATCCTAGTAAACTATATCTAACCCTTAACCTAATTACAAAATTTCAAAAGCCTACCTTATATAGAAGTCCAGTTATGATTTTTTTCACTAAATGTGACACGGGCACAGTTTTTGTAATTTGCATGGACGTTGTATGTAATGTTACACTATATTCACAAATCAATATTTGACACTATACAAATCGGTACTTTGGGATTATATTAACCACACCAGTATGAAGAACACAAAAATATAAATTTATAGATATATATTATAAACAAACATTGTAGAACAAAAAAACAACTTTTTAATTACAAAAATTATCAATTGAGGTCAGATTCGATTAAACTTTTTTCAATGAACTTAGAACATTATAAAATGATGTATTTGAGTAACAGAACTAACATTCCATCAATCAACAAGCATTTCCAGGTATTGTGATTGGTATTGTGGTCGCTGTTATATTATCTTTCTCGAGAATCCCGATTACGGCAGGCCGCGCGGCATCACATGATTATATAAGTTTTTTGCACGGTACATAATTGCCTTTCCATTACAATTCAATTTATATTTCTGATCAGCCCCTCTAGAATTATATTTACTGATAGATACTATCTCGAGGGATGTTTTTCTTTCGTTGACATCAGCGCGAGCTTCGGAAGCACCTTCGGCCGGAGGCACTCGCATTTTGGGTGGCGGAGTTTGATCAAGAATAATAACAAGTTTTGTGTGTTTTTTTTTCAATAAAGAGTTTAGTTTTTGTTTGGTAATGTTTGTTTTTGTTGAATTTTTGTGTTTGGAGAAATGTAGGGGTAAAATACGAAAGTACAACAAAGCGAACGGGCGGCGAGACTCTGCAATCACGTTATCTACTACACCGCTCGACTTTGACCTCTGTCTGAGGATGGGGAGGGGTTTGCGATAAGACAATTCCTGTTTTATACTGACGAAATATTGTTCTACGCTAATCTAGTAATCAGTAGAAGCTAAATGTCAACTGTCTGAGGATGGGGAGGGGTTTGCGATAAGACAATTCCTGTTTTATATCGACGAAATATTGTTCTACGCTAATCTATTAATCAGTTGAAGCTAAATGTCAAATAACGATTCATGTCTGGGTGTGGTCTGTATAATCCCAAAGTACCAATGAATCTAATAAAAGGGGCATAGTAAAAATGCCCTAACAACAAAAGTAATGAGAGAATTACAAACGTAAACAACGCATAGCAACACGAACGTAACCTCAATCTCGACCAAACAATTCAACAGCTGCGAAGCTCAAATACGACCAAACAAACAGTCCATAAAGGAATTAACTACTTTGTGGTTGCAAAGCAACTAATCGACTATCGATTAGTCAAAATTTCGCGGCAATAAGATGAACTATAAGAAAATTACAGGCGAAAAACGTGACGTATCTATATTACGGCCGTTGGCGATTTTCAGTTGAGTAGCCGACGGCCGTAATACCGGTACGTTGGCATGCAAAGGGTTAATCTTCATTTAACTAACTCTTCATCAAAGAGTTGTGTCAGGTCTAGGTTGTATCAATTTTTAAAAGCCATTTATACTGGTAGCTAAATTGATTTTAGCCCCTTAAGAATAGTGTTAGTCTGAGTTGCTTTTATGTTCTATTTTCTCATCACGGACTTATATGGGAGGTGACTCAATTTTAAAATATACTTGACTCGCATCCAACCGCCTTTAGATTTTTAAATTTGGTTATTAAGAAATAAAACTTCAAATTCCTTTTTACTTTGTAGTTCAAATGTAAAAAAATACACTTTACACGACAAAAATTAAAAAGTATTTGAATGCATGTCATCTCCCATAATTCTACTACCAAAAATAAGGGCTCAAAATTATTTAGGTTTAAATTCTAATAAATTCATTTTTTGTGGGGGTAAAACTCCAAATCATTACACTAGAGATGGTGTGTCTTAATAATATAAGAACTAAGAACCAACAAATAATATTGGTACTTTATACGGGTGAGAAAATATATTGAGATTCGGGCTTCAAATTATGTACGACAAATGATTCTAAAAAAAACTCATCAAATTTGAACGAGCATTCACTTTGGAATAATGTAGTTGAAACAGCAAAAAAAAAAAACTATAGTTAATTCACTTCATGTTGAGAGCTGTTTAGAGTAAGCGGCACGAATAGAAGCACCTGATCCAGCTGGATCAGTATAGAAGAGGAGAGGAGTGGAGGAATGTAAATATAGCAAAATAAATTGGATTTAATTCACAGTTCTTATTGGGTGGCATGCGACTTCAATGTTTCTAATGCGCATTGTGAAAGCTCATTCCTGTAATGATGAAAATACTTAATTTATCCGGATCAGTTTACGGAGTGGAGGGAAAGCAATATTTAGAAGAATAAACCATTTTTGTGAATTTGTTTATCCATTAACTCATGTTAGACATTCAGAATAATATGTAGAATATAAAAATATATTAACAAATTGAAATTTAACAGGCCTACGAGACATTAATAAATTTTTAATTTGAAATATGTAAATGGTTGGCTTTAAACCAATAATAATAATAACAATAGCATGACCGAAGAAGTTGTATCAGAAGTATAATGATAGTGTATGTGATCCCATGGATTTGACCGAGCATAAAAAAAAGAGAATGCTAAAATACTCAAAGATACTCAGGAGGATGGCAACATTTCTGTCTCTTTGTCTGTCCGCAGAATATCTCGAGAACAAATTAAGATATACATTAAATTTTACTCAAAATTTCAATAGTCTTAATTTCTACATAAGCAAAGTTGAATTCTATGATGGTGCTCGTCTTACCATGGGATGTCTCTCATTCATATTAAGTAAAGCCTGTTGCGAGCGACACATGGGCTGGTGTACTTTGTTGATAGTTAGACATCACCATTAAAATAATCTTTAAAATACTACTTTATTATAATGTTAATATTACCTAAACTTCTCTTTTTTCTTCTTTGACAACTGTTCAATGTGTTCAGTGAAGAGTTTCTCTTTCTCTTCTCGCTCCAAGAGTTCAGCAAGTTCCCAACGGTGGTCCTTACGCAGTTGACGCTTGGCCTCACGCCACACCAATTCTGAGTTTCGCACCTAGAGTAAACATTTCAGGGAAAAATAATTTTTTTTAATACAAATCACTTGAACAAGTCAAATATAAGTTGTCTAATACTGCTACTTCCTCAGATCCACACAAAACTTTTTCATTACGTTGTTCCCATACACTTCACACGGTTCCTGATGAAAATCTATTGGTTTTAAGTTTTTGGCAACAAAAAACCAATTACAAACTGCACTTTACAACTGGCAGGATTTTAGATTACAGCACACATTTCAAATTTGAATATATAAAAACACGTAGTGTTGAAATGTTCCCGTTATCACAGCTGGACGCTGACTGAGGTGCCAAGCATGAGCAGACCAATGTATATGTGACTGGCATACATGGTAGCATCATGTGGAAACATTCCTTACTTTCTGAATAGCCCTCGTATTTCCAATTGTACAATAATTTATCTACTCAATGGTATGTATCTTACAAAAGTGTCTGTAATCACTAACATGATCACTCTAGAATAATGTACTTCCTCAAATTGGAAGAAAAATAAACTGATTACAATATGAGATTTTTTAAATGAATCTTTAATGTTTAACACAGGAATTTTTTGTGAGTCTGCCTGCTGCCAGCTGCGGAAATTAATCAGCTTACCATTACTGACATGGTGAATCAGCTTTTTAATCACTGTCATTTGCCTTTGTTCAAGGTTACTTTTTAAAATAATTTTCAAATATAAATCTGAGCCGTTTATCGTGAAAATCATATTTTGTAATGATGAAACGATCGTCTGATATAAACAACCAAAGGATGGAAGTATTTGACCACTATCTAGTGAATGCTTCAATAACTATTTTGTGATTTCGCGTAGACAGCATTTTTATGTGTTAGTTCGTTGGCAGTCGGAATCAATTTTACTGAATATTTTGAGGAAGCGAATGCAGAATCAACAAAGATTATATATTAACATACTGAACAAAATTTAATTCAAATAATACTTCAAATAAAAATGTTTGTGTGATATAGCATAGTGAGGTAAAATATATAAAAGATTACATAAAAAATTATTCCAAGTTAACAAAAACAGAATACACAAAATTCCAATTTCAAGCTATTTTTTAAACTTAATATTGTTATATTGTTATTGTTATAGTTCACCAACAAAACATTTCTGATGTTCTATACACACCAAATCAGCAAGGAGAGCTTTAAAGTGCTGCACTGCTTCATCATGCTTGTGCTGCTCACGCTCATTATCTCTGTCACGCAGGTGTACCGCTAATGTGCGTTGTACCTCCTTCTCTCTTTCTCGTAGACTCGCCTCCACTCGTGCTGCCTTCTCTTTCTCTTTTTCTTTCTCTTGCTCTGCGTCAGTCTCTGCATCTTGCTGTAACAACATCTTCAAATGATCAATTTAATAACATATGAAACAAGTGCCACATTTTATCGGACATAAAATATTACTTATTTCACTGGCATTTGTTCATAAACTGTGAATTAAATACTGAGAGACTATACATTTAATCTAACATAACAAATAAATACAGCTAATGTGTTTTTACTTATTTTTGTACTTGCCTCACTTTCATTTTCCACCTTAGTTTCTTTCTCTTTGTCTCCCCTATCACTCTTCTCCCCCTTGTCCCTCCTGTCCTTGTCCCGCCGTTCTCTGTCTCTCTCCTTCTCCCTCTTGCGCTCGTCCTTCAATATCTTGAGGTATTCACGGAACCAGTCCTCTCTGACCGCACTAGAGTCCACGTTCTTATACCTGGGGTCCGAATCCACCCGTTTCTTTGCATCGCTCCACCTCGAGTGCCGGTCGATTTCACTGTGTTCCCTCAATAAGCTAAAGAAATCTCGTTTAACCTGTGAAAATACCGAACAACAGATACAGTTAGTAAATGTGATACTATTATTATGTCAAGATATAATATCAGATATAAATCTGAAAACTATGTGTAACTACTAATGAGAATCTCATTCAACATCTTCATGCCTGACTGAAACAAAACAAATTCTTATTAGTAAATAAGATTTATATTGACACTTCGCATAGCCTGAAAAAAATTACATTTTTAGCTCTGATCAATTAAACTGTACTGTAAAAATAATGTTAAAATGTAATCATCAAAAATTAATTTGTAAGTAATTGAAAATGATTAATATTTTGTAAACACTCAACAATAAAACATGTAACACACTACTTTATTTCAAATTGCTTTCCAACAAAAAAATATAAAATATTTTCTTCGGATATTCTGAAAACAAATCTTGTACTATATCATAAAGTTTAAGAAACTGAGACCCATGATGCACTTTTAGTTTGTGCAGACCAATTATGATCAATCAGTATATATTAATACTTTATTAATATAAAGTTAAACATGTTAACTTTAATTTGTACCATAATACCATTGTTATGAAGAATATGTAGACTTTTATTCTTAGATTCCACAAATACACAGTACATGTTCTGATGTACTTGAACAAAATATATGATGTTTTCTTTAAACAGATCTGTTATGGAATTCTCACTATTTCCTCTAAAGTGATCTTCACTAGTAATTCAATGCTCAGAACTTCAATGTAATACTAAAGTTGAATTATCTGTCTTTATACTCCTATTGAATTAACTGTACTGCTGCATTATTCAATTACTACCATATAAGAATAATAATTTGAATTTCTACTAATATTGTCTTAAATATTTCTTATTAAGTTTTATAAGAAAATGGAATGAAAACTTGTTCATCCAATCTATTATTCCAGTTACTGGAAATTGTAGCTTTCATTGCAACATCTATTACCACAAGAGGAAGAACGTTACTAAGAAGCAACGATCAATTCATACTTGTCTAGGAATGTTTTAAACTAAAACTAAATAATAATAAGTTTGTGTAAAATAGTCTTAAAGACTTTGAACCTCTGAAAAAAGTGTCATAAAATAATCTTAAATAATTGTTAAAACTACATTTCAAAACTTTAAACAAACTATTATAGAAATGTGAAGTAAGCTAACACTTGAGACTTTATTAGGTATGACACTGATAATCAAACAAATAACAACACAAGTAATTTTATTTAATCTATAAACTGTAATTTATGTTTATGAACTAATTTTGGAACACATATAATTTTTTAAACCATTGAACTTTCCTTAAAATAATATGGAAAGGCATGTATAGCAGAAATTACTCATTAGAAAACAGAACAGACATAAATTATTATAATTTACATTGTATTACAATGTAGGAATCACCATAAACAAATTTAAATTTATTCTTAAATATCAAATTAATTATTAAAGACATATCTTAAAATGTATAAAGTAAAACCAGATTCTTTGCTCGATGGTCATAGTTTAAAAATGTAAAGTTTCTCTTTCAATTTTTACTGTCCAGAAGATTAATTTATACAAATTTCATAAAGCCAGACCTTAAATTAAATAATTTTAAAAACTGTGTTAAAGATAGTTTTAAAAAGTTGGGACAAAAGAAGTTGCATTCTGGCATACAAATAAAAGATAAATCAATAAACAAATAAGAATAATAGGGAACTCGTGGCCCATTATCAATTTCTTTCAATTTTAGAATTGAACAGTATTGTTCTGCTCGCTTCAAACATGAAGGACAATTTCAAATTATCTGAAACAAAAAAATTAATTAATAGGGCATCTTCTATCAGCTCTGGTACTCCAACGCAGAAAGAATCTGTATATGTTTTAATTATTTGTAACTACAGTTTCTGTACTCAGCACTCAGCATCAAAATATTTAAAAACACCAACTACCTATTACAGCTAGAACAAAACATGCCAGATTTAATTAACAATGTTGGTTTTATTCAATAGCACACACTGCAGCACCAAGTCCCCCTTAATACATTAATAACCAATAAATATTCAGAAAGTGAGTCCCAGATATGTTCAAATTCTTCATACCGCTGATTCTTCATACACACTAGTATTGAATTGTAAGGATCACTCTTACTAGAGATTCAAGAGCTTTCTGTGCATAAAAAAAGAATGATGTACAGCCTCAGATGAATTATAGATGGACAACTAATAAGACTAATAATTAATTAGATTCGACACTACAAGGAGAACTCATCTAGAGAAGTAGATTGATTCTCAAAAGTAACATATGTAATGTTTCTAAACTGTACAGTCATGACACTAGAATTATGTCAATACACAACATTAATAAAAAGCTGTAATGTAAAGTAATGTATTTATAGGGGAAAAGCTTTGTAAAAATATCTATTCTGTGTCTCTGTCAGTACTTTTCATTGATTAACACATGTTCGTGGAAAACAACTTATCTTTTTACTTTTTAAGCCAGTTACAATTACTTTAACCTAAATATAAAAACACAATTAATTGTTAAAAATTATATAAGAGTATAATTAATATTTTATAGTGAACAGGAACTATAATTTATAATTGTTTGCTTGGCTCTTTCGTTGAACTACACAGAGTCCTGAATGAGGTAAATAGGTCAAACTGTGGGGAAAATTCTACTTATTACTTCTATAACCTCAGAATGTATCAAGTCATAAATTTTGAATCTATAAAAAGCTTTTTGAAAAAACTACAACGTCAGGGTGTCTTTTGAATTAAAAAAAGATAAAAATATATATGTTTTGTCACAAACTATTATGTGTACTGTACCAAACCTCATGGACATCCAACATAATATTTTAAATGTTGAATGTGATTTTACAAATGCAACAACTCATAAACAACTTTAGATCATATTTGAAGACTCATTAAAAACTTTATAAGTTAATAAGACTTAACAAGCCAAAATGTCCTCTCTTACACAAACGTATTGTTCACATTTCAAAGAGATCTGAAAAGTTTATGTTGGGATACCATCAGTCCTCTATTACACTGTATTATTTATTTTTCATGTTACCACATAACACCATGTAACAGTAATTACCATGGTAGATGACATGTCAGTCTGTTAAAAACACCTAATCTAAATTAAAATATATATTGTATAGATAAAACATAAATAATACAATTGAAACATAAAACATTTAACACTAAATGTGAATTGTGTTTACACAAAATTAAAATTCAATCCTAAATAACTTTCAAATGAGAAATGTATGAGAAATTCAGTATGCGCCAATTTGTTAAAATCTGTAATCTAATAGCTATAAATAATTAGTATAAATCCAATAAAATTTATTAGTTAATGTTTATAGAAAAGTTTGATTTTTTTACTTAAATGGTTTTACAGAGAAAGCTTACAAAATAGAAAATTAAAACAGTTCAGTATTTATTTAACAACATTTATATGCAAAATTTTGTCAAAATATTTGTTTACGGCCACTACTCTCTCACACACACAAAATTAAAAATTGTGTGAAAAACAAATTTTACTCGCAATGTCAAAACAAGTAACATTTATTTCCTAACTATAATAGGGAAGAAAGTGACAAATAGAATTAATGTATCTATATATATATATATATTGATTCTTGTTAATTGAAAAAACTGTTATGCATATTATATTTAATTTAGTTTGCTTCAGCCTTTGTATTTTATGAAACCGTAAAGTTAAATCACAATAATTATGAAAGTGAATATATTATTATTAATACAGAGAGTGTTTAAAAAAAGAATATATATATAGTACAAAGTATTACTTTGTCCGAACTATTGATTGTTGCACCTCGGCTTGGCTATTGGAGAAACAAATTCATAGTCTAGTTTATATTAATAGCCACTATATGTCAGTTGTATTCTGTTTTGCTTGGTAAACATCATATATTTAAATGGTTACTCTGCAGCAGAAATCATTTTGTGATCTCGAGTTTGTGAAGTGCAATTCTGTGATTACAGTTTAAAGACGTTCGGGATGGGAGTACCAAATTAATCCTCCAAAAGGATAGAACATTCACAGATGGTATTGACAGTTTGTAGATACAGGTTGTATATGTGAAGAAAAGAGTTATGACTGCCCTCGTTTCCTGATGAAAATGTGTACGAATTCAAACTGCTTTCCACCAGTCCTTCAAAATCTACTTCTCGTGCCAATCAGAAGTTACAACTGCCACAACAAAGTTTGGTGTGTTTTGAGACACCGCGTCGATTGGTTATGATGCAGCTGTTACAAGCTCTGCATCCAGATGACAAATGCAAACATGTGGCATTTTATAATGGGATTCATAATGCTATTGACAATGATAACAATTTCACACAACGTTTCAGTGATGAAACGACTTTCCATGATAGAGGTCAGGTAAACAAACACAATGTTTGAATTTGGGGCCTACAGAACTCATATGCGGCTATTGAACATATACGAAATTCACTCAAAGTCAATGTGTTGTCTGTGATATCCCGATCATCTGTTTATGACCCATTCTTCTTTGATGGAAACACGGTTAACGGTCACATTATCTTTTATGTTACAAAACTGGTTGTTTCCGAGGCTGTACGAAAACAACTTTATTTTTTCAACAAGACGGATCACCCCCTCTCTGGAGTCGCCATATTCGTGAATTGTCTGAATGAACTACCAAACCGTAAAGACAACATTTATGTACCACTACTCCCACATAACCTGGAAGAGTTGAAGAAGTGGATCCGTACTGCCATAACATTAAGGATGAAGGATATGCTTGCCCGAGTATGGGAGTAATTTGAGTATCAATGAGATATTTTTTGTGTCGCTGATGGAGGACATATTTAGCATATGGAATCTATCATATGTGCATGACTTAAAAATTTAATAAATATATTCATTCAAAATATGTATATTCTTTTTGAAACACTCTGCAATGGTAAAAAACATACAAAACAATGATATACTTAGAAAATGCACTAATCCAAATTAAGTCTCTTTTTTAGTTAAATATTTAACATTACAATGTTAGTTGTACTATTAGTAAAAAAACACAAAGTTTGCTTCTGTTAAATATAATAGAAGCGATAATAAGAAATTTAGAAATGGACCAAGACCTACTATTTGTATTAAATTATTTAGATTATTACAAGACGCATCTAAAATATAAGTTCTGTTTTAAAAAAGTCACTAAAAATCCTTTTTAGTTTTATTTTTACAAGAAATATTATATTTTTACAACTGCATTTTCAACATAGTTTCCTCTATTGTTTGGATACTAGTAGACAACAATTATATCTAAATCGTCCACAATAAACATCACACCTGAGACACTCTAGCCACAAAACAATGAAGTTATTGAAATATTGAAGTTTATCACATATAAGGCGCTTTCCACCAAGCTTGCGTTTTAACTACAGGAACAGATGGTGCCAAATCTGGACTGCACAGCACGTGATTATAATACTCCACACTGAACTGTTCCATTACCAATCATTTTTTTCTGAAGACTTTTGGGATACAAGGACAATCACATGACTGGTTCAAAAGCTATCAAAGCAGGACGAAACCAGATAGTTAAAATAAGTCAAAGCCACAGACCATCAAATATGGTGTACCACAGGAATCTACACTGGGGTCAGTGTTGTTTATTTTATACACAAATGACTTCCCTAAATATATGCAAAACTTCAACCAACTATGATGTATGCTTATGATAAAGTACTTGTGTAAGGGAGAAAGACCCAAAACACCTTAAATAGTTGCTTATACTGCATTAAATATGGCAATACAACATTACCAAGGAATCTTGTTAATAAAAATAAAAAAAAACAGATAGTTATAGGGAGAAATAAAGAAACCTCAGCAAGATTACCCGATTTGGAAGAAACTACCACCTCGAAGTACCTATACAATATATGGCCATCTTGCATGGACTGACCACATAGATTCCATGTGCAACCAACTAAGAACAGCACTAAAAGTAATCTGCAGGATAAAATATACATCTGACACAGCAACAGCCAAGATTGCCTACTACTACACCCTCTACGAATCTCACCTTCAGAATGGGATTTCAGCTTGGGTAGTTACTACAGTGAGCAACCTGCAACGAGTCTCAGTCCACCAAAAGAGAACAATTTGGATTCTCAAGAGTCTTCAAATAAAAGCAAGAACTGAAAATACTTACTTCGGTGAATCTTTACAACCTAAAAACTGTCAACTTCCTTCATATTAAGTCATAAGAAGCAGCAAGAACCGGCGCACAAAACCACAATGACAAGATCAGACACGCATCTGATTACCAACTACCTGTGCATAGACTAGCTGCCACAAAGAAGAAACCGACATATGCTGGAATAAAGCTGTGGAACTAAAGAAGATCGATAAGCAACAGTTTAGACGAAATCTTAAGAACTAGCTGCTGGAACATTCTTTCTATTATCTGAGTGAACTTTATGAATGGGCTGACAACTTGATGCATTAAATTGTTGTACCCTAGTTCTTATCTCTATGATAATGTACGACAGAATGACAATAAAACAAAACCTTTTGACAATGTCACCCAGCAGTAAGAAATTCGACAAGAAAAACTCTGTTTTACCACAGAACAAATTTTTATACTATTATGGTTGTTTTCAATTTTTAACTTAGTTAAAAAATTTTCATGATCATCAATGCAATGTTAGAAATATTAGAAACATTTTTGGAACTCAACATGAACATAGCTTGAAATAACCTAAGTGATTGGATACAACCACCTCTAAAATAGCTCTTGAAATTTGTAAATATTCATCTCAAAGCATTGTTATTATGAATTATCTACTCTGTTTAATTTTCTAATTACATCTTCAAAATCATCATTCACAACAGAAGGCCACCACTTTCTGTGAACATTTGTCCACTATTGTCAAAATGCAAGACTTAACAACCACTATGATGTCAGTTTGCAGCTGTTGAACTAAGTGTGAACAAGCAGAATGCCGTTACTAGCACTGCAGTGTAATTACAATGAAACAGTACTTATTTTCTGGATGCGCCTTGTATATTCAAGCTCTAGAACCACTACACTTGGAAAAAATCATTTGTTACTTTAAAGATAGAATTTTTGTTTTGCACATTGGTGCCTTACAGTATTCTCTATTCTCTATGTGTAAAATAACCAAAGAGAAGATATTGTTAAGAATGAGATAAAATAAAATATTTCTCAACTAGTGTAAGAAATATTGAAATTAATTTTGACATAAGTAACGGGTATCTATAAGTAAATCCCGTTTAATAAATTTCTTAGACACCCTGAGTTGTTTTTTAAATGTACTTCTAAACAAACAAAACCAAAAGTGACTAACAAAGTAACCAATAAAATTGTTATAACTATGATTTGGAAATAGTACCAAGACTAGAGTGAACGAAATTTTTCAATAGTAAAATTGAAGAAAATAAATTACAGAACAGAGCTGTTTGATTGTGAGTTAGTAGAACAAAATAATAACACTTACTACGATACAAAACCAATGTGGCAGGAGATGACGGGCCGACGTAGCTCATCTACCGGCAACGCTAGCCCTTGAACCGCTGAAGTCCGTCAGTTAAAACACCATTAGTATCATTGTATTTCTTTCATGCAACATCTACTGCTTTAACGACTCATTCCCAACACCGTCACACAAAAACTAACTTTCAATAGCAGTCAATATTTTTGTCTGCAAATCTTAATACAACGCATCACTTGAAAAAGCAATTTTATCATATTGTTGTCATGCAAATAAATGATTAATTAAACCACACAATTTGTGATAATATCCTCACATTAATTGAACTAAAATCATTGTTATTGGGTTGTTATACTATGTAAGTATTTTAAAAACAAATTTAAAATATTAAGCAAAAAATTAAAATTACAAGATATTAGAATTTTTTTCATGTTATCCTCAGAACTTTAGAAATGTTTATTAAAATATTTATTAGAACACAAATATAATAGTTGAGTCAATATAGTTCAAAATTATTTCACAAGTTTAATATACAGTTTAAATATATAAGTTTAATATATTAGTGTTTTTAAATCAGTTATATACAACAAAACTTGTGTTAATTGATTCCACCATTTAGTTTTTTTTTGTATTTTACCCTTTTATCATGATGTAAATTTTTTGTAATAAATGTGTAATCAATTGTTCAATGATTTGTCTCTTTAATTTCAAACTACGATAATCAGTGTAAAATCAAACAAATATTCATACCCAAGCACAAGGAAGTGGTTAAAATATATGGGATAAAAACTTCAATATGATAACAGAGGTCTCATAGCGGTACTCATACCTTACCCAAATACAAGTGGTATCAGGCATTTGTCATCTCACAATAGTTAACTGTCTTTGCAAGTATCAATCAATCTTTGACACTTTCTTAGTCAAGGATCTATCAACTCTTAATTTCTAAAGCATTACAGAGAGATATTGTGAGTGAGATGAATTTTAATATTTAGCCATTCACCCATTTGGTATTGATCAATTCTTGATGGTACCTGTACTTTCCCCAAGTATTACAGACATAAATTATTATCATAATTACATTGAAAATTTTTCAAGTATCAAAAATGTTGTGTATATGCAAACAAAGGAAAATTTACAACAGTAAATCATCCTTTGATACTTTACTAGCAATGATAATTAATGTTATTTATTTAATTTATTGTACATATAATTCAAGCAAGTATCAGACACTTCATCAGAAGTTAAGTCGGTAAGCCAAATATTTGAAGACTGGCAATTAGGTTGCAAACGGCAACTTTTAATCTCTTATTTTTGTTATTGACTGATGTTGATAGAACTATTATTTCGCATGTCTGATGGCTGGTTTAAGTGTATAAAGCTAAAAAAATGATCTCGCAAAATAACTATCATATGATACTTTTACCCTTTTGGCACCCTCTCATTTTGACCCCTAATCAAAACTAGCACAACTGATGATCAATTTATTATTTAGGGAAAATTCCCATTTATATAAAATAACTAAGTTGTGTGCTTATACAATAAAAATTGGCCCTCAGCTCCTAGACTATTAAATGGTCCTCTGTAATTCAGTAAACTGTTTTAATTTAAAAGTAAATACTCAACTGTTGAAGTTTGATATCATTGAGTGTTGTTATTAGATGATTTTAGAATTATGACATTTTCAGGTTTCTTCTCTTGGAAGTTCAGTTATGCAATTTTGTAAGGTTGATATGTTATACAAAATTGTACACCAGCACAAAGTCGATATAGTAGGAATATCGAGGATTCTTGATACAGCAGTTCTTTTGCTTGATTCCATTATTTAAAAAAATATACTATTATAAAATAATGACCAAAATCAACAGGAGTGGAATAGTGATCTGTCAAAGCCGAATCTTGAACCCACTGAATCCTAAAATAAGTCTATCTATTCGCGGATGAAAGCTGATGATAGTACGCAAAATACTGATTGCAAAATCATGTTATTGTTGTACTTTCTGTATGAAAACATCCTAGGTAATTAACCGTATTAACAAATATCATAGTTTTCTAAATGATATTTAACTTGCACATCCTATTTCCCCTATTTCTATTTTTTTGTGTATTCTATCTATGATCATGCAGCGCTTCTGCTGCATTTAAAACGTTTGCTGCTCAGCAGTAAACAGAAGATAACTAATTTTTGTTATCTCGTAATTTGTTGTACAAATATGACCCCTATAAGAATATATATATATATATATATATATGTTAATAACTTGAAATGTTTTATGAAGGCAAAAGACGATTTAAATTTTTGATTGATCTCTACTAGTGGTATAATTTACTTTAAGAGCAACAAAACAAAAAAATGTATTGTTATCATATTGTTAGTAAAAAATAATATAGGAATTGACATTGAATTCAGAATCGAGACCTCTATTTTGCTATTGGAACCAGAATTGATTTTATTTTTTAATCAACCCATCCCTAATACGTATGTTAAGAAAAGAGCTTCTCAACTGAATTTCCTAGACTCAACTGGTTATAAATATCAAGTTTTGGATCATTGCAAAAAAGGGCACAAAAATTCTCAAGATATCCGATGTAACAGTTTCACAATTCACTTTCTTCACTGAAATTCTCAAATTCAATATCACATTAAATATTTTGAGATGATTTTGCTTCCTTTTAATTGATGGGGCTGTCGTCTTGTCTCTTGTTATTCACATACTTGTCATTTATTAAATTCAAAACAACAAAGACCTAAACTTTTTGATTAATACTTATTTTAACACAATTAGCAAAACAACACATAATAAAACATGAGTTTTGACAGATAACAAGAGCAGGATTACCTTTTCTGGATTGAAAGGTTTGCCTTGATGTAACAAAACATTATAATGAACACAATATATATATATATATATATACATGTGAGGGAAGAAGAGGAATGGCCTTCTAATTTGGTAAAAGTAAGTTTGCTCTTACTATCCTATCACAGCTCTTATTTTGCTGATCCTCACTTTAACAAACTACACAGGATTAGCAAAAACAAACTTTTTAAAACAACAAAGAAAACTCAATGATAGCAAAGCTCAACAATTCATTGAAAATTTAAAAACAACAGTTTATTATTTACTAAGCGACAGAAATGCAAAAGTTTTAGCCATAAAAATGCAATATCAGATCTAATTCCTAAATGTTTCTAAATTGGATTAGTTTAATTAAATTAAATATGTACTATTGAATAGTAATGGTGAAGTGGTGTTAATTTGATTTCTACTTCAATTGATGTAATGTTATGAGATTTAAAACTCAACCAAACGGACTGGTTACTAAGCCTAATAATGAATGAATCTACAATCTATGAGATGGATGAATTAATACTCTTGGGTTCAATGTATATCTTTCAATTAAGTACAAGAGAAATCTTTTGATAACTTAATCCCAAACCTATGATGTGTATACCCTAAGCTGAACTCAAAACTAAGTTCTTAACAGCTTTTAAAAACATATAGTTTAAAAATATAATTATTTTGAAAATCAAAAAAATTCAAATTTTATGTGGCACCAAAAGTAAGCAGTTTGATGCACAAAGAATTACTCTGGTAATCAATGCTGATAGAAATGTATGTGGTATAACAATCAATTGCTAACAAACAAAATGCAAAAAGCATTTAGTAAATAATTATATTATCTTAAGAGTTTGGATTTTATGTATCGGTTTTTGATGTGGAATAAACAATTGTTAAAAAATTGCAAAACACAACTTGTCTCAGATGGTAACTGTTTAGGACTGATGAACCAACATTACATAGCAGGTTCCACTTGTGGTCCTTTTTCTAGGCATCAAGAGAAATCAAATCAACTTAAAGAATTAATATTTAAATTAAAGAATTAATAATTAAAATATATTGACTTCCTGATTATTTTGTATTTTCTTGTAAAATGAATTGATATTAATTTATATCTATGAATTTTTTCATAAAAAATAATGTATAACACAACTTTGGAATGTTAAACAACTATCACAACTAATAATAATAAAAAACAAGAGGACCTAGATTATATCTCTGTGTAACGCCTGATTAAAAAATATACACTTCATTTATAATTCTCAAAATGTACTTACTTTTTCAGTTAATTAGTAGTACTTTTATTAGAATAATTTTATTAATCACTAAGAAAATTCTGAAAAAGTAATTTTTAAATAGTTTTATGAACACTCTCAGAAACATATTTTGGGAAGTCTGTATAAACTACAATGAGATGGAATTATTATAAAAGTATAAATGTTGAAGTTCAAAGTTAATGACATCTTTAAAAAATCTCATGCTGATTTAACAACTGTGCTCTCCTTACATTAATATTACTGATGCTTAGGAAAAGTATCAGCATCAGGAATTGATCAATAGACAATTGAAAATGTTAAGCTATGTTATTACTGATACCTGGTACTTGGGAGAAGACATTTCAATATAATGAAACATGCTATAATGTTCTCAATAGTCTACTTCTTAAAATACCAATTTATTTAATATAAGCGGCACACATTCCAAGATAAAGGTGACTTAAAACTGACTAAGTCTTCTGGAATGTTGTAACATACTGTAAAATTTCACTACCAAAAACATTACATTTTAAAATGTTGCATTATTTGCAAAACAAGACGATATTAGACTCAAAGCATTTATGTGCTTAAGTAGTAAAACAGCATATATTTTGCTTTTTTATTAGAATATATTTTATTTTGCATGCACTTTGAATACCTAACTGAATACATCAAGCACAAGGTTTGTTTAATCAAGACTGAAACTGGTTTTATAATATCCAATTGGGAGCTGGGAGCATCATGCCTTGTAGGTTGGTTTCCTGCAAATGGATTGGTTTGTTCATGTTAAGAAACTGCATTTCTCTACCTAAACTTTAATGAGTCAACCAGTCAGTTGAACTTTACTGTATTGTTATCTACAATCTTTTGCGCAATTGTGAGTTTATGTGAATGTTTTGCAATTAATGTTTCGTAAACTTTGAACTAAACACATGAGCCAACATCTCGCAGATACAAAACAATTTTATGATTTATTTATGAATTTGGTGAAGAAGAAATGCCTGATACTATTTTGTTTGTTTTCTTGTGTGGATTATCAGAAAAGGTATTGTCCGCCTATTGCACTGTTCTGACTGAAGAAACCTCCAATACAGTGGAATGGAAGCCATTGCCAAAACTGAATTTCTCTTTAAAGTCAAACAGCTTTAATAGTAGCTGGAAATACCTAACAGTATTCATTTAATTGGTAAAACTATCCAAATAGTTCCACAATTAAGTATAAAATTAATATCAGCTTAATCCTTTATAAAATCTTGTTACGAGTACAGGAACCCTGTTTGTAGTTCATCACAACATCTCAAAAGTTTAGTACCTTCCATAAAGTAGATTTGGTTGGTTCTTTGTGTGACTTATTCTCTCCACTGCAAAGACCATAAGATATAATATTTTCAGGCTTAAGCAGTAAAGAAATTGAAAGCAGTTTTGGAAAATTAGCAAAAGAAAACTTTACTGACATTTTCCAGGAGTGAAGGAGACTGTAACAAATGTATTTTAATAAGAAATATGTTGAAGAATATAGTGTTGTAGATTGGTTATTTATAAAATTGCAAATTCATTAACACCAGTTTCACTCTTCACCGAACAACCCTTGTATAAGTACTAGACTGATAAACATTTATATTACATCTAAACAGTTTTTAATTTTATTTTTTTCCAATTTGATAAGATAAATAGTTGTCTTATTTTTGAATAATTTAAAAATTAATGATTTATATAAGAGATCAAATTTAAAGAGAGACACTTAAAAAATTAAAAATATAAAATAAATGGTTATTACATTTAACCGATTTATTACAGTACTACAGTAAAATTAACTTTGTGTACTTTTTATATTCTTCCTTTGTGTGCAAAATTCAAACTGTTTAATGAGTGCTTTAGTATCTTGTAAATTTTTCTACAGCATTTTATAAGTGTTTTCTTCTTGAATGCCTACTCCTTGTTAATGTAAAAACAAAAGTACTTTGAGGATCATGTAAAATTTGTATATAAACTTTACCAAAGTACGCTTAAGCTCTAAGAAAATTATTTCCTTTTATCAGTTCAAATTCATTTCAATTCATATTAACAAACTAATAACATAAGTCACACATATAAAAAAGTAAATTATGTCCAATAACACTAAAAATACAATACAAAAAATGGTCACAATTTACATTTTTCAGTACTGTGCAAACTTGTTAGTGCACATGAGCCACACAATTAATATATTTGTTTCATGTCCTTTTGAATTTATATAGTCTCAGAACATTTAACTATCACAAAGCCTCTCTCAAAGAGAGACATATTATTATTGTCTCATTCCAGACAATGACTGTGGTCAATGTGGTTGAATTATTGCACTAGAGTCCTCTATGTCTACAGCTAAAAACTGTTTATCATTATAATTTATATTTGAAGGTGTTAGTATAAAAATATCTCAATTGGTTATTGAATTAGCATTAATCCCCTAAGGCAATGGTCATCACATAACGATGGTAAACATCTGTTACTATCTAGTTATAAATTCATATAATCCATTTCATAATCTACTTCAATAATACAATGATAATAAATAATAACATTTGATTATATATTTTCATGAATGGCCAATCCTTTAATCATAAAAATACGTCAAATAAAAACATTAACCTCTAGCACAAAATCTTCCAAGTTAGCAAACACAAAATTCAATGTGAACATATCAAACCCTCATTAACTAAATATGACTGCACCATTTCTTTTCCTTGGCCTTAACCATGGATATATAAAATAAAAATATATTCAAATGAGATAAATAATTTTAAACTGTCCCTGTTAAAATTGAATTATTATTTCTTTGTTAAATATACACTTACTATAGTTTTAATCTCACCTGCAGGTTGCGTATAGTACCAGATTTGTCAGGAATTGTGTGAATTTTATGCTATAGATTTTTCAGCTCAATATGGACTATTTGGAACTTAAGATAAATTCGTTCTGAATTACTGGACTTCAAATGTAGTATAAAAATCAAAGAATTCTTTAAAAAGAATAACAATATTAGAAACCATTATACAGAATATTCCAGAACTATGTTACAAAATTATATGATAAATGTAATTTTTTTTCAAAACTCCTAAAAATTGACATAATACTACACAAATTTGGACTATAAAATCAAATGTAAAAAGATATTACTTATTGATTTTGTATACCAAAATTCAATTCATAATTCCAATTTGTTTAACTAATTAAATAGAGCTTGTGTAATGTTACTATTAGGGGAAAAACAAACTTAATTACTCAGATACCTCTTTTAAAAGCTTACAAAGCAGATATTAATTTTTCTATGAGTTTGTAAGAATTCCCTGAATATTGATTGAATAATAATATAAAGATCTAGACAATGAGAATTAAATATAAGATTACATTCAATATTAATTCTTTACACTAAAATGCAGGGATTTTGTACTAATTGATTGGAGCTTCAGGTAATGTTACTACTGATAACTCACTCACTATGTTTTTGGCTTACAAACACACTGATCATTCAATCCTTTAAAAGAAAATATATAGTTGAAGTTTCTTTCGGAAGGGGCATGCGTAGTTACAGATCCATTATATTTAAAAAAGTTCAGAATTAACCTGTTAAATACATATACATTTTGTTCTATGGATTCTGGAATATTGTGTATATAAAGCAAACTTCTTAATTATTTTAAAGGAACACCTTCATTCAAATGTAAAAATAATCTAAATTTAAATAGGCACGCAAATTTTAGCACACAATTGTGGTGGCACATTGTGAATGTACGCACACTTACTAATTACCCTTTCAATTTCAAATTTCTAATTCAGTTGAATAATTAATTACTCTGAATGTAATTTTGTTAGTAATATAATTGTATGATAATATAATTTTGTTTCAACTTTAAATAATTTTGTATTCAATACTTACAAAATTGTAAAGCAAATTTGGAATATTAAATACAGTAGTTGTTCTTTTTTTATAGATAGCATAGATGTATTTATATTAAAAAGAATCATCAAAATTAACAAAAACATTTTACTTAACATTATTAAATATTAAAAGGGGAAAGTTTAAAATTTTAATGTTGTTAAAATATCTACTAGTAACTTACAAGTTTACTTATAGCCTGAATTTCATGATTCGTCTTGAAAAATTCCAAATTTTGCTGCCCATTGATGATATAGCTGTAACTCCTCCTGTAGTAGGAGAACATGAGAACTAAGATGAAATGTTGAATATAATACAACTTCTACCCAACTGAAAAACAACATTTCTTCAACAGATTGTTCGATTATGCATGAGTTCTATTTGAATTAAGAATCTTTCACAAGCACATATGAACATTTCTCCTCACTTGTTTCATGTACTGCAAGTTTAGATTACATAATACAATATTAAAACGAATATTCTGCAGATAAACACATCAATGATTAAACACTATATAGGTGTTAATACTTCAAATGCGATGAGGAAACAAAGTGAACTGAGCAGAAAATATTGTACAGTAATTTATATAAAATATCTATTTAATTCTTATGAAATATAACTGTTTGCCAGGAGATCAATTCACTCTGTTAACACAAAATCTACATACTGTAACAATAAAGCCCTGTATTTTGGATGGTTTTAGTATTTCTTACAGTAAAAATATGTAGCGCCAAAACATGGCTTAAAATTTTATTCCTAACAAATTAAAAAATATTCTAATTAGCCAATTTAATATATCAGCTAAGTTTGGTAGTCTAAGTGTAGATCCAAGCCCCATGATAAGTATTTTTATTCAAAATTAAAATTAAATAATTATTAAAAGAAAAGTTATCTAATGTATGGTTTAGGCTACTATGACTTTTTATGTTTAAACTGCTGAAAATATAGTCCAAATCTGTAACCCAGGTAAATTGTATTTTTTTACCAACTACACAGAAAAAATAAATAGATATTCTAAAAGTAATCAGAAGTAAAATGTTAAATTCCAAATAAATCTCCATTGTGTTAATCACGGGTTTAAGTTGATAGTCTTAACAATTTCTTTTTAGCTCAAAAAACATGAATAAATTTTCTATAAAAGTATTCAGAAATTAATGTTAAATTCCAAATAAATCTACACTGATTTAATAATGGTTTTATTAACTGCATTAGAACCCAAATTTAACATAACTTTTCAATAAAAAATTCAAGAAACAGCAGTTAAGAACAATAATCGTGTTTCTGGTAAACATTACTAAAAACAAGCAAACACAGACCTGTACAAACTTCAGAAAATTAAAAATATATCTGAATCTTAGCTATACCCACATACCACTTTAATAAAGAACGTTTGTTTGACCATGGCTAATACACATGCACGCGCGTGCGCGCACACACACACACACGCACGCGCGCACACACACACACACACACACACACACACACACACACACACACACACAAAACCCACCTACTTACTCCAGGGACACCGAAGGACGAAATTTATTGCAAAATTGAAACAGTTTTTCATTTAGAATAATTGCCCCTTGATATGTAATAGCTCTAAATAAAAACTGTTATTTATTTAACTTAATTTTTTTTACGTTAGTGTATCATTAAGTGAAGTGAAAAAAACACCCTCCTCACTGATTCTGGGGGCATTATACATGTTAGACAGGTAAACAAGATTCTAGTGTTGTTATACAAATTTTGGAGCTTGTCACTGATAAATGTCCCAAATATTTAAATCATTATAAAACCACCTTAACATCAATAACAACTGCCCTTAGAAATCATCCTGATATTGACGGTCACTGGAAACACCTCTGACATTGACATTATTGTTACAAGTAAATGTAACAATTGTCATAAAAAAAAATTAAAAAAAAAAATTAAAAAGCATTATGTCAGAATTACTCAGACATTGATAATTATATTGTCAGTATATTTGTCCAATTAATTTAATATTATTGATAAATTATACTTTTCCAAATATTTTTTAATTTGTAAGAACTGAATTGAACTCCCTAATTAAAAAAATGCCTTCATATATCTCCTATTTACGATCTTATAGTATATGTGAGGACCATATATAATGGTCCAAAATGAGAATTTCAACTAGGCCACCCTACAGGTAGCAATCATTGGAACTGCTATCACATGATAATTCCAATTACTTTTAAATAGGAATGGACATTGAGGACAGGACCTGTATCCTCAGACTATATGCCTAGATTATTTATGATCTCATATATATATATATATATATATATATATATATATATATATATATATATATAATACACAAAATGGGTAAAAATAAGAATTTTAACTAGGGCACCCTAGACTTGAAGACAGGGCACCTTAGACTTATGTGACTTGTGTCATACAAACGCCAGATATACATGACTGTACCTATGTGACTGTCCCTGGAGTAAAGGCCTTATAAACTTACATTTGTACTCACACATACATGTAGATATACCGATGAAAATTTTTAAGATTCTGATCTTACTTCAAGTGGTTCAAAATAGATATGTATCTAAATAAAACCTAAATTATATTTCTTTTTGACATCAGAATCTTTTGAGTAAACTATTTATGAAGAAAAAAGTAAACCAAGTTAATTTTGAGTTTAAATTTATTTACTCTATTCTATATTGCGTTTTCGGTAATTCTATATAGTAGTTTTATTTCAAGGGAGTGATCAATAATAATTAATAAAATTATTTCAGTAAAATTGAAGTTTCCTATATTTTAACTAATAATACTTACCAATGCAGTCATAACGTTTATTACGTAAATATTCAAATTTTAACTTAAGATAGTTGAAAACAAATAAGAAATTAACCTGTAAATAAAATTGTGAATCTTATATCTCTCTAAACTAAATAAGTTACTATAAAATTGTACTTGTAACATTTATACAATAATGAGTACAGTGTTGCTAAATCAAAATTATAAGAGGGGAGAGTAGGTTGAATGGTTGATATTCCAAAATATAAAAAATAAATTAAAAAATCCTGATTTCAGTGAAAGGTTTGTAACAATATTACACTTATTTATTTATTTAGGCATTTTTTATAAATAAAAAAAAAAAACATTTAAATGTATAAGATACTAGAGAAACTGGACAAATTCAGTATTTGGTGCTAATACATTATACTTAGAAATGAATACCCTTAATAATGAAAACACTAACTAAAGAGAACCATAAAGATTGATTAAAATGGACTACTGGATAACGTCACATAAAAAATAACAAAGCTATTTCCCCATTACTAATTTTGCTAAGAGAGGAGAAAGTTTTTAACATTTGGTACATTATGCATTCTTGCTCAACTGACCAATCATGGTAGTAAGGTAGTATAGGCCCCAACCATTGCACGATAAAAATCAGAGAAAAAGAAAGTGTCTGTTGAGTTTGGCAACACTGATTAAATATTGTGAACTCAATAGGATTATAATTAAATGATTCAGACCTTTACAACACTGTTAAACTCGAAACATTCTTACGCTCTTATTTGTAGTCGTAGAATTGGTAGTTATGACTCTTTTAAAATCTATAATTAATAAGCATCTCAATGATTTTAAGTTTTTCTTGTGATGTGAGAAATTAAATCAACAAATTTTTTATGCATATTAATCATATGTTTAAAATGAAATTTCTTCAATGATTTTAGGACTAAATAGGATGTTATAAAGGTGTTTGCAATTAAATATTTTTCTTATGAGACAAAAATAAAGATGGCTCCCATTACAATCAGCCCTTATATATCAATTGTCATAGTTATGTGACTTCTTCCCATGTGAATATTAACAGCTCACTTTCAATATTTGTCTGAACCTTAATCTGGTGCAATGTCCTTCTTCAATATATTACGTTTTTGTATTGACGTTGTGATATTTTTAGTCGATTTCATTTAACTCTTATTTTTTAAGAAACAATATTGTAAGAAATGTGTTTTATAACTAATGTGATGTTTCTCAACATTTTGTTTCTGAAATCACTAATATGAACACACTCTAAGTGTATTATAACACCTTGGTATTTTTGGTATTGAATATGTCTGGCAGATAGGAATTTTCAATGACTAGTTAAACCAAGTATTGTACAGATACCATTATTGTGCAAACTGGAAGAGTACATTTAGTTGATCTCCCAGGTACTCTGATAGTATTAGTCTCGTTTAAGTTGTCTTATAAAATTAAATTTTCAAACAATTATGAGTATTTCAAATATTTTAACGTACTGCAAAAGAATTTAAAACTCGAGTTTCATGTTAAAAAAACATTATTTATTCCATATGTCACAGAAATTATATACAGTGGAATTCTCTTCACACATTAGTGGAACAGTAGAGCTTATGATCTTCCCCTATTCCTGAATCACCTTGGATAGAAACTGTATCTTGAAAATTCCTAACAACACATAACATATGTTACTTAGACTTGGGTTACTATTCAGATATAATGTTAAATAATAATCAAGTGATATTTAAATAAAAATGTGGTAACCCGTCACTTGTATATGAAGTTTTCGCTCAGCCCATAACATTTGTAAAATACAGTAGTCATTTAAACAATGAGGTGGTATTTGATAATGTTTATAACTAAAACCTGTTTCTCACACAAGAAATAGCAGAATGTTTTTCAGCCTCTGAGTGTATTATCTTGGGAAGTTGTCAATGGTATTCAATAGGATTGTAGCTTGTATAGTTGTATGAATTATTCTCAACAAAAAATAAGCTTTTTCATTTCATTATATTAAGTATTAATATTAAAAATAAAGTTTTTACTCAATATAAACAATTTTAACAGCTAAGATTTACTTCAAAGAAACAATTTTTCTCAGACAGACCAATACAACAGTATTGTAATATTGTATACAAATATTGTTGTGAGGAATCCCAACCACAGATTTGTTGGAAATCTAATTAGAACTTTGTTACCTATACTTTACTTTTTAGCGACACTGTACTCATTATCAAAGAATACTCTGAAATATTTAGCGCATGATAAACATTTATTTAGAAAATTTTGTTTGCAAACTGAAAATTTGGTATCACTCAGTATTGTCAACTGCTAACTTCCTTTAAAGATCGAAAGAAAACTTCAATTTACAACTAAGCTTTTAACACAAAATCTATTCAATAAGTCAAACTAACAATAGATTCAGATAAAATCAATTCAATTATCAAAATATTTTCAAACGAAAAGTTTTAAACAAGTGTTGTCTTTAGTAATATGTTAAATGTCATGAATTACATCAAGAATTGTACCATCTTTAAAGCGTTAGCAGTTCACAGCTATTGCTCATTCACTGCCTAAATAAATAAAATTAACTCACCTGTTCTCTGCGCAAGTTTTTCTCTTCTTTCTCCCGTTTGCGTACCTCCAACAAGAATTCGTTAAAGAGGCTTTCCCTTTCTCGCATCTTTTCTATATTCTTGAAACGGTCATCTTTGCCATATTTTTGGGCAAAGTCTCCAAATGAAGATCTGAAAAATTATTTTCCAACTTAAAATATTCAATATTTATTACTAATAATTATAATTTGTTACTATTTATTAATAAATCTTTTTAAGTAACTGTTTCAGTTTGTAATATAATTGTATATGATACTAAGTAGCCAATATTATCGTACACCCCAGGTGAATAAAATTTTGATAGAAAATCAATGTTAATTCAAAGGTCAAATATTTGAGATAAAACATGTAGTTAAGATTAAGGGATTTAAAAATATAGAGTACACAAAAAATAATGTTATTTCACAATCGAGTAGGAAAAATTAGAAAATCTAAAAAATTGAATGCAAACAAAATTTAAACACATAGTATACAGTAGAACCCCTCATATCCGGCCACCACGGGACCGAGCCCCTGGCCGGATAACGATTCGGCCGGATAAACCAACCTACAGTACACAGCACTTGACGAAACAAAACAATTGTACTGTACTGTACTAACCGCACTGGAAATAATCAACGAACTGTTTACAGGTTAAACCTATTAGCGCAACTGAGGACAACACAGGAAAATGTAAACAAATAGATACACAAAAATAACGCAAGAGTCGTGGGAGACTAGTGCGTGCAACTGCGCGTCTGCAAGCCGTGGTAAATAAATTTCGATATTGGCTTCCGGGAAGTGGCCGGATAAACCGAGGTGCGGTAAAACCGAGGCCAGATATGAGGGGTTCTACTGTAATGATAATTTAAAGGTTATTTTTTCAGTATCTTGTATTGTCCCCTCTCGCATTTATAACAGCTTGCATACATGTTGGAGGTGATGTTGAGGGATGTTTTCCAAGCTGTCATGTTGCTAGGTCCTGGCAAGAGAGCCAACACGCCTTTTCAGCTTGTCCCAAACATGCTCTAGTGCAGGGGTTTACCACCGTTTTGAACCTACTACCATTTCGTAGCTGAAATTTTGGCTATCTACAACCGTAAATTGCAATTGAGGGGCGAGGCGTTCAACACCACTAGATAAAGCTTGTATCCTGTGAAAAGCTGTGGTTTTATTTTATGGTATTCTCTCATTAAATATTTGATAAAAACTAAATTTATTCTTCCACTAATAAAGTACAACAGTAAAACCGATAATAAGTTATGTGAAGACAAAATCAAATATAATATTTTTAATTGCATTGTTTACAAATATTGAAGATGGGGCTTGTATTGCCTATTCTTAATTCATTCATTACATTGAGAACACACAACCAATACTAATAACTTTTTATTTTTGTGAGGCCTTTTGATAGTAAGGCTATCTTCAATACTAATAACTTTTTATTTTTGTGAGGCCTTTTGATAGTAAGGCTATCTTCATCAGACACATCACTAAAGTGATGTACTTAAATAATGTCAATTGTAAAAACTTACTTTCCATGCAAACTCGCTTCCTCCATCAATCTCCTGTACTCATCTTTCCGTTCCTTCAGCTTGTTCCTCTTCTCCCTGCGCTCTTCCTCTGCTCTCTCCTTGACGTACTTGTCGAACACCTGCTTTCGCTCCTTGCTGGTCAACAGCAGGTAGCGAGGGTCGAACACGATCTTGTGCAGCTCCTTTTCCCACGTACTGAATGCTGATACCTAAAAATATCATTTTTTTTAAGGATATGTTTAACCAAAATTTGAATCTTTAATATAAAACAGAAAAGAGAAAGAACAGAAAGGACTTATCTAGTTAAATAAGTCCTTCTTAAACTTTAAAGTCCTAAATAATTCTCGAATTAGACGAAATGTAACATGTATAATTAATACACTGGGTCATTCAATATCAAATCAATACATGTTATATACATAACCACTTCAGAATTTGATGAGATTTGTTATGAAAGTAGTCCTCGTGTATATTAGGAAAATTGGCAAATTTCCCCTAAATATTTCAAACAGTTTCAAAATTACGGCTAAGTGAAGTTTATAAAGATCCACAATAAAACTGCAATCAACATATTTTGAAATCACCATATCTTTTATCCCAATTGAGATAGAGGGATGGGAATGGCGTCAATTTTACTCAGTTTTAAATTATCGTTCTTTTAATGTACAACACAACATATTTTGTCTTAGTTTTTTATCCAATTAAAAATTTGGATTCTCTCAAAAAGTTTATTTTTGAAAATCATTAAAACTATCCTATGAATAGTTTATATTATTGGTAAGTGATTCTCACAATTTCAAGTGGAACGCTAATATGATCGTAGTTAAATAATAATTTAAGAAAAGATGTTAGCACAATGTTTTGTAAAAACATCGTACTATAATATACACTTACTTTACTAAATTTCATTATGATGGTGATTATTATCATACATTAATTTTGTTTGATGTAATAATTTCTAAATTTATTGTTTGACATCATATACAACTCCAAAAACAAAATTCTTTATTGTTTAGGTACTTGGTTCTTATCAGAATATTGAATGTTTTTAAATGATAAACAATTCATCGCAGTAATTACTGCGGAAGAATGTTGAATTGTCTACAGTAAATTTCCATCATCATGATGCCCAATAACAGCTTATGTTTTCTTAAATTAATTTAATCCAAACAGTATTATATAAATTCCAATTTTTTCTAAATCTAGATCTAGGCCTACCTCCTTCTCAGCCAACATCTCCCGGAATGACTTGATGCGTGTCTCCAGAGGTACGATGGCCCGCTCCCGTGCTGCTCGCACCTCCGCCTCCATCGCTGCCTCCTTGCCAATATCTATCTGCTTCTTTTCACTCTCTGTGGCACTGGTCTCCACTGCAACAACATTTCATTGCGATTATTATCAATAATACGATTAGGTAACATTTTAACTTTCATACTTGTCTGATATCAAACTTGACATACACTCACACACATTATCAATAATAAAATAAAAATAACACATATATATCTCAGTTAGGTATTCATAACTTTCAGATACTTAATTAATCTAAAAAATTTGAAAATTGAAATAACTTTAGCTGACTCTGCTGAATGATCTTGCAATGAATCTGGATCTTATTTTCTTTCCAGAATTGAACCATGATCACATAGTTTAATTAGGCACACTGAAGTTACTTACAAAAAATTTAATGTTTTATTTTAGTGAGTGTATGACTCGACTAGAGAAAAATATTTTGTCACACATGGGTTGGGAATGAGATTGCTCACGTTTACTGGTGTCCAGCTTCTGTTTCTTAGCAGCCTGGGCCTCAGTCTCTGTAGTGCTGTCACGTTTGGTAGCCTGGGCTTCAGCAGTCTGGGATGTCTCGGGAGGACTGGCCACCATCTTGTCTACATCTGCACGCCCCACCAGCTCCTCAGGCCTCTCCCACACGCTTGTGCGTGATGAGGGGTTGTAGAAGAACACCCTTCCATCACCAGTCCATACCACACACCTGTGTACATGCCATTGTAAATGGATATTCTAATTATTTCTTAATTTCTAGCTTTGAGAGAAAATGTATCTACCAGCTCCTCAGGCCTCTCCCACACGCTTGTGCGTGATGAGGGGTTGTAGAAAAACATCCTACCACCACCAGTCCATACCACACACCTGTGTACATGCCATTGTAAATGAATATTTTAATTATTTCTTCTCTTCTAGCTCTGAGAGGTAATATATCTTTGAGGAGTTAATGAGCTTTACTGTTGTGTTTTGTATCATACAATATGTTTGTTAAACATCAATTGAATAAACTATTTAATGTAAGTTTAGAAAATTCTATAAAAACGTCAATACTACAATAAAATATACAAACTGTTTAACAGTTTTGGTTAAATTTAATAGTTAATAAGTTTAAAATGTTACAAATAAAAATATTTTTTATCATATACAAAATTAAATCTTTCACGTCCCTTTTACAAATTGTATTTTTTAATCTAAAAAATCTATAGAATAAAAAATGACAACTGTATTTAAGGAACAATATTCTGTAATTAGTTATGTGATTGTTACAAAGTAATTTTCAAGGAAAATGTTTATATAAATTTGGAAATACATATACAGTAACAAACATTTTAAGACTTAAATTTGGATGGTTCTACTAATATATTTTTGTGTAATACAGGGTGCATTAGGAAAGTAATGCACATCTTCTAAGAAAAGTAGAATTATTCATTTTATTGTTACAAATGGTTAAAATTCTTCAAAATAGTTTCTTTCTGCATCATGACACCTACATAGATGATTCTGGGTCATTCCATGTAAAACCAACAAGGCACTCAACCTGGCCATTTCATATTTGGTTGAAACTTTGTGTGTTTATAAACTCTGAGATCCAGAACTAAAATATAATTTTGAAAATTTCTATCCCTAATAGCTTTTTAGTTACAAATATTCAAAAATCACAAAACGAGTTTTTTAATATTCACTTAAAATTTAAAATCTGCTGTGGTTCATTAGTGACAGAGAGCTGAGAGATGGCTCATTAAAGATGGTTTTATGGGCTTTAATTTGGTACTCTACCTAAATTATTTAATTTTTTTTAGGCAAAAAAAATTATTATTGAAACTCAAAAAATGTGTTTCAAAAATGTTTTGAGTTGGTGTTTTAAAAGTATATGTATTCCCATCACATTATCCAACCGGTCCGAGCACGCTGCGATAAATAGTCGCGTCACAATATAATCATGTGCATTACTTTCATAATGCACCCTGAAATTGAAAGATATGTAACTCACTTTCGTATCAAGAAAATAAACTGCAATTACATGGAGAACAACAGAACAAACCAATCATCTCTTCAGAAAATTTTTCACAAACTTGCCATCACATCATTCTCACCCAAAACCAATAAAAAAACAAATGATCTGAAAATCCATTTTTGTTTGTTTGTTTTTGAGTTTCATCCCACGTAACTACTCAGCCAGTTACCACTGGACCCTACTGCATTTGAACATTTATAACTGGTTAGTCCTCTTCAAATTACCTAAGTGTAGTTATTATTATAATTAAAAAAAATGTCAACTGCTTAGGGAAAAGCTAGGTTAGAATATGTTTTAACCAAACCTAGCATTTCACTTTCACTAACTTAACAATCTGACTATCACAGTTGAAAATGTAATTTGTTGCACATTAATAAGTAAAGATGCAGTAACATCAGCAATTATGTATATTTTGTAATGTTTTTAGTAAGTGGTATTACTAAAAAACATAACATAAAAAGACTCTGTAATACAATTTTTTAACCTAGACTTCAGTAAAAATAACGCAAGAACTTAAAAAGAAATAAAATTTGACACAAAAATAAGTTAAGACAAACAAAATTGAATTAATTTTACTGAGAAATGCCTAGGGACAAGCACTTGATGATCTCTTGTCATATGCCCTCCTTAGTAAGGGAGGAGATGAAGGTGGATAAGGCTAAGTTGAAAGGAGACCATGATTGTGAGGAAGTACTCATGCTAGGAGGTTGATGGAGATGATGTGAGTTTCATCATTTATGTGGTGTGTTACAATATGATAGTGGCAAAAAGGGTAGAACTTAAAGAAGATGGAGAGGGGTAAAATAAGATTTTTTGTAATGGTCAAAACTCACCAATCAGATCAGTACAGGAGAGTTACTTGAATTACAATAAAAATGTAAACATAATAAGCAGAAGATCTAGGCACACTAATACTAAATTACTGTCTTTCGTAAAAAAAAACACAAAAATTTCAAACATTTTAATTGGACACTCTTAAATTTAAGAGAACTAAAAGATCAAATATATGAAATTGAAACCTTGTCAGAAGAGGAGAAACCTACATACATTTGTCTTAGTATGAGAGCACAGACTCTCAGAAGAAAGGTTAAAGATTACTGAAATACAATATTATTCTTAATACATTTTTGCAAGACACCAAATAAGGATATGGTGTGTATTAATTTATAAAAGCAATACAATGCAAAGACATAAATTACAAACATGTAAGATTCTTAAAATAAAAATGAAACTAAAAAAAGATAATAAGAGTTATATACAAACACTCTGATAGTGACATTGACATTATTTTTTGTTTCTAAATCTAAGCCAATTATTAAACAAATTCAACTCATACATAGCCCTTCCATAGGGGAAAAGCAAGTAACTGAGACTCCCAAATATCCATAGGTAGTCTACATAGGATAGAAGAAATGTATGTCACAAAAAATACCTTGTGATATCTATTCACTTAATCAAGTAACACAAAAATGCTTTTAAGCGGGTTGTGCTTACGCTTGGATGTAGCTGTATCAAGATTCTAGAACCATAAACATTTACATCAGAATATCGCTGTATCAGATCTAGGTTTAATAAACGGATACACAGAGTATCAAGGTCCCAACATAACATAAAGAGAGGTAGCATACAGACTTCCCTTTTACTTTTTTACTCTAAAATCAACAGATCTTTCCCCCTGGAACAAGAGGAACCTATCTACCAAGTTTCTTAAAAGTTTGCACTCATGTTCTGTGGCAGACCTGCTGACAAAGTGACCTGTAGTCAGTCTGCAGCAAATTCAACTGTGCATGATACTCAGTGCCAGTTTACATCCAAAAGATTCAGGCTATTCAATTTTGCAAACACTACTAATTGAGTGCCTTAAGACATTGAAATGTCAGCAAAACTTTTTGTAGCGATCAGAACTAATTAACCAAGTGTCAAAACAAGCAATAATTGTTTCTAAAACTTGGTAAATTTTTCTTAACAAAAGAAGAATCAAACTTACCATGGAGTCCCAGGAACAGGAGTGCTAGAAACTGGTTTTGATTTGTCTTGAGCTTTTTGTGCTTCTTTTGCCTTCTCTTCTTCCTCTTCTTTCTTTTTCTTGGCCAGTTCTTCTTGTGCTTTAGCCTCAGCTTCTTTTTTACTCTTTTCTGCCAATTCCTCTTTCTTCCTGTCTTCTTCGTCACTAACATGCCACACATATATAGATTAATCCCAATTGTAACAAAACTGACAAAACACACAAATGGACATGCATCAGAGCTTGCGCAGGTGCACGCGCCCAAATACACACAATCTTTACGCTAGCACCATTAATTGTTTGTCCAAGTTAAGTTCTTGCACTATTTAAATTAAAAATAAAGACTCGATAGTAATAATTTATTATATAAAAAATAAAACATGCATAATTAAATAAAACTTTATTAGATAAATAGGTAACAAATATTTTAAGTGTATCAGTAGTGTGTCAATTTAGTAATTAAGTAATTATTGCTAATGGATAGAAAAATCAGCAGGCTTACCTTGAAAACTTCCTTCTAGGTTACACTGATTTGAAAGGAACACGAGACAAAAAAAGGACACATACTTAGAAATTTTAGGAACTGGAATGCTCTCTACTGTCTAAGAAAGATTTCAGTGCAATTGTTAATCTCCAAACATGTGTACTTTTTTGTCTCTTAATATGTTCCTGTCAAATCAGTGGACCCTAGTTGATTGCACTGCAATCTTTCTCAGCCAGGAGAGAGCATTCCAGTTTCTAAATATTCTAAAACATCTAAATATGTGTGCTTTTTTATCTCTTAGTGTTCTTTTCAAATCAGTGGACCCTAGAAGGAAGTTTTCAAGGTAAACCTGCTGATTTTCCTATCCTTGGCTTTCAGCCTTACTAATTCAAACCTTAGTACTTAGTTAATAATTCTATTATATCTTTTTTTTTAATTCAGTAATTGACAATTTAATTAATGTTTTCTAAATTAAACTAAATGTCTAAGAATTTCATACATTATCATTTACTATTTTTAAATCATCAAAATGAGAGACGGCAAAAAGACTAATGATTTAAACTGATTTAATAATATTGTTTATACTTTACTTCTTTCTAATTTAGTCTAAGGAATTAATTAAAGACTGCTTGGTTAAGGAAGTTCTCAATTAAACACTACATTTTAATACCATCAAAGTAAGTAGTGTTTTAGTCTGGTCTAAATGTTAAGAATTTTTTGTTTATATTAACTCATTAAAAAAATAATTATACATTTTTAAGATCTTATACACCTTACATTGTGAAATTTCTTGTTATGCTTAAATAAGATATGCACACTTCAAGACTCTTGGTTATGTTCAATGAACTCATTTGTTTATAATCATTATATTCCAAGTTTACTTTATCAATATACCTGTCAATGGCATGAAAAGAATTAAACCTATGTATTAACCCATTGCGGATCAACGACGTGAGGGTGACGCGGAGCGAGGCGTGGACCAAAAGCACAATGACGTGACCCTCACGCGGATGACGTGGTACGGATGACTCATTTGTTTTGAACGCTTATCGCTGTTATAAGCCTCGGAGATATTTATAGTCAGTTTTCCTGGACTGACTTCCTATCTTATCTCTGATACTCGTCCACAAATACTCCCTTCGTTATCGGTCAATAACGTTTTTATTTGCGACAAATTGTTTGTCTGAGGCGTACAGTCGTGGCGTTCTATTTTCCTTTGCCTCGTGTGCGTGTACGTAAATAAAATGGGTGACAATTTACGATCATCTGAATTAGATAGACTATTATTAGAAAGTGGAAGTGATGAAAGTGATATCGATAGTGTTATTGAGGATGGAGACGGTTCTATCACGCGTATTTGTCCACGTTTTCATAATTACGCGGATACTAATGTTGACAGTGACGAGCGGGCTAGTGACCATGATTCAGATGTTCAGACTATTTCAGACATTGTTCCTGGGACACCACCGGATGTGGAAACTCTATTTCAACATCATTTCAATATCAATAAAAACGCTCAAAGTAGTGCTTCCGAGGATATTTATGAATATACTTGAATATACTTCTAGTATAATATACTTGTCTAATATGATCTGTATAATGTTTATATAACATAAATAACAACATAAACAAACAAAACATGTATAATTAGCGAGCGCGCTAAGCAGGCAGGTAGGCGTGCAAACACTGCGGGTGCTGCGTAGCAATACGGATTAATTCGTACTCTAAGGCCCGCGCACGCGCCGTTTTCACGATCCGCAATGGGTTAATGTATTTGCATTCAGCAACTTACTTTTTCCTATTTATATGAGACTAATGCATTTTGTTGTGCTTGGAAAGTTTTGATAACCTGTCAAATGCTAGGCACTGGAAGCATTAGCCTCATAATGAAAGGGCTTGGTACTCAAAAGATTAAAATCCACTCTAAAACACTGTTCTGAAACTCTCATATTTGCTTAAGGATGGATAAAAATTCAAAATGGAACATTTTTTTATATTATGTTTGAAATCTTCTATGTTTTCATGCTGTACATCTTGGCTTACTGTTAAAACCGCAACATCTTTGTCCCACTGTTCAATTATTTTTATTTTATATGCCAACAATAAAACCACACTTTTTTCTAGAGCTCACCATGGTACAATATGGACTACTTTAAATATTTACATAATTGGGATATGAAAGACAAACTTATCAGTCTAGTGACATCACACAATATCGTCATTATAAGAACTACTACTGCACCTGTTTTACAGTTGGATGGATGGACTGCTGTGCATGACAACTGAATAGTCATTGTTCATAGGAATATTTTTACAACTAAGATATTCTTTCGAAATGATCAGGATAGTTGGAGTTAGGGATTTCTACTGTATATGTTAACTTTGAAATAATACTAATTCCCACCTGTCTGCTTTGGAAGCCCCAGTTGAGGTCCCGTTGACAGCTGAGATCTGAGGTGATTTCTCACCATCAGTAGACGAACCATCGTCTGATCCAGGTGGTTTTGTTGCACTGATCTTGGTGGTGGCTGCAGCCGAGATGACTCCAGCCTGAGGCAATGTTGATACGCCTTGAGCTGCAGCTAATTTGGCAGCTACAATAACAGACATGCAGCACAAACTTAATGAAAATATATTTATTATCACTTATTTAAATTTTACTACTTATGACTAAATGTAACTGTATGGTAACAGTTTGCTGCTGAAGTTCTTGGTGCTGTCTCCATAGGTTGATAAACTACTTGTGTATATTTCTCTATTTTCATCGGAAATGCTGATCTCAGCACTTTTTCCATAGCTCAAATTGGTCACAATCACTGGACAACAGCCAGCTCACAAGTGTTTGATTCTGAACTAAATTTGCTCTAATTCTGATTGTTCTTTAATTCTTAGAAGTATTGAATTAACAATCTGTTCAATGTTTCCCACTCATGAGCATTACATATTAGACCTAAAATGTACTGTTTCTATCGAGTTATGTGGTTGAGATTTCTACTAATTCAAAGTTAAAAGCCAAACAAACTTTATTTAAACTCGCAATGGAAACCAGTTTAGTAGTCACCAAAGCTGCTGGAAAGAAAGTGGTAGGACCACCGGGTATTTCATAAGTTTAGATGCATTGAGTATGAAATAAAATAAATAATTAACAAAAACAGGTCTATTTGTTTGATGTTGCAAAGGATGATAAATTCAAATTCCAGATATACAAAAATGATCAAAACATATGGAACTCACTCTCTAAATCCTTGAGGGGCTGTGGTTTCTGCCAAACACTCTCACCCAGCTTGGCATTGTAGTAGTAGAGCTTTCCGTCGGGAGCTCTGTGTTCTGACCACTCTGCCGCACGAGCCACAATTTCCGGGTCAATCTGCAAATAAAAATAAACATTCAATCACGTTTTAAAAAAAATTACATAATTATTTGAGAGACAGTTTCTTTATTTAATTTATTAATAACCTCTTAGTAAAAGAAAAAAAAATGTTTGTTATTAAATGTTTCAATCTATAATTTACTGTCTCTTTTCAAAAAATGTATTGCTATTTACATTTTATGTGAGTAGTTACAAATTAATACACAAAATGTTATAAGAATAAGAATAAATTTATTTTATGTATTTATCAAAGGTGTAATAATATGCATTCAATTAAGTATAAAATAATGTCTGACTACAAGTAATTTAATCAGATTCAGAATTGAAACTGACCTGAGCAGTAGAATCATCTGTTTGTGGAGTGGGTTGCACCGCTGCTACTGGGGCAGGGACCACAGTTTGTGGTGGCATCATCGGCTGTTGGGCCGGGGGCATCATAGCTTGTGGAGGCATTCCCCAAGGTCCTTGAGGGAACCCACCAAAGCCACCTGGGGGAAATCCAGGTGGGGGCATCCCAAATGGTGGGGGGCCGCCAAAGTGTCCTGGTGGCCCACCATACATGCCTGGCGGAGGGCCATGCATCATGCTTGGGGGAGGCTGCATGGTGTTGGGCATCCCTCCCATTCCCATCATGGGCATGCCTCCCATCCCAGGCCCTATGGGGCCACCAAGTGGCGGGGGGCCTCCCATCATCCCTCCCATCCCCATGGGACCTGGGGGCATTCCTCCCATTACCGGTGGGGCTGACATTGTCGGGGCTGTGGTGTTGGTGACTGCCTGAGGTGCTGAAGTTACACTGCTAGTACTTGCGACACTTGTTGTTGACGATTGTGTTGCACTGGCACTGATCGTACCTGTAGGAAATAACCAAACATTTAAATTTCCAATTTTAATAACAAACTTCAAACTAAAGCAGAGAAGAGAAATTTTTTATTTGTCAAATTTATTGTTCAATTTCTTTTCAAGAGCCAGTTGTACAAGCTACCCTATTGATTTTAGCCTCATACATACAATCTCAAACCTCAAACGCTCATACTTCCTTATTTATATTCCTAGCACTATGGAGGATATATTTTTTTAAATACATATTAATACACACCAAACACTTTTTAGTTTAATCAATACTTTTATTGGTTATTCAAAGAATATCTAATGTTATTAAAAGTATTGTAACAATTCACTTTCAATACTTATATAAATATGCCTAGTCAAATAACGTGTTTTATTTGCATCCTAACCATCCCAGTACCTTAAAAAAAAACTTGGCTTATTCAAAAATGTTAGATTATCTGAACACCATTTGTTTACGATAATTGATGATCTACTGTAATATCAACTTTTCTTCTGGTCCATTGACATTTTTATGATGATAAAATAGGGAGGTTAATTTGAATTTTGTTTAGGATTATTTGTACAGAGCCAGTTGTACAAGCTACCCTATTGATTTTAACCCCATACATACAATCTCAAACCTCAAACGTTCATACTTCCTTATTTATATTCCTAGCACTATGGAGGATGTATTTTTTTTAATACATATTAATACACACCAAACACTTTTTAGGATAATTCAAATTTGTAAGTCTATTATACATAACTTCTGAGCTAGAATTCCTGTAAGTAATTGAGCAGCAATAATTAGCATTGTAGTTGAATGCACAACTGCATAGACTATAGCCATACTCACTGACTAGGTCAAATCTCATGATGTTTATAATTAGGAGCCTCAATATCACCACGCTACTCACCACATCAGTATGATTTCCATAATGAACAATTCAAAAAAGATAATTTGTCTGTTTACGTGAACAATCTCAAAGTCCCCATGCCTTGCTTCGCATTTGTAAAGTCAGTATCATATCTCTCTACCATTCCAACTCATAACCCATGTCTTTATTTAGGTATTACAGACTACAATGTATGTGTCAAAGTGAATGTATATGACAGACCTACTTAACAATTTTTTTATTACATAAGACTTGCCGTTTTATTTTTTTCCTGTATATTATTATAGCTTTAAATATGCAGTATAAAAAGTATTAAGACAAGTTCATCACATTAATAAATATATCATAGTTAAAATGTCCTATCTCTCTTTATTAGGATATTTGTTTCCAATATTACCAGGCTATAGAATTAGTCAAGGATTTTGTACTACATAAAAACTCGGAGGGTAAAATGTTAACTTGGGAAAAAATCAGTACTACTGACATAATAAATTGTGTAACTAAGTTAAGTACCTCATGCAGTGAAGATTATTATGGGCTGTCTAACAAGGTTTTAAAGTATATTATTGAGGTAATAGTTAACCCATTATCTTTCCTGTTCAATAAAATGTTGGAACAAGGTATATACCCGAGGGCACTCAAGGTAACCAAGGTGATACCAGTTTACAAAAAAGGTGAAAGATTGACCCCGTCAAGTTATCGACCCATTTCTCTTGTCCCAATTATTAGTAAAATTTTTGAATCATGCATAAAGGGTCAGATTAATTCTTTTTTTATTAGCAATAACTTGTTCTGTGAGGAACAGTTTGGTTTTATGTCAGGTAAAAATACAATCAATGCAGTAGAAAATGTGGTCAGAAAAGTTCTGGCAAATTTTGAAAATAAACTGTTGTCATCTGCGTTACTGATTGATCTGTCAAAAGCTTTTGACTGCATTAATCCTGAGATTCTAAAACAAAAGCTTTTTTGATATGGTATAAGGGACAAGGAGCTCAGTCTATTGATATCATACTTAAGTGACAGGAAACAAATGGTTGTCCAGGGAGAGGATAAATCTGTTTTTAGAAGAGTAGAGATGGGAGTTCCACAGGGATCAGTCCTTGGGCCTCTACTTTTTATTATCTCTGTAAATGATTTTCCTTTCAATGTTCCTTGCCCTTCAATTCTATATGCGGATGATACAACGCTTGTTAATTGTAATAAAGATTTAGATAAGCTTATTATTCAAGAAAAACATGCCTTAGATATAGCAATAGAATGGTTCCACTCTAACTCTTTGATTGTAAATGACCAAAAAACTGAAACTATTGTATTTTCACTGGACTATTCTATTTATAAAGAATACAAGCCTGTTAAGCTGTTAGGTATCCATATAGATAGTAGGTTAAGCTGGGACTGTCATATGAAACAGTTATGTAAAAAACTATCTAGAGTTATCTTTCTTCTTCGAAAACTAAGAACCTGTGTCACTCTTAATACGCTGATAACTGCATATTATGCTTTTTTCCATTCCTATATGAGGTATGGGATAACTCTATGGGGCAACTCTTGTGGGGCACAAACTGTTTTTAAATGGCAGAAAAAGGCTCTGAGGGTAATTAAAAATGCATCTGCTAGGGAATCCTGTGTGCCATTGTTTAAAGAGTATCAAATAATGACTCTCCCTAATCTTTATATTTACTGTTGCGTGATGGATATCAAGCAATCTTTGAATAATCTTCCTACAAGACAAGAAACACATAACTATCCTACTAGGCAAAACTACCTTCTCGAAACAATACCAGTAAGGTTGGAAAAGACTAAATGTAGTCATGTGTGTATGAAAATAAAATTATTTAATAAATTGCCAAAAGAATTATGGTGTCTGCCCTTGAAGCAGTTTGAAATAAAACTAAAAAAGTTTCTAAAGGAAATTGTTTTTTATTCAATTGACGAATATTTGGCCTATGATTTTGACATTAGTGTCTAGAGTAGTTTTTAGAGAATACGTAGGGTATCTGAATCTTGTTGTTTATTTATTTATTTATTGAGACCTCGTTGTTAGTAAATAACTGTTGTTGAATAATTTGTTGATTATATTGTTACCATTTTAGCTCTACTGTTGTTAAATTTTCTTTTTAGAGCATTACTCATTTAAGTCGGATTTGTTAATATTATTATTATAAGGCTTGACTTTGTTAATCACACATTGTGTGTTTAAAAACAATAAATGTTTCTGACTCCAATAAAACCCTAAAAGGCTATATTAGTCAAGACTCAATATTATAAAGTACACTACCAGAGCTAGAAGAAAGCTTAATTGAAAGTGAACTGCAAAATGGGGAAGACAGTCTAATCATGGCAGCAAAATTGGGAAAAGCACTGCTTAAAGAAAACGAGGCCCTCAAAGAAGACAATCGAAGGTTAAACTTCTTGCTAAACAGTATGGAGGCTAAAATTGAAGATTACAGCCGAGAGGAAGAAACTTATCTCTCAAGAGTAGAAAATTTTCAACAAAAAATTTCTGATATGGATAGGCAACTTGGAAAAGAAAAGCAACTACTTATTGATACACAACAAATCTTTGAAGACCACGATAGACGACAAGCACAAGTTCTAAATGACTATGAACAAAAGATTAAAGAGCTATCTAAAGAAATATTAATTTTAAAAAAACGTTTAAAAACCCAAGAAAATATGTCCCAAGAAAAGGTTCTTGAAGAAGCTGGTACACAAACAGACTCCCCACCATTTTCAGTAGCTGAATCAACCCCACTGGTAACAGAGATTGTTCAACTAAAAAATAATCACTATCTTCTAGAGCAAAAACTTAACCGTTTAAACCTAGATAGTCAAAACCGTGCAGAAAATCTAACAAATCAAAAGAAAAGGGAAGCTGTAAACCAATCTCATAACTCTTTAAAAAAAAAAAAAAAGATTAATGGGAATTCCAAAAATAAATTTAGTATCTCTTTACAAGTACAAAAAATTAAAGAGCAAACAACCTACCCCAAAGAACCTTACAACAACCCAGTCCTAACCATATCAGATAAACAGCGACCAATTCCCACATGCATACCAAGGGACAAAGGAGACTTTGAAGTGATCGAAGTGGAAGCCATGTTTCACAGAGAAAATATTTGTACAATGCCGGAGTCTAAAGATTACAAAAAACCAGCTCAGAAATCTAATAAGTCACCACCTTGTACAGCTAAACTTAAAGCACCCAATGAAACATACCAGGACTTTTTCGACAAGTATATTGAGCACTATAAGGCAACACAAGAACTTACCACTACTAACGAAAAGTCTCTATCACCCCATCTGACGACAGTAACTGAAAATACTAGCCAAAAAAACAACCACCATTTTTTAGACCAAACCCAACAGAAAAAGATCAAATTCAAAAACAGGTATATTATAAACTCAAATCTAAAACAAACCTAAGTAACCTAAAAATACTACACCAAAACATCCGTGGACTAGACAAAAAATTAGACAGACTTAACCACCTTCTTAATGACATTGACCCCAATATACTAGTGCTTACTGAACATGGCCTGAAAAAAATAGAAATAGAGAATACAAAAATTGAAGGGTACTTTCTCATAGCAGAATACTGCAGAGAAAATCATAAGCTTGGTGGTGTTGCCATATATGCCAAAGAAACCCTAAAAAACTGCACAACAGCAACTGACATATCCCACCTCTGCCAAGAATTTAACTGTGAAGCAGCCATGGCAGTAATTGAATCCATGGGTAAATACATACACATTCTTGGGGTATATCGATCTCCCAAAGAGAATGTACGAGCCGGTATAAATGCCTTATCCAACATCTTAGAATATACTCAAGCACACAGTAAATCAAACATGCTTGCTGGAGACATAAACATTGACAGGATGAAAACAACCTTAGACAACACTATCCTAGAAGATGAACTACACACCCATAACATCCGAAGACTGCCACTTCCTGCAACACGTATCACACATAGCACTGCCACCTCAATTGACTTCATATGCACAAACATAATCGAGGACAACATTGGCACAGCCATACTTGAAACTGGACTTTCTGACCATACTGCTCAAATTATAAAAATATATGACTGGAGAGTAAACATCCCTCCACAGATCATTCTCAAGAGAAACTTTTGTTATTCTAATACAGACCAGATAAAATCTCTCCTAATGAATAAAAACTGGAATGCTGTCTATATGGCCCCAGATGCAGAGCAAGCATACAACATCTTTCATAGAACTCTCCAAGCAACGCTAGACATTGCCTGTCCTACTAAAAAATGTAGTCAAAAACACAAAAGGAAACATGTGTATTATGACAACGAGGCCAAAGACCTTAAAAATGACTTTCTAAAAGCCCTGCACAAATTTGAGACCACAGGAAATACCCAAGACAAAGAAGATATGGTGGTAAAAAAGAAAAATTATGATAAAAAACTTAGAGAAATAAGAAAAAATGCTAATGCTGACTTCATCAACTCAGCTGACAACAAAAGTAAAGCTCTTTGGAATGTCATAAACAATGAAAGAAGAGGAAAACATCAACTACAGCCAAACATATGTCTCTCAGTGAATGGGAAACATGTGGACAACCCCACACAAACTGCAGACCACTTTAACACCTTCTTCACAGAAGTAGCAGAATTGACGCTGAAACAGAATAACTGCTCCCCAGGGGACACAGATGATAATGAAAATTACGAAACTCCACTTAACTATGTTGATAAATCTCTATATCTAACCCCAACATGCATCAATGAAGTACGGAACATCATAAATGCCCTAAAATCAAAATCTTCAAGTGGAGTGGATGAATATTCTTCTAAAATTGTGAAACACTGCTCTGAAGAGCTAATGCCGCCTTTAGTCAGCATAATTAATAAGTCCTTCAGCCTTGGTGAGTTCCCTACAGCCCTTAAGCTCTCTAAAGTATACCCCAAACATAAAAAAGGTTCAACACTGGAAGTCCAAAATTACCGTCCCATCTCTCTAATCTCAACATTCTCAAAAATCATAGAAAAAATAGCTCTACACAGACTCATGGCTCACCTAAAACAAGAAAATCTGATAACCGAAAAGCAACATGGATTTTTGAAAGGAAAATCAACCAGCTCTGCCATCATCAGCCTTGTTGAACATGTTATTGACCAAATAGACAAAGAACAATACGTATCTGCACTCTTTCTTGACTACAGCAAGGCGTTTGATTGCCTGGGCCACGACATCATCTCAAAGAAATTAACATCATTAGGAATCAGAGACACAGCTAACAAATGGTTTGTAAGTTACCTCACAGGCCGATCTCAAATAGTCGAGCTGCAAACTACCATTTATGGTGTAACTACTTCACATCAATCCAATCCACTACCTGTTACCCGCGGAGTACCGCAAGGATCTGTTTTGGGCCCAGTTCTCTTTGTCTTATTTGTGAATGACTTCCCAGCTTATATACGTGATCACAATACCACTTGTGTGATGTATGCAGACGATACAACATTGTTGATTAAGAATGACTCTGCTGAAGGAGTGTACGAAAGTGCCACAAGCTCTCTCAGTAAAGCCCTCAATTACTGCAGAAGGAATGATCTAGCCATGAATCCATCGAAGACAGTTCACATCAACTTCAGCAAGAGGAAGGACCATATCCCTAACCCACTTGATGTATCAAGAAAAGACCATATCAAATTCCTTGGCGTAACTATTGACCACAAACTTACGTGGACTGAGCATGTAAACCAGGTTTGCAAAAAAATCAGCACTGGTATATATGTAGTACGCCGAATAAAATGTATCGGCAACTTGGAGGCAGCAAAAACAGCTTACTATGCTTTGGTGGAAACTCATGTGAGGTATGGACTTGCTGTTTGGGGTGGATCCTCTGCAGGAAACCTGAACAGAGTACTACTCCTGCAGAAAAAAGCTATCCGAACCCTAGCGGAACTCGAACACCAACAAAGCTGCCGACAAGCATTTAAAACCTTGGGAATTATGACAATTACTGCACTCTACATACAAGAAGTAATTTTGCACGTTGACCAACTGCATGTACAAACAGGAAAAACCCTTCATACACATAACACACGCCATGCAGGAAATTACACACTACCTCTACATCGGACATCACTTTTCGAGGAAAAACCATCCTACATTGGTAGGAAGCTGAGGAACCTCCTGCCACAAGCTGTGAAAAACCTCAAGGGAGCTGCCTTGAAAAGATGTCTTCACAACTTCCTGGTGGACCACCCAATATACACCATCGAAGAATTCACAGAAGTAAACAAGGAAGATTGGAGGCTCTGACATCTTGTATTGATTATTTATTAATATCAATTATGTAATTTGTTAACATTGTGACTCTATTACTGTTCTTGAAGAATATGTCAATAAAGAAATATGACTATGACTATGACTATGACTATTCTGAATTACCTATATTGCTTAGTTTTAACCTTTCATGTTATTTTATCCTGCTATTTATTTCAGTGTTATATTATGGTCAGATTGTTATGCCATTTTAATGTTTATTATAAGTTGTTGCTTTTTGTTGTTTACCTTTTTTTACCTGTTTGAGGCTTAAGTTGTTATAAATTGTTATTTTTGGTAAAGGTATTGCATATGGTATGATTAAGTATGTTCTCTAATTTTATATTGTAAATAATTAAGACATAACACATACTTCAATGTATTATTAATATATTGTAAATTTTGACAACATTTATTGCATGTATAATGAATGCTTAATGATGAATAAAGATGATTGATTGATCAATTGTTTTACTAAGGTTTGAACTACTTATATTCCAATGTACTTTAACGAAATTGAAATTGAAATACATTCTGGAATGAGGTTATCCTCATTATGTACTGATCATATGTATAAAATGAGAGATCTCCAATAATTTAACAAGTAAAATTAAGGTTGAAACAGGTTTGAAGTTTAAAAGTTTAAAATTTTTTATAATAGAGCTATAATCAAAATGGTCATTAGTAAGCTACATTCGGCTCTTGAAAATTATTGTGATACTACAAAGCCTACAAACTGACTTGTCGTGACAGTAGTGGTCGGGGAATCAGTACCAGTTGTTGCGTTGGTGGCTGTTGTCGTGTCACCTGCATTGCTGTCCTCAGAATCCCCAGGGACTGTAGTGGTAGATGACGTATCCTGGGAGTTGGTCTGCGTAGGAGCTACTCCTGCAGCTTGCGCCATTGCTTCAACCTGACGAACAAAGACATTTTACCAAATGTTGGAACCCAGTTTTTCACATATCTCTCAAGTAACATTTTCCCTCTTATAACAGGCATAACAGAAAATATACATCTAATTTCAATATAACAAAAGTTTTACACAAGTCTCCATCATCTTCTCTGAGTGAGGGGGTGTCTAATAGCGAGTAGGTACATAAGCAAGTTTGCTGTGTTTTCCAATTCATTCACTGAGTTTTTAATTATCGATTTTAATAAAAAAGGCACTGACACACGTGAAGTCTGGGATTACATTTTTGAGTCATCAGATAAGACGCATAAAAATAAAATCACTTATTTCAAACAGGGATGGGCACAACTGCCTCATTCACACAACAGTTGCAGTGCACATAGTTGTCAGGAGACAACTGTTGTTTTCAATGGTTGTGCATTACTGCTTGGACAATGACAACCTAACAATCTACTCAAAGACCTTTATGGTTCTACATAACGCTACTGCATTGTGGTTGTACATAGTGCTAACAGTTTAGCTGTGATAAATAGTTTCATTACATATACACTTTGGACAGCAGGCATAGCTAATAAACTAGTTAGTTGCTCAGCCATTCTAAAATTAGTTATTGCACCCGACGGGCAGGATATTTTTCGTTGTCAGCAATTCACATCACCTAGTTTGGCCAACAATAATTATTACATAACTGCATGTTTTACATAACCGTTGAGTAGAACAACTGATTACTCTCCACAAAAGTTGCAAAATATCTGTCTAGTTTAGAAAATGTAATTTTCTATATAGGATATGAGGTTAAAGTAGTACAGAGGGCTTGACAGCCTTAACTCCAACTCTTTAATAAAGGAATATTAAATTAACTTAAATTTCTCTTCACCCTATTTTGACTCAGTATCAATCTATTAGAATTGTTGTAGCTACATTGTTGCCTTCATTAGTTACGTGTTTATAAAGCAGTTATTTAAAATATGAAATGGTAGAACTATGTGAAATCCATTTTGTTCTTTGAATTGAATTCCTAGAATGTATAATGTTTCTTTCAGTGTTATTCTAGAGAATAGGATAACTAGAAAAACTATAATTTTACATGAGTACAAAATACCACCAATACTTTTACTGATATACAAATAACCTGATTAATAGTTATATCGTCACTATTTATTATTGTAATTAATAAACTGAATATTGAATAAACCAACTAAATAATTATTTGAAGAATTCGATAAGTTCAATACAAAATTAATTATTCCACTTAAAACTCAGACTAATATCTTGTGTTCATGTATTCCAAAGACTTCTAATAAGTGGGCTCCATAATCACCTCTTGATGAATAACCTATGTGTCATATTATTTGTATCACACTAGGACAGCTGATATTTATTATTGCTAATATAAAATACAGGGGTACTGTGTGGCACGTTGTGTTCTGTGACTCGATCAACCATCAAACATATAGTAATATAAACAAAAGTCAATAAACCTTCTTTAAATAAGCCTACCTTTAAGAGTATTTCTGTGTGGTATTTTAGAATTAAAATATGCCTGTATTTGATTCTTACATTTAAGTTATGTATATCCAAAATTTAGATCAAACCTGTCCACTGAGTTTTGTGTAAATGAGTATGAAACAAACAAATTCTGCATAAATTATCTTCACAAACTTTTATATTTATTATATGTATATAGGAAAGAACAAATTAAATCACCTGTTCTTGAAGAAGGATTTTGACATTGCCTTCTGGTTTAGTCCAGGTAGTCTCTCTTGTCCTAGCATTGTAATAGTAAGACTTCCCTTCTGATGCCTTTGTCTCCACCCAGATCTCACCAGTGAAGTCGAGCCCTACAGGGTTTTGGGCAGGGCTGTTCGTGGCCGCTGCAGCTGCTGTGACTGGTGGGGGTATATTTGTAGGTGGCAGGGTACCTGGTGGGGGCATGCCAGGAGGTGGCATATTCATTGGTGGACCATTCGGCATGTTATTTGGGCCATTCATTGGGGGCGGCATGCCAGTCTGCATCCCTCCCATGTTATTAGGCTGTACAACATTTAAATGCTTCATGTAGTTGTCAAATAAATTCTCCAGCCTTTACATATAGTAAAATGATATTAAGCAATGTTATTAGGCTGTACAACATTTAAATGCTTCATGTAGTTGTCAAATAAATTCTCCAGCCTTTACATATAGTAAAATGATATTAAGCAATGTTATTAGGCTGTACAACATTTAAATGCTTCATGTAGTTGTCAAATAAATTCTCCAGCCTTCACACATAGTAAAATGATATTAAGCAAAGTTAATAAAGCTTAATATCATACTCAACTACTACTACTTCTCTACTAACTACTTCAACTAAAGCAAGTTAAAGTTAGCTTAAACAAATTTAAAGCTAACATTTTTGTTTTGAAACGAGTACATTTACATACATTATAAAACTCATAACAATCAGTTTCTTTTCTTAAATGAAGAAAATAGTAAAACAAATTAATTTAGGAAAAAATAGAAAAATGGCTAAGATATTAATGCTACCAACTATTTACTGAAAGTATGGAGGCCATGTGTTAACCTGTAATTTCCTAGCATTGTGTTAATTGAAGATAATATAAATTTAAAATTTTGTACCTATGTAAAACTTAATTATGTTTTTCTTGACATTGATAACAATATCAAGAAAAAACACTTTCCAGCAATACAAAATGTACAGGTTTTTTTATTAAAATCCTCCCAAAATAAATATTTACATGTCTTGTTTTTTGCAGAAATGTTTCTCCAGTATACTCCATCGAGTGTTTTATTCTAAATCGACTTTACAAGCTTTAGAAGTGGGTCAAGTTCACCTGATATCTGATTATCTTTCTATGTAATCGTAAATGAAATTCTTTATTTAATAATGAAAATATAGAATACTTACTGGCATCATAGGGGGAGGTCCAGAGCCAAGTGGTGGGGGGCCTCCCATGCCTGGCGGTGGCCCAAATGGTGGAGGCATGCCCATAGGACCAGGTCCTGGTCCACCTGGTCCTCCTGGACCGCCAGGGCCCATCATATGAGGAGGTGGCTGTAACACATAATATATAATAATAAAAGGAGCAATGGAAAATAAGAGCCTATATTTAAATAGAATAAAATACAGTTATAACTCAAACGTGCTTAACTTGAAGAAACCTGAATGAGTTGGAGAGCCAGTAAAAACCAAACAATTACCATACAATGAATAGCAATGTATAGTGCTAAGAATGACTCACCAAGGCCAGTTTTATATACTTCATTTTCGAAACATTTAAAATACATGCTATTGCTATCTTATTTACATTTAAACACATAAATAAATATTTAAAACTTTTCTTTTTGTGAGGCCTTTCCATAGCAAGGATCCTTCGTTAGACACATCACAAAAGTAAATGTTTGTTACATCTAACTTTTGGAAAATCAGTTTCACTCAAAACATTTTTAGCAAGTAACATCAGTTTATAAATTATTGTTTCACTACATAGTATGATATTTTCATATTTATAATAATGCAATAAAATAAATTGTGTAACAATGATTTATTTATATTTTACACCTTCAAGTGTACAATACAACCTATTTGCATACTTTAAAAATTTTACACTTTGTTAGATTTAATTGGGTTAGTTTTTTATTCCATATGACATGGTAAAAAATGTTCAACCTGACTTTGTCAATGCTTCGTATAGTTTTATAATAGTAAATTGTAATTTATTTGAATTGGATTTTAAAAATACAATTTAAAAAAATGTTGTATTAAATAGTTAAAATTTTTGGGACACCTAAGAATTATATATTATAGCTGGATACAAAATAAAATTGTTAAACAGGTATTGAAATCTTAGAATCTATACTAAGAATTATATATTATAGCTGGATACAAAATAAAATTGTTAAACAGGTATTGAAATCTTAGAATCTATACTAAGGAATCAGTTAAAATTCAGTTTTTATGTCAAAAACTAAAAGCATTAAAACATGTCACTTCACACAGTTATTGTTAATAAAACTCTAAAGCAAAAAGTAAAAATACCAAATTTGATATTTTACTTTTTCTTTATTGGTATTGTAGCACTCGTTTTTATAAACAACGATATTTCAGGATTAAATTTGACAAATACATTTTATAAACTAATACTTACTCCCATTCCACCAGGTGGAGGAGGTCCACCCATCATATGATGTGGAGGTGGTGGTCCTCCATGCATTGGTCCACCATGACCCTGCATCGGACCTCCAGGACCCCCCCAATTTGGGTCCCAGTTGGGTGGAGGGCCACCTCTAAATCTAGGGCCTCTGGGTCCACCAAAGTGAGGGCCTGGAGGTCCACCCCTAAAGCCCGGCGGGGGGCCTCTTGGACCGAATCCCCTACCACGAAATCTTGGCCCACCTCCATGGGGGCCTCCGTGTCCATGAGGGCCGCCTTGAGGTCCCCGAGGTCCTCCTCCTTGCTGCCCTCTAGGGCTGAAATCCATGTGCTGACCACCACGACCTCCTCCTCTACCGCCTCTGTAGAATTAAAGAGAACATTTTTAGAGCCTTTCATATTTTTAACTTATATACCAAATTAAAATAGTACCAAATTACTAAAGATATGAACAGGCTTACAAACACTTATTTGCATAACAGGATATTAATTATATGCATTGTTTAAATCTAAATAACATTGTCAAATAGAGAATATGGATTTATTCCTAGATAAAAGGAAAAGTTTTGAGAAAGGAGCCCATTAAAATTCAAACAATAGACTACTCTTTCAAGATTTGTATGCAATTAAAAAGTTTTATAGATAATTTATATAACTTTTAAAACTTTGAAATGTCATCATTTTGACACGTAAAGTGATATTCAATTTTGTTTACGGGTGAATCTCACCAAATGTAGTAATTTAAGTCCTTGGCAATTTTTTTATAAATAAATATATTATTTTAGGTAAAAGTCTGTTATTTTATTTACCTAAACACATTTCTTTAGCTCTTTAATAATTTAAAACAATAACTCATATGATTTACTTAATTATGCCTTCTTATTGGAAGAAAAATACAAATCGGTAACTGTCTTTGAGCTATCGTCTGCTAATTCACCTCAAAATATAAGTCATAAAACGTATGTTTAAAATAAAAACTATTAGTCAACAATACAGCTAAAGACAGTGGCTCAGTGAAACCAAAGTCCTACAAAAGAAATTTAGTTCATTAATAATAATCAGTTGCCTTTGGTCCTTGTCACCGGGGAAGTCTACGTCAACGACCTACTAGCTACGATCCCGCATAAAGTTAGCAAGACTTGATTTGAGCGGTAAAAATTACGTCTTTGTATGTGAGGCGAATGTATCGAGTTTACTTGCTGTTTTAGTGAAGATTGCATCGAATCCAGAAGCTTCAAACAATTAATATTCAGGTAAGAAACTATCAGTACCTTAATTCCTCAACAAGTCGGTAACGCTATTTTTTTGTAAACTATACAGTTAAAACATTTCTGAAAGCTATCATATGCCGCCTTTGTTCTCAACTTTAAACACGGCAGTACTAGGTTATATCTGAATACTGTATTACAAATCGGTGACGCACAAATCGGCGACGTTAACGATGAGGTATAGCGTTATCGATTTGTTGGAAATACACTTCTAAACTGTGTGACTTGCAATAACTGTTGTTAAATAATTTTTATTTATATAATGTTTGAAAGTTATGATTAAAATTCATTTTAATGTTACTTTTACTTTTTCTAAATTAACGTGATTACTACGAATAGTATAAACAGCCTTTAACAGTTTTCATATGCTCTGTAGCATGTTGATTTAGAACAAACAATTGGATTATAAATTAACAACAAATTTGTTAAATTACTATTTATTGGCATATTGTAATTATAGAAACTTTTGATTTTCCTCAAAAATCTTAAATTAACCAAATCTCTAATACATTTATTTTTAATTTAAAACATACGTTTTTAAAAACTTTGCAACACTTTTCTCTGTTTTTGATTCTAGGTCGTGAAGAACCATGGTACGTTCCTCAAAGCTATCAGCAAAGGAAAAGTATGAGAGACAGAAAGAATTGACAAAGGAACGTCAGCGAAGGTATAGAGAACGAATGAGTGAAGAAAAGAAAGAAGAAAAGAGGAAGTATGACAGAGATCATCTTGCTCGATTGAAAGCAGAAAATAAAATAAAGAAAATATCAGACATGACTCCTAGAGAACAAAGAAAAATGCGAAAGTATTGGAAAGAAATAAATCTTGTTAGAAGCCTGAAAAAGAAATCACTGAAAGAAGTTACAGATACTCCCCCAGCTTCTCCTTTACAGGATGTGAGAGAGGAATCTGAACAAAAAAGAAGAGGGCGCAAAAAAATCCGAAGAGACAAAGCAAAGGCCTATAGAACTATAGCCAAGCAACAAGAGAAGATTAAAGAATTAGAAAAAAGTTAGGAAAGTATAAAAAGCAGTTGCACAGAGAGAAAAAGAAACATTTAATTGACTCATCCCCATCTCCAAGAAAAGAAGTACGTAATATATTAAGAGGTGAAAAAGTCTCCCCGCGAGTGAGGAAACAATTGTTCTTGGGCTATGCCCTGGAAAAACAGCTGAAGTCCCAAACAAAAGAAGTCGCACACTCAAAAATAAAAAATCAAATATTACACAAAGTGGTCGGTAACCAAATATTGAAAAAATACCGAGTACAAACACACTTCAGAGATCTAGTGCCTTATACTGCAAACAAAGTTATCGAAAACAGCCCCAGTACCTCTTTTGAGTATACACGGCCAACTAAAACTTCCATCACTAAAGAATTGTCTGAAAAATTAATGAACTTTTTTGAAGACGACCGTGTGAGCAAAATGTGCCCAGGGAAAAAGGAGTTTGTTAAAAAGGGTGGCATTAAAAAACAAAGAAGAATTCTATTGGACACTTTATCTAATCTTCACAAAAAATTTCAAAAGGAGACTCATGGAAATATTTCGAAGGCATCATTCTGTCGTTCCAGACCCTTTTGGGTTACATTTCCCAAAATGATTGACAGGGAAACATGTGCCTGCGTGAAACACGCAAATATGGATTTGCTAATAAAAGCATTAAAAGTAACTAATGTTATAGCGCAGCGGTCTCCTGCTGAAGTAGTGAAATTTGTTGTGTGTTCAACTGATAGCAAAAAATGCATGTTAAATATGTGTTCACAGTGCAAAAGTAATGAAGTCAAGTTCTGCTATGAAGAAGACTTTTTGGTTAAATACCAGAAGTGGAAAATGGTAGAAGAGCAAAAAGTAATAAAAAATGAAAAGAAAATTGTTAAGAAAACTGTCAAGGTGAAAGAAGTAGCTAAAGTATCTGTCTTAAAAACGTATTTAAAAAACGAGTTAGCTATCTTTAAAAAACATGTTTTTTACGCAAAACACCAGGCAGGTGCTCTAAAAAACAAAATTGTAAATCTTTCAGAAGGAGAGCTTCTCTTCAGATTAGATTTTTCTGAAAATTATGTAGCCAAGTACGAAAAGGAAGTACAATTGGTTCACTTTGGTGCTAGTAAAAGGCAGCTATCCTTAAATACTGGTGTGTGGTATGCTAAAGTAGGTGACACCACAAAGACAACATGTTTTGCCTCTGCCTCCGATAACTTGGACCACCAAGCCCACGCCGTTTGGGGTCACATGAAACCTGTTTTTTTAAACGCATCCCAACAGTTCCCTGCAACTACCGCTGTTCATATATTTACTGACAGTCCATCTAGTCACTATAGAAACAGGATAAACCTTTATTTACTGAAGACTCTTCTGCCAAAATACTTTACCCAAATGGAATCGTTCACCTGGAACTTCACTGAGGCCGGTCATGGTAAGGGGCCAATGGACGGGGTGGGCGGTACTCTTAAAAGGGAAGCTGATAAAAAGGTGTTACGTGGATCTGACATAACTTGTGCCAAAGATTTTGTGGATGCTCTTAGTAGTTTTAACATTGATTTGTATGAGATCCCATCAGCAGTTATAGAAGACTTAAAGTTGGAAGTGAATAACCTCAGCATACCCCTTATAAAGGGGATTATGCAGGTTCATCAGGTAACTTGTGGACTTTGTACTGGCATTATGTATTGTCGTACACTTTCTTGTTTTGAGTGTTCAGCAGAAACATCCTGTAGACACTACAAACTCTCTGAAGTCTTGCCAACTGATGATCAATTATTAATTACTCAAAATAAGATCGATTCAAAACAAAAAAACCTCTCAAAATTGTCAGTTGATGACGTATTTACATCTTCAGAAGACGAAGAGTATATCAACCACTATGACCAACCTGAATTAAAGGAACAAAAGGATTTGACCCAAATGTATAAATGTAACACGAACAAGGAAGATTTTGCAAAGAAAGTTACTTCTGGAGTTCATGTTTTGGTTGAATACAAAATTGACAAAGGAAAGAAATCGAAGATTGAACAATTTATTGGTGTATGTCAGAACGACCTCTCTCAAGAAAATGTCACCGTGATGTTTTTGAAATTTTGCAACAAAGATAACCAATTATATTTTGCTAATGAAAAAGATGTTGTTTCGGTTCATGGTGATCAAATTAAGGCCATATTACCAACCCCAACTGTAGTAATGAAAGGGAATCGGGTTTTTTACAAATTTAAAAAAGCAAATGTGGACTAACTAATTAAATATTACTATTAAGTTTTTAAGTGTTTGTTTTCAATGAAGGATTTTAATATCACACAGGTTAATAGTAACACACTTTATTGTATAAGTTGTAACAAAATATCCTTCTAATTTGTTATTATACTACACTAAATTTAAAAGAAACTTTTCTCAACCAAAATATGTCAAGATGTAAACAGCGTACGATATTTTATTATTTTCTGTAATACTAACTATGCAACATAGTTTTCTAAGATAATTGTGTTGGTTACTAAGATATAATTATTGCATTACTTTTTTGTATCAAGTGCTTTGAATTTATAATATTCTGTTACCCAGTTTTTTCTCAAACTATGATATTAAATATTACACTAAGTAAGACGTTTTTTCAAACAATTTATGTCCAGATATTGTTAACAGCATAGGACATTTTATTATTTGCTATAGTACTAACTATGTAACATATTCTTTTAAGATAATCATATTAGTTATTAGTTTATAATTATTTCAATGGGGTTTTGTATAGAGTGTTTTGAATTTATAACACTTTGTCATCTAGTTTTCATCAGAATATTCTTAAAAAACATCATCTTGACTATTGTCATTTGAGAGTATATGTTATAGATTATAAACATATAAAACTCACTGCGTGCTTTTTCTTACTCCTTATCATTAGAATTCGTTCTGTCACTTTGATTATACAAATCGGTAACCTCGCGACAACTCGGTAACGGCTGCTACAAATCGGTGACGGCTGCTACAAGTCGGTGACGCTCGTGAAATCGGCAATATTGAGGTTATTTTTATCTCTTAATTTTTTTATCCTATAAATTGTTTAGTGTTAAGAACTTATCCTTTCACATATAACAAGCTAGTTAAAGTACTTAAAGAATTTCGGGTTTTATTTGCAAAGTTTGCAATGTAAATGACTAGATGGCTTATAATTTCCACTTAAAAGGCATTAAAAATGGTAAAAATTATTACAAACTTTGTGACAGTAACTGTTTTCATAGTTTTAGGACTTCAAATCTTAAAACAATGATTAATTATTGGTAATAATTAATATTAATACAATTTTATCGTGGATTTTTAAACGTTACCGATTTGTAAAAATATGGTGTCTTGAACTTTGTAAAAATTGAAAAAAAATAGAAATGATTCAAATTTAGCTCTGCTACTCACAAATAACTATTCCTTACAATACGTACTAACAGTTACACCAATAATAACAAACTTCTGATTTAATTGTTTTTATTTCTTTTACATAATCATTTTCTCCTATTTTGTGAGATTCACCCTTACGTGTCTTTTATCACCAGTGTGAAAACTTCCAATGGATTCCATCAAGGAGTTTCCCCCCACTACCCCCACCAAATATCATAGCTAGTTCCCAACACTTACCTAAATAAGAGAAGAAAATTGTGGACGACAGTCATTAAAACCTAACCTTTTAAACTTACAAATGAAATCTGTTCGCTACATAAAACAATCTACGGGTTGGAACATTACCTAATTAAATATACATTATTGTTTATAATTACACTGTCAGCAGCTGGAACAGAATACAAATATACAAAACGGCTCCACCAACCAGGGTTTAAGCTGAGATGAAAATTCTCATGCTACAAGCTCTTCAAACATGTCAGCAAAAATATTTGTCTTGTAGCACTCATTAATAGTATTGGTATTCTGCAAAGATTACAATAGTACTTATCGAAAAACAGTTTGCAGTTCTATAATACTTTAGCCTCTAGAACCAATATTTACATTAATAAATATACTCTTTTTAAAATATTTAATAATTAAGCTCAATGATTAAAGGATATTTTTTGTTAAGAGGTTTTTTTAAGGCATTGTAGTTAGAAAATAAAATTATTAATTTATTATAAAAATATACAAAACACAAAGTATTTTCCCAGTTAAAAAAAAAAAATAAAATTAAGTGGTATGGTTATTTTTTTATAAAACAAGTAACTTTTAACATCAGTTAATCTTTCAAAAACTAATTTGGCCCTACCAACATTATTCAAACTGTAACCTTCTTTGTTTTGTTAACACCAATGTTTCCTCCTCATTGAAATGGACCTCATTGAAATGGTATTAGTGCTTTCAATAGACATAATAAATTAAGAAATTGCTTAGATTTGTTATGCTTAACCTTTCACAAATGTCTGACATTTCAAAATAAAATCTGACTATAACATAACCTCAAATCTCCAGTACTAGTTACAGATGCCAAGATAAGAAGTTTAGAAGTGTCAGCCACGGCACTGTAATATCAGTATTGGAACCGCTGTTATAACAACAAGTATGAGCATTCGTTGTATACTACTCTCGCATCAAAAAGTACAGATAACCTTGTTTGAACATTGACCAAAACCTAACTAGCTGAGTGAAAATCACGGGAGTTAAATTAAAATGTAGCTTATTTATTTCTGCGTCTAGAAATAAATCAATTTGTTAACAAACATTAAATTTAGGTTTTATGTCAGTAAGAACAAAAAAATGGTACCTTTTTTTGCCACTTTACAACCAGACTACAATTTTGAACACTAATAAGCAGGAAAACTTGTAATCCTATGAATACCAATGTTTGACAAGACATGTACAATAGTAGGAACTTAGAGATTGTAATTTGAGATTGTGAGGAACTTCTACAGTTTATGTTCAGCAATGATTTAGTATTAGAAAATAGAGAGTCAAGCCCAACCTTTATAACTAGAAATAGGAAAGAAGTCCTAGACATAACCCTATCTACAGGACTCAAAAACATAAACATTGTAAAGGCCAACAGAGAACTAACAGTGAACAGGAAGAAGACCTTAGAACTGCTTCTGGAGTCGCACTTCCCGGGGGGTCACTTGACTCGAAATGAGGATATTTATTCTCTAATCGAGGGGGGATCCAGCCGGGAGGTTGCTAAAACCAGACAGCGGTTTAACAGAGTATTTACACATGAAAGAATTAAATGGGCTATAAGATCGTTCAAGCCATTTAAATCTCCTGGGGCAGATGGGGTTTTCCCAGCCCTTCTTCAAGAGGGACTGGACATATTATTAAATACTCTATGCATTCTGTTTAGAAGCAGTTTTGCCTTAGGATACATACCAAAAATCTGGAGGACAGCACTGGTGGTGTTTGTACGGAAAAAAGACAGGGATCCGACCAATCCCAACTCGTACAGACCCATAAGCCTAACCTCCTTCATGGTGAAAACTATGGAAAATATAATAAACAGACACATAAGGGACGTAATATTACCAGATCACCCACTTAGTTCCACACAACACGCTTACATAGAAGGTAAATCAACTACCACCGCTCTCCACAGCTTAGTGGGAGAGGTGGAGAACACCTTCGAAAAAACAGGAAGCCCTACTCAGCGTCTTTATGGACATTGAAGGAGCTTTCGACCGAGTAGCATATCAATCCATGACTTTTTGGAGGTCCCCCAGATGTAGTCAAATGGATAGTAGCCCTCCTAAAAAGCAGACAAGTAAAAGCAAAGTACGGAGACGAATATGCCGCAATCACGGCCCAGAAAGGCTGCCCCCAGGGGGGAGTTTTGTCTCCTTTCCTGTGATCAAAGGTAAAAACAAAGGCATGCTGGAACGCCTAATACAAAAAGAACTAAACTTCATAAGCAACTGGTGTCATGGGGAAGGTCTACGGATCAACCCATCTAAAACAAATTTGATTACCTTTACTAGGGAGAGAAAGTTCCAGCTTACACAACCTGTTCTAGAGGGAATCAGCATAAACCAAACAAAAGAAGTGAAATACCTGGGTTTAATCCTGGATGAAAAGCTCACTTGAAACTCCCATATTGAAAACAGGATATCCAAAGTGACAATGGCCCTCGGGATCTGTAGATTTTTTGGATTTAAATGGGGACTTAAACCTAAAATGATATATTGGATTTACGAAACCATAATAAAACCAATGGTCACATATACTGCCTTATTGTGGTGGCCGAAAGTAGAACAAACAACAGCTACTAAAAGGCTACAGAGTCTTCAAAGGCTAGCTTGCTTAAGCATCCCTGCCCAACACTAGCAATTGAAGCGGTCTTGGGATACACTCCTCTGGGGCAGGAGGTGGTGGGAACAGCTGCTTTAATTGCAATGAAGCTTCTAGGAACAAAGATATTGCAAGTATTTCCTGAGGCTGAAATGCTAACCAAAGTATCAGACACAATGGTTAAGAAATACTCCTATGACAACCCATATATCGTCTCTATCGGAAGTATTGAGAAATGGATTAAAAAGGAGGCCTACCCTACAAAAGGAGTCCTGAAGTTTTACACAGATGGTTCACGCCTTGACTGTAGGGCAGGATACGGAATACACGGACCTGGAGTCGACATGGCTGTGCCCCTAGGAAGACATGCCACGGTTTTTCAGGTGGAGGTCATGGCAATAGACTCATGCTCCAGAAGACTCATACAAATGAGGACAAAAGGATTAAAATACCTAATACTTTCTGATAGTCAGGTTGCACTGAAGGCACTTGATACCTGTTCGTTTGATTCGAAAGCGGTCTGAGAATGTAAGAATGCTCTAGCAGAGCTGGCAATGAATAACAGAGTAACACTCGGTTGGGTACCGGGTCATGAAGGCTTTCATGGAAATGAAAAAGCAGACATCCTCGCCAAAAAGGGAGCAGAATCCACAATGGTGGGGCCTGAGCCAGGTTGCGGGATAGCTTTCTCCAACATTAAAGCTCAGGTCAAAGATTGGGAAAAGAGGATAAGACACAATAATTGGAATAGAGCCTCAGGATTAAGACTATCCAAATTGTTTATCTCTCCTTACGTTAAAGGATGGACAGCTCTCTTAGATCAGAATAAGGAGGATATAAGACTAATATTAGGAATGTTGACAGGACATGGCCCTCTAAGGAAGCATCTTATGAAGGTAGGCCTTAGCCAGACTAACGAGTGTAGACTCTGTGGAGAGGAGGAGGCGTCAGCAGAGCACATTTGGTTAGATTGTCTTGCCAGCATAGAAACTAGGAAAAGATATCTGGGAGCATATCTCCTCAGCCCCAAGGATATCGGAGAACAGGAGCCCACAAATCTGATTGGTTATAGCAAAAGCCTCGGTCTTTAAGGGCACAAAATTAAAGTAAGGGAGGCGCAAAGGTCCTTTTAGGACTAAGCGCAGGACAAACTGTCCTTTTCCCTCAGGGGGGAAAAAAATAGTACATGATTTTTCATTATATTCACAATACCAAATTTTAAATGTTAAAAAGACTTCTCAACATCGTTTTTAGATACGTCATGTTTTTTCTTACATTTCTTCTGATTTTCACCTTCAATTCTAGTTTTCATCTCGTCAATACAAACAGGACAATTCGGATTTAACCCTTCAAGCGCTGACTACAAATTCCTATATTTTCCTGTAGCGTGCTATTAGCGTAAATAATTAATTTTTAATTTGTTGAAAGTTCTATTTTATTTAATATTTCCAAAGTTACTATGGGCAGAAAAAACATAAAAACGGAATTTTTTAAAGACTTGTTTTTTTTACAGATTAAAATGTATAACCAAAGAAAAAAGAGGGAATTTGCTAATTTCAAAAATATTTTTGTAAATGAAATACTTCAAAGCATGAAGTGTTTGAAATTGCAGTCAGTCACAATTGTTGAAATAATATAAACGTAAAAAATGTTCAGAAATAACGTAAAATACGCAACTCAACACAGTAACAAGCTAACGCGCAGGTCTCGTAAACAACACTGTTGCCCTCACCACACGGGAAATCCCGTAAGACGCGCCAGTCTGCAGGTCAGAATGGCGTTCAGTTGTTATGACAACCAGTTTCGGATCAGCAACAGTAGGCCGAGAACAATGAATGGAGCGCAGTCATTGTCTTAGGTTCGATCAACATTCTACCACATTCTATCGGCAGTTTTACGAACTATAGTTCAGGACAAAAAATTAAAAATTTGATTGCGAGATTTACCGTAATATGCGTGAAGTGTCATTTTCCCCGCGCGAGTATTCCCGTAATACACGTGGTAAGGGTTAAAGGAGCAAGGTTATTATCTTGTAACCATTTAAAACATTGTTCAGTGTTTATAAAATTATTTTGAGCTAATATCCGCATATTCATCGCCATTGTGCCTTTCGTTGTCACTAGCCTTCTCCTACATAGACGAAATAACAACAGCTGGTAATGACGTCACTAGCAATAGCTGTTAATGATGTCACTAGTCTAAATAAAGAAATCTGACAATGATTACTTATAAATATTTTTACTAGAAATATTTATACGTCAAATGTCGTAGCCTATTCGATAGTATTTGAGATCGATAATTATAATCCGATTTTATTGGTGGTCGCTTATTATACTGTAGCCGAACCATTCGATAATAGCAATTTAGTAATGAATGTAGGTCACATTTTAGTATACCCTTGGTTTTGTCTAACCTACTGAAGTTATGCTAAACTTCTGTGAAACACCCTGCATTTATGGCACAAATCTGCAGAGCAAAATTAAATTTAGCCTATAAATTGTAGCGGATATAATCACCCAACGCTTGCTAGTTTCAAATTGAGTATTAGATATCTCGGGTAGGGTACGATAAGCGGACCCAGTTTTTATATTGAAATTGGTAAATGATATTACTTAATCATAACCATCGATATAATCAATCGATACAAATAGTTTGTTTTATCACTATAAATACTAAATTCATATTTTAATTTAAAACATATGATTGTTATTGGATTTGAAGATGCGAATATTAGGAATCGATGACTACATTCTTCGATATAAAAAACCGGGCTGCTTATCGTACCCTACCCATCCTCCATTCGCCCTTCGCTAATAAAATACTTTTTTCAGAGTAAACAAGTAGGGCTTTCCCCAATACTCAAGAAGGGTTATTATAAAAAATGTTATTCTAATCCTATTAGCCTAGCCTATTAGGCTTGCAGTCAAATTAAACATTAACTAAATCCATTGAATAATTAGTTTAAGCTCTATGAAATAAATTATAGGCATTATAAAAAATATTAGAGTCTAGCAGTAATACCCACCTGCTATTAGGCCAATTAAATTCTGCATGTATACTACTTAGCCTAGTCTATTAATAAATCTCAGCTATTATATTTTGGTTATAGAAACAAAAGCCTTAAGTTAATCATTTTAGCCTCAGAGCCTATCCCGAAAAAGTTTTAGAATCCCCTGGCTGAATCTTAAATATAAATTAAAACTATCAGGCATACCTAAACATGCCACCTCCTCCTCTTCCTCTCTTATTTGGTGGGGGAGGACGATAGTCGTCGTAGTAATCATCTTCATCATTATAATCATCTTCCATAGGCTCATCCTGGTTTTCATAGTCTTCTTCATTTTCATTATCCGAGGACCGGTCGATTCCTGAATCATCCATGGAATGAGCACCCATATTAGCACGGGTTTTGTCTTGTTTCATTACTTTTTAAAAGTAATATAAAGCGTTACTTGCTTTGCAAACCGATGGTACAGTTTACTACACTGAACTATTTATAGATTACTTCATATATAACTAAGTAATACTAAAGCATTACTTTCAATACACTAACACAAGAGTAAAGATTGGAATCACAACTATCCATAGACAAACGAAATAACTCAAGGATGTTTGTGTTTCAAAGGCTTCTAAAACATACTTTAATAAATAGCTTTCATGGACTTTAGGACCAGGATAAGGAAAACACACGGCAACCTAAAGCTTAATCGTATTGCCATGCGACTTGAACAAGTTAAGTTGCATCATTTTATTTTGGAATGTACATACTTATGCAACTTTGGCTACGACATGGAGCACGACACGAACTGTTAATAAAGTATTTAAGTGCAAATACGTGCACTGGACTAGTAGTTAAAAATGGCATTGCCGTGCCTCTATGTCAATACTTACTACAGATAAAAACCAATAAAATCTGAAACGGTATGAAATTTTTTTACGTATAAATAAATGTTTTACTGAACTAAATCTACGCACCCATGACAATCAAAGTTATATCATTATTAAAACCAATTTGAGTAGACCGTTAAAACTTTCTCTAGATCATGTCGATACGACTTTTATACAAATGTCATACAATTCATAGGCTCAGAAGGCATACTAAGTAGACTAGGACAATATTGTACAATTTGTGTTTTAAGATGCACCTTATTATAGTTATGTTATTATTTTATTAAAATAGTATTTTAGTGATAATAAAATATTTATTCATGAGATTTATTTTATTTTTGTTTTAGTTTTGCAATAAAGAAAGTTATACACTTTTATGTAAAAAGTTTTAAGTTAAACAAATTCAGTAAATAATCTCAGTTTTGGGACTAAAATAAAACTACGACTTTGTCAATTGCATAACTAAAAGACATATCAACACAATTTCACGTGACAATGTATTATTATTACGAAAACTAACATTTTTACTTTAAAAACTACATGTCCTTATATAAGGTCTACCTAAAAAAATTCTTTCAAAAATATTGTCCAAGTTTCTCCAATGTGCCTAAAAACACAATAAATCATATGAAATTTATATAAAAGTTATATTGACATACTCAAAGAAAATTAGTAATAGGCTTTATACTTTATTTGCATAATAAGAAAACTGCAGCTTTCGTAAATTATTGACTTAATTACAGTAAAATATTTGATTATTCTCAAATTAATGTTCATAAAGATATGATGTTATTGTTGTTTTTATCTATATTAAATAAGATTTTTATAGTACTGAGCGATCTTTTAGAGATATGTTTTTCACATGATATTAATTTAAATATGGGTGGAAATTTAAAAATTAATACAGCGTTGCAATTTAAAACAGGTGTATGGTACAATATATATTTAAATAGCTTCATATATCTATATATATAAAAATGAATGTTTGTATGTTTGTCCTTTATGGAATCGTGAACTATTGGACCGATCATGATGAAAATTTGTACGTATATGTATTTTTCCATGGAGAAGGTTTATAAGCTATGCCCATCCCTTTCCCGATTCAGGATTCCGCCCCACTGGTTACAGAAATACCCATAAGAAATGCATTGCAGCAAACATATGTTAACGTCTTTTCAAATTTTTAATCAGCTGTTCTTTGTAAACATATATTACACTTATAGTTTTAAAGCATAGAGTAAGCTTAAGAGAAACGACAAATTTTGTTTAAACTGTTTTTGCAATCACTGTTAAACATAGACTTTACTATCCAGATAATACAATTCAAATTTGACGTAAAAATTCACCTTTAACTGCAATATTTATTTAATATAAACCATTACATGCTCATGCTTGATCAGAAGAGTAATGCAGATATCATAATTACTATCTTACGTTGGCTACAAATATAAAGAATGTTATAAAATCAACCTTAGTTGTTTTTTTTGACAGAAGTATGGTTCTCAAAACTCCGTGTGTACATATTCTCTCGATCGAGACAACAAAGCAAGCTCAATCGTGGCATCGGAGATATAACTAATTTAATCTAAAATTTATTATAGTAAAAAAAAAAATTTACTAAGTAATATAAGGACTTCGGTTCTTAAGATTTTCGTGCGAAGCCGTGGGTAACAGCTAGATAGAGGCAGGAATATGGTACATACCTTCATAATACGCCCAAGAGGCTCACGATGGAACGACTATCAATTATCTCAGCAATGTTTAGAATGTGATAGAAAAAGAATAAGTGAATATAGTGTACTGTTTTCAACGGGAAATTGCGTGCGAAGCCGCGGGCAACTTTTGCAAAAAACTATTGAAATGCGCAGCAAAGCGCGCCGGGCCCGCTAGTATATATATATATAAATGAATGTTTGTCCTTTATGGAATCGTAAACTATTTGACCGATAATGATGAAAATTTGTATGTTAATGTATTTTTCGACGGAAAAGGTTTATATGCTCATTAATTTATCTCGCCACCAGGCGGCGCTGCAAAAGTTAAAAGTTTTTAAAGCACCTGCACACTATAAACTGCGATTACGAGACAGTTACGTATATTACATAGCGAAAAACTATTTGAAGGCTCTAAGTTTTGATGTATATTTGTCTTCAAAATAAATTTCTGGTTGAACTTAAAGCTTGAGTGTTAGACCACTTTATAATAAAGTACATGTACGTAGACAATGGCTATAAACATACACTTTTGACAGATTTTCTTGATCGTGGCAACAATACAAATTCTACATCGTCGTTGGAAATATAATTCACTTGAACCAGAAGTGCACATACACGGGCAAAGCTTGCGAAAAGCATGCGAAGCCGCGGGAAACAGCTAGTATTACTATAATTTTAATTGGTAATGTTGTTTTTGTATACAACATTTAGATATTGTTTGTGTCAAATTGAACAGAATATAAATAAATTAAATGTTGTTAAATTATAAGCATATTACTGTATTCTTGATTATTGTTTACTAGTATTAGCACAAAAACGGAATAGTATGTTACTGAAGGGGCTGTTATGTTACGGAAGGGGCTGTATTAGTTTTCTTAGTGATTATTGCGTTTCCGTGGCTTTAAAACGTAATGCTTGTGAAATCACGATAATGTAACTAACACTATGAATGTGTCACACGAACTGGATACAATCATATAGGATTGATATAAATTAAAAGCTATAAGAAAAGTGAAATTAATCATGTTATAATAGCTCACGAAACGGTTTAAATCTAAGAAATTGTGAGTTGGCAGATCAACTCATACTAAAGTCTAAGCAACCACATGCCCTAGATCAGTTATTGTTTTCCACGTGACTCCTAAGATACATATCTAGGAATTTACGAAAATATAAATTTGTATTGTAGTATTTGTATTTGGAATTCAACAACCTATCGAAATTTGTGAAAAACGTAAAAATATTTAGCATTTGTATTATTACATGTTTCTTCTTTTGTCTGTGTATTTCTAAATAGTGTTGAATTTCTATATTGTATTCTTGAAAAGTTGTTAATACAACGAAATATTGTACAAATAATTCCAGTTTATATGTAACCTTTCGAACAGTGCGTGTTTAGTCTCTGGGTGTCATGTTCGATGAAGTTGTATAGAAATGATTGTGATTGTAATTGAGGTGATACTATGAGGACAATTGCGATAGGCCGATTTGGTATACAACATTTAACTAAAAAAATCACATTTCACACTTTTTCTTTTGCGTCTTTTTTTAACTCAACGGGAAAAGGAGAAGAAGCACCACTTCTTCATCCAACGACATCTTGGGAAGATGCAAGTGGACAATAAAAGAGACATTTAATCTTGTAATCCCATATAAAAACATCTGATGTCGCATGTCGATACAACAGCTGTCGCATTTTAGTGCGAATATAAAACATACCTATGTGACAGGAAAATTCGGATATGCACACGACTCCAAGTCGCTATGTGTGAACTGGGTCTTAGATTTGAGCTAGTTCGGTCTATGTGTTTATTTCAACAATAACCATTTAAATATAAATAAATCGAAAGTGCTAAAATTGCAACATAAATAACATAAAACTAAAAGTCAAAATTAAATTTTCCTTGTCACAACAATACAATGATCACACAGGAATAAGTCAAAATACAGAAAACTATAATGATTGCATATTATGACATGATATTAAACACACACACACACACACACACACACACACACACACACACACACACACACACACACACACACACACACACACACACACACACACACACACACAAACTTCTTCAAAATATAATCTTGGACACATAGTGCTCAATTGGCTTGTAATCTTTTTTATATCTCTGTAGGCAGAGGATTAAACACTGAAATGTATGTGGCGTGTGTTTTGTTACTGAAGAGAGTGGTGTTATAGCGATGTACACTTAAAAACTTGTTTCCATTGCCAAACATTACTCTTTAAAAAAAATAATGCTAAAAACAAATAAGTACAACACTTGTCATTTTCAGCACATTTTCAATTTTTAAATCTCAATCAAACTCGTAAAACGCAAAAATGCTTTAAATTTACGTTTCAATAACTTAATAATCAGCTACTTTTGGCTACATAAAATAATTCTTCCTATATTGGGATGAAATATTTGTTCGATTTAGAAATATATTTGACAGTGCAGACCGAGGATCCGAAGGTGTTGCACTGGTTAACAGATGCATTAATTACCAGATCCTCTGGAATTTTAATTACTTTCATGATAGGTATTGCTAGGAAGGATGTTCATTTAATGTCGGAGTATTCCCTAAAACTTTCAAATTATCTTTTCAGAAACCACTTTATAAAAATAGTAGTGAACATGACATATAATTTTTGTCCCATATTAACATTTTATATACATTTTATAAAATATACAAATAGATTTTCCGTTCACTTTTATTTTCTTGTTTGACAGAGTTATATCCTTTAAGAAAAACAATTCGGATTTAGAGAGAGTATATCTACATCAAATGATGTGTGTGGTCTCATATTGGACATCATAAAGCTTTAAAAAACAAGAAACACGTTTGTGGGTTGTTTTTCAATCTATCTAAATCTTTTGACGTAGTCAATCATGATGTTTTCTGCATAACTAACATTTATACATTTATTTACAATTACTTTTTCTTGTTAACTCTATAAATTATTTTTGTTGTTGAAAGGGTGTTTGATTGGATATACCGTATTTGAGTAATTGGGAACAGATTGTTGAGATTTTGTTTGTGGATGCAGGTAAATTTGCTAAAAAACCAGCTCACTCCAAAATCACTTGTTGTAACAGAGAACCTCAGAGATCAGAGATTGGCCATGTATTATTTCTATCTTTTGTGAACGACATAGTGGAGTGTATATCAGACTCTCACGTGTACGTATTTGCTAATAAAACATCGGTAGTATAGTCTGGTCTTACTTGTAAAGTCTAGTAAGAGTAGGCCGCAGCTGAAAAGTCGGATATTTATTAACAAGAGTTGATTGCTCCAGAGGCTGGAGAAAAAAGCTCAATATGTTATAACAAACAAAACTATGCAATTTATTTATTTATGAAATTGCCTGATGATGGAATATATAATTTCAAAAGGCTTCGCTAAATTAATATTGGACAATGTGTGATAATTTATTAGTTGTATCAAGTTTAAAACTAAGCTAGTTGATTTCCCAATAACAAACCAGCTGGATAATAATATTGTCATATATAACAGTAGTATAGTATATAGGATAGTAATATATTGTCCAAAAAATCTTTATAACAGTATTGTCTGTGATACAGAGTTCAGTTCTTAACTACTACCAATTAGTTCGATGTCATTTATTTACCACACTCTTACTATTCAAATCATATTGATAAAAAATTTACTAGTTAACTAAGTAGCAGTATTTTCTTACTATCTCGACTAGTCTCTTTGGAAACTACTAACATTCCTTTGCTGTAGTTTTTTATCCGTATTTGTTTTAGGCAATACCAATTTTATGCCATAAATGTACCAAGACTCATTTTGACGTGACAACGTCTTAAATTAGGTTGCGGCTCGGAGTCACTCATGAAAAAGTGTAACGCCCGGTAACGTTACGATGCCCGTCCAGTGGGTCCGCCACCGGGATCCGCACGGGATAAAGCAGTTAACTGTGGGTCCGCCGCACGGGATAAAGCAGATAACTATGTTTATTCGTGAAAATGTGGAGTGCTTAGATTCGTCATTTACAACAACTACAACAATAAAGGTAAATAATTGTACACTGATATTTCATTATCGTAAACTATGATTGATTGATTAATTGTTAGATTGACACAAAAGTTGAGAAACTGAGTTTATAGGTTATGTCATACTATTGACAAATGTTGATAGTGTTAAGTAAATTATTAGTTTAAATCACTCTGCAATCAACCGTAATTCAGTCGATTTAGAAGAAACAGCGCGTATTGCTAGTCAAACATTTAAAATAACAAATTATAACCTCTAACCTGTCATAACAGTGCGACCAAACAAACGAACTAAACCGACCAATCACCACACGCGGAGTTAGAATTTAACTGTGTTTAGCAAGAATTTCAAATTCCAATTTTAGTAAATGTTTTATTCAACTTTACCATTTAGAATAACAAATTTTAATTAATTTCAAATTATGCACAATGTTTTAGTAAACAAAATATATTTCTATAGTTAAAATTTGTGCAATTCTTATTTTCATTCAATTCCTTGTTCCTATTGTGCAATTTAATAATATTCATATCAATAAATATTCTACCGAGAAAAAGACGTTGTCACGTAAAATCTTCGCCCGTAAAACCGACTTTACAGGCAACCATTCTTTTTTAGAATTCAGGAAACAGCAGTTCGAATTTTGTTTTTCATCAGACCAAGAACCAACCATGCAGATCATTATTTCGAGAGATATGTATACTCACCTTCCCATTAATTTATCTCATTGCAAGCCTAACGTGTTGATTTTAAAACTTAATTGCCAAAATTGTTAACTTTAACATTTTTATATAATTTACTCAAGGTAAAAATGATCTAGATAATCAGTTTTTAATTGTTTATACATTGAAATTAAAGTTGTTTATAGCCAAACCGTGTCTTCATAAGAGATAAACTCTGAGTTTATTTGGATTTATCAGTTCAATTTTTGCCTTGGTTTCAGTTGGTCGGTCAAGGGGAGGTTTAGTTTATGGTCATTTCGCCGGTTGAACTTAGGTGAAGTAACTAGTACTGTTTGCTGTAGTTTTCCCTGTGTTTTGTATTATTGAACATTATTAGCGTACAATTTCATTATCTTGTATATACTGGGTAATGTTACTTAAAATCTGTTCTGTATAGTTTAAATTTACTAACAATACGTAATTTTGTGTCCAATTGATTGTACTATTAATATATTCGTCTACATAAACTATATTATTTTATCAATTCAGCTACAATAGTTAGAGCAAATAGAAAAATTACAAACCTATAATTAGATAGAGAACAACGAAACAAAAATTACGAAACCAAAGCGTATATTTTGTATGCAAATTGAAAGTATTGCATACACCATCCCTAGATACATCCTGATCCAGATGAGATTTGATTTATTTCCTTTCAAAGGCAACACTATTAGTTGCAAATACACACAAGAATTTGAATGTCTTCAGTATCAAGATGGCTAAGAATAAGATCTTACTATAGATAATAAAATAGAACAATCAAAATTATTCAGTACAAAATACTAGACAAAAGAACAAAGTTCCAATATTAATGATATATAGTGATAGATAGTAAAAAGATAAGTGAAGTGCTGATAACAAGATACAAAATTGGAATTGGTATCAAAGTAACTATGAGTTGATAAGAAAATTTACATTGGAAAGAGTAACAACATTTAATAAGATAAACTATATACTGTTTAGATATGCAATATAGATATTAGAAATAGAACCAAGAAAATGTATAACAATATAAAAAATAAACAGCAGAAAGTTAGGTATATAATAAAACAATAATTAGATACAAAATCGAAATCAAAAACTTAATTGGTTTTATAAAAAATTGTCATATATAAACTAATTTATGTCTGTACAACATTTAATCAATGGAACTCAAAACGTGTTTTTGGACTTTGGACGATAAAATCAGTTTACATATTTTTAGAAGTCGTTCACAATTTAAAACCAACCTACACTTTACATGCGTGCAAGAATAATATTCAAAACAGTCAATACTCTGTTCCTTCCTTTTAAAATGTGAGTTAATAAAGCCATTCTTAGTTAAATCATGTTGTGGAATTGCATGCATTATTAATCCCGTCAAGACTTCCTCCACCAATAACAAATACTTATACTAAAACGGTGTATAATTTTTAAGAAGTTTGGTCGTTAATTAGTGGATATTTATTACAAAAATAAAAGATATATTTGGAGAAATAACACTATAATGGAGGGAACACTGAAATAAGGTCAAATGTGGGTTAAATTCCTTTGGCCACCCTTGTTCTACTTTGCTACTAACCAAAAACATGAATGTATTATAACTAAAATAAAACAACTGAAATAACTTGTCATTACTAATGACTATAGTAATGGCCCTTTCTTTAACTAAAAGATCACAAATTCAAATCCCGAAGAGTTCTGATCATGGCATGACCAGAATAACAGCAATGTCAACGTGATCCAAAACTAGCCAGTTTAACCTTTGACTATAAAGTTATATAAGGAAATAAACCAATTTATTTCATTGTGTAAAATAAATCTATAACATCACTCACACACATTAGAACAAATTAAGTGTCTCCTGGTCATGGGCTCTGTCTACAGCGGTCCAAACCTTTCTTTTCAGATAGACTAGGCCTGATGGACCCCTGGCAAGAAGATCAACCTAAAACCTAACCATCCAAGTTGAATCCTTCTTTCAATAGAAAGTCCTTACATCTTTGACTAATAAACACGGTTAGACACACTTATATTGTAAATAACCTGTCGTAATTAAAATCATCTTAAGACAACCTAAATTCACAGGAAAGGACCTAATTTAACCTAAAACTAACATCGAATTAATAAATTGTTAAACATAAATGTTATTGTCACTCTCTGTTGCATGCTATCAATGTCTATGTGTAGTTAATAATATTCAAGGCAATAACAACTAAAAAGAGTTAAGGGTTGAAAGAGGCTTTTTGGTTTTCAAACCTAGCCTATGCTAAGTTGCATCAACAAGAAGATAAAAAAACCTTTGACTGTCAAAGGCGCAGGCAAGAGCTTAGCTGAGGACTGAAAGATGGGCCGCTCTCAAGTTGAGAACTGCAACATTTACACCAGAGTACAAAGAGCCGATATCCCCATGGTCTGAACGACACTAACTTCACCTTCACAGAGGTTTAAAAGAAACGAAAAGAACTAAAAACGTAACGTAACTAGACCTAATCAAATAATTGAGAAATTACAATGTATATATATATATATATTCAACTACATGAATAGAGAGACTAAACACCATGGTAAATAATTGAAGCCTGCGGCTGTGTTTGTGTTAGAAAACTATTTGAAGTGGATTTTTTTTTTAATTCCTATTTGAGGTTAAAGAGTGAAAATTAAGTTTGTAAATAAAACATTGTAATTTTGAAACTTTTATTATAAAAGGTTTGTTTTCTATAATGCTATTTATATACAAAAGACTACTTAGTAATGATACGTACAAACCTATAATTTTGTTTGTTAACTTCTGCACTAAAATTCCCAAGGTACCATTTGTTCTGAATTATCAAAGTAAAGATAGTACAATATCTTTTGATAACGCTAAGATTGATTTTGATACAATTAATCATTTAGAAAGATTGTCTTTAGTAAATTTTGGTAATGTTAAAGGCATTGAAATTTTGGAATCCTCTATAGCATTTGCTAATCAATTATTTAAAATAGATACAACTGGAGTGAAACCCCTAACAACAGTTCTCGAAAACAGGTAAGTTTTCAACAACTTTACGCTTTATTTTTTATTATTCATTCAGAACATATAAGGGTAACCCTTAGATTTACTTTGGAGGTTTTAAAATGCTGTGTGAAAAGACAGAAGGGATGTCCCCCCACACCCCTGCAGTATAGTAAGCATTCACCAACACAATCGAGTCGTGATTATAGATGTTCATGACAATATAAAAATTATTGAAAACAAAATGTTGGACCAAATCACGAAATAGGCATTTCATATATTACAGTTCTGCTGGTTTTAAGTATATTAACGATAAATAAAAAATTGCCCATATGTTAAAAGCAAAACAATAATATTTATTTACCTTTTATTATTTTCAAGGATAAATTTGTCTGACTCCTTGTGAAACAAAGAACACATGTAGGCTACGTTATTGTTCTTGCTGCCATTAGTCAATAACCAAACACGATTTTACTTTAAATTAGTTTCCAAACATGATTTTACTATGAATTAATTTGGAGGAATAATTTCGAACAGAATTATGTTTTAAGCTATTAAAATCGTATTATAGTGAAGCTATACTTTTATATGTAAAAAAGAAATGTATTTGTTTCATATTAGCCTACATAAAATAACTCAACTTTAGATTCATTTAATTAAAAAGTCAGTTTGTTTAATTTCAACTAAAATAGAATATGGTTTTCAGTATATTCATAATACCAAATTTAGAATGTTCAAAAAAGTCTTCTTGTGTGTGTTTTTTGCAACGTTGTGTTTGTTCTGAATTTTCTTGCAGCGAAACACTCTTTGATTTCCACTTCTTTGATTGGAGCGGTAGTCGCTGAGCTTAAGATTTACCCCATCTTTAATTCTAGTTTTCATCTCTTCACTACAAACAGGCAACTTCAGATTTAAAGAAGCAAAACCATTATCATAATTTTATTTTCCTGACCAACAGAGAAAGAATTCTCCTATCTGAAATCAACATGTGACACTCAAATCTCTGCTCCCTCCCTCTTTATCCCTATATAACAGTGTCTATAAAAAAATAAAATACAGTTGAACCATGATTAGGAAATTGTTTTTATTATTGAGTTGACCTAATAAACATTAGTTAGTATAAAATTTGGATTCAGGTCAAAAAGTCAACTAATCTATTAATAACAATGAACAAAATGTTTTAAAGCTTTGTTGCTAAACAGAATATTCAGTTTGTTTTGTATGCCACAAAGGTATAAAAACAAAATAAAGTAAGAAATTTAAATTGAACTAGTTTTGTAATTGATGTAACCAAGAGAATACATTTTACAGAATACTTTTGTAATTGATGTAACCAAGAGAATACATTTTTTTACAGAATACTAGCATTGCGGGATGATGTCGTAACAGAAGGAGGTTGCCGTAAGACTGTGATGGCAAATGCAAAATTAGTTGAGGAAGAATATTTTGTAGCACCACCTGGAAATATACCATTAGAACCGAAAAACCAAGAGGTCATAAAGGAACAGCTGTTAAAAAGGAAAAATTAATTTACTCATTCTTGAAAATAAGAAACCGTAAGGTAAGTAAACATTTCAATATGTGTATAACTGTCATAAATAAATTATATTTGATTCTCCAAATTTGTAAGTTGTAATTAACAACTTCCTCAGCCATAATATGAACATACATAATATAATAATATGGAAGAATCCACCGCAGGATTTTACTTTCTCAATATTGTATCCATAATAATCTCGTTAGTTAATCAATACAATACTATACAACATCAACATGTTTTGCTATAAAATTATTTATATTTTGGTTTTTTATCTGAATCTTTTGTCTGGGAACTGCTTCATGGGTGCAGAATATTTATGATTACATAAGTATTGCATAATACAACATTTATGATACTTATACATAAATTAAATTAAATATCATAAAAACACAAAAAACCAATAATCTAGGGCTTAGTAACCCAGATTAACACTTTGAGTGCCACTGGCATTTTCTCAAATCATATGTATAAAGTGTAGTGTAGTGCAGTGTATTTGCTAGCTTTTGGGAAAAAAGCTATTGTAAAATAACTATCAAACAGATTTTCATAATTTTGTTGTTGTTTTTTCTCATTAAATGAAGAATATGAGACATGTCATAACAAAAAAAATTTGCTTTATAAAAATTACAGTTTTTAATAAAAACTAGTTTTTTTATAAAAAAGTTACATTTGAACCTAATTTGAGTGTATACAGGTTTAAAGATTTTATTTCTTTATTCCATGTGAAAGGCCAAAGTTGGAACAAATTATAACATCTTTACTGACAAAATACATATAAGGTGACTCGACTAAAGTTAACATTTGACTTCAAATTACAAGCATTTAGGGAAAACATGATTGCAAAATAATATTCATTCAGTTGATTTTTGTAATTTTTAAAAATAAATTGTTAGAAATAAAATAGAGAATAGCATGAAATTATTTTCATGAATTTTACGATTAAAAATTACATTTGTTTATATACAAAAATCCTCCACATTTTATCAAATAAAATGTATAAAATACATTTTGTTATATACATCTCTTTTTGGGCTTTTTTTTAGAGTTATACCATGTTAAAGGCCATTAAATGCATGTATAATATATGACTACAATAAAAACAATAATATCATGTTCATAAACAAAATGCTGGCCAAGTACCAACATTTTATAAATTATACTTAATTTGTCATAGTTAAGGAACTATGAAGTAATAGTGTAGTTTTCATAATACATCAAATAAAAATAAAGATAACACAAATCAGTATGATTTTTAATTGTAGAGAAAAATAACTTAGTTACATTTCTTTTGTATAGGAGTCAGCAACTTTGTAAAAACCAAAATAACCCTATTATATTTACACTGAAAACTCGTGTTTTTTTAAATCACCACATTACTTTTAAAAACAAATATGGTAAAAACACTGTATAAGTAACTATTTTAGTTTGTATTTACTCAAATGCTTGGTTACCGGCACATAAACAACAAGAATGGCCATTACGCAGCACGATACTTGTCCACAGCATTGCCAATGAGTGGATAGTTATCTGATTTTTGGGTAATTTGAGTGTTGTTGGTACTTGTGAGAGTTATGGTATATGAGTGGGTAAAAGAGGGTAATTATTAGCATACAACATGACACTTAATACTACGTTTATTTTCATCTAGTTAGTCGTCTTGGCTGTTTGTTTACTACATACTTTTTGATATCTCCTTGCTCAATCCAATAAAGTTTAAACCGCTTGAATGTGGTTACCTAATAGGTTATGTGGTTAGTTTAATAGTGGGTTTTACGGAATGTTTGGTTGTCTTAGGTTGTCGTCCTAAAATCCCCACTTGGCAACCAGTAAAGTACAAGAAGCTCTTCTTGTTTTCAGTCTTGATTTAAATCAAGTTGATACCAGATTTTTAGATATGCATGAATTAAGTTCAAGCACAGCTGCTGATTTCAATGTTTGAAAAAAATATTCCTCTTAATAATGTAGTGGGTTTTTGCTTAGAAACTTGTTATGTTATGGTAGGAGGGTATAATTCTGATTGTTCACATCCAAAAAATTATTTTCCAAATATTGTTTGCATAAAATGCTCCATGCTCCTGTCACAGTATTTATTTAGCTGAATTAGAGCTTGCTTGAATTTACACAAAAGAAGATTTATTATGAAATTTAGGGTCTCACTTCAGTAGAAATATGGCAGGCAGAATACAATTAAGGGAATTTTCTCACAACATTATATAAAGTAGGCTTAACACAATATTATTACAATTTTACTAACCGTTTGTTTACTTGATTCAGCTGTCGATGAGCTGATCATCTGTTTATTTTTACCCTCTTTAACTGCAGTGATTCCATTCTGCAAAATAAAACTATTTCATTTCCATTACATGGTTTTAGAACACAGACACATGAATGAAGTTAAGACTGAATAGTGCTGATATCTTGTTATAAATGGCAAATTACTTAGTGGTGGGTTGGACTCCCCGAAGTATTTTGCATTACATAGCATGACGTGACTTCATCAGAATATTCCAATGGATTATTTTTATAATTATAATCAACATTATAATGGAATTATTTTATTTATTACATAAACTCACCCATAAAATTGGATGGTAATAAACTATTAAGGTATTAAGGGGTTTATCGTTGATAGCTAGCCTCTATACAGCAATGCTGGATATCTGTCTAATCATAAAAAACCGTAGTCATTGTACTTTCAGGACAGAACTAATAAAAAAGTTCCCAAAAGTGACAATTCACCAGCTCATATTTTGAATGTCCTCTTTCAGATAATTTAACCTGCTTGAAAAGACCAGGAGAGGTTTCGGAATTTCCTCAAGAACGGATGGTGTTGAATGTATTATGAAAGTATAAATTTCAACTATTGGTGAATTGACTCAATATAACAATTGTTAGAGTATTTTGAATATTTTTAGTATGGCGCTGACAATGAAAAGTGACCTGAAACTACTAAATTAGGGATGGTAGTCTGATTTTACGACAAAATTATATTTCTTGATTAAGGTCCATTCAAAAGTTCAACAGGTCCAATGCATCAGGTATTGGTTAATTTGGTTTATCAATTTTGGAAGAAAAATCCTCCCAATAATAAGAACATCCACAATGTGACCTTAATGTAATGCGATATATCCATAAGGTAATGTAATTAATTAATTTTTAATTTAATATATGTTTTTCAGGACATGAGTGAACATTTGAGAAAAATATTAGAACTATCAACAAAGTTGGGATTTTTTAAAATGGTTGAATCTAATAATGTTAAAACTATAAGTTTTGGACCTTTGGCAATACTCTTGGCAAATAATATCCACAATGAATGGTTCCGCAGCAATGTTATAAACTCAGAACTGAATACATTCCTGTATGAAAGTAATCCGGACCACACTTGGCAAGAAGGTAAATAAATTGGTATTCTTCTATAAGCTTCAATAACTATTCACATATTGAGTGTAGGGTGGATATTATTTATGGCATGGCTCTAGGAAAGAGAGAGAGACCATTCTGATGTACATCATTATGGTACTAAACTTGGAATTCACATGATAAATAGCAAAAAATGTATTGATACATGAAGTACAGATTAAATATTTACATTCATGTACCTTGTAAACATATATGTTCGTATCAGTTACATTTTTTTTGTGTGCCTATGAACTATTTTTATTTTTGAAGTGTAAAATTTATAAAGCATCGTTTATGTGTATTATAACGGAAACCTATTGAAGAGATCCAAAAATGACTAGGATAAACTGGAGCTTCTTCAAAATTACTCAATAAACACACTGTATATAATTTCTCTGACATCCTCATAAAATCCTAAACACTTCTTTTGCTTTATGGCGGATTCTGACCTCCTTGGACTCTGTTGAACACACTCTAGGCTTATTTTGTAATCTAAGCAGGGCATTTGATGTGGTTGATCACCAAATCCTGCTTAGCAAACTTAAAAGATATGGAATCGAGATATGAAAGATATAAAAGATATGAAAACTGATTTGGTTTTCATTCTTATTTAATAGGTCGAGTTCAGTGCGTCCAAATCCTCAAAAATGAAAGCACTCATTTATCAGAATTCTCGAAAGTCAAGACAGGAGTACCTCAGGGCTCAGTGCTGGAACCTACCTCTTTAATTCCTTCTTTATGTAACAATCTTCCTGATTTCCTAACTAACGAATGTAAGCTTTCTCTAACTGTATCCCTGTTTGCAGATAATACCGGTTTGATTTACAATCACCATAATTATCAGGTTCTCATCCAGCATTTCCTTGAAACTTCTGACCAGCTTCTTAATTGATTACCTGCAAATAAATTTCATATCAATCTGGCTAAAACTCACATATATGGAATTTCACTCCCAAACTACACAAAGCCTTCTACATAATTTTCTTCTCAATAATCACTCTTTGAACAGGGTACTATTTAATCTGGAAGCTCAGAGATATTATTGAAATTAGCTATTTAAGAATAACGTATTTCGGTTTGTTTCAATAACATATTGCCTATGGGTTGGTGATCTGGGGTCACTATCATCACACAAATGAAATCTTATTGTTACAAAAAAAGGTCATCAGAACTATGAGCAGAGCTGGCCCTCGTGAACATTTCCGCCCACTGTTTGCTAGCATTAGATTCTTACTGTTTATAATATTCATATATATTACATAATGCTTTATACAAAATCTAACTTACATAATTTAACCACTACACAGAATATACACAATTATAACACTCGTAACAAAGAAAGAATTGATGTTCCCAGTCACAGGCTTAGTAAAACAGCAAATTCTGTACAAATAAATTCAATTAGATTTTTCAACAAACTTCCTCTTACAGCAAGAACCATTCCTTTGAACAAATTTAAAGTAGTTGTGTATGATTGGTTAGTAGAGCATCCTTTTTTATTCAATTCAAGAGTTTATGGATAGAAATTTGCACATGAATATGATGTATCATAGATATGTGATTAGTTTAAAGTTCTTACTTTATTGAAAATGCCTGTATTTACATGTTAATACTGGTACATGTACCCAGTGGTACATTACAATGGTAAATACAATGTGATCAATGGTAATAAAGTATTTGATTTGAGTGTCCTTTTCACTAGTTCTTGGATGCCGACTTAGATTACAGTCTTAAATGGGACTCCCACATAAATTACCTTGCACTTAATTAAGTAATTTATGCTCAGAGGTGCTTATCTTCATTTGCCTCCCAGAAACTGTCAAACTGGGTTACAGTGGCTTATTCGAGTCCAGAATTAGATACAGCATAATTTTGTGAGGTTTTTGAAATACCAATGTTTTTAATAGTCTTCTGTCTCCAAAAGAGGGCTCTGAGAACAGTTTTGGGATTGGACCAGCAGGAGAGTTGTAGTGAGATCTTCCGATCAATTGGTACTCTAACATTGGCTATCATTTTTTTTAAACAGATGTAATTTTAATGTTTTGGATCACTTTTACAATACAAGACATAAGCATAAACCTTATAATTAATAAATTCAGACTATATACACCTATTCAAAAATTCTCTTTTTTACTTAGGTCCAAAATTATTTCTTCAGTATATTAGAAATCAAAATAGTTTAAAATCATTTAAAAAGCCACTTGGCCAGTAGAGCTTTCTAAGTATACTGGAGGTCCTCGGATAGATCTTGATGTAATGCAGCAAGTCCAATCGCTTTCTTAAGTTGCTTATTGTTATTCTTGCTTTTTCTAAACCTTTAGTGCTATATGATACACATGATTTTGTTGTTTAGGTATTTTACGTTTGATAGTCTTAAGTTTGTTACTATTAATTGCTAACTTATTATTGACAGATATGTAGTGATTTACACAAAAAAGCTGAATGTTCAATTGTGTTAATAAAGATTCAATTCAATTGAACTCACATTGAATCAACCCTTCCCACTATAGCTAAGTTATGTGTAGAAAACTCAGTTGCTCTACTGTGCTTAAATATCGTGTCTAAAACATTGTAGTACACTCAATTGTGTGTGTACCTGATGAGACAATCTGATTTTGTAGTCTAGTTGTCTCCGAAGTTAAAACAATGTAGAGTTCATTCTGAGATTTGGCACGCCATTTTTTGGATCTCTTGAGACGAGCATGACTCCAGATTCCAGGAGGCAAGTTGTGACATAATCAGATTCCAGGTGCTTCACTAAGAGAAAGGTAAACCCAACATTCACATTTGTTTAGGTTAGTATTGAATTATTTTGTTATTTGTGTTACAGACAGTCAACTAGCATACAACCAGCTATTACAGGCTAACAGTGAACAATTACCATTTGGACTTGCATCAGCATTTCAAACCTGTATGCCTACTAAGGCTAATGAAGACAAGGATAGCCAACTACAGGGAATGACTCATTGCCAAACCAAAGGTTACAGGCATTTAGTGTTTATCAGTGAAAAAGATAGCCAAAAGTATTTCTACAGACTGCAACTGAAACGAAGGATTTGGTGGCGCAAGGTATATAATGTTGAGTATAGTCTAACTTTGATGTAATTTATGATAATGACTAGCCAAAATGGATGCAACTCAGACCCTTTCAAAATAAGCAATGTTTCAGATAGAATGGAAACAGTTTAACATTGGAACTGTAACCTTGCTGGGTTATTTTAGTTTCACATCCAAATATTTTTACTGCATTCCATAAATGAAAATTGTACTAAATTTATGGTTATTAAATGGTGATTTGCTTGAAAACACTGAAGGTTTATAAAAGAGCATAATTATTTAGGTATGATAAACATATTATAGGCCATGTTTCTAATAAAAAAGGATCAAACATATGTTAATACGTTGCTGCTATAAAACATTGTTTTACTATGATGTAATTACAACCCTGTTTGAATTGAATCAAGATTAACATAAAAATAACTTTGCTTATTTATTTTAAAGAGTATTATAGTTATTCAGAAAATAAAAATCCTTTTCACATAAATAGTTGTATTTCAATAATATTTATGTAATAAAGATATTTTAAAATCAACTATAGCCTCTACATTTGTTCTAATCTAAGTTTTATTCACATAGGAATTCATTTAAAATTACAGCAAAATATTGTAATTACATTTACGAACTTCGCAAGAAACTAATATATAACGAAGTTTCTAAATTGGTTACACTCTTGTCGAAAATAAGCAATTACTCGTGGCTTCACGAGCACTTCTGTTTCGAGTGAATTATATTTCTGATGCTAATATTGAGTTTGCCTTCTTCCCACGAACAAGAAAATATGTTAAAAAGCTTATACTTATGGTCATTGTAATTTACTTCAATGTTAGTATATTCCATTGCTGATTTTGCCTCTTTTCTGATCAAGAAAAAAAATACATACACAGCTCTGAGAACCCTACTTTTGTCAAAAGGCAAGTAATTTAGGTTTGTTAACATTCTTTAAATGTAAAGTAATGGTTAAACTACATCGTCTCTTACATCTGCACTGCTAGCAGTTATCCACTCCTTTGCATGCAATTTAGTAGGCATTGCACATGTATGACCACTGCTGGTTCAAGTGAATTATATTTCTGATGCCAATTTTGAGTATTTATTGTTGCCACGATCAAGAAAATATGTCAAAAAGTTTATATTTATAGCCATTCTAATTTACATTGCTAGATAGTAACATTGTCTTTGAGATCTAATACTTAATATTTGATAAAAACGTACAGCTAAAAGTATATTAGCAATGACACTATGCGTTTGTTTCTTTATAAACTGCAAAATATTATTAATATCATAAAACCTTTAGAGCTGGATTTAGTACATTGTTGAGCCATTTAGAGCTGTGTTTAAAAGGACTGTTCAGCAAACTTTTTGAATCATGTGAAGAATTGCTCTTTTTGTTGCTGTGTTGATGTCTTGACGTTGATCAATTTGTCCTCCATGTTGCCCATGAAGTATATTTGTAAAAATTTACGCTCTGCATTTTCAAGAGGTTGCAATGATCCAATTCAATGCTGAATTCTTGCTTGTATCCATAAAATCAAAAGCAAAGTCAGTATTACTTATTTTAAAACACTTTTTATTTAGGATTGAGAATTCTTGTATATTATGTTATTTTTCTATAAATACAAGGGATCAAGGGAATACCTTGTGAGTAATACAATAATATCAAAATATTCTTTTTTATATAATTATTAATTGTTAGATAATCAGAAGATTAATCATAATGGTAGATATTAGTGGAGGCATGGGTCGCCACTACCACTACCAACGTTGCCTCGGTGGCACCATATCATATTTCATTAATAAAATATTTATTTATAAATTATGTTATATTTAGTAATAATATAGCTATATAAATGTAACTAAGTTAAAACAAAAATTAGTTATCAAGATGTAACACTCTCGTCTATGCCTGGCATGAACGTGTTAAGTGCCAAAAGTAGAAGAGTAAATTCCAATCAGTCAGTATACAACACCAATTATGTCAAAATTACAAATATTAAAAGTGGAAATAAACTTTTGCCTGAGAAATTTTACTTAAACTTTATTTTTTTATTTGATACAACAGTACTAAGCATCATTCCAAATGATACAACAGAAAATTATAACTAATAAATAATATGAAATATGAGTTAGTAAACCATAACCACAATCTCAGGTTGATATACAGAAAAGAGAGATAGCAGTAGAAACACATGAGCTGTTAGTCGAAGAGGCTTCTGCTCCACCGGAGTCTAAGTCTTTTTATCTGTATTGTGTCATCTAGATAACTGTTGTGTTAGAAAATTTACGTGATTAGGCCTGCAGCACATTGATAAGGTGAGGTTGAGCCATATTTTTAAATACCTGCAATGAAATGAAGTACCGCACAGAGCGAGGTGAGGAAGAGATTCAGGCAGACTCACACAAGCCTCACTGTGTTTGTAGTTGATGTGCAGTTAACCTCACTCGTCACTCCTTATTCTATTGCATGCCAGACGGAAAGTGAGGTTATGTTTTCAAAGTGCTCATTTAGTCCATCCAATCAATCCGACAAAATTATTCTACATTGCAAAAGCTTGGATAGGTAATGAAAAATCAAAGTTTTAAACTCTGTGGGTTAAGTGTATTAGCGAAAAAGCATGAACTTTAAGTTGTTTCTTTTTATTATTTATATCGCTGTCACATGTTTGGCAATTGGATGCAGTTTCAATTTTTCTTAAAGAGCATTAAAATGTCTACAATTTGAGGATAAATTGGTTAATGTAGGTGTAATAGTTTTATAAATGTAAATGGTGTTCACACATTGGTAAATTGTAAAAAAATATGAAATTGTTATCCTTTTTAAAACTTTTTATATGTAGTGTTTAAACTATCCATTTTCAGAAAAAAGTTGTATTAAAGAGGAATACATTAATATATTTGTATTTTGAAGGCTTAACTGTTTTAGCTTTGTAAATACAGCCTCTAAAATGTGCAAACTTGCTGTGAATTGTTAGTACATTTTCACACAAAATAAAAAAAAGTTTATGAAAATGTTAATTTTTAAAAGTGTTTGTTCTAAATCTCTATCTTCTTATAGTCAAAAGGATAATAGAATTTAATGATAAATTCTGAATTTAAAAATCCGTTTAATATTTTATTGTAATTATTTGATTGGATTTTTAGGTAACCTAAAATACCAGTACCCACAAGGGAAACAGATCCATTAAAGGAAAAATATCTAAATTTCTTATTGAATAGGAAATGGTGCATGTGATTTTGCTTACAATACTGTATCAAAACAGTTATTTATTTAATTATTAACAGTTTTCAACAGATCCAGAAAGATTTCAAATATCTGAATACAAGACTGGTGAACATGGGGAATATGTACAGATATCAGCTAAGTTTCCATTTACTACAGAAGTTGTTGAGACCATTCATAACCATAGCAGTAGCCTGTTGAATGGATATGGATCACTGTTTGAGGTAGGCAAAAATAAAATACACATCATTTGATATCTATTCAATTAACCTAGGATCTGAAGCTAACACACAATATGTACATCGGAACAGTTTTTAATAGTTGTTGTTATTTATGTTTATGTAATGTGTCAAAAGTATGCTAATCTTAACTAGTGACATATTTTCAACTCACACTCTGTAAAACTCTGATTTAACACTTTGACTACTGAGTGATGAAGTATCTCATGTTTGCTGATACTGCATCTGTGTCCTGTGTTGTCATCATGTAGATTAAGTAACTATGTACTACTACATGAACTTTGCACTCCTTATACAAGGGTTAATTTTTATGTAATAACTTTTTTCTAATGTATTATGAGGAATTACATATATGAACATAAATTGTATCAGCAACTAAAATACGAATATTTTTTGCTTTTCAATATAAACACCATTACTATCTTAATATGTTAAGCCTTGAATCTCTTCATTAATGAACCCTGCCAGGTTTCCGTTGTATCAGGTAGCAACAGGTTCTCTCAATATGGCATCACAGTTGCTTCCACCAAGAAATTTATGTTTTGGAAAATATGAGTCTGATGTTGCATTTGTCAAGTTTAGACTGTAGGTAAATAGTGGGGAGTATTGAAGACTCTTGAAGCAATTGGAAAAATTCTTTAATAGTAGTAAATGTTATTAAAACAATACTTCCAATATTGTTTATTTTTTGAATAAGACCTTTCAAAACCAAAGGTTTTATCATCAGGCGACTCCACAAATCAAAAGTATTTCCCAAAGAAAAGCTGTTCAGTTACATCTTGGTTTTTGTCACTACATGAGGCCGAGTGTTACTGTGAAGTAGATTGATGCTGCTTGAGAGTCGTCTCACAGGCAATTTTTAATGGGTTGTCCTAAGCTTTAATAAGATTTCACAATACCTTTCAGCATTTATTCTTGTTGCTCTTGGGAGAATGTATTAGAAAAATTTACTTATTGGCCCCAGAAAAATCTACCTAAGCTCATGCTTTCCATGCCTTCTTGTTTAAATTTTTGTGGAATTTGGGTGATGTCATTCACTGGACTGGCATTTTAATCTTGTGTAGTACGAAACCACATTTTAATACCAGTCTCAATGTAACATAAAAACTCGTCATAGCACTCAAAAAATTATAAATAATGTTCAAAAGCTTTGTTGTGTATTCTGTTAACATTTTTAGAACCCATCTTGCACACATTTTTTGTATTGATGTTTGTCAGTAACAATTTGATTAGTAAACAGCCCATTTTGGTGAAATTTTCATCAAATTTTTATGAAAAGTCATGACAAAAGAACACCCAGATAATTTTGTTTCATGAACATTTTGATTGTCATGAAAAAGCCTACACTGGTTTTGCATATTTTCATAATTTATTACGCTTTAATCTAAATTTCAACAAACTACTCATGAATTTCACCAGGGTAAACTTGTTTACATTTAAAAACCAAACAACAGAGTACATGTCACAATAGATGCACTATTGATCAAGTTGACAACCATTAAAGCAGTATAATCTTACAACCAACATGGGCAGGGACGAGTAATGTATTGGTGGTGTAGTGGAAGACTAGTCAATAGGGACCAAACTTAAACAGATTTTATGGGACAGTCTGCATAGATTCAATGTACAAACAGTTTTTATTTAAAAAATGACACTTATACAATATGGTAAATGAAAACCCTCAATACTCACCTAAAATCAACACTCGAATGGAGCTTAAAAATTACCAACATGTACAAGAACTTGTAACCAGTGATTGGCAGTTAACTGTTGACGTTTCTTTATCTAAAAAATTAACGAATTTTAATGAATTTAAAAAAATGATCCGATATAAACAAAGTTACACCTGCCAATAGGTAACGCAAGTTGGGTTTAGACCATCGTGAGACGGATTAATTTTACCCTTCTGATGACAAGTTATTGCAATAGTAATATTGCTCAGTTTAAGAGGAACCGCAGGTTCAGACATTTGGTTCATGTACTTGGTCAAGTGTCCGGAGGTGCGAAGCTACCATTCTTGGGATTATGCCTTGGAAACACTTCTAAGGACGAATCCCACAAGTACACAAATCAAAATATGATACATGTAAACATTTTGTGTTTTGGATATTGTGTAATTCCATCAAATGTATCATCAATTAGGCTAAAGTTTATTTCAGGTAAAAGTGGGACGTAAGAAGATGATGCCACATGTGATAGAGAGTGTTTGCCTCGAAAGACCAGCAGTATTGACGTATCTGTGTGATGCTTTCCAGACACAACCAGCCCGCGCTGTGTTACGACTTCACCATAGCCTCGCACCCTACAAGGTTGCATTAGCTGTGGATCCTAGAGGTTAGTCTATCATTTCCTTCTCTGGACAAACACCTTCATTTTATATATTGACAACACATTTTAGATTTCAAAATTTAGAACCTAAAAACTTTTGAACCGGCACCTCAGACATCCGAACAATTTTTAAAATATTGCAAACCACTTCCAAAACAACCATAAATTCATAACAAAAGTTTATCCTGGTTTACACAAATTCAATAGAGATGATATGAAAATTGGTGTTAAATTGTAATATATTCCACCCTTAACAGACAAATTATTGTTCAGACCACCTAGATTAGTATTTAAGAGACCTACAAATTAAAAAATATAAGTTTAAGGTTCACAAGTCATGTTGGAAAAATTACTCAAAATGTATTTTTAGCTGTAAGCCAAAACTTTATATTATTTCATTATTTAATTTAAAATTCAATATTTAATGATAACCAACATTATGGTATTTTTAGAAATATGATTAGAACCAATCAATTCAAAATTAGCGTCACTCACTAAAGTTATCCAATGGTTGGTAAATTGAATTGTAAGTCTAAAAATGCATTAACTAACTTATGTATGTTTTGTTCCAAGGATTACATTGGTAAACTTCAAATTTCCTGTTGGTAAGAATGACCAGTCATCGTTTTCAATAAATCATAAAGAAAAAGAAAGTTATTAGCAGGGTTTTACTCAGCTTTGACGTGCCCCATAAAAGACATTCAGCTGGGCCTGTCATGTCCCGCCACCGTGACAGTCCCTTCAAATAGACGTATGGTGGAGCCCTGGTAAAGTTGTCCGAAAGTACAGGCCTGGCCATTAGGCTCACACACAGTTCACAATAACAAAAGCTTTGAATATTTCTACAATCTCGAAACTATAATTAAAAAAAATCTTGTTGCAATAGCTAATGAAATGATTTAAATCTAAAAAATTATGAATTGTCACTTTAGCCCATATTAAAACCTAACCAACTCTCAACTGGAAGCATTTTAAACTACGAACATGCCTTGTGTCATTTCTGAGAGTTAACATTCCAACCCATCTCTCTGCAACTACTGAAGTTGTGGCTCTGTCCAGCATCTCTGTCTGGAGAGTGAAATGTTAATAGTAGCTAAGATTAGAGGTGGTCATTGCGAAAAAATTCCATTTTTGTTCATACACCTCACTAGCATGTTTCATTTGATGCTGTTATCTGATTTTCACATATCTATAATCATCATCATGGAGTTTGTGTTTATTTTTATTTTTGAAACATTATCAGTATATTTAAACATTCCAAATTTGGTCTGTAAGCTGGATCTGGTGTCAGGTGTGAATGATGTTTTACATCTCAAAGTGTAAAAAAATATACAACTATAAAAAAATGTATACACTTAGGTTTAAGAGTAATTTTTCTCTTTTACTTAAAAAAAAATACTGTTTATATTCTCTTAGATTGCATCTGTAAATATACTTTAAGTAAGTGATACTATAAACAGTTTATTTAAAATGTTTATAAATGCTCACATAAAGTTGCAATTTCATTATTTAGTAAAGCTTCTCTCATACTTATCACAAACGTTTGTATCATTTTTTTACCAGAAGATAGACTGGAAGAGTTGGGTCAGCTGGCCACCTTCCTGTGCCTGAACCTACGCAAGGAAGGTGTACACACACTGTTTATCTCAAGCAGCCGCTCCAAGAAGACTAAAGAGGCACAGTTAGGTTTTCACGATTCAATTGGTATCCCTTACACTGTAGTGGTGAATGCCGAATCGTTGATCAATGGAATTGTGGGTCTGCGCAGCCGAGACACCACTCTACAGGTCAGTTTATATCTTGTAAAGTGGTTCTATACTGCATTAATTGGTGAGTGATTCTTTGCCTGGTAGTTTACTGGTCATGCTCTCTAAACAATAGAGGTTGACCTAGGTCAAGTTTCTGTTTTTATTTTTATTGTTATCACATAAGGGTAATTTTATAATATTACTAGCTGTTGTCTATTGCTTCACACACAACTTTCAAAATCGAAGCCTTCTTGGTAAAAAAAACTTAAGATTTAATATGGTGGAGCTCTAAGATATATTCAAATGAGAGTGTTCATCAGGTACATATTATTTCAGTGTTAATGACTAAAAGGATCAGATAAAACAAGGTTGTGGTGGAGGATTTCTAGTTCAAATTAATTATATTTCCAACGCTATAATAGCTGAGTTTACCTTCTTGGCCCAATCAAGAAAATATTTACATATGTAGGTCTCAAAAAAAATACTTCGATCAAAAAGCGTCTACTTTTGGGTTTATTATGTTTCCAGTGCCATAGTAATTATCCTTGTATTTGGAATAATATATATATATATATATATATATATATATATATATATATATACACACACACACACACACACACACAATTGCTTTTTGTGCCTTAAACTATGTTGTTTGACTGAATTTTATTTGCTATTTTTTTACAGAGACAGTCTTTTAGAATTTATTGTAGATTTATACTTTTTAAAACAAAAAAGTGGATTTCAACTTTTTGTTATAGTTATATATTTTTTACCAGGTCATTTTCACTGAGTATATGTTATTATAACCAAAATGTGAGTCATCTATTTGAGCATAGAATATTTCCATTGTACAATAGACGCTAGAAATAAAATACTCCAGGACAGGTGACATTCAACAACACATGGTAGCTGACTGCACTATGCAACTATAGGGAGCTCAGCAAGGTGCAAAAACACATGACAGAGGAACTAGGATGTATTGACATTTAGTAGAAAATGCCAGAGCTATTTTCATGGTTGTCATAGAAATGCTTCTTGCACAATATTACTGGAGATAACAGAATAGAACAGGAACAATATAACGATGCATGATAATATGTCAGTAGTACACTTTAATGAAATTGCTATGAACATAATAAATATTACATCAAAAGCCGGGGTTAAAGAAGGGTAATTGAATCAAAGGTGAAGAAAAACTTGAAATAGGTAAATGGCAAGAATGATTTTGACCAGCTGGAGTTGAAACAATAAAACAGAGGACAATGTGGTACTACCTAGCAGTTGTACTGAAGCCTAATGAGTGACTGATTGTGTTAAATACGAGGGGTATCCAAAAAGTAAGTTTCCCTGTTCTGTAAAAAGACGCGTACGTAACACAGCGTGCAGCTGTGGGTGGGGATATGTAGCGCGGTTCGGTTGGCAACAGGTGCGCCGGTCACTGGCCCATTGTCACTCTTCACAGTCAGTTGCTGCCCAAACATCATGGAGACTCCATTGCGTTCTGCCGCCAGTTGCGAAGTCCGTAGTGTTATTCGTTTCTTGACCACCAAAAACGAAACTGCCGTTGAAATTCATCGTCAGTTGTGTCAAGTGTATGGTGAACATGTTATGTCCGTTCAGATGGTCCGTCGTTGGCGTGCAATGTTTTTGGAAGGAAGAGAAAATGTTCATGACGATGAGCGTAGTGGCCGACCGGCCAATTCTCGGCAACCTGACGTCATTAATGCTGTACGAGCAGTTATTGACAATGATAAGCGAGTGACTCTCGATGAAATTATGGATAAACTGCCGTCAAGTGTTGAAGTTAGCCGGTCATCTGTGCACAATATCATGACAGAAGATCTTCAGCTTGCAAAAGTGTGTGCAAGATGGGTGCCTCGCTTATTGAGCAATGCCCATAAACAACAACGAATGGCTGCTGCCCAGTCTTTCTTGCGATTGTTTGACGATGAAGATGAAAACCTTTTCAGTAGAATAGTCACTGGTGATGAAACATGGATTCACCACTCAACTCCAGAGACCAAACGCCAGAGTATGGTGTGGCAAAAAAAAGGAGAGGCAGCTCCTCAAAAAGCCAAAGTTTTTGAGTCGGCAGGAAAGGTAATGGCTACAGTTTTTTGGGACTGCCGTGGAGTGTTATTGATTGACTATCTTCCTCGTGGCGAAACCATAAATGCAGAAAGGTATTGTGAAGTTCTCACCAGACTTCGGCGGGCAATACAGAATAAACGGCGCAGACTTTTGTCGCACACGGTTCTGCTTATTCAAGATAACGCCCGACCACACGCTGCTCGTGCAACCATGGAACTTTTGAGGAAATTTAAGTGGGATGTTTTTGGTCATCCTCCATACTCACCAGATCTTGCGCCTAGCGATTTTCATCTGTTTCCGGAGCTGAAAAGACACTTTGGCGGTCGGCGATTTGCCAACAGCGATGACCTTCAAAATGAGGTGGATACTTGGCTTAAAAATTTGGCGGGTGAATTTTGTGATGCTGGAATAAAAAAACTACTTCCTAGATACCAAGAGTGCTTAGAAAGGGATGGTAACTATGTAGAAAAATAAGATATGATGTAAAAAGTTGAATAAATGTGTTTCAGTTATTTTTTGAGTCTTTTTAACTTTTTCATAATTAATGGAAACTTACTTTTTGGATACCCCTCGTACCCAGTGAGAAGGTAAATATAAATTTGGTATTAACCAATGGTCATTAATACCCAAAACAAGAAAATTTTTGGTTTTGGAACTTTTTACTACACTTTTTATTATTTTTATGAAGTGTTTAGTAAACAAGGATTGAAACACAGTCATTTGAAGCCTTAAATTGAAATTATCAATAATTATCCTTCAAAATTAAAAAGTAAATTCGGGTATTTTTGAGTATTTGTAATTTTTACACTGTTTTTGTCTTTCTTATTTGTTTGAATAGTTTTCTTTTTTTTAATTAAGATAAAGTGTTGGCAAAAAAATATTTGTTATTATTTTGGTATATGCTGAAGTATTGTATGAGGGTCTAAGTATTGTTGTAGCATTTCATTATAGTGGTATTTCCTAATTCTAGCGGAATAGATACACAGACAAATAGACAGGCAAACAAAAGAAGAATATTCCAAAGACCCTTAGTGATAAATAAGCAAAATATATACAATTTAAAATCTGTAGTTTAATTTATTTTTGAGTAATAAATAGGCTTTCCTAATGCTCAACTAAACCCTATGATCACATGCGGCATTATCAAACTCTATCTTGTCTATATACAAATAACCATTTCACTTGTGGCCCAGTAAAATTTATTACTTATACATTTTTTTGACTGTTTGTGATAATAATTATTAGAGCTTCCCATATCGCATGTTTTTTGTCTTAGAATATGATTAACATTTTTATACTGTATGTTGTTTTTTATACGTTTATAGAAAGTTTCTCTTTTAATTGTACTGTAGAATACTATAATTATATAGACACATTTGAGAAAAAATAATAACAAATAAACTAACAAAACAGTATCGAAAGACCCAAGAGAATGTAACTAAAGTCTTACCGAACAATCTGACAAAGTAACCTCAATACATATGTTACGGAGGCATATAGTGGCATAACTAAGGGGGAGATGTGCTGGTACAATGAGGACATCTCACCGCTCCATAGAAAGTGCTTCAGCTTGAGGTGGAGGATTTCTCACTGTCGGCGGAGAGGTGAATAGTTTCCGAGGCCATCACAGAGGAATTCCATATAGCGAGACGGTCTTCGAAGAGAGCAATCATCAAGCAAGTGCGACAAGTGGAACGAGTTAATGGAGGACATGATCAAAGACTTTTTTAGACTGGGTTGCGAGTAGAATGTGTTGATTCTGTGTCCAGTCAGCTGGCCTGATTATGAGTTCCTCTCTTATGGACATTATAAAGGATGCCTTGTTTGCAACCCACCTTGTCAGGGTTTATGAGGGCATCCCAGTCGACTCTGTGAAAATTCCCTTCTTTACTGATGCCAGCTGTCCTGGGCCGTTGGGCAGATGTGAAGATACAGCTTGCTGGTTTTGTTGGACACGCTGGACGTGTGAAATGCAATCATCTTTGCCAGGTTTACTTTAACCTAGATTGTAGTTATGTATTAGGTTAGTTATTCATCTGAGGAAAACAGATTGCAGATCTCGAAACACATTGTTACTGTTTGGTATCACTGAAGAATGGTAAATGTCCAGAAAAATCTTGTTGAGTATAGCATGTGATTGCCACTTTTAATAGATGTTGTCATCAATAAGATATTTGTAAAATAGTTCCTGGTAAACGTAAACACACAATAAAACAACCATGTAGCAATTGATATGTAGCAATAGATTATTTCTGAAAACTGTGTGGATAACAAAGAGGAATATGTAACTAGGATTAACAAATAGTACAAACTTCTTTCATTCTTTTCTTAACGTGATGGTGAAGACGAAATACTCTGCTATTACTCCATGGACTTCTTTGGTGGTACTTGACATAGAAGTAAACCAACGGCCAATGAACCTGTTCTCTATTCCTCTCTGCACGTTCTATTCCAGTTTCACTGTTCTACAGCTGACAACTGATTATGGCATAGACTGCCAATTAGAAACCTCTATACCCATAACTTTCAGTCACTCCTGCTGTAGCAGTGCTTCTCCAGGTAATTTGTCCAATATGGTGGCTTTACTATTCCTTGGTAACATTTGCCTTGATATATGTGAAAATTCTGTTATGAGTATTATAAAAATTGTCTATTTTCAGTTAAGTTTAAGCTCTTCACTATAAATAGACTGCTTTAAAGTGAAGTTTAGTGTAAGTATGAATTGGTCATACGTGTAAAAAATGTATTCCTTTTTTTCTGTTACAGGAACAAGTTCATGTAAGCAAGTTAACATCATACATGCAACGACTATTGAGCTGATCACTAGAATATTATTAAAGTTATAAAAATAACTACTTATTCTCATTTAAATCCTGAGTTGTGTTGTATGTTAGCGTTTTCAGATACAAAAATCCTGCTATCAGTTCTGTATTATAGCAGAAATCTCTTGTATATTATAATCAGGGAAAACAGCAACCTTTCCTTTCTGTTAAAAGCTGCTCTTGCTGCATAAATCTGTTATCCAGACTGCCCTCATTGAATGCAAGAGGGCTAAAAGTATCCTAAACTGTTGCCGTGAAACTTGATAGTAAACAGTGAGATAATAAGCAAAAATTCTCTTCCTCTTAAGTAAAAGAAGTTTTATGTTTATTTTAACAATGACAACAATCACTAAAATAAACATTGTATGACAGCCTTATGTAACAAGATGGAAAGGGTTACTAATTCCAAAATAGAACAACAAGCTGTAGAGCAGGAGAATGGAGTTTCTTTCAAATTTCTATTAAAATTATCTCTAGAAATTTTCAAAAACCTTCCACAATAAGTATTTCTTTGGCACAGCTTGTATAACTTTGTCCGTATAACAGCGCCCTCTATCCGGACACGTAGATGATCTTTTGAAAGTTAAACAATTAGTACAAGAACTCTTGGTCTGTGCTGTTAAGCATATTTCTAAATGTTCGATTTGGATTTCAACTCACTTTCAGTATTTCTAGAGTGCTGCTCTTTGTTGTGATTCACATGTACTTTTGTCTTTCTTCTAAGATGAGATACACAGCATAGTCATCCTAAATCCTGAATCATACATTTTTATGAGCGGGAGCACTCCTGTTTAGGTATGGTGATTAAGTCGTTAGAAAACCATTAAGGGTAACTTAAGGGAAGTATTTTTCCCTTACAAAAAAATCCCATTTGGCTTTGCCAGGACCAAAAATCCATAATTTACAATGGAATTCTAAAAGAAATGGAAACCTATTTTCAAACGGTAAAACATTACTGAGGTAAGATTTTAAACCTGAGAGTGTGGGTTTTGTACTGTATCGACTCTCTCTTATTCTGTTTGATAAGATCCTTGTAAAGGCCAATGGCCCATATATTTACCCTTTTAAAGGAACTATGTTCTACTTAATTTCTTGTACATAAAAAACAAAATAAGCATTTCTTAATTTAAATTAAACCACTGGTGTAACTTTTGTTAATTTAGCAGATTTCATATTAAATCAAATTTAAATTTAGTAGTCTAAATTCATGACATTTAACTTTTGTTAATTTGAGCAGATTTCATATTAAATCAAATTTAAATTTAGTAGTCTGAATTCGTGACATTTGATATCAAGTGTTCTTTTAAAATATGTAATTAATCTTTTAATTGCTTATACTGTGTTATTATATTGTTAAAATCTTTGCTTGATATTCTTAAAAAATCCACAGTTCACACACATCATAGTTGGTGGTTATATTTCGCTTATATCGAATTCTCTTTTACCACAAACCCAATGTGTAAAAAATAAAATTAGAAATTACATTGCTGCAAAAAAACTAAAGCTTAACAAATAAAAACTGTATTACCTCATTGTTTTATATGCATGGAAGAAAATATGTAGCACGAGCTACATATTAGGTGGTGCTAATAAAATAAAGTTATTTCTCCTACATGGGAATTTTCACACAATTATTTGATAAACAGTAGCAGTTTGCTGAGCAATCCCAATACTGTTTTGTTTTCTTCATCCACCTAGCAATTGTGCCATGAGTCGATCACTTGTTTATTCACCTCAAAATAAAAATATTCTTAAACTCAGGTAGTGATTCATAGAAGTAACCTCATTTTATTCACACCAAACATTATAAATATGTAAACACAATATATTGTAGTAATCAGAGACGGTTTGGTTCTATCTTATTATATAAATTTTATTTTTAGTTTATTTTCAAGTACACCTAAAATCAAAATCCATAATTTAACTATGATATAACCCAATAAATAATATTTGTTACAAAAGTGTGTTCAGGAATGAAACTGGTCCATGGGGAATAGCCATTATGCAATATTATGCTATTTAGAGGTTTATAATTCTGTGCATCTACAATAGAACCAAAATTATGGTCAACAATGTAGGTAAATTACAGAATATTTCGTATTGTGGACATCTGAAGTGAAACCTTAATATAACACTTTTTTAATACAAACATTTTAAAATTAGTACTTAAATCTTAGAGTAACTCTCCTTCTCACAATAGTGTACTTTAATTTCATTAAATGTATAAGACATTAAGTGTGTTTCAGTCTTTCATGAATATATTTATGCTAGCCTCTGGGATAGTAAATTAGAAATTAATAATTGAAAATAGATTTCAATTCATGCCTCAATAAATTTTAATTAGAAAGCTTGAGAGAAATATTGTTATCGATATACTGGATCATACAAACGGCATTAACTCATGATAATTTAAAATGTGTTTTTGTTTAAATTATTTCTCAAATATTTTCAGTACTGTAAATTTTCAGTGTGTATATTTTCAGTATTTGTAGTATTTTTTTAATACAGTAAAAAATGACTACAATGAAACTAAGAATACATGTATGTAATAAGGAGGGAGCTCTAATATACTTTTAAGTAAAAGCGATTCATCCTTCGAATTACATATAATCGTCGTTAAAAGATGCATTCTTGTATAATAATGTGTTAATAGCTTGTGTGAAATGTCAAACACTATACAATATGTAAATAGCATTTATAACTGTAGTTATATCTGTATATTTTGTAACAATTGTTAATTTTCATAAGGTGTTGATAAATATATGGATCCTGATGAATTTTACAATAATATGTTAGTTACATATATTGCAAACATTTTTCGTGTTATTTAAGCTGTTATAAAATTTATATATAGCTTAATTATTAATAATATTGTTAAATTGGTAAAATAAATACTAGATAGTCTAACAACGTTTACGTAATTTCAATACATGTTTACCAGACAAATCACTATCAACAATATGTATTTCTTTGGTTACATATGACAATACCTACAATTTAAATCAACCTTATACTATAAGTATGAAAAAAAGTAAGGGTAAAAACAATGTCATCTTATGATAACATTTATGAATACTAATACTGATAATGTACATATTGCTACTAATATGTTTATCATTCAGTTTACTTTATTAGTTATTAAATATATTAGCATCCACAGAACCACACAAAATAACGTATTAACTGGAATGAAAAAAAGTTAAATTTTCTTTTGCAAGAGCCGAGAAGGAGACGGCGACTGAATTAGTGATCTAATCGACCCTCTGCGTGTTTAAACCAGTTAATGAAGCTGTGTAAGTCGTTGGGCCAACGCCCAGTTGTGTAATCGGATCTCTTTTAAACGTTGTATGATTTATTTTATTTAGGTTCATTGGGCCAATGACTACCGAAATTCTTGTTGTTTAATATTAATTCATGGTTCAAATACATCACTAATCATTGGCCCAATGAACATATATGTAAATTAAATATATCATTGGGCCATCAACTCTATTTTGTACAATTAAAGCTAATAGTTTCATTGGGCCAATGACCCTCTGTACAAATAATATTTCTTCCAGGAGGGTTGTTGGGCTAACGATCAGTGGAGTAATTGAATCGGCCCTGTATAGCCTATAGGCAAGTCGTTGACCAAAAATATGTTTCGTTTAAACAAAAAAATGTAATTTACATTTTTAGAGTAATTGCAGACATTTTCTATACAAGTTTAAAGTTCACACAATTTTGCTATTCATTGTTTACAATATTTATATACATTAAATACATTTAGTATCAAAACGTTATTTAAGGTACATCTAAATAAACAAATGTAATATGTTTTGTTTTAACAAAGAACTAACATGCAAATATCAAAATTAAGATTTAAAATAGGTAGAGGGAAACCCAATAAATACTACGAGCATGATGCAGGAAAATGACAGACAGAAAAGCAAAACCACGCATTACTGATAGATTTTGTCTTATCAGATGAAGGTGGGCTGAGAACAGCTGGCCATTTGAAGAAAGGTAAGCAAAAGGTTGATTAATATAGGAAAATGCTTTTTTAAAACATATATTTTTATTTCATTTATACAAATATAATAATATTTTGATAAAAATATAACAAATTGCAACCTAACCAATTTATTTAATATAATTGTAGAAGCAGTTTAAGCACCTAGCTACATGAATAGCGTGAAAATGTATGACTATATTAAAAGAGTAATTAAATATTTATTGACTGAGCACCGGATTTAAGAAGTTGGTAAATGAATATTTACCACTATCTTGAAAGATAAAGGTAGTGATATTGAATGGAAATAAATAAATGGTACCAAAATACCTGGCACAGACTCTCTCATTCCTGAAGCGCTAATGCAATTTCTAGAAACTTTCTAGCCATTTCTATTGACATTGTTTGCCATTAGGCATTCATCTCTAGAATCAGATATAATCAGGGCCTGTGATAGTGATGTGAAGTAGAGGTCATATTGATAAGGGTGCATCTGTAGTCAAATTATCAAAATACTTATATTAAACTTTGATATGTTTCCAATAAAACTCAAGAAATGGCTATGTCCCTCAAACAATATTTTTACATTACATACCTAGATTGTTAGTTTTGATTGGCAATACTGTACCACTCTGTTATACTGGATTCAGGAATGTAATTGTTAACAATCAAGAGTCATCACACTGCCTATAGATCCCACTGTCACTGAGGAAGGATTCTGCTCCTACGAGAATTGATGATACCATTGGCCAGGGCCTGCGATTCGTCCTCACTCCGCCAGGCATGGAAGATGGAGTTGTGAACGAATTCGGGCTTGCTGAGGATGGAATTGACCAAATTAGTAGGAATGACAGGACGCACATTGCTGACACATTGACTGAGGATATACTTGGACATGACAACATCGTGAATGAAACTGAATGTAGCGTTCATCAACTAATCTGGCACGACTGTCTGGACACTTGAGTGCAGCAAAATAACCATCCGTCAGGACAGGTATCACGAAATCCATCTAGGCAGACAGAAAAGAACAGTGACCTTGAATTCTGAGTGATTGCAGTTCAACTGAATAATATATATATTATTAATGCAAGAGATTGCATATGTGAACATTTTTATTGGATAAGACTATAATATAACACAAACACATCAAAGTCATGTACAGATACTGCATCTGTACCAAAATAAGTCTGGATATATAAAAAATTATGGCAGTTATCTTGTTCACAAACTCGTGTATTATATTGCATAAGCCCATACATATGTGTGTGTGTGCATATGTACGTTTTTGGATTATGACACTTTTGGGTTCCAGGAGTCATGATCAGAGAAAAGATTTCTGTGATGAGTATGAGACAGATTTCTATGAATATTACATGACATATACTGATATAAAATGGCTAATTATGACATTCAACACTTATTTTTCAGTATAGTAAACCAAAAAGTATAGGTCCACTGTCAGATACCAGACGCTGCACTAAGAGGAAGGTGAATCGGAGCTTATTTATTAGGTGAGATAGAGTAATGTTCATAACGTGGACTAGTACCAGATGTAACATATGTCTAAAAAAAGTCCACATTTTGGACTACAGTTATTTTATTAAAATATTTGTAATTACCAAATTAGAGAAAGCATATGGACATTTCTGTAAAGCATCATACTAGTCATCTTGATAGGATATATCACTCAATCAAATATTGAGCAATTTATTATTGGCTAGTCAGTGAAGATAAAAATACAGAACACTACACAAGGCACACTTTTTCCACTTAAGGCCACCAAAACAAGTGGAATGCACACCTTTATGGCACACTTAACAAGAAAATTATTGCAAATTATTTTACTAATTTCTAAACAAAGTAAACATTCATTAGAACGAATAAATAAGTAATTGGAATACTATGTAACCATGACACAAGACCACACAAAAAAAATGAATGTAAACAAACATTAACCATCTACTTGTGTTCAATTTCATAGCCACAGACTACCCGTATAATGAAATCATAGACAACCAAAGAGCCCTTATTATGGTTAAACAGATTTTTAAAATTCATTCTACTAAATTTTAAAGCGTTTACAATCTACTGCCAATAAGGTGAAGAAATCTGAGTGCCCGTAGTGTACATACGTGAGTGGTTTGGTAAAAAAGCTGATACCCTGTGTTAAAATATTTTACTTATAAAATCCCTTTTAAGGGAAAGGTAAACTTCTTAACAGTAGACACCTCTTTAAAATTTTTTCTAAAGGAATAATGATCTCATCTAACATAGTGTTCAACAGAAGTTACATTTTTACTTTTGTTTAAACAATACCCAATTTTGGATATGGGTACAACTTCTTTATGGCTGGAAGAAGCTTATTTTCCAAATCGCATTAAATCATTACAAGATTCACTATGTTGTATATTTACATAAGATGTATCACATATCTCTTATAAAGTATAATGCATCTGGTTTCCTAGACAGCATAGCAAATACTAATGTATCTAACATGTGCGCACAAATAACAGCCTTTGGCCAACCGTTTTCGGAACAGACTGTATGAGCTGTATTGTGATCTTTTTTCTCAATGGGTTACATTTAATTGCTCCCTCCACATTTTTGGTAAACAGGGATAAAAATGTATATCCATCAAAAACATCTTCAGATGAAGTCATTACATATCACCATACAAAATATTTTAATTGTTAGCCAGTCAAAAGTTAAGGTGTGAGTCGGGACTTTGAAGACGTACATTTCATATTTGTTTAATGTTTACCTTTGATAAAATCTCAGTTATCATTTGTCCAGGGTTTCTCATGATGATATTGTCGTTTTCACACAACATCATAACGCCAATAGGGAAGCCTTTTCTGTTGGTGGTAGCTCTTAAAATTGCAGCCACTCTCACAGCAGTTGTGTAGCCGTCACTCGCAAAAGACAGCATCACATACTTGCAGTATTGCTGTAAAATAATTGTTTTTAATGTGTAAAACAGTGATGAGGTATAATCCATTTCATACCATTTTATAAGAATGACGTCCATGATGAAATAATTTATGTAATTATCATGATTCTAATGCACTGATATAAAATTTTAATATAAATTTCCGGAATCTATGAAATTCTTTATTGCCAAACCCGGTATTCTTGACAACTTGATCTGAACCATCCAAATTGTTGCACTTTCCTAGACTTGGGTTAACAAAATGTATTTATGTTGGACAACCAGATCAACTTTCTTGGAATGATTCACTAAAACTCACAGAAGTCAAAATTGATGTCACAGTGATCAAAATTTGCAAGTTTAAAAAGTACAGTCACAAATGTAAAACAATCCTTTCATGAGTGTCCTTAAAAATGTACAAAGCCACAAAAAAGTCACCAAATAATGTATAAATGAAACTAAAATTCAGTAAAAACATTCAATTTAATAGAATAGAATCCCTTGGTAATGTTGGAAGACCACAAAATAGTCATCTGATTAAATCTCTTTGAAGTCAGTATTATCAAGCAAGCATCGATTGTTATGTAGCTCCGCACATTTTGACTGTCATAGAACACACTGAAATTAAGTTATTTGTATTTATCATTGTTGTGATGAGTGTCTCCATGCATGTGTTTATTTGCTTTGTGTAATAATTTAAATGTTTGGTTTTTAACAAATTTAACAATCTGATTTGACAATGGGATCAGAGTTCTGAATATTGGTCTCTCTAGTTAAAAACAATTGGATTAACAACGCTGCAAGTATATGTCTTAGTTTATGTATATATTCAAGAATTACTACGAACTTTACATTGATACCCAAAATAAGGATATTTTAAAATATTTCTCTTTTTCTAAGAGTTTGGACTGATTTTTCTTCTTTGACAATTAAAATTATATTCTTGATCCAATTTTAACTTTAATTAGTCACCACATTAGACAGAATATATTACATTAGTAATTTTAGAGATGTACTTTGTGCCATTCTTTTTCTTTTTTAATACTTTTAAAATAAAATAAACTTGATACAGTCTCCTATTAGAAATTTACTACTTACCATCAAACTACCTGATTTTTGAGAAAGGGGGTGGAAATATTTTCTATTTATAAAACAATTAATAGGGAGAGAGTGAACTTAAAAGACACGCTGTATTTGAAATCATGAGCAAAATAGCAGAGGAAATGTGAATAAATTTACTAAGATACCTTAAACAGCCCACAAGGGTTCATGTCTGGTTGGTTTATACCTTCCAGCTGAACCCACACTGGGCACAGCAAAAACCAATATGTCACTTGAATCTGGGGAATATTGCGGATATCCAGGAGCGGCATATCACTAAAAGCAAATGACAAGATTCTGGGTTGCAAGACTAGTTCAATAGGGTGTAGTCTACAGCGGGAGATAACTGTTGGAGTTGGTGGAGTTCTCTAAGAGCCAAAGATTCTTGCTAGCCTAAATATAAGGGTGTGCCATCTCCTGCCTGCTTTGACTCAAGAGGCTGGTTCAGAGTTGGCTTCTCCTTCTTCCGAGAGGACATGACTGAGATTAATGCCCTAAATTCTTCCTCGTGAGTCTCGACAGGAGGAGGCCCCTACCCAACCTTATACATTCAGAATATCCTGTCAATCCGGAAGCAGCACAAAGGTACTTTTAGAACTAGGTGCAATTTCTAAGCTTCTTGTCCTAAAAGAACCAAAAAAGATACACTTTTTTAGCTAACTCTTTAGGATTGCATTTTAATAATGTCATCTTTCACTTTAGTTAACCCATTGCAGGTGAAAGGCACAGCGTGTAAGTCTATATGTTCAAAGGCCCAGAAGCTTAATATGCACATGCTACAACCTCAGTTCTGCATTTGTGTGTGTTGTCAGAAGTAGTCAAAATATTTACTATTTTAAAATCCCAAAATACAAACCCAAAAAATTTAGAAGATTTCAATGTTATTTTCTGTAGGGTCTACTTCACAGGCCTTGACACTTCAAGATGTGCTTAATGAATTTATTCTTCATGAATTTCTTATGAAAAATTAAGAGTAATACAAATAATTCTATACTGAAACAATTTAAGGATTTCAAAGTTTTCATGTTATGTGCACTCTTAACTGAATCGTTGATGCAAATCTCAATCTGTAATGCATTTTATAATTTTAAGTCTTACATGTCGGTGATCATACTTTTGACATGACACGCTGTTTCGTTGATAAATTAAAGTATTATGGTGTAGTGGGGCGTGAGCTGTCTCTTCTCACCTCTTACTTGTCTGATCGTTATCAGTTTGTAAAGGTTGGTGACCAGAGGTCAGACCTTCAATGTGTGAGAAATGGAGTCCCTCAGGGCTCTGTTCTGGGTCCTTTCTTATTTGTTATCTTTGTTAATGATTTGGCTGATTTTGTACCAAATAAAAGTGTTCTTTATGCCGATGACACCACTCTATTGTCATCAAACAAGGATAGCATGCTAAATAAAGTGATAATTAATTACATGAAAGAAAGATCCTTCCTCTGGTTTGATGCTAACAAATTAAGAGTAAACTATGAAAAAACTGAGGAGATTGTCTTTAGTTTGAGCTCAAAGGTGGACAGTAAATCTGTAAAACTGCTGGGCATAAACCTGGATTCTAAGCTGAATTGGTGGGTTCACATAAACTCTCTTTGCTCTCGCTTATCGAGGGTTATTTTTCTATTGAAAAAATTAAAGTCCTGTACAAGCAAAAATCTAGTTATGAATGCTTACTTTGCTTTTTTTAATGCTCACATTACTTATGGCACTCTCTTGTGGGGCAACTCTGCTGGTGCAAAATTAGTTTTTAAGACTCAAAGAAGGGCATTACGAGTTATTGCAGGTATTGGTGAAAGAGATTCTTGTAGGCCTGTATTTGTTGATCTAGGTATTCTTACCCTTCCATGTATATTTATTTTGCAAAGCCTAATTTTCCTTAAAGAAAATCTTAATTTATATAAATTTAGAAGTTATGTCCATAGCTATAGTACTAGATCTCAGAACTTGATAGACCTCAAATACTTTAGATTAAGTAAAACTCAGAACAGCTACATGTACATTAGTGTAAAACTTTTTAACCTCCTACCACCAGATGCAGTTACCACTACTTTAAGGAATTTCAGAAGTTGTCTTGTGAAATGGCTGAAGCAGAAGGCTTTCTATTCAGTAGAAGAAATACTTTAACATGATTTAAGTGACCTTAAATTTTAATAATGCTATGTTTTAATTTTTAACAATCATTATTTATTGTTTTTATTGTTATCTGTTGTTTGTTAATTCTATTATTAATTTATTATTATTTATTTTAGCATTAAGTTTTAATTAATACTATATTTTGACAATATTTTAATTGTATATTTATTTGCATTTCTCTATATAGATGGTGTTCTTGACTGTTGATTTAATAGTACATTATTGTAAACCTTATCTGACTTTGTCAATGCATACAACATATGTGGGACGACAATAAATGATTCTTGATTCTTGTTTCACAACACAAGCCAATATCAGTGACAAATATTCAGTTGACAATTTTTACCTTGTGTTGTGTAGTTTGTGGTCTCGCTCTGTGAAGCAATTCCTGTTGGACTTTGTTGTTGCAGCTTACAGTTTTAACAATCACATCCTTGGACTGAGGTGAATCAAAAATAGCTGGTATGCACAGTTTGAAATTTGCAGCTTTTACTATGTTCTTGCTTTCAAGATCTGAAACTACAGAAATTCAATGTGAAATTTAATTACAAACGTCCCAATAAAACTTTACAATACGGTAATAATAACAGTTTTTGCCTTGATTTCAATTACTAATTTAAAATTTGTCTATGTTTAAGATATAAAGATTTGAAAAAACAATTTCTTTCACAAACCGCTGTAATTTTTATAAAATTTTTGTGGAATCAAAAATTTGAAAACCTAAAAGGATTAACACATAATTTCTTGGTTCTTTTTATTACAAATACATTTGTTTAGTTTGTTTAATATAATAAACTTTCTGTATAAAGTTCAATAGTGTGCGTGAAATACCTTACATATCAAATGCAATGTATGGAAATACATTTTTAACCCTTCCCCTTCCCATGCCATAGATGGATATATAGAATGGTAGAATTTAACCAAAACGCCAAATACAGTTATATCCTATATTATAGATTAAGTTTCTTGGAGAGCTTTTTAGTTCACAAAAGGCCTTCAAAATGCCCCCTTATTTTATAGTAAAATTAAAATCTATCTAAAATAAATAGTTTTGTAAATAGTTCTTTTTATTTTTATCAATAAATACACTAATTTAAAGTAAAATTCCCTGTTTTATACTTTTTTGCTTTTCCCTTTTAGTTATAATTTTAATTATAATTTAATCTTTAGTTATAATAAAAATTAGCTTTCAACCTAAGAAAAAAAGTTTTTTTTACTTGTCTTGGCATTATAGGAAAGTTAATGGATTTAATAGTGGCATATGAAGAGTTAACACTTTTACTGCTACTATACTGAGATATCTTAAATTGTATAGCACTAAAGCACATGCACTAAAAAATTAACATAGACTAAGTACTAACTAGGTACATAAGAATAAGTCAATTACAAAAAATTAAACATTAATACAAGTAACTGGTCAATAAAAATGGCTAGCTTGGTATTTGCTCAAAAGGTTTTGTAATACATAAATAATTTGAGTCAAAATCGTTAGAAATACAGTACCTTCTGTTCTGATGGGCTTTTCAAGTAAGTCTGCTTCCCCAGTTTCAACTTCTGTCAGAAACACTGAAACAGAATCAGATTATTAATTACTTTGTACGTCATGTAGTATATTGAATAGTCATGATATTTACTTCATTTACAATGATTTAAAAAATCAATAAAATATTCTTTAACAATACACAGAAGTATATGTTGGTTTAAGTCAAACCCTTTGGATCCCAAGCACTGTCCTTAATTCACTTTGTCAAATTCCAAGACATATTAATCAGGTGAGATTCAAGAGCCCAAGCACCGATGCTATCCAAGAATTTCAGCTAGTCTGAATGTGAATTTCACTAGTTTATTATTTTTTTAACTGCATTTTAAAACCCTCAACAAGGTCAGAAATGTTAATATCCAATCTAAAAAGCCACTTACCAGTGGCAAAGTCAATTATTTTTAACCTAATGTCACTTTCTTTGCAAATTTAATGTATTAGAATTATGTAAAAACCTATAAATATGCATACCAATAGATCAGCAAATGACTAAACTACAGTTTTTATACTTTGTACAGCCTTAAATGTACTAAATATAAATACATCAATTGTTCAATGTTTGTTAATATTTTTTGAAGCTGCCACACAACTTCACTGAAAATAACACTTGTTCACCAATTAATTATTCAGGAAGTATCGTTTACAAGCAGATATTACTGTTGGGCAAGTGTTTAAATATCTTTCATAATGAAGCAAGAATTAATACAGAATTAAACATGCAAATTATTTTGTACGATAATATATTTTAGAAACCAGTTTTAGTACAATTTTCATTTGGATGTATTGGACCTGGGTAAACATTTGATTGTATTTGTTGCAAACTACCATTTGTTTTCGTATTTATGTCAAGTAGTCACAGTAGAGTTCTAGTTTATGGCAATCTGCATTTCAATTTAAGAATATCAGATGCTGATTTGCAGACCCTGATTCTTGTTCATCCTGTCTGCTTCCACCATACTGCACCAACCATTACGAATAAATGCATCCAGTGTTTTTGTTATAATAAATAGTTAGTTGTGTTTTTATAGTAAAATGTTTTATTAAGAGTTGTGAAAAATGAAATAATTTTAATAATTAAACTATAGCTGTATTGATTAATACAATTATTCCAGTCATCATGGAATAACATGAAAGATTAACTCTCCTTGTGGCAGTCAGTTCACTTATTACTAGCAGGCCTTTTTAATTGTTTTGTAAGTCTATTTAAAAAGTACAAAAAATATACATTTATAATGATATATCATGTTGTATTTGTATCTTTACAAAAATGGAGAAGCTTACTGAGTCAAAATAAATTATGTATATAAAAATTTTAAAAAAGAGGGGAGGACTATGCTTAGAAATTGCTTGGAAAAAGATGAGATAGTCATTATGTAAGTTCTAAATATATATAATATATTTAATTTTGTAGGTAGAAATAGAAAAGTAATAAGGTGCATAACATAGAAAAAACTAAATTTTAGTGTTTCAGATAATTTAGTGTAAAAAATATTACTAATATTTGACATTTCACCAATTTTATATGCTAATAAATTTTAGTCCAAATGAAAAGTATGGGTTAGACCCACTAAACAAAATTTATAACTGAAATTTCAGTATAACAATCATATTATCCACTGAAATTTGTTCACAAACACTGTAGTACAGGTCATAATAAAACTATGGCCAATTTTTGTGAAACAAGTCATATTTCAACAGGTAATAACATCATGGTACAAAACCTATGAAGATAATAAAGATAGCTAACATTAGGATAAATCCTAATATATGAAGTGGTGTTTCAATCAAGCCAATACATTCATATTCTGCACTTTAAAAATTTACGTCAGTGCTTGTTCTCTAGGTAGATAACAATTGATAATGCTTTGGGTACTAGACTACAACTTTTATGTGTTTGAGGAACTGTGTGAGGACCAGCCACTTATAACATTGGTAATTCCTGACCAAATAATACCAAACTCTTTTTAGGGAGTTATTCATTATTTTAAAATTTTGCCTATAACTTTATTTATTTATTTTTTTGTAAAACAAATGAATCTCTTCAACTGTAGGTAAATAAATTCTGTAACAGTAAACATAGCAACTTTATTTGAGGGAACTGTAAATAAAATAAAACCTTTTAAAATCTCACGGCTATAATAATAACGTAGTCAACAAAATATATACAAGAAAATAAGGAAGATAATAGATATATATATATATATATATATATATATATATATATGTTATGTATAACAATCATAACATAATTAAAAAATGAAAGAACTATACGCAACTGAAAGAACTGTACCCATAGTGTATACGCAATCTTTCGTAACTACTGTCATGTGCCCGATCGAGTACACACCGGGCTTTCATAAAGCGTGTTGTGCGCCCGACGTTGTACATGTTGCTATGCATTTTTATTGTTTGCTTATCTTAGTGGTTTGTTAAATGTGATCCCGCGCTTAAATAAAGACCTTAGACTATCATGTGCCCTGTCGGACGTATGATTGCTTAATTTTTAGGGTAAATTCATTTTTTAGGTACTCCTTGGGGTACATGGAGAAACATTAAAAAACCATATTGAAATAATGTTTTTTGCATAAAGTTGCGCAGCCTACAATACATTTCTCGTTATACTTAAGACATTTAACATTCAAAAACGGATTATGGTTTTTTGCCATTATTGTTGAAATTCAATTGGAAACAAAAAAGTCCGGAAATAAACCGTCGTCGTGAACATGTTAATTGTATTTTAGTAATGTTACTTACAATCAATATGTTTCTGCACCTGATGTAGAGCTGGCAAAAATCCCAATACCAAGAGACTCTCCAATATATCCCCCACTGTTCCTTCTGTCTTAGTGGCAGCATAGTACTGAAGGAGCACTTCTGTTGGATCGTAGACACTGCCTCGTAGATTGTTAAAGCACTGTGTGAAGAAACAATACATGCATTTTTCTTTAAATGTTGTGTTGGTAAAAGGGAGCCAATTTTAATAAAATGACATGAATTTCCATGAAATACTTTAAATGTGCTTCCAATTATATGCGAAAAAATGTTTCTCCAAGAAAAATATCAATGTATATAAAAAATAACATTATCCAATGGTCAGCCAATACAATAAAGATGTTTCCTATTATTCTTAATTTTTAGAGGAAAGCAACTTTTTATTTATTTATTTGTAACTATTGTTATTTTTTAAAATAAAAATATATAAAAAATAAATATTGTTGTAAAACTTTTGATATAATTAGTTCCTTAAAAATTATTTCTGTTCACAGCTTTCGACTGGCCGCCATTTTTGTTTGGGATTTAGGAAACATTTACTATTTTATGTTAGGTTGACCTAATTAACATAAAAACCACATGTAAAATTACAAAATAATAGTTGAATGATTATTGGTTGAGAAAAGTAAGTGAAAAAACTATCTGTCACCTGTTATGAGTAGTTGGCGACTTTTGGACCGTTTCAATATGATACTTAGATTTGCTTTTGTTCTATAAACAATGCGTTATGGTAGAGAGTTCGGAAATAGTTATAAAACATTTACTAGATACCAACTATTTCAATAATTTCATGAAAATTCTAACAGTACTTGTTTCAACGAAATCCATCAATTCATAAGCGAGCACAACACTTTAAAGGTACGCTTGCACAAGCTGGATGCAGCAACTTTTTGTCTTTTGTTAGGCATCAGCTGTATTACTTAGGTTATAAAAATTGTGCAAGATACTGACTATTTTCCAATTTTTATAACAATTCCAACGCTACTTCTTTCAACCAAATCCGTCAACGCATAAGCGAGCACCACCACTTTTAAGATACGCTTGCATAAGCTGGGAGCACCAAAACATGTCACAATGGAGAGGTATCAGTTGTTTATTTCATTTTGTATTTTTAATAAAACATGTATTGTCTCTAAAATTACTTAACACGTTCGCTGCTAAAAATCCCTATATAGAGTTCCCTATATGATGAAATTTTTAAAATATATTTTTACTTAATTTTGGATGAAATATGATCGAAATATATGAAAATTACTCATAAGTTACAAAAATTATCACTCTATACCATTTTGGGAATGCGGTAACTGTGGTTACCGCTAACTCCTGGGGACAGTCTTCCTTGCCAGCTGGTAACTCTAGTTACTGCTTGCACTAGGGAACGCCCTTTTATGGCAGTGGGAATATTCCAAATGAATACATCGTAGCTAAGTGAACTGTATTTTATTCGTTTTATGCAAACATAAACAATATTTATATATAAATGTAAAAACCAAAATGAATGTAAAAGTTTATAAAAATGTGAAAAAGTTTATAAAAATGTGAAAAAGTTTATATAAATCTCCGCTAACTAACTCAAATTCAGTTATTGTTTACAAATATGTGGTGAGTAATTATAACAAAATATATTTAAATGTTTACTTGAAATGATTGTAGTTTACAAAAACTATTGTAGTACATAAGTTTATAAAAATATACAGAAAATAATATAAGTTTATATTACCATTGTTTTATACCAATAAAAAGACAGTTTGCTCAAGTGTCAGTTAACATCAAGGTTATCCGACAATAAGCATCATTAAACCGGAAAAGTTGTTTTAATAATACTTCAAAATAAAGATGTGGCTGCTATATTTACGATGGATAGTAGTGGATTACACAAGTTGATAACATATGAATGAACAAAATTAGGTGTTGATTTTGTGTATTAATACCACAAAGGTCAAGTTTGGAAGATAAGCAAACAAATACTGAGGGAAATGATTATACTATAGTTTTATGTCATAAATAACTTTTAAATGAGCAAATTTCAGATTTATTTTTACTTAGCTTTCTAAAGGAGATATTACCGACCAAAATAAAAAATCAAAAACTTCAATTTTTTAAGAGTTGTTATTTAGGGTAAATATCTCACCACTGATATCTTATACAATACAAAGTTGTATAACTGCACAAAAAAGACAGGCTGAAAACTTGCTTCTTCTTAGGAAAATTACTTTCCGAAATTTGAATTTTTATAATAACTTTGAGCTGTTAAATATATATTAAAAAGTGCATGTCTCATGTAAGCTAGGTAATAATGTATTTAATTTGTAGGCCAAAGTGTCCGTGACAAAATGACTGTGATCAGCACATATGAATATTATATCGGCTGTCCTAAAAGTAGGTACATGACACGTGTTGCAGTGAGAGTGTTAAAACAGTGTTCTGTAGTAAGATCTATCATAGTTTAACACATTGACAGTAATATACACGCATTACTAGTACTCTGACTGTCCTAAAGTACATGACTCGTGTCACAGTGAAAGTGTTAATGCAATTTACTCAGAGAACTAGGGTAATCCATTGTTAAATAATTAAAAGTAGATGCCTGCATAACAAAAAATAGCACATATACCAAATAATAAAATGGCCACCATTTAGAAAAGGTAAATAATAAATTATTAAAAAAATATTTTTTGACGGAGTAGATCTAAGGGAATCTACTTATTATATACCAAACGTATGATATTTGATTGTAAAGTTTTCTGAGATGGTCAAGCTAAAAGTTGCAGATTACTTGGTATCAATTGACTCAAATTGAGGTTAAGTGGTAGAGGACTTTATAGTCCTAATTTTGCCTCTAATAAATACATGTTTAATTTCAAATTGTAATAAAACTATTCAGTTATTTCATTGAGTATTCCTACACACACTTACCTTAACTTCAATATCAGAATAACCAAGTCTCGCTGCTAAATCCCGCCAACTATTATTCATGACACTTGGTTCTACAAAAGTCACATGCTTACAGATTGCTGATAAAATGGATCTTCCATGTAGAGTTGTGAACAGCAAATTTGCATGGAGATGATTTGTTTTTGACACGGACTGCTTATATATAGTCAACAATTCATTTTGCTTCTCTTTTCCTGCCTCTAGGTATCCATCACGTTTAGTTTCTAGTGCAGGATTAGGGCAACGATTTCTATAAACAAATTCAAACAACTAAACTTATTTCACTATGTGGATGAAGTGTACTGGCTCATATGCCTAGTTCAAATTTATTTGAAATAATAAAAAATTAATTCATTTTTAAATCTTATAACATTTAAAGATTATCCAGTCACAAAAGAAAAAAGAGGATAAAGTTCTAATAATTAAAAGTATAACATATTTAAATTAAATAAATAATTACAAAACTGAGTTTGCGTCACCTACCATGTGATCATGATAGTCACATCACCAATATGTGAAGTGATAAAAAAATCTTGTTGCTTTATGTTTAAATAGAAGTTAGTCCGTAGGTAAAACTAATACACTTGTAGAAAATAATTCCTTTGCTGTAACCAAATTCAAGGAAACTCGAATACAAAATGGCTAGTGGCAATGACAAAACACAAAGAACAACGTCTTTAGAATGAAACTGATATGAGTAGTTTGAGATCGTTATAGCTGAACTGGCGAAAGTAAAGTGCAATCGTTATAATTGCTAGAGAAAAACTTTTTTTACAAATTTATGAATTGTTTAGTAAATGTTTGGATTATACCGACCACACCAGTATGAACACAAAAATATAAATAGAAACAAACATGATAGAACGAAAAAAACAACTCTTTAATTACAAAATTACAACGATTATCAATTGTTAATGGGGTCAGATTCCGTTATATGACCCCAACGCTTAGACTTTTTTCAATGAACTTAGAACGTTATAAAACGATGTAGTTGAGTAACTGAACTAACATTCCATCAATCAACAAGCATTTCCAGGTATTGTGATCGGTATTGTTGTCGCTGTTATCTTATCTTTCTCGAGAATCCCGATTACGGCAGGCCACGCGGCATCACATGATTATTTAAGTTTTTTGCACGGTACATAATTGCCTTTCCATTACAATTCAATTTATACTTCTGATCCCTCTAGAATTTGATATTTTACTGATAGGTACTATTTCGAGGGATGTTTTTCTTTCGTTGACATCAGCGCTGGGCAGCACGAAGCCCGTGCTGATGGCCGGAGGCACTCGCATTTTGGGTGGCGGAGTGTGATCAAGAATAAAAACAAGTTTTGTGTGTTTTTTTCAATAAAGAGTTGTTTTTGTTTGGTAATGTTTGTTTTTGTTCAATTTTTGTTTGGAGAAATGTAGGGGTAAAACACGGAAGTACAACAAAGCGACGCACCAGCTGAACGGCGGTGAGACTCTGCAATCACGTTATCTACTAGACCGCTCGACTTTGACCTCTGTCTGAGGATGGGGAGGGTTTGCAATAAGACAATTCCTGTTTTATATTGAAGAAATATTGTCCTACGCTAATCTAGTAATCAGTAGAAGCAAAATGTCAAATAACGATTCATGTCTGGGTGTGGTCGGTATAATCCCAAAGTACCAATGTTTACTTTACCCACTTCACAGTGTTTGATGTGAATTTCAAAAGAAAAATGTTTAAGAATAAAATTAAAAAATAATAGAAATCAATTAAATTTCAGATATAGGCACAAATAGTTGAATGGGCTGCATGTAACCCCGCCAGGCATCAGCATGGGACAGTACCAAATGAAAAACATCCCTCGCGATAGTACCGATCAGTAAAATTCCATAATGCGATTACTAATTATTGAGGACTATAAAGATAACAAACTCACCTAACCATATTATTCTATGTAGCAATGTATTGGCCACTACCGGCTACTGTAGAAGTAGGTGCAAAAAGAATTTAAATTCACATTAAGAAGTAATAGAAAACACTAGAATTCCTGAGTAAATGTAAAATTAATGGCAATAAAGGCAAAAGATGAGTTTTGCATTGTTAACCTATTGCTATTGCCCACCAGAACGAATCAAGGTAGGCTACTTTGGTATTATTCAGAGGTCACTCTGTATAGTAGGCCTAGTACCACTGTGGGTATCAATTTACAATAAAGTGACCATGGAAAGGTATGTTCATTTTTGTTTCCTGAAAACTACAATTTTTCCTGAAAACAATAGTGAAGAAAAAATTTGTCGGCAAAGAAAATCAAAGGAGTTACAATTTTTTGAAATCCTCTGAAAACTCTGTTTTTGACAGTACCTCTGGCAATACTATCCATATTTGACAGTTTGGTATTACTCCGCGGCTCTCTCAAATAAAGAAGGGACGCCATTTTTAACTATTTTGTTCCTCCATGTCTATTCTTAACTGAAATGATGCTGACTAGTACGTTAATCCTGTCAACGATGCCTGCCCGCTGTGCACTGTTTGCTCTTTTAGAAAAAAAATTAACTCGAGCTTGCAAAAGTCGAATCTCAGATCACATGATGCCCCTGCAGACTCCTTAACGCAATAATGCCCGAAAGGCATCAATATAATACAATAATATACTTTCCCCCCAGTTTATATGCACCTGTGATAATAATACTTGGCTATAAATGCCCAACCCATGAAAAAAAGTCCATTTTCCATGGTCACGCTATTGTAAATAAATACCCCACTGTGTACTCTGTAGAGTATAATAAGCTGTAATATTATAACCTGACAAGGTGATGTTGGAAATTTCTAACTGCTAATCCAATCCCAGAAATATATATTAGGCTATATAAAGCAATAAGGTTACATCATAATAATAATGTCACTCTAGGGGCAATTTTATATTTACCAATACTGTCATCTAATAACATCAATTCTGAATGTCAACATAACAATAAGAAAAGTCATGTCTTTTACAGAACCTGAATTAATCCTACAGAACACCCTTTGGCCAATTTCAATGTGTGAAATTTAACCTACAAGGCTATTTAGCTAGTTGTATTACCTGTTTCTTATCATTGTATTATCAATAGTAACACCTTTTAACAAATAAAATACCAATAATTGATTAAACACACATATGTTATTTTTTATTTTATTTACAACACACTTTAAAACAAACTAACATCCTATAAAACGACAATTAATTACAAATTACAATAATTTAATTGTTTCATTTTCCTCTATAGTTTCCTGTTATGTTATCCCTTTTACCAATATACAGAGCTTCTGGCTAGTGAGTGACGGGAGAATCGAATAGTATTCGAATACAGCCCGGGTATTCACATATTCGAATACCTCAAAATGAGTTCGAATACTTTTTAAATGAATACAATTTCTCTGGAAGAATCGAATTCAACCCTATAGTATTCATTCGTTTGGACTAATGGTATTCAAATAAAGTATTCAAGAGCAGTACTCCTATTCATATACATGTATTCGTTGGATTTAGATGAATGTTTTATATATATGAAAAAAATAATTAAGGGGGGTTTCATAATTTGGAAAAAGTAATTATTATAAAACTGTTCAAACTTGACAATATGTATAATTGTACAAATAATCAGTTAATAAATACATTTGTAAACAATAAAAACAAAAATTAATGTTTATTTCATGTTATGTAAAAACAAAATACGATTCAGGTTTTTGGCTTCAATCTATTTCTACGATCATTGGTGACAAAACCTGAAGTAGAAAAGAATGTTTCAGACGGGACTGGAATAGTAGGTAAACAAATATATTTTTCTGGAGTACATAAATCATGGGTATAACATGTTTGTAAGAGGGACAAAAATGCAAAGGATTTTCCCATCTTTTGGCAGGGCAATTCCAAATACCCAAGAAACAATGGATTATACGGGAAGGAAGTAAGACAAGTCTAGACTTGTCTGTTAGAAAAAGTATTCGAATACAAGGGTGCATTTGAATACACTGTATTCGATTCTCCCATTACTACCTCTGGCTATCACTACAAGTGTAGTGATGAGAGACTCGAATAGTATTCGAATACAGCTCGGGTATTCACATATTTGAATACCTCAAAATGAGTTCGAATACTTTTGAAATGAATACAATTTTTCTGGAAGAATCGAATTCAAACCAAATTTGTGTGCGCGCAAATATATATATCTGGACGATGAAAAGAATAATTTTAAGGTGAGATTTACAATTTGGAATAAGAATTTATTAGTACAGGTATTTATTGTACAAAATGTATAATTGTACAAAAATATCCAATTAACAAATAAATTTGTAATCAATTAAGACAAAAATGAATATGTATTTCATGTTTTTGGGTAAAATAAAATATGATTAAACTTTTTGATTTTAATATATTTCTAAGATAATTTATTGGTAACAATACCTGCAGTAGAAAAGAATCTTTCAGATAGGACTGAAACAGCAAATAAACAAATTTTTTTCTCTGAAGTTCATTAATTAAGGCTATGACATGTTTGTAGGAGGCAAAGGATTTTTCCACCTTGTTGACAATTCCAAATAACTAAACAATTTCGGGAGATAACGGAAAGGAAGTAAGACAAGTCTATATTTGTCTGTTAGAAATACTCAACGCAGATAAAGTATTCGAACACATATTCGAATACAAGGGTGATTTTACTACACTGTATTCTATTCTCCCATCTCTAGCACTACTGCGACTACAGTCTAGTCAGTATTTTCTTTTTATTGGCTTGGGAGCAATCCCATGCAGTCTCGTAGCTCTCTTCTGATTAAACTTCTGTAGTAATAAGATTATTTACTGTAATTAATTTGTTAAAGGTGTATGTCATGTTAGTGGTATGGTGTTTAAATATCTACACTGTTTGTATTTGGTAAGTATAAGAGAATTTTGCTAGGATTTTGATGTTAGATGGATAAGGTATCATGGTATGTCTCCTCGATTTACCCTTCAGGCATTTCCTGATCCGAACTATAGGCCACGTATATAGAACCCAACACCAGGAAGACATTGATGTTTAATGTAGGTGAGAAATTTAAAATTTCCCTTTTACTGTTATTAAAAAATGTATTCAATTCTTTGTGTTTTAATAAAGCAATTCAATTTGTCATGTGATAAAATTAAAACTTGAAACACTGACTTCTTGCAAATTCGTAGGCTGGACATTACAAGATTATGTGGTCTAGCGTTTTCCGTTGAGCAAAGGAGCAATTTAAACACAACGGTGTAAAATACTTTTTAATATAAAAGCCAAGAATTGACTCTGGCATGACCAAATCTTAACTTAATAATATGTACTATTTCCCACCTCATGACATCTATCGTGCTGTACCATCGCTTATGAAATGTATTTTCTATCTGCCTGTACCATGTTGCCCTCTGTGATGTGGTAAATCTGTTTATTTACAACTGAACATTCTTTACGTTGGTGGGCCTTGAAGACATTTGGCGGAATGTACAAATTTGTTACTTTAGTGCCATATTCTACTGCGTCTTTAGCTAATTTGTCGACATATTAATTGTAGTAAATACCTAAGTGACCAGGGATCCACTAGAATGTAACAGCTTTACCACTTTCAATTATATCATGGATAACACTCACCGCGACGTCTTCACCTCTTCATTTATTATAAACGCCTTACCTTCTAGTGCTAATATATACTGCTTGTAAATATGTGAAGATTACCATATATTGATGTTCGTTTGAATTGAAGATTTCTGTAGCCTTTAGAATAGCAAGGAGTTCGGCGGAGTAGCTAGAAAGAGAAATCCAGTGAACACCTACCACTTATACCAAGCTCTGGCTTGTAGTAAGCTGCACCTGTTCCAGAAGTGGAGTTTTTAACCATCAAGAGATGTGTCGTTCGGTCATGACGCGTTCAATTCGAACGGGTCGGTCAGGTGACTGAATGATTCGGATTAGTGTTTCAAAAGATCCGACGTTTATTTTACTTCCCCTCCCCCAAATGAATAAATTTGGAATTATCTTTTAAATTATATAATTTATTTTTAAGAATCGTCACAACCTAAAATATTACAATTAAGTTAATTTAAAAATCCTTATCCATCGAAAAAGTAGCTCAGGAGTACCTGCACCTAACTGAAATTGTTTGTTCCGTTTAGTCGGTCATCTAGTTTAGTCGTTTACGTGTTGAGTGATTACCGGTATTGCCCTGTAACACGCTCTAACGGGAATGTTGAATAACTCTGTACTGTCCCGGCCAATTGAACGAGGCGGACTGTCAGATGATCCGAACGTCACACCACTAGAAGATAAAGCAAAATTATTGCTTTTTTATCTGCTACTTTATAGCATCAATTCACATCTATAAAATGGGCTGTAACAGCCACAAAATTCTCATTACTTATGGATGTCCATCCATCTGTTATTTTCAGCTATTGATATTTGAGAATTTACATCCGTACATTCCTTATACTTTACAGGAATTATAGATTTTTAGATTGTTTTCCTGGTAGGCAGTGTATAGGAGGGATTAACGGCTTCTGTGTATGCTCTAAATCCTTTATCCTCAACAATTCTGAACGGCTGGAAGTAAGATGTAAAGATTTCTATTAACGATTCAATTTTAATTTTTTGTGACAAAGTCATTTTGCTAGTTACTTATCAGGTACTAATATTGATAAAGTCGCAGTCGCGATTCACTGCAGGCCTACCTACTGCGATTTCTTACCTACTGAATTTATGCCTCATTTTAGCCATTTGGTATTAAGTTCTCCAGAATAAACACAAGTAAGTAATAGCTTGCTTGAAACACATTATTAAGCTTAATAGATGTTTCGTAGGGGCCGTCCTTAAATTACGTAACGCCCCAGGGAGTGGGGAGGGGTTTCAGCAGTTAATTATAACTGAGAACGAAAAATTTAATGACGAATAAGTTAGGTTTGTTTTGTTTTTTTTCCAGAAACAAGTCTACGTTTCTATTTTGATAAATATATTCTATTCCCTTGACCCTCACGCATTATTCAGCTCACTCCACTACGTTATTGGTTTCTCATTAACGTAATACCAGAAAGTTCCTAGCCTTATTACTTGCACGATAAATGCTCAAACTGTTTACTGAGAAACCTTATACCAGAGAGACGTTATGAGAAAACCAAATCATTCAGCCCACCTGTTACTAAAATAACAGGGTGTTACTGGTAACACGTTATCCTGGTAATAGGTTACCACTAATTAACGATGTTACCGATACAAATACGTTACATACTACCCAACTCTACCTGAAATAATGAGTGTAACTATTCCTTCTTCTACGCGATCGCGATTTCTTACCTGCTACTTTCTTTCAGCAACAAAAAGGTAACTGCGCTAAAAAACAGCAGGTACGCGAATCGCGACCCATCACCATCACTATTACTTGTGTCTTCCTGACTATCATAACCAAACAAAAACGTTTTACAATGCTAATGTTACTGAGTATTTGGTTTCGATAGGTTGAGCACAATTAATTATTTAATTAAATGCCGAATGAAGACATGTGAATATAATAATATTAAAATAAATAATCAAAACATTGTTAGATGTGAAAATTACAATGGATTAAACACCGACGCAACATGGGCTATATGCGCTTAAAATGTGTTCTTTTTTAACAACGTAAAAAAAATAATAAACATTATCGTTTTCTTAGATAATATAAAAGAATAACAAAAACGCATTACCCTAATTGGAATCGTCAAGTTTGAATAAACAATGTAACCATGTAATTAACAAATTATCTATCTATAAATGTTGCCAGGAAAAATCTCAATAGAAATTGACCAATCCACGATAGTATTCATTTGAGGCAGAATTTAGGATAATTTTAATCAGGACCAAAGTAAATGGTTGAAGATAATACGATTTTTACATGGCGTATACAAAATTACATCCACGTGTGGATTTGACGGTTTTATTTTAAAATAACTAATTTTTTAAAGGAAAAATTTACTAATATGTCATTTTTTATAATTGTTTGTAAAAAAATATAATTTTCTCGAGTCATAAACCATTAAAAACCTGAAATTTCCTGAAGGTTTAATATTATTGGTTGTGTTAGTTACACAACTGACACAAAGGTAAAAACTTGCATACATACTGCAAAACGTAAACATTTTTACACAGAATCGTTTAAGTTCCAGAGTATGATGAGAATTTTACTATAGAGTAATATTGTACAGTCACTGTTATCCTGTCTATTGGAATAGTTATATCTTTAAGGCAATTTAAAATGCTATCTACTACCATTATAATGTATAATCAAAACCAAGACCTCCAGTGCTATAATTATTATGATTTCATCTTACTACATAAAAAAGTGATACCCTATTGGTACAATCTGTCTGACTTAAAATATACAGTTTAGGAATAATTATTCCTTTCGGTTTAGTCGAAAAGGGTTGATTTCATGAAAAACTTCCACCTTTAAATGTCAAACTAAATATGCATTTTTTATTTTAGATGATTAATTTGTACAACACTGATGAAACAATGAATATGAAGGTTGGCATGATACTCGCAACACTTCCAAATATTTATAACTTTATCGGTACTACTGTATTGAAACCTTACAAACAAAAATTTAAATTTGTTTGTAAAAATGGGAAATTGATTTACATTTAGTGTCTAGTGCAGTGGTTCCCAACCTTTTGTGTTTGGCGACCCACTTCCAAATGTTTGTTCACATTCGCGACCCATCCCTCACCCGTGATTTTATATATACATATGTATATTATGTATAAATAACATTAATATAAAATACACATGATTTATATTTAAATACGTGTATAGAAAGAATGTAAAATGTAAATAAATATGTACACAGCTTAGTATTGAAAACATAGATAGAGTTTATTGATTATTCAAGATTACAAATAATTTTTCTATAATACTAGTGTGACTTCTGGCATTGTTTTGACTGAACAAGTAATTCAATGTCAGGATTAAAATTAGATATTTTGAGGCGTAAATCACTTTCAACGTCCACCAGTCTGTTTCTATACTTATTCTTGATGTGAACCAAGGTTGAAAAGGCACGCTCACAAAGATATGTTGTCGAAAAAACCATTAGGAATCTCATTGAAAATTTTGACATCTTAAGAGTGGGATACTCGGAGAAAAAGACAAAATTGGGAATACTGGAAGTAAGAAGAGCAAGAAGGAAGCTAAGAATTGAAAAAGAACAAAAAAACAAGGAAATAGTAGGTGTTATGCTGCTGGTTAGATATGCTAAATTAAAATTTTAAAATAAATAATAGTGTTAAAAAAACTTTGACAGCGATTTTCCGAAACCTGTGTTTTACATTACCGTCAAAACTCAAAAACTATTTGTGCTACAGCTACAAAGTTTTTACGAGTTACTCAGGACACATATAGCTGCAATGTGAACTATAATCATAAGGGTGAGTAACGACATATTATTGTGTACTGAACTTCCACCCTCCTAGAAATACGTGGCGTTGGCCGCGGACGCGGATGCGTGTCTGGTAGTTTGACGGGATTCGAGACCGTCGCGGCATACGCGGACGTTCATACTATGGATGGACGGACGCAACGCCACGGCAGTGTGACATGGCCTTACGAGTGACAGTCACGCCGCGACCCACCTTAAATGCGCCCGCGACCCACTAGTGGGTCGCGACCCACCGTTTGGGAAACGCTGGTCTAGTGTATTGCTTTGTAATTCCATATTTGTTATAATCACGGACTCATTGCGCTTGCTTGTTTCCTCAAGTCGTAGTCACAGAGCAAATGGTTTGTTGAATCATTCTAATGTCTCTCCATTGTTTGTTCTTCCAGCTACTGTAAATATGTTGACCCACAATGCCTAAAGAAACCAAATTTAATACTCTACAAGTACACATTAACAATTTTGTTTATTAAATAAAATAATTGGTTTCAACTCACCATTACTGCCATCTATAATAAAAGTTAGATAATACTCTTTGTACTTATTACTCATCAAGCGATATTTATTCATACAAATAAAAAGAAATGTGATGTTGCGTGTCTTGACTACATCAAATATTTCTTATCTTTACGCAATAAAATAAATTTTCTTTAAATTATTTATAAACATATTTGTGTGTGGTATTTCAGAATAAAAGTATGCTTATATTTGATTCCTATATCTAAGTAGTGCTGCTAGCATTACCCATAACTTCACATGCAATGACAGTCTCAACTAAGAATATCCAGGAATCACTTCTGGCTGGTTTATACCTTTCAGTTTAACTAACACTGGGCATAGCAAAAACTGATGTGTCACTTAAATCTAGGCAATTTTATGGAGAATTCCAGGAGGAGCACATCACTAACCGCAAATTTTGAGACTCTAGGGTGCAAGGGTAATACAATAGGTCTAGTCTACTGCGGGAGATGACGGAGCTGGTGGGGTTTACTCCCTCAGAGTCAAAGGTTTTTCTAGCCTGGACGTAGGGTGTGCCACCACTTGCCTGCTTTTGACTGGAGAAGCTGGTTCAGAGCTGACTTCCCCTTCTTCCTAGGGAACATGACTTGAGATTAGTGCCCTAAATTCTTCCTCATGAATCTCAACAGGAGGCGGCCCCCACCACCAACCTTACCCATCCAGAATATCCTGTCACTCCGGAAGCAGCACAAAGGGTCTTATAGGACTAAGCAATTTCTAATTCTAATTCTTGTACTAAGAGAAGAAATTTATAGATTGTATGTTTATAAAATTATCATTGTGTTGTTATTTTGCATAGATGCAGGTAGTTTCTATCTTGAAACCTTGAGAGTCTAGACTTTTTATTGTTGGAAAATTTATCCAAGTAACGTGTAACTATTGCCTTGGTACCAATTTTAGTTTGAATTGCCAAGAAATTTGGCAGTTCACCAATATTTCCATAATGCTTCACATATATTACAAAACTCAACTCTTTAACAGTACCGTACAGACACAACATCTTTTTTAATATTAGGTAATTATTGACACCTTTAATTATACTTACACTTTTTGACATCTCTTAAGGTTTTAAAATGACGGCCATTCTAATTTTGTACAGGAAATAGTTATATTTTAGTTTGTAATTAATTGTTTTATTTTTTCAAGTTGTAAAAAGATATATTTAGCAACATTTTGCTTCCTCAAAGTTTTTGCCAAATTTAAAAGTTTTTTTTTTACAATAATGTTACAGTTGTACGTTCAACCTCATAACATTAAAACATGTTTGTATATTTATGGGTATATAAATAAGCTTTAAAATGTTATGAAGACAACAATAACAAATACTGGATGATTCAGTGTAAAAAATATTTGTTATGAATTTCTAAAAAACACTTGACAACATGAAAAAAATTAAATAATTTCCTGCTACTATAGAAATTGCCAAATATACGGTTGAGAAAAATTGGGAGAGCAGGTGGGACAAATATAACTATTTCTTGGTAACTGTAGTGGAGTGGAAATGAGCCAGTGACCTGTTCCGGATCACAGATACGGTAGAAAACAGGAAACGATAATGTTTATGGGACTTAGTGGCCAGAGTGTGCGATACCGACTTACGGACAACCTTAAGGGGTTAAAAATCAATATGTCATATATCATTTTTTGTAGAACACAACTGTATCATGAGGCTTTGGTATATAATTTTAGATAGCACAATTTTTTGTTAAGCTACAATTGTTTTTGTTATATTATAATCAATATACACTTTCAGTTATGTCTTTTATAAATAAATTAGAAACAGTATAATATTTAGTATAATTTTGTTATATAATTAAGACATCACCAAATTTATTAAAACTTGACAGTGAGGTTTGATAGTATTTTACTTAACACGTTCACGACATTTACCACATCAGGTGCACACGATCATTCACAACTACCAAAGTGTACTCGATTGGATACATATCGGGTGTTGTGCAGCCGATGGGGGACACGTTGCTATGCATTTCTTATTATTGCGTTTTTATTGTTGCATGCTTTGGTGGTTTGTTCAAAGATATCCCGCCCTTAAATAAATACCTCAGGCTATCGAGTACCCCGTCAGACGCGTGATTGCATAATTTTTGATGTAAATAAAATTAGGTACCCTTTGGTATACACAGTAAAAAATTGAAAAAGAAAACATAATGAAACCATTGTTTTTGTGCAAAATTGCAAAGCCTACGCACATTTCTCGTTATACTTAGACGTTTGACGTAAAAAATCTGATTACAGTTTTTGGCCACAATTATTAAAGAATTCGACAGCAAATAAAAAGTCTGAAATAAGCCGTTGTCATTAACGTGTTGAGAGGATTATTACTACCCATATTTTATGTGTTATATTCTCTACAGTATATAAAGTATAAATATATTTTATAACAGTTTAGATCCTGTATTTAGAACAATGAAATAAATACAAATATACAAAGTTGCACTCACATTGAGGACAATATTTCTTTCCTGCATATTATTTTATCAAAATATTTATTCTTCTTTTACAAAATTTAAATGATTTTCTTTTGTTACACAAGCTCATCTACACTATTAAAAGTCATCCTTCATAGTGGAGGAAGATTTTTGTGAACAAGAATAATTACAGGGAAAGTATCAAGGTATGTACATTCACTTGCCTACTTTCTATTTAATGGAATATATTCCTAATTTTATTGTGATTTTTCTAGTTGAACAGCTATAACGACTAAACATTACAAGAGGGGACACAAAATAAAACAACTATAATTTATACCATAGATAAGACAAAACACCAGCCATTATGGTTATAAATTCCTCTGCAAAATAAACAATACTTTTTGTGCACAGTAGTAGTCAAATTATTGAAAAATATATAATTTGCACCATACCTTGGTTTGAAAAGTACTATCTTTCCTTTTGTATATTCCAATTGTTTATTTCACTGCTGCATTGTTAGGTAGTATCTCTTTATTTGAAATGAGCACAAAAAATAGGTTCAAGATTGATATTTAATGCTAAATAACATGTATACATACATTAAAATTTAAAAACATCATAATCGGTTCTGGAAATATTTGATTGTGGTATAATACAGAAAGAAGCGCAACATTCATGTCAGATACATAAAATACAATTTTTATAATTTAATATTTATTAGTATTATATATATATATATATATATATAATACTTGGATGTAAGGATTAACATAGACACATACTCATAGAAAATATATTACATAATTTTTAAACAGAAGCAAAACAATCATATACAACACAAGATTTCAATTTTTATATCGAGCCCTTTTAGCCAGAAAGAAAAGTTATATATTCTAAGACTGCTGCACTTATTTTTGAAAGTCTTAAACAACTGTATGCAAAAGGATTTATTTATGTATGAGTTTGTATACCAGATTATTATTTTCAGACCCTACTCAAGGTACTGTAATGTTTGGTATCAAAATTTGAAGGATTAAATGATCTAATAAAATACACTAATGCAATGTTTAGTAGCGGGTGAGAATCCAAATATTTCAGTTCTGCAATTTATTAGCTTACATCAAAATGATATGGCATTAGATCAAGAAATAACAATTTTACAATAAAACAAAAGAAAAATTGCATGCAAATATTTTGGAAAATTGGAGGACCAAATAAAAATGTTAATTGCCAGTGGTATCAAAGAGTTTTAACTGTTGAAAAATGCAGTCTATTTCACTGACAGTCACATAATTCATTGCCTTTGCTTCTTAATTTCTTTAGTTCTTTGTCTTCTGGTGATACTTCTCAGTTAATTATGTTTATTATTGGTACCTTTTTTATAACTAGTGATAAGTTTTATTTGAGTTTAATTTTGTCCATAAGGATGCAGAAAAAAAACAAAAATGAATTTAGTAGAACACATTACAGGATTCTTTAGTAAAAATAGAAGGGGTTTTCAACAAAATACATATTTTTCCGATTGGGACTATACTTCGTAAAAGTAGCTTATCACTGCTGGAGTTACTTTATAAATTTCTTACAATATCTGTATTATATTCATCTAGAACACTGACATTTGTTACATCATTGTAAAGTAGATGAAAAGTGCTAAATGTTTTGGTATACAAGGTGTATTCAAAAAGTAACAGAAATGTTCAAGTTTCGAGTGTTGGAGACTCCGATTGTCAAGATTTTGTTATTATGATGATACTTATGCTCCTGAAGTATAATACAATTTCTAGTTGTATTTATTGTTTACTTTTTCAGTGGCACCTCCTAAGGTTACGACGTGTTTTGTGAACTCCGTGATTTTCGTTCGTTAAAAATAATAGATAAAAGAATTTGTATCAAAAGCCTTATGGTAAGTCTTCTATGAATGAAAAAAGGTTTTTGATTGGTATTAACACTTCAAAGATGACCGTCTCAATCATCCCAGTGGAAGCATTCTGGATTGATAAAATCGAAAAAGGCTCAATAGGTGCAGTTGAACAAGCCTCCATATTCTTCAGACAAGGCTCTGTGTGATTTTTTAATTTCCGAAATAAAGAGAACCTTAAGGTGCCGTTGTTTTACAAGCATAGATGATATTAAAAATGCATCTCTGAAAGAACGCTATCCCAAAGATTAAGTTTTAAAAGTGTTTCAAGGATTTGAAGAAGCACTGATACAAGTGCATAGTATCTAATAGGAACTATTTTGAAGGTGACAACATTAATATAGATGGATAAATATTTTTTTCAAAAATTAAAATTCCTGTTACTTTTTGAACATACCCCATAGACAGAAATAGTTTTTATAACTATAGTTTTACAACAAAAATTAACAATTAAAAAACTTTTCCGTAATAACACTTTAATTATTTTCCTTGATAAGCCATCCTTAAGTTTTAAATTCATTAAAGATATTTCGTCAAGAAAGCTATTGAGATATCCGCTGTAGTTTAGTTGTGTCATTAAAAAAAATCCAATAGAAATCTCAATTTTTATCTTGAGGTTATTAGACCAGCTGCAATTTTCCTAACATAATAATTTTAGTTTTTTCTCTAAGGGGTTAATATAACTACCATAAACTAAAAACATGAAGTGGTGCTTTAAAATAGCTAACACTTTTACCTTGTCACATTTATTTTCATTCATAGTGGTAACAAACACATACATAGGTACATAAACATCTTAGAATGGAATGCACTTTAATTAATTACAAGTTTAAGACCATTATAAATGTACAATACTTGTCTTATTTAAATAAATTCTATTTTACAAAGTGACATATACACAGAAAAACTGTTAGACAGTCTCTCAGTCCAGGAGGAAAGGCACTAGCTGGACTACTCCTTTGCATCTCCTATTCCGTCTGCATTAATGGCGAACATGGCTTCAGTCTCAGGGAGGCAAGGGGAGTCGTAAATCTTGCATATTCTTGTCTCTCCTCTACCTTTTCTCAAATATAATCTGCAAATAAAATCATACATACAAAAACATGAAAAGACTACCAAGCCAAAGCAAAATAATATGCATTAGCAAAATTAATAGTTTCAATGGTCGATAGTTAGTGGTATCGAATACTCTACCTAAGTGTTTGAAACGACTCTTGCTTTGTAATGTCCTTCCTTATAAGAGCCACTGATGAGTCATCTGACTTGGATGTATTAATATTATGAGTTGTTAGTGAATGTGGACAGTATACATTTGTGGAAACGGTAATTTTGTACAGGTAGTAAACAGAGCACAATCAATAATCACATTTAGGGAACAAAAATCATTACCAGAAGCCTTCATACAAAATTAAAAAGTATCTCTATTAAGAGTGGCTGTCATTTTTTTCCCTAGCAGTGTTTATAGAATTCTTACACAAAATGGTTTCAATCGAATCAAGTAATACGTATTTTATTTGTAAAGCAACAATGAATAATATATTACTTTTAATGAAGAAAAAGAAATGACAGATAATAACTATGGCAAAATCTAATGGCTATATTGTAATATTTATTAAAAATTCTATGTATACAGTACATTTTTGAAAGTTCAAATAAATTGAAGGAACCAAGTTCTGACATATTTTTTTAGTAAACTTGAAAATTAAACATAGACAAAATATTATATTAGCAAATTACCTACTAAGTCCAGGGTTGTCACCACTTCTTGAGGTGAAAACTGCAGAAAAGTTACTTTAGTAACACAAAAATAGTGACAAAATAGCAACTTAATTCCAAGAAATAACAAACTTTTTGAATTAATTCTGGACAATAATAAATGACAAAATAGAACAAATATTTAAAACAGAGTTTATCACATATAAATTTTATAACATCAATGTTTGCTTTTATTTAATTTATAGTTCATGAAGGAAGCAAAAAGCCTAGACTACATCTAAACCAGGTTTCTTCATTGTAGAAGTCTAGCACACTACTAGTTGAAAGCCATCTTGCTGTACACATATACCTTGTCTCTTCCACTGTCTTTATCTTGCAAAAAACTGTTTGTTGTCACTGGAAAGTCCTAGTCCAGACTCATAACTTAGAAAATAATGTTGTCAAATCAATCAGTTGTTAACATTAGTTTGTGAAAACATTTCTTGTAGTTTTATGTCGTCACAAAAAAGATAAAGAGTGAATTGGCAATATATTAATATGTACCAGAACGTTTAACTGACAGGTCAGTTTTTAGGCTTAACGTTTAAATATGGGATAATTAAAATAACTGCTTGGGAAACAAAGCCGGGTTATTCATAACTTGAACATAGCCCTAGTCTTGAGTTTCCTAAGAGATGTAATTTGTAAAGTGAAAAAAGTTTGAAATAATTTTGTCAAGAGCTAGGCACAAAACATCACTTTTAGGAGCATACGATAATAATACTAAAGAAATGGAATTTATAAAAATAAAATGTTTGGGACCAGGGATGTTACATCATAAACTAGACTGACTTTAATGCGTTAACGCAAACGACTTGTAGCACAACTAAGGTAAATAAATTATAAAATAATGTTCTATGTTTTAAATTATATATGATGTTCCAAATAAACAAAGTTCCATGAGTAGTGAATAGTTCAGTACGGTGGTACACTGTGCTGTTTGGAAGCCAAGAATTAACATTGTAAACTGTAACAACGTTGTATCTTGTGTAGGTGTTTAATGTGTAACGAATTTGTGGAAGGATCACATAAGCCTCATGAACCAGAAAGTTTCAAAACACAGGTAGAACATAATATGTGCAGCTTTGAAGGTTACACTTCCTCATGATTAATCTGAATATTGAATGAAATTTTTGGGGAAACTACTCTAAAAAAAAACCCCTGGACCCTGGTGACATGTACCTGGTTGTAGAAGCATGTGCCATTATGTTTCCTCCAACAGGTTTCTTGGGGTCAGCACAGAAGAGAGCAGCTCCGTCCACCTGCGCCACCACCTGATTGGTGATCACAACAGCCACTCCAAACTGGAATATAGCAATCTATCAGTTGGAATACAGTACAGGTAAATTTACTTGTCCAATACATAATATAAATTATACATTCTATTCTTTATAAAGAAGGGGTGAAACAAAGAGGGATGATTGTATGATATGACCAGAGTAGTATTCAGCTGCCATGTGTGCCGAAGGCACAACAGTTAGTTAGCAGGTGGTCAGATAGGCATAGTTGTCTTGCATGATAGAGGGCGCTACTGACGCCGGTTATCAAAGGTCGGGGGAGTCGCTCAAAAAGACGAGCGCAGTTGTTCCGGTGGCTCCGTGGCTGTATGGGTGAGATCCTTTCAATAGTTCTTAGGACTTAATTTGGTTAATTTTAGGGGAATTATACTATGGTGCTTTTTTACAGAAGATACTATTACCATTTATAAATGTGGTGCACCTTAGTTGCTGTCTGAATAGGATCACGATAGTTTTAAAACCGGGGGGATTAGATTGAATTAAATTATATTTTCTAAACTAAAACATCTATCAAAGCTGGCTGTCTCTGCACCTTGAGGGGTGTCCACCTCGACCTCGGGCTCCTAAAGCTTAAATTAGTTGGTGAATTGCAAATTGGCGCGGTCAAATTATTTATTAACCGAGACACGAAACAATTTTTCGTTCACGCACGTGCTTAGAAACGTTGCAGATGGTAGCAGAGCGTGGACCTCAAGGTGTTGATCAGTCTGTGATAGATTTTTGTTTTAAAATTAAATAAGGTAAATTAATATTATTTTGCATTATCATTTAATTCATTGTAATGTTCTAAATTCACTAGTATAGGATGGCAAGCCTCGTGGGTTCATGCAGGAGGAAACGGGTTCAATCGGCAGACCTGATCGGGCATGAAATTAGTGATTAGCCTGTTAGTTATCATGAATTAGAAAGTAATTTGGTCTGTCCGTTTGTACGTCTTTCCGGTATCCTTAGCGTTTAACAAAAGATTGAATTGGCCGATTTGGGTATTTATAGTGTAAAGTTCATTAAATAAAGGGTGTTCATTAATAACTAAAACAAAGAAATGGGATCATAGCATGTTGCATAGTATTCGAATTGTACCTGGATTATTGAATCGAATAAGTTGGAAAATTTATTAATTTATAAGTCTAAATTGGAGCATGTTATTTTTATGTTAAATGGAAAATATTTAATATTATTAAACGGGAGAGAGAAATGGTTTAGGAAGGGAAAACATTACCATGAAGGAAAATTAGCATGTCATACTCGATTTCAACATAAATAATTGTTATTTAAAATTCTGTTAAATAAGATATTATTAAGATATTAATTAGAAGGATTATATACAGGAATTTTTTTATTTTGAATATTAGTTAAGAGGTACAATAGTACAATATTCTCACTTTATATTTTCATTACTTGAGAGGTCCACCTAATATTTATTGTTCGCAGTCAAACTTAAAGTCTTAAATAGTAACTTATTAACCGCTAGGGTAAAGTTAATTATAAAAGTAACATTATTACTTGATTTCAGTAATTAATTGGGTACTCTTAAATTAAAGACTTATTGGTTGGAAATGTAGTGTTATTAGAGGGTGTTGGTTAAAAAGTCAATTCATTAAAATTCTAACTTACATTATGGCTCATACCATACAGAAATTGTTTTAATACATTGTATATATTGTATTAAATTTTAGAATATATATCTTAAAATTATATTGGTGAGTAATAACATGAATTTTCCTCTTCTAAATTAAATTTCATGTGTTACAAATAGGTACATGGAACTACTGCAGTGTTTAATACATAGGGTGTAATTAAGGTTCACATATAAATACATGTGTAAGGAATAAATAAATAACGAAACTATCAACCGAGGAAAAGGGCTGTGACCTCAAACCTTATCACTAGAGCTCAGCTGATTGACTGATAACACAGTCCCTTGGTTAGTGATAGTGAACTAGGGTATTCATTCACAAAATACAACATATTATATTAGATGCTTAGCATACACGTGTTAACAATTATTGTAAGAAATTCATAAATATTAAAATCACCAATTTTAATTTAATAGTAATTAACAGTAACTTGGTCAATAACCGGAACTTAATTAGTAATTAATCTTAAGTTCTAAAACAGCATTAATAAATACCATAAGAAAGTTTTTATAGTTGTGTAATTTTTATTGCGTTTGATTGAAGTGAGTATCATATGACCCGGATAAGAGGTTTCGCTTAAATAAATAAACGTCCTCTATAAAACAATTTTTGAACAAACAATTCTAGGTGTCCATAAATCTTTACTGTACATACTGGATTTTTATTGTAATAGTTGGCACCAGTTATAAACTACGTATAATTAAATCTTACACTAATTTTCAAACTTTACCTTGAATACCATACTATATTATATAAAAAAATAATGAATGTGTTTTTACTTGGCGACTCTCACTTAAAACGGCTTATGAATTTCCCACATTCCTTAGAAATTAATATCTGTCCTATTATTACCATGGGAGGTTTCACAGTTTCTAATCTTAAAAAAAAACATTAAGATAAATCAAACAATAATTCCGAATAATCAAGTTATTTTAGTTTCAATAGGCACAAACGATATTCTGCAAAACAAAGCTATTCAACAGTTAAGAGATCAATACCGATCGCTTATCAGGCTAATAAGAATTAAATATAGTCCGTCTAAAATCCTCTTAATGAAAGTGCCTTTATCCCCTAGAATTAAATCTGATAGTTTGCACCTGAACGCAATTAACAGTTTCAACTCATACTTGTCCACATTCAAAAGTCATGAAATACGATTAGTCGACATTAATCCTGTGGTAACTCAGGGCTATACTAGGGGGACAGGCAACCTAAAATATTTTGAATTGCAATATTTTAATGGGAAACCAGATTTGTTACATTTGAATGGGCAGGGATACGCGGTTCTTTTTCAAATAATTAGGGAGGCCTTAGAGAGTTAAACAAAATGTCACATACAACTTTGCCCGGTAGAATCGTCCTGTATTGAGCTCAGGGGTAGGCCATCCGCAACTATCATATTATTGATATTGCTATTTGATCTATAGTATTACTTGTTTTGGTAATCTGTGTGCTTTGGTATTAATATGTCGTCTGACGAAGATATCCAAATTTCGGATGAAAGTCTGAATTGGATTTACAAACTTGATAGGGATCAACTCAAGATACAGTGTGACAAATTCAAATTAGCTAGTGGGACGGTCCGGCAGATGAGGGCTGCGCTATCGGATTTTGTAAAATCACAAAAGAAAATTGATTCGGAGTGGGTTCCGTCTAGTAGCCGAATCAATGACGGTATGGGACTTAACTTAATATCTGGAAACAATTTCGAAGATGAACGGTCTGATGTTACCAAAGTAAATGTGGACGTAAACGAGCGGGAAACCCCAGGTAGTATTAAAAATAACGGTCTTACAGAAAATCAAAATGATGATAAGGAATCGAATCAACAGAAACCCTCGGTTAATGGTATTGCAGTGCCAACAACATCATCCAACGCCGCGTTAGGAGACCCAATGTCTTTGATTTTTCAGCTGCAACAATCAACAATGGAAGTTATAAAGCAGACAGCTGACAGTTTTAATAGGAACCTAGCTACGGCATTAAATCCTCCACCGTATAGTCAGGATGGTTCAAGTTCAGTTTTGAGGGATGTTGTTGCCGCCTTACCTTATAATTCCGGTGGAGATCCGCATAAAATACTTAAATTTCTTTCGCAAATCTTCCAAATCTTTAATTTGAAGATAACTTCAGATCAAAGCGTAATTTTGAATATTTTACCCAAAACTGAAGGGCGTCTGCGAAACATTTTCCACGAAGCGGTAACTCAAAAATTAGACTGGCCACAGCTTAGAAAATTAATCATAAGAGCATTCTTCCCTGGAAGATTACTTCGGGAGGCAATAAGTCGGCATGTGTACAGGACTCAACGCCAACAAGAGCGGTTTACCGATTTTGTAGATGATATCCGAGCTATGTGTGCTATCTTAACTCCGGAAGCCGAGGATCATGATATTTTTGAAATAATAATGGGAGCAATTTTGCCTGATACACGAGCTTGTTTTGCGGGACTGCCTACTCCGTCACACCTACAGAATTTGATAGAAATGGGTTCCACTATCGATGGTATTAGGGAATTTAATGTTCAGCAAACCCCTACTCGGCCTAATGCAAACTACACCTTGTACCCGTATAGAAAATGTAGTGAGTCATATAACTCAAACTGGCCTCGGGACAGTAGATATGGTAATCTTTCGGGCCGTAATGGTAGCTCCGGTAACAGGGGATGGTTACAACACAGACGGGGGGCGGATAATAACGCCGGACCCAGTGATACAGGAACAAGTGCCCAGTACTCGGGTCGCCCAAATCATGTGGTTGCAGAGGTAAATAATAGCACGACAAGAACTTACTCACACACCAATCCTACACGAAGAGAGATTGCAGGCACTCCGGTGGGTCAGCAAGCAACAGACAGGGAGTACTCGGAACGAACACGGTATCATGGTGACAGGCGAGTACCTTGGAGTGGTCGTGGAGGCAATACTGGTGGAAGTTCTCATAATTATCGGGAAAATAATAATTTAAACAACTCAAGGGGACGTTGGTAGGCAGGCCCTACGCCCCCTTTAAAGCTTTGTCCGTGGTAAGACCTGCCAATGCCTTTAAAACTGGGGTTCCCAAGTCAGACTTGATGTATATTCCAATGCAATTTGGGAGAGTTACCTTATTCGGTCTCCTTGACACAGGTTCATCTAGAACCATAATAAGTGCCAGTGCGCTAAAACAGTTAAGCAACGAAAAGGGTGTTCTGAAAGGAATAAAGCCCACAGATTGTACCGGTATCGTCGCAAATGGCCAGCCGATAAATTTCATAGATGAGAGGGATATTCATTTCAAAATAAATTACTGTTCATGGACCTTTCCTTTTTTAGTAGCCGAAGAATTGCCTGTTTCAATTATTTTAGGGTTTAACTTTATGCAAGCTTCGGGTATGATTATAAACACGGTAAGGAAAACAGTGACATTTAATTTTAATACCTCATTGGTTTTAGCAAATTTGGAAGCCAAGGTCGTGGACAATTCGAACCCTAAAGGACCAAGTTTTGGTGAATCTCTTAATCAGTCTCAGATAAATGAATTGAAACATATAATCAGTAGCTACCCAAATACGATTACCAAGACACTAGGAAGGACAAAATTAATTGAGTACAACATTAGAGTAACGTCAAATCAGTTGGTAAGGACTAGACCCTATCAGTATGCGCCTCCGAAGCAAATGTTGGTAGAAAAACACGTAAAATCGTTACTTGAACAGGGTGTAATTAGACCATCAAATTCATCATACAGCAGTCCAGCTTTTTTAGTTCCAAAAAAGAACGGTTCGCAAAGATTAGTAGTAAATTACCGGGGAATTAACAAAATAATTGAGTTAGAATCAACACCTATGCCTACAATTGAAAGCGCCTTCCAGTACCTCGGAAAATCTTCTTGGTATTCTACCATGGATTTAGTGAACGCATATAATCAGATTCCCTTACAGGAGGCCTCAAAAAAATATACCGCCTTCGTGACAAGTACGGGACAGTTTGAATGGAATTATGTTCCTTTCGGTTTAGCATCGGGGAGCATGGTTCTGGCGAATTTATTAAATAAGGTGCTTGGCGACTTAAAGTTTCAGTTTGTGTTCACATATTTTGACGATATTTTAATCTACAGTGATACATTTGAGGATCATTTAAAGCACATAAAACTGGTTTTGGATCGTTTGCGAGAGGCGGGACTCACTGTTAGCCCAGACAAAATGGTATTGGCCACTCAAAAAATTGAATTTTTGGGACACGTTTTTCAGCCAAATAAAGTTTCCATTAGTAATGAAAGAATTGAGCCCATAGAAAACTACCCAGAACCCAAAAATTTAAAGCAATTAAGTAGATTCTTAGGTATGTGCTCCTTTTATGCAAGATACATTAAAGATTTTTCTAGCATCGCTCAACCATTAAATGAATTGAAGAAAAAAGGGGTTAACTTTGTTTGGGGTCCACAGCAAAAAGTAGCTTTTAACACATTGAAACAGCGATTAACATCTGGGGCAGTGTTGAGACTACCTAATTTTGACATACCGTTTACGCTGCAAACAGACGCATCAGGTTCAGCCCTAGGAGCCGTATTGTCTCAGCGTATTGAGGGTAGTTTGGCCCCAATAGCATTTGCAAGCCGACCACTAAATCAACATGAGCGACATTATAGTACCTTTGAATTAGAAGCTCTCGCGGTAGTATTTGCCCTTAACAAATTTCGACCTTATCTAGAACATTCGGAATTCGATCTTTATACAGACAATAGTGCACTCAGCTGGTTATTAAATCATCCTAGACAAATTGGCAAAATTGCACGATGGGTTACATTCATAAATGCATTTAAATTTACGGTGCATCACATTAAAGGCAAGGACAATGTTGTGGCGGATTGCTTATCAAGAATATTTGAACATAAAAATGATGAACAGATAATTCCATCTACTTCAAAAGAGCAATCACCTCATTCGGTATTTCTTTTGTATGGGATACCCGAAGCATTTAAGGATGTTAAGGAGCATCAAAGGGACGACTTAAACATTAATAGCATAATTCGGCAGGTTCAAAGTCGTACGCCGCCACCTAATTATTTTCTTCGTGACGGAATGTTAATGTATCGAGCACCTAATCATACACGACCTCGTATTGTAATTCCGGAAAAATTGATTCCAATGCTATTTAAAGTATATCACTGCTCGCCAACGTCTGCTCATTTGGGGATTTCAAAAACATGGTCTAGAGTATCCAAATATTTTCATGGGGATCAGCTGCGTCAGCGTATAACGGGTATGGTGAAGTCTTGCGTGGAATGTCAGCGTTGTAAACAGGCTCAAAACACGCGTGTGGGTCATCTTGCGTCCGAAGTCTACTCAGTACCTTTTGAACGTATATTTATCGATTTCATAGGACCACTCCCACGTTCAAAAAGAGGGAACAAATGGCTTTTAACGGTGGTAGATGGCTTTTCCAAATATTGTATAATGCTTCCCGCAAGAAACTGTACTGCTAAGACAGCCGTCAGCTTAATGGAAAAGGGAGTTTTCACGTACTTTGGATTCCCAAAATCGATTGTTTCCGATCATGGTAGTTGTTTTAGGTCAGAAATGTTCCAGGGCATGTGCCGATCACTCGGGATACAGCACGTACGAACAACGGTTTATTATCCGCAGCCATCACATGCCGAGAGAGTTAACAAAAATATTAAGGTAGCTCTCCGGGTTTTTCATCAAAAGGACCATTCAGAATGGGACCGTAATTTACATTTATTTCAAATCGCTTTTAACTCTGCGGAACATGCTAGCACTGGATTTTCACCTGCCAAACTGTTTTTGGGATACAGCATTAGAAATCACTTGGAGAATATTTGGAATTTAGATGATTTGTTGCAGTTAGATAATAATCAAACTAATATCGAGGCGCGTTGGGCCCAGGCTTTTGAAAACCTTAAAATTGCTCATCAAAAGATAGCCTCAAGGTACAATATCAACAGGAAACCTGCTGCCTTCAAGGTTGGTGACACGGTAATGTACCGGTTGATCAATATTAGTCAGGCAGCGAAGAACATATCGGCTAAACTAAACCCGTTGTGGTCCCGGCCCCTTATTATTACACGTTTCACGTCTCCGGTGACAGTTTCCCTAAGCGACCCTAAAAGTAAGAAATTCGTGAGAAATGCCCATATCTCGCAATTAAAGCCATTTTCAGGTAAAATTTAAATAAATCAGAAAGTTAATACTATAAATAACCAGTTAGCTTGAGAGGCGGGGATGGTCCCTCAAGGTGCCAAAGAGAGACTTTGTGATACTATATATTAAGAATACACTTACATTTGAAAATATACATCTACTACAGATCGTCCTCAATGCGGGAGGCTTTTTCGACGCAGTTGTCACTAAGATCTGGGTTTGCGAAGCCTTGATCACTTCTGCGTTTTGAGGCTGACTGCGTTGAGAGATGGTTGGAAACACACACACACATATACGAGGGAGGGTTATCCAAATCTGGCTATCCTTTTTTTATGTGAAGAAAAGAGCATATGCTACTAAGTAATTTTTGTTTTATTATTTACATTTCAGACAGATGGTTGGACGAGGAGATCCCTAGCGCACCCTCATAACACTGACATTCATTACACAAACAAATATTCACATTAATATTAGTTCAGAATCGAATTTTACTACGGAAGTGATAGGAAAGTAGAATGTTGTGATATGGAATCTGTCTTGTATTATTTCATATAGAAATATAAATAAAATGAGAGTTGTATACAAATATGATAGATCAATAATGAAAGAGTGTTAGGTGGGTGAGTTGTCATAGAGCATCGCCAATAAGTCGGACATGTGCCGTTCGAACCGATTCAGATTTTTCACAAACTCTACGTAAGGAGTTTGCAAAATGGAGCGGAGATGGGAAAACCTTTTCTACAGTACTTGGGAAATTGTAACGTGAATGTTAATATTCACTTCGTTAGTGTAAGTAGGTTAATTTTAATTAGTTGGTTTTGGTGTAGGGTCTTTTAATTTCTCCTCATTTCTAAGCAGGCACGTTTTTAGGGAATGGAGTTCGTTTCCTCACCATCAATATTTTGTGACTGGGAATTGTTTTTACGATGACCGCTTGGGGGAGAGGAGGGCGCTCCCTTTCCCTCCTACGAGTATAGGTTAGTGGCACCCACTGATCGTGTGACCAGTCAGAGTCTCATTTGGAACAGTAAAAAAAAAAGAAAATATGAAACAACATAATTACTCACAAACTGCCAACCTTTAAAATCCTACCTTTTCCTATTTGAGATAGAGTGACATCTTCCAGCTGATAAGTTAGAACCAGAGTAAATATATAAATACAGTCAACATTGATCCAATTATTAAGATATTTATTGACTTGAATATAAGGGATAGGATAATAATCATCTCGAGGAGTAGGAGGAGTTGAAATGAGCTCAATAAGTAGCCGTCACATCATGAGGGTTAGGAGGATATGCAGAATAAAAAAAAAAAAAAAAAAAAAAAAGCTACACCTATTTTTTTCAATGTTGAAGGCTTAAAGATTACCTTCCTCCTTATTTCATCCTTTTCGATGTTTTCATTTACATAACACAAACTCACACGAGGTTCCAAAGGGACAAACCAATAACTGATTGTCTATACGGTGGTAGGGTGCAAAGGGGGGAAACAGATTTTGCATAAAGGCAGGGATGCATGTATGCCTTGTTCCAAGGTTATCGAGAAACTCACAATAATTAATTGTGAGTAGATTAGGTTTGGTGTCGGTGGTGAGGAAATGGGGGAACTAGAAATTCTATAGCAATCCATTTACCCCAGTAAGCTAGGTTAGGAAGACGTGCCTCAATGTGTGACGTACAATGTCGGTGTTGGGAGACATTATATACATAAAAAAAAAACTTTGGGGAAGGGGGAGAGGATGTGCCGAAGGCACAACAGTTAGTTAGCAGGTGGTCAGATAGGCATAGTTGTCTTGCATGATAGAGGGCGCTACTGACGCCGGTTATCAAAGGTCGGGGGAGTCGCTCAAAAAGACGAGCGCAGTTGTTCCGGTGGCTCCGTGGCTGTATGGGTGAGATCCTTTCAATAGTTCTTAGGACTTAATTTGGTTAATTTTAGGGGAATTATACTATGGTGCTTTTTTACAGAAGATACTATTACCATTTATAAATGTGGTGCACCTTAGTTGCTGTCTGAATAGGATCACGATAGTTTTAAAACCGGGGGGATTAGATTGAATTAAATTATATTTTCTAAACTAAAACATCTATCAAAGCTGGCTGTCTCTGCACCTTGAGGGGTGTCCACCTCGACCTCGGGCTCCTAAAGCTTAAATTAGTTGGTGAATTGCAAATTGGCGCGGTCAAATTATTTATTAACCGAGACACGAAACAATTTTTCGTTCACGCACGTGCTTAGAAACGTTGCACATGTACTTAGTAATTTCTTGCAGATATTTACCAGGTGCCCAAATAGTGTACCATTAACAACAGTATGACCTACAATAGATAGCTATTGTATGATTGGCTTTGCAATTAATCCATCTTGCCTACTAATAAATATCCCACATACCTCGTCAGCAAGTCTAAGCAACATCCGCAGAAACCTGGCAAGATGCATTTGTCTGGCTGATAGCTCTCCTCTGCCTGAGTAATCCGTGCGATATAGCGACATAGCGCTGTCCACAATCAGTAGAGCATACCTGTCCAACACATACATGTCAATTATATTGTTGACAATCTAAGAAAAATCATACAAAAGTTGTAAATTATTATAACAAAATTGCTATTGTAAACTCTCAAGTGCCAACATCTCATGCTACATAATACTATGGCACTAACCTTTTGAACAGTAACCACGCAGAAGTCATGTCATCACTTGCAGTAACAACATAACTGCTGCATTTTTATACTTATCTTAAAGCAGTGTGAACGTATATGTTGCGATCTACTTATTTTTGTTAGTGAACTACCCTCCCATCCCTTGGCGATTGTATAAGCAGTACTAGGGGGGAGAGGGGTAGGACACTAGCTCCCACTATATTAATAGACTATATAGGAATAATACATGGCTTTATATTTTAGGACAAGGCTTACAATATAAATCGACAAAAGCATTTAGCAAGCAATTAAATTTGTAATATAATTATTATGAATCATTTGGGTTACTAACAAAATTGGAGGGGTTTTTAAAAGTACATTTTATATATAAAAAAGTGGTTAAATGAATTTTTTTTTAACGAAAATTAATAACTTCTGAACTAACACAATATAATTTTTGACGCACGTTGGATGATTGGAAAGTTACTGGTCACAAGGATAACAACATATACTATATCCAGCTGAATATCACTGTAGAACCCTTTGAATGCCAATGTCACACGCTAGTTGACACTGGAAAGGTGTCTCCACAGTCTACATGAGACTATGGCACTGTGAGGGTTAATGCAGTGAGCTGATTAAGACAACACATGGGAATAGATATGAAGTGGATATTAAATTGCATATAAAAATACAGTGTTATCAACTTTTTAGATCCCAATGTTTTTTGTCTGAACAAATTTGTGCATAAGGCCTATAGAAATGTACTTATTAACTAGGATAAACTTATTTTCTCATATCAAAATAACCCTTAGTTTATTGTGAAGTAAATGAGAAAATAGAAATGTTGTATGTACATACTTGCATTCATTATGGGGAAAATAAATACCTTACATTTCACAGTTCTTTGGCTGCTATTTTGAAATAATCTTCTTTGGCATACAAACATCTTTAAAATGATATATAACATTAAACATGTTTATATTTAATGAACTTGAGAATCAAACTCCAGACTTACATATTTTGGCAACACACTGTACTTTAAAGTTTATGAAAACATATAAAAACTGTTCTCTAGGAGTAATTTTGTTTGGAAAAAGTCTAGTTCACTATTCTAACATAATCCAATCTCAAAATCGATTTGACACCTTACATGAAACACCCTGTTTACCTATTTTGTAGTTTAGTATAGGATGCTGAATACATCCCGTTACATGGTCAGAAAGTCTACTATCCCTAATTTAACTCGTACTTAAATTTCCTCTGTTTTACTTAATACTTAAATCCTTTTGATTTATGCTGGTGAAAATCTATAAACTAATCAAACACAGTGAGTGGTTGCCTGTTGTATATTATTAACATGTTCACAACGTCAGCAGTTTTCTGTTTTTTTTTTATTCGACGTTGAATTTTTTTACGTCAAACGTCTAAGTATAATGTGAAATTTATGTAGGCTTCGCAATTTTACACAAAGACAGTTATTTCATTATGTTTTTTAAATTTTTCTCCGTGCACTCCAAGGCATACCTAGAAAAAATTTATTTACCTTAAAAATTACGCAGTTGCGCGTCTGATGGGGTACACGTTACCTGAGGTATTTATTTAAGTATGGGATCAAATTTAACTAACCACCAAGACAGGCAAAAAATAAAAATGCAATAATCAAATTAATAGCAATCTCATTGAGTGCACGACACACTTTACAAAAGCCCGTTTGTATCCGATTGTATATACGATGGCAGTTGTGAAAGATCACATGTCCCTGATGGGGTACACGTCGTAGTGAACGTGTTAAATAAGAGTTCTAAAATACAGCTATGAAGACCTTGATATTTAAAAAACAGAAAAGAAATTTACATTAATTTCTAACTATGACATTGTATGAAAGTTACGTTGCAACACTGTGTGCTATGCATTGCTCTCTGTTGATGATTTGTGTTATTGTTTTATTTCTTGTGACGATTAAAGCTGATTTCCAATTTCTAATACTAAATCGTGTATTACTGTTACTCTGTAACAACTTTTAATGTAGTACGAAAGAATATGTTTGGCATAGATTTTACTAAAAATGTAATCACACCCCAGGACAATTAATATAATTATCATCCCTTTAAATTGTGTTTAATCTCTTATTAAAAATAAATTTATGAGCTCTTAAGAAGTTTTAAAATAAATTGAGCTTAACAAATCTGTGTCCATAACAAAAGTATGATTTTTTAAAAATCTTATGTGTGTCAGTAGTAACAAAGTAAAACATGAATTAACAGCTTGTTTATAATTGTAGAGTATAAGTAAAAACCGGGCTAAGTGCCAAAAAGTTACTTTTGAGATAATCGATAAAAACTGCATATAACTGTCATAATTGAATTTTTTGTTACTATAATATACTAAATAAAAAATATACATCACTACTATTAGTATCAGTGGAAGAATGCATTATATACCATGGCAACAGTAAAGAAAAAAAATATTGAATTCGACTTTTTTTGAAAAGGGGTATGTCACAACTTACTGAGGTAAAAACTGGGCTATGTCACAACTTACTGATGTAAAAAGAGGGCTAAGTACCAAACAAATGTTCCTATAAAACCAGAAAAATGAAAGAGTAAGCAAACATCATGTCGTTTAAAAATAATACAGGTTAAAAAGACAAACAATTATAATTTTTTACCAGTTTAATTATTTTAAACTTTTACTCAAATACTCGATAGTATATTATACACTAAACTAAAGTTAACAGTCAGGAACACTGAAACTTTTATGCAGTTAAATTATTATAAAAGTCTTTGTTCTCTTCTTTGAGGTAAGGTATCATCTTTTTCAGGTCTTCTTTTTTTTCTTTAGTCAATCGGTTTATTGTTTGCAAAGTGGATAGGTTTTGCAAGATGTCCTCTTCCTTAACCCCCTTTTTGAACACATTTATATCAAGCCAAGTTTCAATATCAGTCCATGATTTTTTCACAAATACTATACCTGGTTTTGTTCTTATAATTTTTAGCCATTGGACTTTGGATATTTCCAATTTCTTTGTATTCAGACAATTGTTACTACTTTCCTTAAAATCAAAAAAGTCATCTTCATCCATAAGTGTGGCAAAAAATTGCTTTTTGTGGGAGGCACTTACAAGAATTTGAACTATGTCTAGTGGGACTTCACACCTACTTACTCTCTTTTTTTTCTCGATGAGCGCAAAGTCTCGATCACAAGAAAGATATGAATGGCCTGACACAAGGTATTTATGTTCAATTTCATCAAAGATACCACGACAAACTAAATAATTCCATAAAAACAGCAACATTTTGTTTTTATTTTGTCCCCCACAGTTGTCACTCCAAACAATTAACTTATTTTTGTGGGTTATTTTGTTCAAGACTCCTTTCAACAAACAAGATGCTATTTCATTAGCTCCTCTGCCTGTTATACCCTCATGCCACACAAACATAAAAGACTGATTGTTGTCGCCCATAGTAATGGCAAGGTTGTAGCACGATAGCTGGCGGAGGTAGTACATTTGTGAGTGTGACAACGTTGGTATTGAAAATACCTGCTGAAGGTCGACCGAGATAGTACATGTGTCACTATTCGGTTTCTGTGAATTTTCATGGTCTTTTTTCATTTCAAGCCTCGCCTTTTCAGCCTTTCCATGATGAATTTCAAGGTCCTTTTTGTATTTAGCTTTGTTGGGACCTGGATCATTTTTTATTTTGCTATTCAGCAAGTCACAAGTTCCACAAGTGTCCTTTCTGGGTCTTTGAAATCTTAATTTTGGAAAGTTTTTTTTTACCGTATCTGTGTAAAATCTATAAGTAATATTACAGTTAGGGTATATTTCCTTAAAAGCCAAGAACAGTTTGCTGTAGTTTAAATCCTGGCTTAAATATTCTTTAGAGTTTTTTGCTCTTGTGTAATGGCTCTCCTCTTTAGGTAAGCTGTTTATATATTCTATAATACGATTTTCATTGTTTATAGTATACTTTCTATGTTGCTTCTTATTACCTCGACGTTCAGTGTACACGATATCACCCCTTTTCTTTGCGTTCACTAAAGTTTCCACACGCCGTTTGGTAATGCCATGGATTTCTAAGAATGTTTTTTTACAAACTTGAATAGTTTCACCCTTTCCATTAGGAATAGTATAACAGATAGTTGCTTGTTTACGGCTCTCAACAGATTCTGTGTAGTTCTCATTACGCCGGCGTTTGATTTCACAAACACTTAAAAGTCCCATTAAATATGAGTTTTGTTTTGAATTATCACCAATGTCATAAAAATCATTAAATAATTTTAACTTTTCTTCCAGTGTGGCCTCATTACACTTATATCTGCATTTGCAAGACACCTGCAACAAACATAAATGCATTAGAGACATATTTATAATAATGTCTCTAATAACCTTTATGTTTGCTTACTCTTTCACACGTAAAATTAATTAAATGAGATACATAATTAAGTAGAGTTAAACGTTTGTTGTACCTAACATATGTTTAAAAAACCAACTTAATTCTACATAATACAATTCTTATAACCAACATACCTCATCTGGAGGAGGTTGCTTTGCTTCAACTACTAGGCTATTACCAATATACTCTTGCCCTGAAGCCCTCATTTTTGCTTGAAATTCACTAAAACGACCTTCACCCTTTGCTCGTCTATTACACTTGGGTAATACTAAAGGCACATCCATTATGGATAATACAAACTCAATCTAATCACAATGTAAAGCGGTAACACACACTCCTCATACAGTGGTTAGAATGCCTGTGGCAACAAACATAACCTGCAAAACACGTGTAGTCTGGCGTGTGTTGCGCGCGGCACTTGACTCGGTTTTTACTGATGTCACCCTTGAACATAGCCCATGCGCATTCTAGCGGCAAGGATTTGAACGAATTATTGATTTTTCTCGACATAGCCCGGTTTATACTGTATTGGGGTTGGCTTATAGCACACATTTTGATACTAAACTCAATTTCTTAATTTTTGGCACTTAGCCCGGTTTTTACTTATACTCTACAATTTTAAATGTCTGTGCTGCCACAGAAAAACCTAAAATTGAATAGATTTTTTGAAACAGAAAAAATTTATAAATGTTATTTTTAGAAAGTTTCTTTGCTTTCACTTCCAATACAAAAATTATATTTTAAGGCTTTTTCCATCTAGTATTTTGCACTAAACTAGTACGTAATGCTTAATAAGAATCTACAAGCAAAACATAAGTAGAGTTCAAATTAAGAAAATTTTATTTAAAGCCACACATATTCACTAAAAAATAAATGCAAGTATCTCTAAAGGATCAACAGAGTCCTGGGGATTTGAGGAGAAAAGACTAATAACCACAGTGCAAACATAGTACTTACTATATCATGATATAGTCATCAGTTGATATGCCTGAATGTTGTGTACACAAGTGTCTAGTACCAAAGTTTGACACAGTTAGGGTGTCTGACAGGGATTTAGTCATAACAGTGAAATTCAAGAGAATATCATTTTATTGTGAATGCATGTGATATTTTACCCTAATAATATAAGTAAAATTACTGAACTATTGTTATACAGCCCACCTACTGACCTTGATTCTGCCATCATAGCCGAAGCTTGTATCAACAGCTGTGTCTGATGATCTGTGTTGTATGCCCTAGCATAAGCCACATTGTCCAGCACATCACTGCCCACCAGCTTGTAACGTTCAGCTACAGCAAGTAACCGCTCTGGACGAAAGGTTCCTTCAGTGTCTATATATAGAGATTTACCCTCACCACCACTCTGATCAATAGGTAACTGTAGACAGTCATAATAAATTATAATAAAAAGCAAAGAAGCTGAACAAACTTTTTGCTATTAAAATTACTGCCTAATTCTACATGAGGTCATTATATCACTTCTTACTGATAGCATGTTTTCAGTTACTTAATTTATAAACAAACACTCCAATAATTATTGAATTTGATTGGAAATACAAGACTTTTATTTCAGTTATGAGTCTGATGATGTGTTCCTTGAACACGAAAGATGTCCAAAAATAAAATTCAATAATTATAGGAGTGTTTGTTTGTAAATTAAGTATTATATTCCAATAAGAAGAAGTATTAGAATGTATGTTTTCAGTTGTTACATCATTTTAATTTACATTAAATGTGACCTGTATAAATAAAACAAATCTGGCCTGTCTCACTTATTTTTTGAACAATAAGATATATATATAAATATCCTCTGAAAAGAGCCAAAGAAATAATATAACAGTAGTATAACAAAATTTTTTCCTAATTGAGGTTAACAATGATTAATTAGTTTGTCTAGTACTTTAATCATACTTAAAACATACTTCAAATGCACATTTTCTTTACTTATATCTTACACTAAAATTTTTCAACTTATTCTAAATAAATATTTTTAAATATAAAAAACTGAAATTAAATTTCTTTCCAAACTTGAAAAGCTTTTTGGCAATGTTAACTGACTCCACAGGACATATAAATAAAACCTCTCTTCAAGTTATTACTGATTGTAGAAGCATTTCCTTACTTTTATTCTTAAACATTACTTACAAAATTTTAAAATCTTAGGAATACTTAAAAATTGCAAAATTACTGTCCTTCACATCTACAGAGAATAGGACAGCAATACTGTGAGTATTTGAAGAGGCTAACATGGATGTAGTTTATGCAGACAAAATGTTGATAAATGGCTCATCTATTCATTGTTAGCCAGTCTTTTATCCCTTGTGTATACCAACTCGGCATAATGTTTTATGCATATCATTTCATACAAAATTGAAAAAAAAATTTGGCTACATAAATATAGGTTAATATAAAAGTTATTAATACACTTTAGTAAATACAATTTTTAAGAAATATTTTGTTACAAAATTTGTGAATAATGCTTTTAAAAATATTTTCAACACTGTAGTTCAGTGTGGTTTGGTATAGAATTAAATGATTGTAGAGGGGGTACCCAAAAGAAACCGGAATTGTTTGTTAAAAGCTATTTATTTCCAAATTAAAAAAAAAACCTTATCCCCTTCAAAATACTCTTCATTACAACTAATATATTTGTTCACTAGTGTTTCCACTGTTCAAAACATTTTTTGTACTCATCTTTAGAAATGGGTGACAGCTCCCCCCTTGTTTTTTCCTTGGCCTCTTCGATGTTGTCAAATCAGTGTCCTTTCATGTATGGAAATAACAAAAAGTCGCACAATGCCAGGACAGGCAAAAAGCTGTGTGGAGCAGGGGAACCATGCAATTTTTAGCCAAAAACATTCCTTTTGATTGTCAGTCAGAATACGAGGAACAAACTTGGCAGCAACCCTATTCATTTCCAAATCTTCCATTAAAATTTGCTGAACCGAGCTCCAAGATAACCCACTAATCTCTGACAGTTAATACATTTTCTGTCAACGGTCTGTGAGCACAAGCTGTCGAATTTGAATTGTTCAATATTTTTGTCGATTCAGGCAGTTGATGGACGTCCAGAACAAGGTTTGCCTCAATTGAGATGTCGCTATTTTTAAACCGAGCAAATTACTCCTACACTTGAGTTTTTCCCATAGCATCATCTTGGTAAGCTGTTTTCAACATTAAAACAGTTTCAGCAGCATTTTTACCAAATAGTAAAAAAAAAAATATTTCACAGCTGCACATTCTTCATTTAAACTTGCCATCATAAAAAACTAAACAAGAACTAAACAGTACTAGCAAAAACAATCACTGCAGATGATCGGAACAAGCCAGATTGACAATATAGGTTGCACTGAACTGGCTATGAGTTGCACTACACATTCCTAGCGGGAGAAATGTGTACTACAAAAGCTCGGCCCACAGCAATGCTATTCTGGTTTTTTTGTGGACCCCCTCGCACACATTTTCACTTCAGCATTCTGTAAATTCAAATTGTCAGGAAGAACAGAAAGACAATAAACACTAAAAACAACTTCACGTGTTCTGACCTGACATGTGACGGCCAGTGTGTGACAGATCTGCGTTTTACCAGTTCTGAACTCTCCGAATATCTCTGTGATAGAACCAGTCTCGATGCCACCGCCCAAGAGCCTGTCTAACTCCTTGGAGCCAGTTGTCAGCTGGATGATTTCTGACCGCTTTTGATGAAACTCTGTGGCAGTTGTAAACCCCATTGGTACCAGCTTTGAAGCCTCAGCCTAAAAGGCATTTTAAGCGTTAGAAGAAAAAAATAAGCACACAAAACAAACTAATTAAAGATGTTGTAAGACTTATAATAATAGGAGACCCTCACTAAAGGAACAGTTCATCTCACTTCAGAATTATTATAATTTTTTTTAATGGCATTAAGTGATTTTCACTAATAGCTATGTAGGCAAGTGCGTTGCTTGCAAGTATAGGATAGGACTCAGTGGTCATCGATATAACCTTCATTCCTTGACTTGGTTATTATTGTAATACATGCTATAATAGGCAACAGACAAGATCATTGCCACCATAAAACAGGTGCAAGTGTTTGGGCCCTAAAAGTGATTGACAAAAGTTGTTGTTCATGCTGGCATTCTATTTGATATTGGATCTACTATCTGAAACATAATCTGTATACCCTTATAGGAATAATATTCCAAGCTTTTTAAAGTTAAAATTCTTACTACAATGTAGAATATTTTGTAACTGCCTACAGTTATGCTACACTTGAGTGGCACATGAAACAATGACAACAAAATTTATACATTTCCAAGGGTGTTATTATTTATCATCAAACCTAATGGTTGGGATTATAGTCAACATTTTAGTTTGTAGCACATATGGTCAATTGAGTGCTGTCTGGATCTTGGTGTACAAATTTACAAAATCAAAACTAGGTTTACTGGGTTTTACATCGCTATTAGTCAAAGAAATACAAATGTAAGGCTTGCTTACATATTAATTGTCCAATAAGTTTTTGAAATATTACTCATCAGTCAACTTATGAGTAATACTTGGATTTGAACGCTATTTGAAAATATGTTGATATTTAGATGAAAGTTTCACTATTTGCTGGTTACTTAACTCAGCTATGTTACTTTTTATAGTGAGTCTTTGTAGATTTCATTTGTGTTGTATAACATTTGTAAATAACTTAATTTTCACATTTTTAATCTTTGAAAGTTTGATTTTTTTTGTAGTTGTTAAGTAATGTAACAGTTATAATCTAACAGTGGTTCAAGCGCAGTATCTGGTTTATGATACCCATATTCAAAGGAATACAACTGTTAGAAAAGCTGTAATCCAGTAAATAGAATTTGAAATATTGTTTTCTTAAATAAAACTTAAACTGTGTCAGTAACTTTTACATTTCCACACATGAAAACATATACACTCTAACATGTTTCAAACACAAAATTTACTCACCAAAATCTTATCTGCTTTTGCCTCACTAATGCCCTTGATGGTGGTCAAATGTTTTTTTGGTGCAAAAGCAACAGCTTCAACAGTGTGATATCCAGCTTCTTCAAGTTTTTTGACATCTGCCGCACTTATTCCCTGTCCCTAAGACAAATTGAAAATATAGTTAGGTCAGAGCCAAAATAATCACAGGTTTACAGATTTAAATCAAATGAATATGAATTCATACTGTTACATTATCTTAGGAAGTAGTGGCTAGTGTCATAAATGACAACAAAATTTTCCAGTACAGACCTCTTAGAAACACAATCTCCCAAATACAACCATATTTCTAGAATATTTTGACCTACAGTATATGTGATCTTTCTTCTGCCTCTTCAAACATGAGCAAATTCCAGGCATAAAGTTTATCAGTTTTCTCTTAATGCATCTGGCACTAAAAATAACTGAAGGCGTTTCTGGAAGAACTGTAACACTCCCAGCACAACCAAAATGCCACAAGTTCATTACATTCTGTAAAGCACTGAGCCCAGTTTTTCAGGATGATCTCGAACTGCAACAGAATCCAACTGAGTGTGATAACTGGTCAGGGTTAGGAATCCCAATGTTCTACAACCACTGTGTGCCCATTCTCTCAGAGCTTTAGTCAAGAAACCAATAAGAGCTGTGTCATCATTGGCTCACATTACATACATATTCCAGATAAAAAATATACTGAAGCTGGTCTGTTACGCCACTACACCATATAATTATCCATGAAATCTTTACCATGTTGAGAATAAATATATGTGCTATTCATGAAAAGTTTAAAATATCAATTCACAAATAATTATATTTACAGCAAGGATTCTTTTGCTTGGTGTTCCACTAATTGACAAGACATATTGTATATGGGATACATGTGTGCAACCTAAGGTAGGTTACCTTTGAATAATGAAGGTGAAATATAGAATATACAACAGAATGTAAATATCCTTAGCTGTTTCCAGGTCCTGAACTGCTACCTTAATGAGTGGTCTATATTTACAGGGTGGGACATCAAGACATTCTTTGAATAAGCCTTAAAAGTAGGAAAAACTTATTGAATTCAATTTACCATATGTCTTTTGACTGAATGGTTACGAAAAACCCTCCATCGGAATGTTAATATATTACATGTGTCCAAAAAGGCTATTTTTAAGATATGTTTGCACATTACTTTATCTTTATTGCTGTCTTATAAGAGCAGAATTTGGAATAATCCTCTGTTTGTACTTTGCGAGTAATGGAATTTATTACATCACATATGGTACGGTTTAACATTTTGACTACTGAGTGACAAAGAGTCCTACAATATGAAAGTTTTTAATGACAATCCCTCACTAGCTATAATACATGTTAACACTCACTTTCATTCAGCACAGAGCCTTACCCTCTGAGATTAAAAAAAATTCCACCCATTACTAAGTGTAATTGTGAAAGTGAACAAAGAAATACCCGAATTTATCTTGCACTTACATAAGTTCTTTAACTTTACCTAACAATTGAGGAAACGTGGTTCAAAAAGCTTCCTCTGTTTTCATTTAGTTTATAAAGCTGTAGATAATGAGGTCTAATTTTCCTGTAGCTGTATGAAGTAATAGTGAGTATCTAGCTATAACAAGATTTTGCCTACTGTTACCTGCAGACATTGTAGACAATTTTCTATTCAATGAAGAGTCAAAGATTGTAAGTTTTATAAGTGATTTCTCACTAATGACCTTAAAATAACAGATTTGATTCTCTGGCTAAATTGTATGATAGTGCTAAAAAAACCTACACTGCTCAGTGAATAATGCCTAAATACAGTTAAAAACTGTTTCTAATTGTAATTTAACATGTAAATAAGTTTTTAAAATTCCACACAGTTGGACATACCTTGTACAAAAGAATGTTTAGATTAACAAACAAACCTCAAGTTTATTTATCAGCTGAGGCCCAAAGTCTTCTGTCTCTTCATCAACTAATTGAGTCTTGGGTAAAGCACTAAGGGTAGCAGTCATTGTTACTCTCTAGCTAGAAGAAAATAATACATACATTTTACCATATACACATAGGTAGCTATTTAGTAACACAAGTTTTGAAATGGTTTTTTTTTAAGTATTAACAAGAGAAATAATCGAATTTGGCATACCATCACATATGAGAGTAACCTACTTTTCCATGTATCTGGTGACCTTTGGGTATGGAAATACCTTAGCATCTGACCCATACGTTTTCCTGTGAATTTTTTAAAGTTTGGAAGTAGATGAAAGTCTGAATTTGTCAATGATTTCATCAGTTCAGAATGCAAATTTAGCATAAAATTACTAACTAAACAACAAAATATTGTTGCAAAACATATCCTGCAAAAAATCTCATTGTGATATATTGTGAATCAGTTTGACAAAAACATGTCCTCAGAGGTTTGCCCTCGGAAGTGTAAGGTGGTGGTGGATAATATCTGGCTACTGGCATAGTGTGGTTAGTTATATTTTTTGGCTGCAGATAATAAGCGGCTACTGATCATCGAAATTTCTAATTATCTAAACTACGACCCTAACAATAAGAACTCAAAATCTCTAGCTGCACTAAGTTATAAGTTTAACTATGTTTTTAAATCTAGAAAAATAATAGGTAATCAATTGATTAATTAAAACATACAGAATTTGTATTTATCAAATGTAACAAAAAAAAGCAATGTAAAACTTATTTATTTCCAATGGCAGCAGCCATTATTACAATTGTTTACAAGAAGTACAAATATGCATAATACGAGTTAGCAAAACGACTTCTTACTATTTTGAAAGATAAATATGTCTGACAATTTAATGACACAAATAATACATGTTATCGCTGTTGTGCCTAAACTCCTAAGAGCTAATTAAAAAAAAATTAAAAATATTAAACAATAGGTCAGCTGCAGTTTAAGTGGCCACCAAGACAATTGAATAATCAATGTTATTAATGATCTAGAAACTACTGAACAATGAAAAGCCAAAATGTCGGAATGAACTGTTATTGGTATTTCAAATTATGGACTAGGCTATCTATGTGTATGTATTAAATATAACAAAGGAGTGTAAAACTTAACTTACTTCTTACTGTTTTGAAGGATAAACGTACCTGACTGTATGTTCATCGCCATTGTATTTGTGGCCGTTACTGAAATACCGCTCTGTGAAAGATTTTACTTAAATGTTTGATTTAATTTTAAACAATATTGTAATTTAATACATCAAAAGGAGCTGGTAATAAATAAATAGGTTATAATAAAAATGTTACATTCAGTTGTTTATTTTAAAATAGATAACTTGGTTCACCGATTCAATTGTCTTGTTGGCCTCTTAATGTACTGCAGCCAATATTTTACAAACCATGATTGTAAGAATTTAACTACCCTATATTTTAACAGGTAAATAAGTTAAACTAACTATTATTTAGAACTAGGCCTATAGTTCGAAAAGTTTAATAGTTTTCACATTTTACAGTTCTACACAATTTCTTTTGGTCTCTATAAGCTGATCTCTTGATAAAGTACCAAGTGTAGATCTTTTTATTGAATCATGCAAATTTCGTATATCCTAAATAGCTACCAAATAGGCCTAGAAATGAAAAGTACACGAAGAAACATAATAAAAGGCGTGAACTTAAAAACTATGTAAATGTATTACAAACGTATACATACCTGATGAACAAAAAGTATATTTCATTTAAAACATTGATTAAATTAATACTCAAAACAAAAATGAGCGAACTTAAATACAGTTGTGTTAATGATGAACGAAATATTGTCTTTTCTTACTTGTATTGTCATACAGGTTATTAAAGAAAAGAATGTGACATGATTGAAAACGAAACAGCAACAGCAAGTTGCCGCCAAATATCAAATACCTTTTTTTTCTTGTGCCAGTCATAGAGTATACAAGTGTATAGAATAAAGTATACTATAGCATAAAAGTATATTTGTATTATAGAACAATGAATATTTTGAATATTATGAATTCACTGATTATTTTGGAATATTTTACACATTCAATAAAAGTACCTATATTATAATTTTATTAGTTATCACATTAGATATATTGCAATTATAACATTGAAACATCATTACCAATTACCATTGTACCAATGACGTATTAGAATTATTAAAATATTTCCTCCACACTGTCTCTATTAAATTAAAATACTATGTATCTATTATTATCATGGAACCTGAACAAGAGATTTTAAAGCTTTAAAAAAAATTCTATATAAACAAATTTAATCAATATGTAAAAGACCCATCCAAAGCAAAATGGTATAAAAAAAATCAAGAGTGAATTTAATAATAAACCATGGTTTAATACAATAAATATGAGCAGAGGAAACTTAATAAACATCATTAGGTTACGGTTGGGTCATGCAAATGTTAACTTTAATCTGTATAGAATGAAACAGTATTTCACCCCCATGTGTCTAAAATGCTCCTTAGGGCAAACAGAAACTATAGAACACTTCATATTCAAATGATGCCCCAGTAATTATTATATAAGACAACAATGTTTTAAGAAAATCAGTAGACTAATTGTTGGTGATAATGTAACATTAAGTAGCATTCTAGCTCACTCACGCACATTAGGAAAAATTAAGTGTCTCCTGGTCATGGGCTCAGTCTACCGTGGTCCACACCTTCTCGTGATAGACTAGGCCTGATGGACCCCTGGCAAAAGATCAACCTAAAACCTCACCATCCAAGTTTAATCCTTTTTTCAATATAAAGTCCTCAAGTCCTTGACTAATAAACACGGTTAGACACACTTATATTGTAAATAACCTGTCGTAATTAAAATCATCCTAAGACAACCTAAATCCACAGAAAAGGACCTAATTTAAATTAAAACTAACATCTAATTAATAAAATGTTAAACATAAATGTTATTGCCACTCTCTTTTGCATGCTACCAATGTCTATGTGTAGTTAATAATTCAAGGCAATCACAACTAAAAAGAGTTGAGGGCTCAAAGAGGCTTTTTGGTTTTCAAACCTAGCTTATGCCAATTGGCATCAACAAGAAGATAAAAAACCTGAACAAGATTTTTAATTTTAACTATTTTATATTTACAATATTGTTCTTAAGTATTAGGAACAATAAGTAAATGTGATGTAAGAATTTTATAACAATGTTTAGTAGACCACGAATTTTGGAACCTTCTGAGAAGGTTTCATGTTCACAATCAAGACTATAACCCAGTGGTTAGGTAATAGTAACATAAAAAGAACATGAAAAGTGAATTAAAATTACAACACTACGATGAACATAGAGTCTGTTGAAAGTGGTACAGATTTAGGAAGTGCGATCTTTTCAGTCCGTATGTATGAGTACTATTGTCCAATAAAACCATATTGAAAGAGTTGTCACGAGTCTTTAACTCAAATACTTCTCACTCGTTCTGGAAGTTTCGACTTTTAGGAATTTCAGTGTCTCTATGAATCACTTGGTTTATAATGTACCAAGAAGAAAAAATCGTTCTCATCACAAAATCACGAAATTATTTTGAATTTGAAGCGCTTGGTGATGTCAAGGTTTGATTTTAAGCAGTTCCTCTATACCTGAACTCCATTGGTCCACATAGGCTTCAAAATAGTTTTGTATAAAACCATTTATCTTCGATCTATAGTTGGAATTTTCTTTCAAAGTAGCTAATACAATTTGAGAAAATTTTGGTTGAATTGAGTCTCATGTTCCAGTTGTGCGTGCGCCATGTAAGACGTCTTTCCAGATGAATCTTTAAGTTCTCTAATACTATACTGTTGAGAGAGAGCTATACATTTTTAAGAGTTAGAGGTTGTCCACCTTTAACATTCTCTCGTTTGAGCGCAAAAGAGATATTGATAGAGTTTATTTCAAGCTAAACAGATGATTTGATCAGAACCGTCAAGTTTGTAATGTTTCAGAAGCTTCAACTGGATTATGATAAGAGGCCAACACTCCTGTGTCATCAGCAAAAGTTGCAGTTTTCGTTTCTGCGTTATTTGTATATCACCCATGTACTATACACGTGTGTAGAAAGGGCATAAATCCTGCTCCTTAGAACACAGGATTTAATTTAATTAAACTTTGATATGGCATCACGAACTTTGATCTGAAAATGTCTGTTTTGTAAGCAAGATTTCAGAATTGAGTGAGTATAGCGAAGCCTCTCACTCGTAGGGAGTGAAAAATTTCATTTCTGTCTGCCTGCCTTCCGCATGATATTTTGAAAACGAAGTGATCTATAGACTGTTAGATTGTGGATGTAGCTTTATTTGTATGTGAGGAATACTTATAGTTTGATGATGACGGATGTCTCTCCATCGGATTTGCCGGAGCATTAGCGAATATATTTACATTGATATTATGTGTAACCAATGTTGGCAACGAGAAAATACCAGAATGAATGAATTTGTAGACAAAGTCAATATACTTATGTGAGCTTTTAGCATGTAGTATATTAACATAGCCTAATTATTCCAAAAGATCCGAGAACATTTAACATATTGTCTATAGACTTTTATTATTTAAACGCTAATAAAAAACCAAACTTTGGAACACAAATGTGAATACATCACGTGGCAAGATACTTCATTAAATATTTAATTTGTAGACTTGAAACTTTGCATGAAGCTACGTTTCTACACAAAGACAAAAATGAGTTTTATGTGTTGCATGTAAAACCATGGAATTTTGCCTATCACTAATTAGATTTACAAAATTTCTCTTTTGTTTACCGGGGGATACAGAAATGTATTTGTCGTCTTTGTCTGTCTTTATATCTATCAATAGTAAAATTAAACGTCTCGTTTTATGGCGTACTCCTACCTTGCATTACAATAGGTGTGAGGAAAAACTGCTTCGATCTTAAGCAACGGTCTCTGATGCCGGTCAAAAGATTGACTTATACAAAGAAATGCAGCACTACAAAATCTGCTATTCTAATACCTATATTATTGCATTAACCACACTATGCAATTGTTCAGCTGTTGAATGCCTTTGCCCGAAGCCTAAATTAATGATTGGGGATAGTATATTTTTAAATTAATATTGACTGTAAACGCTCGAGGAACATTTTTCAAAAAGCTTGGAAAGTATAGGTAGAATATTGGTTGGTTTACATGAAGCAACTAGATTAGAAAGTTAACATAGCTTAGACACGACTACGATTTGGGAAATGTTCCATTGAGATGGAGAATATTCAAGTCTGAGGACTGCATTAAATAGTATGATAGGACAAATCACTGCTTTTATCTGTAGCTCCCTCAGTACTCTCCCTGTTGTAAGACCACAACCTCGAGCTTTTATAGAATTCAATTCATTAACGGTCTTCTCCATCTCTATGGGTTTAAAAAGACAGACCGACAGTGCAGATTGGTTATAGGTGAATCTAGAAATTCTCGTATTATATCGAAATATATATATATATATATATATATATATATCAAAATTATTTTCAACTGGATTAGGCTTGAACGCGCAAGAGAAATGTTCAGCAAGCCAAACGTTCTAAGATTAAACTCCCCAAGAGCCATATAGTTTAGATAAAGGTAGAATTGGGGTGCGCGACTGTTTTATGTTTTTAGTAACTTCCCAAAGAGAGTAATTAACCGCCTCGGTCGAGAAAGACCCGAAAGAAAGATAAACTCTTAAATTCATTCCATTTTTAATATACTAAAGTATGGCTCTCAATTGATATAAGGCTCTATTGAAGTTCGTTTTGTCCATTAGATTTCAAAGGTCACGTCTAAACACGTCTTAGCTGAAAAGTAGCTTTACTTTTCAGCTATACTTGGCTTAATTTGTAAGGGAAAACTAAGGTGAATACTAATGTTACGTATCAATCAGCAGACAGATTTCAAAGCAGAGAACTGTGCAGAAAAGTTAAATTAATAAAATTAATTATCTATGTCTTCTTTACAACCCAAATGAATGTTTAGTATTACGTTGCTATTTAACGTGTTACGAAATTGCTCTCAGTTGGTGTGCTACTAGTTACAGTAGGGAATATTTTACTGATTCGCTTATTGTTGCTATCAGGGAAGTATAGACTAAGAATAAGACAAGTAAAGAATAAAATATTCATTTAATTTTGAGAAACATCTCTGGTTACTAAAAAGTCTAGAAGATCCGGAGCTTTTTTTTATAAGTTTCAGCGCAGTCACACAATCACAGTTGATATGGTTTAGTACTAGAGATGTTTCAAAAGAGAATTATCTCTCTTAAATATGAACGGATTTACTTAAACTTGGTATCGTTGGATTTGTAATTAATTGTCTATTACTTTTTTTCATGTGTTCTTAAAATATGTACTATGATTAAAGTTTAAAAAAGCCGCCGTTTTGAGAATAAATCAAGTAAAGATTGTACTTGGCCTAACATAGCAAAAATATTGTTTATGAGAATTCAATTTGAAAACTGTCAAATGCCATTCGGAGAGTTCACATAGCATCAAAGAAACAATAATTTTTGTCAAGAGCCTCTAGAGAATGGTAAACCATGTCTAATAATGCAGGAATGTAGATTTATCCTGTCGAAAGTCATGCTATGAGTAAGAAAGCAAGTTACGTGAATCAAAATATCTGTGTAAAAGCGATTCAAGTATTTTAGAGGAAATGGAAACAATAGAGGTATTAGGAAACTTTTAAAACAAATTTTTGTCAACTTTTTAATTACCGGTATAACTTTTTTTAACTAACTATATGTTAAATATACTTCACTCTTACATTCAGTTAAAACAAAAGCATTCATTGATATGAATTATTTGTTTGATTATGACATTTTAAAGCCAATATTAGTCTATAGCATTTAAATTTGTGATATACCTTTAATTATTTATTTTCCTAAAACATCCAGCCAAATAAATAATTAGATGATGTACCTATGGTGGGAAGGGTCCGATTCAATGCATATGTAGAGTTGTACCTGATAAGACAAAGAGAACACCTTTTCATCTAGATTACACTTCATTTTATATAGTTGTCTCTGATGTCAAAACGATGCAAAGAGTTTGAGCTTCTTTGTCGCATACTTTTTAAAATCTTTTCAAATAAACTTGGATTCCAGGTGTCCAAGTTAGTGACAGCGTCAGATTTCAGACGCTGCACTAAGTGGAAGGTAAAATTGAGCTGAACTCAACATTCACAATAGATAAAGGTTTTGAATAGATGGTCTATATCTAGAAAAATCATCTACACTATAAGGACTGAAATGAATTTCCTCACTTATTTAATTAATTGAATTTAATAAATTCAAGTTTAATTAATCAGGGTCCAGAACTACATCTTGATCTGGGTAGGTAAATCTTCATCTTCAATCACATTCCAATCAGCCCTTCTTTTTTTGTTTGAAACACTTGCGATATAATATTCAAATGTATCTTTTTTTTTATTAATTCATTTCTTTATTTTATGTTAAATGTACGCATTGCACGCTGCTGTAGTTTGCTCTGACTCTCTACTTCTTACATTTTTGTATATTTTTAAAAAGTAAGCATTTTTCATTTATTGTATTAGCTATTTCAGGTGTATACCAATTGGTTAATTTAGACTTATTACACTTGTTTGGTTCTTTTACCAAAGATGAGCAGTAATGCCACAAATCAACACATTTCTTGAAATACATGTAGTTGTTCAAAAGATAAATAATTAACTTTACTTAGTTTAAATCCTATATTATCTCCTATTTTTCTCATTTTCATTATAATATAACCAAATCTAGGTATTCATCATTCTGTCTTATAACAAATGTGTTACATTGTCCACTTCGGCTGTTTGATTTAGGAAGAGAGATAAATAATACTATTTTGGAATATTTTAATATATTACAATTCTATGTTACAAGTAAAAAGAAATAATTGTAACTGTGAACGTATGCACCTGCGGTAGATTACATGAATAATAAAGAAATTAATCTGAAAGAAATAAACTATAGTACTAATTAGTAGTACTATAGTCTCGTATCGAGGAAGTACTGACTGAGCCGCAATGACCACTGGAGACACGTTTGAATTGTACCACAAATGGCACACGATAATTTAGAATTGCACGATAAGAGAAAGTAAAAGTAATATGACTCGGAAGACGACATTAACTTGTATTATAATTCCACAGTAATTTTTCACAATGCATCAGATGGTATTGTTGTGAAGGTGTGCCATTGGGTAGTGAATGTGCATGTGCCTGTCTGGTTATAGTAGTGAAAATTGTGAAATAATTGCTACTACTCGCAAACATTATACTTATACCTAAAGCGTTGTAATGTCTACTCTGTCAAAGTAAGAGTCTATTCCTGCTATCTTTCTCACGAATGCGTTACTCGTGTGTGAAAAGAGTTTAATTTATAAATGTATTAGTAGTATTTTGTTTAATTTTAAAAGCACAATTGCTTAAAAAATATTAACAAAATTTAATTTTAGCAGCAAAAATCTGACTTAAAAACATAATTAGTAAGAAATGTGTATTTAAAGGATTTAAGGCCGGAAAGCAAACACACAAAATAAGCTGATTAAGTTAATCCCTTCACTGACATCGACGAGTTTATACGTCAAACGCGTAAGTGAGTTTTTGACTAAATCAAAATTAGAATACGAACAAACGTTATAGGCGTACTAGTGGCAGAAAAGACTCAATTAACGTCCAACTAAATGAAAGATTTCTATGTGTAGCGTAAATGTAATACCTACCACTCGTTGTTTTGTCCTCATTGATCTCATACATGTTTTAAACCAGAGAGAAAAGGCACGCTAATCTGTATAAATATAATAAAGAGTAATTTTGCAAAGCAGGGAGGGCAAATGTTGGAAGAAAAACTTATGCAATGCAGTTAATGTTTTAAAGCATAAAACAAGAAATACAAGTGAAAACACATCTTTGGTAGGAAGGATCGATTCAGCGCAAATGTAGAATTTAGTTCCATTTCACCATCCACTTAATGTAGCGTCTGAGATCTGACAATGTCACAGACTTGACTCCTGGAATTTGGAGTCAACGTTCAATTTGGTTTGAAGGTATTTAGCAAGACCATAACAAAGTAGAGTATCTTGTCATTACTACTTAGTACTTGACATGATTTTAGATTTCCAAAATTATTGTCGAAAACGCAATGTTCTTAGTTGTTTTCCTGTTGCATTGTTTTGAGAGTAGACACCGAAGCTACAAAAGAGTTCTGTTTGGTTTACCAGTAGAAATCCGGTGCAATCTTCTAAGATGAAGAGCTGCTATATTTTCTCATCAGGTAAAAAACTGCGTGGACTAAGAAGTCTTAGACACGATCCTAAAGCACGGCGGAGCTACCAAGTTTACACAGCTACACATAACATAGGTATAAGGCGCTGCAATAAGCGGAAAATAAGCTAAACCTCCACATTCATAGAAGTGAACAGATGATAATTGATTCAGCTGTTGCTACTAGTTCTAAAGTTTTGGAGGAAAGTTTGCGCCAAAGTTATCTCGCTTGAAATCTATAAAGTAACGTGAAGCAGCTGAAACACTCTCAACAAAAAGTGCCTCAGCGTCGTTTCGCTATATAAGTTTTCACTTCAAACGTTCTTCCTTCCAAGGTGGGTCTCGCATTCTGTGTGTCTTAAAATTACACAATTAGAGGATAGTTAAATACAGTTGTTACTCATACTCTCCGTAGAATTCAGTTACTAAGAACATTTAATTTACTTACTAGATAGATACAACAAGAAAATCATTAAATAGTAGTTCAAACTTACTCTCTTATACAGCCAAAAGTTAATTTTCCAACTTTACTAAACGTTAATCTTAATTTATAATGTTAAAGTTCAGACATTAAAGTTTATCTTACTATATACTAAGCTATTGTTAAAACAACATATTTGTACAACTTTTCAAACTATCGAGCAAAATATAAAGGAACCGGCGTTATTGTCTAAAATTTAAATATATCTCATAAAATACAAAAACACTTAAAAAATTGATTTAAATTGAGTGATTAGATCACCCAAATTATTTAGTTTTCATTTTTCTATAAACCATTTGTAATATGGGTCTATACACATCATGGAGTGTTTGAGTCATTATAGAATATTGCATCTATTTATATATAGGCCAAAATGTGCACGTTTTTGGTTATGTAACATTATAGTAAACATTTAGATTAAGAGTAGAAGTCAAGATATACCTGTTAATCAAGAGGTCTATTGTTTTGTGTTTTATGTTATTATTTCATATAATAATTTAAAATTGTGTTCCTAAGTATAAGGTTAAAGAATAATTGTTTGTGAAATAATTACTGATCAGTTTAATAATTACTAGAGCACTGAACGTGTATTGCCAGAATGTTAGAGGACCTTAAACCAAAATAGACAAGTTTCCTAAAAACGTTTTTCATTCTTTTTATGATATAATTTTTTTAAACCGAAACGTAGCTGGACCAAAGAGGTGGCGAAATCAGAGTTGTTTTCGGGGTCGGAGTTCGTTGTTTACAGGAGAGACCGATCTATGACAGAGGCCAGCAAGTGGCAAGGGAATGTGTCCTTATTGCAGCACGCAATCGTTTTCGTCACTCCGATTAGATAAATTGGAAGCAATGAAGTTATTTGGTCAAGAGTAACAGTTATCATAATAAATTTTTATTTGGTGTCCATATTACACTGATCGTTCAAAGGAAGATTATGTAAACTTTTTGAAAAAGTTGAAAGTCCTTATCGAACTTGTAGGGATGAGATGAGAGTCATGATTATTGGTCATTTTAATCTGCCTGTATTTGACAATGAGTTCGATCTTGGTTCTGGTAACAACATAATTAGTGAATTACAAATGTTTACTAACATTTCTAGATTTAAGTAATTTAATGATGTTCCACTCCTAAATATTTGCTTTTTTTCTCAAAATCGGGTAGATAGAGAAGGCGATGAAGGCCCTGCCTTCAAAGATGTCCACAGGCCCATATATTTGATTCCCCCATACATATTTAAAGCATGTAATGAATTATTGGTACACCCTTTAACGTATATATCCAACCTATGCTTACACAAACTTTAGAAGTGTATAGAAGGTTACTAAAGTCACGCCATTATTTAAGAAAAGTATAATTTCAAACATTTGTAATTAAAGGCCTGTGGCAGTTTTAAGTACACCAGCTACAGTTTTTGAGTAGCCTGTTAACTTTATAATGATGTATTCTCCATAGTTAAATTAAGAATGTCGATAAATCAGCACGGTTTTGTAGCAGGTTGCTCTAAAGTTTCTAATTTGATGGTTTGTTGTGAATGTTTACATAAAGATTTTGAAAGGGGAACTCAGACTGATGTAATTTACAAAAATTGACTATAACTTATTGTTAAGAAAGTTATGCAAGTTTGGATTGTCAAATGATTTTGTACAATTTCCCCCCCCCCACATATTTAATATAACGAAAAGAATTAGTTTATTATTGTGGGTATACGTCGAAAGAATATGTGGTTTAATCGGGAGTTACTCAAGAATCACATCTTGGACCTTTATTGTTTATTATATTTATAAATTACATTGGATTTTATTTAATAATGGACGCAAGGCTGTACTTTGCGCTGATGACGAAGATTTACAGGAATTTAAAGATTATATTACTTTGAACATTTAGAATTGACCCGCAAAGAAAGAATTCTGGACTTGAGTGTTATAATGGATTCCGAGTTAAATTTTGAAGAACATATTTTTCATCTTACAAAAAGAGCTACATCAAGTCTAAAAAATTAGAAGAAACGTTTTATGTATAATGTATATAAGAACACTGGTTTCTGGATTCTCAAACGTTCCAAAAAATGTGTTTTCATGTTCAACTGTTTTACAGGAGATCTCATTCATTCTTTATATAAGAAAGTTCAGAACTAATTATGCTTTGAATTCATCGATAAATGCTATGATGGGAATCTATAATATTGCTCTTTCACTAATGGATATTGATTATTTTCTCAATCAGGCAGTAAGTTTAAAAAAGATGTTGACGCTTCTTAGTTCAGCCGACACCATCGGATATTGTAGATTTTGTGTGGCTGAGTGAAAAATTGTAGATAGGAAATTGGGTATTAATCCTCTATTATTGTAAATATTGTTTTATTATTGTATCTCTTAAAATTTGTATCTCAATATAAATGTATTACTTTAAGCAATTTATTTTATTTCGTATTTTTGTTGTGTACAGATTAAGACTATTTTGTTTTAAAGAAGTATAATAATATAGTGGCCAATTTAGTTTAAGTCCTTTGTAATATGGTTCACTTTAACTAGAAAATATTCTGTTATGAACAATAAAATATGAAGTACCGGTGATAGACTAGTCGAACCTTTCTATTCTATTTTTTGGTTTAGGTACTTCGGGTCATTTTAACCTTGATAATTTCGGGTCCAGGTAGTAATTTTAAGACGAATTCTTCCATGAAGTACGTAGACCTACCCAACGGCTAATGTATTTAAGATGTAGGGATATTATTCTTTTCCCTAGTAGTCCTTTATTCCTCATAAGGTCGACCAGCAATATTGTCTTCAACTCAGAGAACTTGTCGTCAAGGAAAGATTGATACCATGGAATAGGATGGTGTCTATCTTCCCATTTTGACTACCTATTTTCGAGATTCCGAGATACATTGCCTTTTTTAAATACTTAACATTGTCCCAGTAAAATAACAATATCTGGTCACTAATTTGTCCCTCTTCTTCTTAGACCAGTAGTGTTTTAAAAATTTCTAACAGGATTGTATTTCAACAAGTTTTGTATGATTCAAAGCTTAAAATATTGAAAGTTAGGCAAATTAGAGATTCTTATATTGAGAATGTTTTAAAGTATAAATTTAATAGTTTGGAATACATCTTTTGAAAGTTAAACATTTTTATTTTTAGTTTTGTAACAAGTAGTAAAATTAAAGTATTTTTAGTACAAAATTGTCATTGAGAACATTTTGTGAAAACTAAGTTTGTTATTTTATTTTTTTTTTTATTTATTACTTATGTAGTAAGTTTTATTTTCTCTAAGTATATATATTTGTTGAATTCTTAAAATATGTATGATCCAGGGCATATCGATTTGGAACTTTTCTGGCTAATATACTAGACAGCAACAAAAGATTCCCATCAATAGGACATAATTGTAGCTCGTGTCCGATTGGCGATCCGATTGTTACGGTGAAGGTGTTGCGACTACGGGGCGCCTGCGTTTGTGCGGGGGCCACATGTTGTAGATCGATGGTGGGGCGACAGTCAGTCAGTGCTGGTCTCCGCCTCGCCACTCCGCGGTGAGTCTCGTCTCAAACATTGCATGTGCTTAGGTTATGTATCACGTGCCTCAGTCCTCAACTGTCGAGTTCTATTGGCTCCTTCTAGGTTGTTCTACAAAGATTTTACAACCGACATTTTCATGTGATAATGTGATTAAAAATTCAGATTTAATCAGATGTTGGATACTGGGTATTACCTCGCGGAAAGCTAAAATAAAACTCTTCTTGGAAAAATTTGACTCTGGTATTTGTTAAAAAGTAATAATTTTCCTGATGAACTGGTTCAATACATGTTGCGGCTTTAACATATTGATAAAGACACTATATCTACTAAGTTTACAGAAATTTCAGCAATAAAAATGTATTCTTAAAAGATCCGAATTTATAAATTTTTAATATTTTAAAAATTTAATTCTTAATACTTTCAAACCAATAAAAATTAGTTGAAAATTTTGTGCTCACGTTCAGTAAAAGATTCCCAGAAGTAAAACAGTTAATAAATCTGCAACTAAATGGTTTTAAGCAATCAATCTTCGCTAATCCAATTCCCATCCTGAAACAACTAAACAACCGTATGGTGCACCACTAAGTTCTAAATATATATCTTTATAAAAGTGATTAGAGTTTAAAATTTGGCCAAATACGTAGTCAACGCTGGACTCACTCACAAGTGATACGTTATCACTTTTTTCTGAACATAAAAATCAGTCTGCTGTCAAATGCTCATCGCCATAACTAGAATTTAATGAAGGTTACAAGGTTACTTGAATTTTAAAAGTATTATGTTTATACCCATAGATTTAACTAGATAATAATATAAATGTAAGTAACACAGGACGCATAAAGTTCAGGGGGCTCCACAATTTGCTAACAGTTCAAGTGAAATCATGCTAACATCGAAACAGGTAATAATATTGTGTTTTGTACTACAAATATTGTGTATATGTGTAATATTGTGTATATGTGTAATATTGTGTATATGACTCTTCAGTTCCTGAAGGAAACTTTTTATAAAGGGTAGGGTTGGATCTCATTGTATGCGTATGTTAAAGCACATCATTTTAAAGCCTTTCATACGATGCATACTGATTAACTGATTTCGGCCTAGCTCTCGGCTACAAAAATGATGACCAAGTTTTAATATTTAGTGATAAGTACATTTTTCTTTTCGGTTTATTGAAAACGAAAGTTTTCTAACAATAAAACATTACACGATAGCTATTTTACAATGTTTTATGGATCAGGGAGAGGAAGTCTGGTGATACAAAACTGATTATCAAGGTGAACCCACTTGTTGTCCATTAACTGATCTTCCACTTTTACTCTGACATCCTGTGTAAACGGAAGTATAAAGTAATATAACTAATCTACACAATTTAAAATACTTAAATGATAGATGCGTTTTAAGTGTCGTCAAAATGTGTTAGATATATTGTTTTTGTCTTATTGAGATTCTAAACTCTTATGAAATTAAAAAATATGCTTACCATGTTACAAAATCTTTTAGGACTGTTCTCCTAACTGGGCGAAAATCCTTTTTATGTACCGTGTTATAGCGTGCAGAGTTTAAATCCTACATGTTTACAAATTGACACATCTTTTTAGAGTCTATACTAGAAAATTATAGTTTTACTTATATAAAACTTAATGAATTAATCTTTTTCTACCATCATGTGATGTTCATTCAGAAAAGCACCGTCAGCAACAAAATCGGAAGAAGAAGAGTAAGGGCAAAAATATGAAATAAAAATAATGATAAGATGGAAGGTAGTACCTTTAACACTGACCTTGTTTAAATTCAAAATCGTGAATAGGAGAGCAAGGACAAAAATATGAAATGAAAAAATGATAAGACAGAAGTTGGTACCTTTAACACTGACCTTGTTTAAATTCACCTACACCTACATTGGAAAAATATGCGTGGATTGTGAATATTCGCACAGCCTGTGCAGTTCATGGAGTCAATTTATTAGACTTATGCTGGAACTACTGAAGTTCATATGGCTACTAAACTTAAGCAGCCGAGACGTGACATTCAAAGTCATCAAGACAACAACTTCGCGCTTTAAGACAACCAAATCTCATGCCAAGTAATCATACTCAATGAAAAGATAATTTTGTTGGTCTCAGGCAGGATGACCGACGTCCGACTTTAGGAGGACATGTCCTTTTTAAAGTTTGTCCTCCTGTCCTCCCGGCTTATGAAAATTATGTTAAATGTCCGGCTGTTTGGCGAACGCTTAAATGTTAAAAAATAGTAGCATCACGTTAAAAATGTTTTCGATTTCTGAAGTTCCGAGGATTGGCAATGAAAAATTATTGCAGCGCCCACGTAATGCCCTGGCTCACATGCCACAGCTGTCAGATTCAGTTGTATGTTGAGTGTTGCCTAAAATGTCACTGATCCACTGTTTCTATCCGTTGAGCTGCACTGGCGCTTCCATCACTCGATTTGCTATTTATGTATTACGAGTGGTAGCTTAATTTTGTTATAATATTTTTCTGTTACAGTGATAATTTCTTATATTTGTCCAACGAACATCGGATAAAGCTGCAACCATCGTTTTACATACAGCACCATGCTGTTTGATGCTACCATCACGTTTGGAAATTCTGTATCACGTAGGATGCAGTTTTTTTGCATGCGTGTGGTTGTTGAGTGCCAGTTGGTTTGCACGAAAAAATTTGACATAATTTCAATCCAAAAAACCAAAAAAAGCAGTTCCTAACGAACCACAGTTGTCCAATTCCGACTTCCTTTTCTGTTGAGGCAGTGACAATCGGATTCTTCTTAATTTCCTTATGTCAAAATTTGGTCTATTTGACCACATATTTTTGTAAATACTTCATAAGTTGTTCTATTATCACGAGAACAGCATTTTGAGCATAAAAATCTTGCTTCTTGGCCAACTCTTACATTCCAATAGTCTATTTTTGGATGAGTTGGATCACTTGAATGATTGTTACTTTCTATATACGGACGCTGAAGGTAACCCTCCGGGTATGGCCTTTATAGTCCTGTAACAAAAAGTAACATGAATGCCAAATTATAGACAATCTCGTTGATTATTTAATACAGAATTAAACAAAATTAAAAAGTTGTTACTCATATTGTTCAGTTAATTGTTTGTGGGTTCAGGATTAAAAAAACAAACTCTAAATCATCAAACTAATCTGAAACTATTAGCGTATAAAATGTTTAAAAACAATAAAACTGCTTATTTACAGGTAATTTGTAATAAGTGGTGTAAATAAAATTGAAAATTTGGAAAATTAAAAAAGCCACTTTTGTTGATCATCAATATTTCTGGAATTGAATTTCAAATATCAATTACAAGTATGTGACAGACGGCGCACCGATAAATTTTAGGACCTGCAAATTGGTACAGAATCGTAATTGATACAGCTGAATTATGAATAAATGTGTATTTTACAGAGTAATACTGAAAGCTTCGAAATTTTAACATAACTGATTGGACGGGTAGTGGAAGATGGTTCCTCTGAGATATAATTTAACAGATATTGATATATACGATTCATTTTAATATTAGTTTACTTAATCTTCCTATGCAAATGATTAGTACTTGTCGTTAATTAACTCAGTTGACACATTACTGATAAATTATTTTAATTTTACCGACGTGATTATCTTAATAAAGATACCTAATATAGGTATTTTGAACTTTCAGCAGATAACGTTGTAGGGAAATGAGTTGTTTATTGAATAAAAGTCAATTTTAAATTGGCAATTCATTGCTTTGTGTCCCGTCTTACAAATCTCTAGATAAGTCGTAGTCAATGTTTGCTTTCTTTCAAACTAAACAAAGAGAATGAACGTAAATGTTGTCGAGTACCATCGATGATACAATTTTTTCGATTTTCTATTTCTAATTTTGTTAATAAACTATGTTATCAAAACATTAGGCCATGTAAATGCACTCCATTGATTTACAGTATATATCCGGATGGAGTGTGAGTTTTTTTATAAGGATTAGGAGAATAAACAATACCTACTACTTGCTGTATACACATACGAGGTGTGTTAGAAAAGTAATGAGATTGGTAACACTGCGGGAGATCTGGCAACGTTGTGTCTACCGGCTGACGCTAAACCTGTTTATTTATCCCTTCCACTTCCTCAGTCCGAGTTACAACTCCGTACAGTTAACACATTAGTTTTGACAGCGCCATTAGTAAAGTTGTGTTTTAATTGTGCGTCACAGAAATGGAGCATCGAAATTTAGAGCAACGTTGTGCAATAAAGTTTTGTGCTAAACTTGGTGAATCCGCGAGTGTGACTTTTGAAAAGTTGAAACAGGTCTATGGGAAACAGTGCTTATCGAGAGCACAAGTTTTCCGCTGGCACAAATCATTTTTGGAAGGCCGAGAACACGTTGAAGATGAACCTCGCTCAGGGAGACCTTTGACTTCAAGAACGGACGAAAACATGGATCGTGTGAGGGCGCTTGTGAGATCAGACCGTCGTTTAACAATAAAGATGATCAGTGAACAGCTAAATTTAAACACTTTCACCGTGCATCAAATTGTGACAGATGATTTGAACATGCGAAAGGTTTGTGCCAAATTGGTGCTGAAAAATCTCACAACTGAACAGAAGGACAATCGAAAAAATGTGTGCGTTGATCTTCTTGAGAGGATTGCTAATGACCAAGAATTCTTCAATTGTGTGATCACTGGTGATGAATCCTGGATATTTGAGTACGATCCTGGAACAAAGCGGCAAAGTAAAGAATGGCACACTTCGTCATCTCCTCGGCCGAAGAAATGTCGAATGAGCAAATCAAAGATCAAGACCATGCTAATTTGTTTTTTTGACAGGAAAGGTATCGTACACAAAGAATTTGTTCCACCAGGACAAACTGTCAACCAAGTGTTTTATAAAAGTGTCCTTGAAAATTTGAGGAAAAGAGTGATCCGTGTGAGACCGGAAATTGCAGACAAGTGGATGCTTCATCATGACAATGCTCCATGTCACACGGCCATTTCCATCTGTGAATTTTTGAACTCAAAACGCATTACTGTTGTTCCTCAACCCCCCTATTCACCTGATTTAAGTCCTTGTGACTTTTTTCCTCTTCACGAAATTGAAACATGTCCTAAAAGGACGTCATTTTGGAACTCTGGAGAACATTCAAAAGACTGTGACCGACCAGTTAAAAGCCATACCAATTGAAGACTTCCAGCGCTGCTACCAAGAGTGGGAACGACGACTCCGCCGATGTATAGCTGCCCAAGGAAACTACTTTGAAGGGGATAACATTGTTGTTTGAAAATAATAAAAACTTTGGTTAGTATGAAATCAGTCTCATTATTTTTCTAACACACCTCGTATGTCTCATTTAAATGTTTTGTGAAATCATTTGACAATCTATTGGTTTACTCCCATTTTCGTTTATCTCCACCATCTACCGAATGCCATTTATGTCTTAAGGGATTACCTAATAAAAATTTCCATTTAAAAAAATCGAATTAAAAATATTTTTTCTTGTTTTGTGGTTTATAAGGAAATTATAAGTACTTTTTGATAATTTAATATAGACTTTATAAATTTGTTTTGTCACTTAACAAAAATAGCGTTTTCTGTTTCCTTTTATTAGTTTTACTCATGTCTTCGTTATATAAATATACCATTTTCTGACTACAAGTACCTTAGGATTATTGTCCTCTATATGCACTAAATAACTAGTTTCAACCTTAAACGCTGATTCCCGAAAATTTTAAATTTTGATAATTTCAACACAAAAGCTCTTAAAACTAATATAGCTACAGCAATTATACTTATACCACACATTATCTTATATATATATATATATAAAAATCTTGAGTCACGATGTATGTTGCCAATAAACTCCAAAACGACTGAACCAATTTCAATCAAATTTCACATGTATCCGTAATTTAGTCTAACTTAGAAGATAGGATAGTTATTATCTGAATTATTCGCTTATGTCGTGAATATAAACGAATAAAATGAAGAAAAGTTTTCAAAGCGCCTGCACATTATAACCTGCAATTACGAGATAGATACGTATATTAAACAGTGAAACACTATTTGAAGGCGCTAAGTTATGATGTATAATTGTCTAAACTAAATTTTTGGTTGAACTTAAAGGTTGAGTGGTAGACCACTTTGTAATAAAATACATTATGCATGTACAATACATTTTTGACATATTTTCTTGATCGTGACATCAAGGTAAAATCTACATCGGGGTTGGAAATATAATTTACTTCAACCAGAAATGCTCATACGCGGGCAAAACTTACGAAAAGCGTGCGAAGCCGCGGGAAACAGCTAGTTAGTAATATAATATAACGTTTTGTGCATAGATGTTACTGATAAATAAATATAAGAGTGTAAAAATTTGAATTAAATTAAAACTTCAAAAAAATAAAATTTCTTTGTAAAGTTATAACTTAAAATAAACTTGAGCATGCACTAAAATACAGTAATTTTCATGCACCAGAAACACTAAAATTAGTCCTGTAGTTAAGAGTTATAAAAAATTAAAAACCATATATTAAAAAACTAAAAAGTACAAAATGTACGGTATGTAAATAAAAGAACACTTTTATTTGCATAGTTGTAAAGGAACCCAAAATAGACGTACCATAATTATTAAACACGTTTTTAAGAAAATCGCCAGTTTCAGTAGGAAAAACTAACTTAAAAACATTTATACACATATAATACAAAATAATTTCCCTTTTTAAAAAAATTGAACAAAATATGAATTCAATGTGAAATAAAATTACACATTTACCTTTATACACATAAAAATATTGGCCTTTTGGGTATCTTAAAAATTAAAAACATTTGTTGAGAGCATTAACTAATTATTTATTGATATTTTGAGGTTTTAGATTGATTAATTTTGCAACTATTTAAATTTTTATGATCCACAGACAGTAAAACTATAAATTCTACATTTAAAAGACACATTTATTTTTTTATGTAAAACATAAGAAATATCTTTATTATACTAATTTGTAGATGATTTAATTAAAGTTGGAGTAAATTTTTATATATAAAATTGTATATAACAACTATAATATATGTATCTAAAAGGTATACAGGTTTAATAATAATGTGTGTATCCTGGGAAGTATTAATGTATTAGTTTAAGTAATGGATATGAACACCTACAGTCGTTTTGACACGTTCAAGTATTAAAACTTTATTGAGTTATTTCGAAAAGCTGAATATTTTACAAGATGACAATATTGATATAAAAGAAATTATCTTTTTATTCGTGGGAATTCTTACCATAAAAAGGAAAAGTCATTATTTCATATAAAGAAATGCCAAAAAGGACAAATAGACATCCAATAGAAATGATAAATATGTCAGAATGGACAAAGGCCATCAATGTGACATGAAATGTTGCTGCTGTTCGCTCAATTCCCGGAGAATATCAGGAAACCTTCGACCGGAACGGCTGCAGTGAGATGAAACCTTTGCTCATATCCAGTTTTGCAAGAAAGGTAATTGCAGAGGAACACGAGATTTCAAACGGTCCCAAGTATGTGGCAGACAGTTTAAGGCAAAAACGGTGGAATACTTATGAAGAAGTTTCATGCATTCCAAAATCAGGCTCAACTAGAACAGTTGATATCATTAAAATACAAAAAAAAAAAAAAAAAAAAAAACTAGAATAATATTGTGTACAAAATTAGATACTAAAAACTATAAGAAACCCAACTATTGGACGTGGCCAAAGAGAAGAAAGAAATGTATGAATATTTTAAAGAAAATTAGCCTACATTTGATTGAGAAGTAATTGCCAGTTTCTATTGAAGCAATAACAGTTTCAGAATGATGCATAACTGCATTGAAGAAATTAAACGAGATATTTTAACAGAAATTTAAGAACTGCCATCAATCATTCCTTCAAAAATTTAAATCATAATTTACACTCGCAAAAAATCCACTTTTTGTGATCAAAAATTTTAAATTATGATATATATGTTAAAGTATTCCACATTTATTGTGTGCTTTTGTATACTAGAAGTTTCTGCAAGCTCTGCTTTAAGACAGCTGTACATTTTAAAATAATTAAGTCGATTGCTCCTCTTTTTGTCTGTTATATCACTTAGAACTAGAATGTTTAAATTTTTCTTTGAGTTATGCGTTACGTTTGATGGCCCCTCACTTCCCTAGAGGGATTAGTGTGAGTGGTGTGGGTGTGGTCCCCTCGACAGGCATTGGTTACTAACTGGTGTGAGCTTACTCAACACTCCAAGTGATGATGCCTATTATAACACGAACAGAGGATGCGTTACGTTTGATGGCCCCTCACTTCCCTAGAGGGATTAGTGTGAGTGGTGTGGATGTGGTCCCCTCGACAGGCATTGGTTCCTAACTGTTAAGTGATGATACCTATTATACATGATATTATATTGATACACATGATTAAGCAATTTTCTGTTTCATAAAAATTGGTGCCATTAAAATTGAGTGGTTGAATTTACCATTCATATACCTTAAATATTTTAGTTATTTATTGTATAATTGATTAAAAAAATAATTGAATTCTTAATATTTCTATTTTGTACCCCAATCCGCCTATTTGAAGACTATATTAATGGAAATAACGGGTTACTCGAAATGGTTCGAGATGCAGTACTGATAAAAGTGCTCTGGCTAAAGCCAGGATTTCAAGCGATACTATCTCTTATCCCTGTTAAGTCCCTTCGCTGTTAAACTTTAGTACGTCGCTGTGTTATGGTTGGTGTTACCTGATTAATATTTTAAACCAACTATTGATCAGTTTCGGTATATTTGCAAAATAATGAATAAATTTCGAGTTTTACTGCTTATACTAACTTTAATTTTTGTTTATTTTACATACAGACATACAATTGATGTAATTGCCAACTAAATTTGGAGCGCCTATAGATCAGTTTGTGCTTAATTTACTTGGCTTTCAAATTTTAATAATTTTTTCAACTGGAGTAATTACATCCATTTTTTCACGATGGAGGATTGGAACGAGTAAAAAGTAAACAAAGTAAAATATTTGTTATTTTACCAGGCGAAGTTAGGGGAAAGAAGCCCTCTCTTAACACTTAACCAATGGACCAACGGCTTAAAGGTAACTTCCGAATCACCACCAACGGCCGAACAGGTGAGATGTTTGCAAGGACAGGATCGCTCAGCGGTCACCCATCCAAGCAGCAGCCACGCTCGACGTTGCTTGTTTCGGTTATCTTGTGATAACCGCTGTATCTGATACACTGCGCCATTGGCCATCGAGCACGAAAGTTTAGATAAATTATGATGTATAACGGAGTACTAGGGTAGTATAGAAAACATACCAAAACGAATCTAATATTCTAGAGTGTTAACCAAGACAACCTTGAAAAATTACATTAAAACTCTGTTCTTGTGAGTTGATGCTTATTGACGTCCTCGTGTTGCAGTATGTGTTTGTTAGTTTTAGTTACGTGGTTGATAGGAACTTAAACTACAACTTGTTTTTGTTGTACCTGATTCTTAACATTTCTCACCTGCCTGCTTTGATTTCTTTACCAGTGTTATATACTTTGATTTTCACATGTTTTTACATGTTAAATGATGTAATAAGAATAATGATGTGAAAAATTTGTTTTAATTGTATTGCACAAACTTCTAGGGTGTTTGCAGCTGACAGTAAACAAAAAACTATAGTATAAAATGGTATCAATCTTTAATTTAAAAAAAATTTAAATAGCTGCAGTACTTTTATCTCGTAGTATGAATGATTCCAGAACAAGAATGGATAATGCATGGCACCGTGTTGCCGCATCAGTAGATGTCTCGTAACTACACCCTTGTACATACATATTTCAAGCCAAGTATATATACTTGTACTATATACAAGTATACATACAACGATGGACTTCAACGGGTAGTTTAGTAATTCAGAGCAACATATAATTTTGACACATTGCTTAACAGGGTACGAGATGAGAAACAGTATGCGTCAATTAGAGAACATAAGGGTTAGTAACTCAAACAGAAAATGTTAAACCCGTTAATACAGTGATTGCCGGATTTTAAGAGTCATACTTCTAAATTATATGATTGTGCCACTGAGGATGTTTAATAAACGATGAACTTTCTAGTCGAGAATGTAGTAAATAAAATAATATTTCGAAAACCATATGAGGTATGGTCTCACTGCCTTTAAAGGAGCTTGGTATACCATAGAGTCTTGGTACTCCAAATAAAGGCGATTCGCGTTATCTATGACTTAGGCCAAAGTGGACTCTTGCAGGCACTCATGTATACTCGGAAGTATACGATGAGGCCAATCAGTTTACGGTTTCAGCAGTTCTGAAACTGACGAAAAACTCCGATCAGGTCCTCGGCCACAATAGGGGAAGGCGACTGTAGGTCTACGAGAATTCTGATTTCTCAGACCCGAATACAGCCTCCGACTTCTCTCGTGTTCAGCGTGAACCCACTTCGAGACACTCCGCAAAGGATTCACACCTAGAAATACCACAGAACGGTTGGGATCATGTTACATGGCGTAGACGCTGAGCCCAAGTTGACCGAGCATCAGTTCTTTCGTTCCCAGAACACTGTGTTAAATATATGGTTTTCAGTATCAAAATCTTTCAAAAGTTACTTTCGTAAAGTATAAGTTATTGAACGAGTATAATTCAATATGTTTTATTGTGTTTATAACATGTTAATATTTCATTATGTTTGAATTGTATGTGTAGAATAAAAATATTTCTGTTTTGTTCAGTTGGTGGGCAATATGAACAATGAGGAGGACTGCTGGACTGTGTTTTGTCAGGTCGTGAGTCCTAACTTATCGTTCCGGAGTGACATGTTTGCTATTGGGAGTGTATTTTCCAATATTTCAGTGATCGGTTCTGCCAAAAACCCAACTGACAGGTGATGAGCAGACACATCACGTGACATATTTATTTTACCAGTATTTTATGGACATAACCTTAATCTACCAATAACCTGTTTTCAGCTCCCAGTGTTGAATAGCAGTTATGCATTGTTTGTTTTGTGTGTTTAGTTAACTACAGATTATCTCATGTGTGTGTGTGTGTATTCTGTTCAATAATTGTATTTTGAGTAAGAAACCATTTAGATACATAATAAGTTTAATATCCATACGTTGTACCCAGAGACGAGTTTTGAACACCATTTCTACTAATACTAACATTTAGTGATAATTTATGTATGAGCTATACCGTGGAAAATGGTCCACATTCTTCTCTTTAAGACTAAATCGCACTGATAGATCTGGTAAATACACGGGACACTGTTTAATTGTGTGTGGCTCAGACTTAAGGTAATACGTGCATTTCTCCCTATTAATTAATCCATTGATTTTAAATGTCATATAGTTTGGTCAAATTTATGAATAATCAATTATAAAGATTTTATATGCCAATTAAGGCATTGGCTCTGGTACCATTTACCAGATGCTTGCTTCGATCGTCGCTATATACACATATAAACCGTAGAATATTACAGTTCCCACTTATTAGTTTTAAAAATTCCCCACTCACTAAATTACTATCTGAAATATTTCTTTGAAGATAATGCACAAGTCTATATGACAACAGGAACTACATTTTCATTGTCTGCACAAGTTTTTCTTCCCCTAGTTATCAGTATTATCAGTCTTCCTTTGTTCCGTACATCCAATAATGTTTTTTGCAGTTGTTACTCTTGTTGATATTTATGTTCCAAAAAGTTCCAACGTCTATGGATCTCTCCACAATTCTCAATCTCTCAGTACAAGAGCTACTTTGATCAGTGGGAACTGAAATTCAGGCAATTTAATCACGCATTAAACTAGAGAATCGTCAAAAATAAGTTACAAATAATTGTCTAAACATGAATCGCTAAATGTGGTGGTAATCGTTAATCTCGGAAATGACTGGACCAATTCGATTACTTTTTTATATTCGTTGAAGTTAGAAGGATGTTTATAAGGAGAGAAAAGTTTCCCGTAATATTTAAGAATTCGGAAAAAAATATTTACGGCATGTAATTCAGAGTAAACTGACACTTCACTGCCGTTGCAACTTTCATCTGAAGTTCATCAAAGAGGCAGGAACATATGTTTATATTTAAATTTTAGATAATATTAAATATAAAGTGCTTAATGAGTAGTGAAATGCACTTTGCAAAGACGGAATTACTATCTAATTTTTACTTTATATTGCATTAGTAACGAATGAATCAGCTAATGCATTTGAAATATTATTTAAACCCACATTATTGGTGAAAGCTGTGAAAGTTTGCACGTAAGGTACTCGAAATTTGTATGGTATTAATTCTGTAGCTTAAGGAGTATCAAGGGGGTGGCATACTATTCTCCAGGAAGCAGAATACAAGCAATGGAAGTAGATGATTTTTGATCAAAGTAGTCTTTTTATTATAAGTTGGATTCCAAATCCCAAATGTGTATTTATTTTCTTGGTCAGTACAAAAAACTAAACTCAACTGTGGATCCATAAATAAATTAGACTGGGCGTGAATGTAAACGACCGGAACCGACACATTTGACCGCATTAACTTTTTAGTCGTATGATATATTTTCTATATTGGGACAAAAATGCAAACTCTATGTATGGCATTTTAAATATCTTAGACCGGAGGTGGATGTTTGAACCCGAGGTGTTGGTAGTAGATGTTTAACCCAAGTAGATCTTGAAAACCAACATAAATATTTTCTTGATTGGGGAAATATCAACTGTAGGACCGTAAATAGATTAGACTGGAAGTTAATTTAGCGGGCCGGAAATGACTCTTTTGCCACAGTAACTTTTCAGTCGTACATACGTTATATATTTTCTTCATCAGGATGAAAGAATGAAACAAATCATAATCTTAGACAGGAAGTAAATTTAAACAGACAGAAGTTGACACTTTTGGATCAAATAAAGTTTTTGAGACGTGTGTATATATTTTTAAATACAGCAAAACGTAAAATAGAACCAGTCAAAATGTTATTTAAATTTTGGTTTACTTAACCTTGGATACTGAAATACTACGTACCTGGTATGTAGACTCCTTTTTAAAAATAGCATATGGCTCCACCATATTACATCATAAACGCTTTCACTAAGAAAGCTACACTCTTCGATTTTAAGAGTTGCAAATTTAAGAAAGACTGGACAATTTTCCAGGAAAATTTTAGAATTTTGAAAAATAATGATATTTATGTTTCACGAAAAAATGTTAACTGAAATTAAATAGCTGTTGACACTTTTGAACCTCTTATGTTTCAGCTGAAGCTCATCAAAGGGGCTGAGACATTTGCCAACATTTTAATTTTTTTAACTGTTAAAAAATGTTTTTTTTAATGCGGTTTTAAAAATGTTTAAGTACATCAATAGTGGAATGCAAATAACAGATAGAATGATCCTGTAATTCCAATTCCAGATTACATACATCCAGATTTCGCTAATGAAGAATCAAAAACATGAATGCATTGGAAATACTTTTTAAAAGTTTTTTATTACATTATTATTATAACAGTGTTATATAACCGACCTTAACTGAACAAAACCGTGAATCTTTGCTCCTAAGGTAAACTGGTTGCCTTCCTTGACAATGTGATATGGAATTTTACGTGGCTTAAAGAAATATAGCGGAATAAATATTAACATGCCTCAACGATTCATTCTTTCCCAGAACTGTAGGTCCGAAAACAACTAGTATTCTATAACGCAAATTTATTTATTACAATGAACGGCAATACATCTTTTCACAATATTTGGTTTCTTGATGAGTACCATTTGCTCTTTACATCAATAAATTTAATAAAATTACATCCACATCATAACTATAAATTAATCAGATCAACAAAACAACTAAAACAATAACAAATTAACAGTAAACAACAAGAGCAACAATTATCAATTAAATATATAATATTCTTAAGGGAAAACGTAAGTAGACTATGTATAAATGTAACAATAATATAAGTAACCAAAATAATTTTATTATAACAGTGACACCAGGCTATATAACAATAAACTAATCAAGCTCATGCAGTATAGTGGCTGCCCTCCTCTTAAATGATGACAGGGGCTTCCCAAAAAAATCCAGATCTGCAGAGACTGCATTTCCAATCCTCATCAATCTTGGAATAGCGCTGTGGTAAAGGTAGTTTGTCGAGAGATGATGGATGGTAAACAGCTGGAAATGTCTCGCCGACCGAGGAACGTGGAAATCAATCATTTGAAGTATCTCGGAACAATCAATGGTGTTATTAAGAATTTTGTAAAGGAACATCAAGTCAATGAGCGTTCTTCTTGATGAAAGAGTTGGTAAATTTAGACAACGCTCCATTGCTTGAATGCCAACCTCTATGTATCTGTATCCGAGCTTGACTCCAATCGTCCTAATAAATCGTCTCTGCACAGCATCCAAGGATGAACAGTGTCCAATCTGATGAGGAGACCATACAACAACTGAATACTCCATTATTGGTCGGACGAGAGCAACATAAAGAGTCTTGAGAGAAGAGGCAGACAGTCCCTGCCTACAAATTCTATTGACAAGCCCAAGTGTTTTAAGAGCTTTTCCACATACATTAGATATATGAGCTCCAAAATCCAGATTTGCAGTCAGAAGAATGCCCAGATCTTTAACCTCCGTAACTCTTCTTAATGTGAAATTTTGAAGTATATAGTTAAATTGATGAGTCTGTCTGGATTTTGAAAATGTTATCACCAGACATTTAGTAGGGTTTAAGTCCATGCCATTGAGTACGCACCATTCCTCAATCTTCATGAGATCCTCTTGTAGACGAACCAGTTGTTGATATGATGCCTCTTCACCGAATAGTTTTACATCGTCAGCAAACAAAAGGAAATCTCCTTCAAGATTCATGCCAATATCGTTCACAAATAAAGTAAAGAGGAGTGTCCTAGATGTGACCCTTGAGGGACACCAGAAGGTACTACAATTCCCCTCGATAAGGCAGACGCATATTTTACTCGGAGAGTGCGGCCTATAAGATAATCATGAAGCCAGGATAACAAAGATCCAGAGAGCCCAAGAACTTCGACTTTCCTGACCAAGTGGGCATGGCTGATTCTATCGAAGGCCTTTGAAAAGTCTAGGTAAATGCAGTCCAGTTGCGTCCGGTTTTTAAAAGCGTTTAGAATGTTATTCGTGGAGACAACTAAGTTAGTGGATGTTGATCTGCCCTTCTGGATACCATGTTGTTGGGGAGTAATGACATTCCTGAAGCTGAAGGCAAATTCTATTCTATTTGATTACTTTGAATTGTTGCGTAAACTTAGTAAGGTTTTCCACCTTATACTGGGAGTAGATGATTGTTTTAGTAGGCTCCTCATTCCTAAATACGAGTATATGTGCATATTTTATTCATCGGGATAATAAGAGTGGAAATGACAAGGGGAGAACATCGCTAAAAAATTGATTTTTTTTTATTTTACTGAAAAATTCTTGGATTCTTCCTGAAAATGGCAATATATAACACTTGGTATTTTAAACCACGGAAGATCTTGGTAAAAATGAAAATATATTATGTGTTCAAGTGTTTTTAAACGCATTTTCTGTAGAGAAATCGTCCCAGAACTCATACTTCTGTATTCATTCTCATACATATTTTATTTCCTGGTGTTATTTTTATACTCTATGCAGTTTTATGAGATACTGTACTGTCACCAGCTGCAGCTGTATTGTAGTCTTGGAAAGTTTTATGTTTATATATTATGTGCAGTAGTTTGTTTACAAACAGTTTCAAGTGGTTGTGAAGTTTGAGCTTATTAGTTATAATCAGTTTTGTGTTTCAATATGCCTAAATGACTAAGTTATACTAAAAGAAGAACCTTCAGAGGGAATAAATATACTAAACAAATAACATTAGACATTAGAAGTAATGAAACTTCTGAGTCTAGCATTAGCTCAACTCTAGGTTATGGAAATCCTAGGCCTAGTTTTGAAAGTGCATCAAAGAAAAAACTTTCCTATTTGAATAAGCCTAGTAAAGAAATTGAAGACATATATCAATCAAATGTTGTAAATATTATTGTTGATGTAAATACACTAAGTACTCTCAATACCTTATGTAAATGCAAACATTGTGACTCTATTGGCAATTTAAAATTTTCTGAAGACTTGAGTAAAAGAAAAGGTATTGTTTCAAGTCTTATTATGCACAAACTGTGCTAATAAGTATCAAAAGACACATCAGAAAAGAAATACAAACTCTACAAACTAAATACTAGGTTTGTTTGTGGCCTACGTTGCATAGGAGTACGCCTAGCTGGTGCGGAAAATTTATGTGCTATATTAAATGTACGTCCTCTAAGCTAGTCTAGAGGCTACAAATGAGATGAGGGTGAAGAAAAGACAATGTAAAAGGAAGCTGGAAGATGCAGAGAACCAAGGGACCAGCTACTATGGTGCTGGAACATTCTAAATGTATTTGTAGGTCTTTTTACATATGATCAACTACTATGTTTATTTCAACTGCCGTTTTCCGAAAATTGTGTTTGTTAAACTTATGTACCTGTAGCTCAGCTATTGTTTAAGTTAGAAAGATGAAATTTTGTATACTATCCCAAGGTACTGTTTAGCTTATCTGGTAGTAAAATCATGACTATATCTTACATATTTACTGAAATAAATAATAAACATCATAAATTAGTGTGGTAAAAAATTACTTGTTTATTGATAATGCAATAAAATTGTTTCTATTGCTCTAAAATGTTTCAATCTACTACAGGCTCATCTACTAACATACCAGAACATACTGTAAAAATTGTATTGTAATATCTTGACTGGTTATAGAACTGCAGGTACACGAAGTTAGTAAAAGTTCTCATATATTAAGCATAGGCGACGTTCTCCCCTAAACGGCTTTATTGTTTAGCTGTGTAACTAAGCTGCTATCCAGTGTAATGAGTGAAAGTGACGAAGCTATGTCGTAATTAGTTGAAACTCAACGAATCAGCATGAGTCGTACGACTGTAAACAAGCACCCATCCATTTTAATAAGTGAAAAGGGTGAAACTGTGCCGTGATTAGATGAAGCTCAACGAATCGGCATAAGTCATACAACTGTAACCACGCACCCATCCAGTATAATGAGTGAAAAGGGTGAAACTGTGCCGTGATTAGATGAAGCTCAACGAATCGGCATGAGTCATGCAACTGTAACCAAGCAGCCATCTAGTGTAATGAGTGAAACTGTTGCGTGATTAGATGAAGCTCAACGAATCAGCATGAGTCATACAACTGTTACCAAGCATCTATACAGTGTAATGAGCGAAAGGGGTGTTAGATGAATCTCAATGAATCAGCAAGTGAATCATAGGATTCTGTGTCATATCTAACAATAAAAATCAATAGGAATTTATTTAGTTTAGTAGAACGTGTAGGTTTTTTATTTCCTAAAAAAGATAAAACCTTAAGGACTCTTTATTGTGTTTGCTAACTAAATTATTCGTTCAAATGACTTGTTAATCAAATTAAATATTATTGCAGTATGTAGTGATATGCTTTTTTGTACATTTCTGATCATGCATTGGGGGAAAAGCTGCAGAGCGGACATATTTGATCATCTACTTATACCTTTACCATATAATTATTCTGTTCTATGTAGAAATAGAAACCTTGAAGACATAAATAATATTTTACATCAACGCTATGTTATGAGTAAAAAATATAATGTTTCATTATTCTCGTATGCAAGGTAAGAGACTAGAAAATTAAAATTAAATGAAAATAAGTTTTGGATTTAATACATACATATATATATATATATATATATATATATATATATATATATATATATATATATTGGTTTACTTGTGTCTAAAAACGGGAAAGCTGTTCGTTTAACGCATAAATTTGTATATTGTTGGGAATGAAATACAGCAATTATTAACGTGAATTGTCATACAAGTACAAAGAACATAAAGCAGTATATTTACATTGGAGTGTATATTAAAGAACATAAAAGCAAATATTTATATTTCAGTCCAGAAAGCAGGCGGAGGTTTGCCTATTGCGGCAAGTTTTCACATCACGTCTTGTATTTGCATGACACAATAATAAAGCAGGATAAAGTCTCGTATCGTTCGCATACATGTTTTGTAGATATTGAGCAAAACTTTAGCAGAAAATATAGTTCGAAAGGTTCTTTGCAATTAGGTCTTAAGGTACACAATATAACTTTCAAGTACACTAATTACTTTTTATCAGATATGCTTTTATACACCAGCAGTTTGAATTAGTAGCAGATGTGATTAAATTATTTTGATTTATGGTAATTTGGTAATTGAAATCTTTAAAACTAGATGATATTCAAATAGCGGGAAGGGTTATTTAAATTAAAAAAATTCTATTATATCAAAATCTAATTGTGTGCCTGTGTTACTCAATCACGCAAAAACTATTGTACAACCTGTACAGAAATTTTACATAGATATTCTTAGGATTCGTGGTTATCACATAGGCACTCTTATTATGAAACTCCCTCCTGAATTCGCCCCGCTGGTGTCTAAAGTTGCATTACAGAAAAGGCATGTTATTAATTGAAAGAGCTTGTTAAATCTAATCAAGTGTTATGTGTAAACATTGTTTTCATGATAGCACAATCATATATTTAATTAATTGAACCACAATGAAATAGTGGTAAGATCATTCAATCCCTTTTGACTCATTGTTGACGGCAACCACGTCTTCAAGTGACGAAGACAAGAAAGTTATTTCAGCTGTTGCTAACGATGTCGGTTAGGCCTACACTTGGTCAAGCTTGAACTAATATTAACTCAAACAATTTATAAATATCAGTTCTGCTTATGAATTACAAAGTGTTTTTAAGAATTCTTTAAGAAGAATGTTTAGTTTCGGACTATTTGCTTATGCCAGAAACAATGAAAACTTCCGACATTTTTAAGTGTGTTTTGCAGTAATATGTGAAATAAGGCTAACAATACAGTAGCACAGAATTTGAACCCATCTCCATCTCACTCCAACGCCTACAACCATGTATTCATCGGCAATTCTAATGTGTATATATAAAATCTCAAATATAATATTTATATATTTTTAATATCGATATATTTAACCAGTTTAATAAAAAGAAAGGTCATTGAAATCCCAAGTGGTGTCTCTTGAATTTTGTATTGATCAATCACTGGTTGATTGATTGATAACACGAACATGGTTCTAATCAACAAATGACCAGTAAATATTTTTGGCAGTCGCAGATATAAGGCATCGTGAAAAATAAAAAAGTCGTAGGTTTCATATATTAGGGTTTTCATATTCATACACCTTACTTAACTAGTGCTAGGAAATATTTGAATTTTTTGGCATCGTGATGACGTTCTTTTTGCAGGCAACGTGACATCCGTCTTGGAGCAGTCAAACAGGGTAGAATGAAGGGATTGGAATATTTCAAATAATCACAAGTTCTCAGAGATTTGGTAAATTTCTTTGTTTCTGTGAGCGTATAGATGACGCTCTCCTAGGAGTCATTTGGAACATGACATAGAGTGAGGAGATGACCTATCTGGCCGAGATGTAGTTTTCTTCCTTAACTATTATTTACCTCAGTGGTGCTACGAACTATTTCACTGTACATGCTAACGTTTCGAATGACGTGACGACCCGTTGGAGGCAGTGTGGAATTTACCCCGGAACAGTAAGTCGGGGTAAAGTCAGATACTGGGTTTTGTATAAATTTCTATTCTATTGTGGGACAAGTTTTCACTTCATATCAAAGTTTCAGGTCTATTGGAAGCTTATAGAACACGATGTATTGCAAATATATGAAGTATGGAGTTTTCTAGCATATAGTGATTTTTTTATTTATTATTAGGAAATTGTAGTCCAGCTTAACTCAATTTTCGCATTGAATCAACCCTTCCCACCTAGCTACGTTATGTGTAAAGGTACTTTTACTGTCCATGTTACGGTTCCGAGTGATGTATCACTGGACATCACGTATTGCTGCACACATCGTAATTATTGCACGAGGTGCAATCAGATTAGAATGAAATGATTGTGATTTGTGAAATTAACATGTCTGCCTTCAATAATGCTAGAGAATCTCTCGCTGTCGCTGTCACTATTCCAGATAATGCAACCTTTGGAAAGGTTGCTATAATCAACTGTAAACACACTACATGGATCAATAGGTTGAAAAAAATGTACTCCATTCGGGGTGTCATCCCGAAAAAGGGAAGTACAATTGGAATACATAATAACAAAGAATAGAGCAATGTTTATTAGATTTATCGAATGACTTCATACGAATAAATTTAAAATTACGGGGTACATACATTAGGCAACCAAGTAACAAATTAATTTTAATATATCATTAAAAGCCGTTACTACACAGTTTACAAAGGCATTCACAAATTTTTAAGTAAAATATGTTATGAAGTGTTATTAAAACATTAGGCGATATTTGGAGATGGAACGCAATGTTATATGACAAATTAAAATATATATTATAAATGTATAAGTTTGAACATGGATTATATAGCCTACTCACTTACTGACTGAACTATTCTCACTTAATGATGTAGTTTCATTTCTCTTTTGGCATATCATATTAAATATCAGTATTTATGAGTCATGCGTACACATAGGTTACATCATATTATGTACACAGTCACCTACCACAGTACAATGAGGCTCACTGCTTAGCGGCTAATATTGCAGTCAATGTGCATTATTGCTACCCATATTGTGTAACTATTGACATTCAAATGTGCCTTTAACCACTGTTACGATGTAATATACTGAACCACGTGATTTTTTCATGATTTTGCTTATATCTTTGTAAAGAATGCAATAAAGTCTTCATACAACGATTTTTTATATATGATTAATTCTTTGTACAATTTTGTGTTTTTCAATCTGAATGATTTACGTTTTCTCTATTACTAAATGTTTTATAGTTTTTTCAAACTGGAAAATTATAATACGAGTAATATATTATTTAGGGAGGGTGTTTTTAGAGAATAATATATTTCTCTACGACACGCATGCTTTCCATTAAGTGATAACAACATTACTTATTTTGAATGATTTCACAACGCCAATTATTTTAATTGAGCTATTACAAAATTTAATAATTATTAGACGATCAACTTGTAAATAAAAAATATTTATATGATTATATGTTTATGATTTTTATATTGAAAACTTGGGAACTTGATAGGTCCTCTTATCGTGTTTAGAAAGTGTCATGTAAGTGTAATACCTTTTTTGCTGTATAAAAAACCATATAGACTATTATTTTAAATAAGCTAAATTACTTTGTCCATATTAAATTATTTTTGATATTAATCGAAAAATTATAAATATTTTTCTGAGTCTAATATCATCAGATCAATGTTCATTACTAGTCATTGTACACCTGCTTTCGTGTTGAGTTATTACTTTAGTTATTACAAGTTAAATAGATTTAGATTTAAAAGTAAGATTATACGTATCTCTCATGACGTCATCTCTGCCAACCCGATGACGGTGCAGTGACAAACAAGTTACTCGAATACTAAATACGTGTTTAGTTTAAACACAAATATTTCTATTAGCAAGGGGGCATACATTTTGAACGGGCCTGCGGTTGAATATACAGTGGTTAAAACGTTTCAATATCTGGAAATGGGTCACTTATAAAAACTTTGCCTCAAAGTGCATATTAACAATGGGAATAAGATTTAATTTCTATTCTAGACAGTTAAATGAAAGGTTTAATTCAGAATTGCTAAATGGGCGTTTAAGCTCATGTCAGAGTAGAACATACTTTGTTATTTATTTATTTACATACGGTATACACCATTTCACATTTGTTATAGGTATTGAGAAAATACAAGAGGCTTGATATAAACAACTCACATAAATAGTTTACATGCATACATGCTAAAGCAAACAGAAGCAAAAAAATAAGCAAAACATGTGCCAAATAACATCAACATCGTGAATAAAAAGAAAAATTACAACAGCAATATAGTTCATAAACAAGTGCAACATGAAGGTGGAACCGTAAAAAAGACTTAATTAAAGTACCGGTAGCGTATAAAATATAGAGTTACTTATATACTACTGAGACATACATATGCATATGAACAAATACAATACGAAAGAAAAAAATAAAGATTAGCGTAGCCTATGTTCATTGATATATATAAAAAAAAATCACAAGAAACCATTAATGAGTGTATTAATAATCACAACAGAATAAGTCTATCTAGAATTGTACGAATTTGATTTTTTCTAACTACCCAAGCGTCTCGTACAATAGGTTGAAACAAAATTAGGGCAGAAGAGCCAAGCCAAGCTTAGAATTGTCGAGGCAAGATCGATGAACGGGTCACCTAGTCTATAGTGAAGCTAAATTCCTGGCGAGCTCTTTTTCTACAGTGTAAGATGCTTCCTTACTTGTGTTCTAGATTTTCTACACGTGTCCTGTACAATAGTTTGAAACAAAATTAGGGCAGAAGTGCCAAGCCAAGCTTAGAATTGTCGAGGCAAGATCGATGAACAGGTCACCTAGTCTATAGTGAAGCTACCTTCCTGGCGAGCTCTTATTCTACAGTGTAAGATGCTTCCTTACTTGTGTTCTAGATTCTCTACACGTGTCCCGTACAATAGGTTGAAACAAAATTAGGGCAGAAGTGCCAAGCCAAGCTTAGAATTGTCGAGGCAAGATCGATGAACAGGTCACCTAGTCTATAGTGAAGCTACCTTCCTGGCGAGCTCTTATTCTACAGTGTAAGATGCTTCCTTACTTGTGTTCTAGATTCTTCACATGATTTCTTACAATCGAACACTAAGGGCAATGATGATCTACATTGTTTTACACACTTATTTTTAAAACGCCTAATAATGATTCCATGAGTTAATAAGCAATAAAAACTGTTAAATGTATACACTGCTAAAATAAATACTCTAGTTCTGCACATTAATTATACTTTGAACTTCAAATACATTACTCATCACTGACTATAAACATTAATATAATATAAATTGGTAATAAATGTCTACCAAAATGCATTTTCGTAAGAAAAGTATTTTAGAATAAAAATTGAAAAGTCGAATGAAATCAAACTTTCATTGTTTTAAGCCACCCTTCTCAAATATTATGGAAAGTATAGTTTATCAACAGATTACTAGTTTTCTTCTTAACATGCTGTTTATGAAGAAATACATATTAAGACCAATGAATTTTGACCATTGGCTCTCGTTGATTATGAAATTGTATAAGACTCATAACAATAAATTATTAAATGTGTATTACATTTATAAATATTGATTCTATATATTATACAAGGTAGAGGTACGCCAAACACGCGTCGCGTAACAGACTTCGCTAAGGAATGAAAAACTTAAAGTTTATTTCTCAATGTCAAATGTTAAAATGTCATTTCATTGCACTCAGCTTTTTTGCAAATTTATTTATTAGGGTTTTTGCCCTAATAAATAAATGGTTACACATAAAACCAACATAACAATTTTCGCTAAAGCTCAGCAAAATACCATAGAGTGACGTCTCAAAATGAACATTGAAATGATACATACATAATAAGTACACTCACTAAGATTATCATGGATTTAGTATTTGTCCACCCTTTTCTAAAATAGTTCAAGTGTTAATACAACTGCTGGAGCTATTCTTTCAAATAACATAAAATGTTGTGCTTCATTGGTTCTGATTACAACTGTTTTATACACCAACGTCAGGGTCCCAAAACAATGATATTAAAATCCGATTATTGTAAAATGGATCTGGAGATTGGAATATCTTCCAGCGATCACTTCAGGAGTGTCAATTACACCATTTAAAAATATATACGTATGAGGTACTTGTACTAATATGAAATCACGTGCAAAGCTGTGGGTAACTGTTAATATGCATTTATAACGTTTCCCACTGTAAAATATTGATAATAACCCAATTTAAAAATACGTAGTCCAGTTTTTTGAATATTCAAAGGAAATCCAAATGGGAAGGTGGATCGTGAGCTTTGGCACCTCTTGGAAAGCTTCACCGTTCGTGTTGGTACTTACGGTGGGGAAAACGGTTTTTTGCATTTGTCCATTGACGCAACTATTTCAAGCACTCAATAATTCCTCACGGAAAGCCTTTTTTCAAATTTTCATGTCTTAAAGGGAATTGAACATGAAATTAAAAAATAACTGCTTTCAGAATAAGGTAATATTGAGAGTTTCGAAAATCTGTATTATTGAAAAACTCTGATAAGAGGATGTTGTGATGGGTGTGTCTAAACTCGATATACGAGTGGAAGCCATACAAAAACGGGCCAACACTGCACTGCCCCTATCTCTACTACTGCCCTATACCTACCAAACGTGTTATCGGAATTCCTTCCAGCTGGATTATATTGGACAACTACTTTAGTTAAAGCCTAATTCTGATCGTTTAAGTTTCCAACTATCAATGTAACGTGTAGTGACTGAACTACTGAAGATGATCAAACTCTGGGATTTGGTAGAAATGTTTTCTTTATGCGTCATGTATTTTTCTAAACAGATGTTGAATATCTACACACATCCATGGTAAAAGTCGATCGTGTACAAAATTTAAATGTAACAGAAATATTATTTTAGTGCTTTTCATACCCAAATTCACACGCACACTTATCATGATTTATGGCTGTTTTTAAATCTACAGATATGCATGTATGTATGATTTCAACTAACCCACCATCATTAACAGTTCTTAACAATTTAGACGTTTTATAAGAAAATGAAAAGATGAAGTTCATGTTTGATACCAAATAATACAGAGGTAATGTAGCCCTGGTCCTAATGCAGTTTTCTAAGCGATCGATTTATCCTATGTACGAGTATTTAAAAATCATATGGACGTTGCAGCAGGCAGTTTCTTTCCCATAGAAAGTTTTGTAACTGTTCAAAATTGAAATTAAATTCTCTAGAATAATTATTTATTTAAGGAAGAAAGGAAGAACAAAATTAAGTCCATAGTTTCAAGGCCAAAAACAAGTTTGAAAATTGTATCAACAAATGAATTATGATTGAAATTAGCATGCAAGTTTTATGCCATTATGTTAAATAGTTACTGAACACCTTCGGAGCCTAGACGATGGCGTTTCATGATCGCAGCGGTTTTAACAGGAAACGTAATTCAACATATTCGATATAACCTTTAGAATCAGTGAGTGGAGCCAAAGTCCTATAAAATAATTTCGTTTACCAAATACAATGGCTGTATTAAAACTCCATTTATTTTTGCAAACAATGGTATGCATGTAGACAATGAAGCCCCGGCGTAGACAAATTTTCAGGTAAGAAAAATGCTTTGCAAGTTTTGCAAATACTTGGATTAAAATTAAAATTACCTTGAATATTTTAGGAAGAAATGTTAACTATTAGGGCTTTATGAGGAGTAGAGCGGCAAAGAATTGCACAGTAAGAATAGTTATAAATAACTGTTGTGAAAAACACATAGATGCAACAAAGTATTTAATTAAACTGGCATTTGAATGCAAAAAAGTGCAAACAAGGAGTATTATTGTTTGTCTTTAAATTGAAAAGAATTACATCCTCTGAACGTTATAATTATTATCACAGCTGGAATTTATTTCTCACGAATATTTGCATTTAAAAAAGGTTAGCTGACCCTTCCTACGGAACAAATGTTAGGCAGACTAGTTATTGAGTGCGTATGATATCTAGCATGTTATTATAGTAGCCAAGGAATGCAGCATCCAAGAAGCCTAATAGTTTAATACATTCAGTTGGCTCAAGGGTTTATGAGTTTGGAAAGTCCCAAAGTTCATGAATTACAAGAGGCTGATAAGTAGCATGAGAAAGAACCTCATAGAGGGTGGAAGTTTCCATGGGCAAGGATTTCTCAAAGGGCAGAAAATCCATTAAGTTGGGAATTCATAGAGGCCGTGGGCTTCCAGAGATTGGCAGCTCCCAATCTCCATCATACGCTGAAAGTTAGGGGCAGGAAAGTATACGGACAAAGAACCTTTATATAGTGAAAATTCCAAAACTCCAGAAGCTTCCACAGGCTGAGAGTTTGTAGAAGTAAAGGGCTCTCATGAGCCAGGAGATGTAGGGCGAAGGTTCTTAGAGTTCTGCTGGAATTATATAGAAGTGTTAATTGACAGTTTTCCAAAAAACACAAATAAGCAACTAGTAGAAATCATGATCCATGTGCCAAAATGATCCAGTGTTCAAAAGACAAAATTTTACATAGGCAAAGGCAGGGAGCTCCCAAAGACAAGAAATGCTTAGAAGGAAAATTTCCTAGAGTCTGAGATTTTCTCAGTGCTTGATAATTCCCACAGGCCAGGATTTGTAATATGTATGGAACTCTTGGAGTTGACATATGCCCTCTACCATGCCCTATTAATTTAACAGGCTCAGAGTCTTGTGAGTTCATACAAGGATATTACCACGATGCTAAAAAGCGACATATTCTGTCATACATGTGATACGTTATGCCACAGTAGGCTTCTGAACATCATCTCTTCAAATTGCACAAGTTCATTAAATTAAACCTCCGACAGTACCGTCATTGGATAATTCATATCTTTGTAAAAACTCTCTAAGGTTTGTCTTATATTACTAGAAAAAAGTCTCCAGTACTTCTACCCATTCTCCTACGTTACATTATACTTAAAGTTCGTGGATTCAGACAGGGCTGCAAGCGCAGCCATTTACTTAGTAAGAGATATGTTTCTAGGCGTACTTAAACTTAGCGATAATTATTGAGACTTCTTCAAACCCTCAACCCATCTCGTCACACTAGGCCCAGGGACTCGAGACCATCAACAGGGCAGAGACTCTCGGTGAAAAGATGTGTTCAAGCTTTTCCTGTGTCAGCAAAGACTATTAGAAGGAATCCCTATCTCTGCAACCTAGTCTGATACCTACCAGATTCGGAAGCGTCAAACCTCCAACAAATGCATCACCAAAATCCCTTACATCGTTCTAATTCTTAGTAATAAGTGCAGTTAGGGCGTGATTATTGTTTTTGGTAATTTACAGACCAAATGTAATTGGTTAATTTAGTGTTATAATTTAAGCGTTGGTATTATACAGACTAGTACATAAAAACAACGAACTGGGACTAGAGGCGAGGGAACCTTTTAATGCTCTGCAATGTGGTTTGTGTGGTTAGTAAACATACCGGTAAAGTTCAAATGTTGTTATAAGAACCAGGCGTACACTCATATTATACACTGCGTTCCGAGATTTGCAATATGATCTCTTCTTCAGGTAAATAACTAACTTAATACATAATTACAAACTAGGTTAAAATAAACAAATCATACCAAAGCGTTGTGACAGGAATCACAACCACTATGTTGTGTGTCATCTTCACTAACTCTAAAACATGCACTTAATAAAGAACTGTACACAACTCTAATAATTAAAACTGAACTAAAGACTACATGTCACAATATGTCTGCATTCGTCTACCAACCACCTACAACTGACAGTCGCGTGTACTTAGGCGTGTCATAACGCTTTGGTATGATTAGTTTATTTTAACTTAGTTTGTAATTATGTATTAGGTTAGTTTTTTAATCGAAGAAGAGATCAGATTGCAGATCTCGAAACGTAGTGTTACTTATTTTTTGTTTCACTGAACGATACCAAATATATGTGACTTATTCTTTGATATTTAAACAAATCAAGATTCTTGAAGTGTGTAAATTTTTAAATTTTAAATTCTTATAAAACATTTTATGAAAAATATTATATAAATATAGTACATATATGGCGTATTTTTTACCCATTTTGTTTATTATTTTCTTATTTCTTTATTTTGTAATCGATTAACAATTTTTACACCTGATGAAAAGGATAGATTTCAACCCTCGAAACATTGTGTAATACATTTTGTAACAAACAACGCGGGCAAAGTATGAAATCCTATCATGCTTTCAAACCTTCCACTGTAAATAACAAACTTTAAGCAAAGTATATAAATATGATTGTAAAAGTGAAAGAAAATAAACACTACAAAAACATTAAAAGCCATGACACAAACAACGAGTAAAACTGTGTCACAGTAAACTAAATGAAGCGAGATGCGATGACGTACGTGGACCAGTAGCCGACCAGCTAGGATATCCACTTTAACTGTATAAAGTGGGCGGAACACAAAGCACCTGTTTGATGCGAACCAATGAGAGGGAACGCTAACTCCAGAGCGTGGTTTGAACGTGAGCGGGTTTTGATCATACTCAATGCTTATGCTATGTCAATAGCATTTTTCGAGAATTTGATTTTGATTGTTACCTAAATGGAGAGTAGTTTGTATGTTAATTAAAATTACTTGGATTTTACGATGGATAGTGATAATCTAGAGTTATTAATTGTAATTGCTTCAAACTAGCATTAATTTCAGTGATACTCAAAAATAAATTGAGTTGAAAATAAACCATAGGCTAGGCTTGTTCCACAGTGACATTCATGAACCTAGTGTTACAGTTATGGATTCCAATGTCTAATATTTAACAAATAAAAGGGACCAGGTAAAAAGGTAGTGTATTTCGTTTACGGTTATCAACATAAGAAGATGTCTAACAATGAGGTCAATAAACATAATATAGCTATTGTTACAATATTGCATCCAAATGTTTACCTACTGTTATAAAAATTTAAACAGTTAGAGGAGACAAGATTAAAACTAGTAAACAAGAAAATGAATATTGTCGATTACCAATAAAGTGGAAAACACTACCAGTTAGTGTACCAGTATTTAATCTAAATGTTTACTAGTTAACAATTAGAGGCAACAAGATTAAAATTAACACACAAGAGAATATTCATTGTAGTTACCAACTAAAACAAACGTCTTACAGAGACGATAAATAAACAATATACAGTTAGTGATAGAGTGTTGAATAAAAATGTTTACTGGTTTATAGGAAGAGGAAAAAGATGAAAATAATTCATGAGAAAATATTCATTGTAGTTACTAACTAAAACAAACGTCTTACAGAGACGATAAATAAACAATATACAGTTAGTGATAGAGTGTTGAATCCAAATGTTTACTGGTTTATAGGAAGAGGAAAAAGATGAAAATAATTCATGAGAAAATATTCATTGTAGTTACCAACTAAAACAAACGTCTTACAGAGACGATAAATAAACAATATACAGTTAGTGATAGAGTGTTGAATCCAAATGTTTACTGGTTTATAGGAAGAGGAAAAAGATGAAAATAATTCATGAGAAAATATTCATTGTAGTTACCAACTAAAACAAACGTCTTACAGAGACGATAAATAAACAATATACAGTTATTGATAGAGTGTTGAATCCAAATGTTTACTGGTTTATAGGAAGAGGAAAAAGATGAAAATAATTCATGAGAAAATATTCATTGTAGTTACCAACTAAAACAAACGTCTTACAGAGACGATAAATAAACAATATACAGTTAGTGATAGAGTATTGAATCCAAATGTTTACTGGTTTAGAGGAAGAGGAAAAAGATGAAAATAATTCATGAGAAAATATTCATTGTAGTTACCAACTAAAACAATCGTCTCACAGAGACGATAAAAATACTATACAATGAGTTTTGGATTATTAAATTCAAATGCTTACTAGTTCACAGGTTAGAGGAAGAAGATTTAAATTAATACACAACAGAATAGTCATTTTAGTTTACGGAATTAAAGGGACGTCTTTCAGGACGATCAATAAACTCTATACAGTTAGTGTTGGCGTATTAAATCCAAATGTTTACTAGTTAACAATTAGAGAAAACAAGATTTAAATTATCACAGAAGAGAATAGATTTTATATTTTACCAACAAATAGGAACGGCCAGAACCGATCAATTAACACTATAAAGTTAGTGTTAGTGAATCCAAATTTTTACTGGTTTACAGGAAGAGGGAACAAGATTTAAATTAGTACATGAGGAAATATTAGTTTTGGTTTCCCCCAGTTCAAAGGGACGTCTTACAGACATGATCAATAAACACTGTACAGTTAGTGTTAGAGGATTGAATCCAAATGTTTACTGGTTAATAGTTAGAGTTAATAAGATTTAAAACAATACCCAAGAGAATAGTCATTGTAGTTTACCAATAAAAAGCGTTGTTTTACTTTAACAAGAAACATCTCTATACAGTTTGTGTTCCAAAATATCTATGTCAAATATTGGAAAGGAATAAGAGATTTGTTATGGTAATATTGTCGGTCCTTAATACAAATATATTCTGACAGTATTAAAAAGAACTAGTTATGTCACTTGAGTTAGATACCTTTAGCATAATCTTTGCTAGTTTGAAGGATGCAGATGTAAGTTATCGCGATAGGAAATAGACAGTGTCGTATCTCAATACAAAGGGAAGCCGCACAGAGGAAATCAATGAGTACTATCCCGTTAGTGTCAGAAAACTAAGTTACAATATTTAACCACCTTGACACCTTGAAATTTAATATCGTATATAGACACGCACACTCATATACTTTAATTGATAAAACTTATAAATTGAAAAACGACAACTTATAACGACTAATCACATGTCATTATTGATATTACTACTTAAAAATATTGAAACATTTGTTTATAGTTTCATTAATTGAATGGAAATAAATTAAATTAATCTTAATAGTCGATTTTAAATTTTTTAAAGTTTAATGACTCTCCTAATTAGTACTTAGCTGTGGAGTCCTAAATATAGTCACCCTAGTTCCTCAAAATAAAATTCATAGTTTGAAGAAGTTTGGGAACATTCTGTTCTACAAACACGCACACCATCATAACAATAAAATTGATTTATACCTAGTATTTGAACAGTATGAGCAAATATTTTGGGGTGTGGTTCAATAGATGAAAATAAACTGAAACAATTAATCTAACACTATGGTCTATTTAGTTACATTTAGTATTTGTTTGTCTGTGTTTGTAATTATAAAATCACAATTCAATGCTTAAATGCTTAAATTACCGGTTGAGCTTTGAATGTTTGCATATCCCATTAGGATGTTACATTCTTCTGAAAGACAAAAATATATCATTAGGCTATTAGTTTCGAAATGGTGGTAGTTTACAAATTTTGCAGCGACTGGAAACTGACAAGAAAAGAATTACTGTCAAACACACAAAAATAAATTTTAAAAGTCAACAACTTTGATATCTCTTTCGCTATAAACTGACGATTCATAACGGAATATATGCGCGATTAATTATTGTGAAATCCTAAAATATATTTCTAAATGTTTTGAATACTCCGTATAAATTTAAAAGGTAAGATGGAAATTAAATACCTGAACAGTAACTACTTTATGAAATCACATTAAGTTTATCTGAGTAAATACTAAGAAACTCTATCCGTACAGCGATATTCGATAGCACACTTTAGTTCACAATCAGTTGGAGAATTTATCAGGTCACTGAGCCTGATTATAGATTCAAGCTGTTCGCTGTACAGTCGGTTGCCTTTGTTGGATGGAGGTGCACGCGTAATTCAATCACGCAAAACCTCTCCAGGGTTTTATTGAACCTTATAACTCTCGGTAAAAGTTAAATTATTAAATAAACCACCAGTTTATTTTCAGGTAAGTCTACATTATTTTTTAAAACCCCTTCAATATGCTATTTTTGTTTATTTGAAGGTGAATATTTCCTATGTACATTCAGTATTTCAGCGTCACTTAGGGCTGAAGACAGAGCGCTTGGTTGATCTGGAATTCCCTTTAAAATTAACTTTATATGCTGATAAGAGTATCCAATATACTATAAATTAAAACTTTCACGCGGAATTTACACGTATGATTGCTAGGTAGGACACACATTTATTCAGAAAATGGATAGCACCAAGGATCTATTTTAGGTCCTTTATTATTTATCTGTTACATAAAGCATAAGCCACAATACCCTAGTGAACTTGAAAATAACAAAAACCAAGCTTGACTACTGGCAGATAACTCCAAACTAATCATATCTGCTCAAACAGAAACTGACTAGAAATAACTGCATAGTTAAATTGTACTAATTAGACACTTATTTTTTTCAAGGAACTTACTGTTGATAACTTTAAAATAGAAGGATTTAACATTATTTTTAAATAAGATTTGAACTTCTTTATGGTTTTGTATATATTTCATTTTTGATTTTTGGTACGTTCATTAGAGACACACACACACACACACACACACACACACACACACACACACACACACACACACACACACACACACACACACACACACACACACACAAAACACATAAAATGTTCTAATCACTGATTAGGTGTTGTTACTATTATCAAATTAAAACTTAGTATTTTCTGTCTTACGAAGGTGTCGATGTTTTTGAACAGCTACTACTTGAGTATACATAAGCTAACAATTATAAATGTATGCATACATGCTGGGTACATATTTAAAAATATAAGTTAACATTTTGACGTTAGTATCTGCATTAGAAACAAAATGCCGTCTACCTACAGCAAGTCATAGTTTAAATTACGGCTCCACGCCGATTACTGCACTAAAAGGTCAATATATTAGTATAAGAATGTACATGTTAAAATAGCTGGTTATTTCAAGCAAGCATCTATTTTATTTCAAATCAATTTGTTGTTGAATTATCAACTGCTATTTGAGGATGTTCTAGTTCTATGCTATGGCGTTTACCATAGAAAAGAGGGTTTTGTGCTGTGTTTCCTTGTTACTGCGTTTAATAATGATAGAGACGTACATAGAAATTTCTAGCTGCACATCCAATGATTGAATCTCCTTTGAAAATACTATAACTACAAATGCTATAAACTTGATGCTAAAGTAAAGAAACTTGTCAAAAGATGTCAAATACATATATTTTTTCATTAGTAGTGTAATAAGTCAGAAATGGTTAGAAAACTAGAAAATAGTTAGAAATAGAAGTTTGAGCCCAACGGTTCGGTAAGACTCAAACTTTGCCCACGCGAAGATATACAAACAAAGAAACCACTCAATCAGTCGTATACAATTTCTCGTTTCGTTCAATTCATATTTCGATTCTGCAGTTGGACATTAGAGAATATAAAAAGCAACATTAAAAAGTCTTTATAAAATACTTTTGTTATTGTAAAATAAGTTTCTTACCTTAATTTGAATTGTATTGTTTTTTAAATTCGAAATTAGAATATTTTGAAGAGTTTGTAAAGAGTTTTGAACTTAATAATAAATATTTGTGTCAATTTGTTGTTATTGGTGCCATACACAGGAAAAGTTACACAGATAATAATATAATCATAGTAAAAACAAAATGGCAATATTTAATACTATCTTGGTAATAAGTCTCATAGGTCTCATTTTAAAGCTCTGTTATTAGAGACGAACAGTCAGTGTTTACGTTAGGAAACCTAAGAATGGCCATCAATAGTCAATGTCTTGCCAACGAGTACCATGGCAATATTTACTGATATCTTGGTAGTAAATCTTATATTGAGCTCTATTACTAAAGAGGAAACCGTCAGTGTGGTGTACGTTACGTGAGGAAACCTCACAGTTGCGATCAATAATCATTATCTTGGCAATGAGCATAATGACAATGTTTTGTGCTAACTTGGTATTACATTGTATGTTAAGCTATTACATTGTAAAGTGGCAGTGCCGTCTGTATTAATTGTGGAATCCTCACATTTATGATTAATATAATCTTTGTATTACCAACGAACATATGTTTTTTATTTACAATAAATTTAGTAGTAATCGTTAGTTTAATACTAACACTATATAGATGCAGCAGCCAGGGTGGTCTACATTACTCGAGGAAACCTTACATCTGCGATCAATAAACATTGCACTACCTCTGAACATATGTTTATTTACTAACTTGTTAGTGTGCCCCAGATTAAAGCTACACCCACCGCTGCATGAAACGGTTTGTGTCGTGTTCCTTAAACGTGAAAGTCTCGAATTGGAAAGATTGAAGTGTAAAATTGAATTACTAATGAATAAGCACTGTTTAAAGGTAACTTAGTAGTATAAATAGTAAGAAATAGAGTGATCCAGAGATAGGTGTATTATAGGTCCTTTATTATTTATCTGTTGCATATTTAAAGATACGCCAAAGTGACTTAGTAAACTTAAAATAACAAATCAGCTTTGCATAATTGCGAATAGTTAAATTTCCGCTAAGACAGAAACTGAACTAGGAATAACTGCATATTTTGAGCTTACAAAATTGTAAACTTTTTTTATAGCTTGTGAATTGGTTCTATATATAGAAAACACTAACTTTATTTCTTTTAATACCAAAATAGAGAACATATTCAAATATCTTAATAAGTTCTTGGACAAAGTTATATAACAAAATTTCTGTCTAATAATACAATATACCCATAGCTGGAATTTGGATACTGTAAAGAAATAATCGTATAAATTATGGAATTTGTGCTATTAAAAGGCTGTCATATTTATGCAGTTTATTCGTTCTAAAGATAGTTTACTATGCTTTTGTTTAATCCCGTATGAAATATATACGAAATATGTGTGTATAGACAAAAATTGAAATAAAATTATTATATTGCAAAAAAACTGCGAATAATATTAATAATTAAAAAGGAAAATTCAGCTAAAACTCACTTCGTCTGAACTAAATATTTTAATAGTGCATCGGCTTTACATTTTAGAATATCATGAGTCATAAATATCGTTTTAAAATTAATTGTGAAAACCATTCTTTTAAAAATAGGAACAAGAAGGAATGGATAATATGTATTTAACAAAACAATTTATAATGCAGGAATAACATTTCTAAAACCAGTTCCAAAAATAATAACAAGCGTTAAAGACACTAAGAAGATTTATAGAGGCGTAATATTATGACACGTACATTCTTTAATTATTAAAGTGGTTTAATTGTAAATGGCACTATTAATTTTACTCAAATGCGTCAGTTTTTGCTCTGACTTTAGTAAGCCTTGGATTAAAGCTTTCACTAAGGAAAACGGAAAATGTTGTCTACATTTCACGGGGAAACCTTGCAGTGGCGATCGATAAGCAATGGATTGCCAATGAACGTTTTTATGTAATGCAAATTTACTAGTAGGTAGGCATTGATTTAATACCTAAAATATATATTATAGTGGATATTTCTTATATTTTATATATTTTAATATTTTAGGTTAATATTATTTTATAAATTTTTATTCATCTATTTAAAACAGTTTTTGATGTTAGGTCAATATTTTAGTAATTTTTTTCTATATGCATTTTACTTCATGAAAATGAATCCCAACATGGAATGGCTACGACATTCCTCACTTATATTAGACATTAAGGAGTCAACGATCAACTCGACTTTGTAATATAAGTTACTTAGAATTTTTAATAAACGATTATAATATATAAATTATAAAATAACAATGTATTATTATTTTCATTAAGGTAATATCGTTATTGTTTTGTAATATTTTAATATATATTACTACATTTCATAAAAAAATGCTAATATAAAAATTACTAAAATATTAACCTAAAATTAAAATTTAAAAAAATAGCAGATTTGCAGACTAAGGCCTGCTAAGTGTCGGCACAGTGATGACAGGTGTGGCCGGGCTGCGCGCGTGACGGTGTGTACGCGTTGGGATGTAAGGCTCACCTTATAATCCTCCAGGGCGCTTGTGGTGGCTCGGCGGACAAGCTGTAAAGGAAACAGCGTCATCTACATTACACGAAGAAGCCTTAAAGTTGCGATCGACGAACATTGATCTTCCCATAAACATAGTATCACCTTTTAGTACTAATTTAGTAGTATGGTATGGAATTCTCGTAGTAACGATGTACTCGTATAAGGACCATTATTAACACAAACTAATTAAATTATATTGTTTAGTTTCAACTACGTAAAACAAATATGTTAGACTTACCGGAGGATATTCGTATTGGATACAAGGTATAGGTACGCCACACCACGTGTCGTAGTAGGTTCGCTGACGTTGCTGCAAAGTTTAAAAAAACATAACAATCTATAGTCGCATTCTTGAGATACTTGCGGACAGATATACAGAAAAGCATCATACAAAAATGAAGTTGACACGATAAATGTGTATAATAGAACTCATTCTTGTATAAATGAAGTTTCATCAAAAATTTAAAGTCTACATATGAATGATTTCTCGACATATCTTCTGAATGATCCATTCAGGTTCAATACACTGGGCTTCATATTAGTGTTTAAATAATGAAAGTCTTCACATAAATTTGTGTGTGTTGGGATATGTCACATGTTTGAATCTCTTATAGATGCATTGAGTTTGTTTAGAAATTTACTTATTCAGATATTTTTTGTTGCTATAATGGTTACACATAAGACCAGTGAAAAAAGTCCGTTAATGCTCAGCGAATCCCATGAAGTGACTTGCTCTATCATCGAACTCAATATTCCTCATATAGTAATGAAGCTTCATGCACAATATAAAGTCTATAGGTTTGTTCGTTTTCGATATCTCATGTGGACAGATAGAGAGACAGACAGAAATGAAAATTGTCCAGCTCCACGGATGATAGGGTTCGCTGCAGCTCTACTAATGATAATGTAGTAGACTATCCCAAATGTAGTGTACTTACAGCCAACTTTGATGTGGGTGGTTCTGTCTTCCCAGTGAGCTTGTGTTTGTTATTATACATTCGGACTCGTACTAAATTAAAACACCTTTAAGTCCTATGTATTGCGAAATACTCTAGTTTTCACTTACTACTACGACTACCTTTTACAAATTTCTAAATAATCTTTGCGCACCTTCGTCAGTAAAGGCAGGTCGATTCAGAGCCCTAGCAGAACGAACCGCAAGATAAAAAGGGTCCATTATTGCGTGCGGTAGTTTCAATAACCCTACTGGACAACCGCTCGTTATCTAAGGCTATTTAGGGAGCCAAGCACAAATGATCTGACATGGTAATTATTCTAAACTACTTTACCAAGCACGATTCTGCAACAAGGAAGAACGAAGTTAAGGTTTCAAAATATCAAGCACCCAGGAGTTCTAAAGGAATTTTCATCTTTCGATAGAAATAAATACCGACTCCGTCGATTCCGAATGTATCTTAAAGTCAACATCAAGATAATATAATTCTGTAGAAGTAAAAGTTTTAAATTAGCGATACAGGATTGCCAGTGATGCCAGTACTTACCAATATTCCTAGGATGCTGACGAAACAGGGTAACCAAATTGGGTGCATTATTAAGTTTGTAATATAGAATTGCAATTGAAGCCAGTATTCAAAACACCACTAAGAAATTAGCTTGGGTTAATCCAAACATTTATAAAGTTAAATTTTTCAAACCAAGATTTCTTAACAAACTTGTATTTTTCCAAAAAAGCTTTGAATTAACAAATTACTAGATATCTACGATAAATTATATTTAGTTCTTTGTATTTGAAATGACTAACAAATGTCTTGGTCCTGATGTACATATCATAATTCCATTAAAAATTACAACCTCAATTAAGTATTCAATTTGTACAAATGTTTACAACAGTATCATTATTTTACTCGACACAGTAAAATGTTAAAACTTAGTAACCGGACTAGCGACCGGCCATGCTGGAATTTTATTAAATTAGTGATTTAAACTTGAATTAAAATCCATTGGAATCTTATCTCTTAAATTTGTATCAAAATAATTGAAAATTTAATTAACAAAAAAAAACTGAAGCAGTAATGAACAGAGTTGGTTCCATTATTATTCAAAGTGCTTCCATTTAATTAACAATTGTGGTGAAGTTTCCTTAGCAAGTTTCTTCGTTCTCAGTGTTTCCTTTATACACAAAGTTACGTGACTGGAATATTAGAACCCATACTAGTTTTGTGGTTTACTGTTTTTGGTAACGAGCCTGATCCATCAACCGTTATAAACTACATGATTTCTCTGCTTCCATTACAGGAAAAAAGGTTGGTATTCTACTTTCTCGCTTGTTTACTCAACCAAGCCTGAGGCAATAGACATTGCGTGCCCAACCTGGGTGTCCCAAACTTACATTCAACGCTGTCCGAATTATAATTTTTGTAAGATAAAGGTTATACCTTTTATCGAAAGTATAACAATCCTTATGTTACTTGATTAGTGGATCATTACTTTCTGTAGATTTTTAAATGGCTGGATTGATCTAATATTTTATATATTACCAGCAAAAAGAAGCGGAGGTGTAAAAGAATCAACTTAGAAGGCCGTATTGATAGAAAGGTCGCTGGTGCACAAAATAACTAGCAGTTCTATTTACTGCCTCGGAGAACTACATATAGTGATTCTCTGAAATAGTAGAGATGAAATTCCCAAAAGATATCATCAATTTTCCTTCTTATATGGTTAGATTATGAGCAAAGTGATTGTGAACGACCAAAAGAGAACGTTATTTCCTTCCATATTGTATTTCTGAGGAGGAAAAACTCTCAATAACTAGTTAAACTGATGCTTGGTCATTCTTATGTGTGTACCACCCAACACAGGAATTAAATTTACTACCTTTATTAATAACACACGAAAGTCAATTAGAGTACGTGAATGGCAGTTTCCGATGCTTCGCAACTGGTACAGCACTGGTTGCTTGAAATATTGTATCTCCCTCTTCTGGTTCCTTTCAGTTTTGAGAGACAGTTAATTTGAATGTGGACGAAATGAACAAACCCGGGCATCAGATTCCAATGGAAGTTTATCAAAGCGGTGCTGAAGTTTAATTCCCTGAAGTTCAAACCCATATGTAAACCTTTGAAGCTTGATCCACAATTTGTCCTCTTTGTCCTCTTGTCCACTTTGAAGTGATTTGGTACATAACGTCTTCATAAAATACTTAGTGGATCGGTGCCTCTTTAATTTGAATTTCCATAATTATATACATACGATAAAAGAGTGAAATTTAAACTTTCAATGCTGGGTATATTGCTAACTGTCGACTATCATGAATCACATGACCGTAATTGTTACAGAACTTGTGGTCTTGTAAATTGTCTTGACGCTCTATATGATATAAAGCTTGTGATTGTATCTGGTGATGGTTATACTAATATGTAGTATTAGTTTGTTATTAATGTGCGTCATTGGAGTGAAGAGTATAATTTAAGTCTTTTGATCACATTGACGATTACTAAATATTGAGATAATCTTTTCTTGAAACTCGTTCAGTTTAAAAAAATAAAATTTTGACATATCTAACAACATATTTTCTTGAAGTACACGATGGCTTTGCGGGAGTAAGGTAGTTTGGTGGGGGATAGTTAAGTTTAGCTCTTAGATTTTAGCTGATTAACGTAATAATGAGTTATCCAATGAGGTCATATCGATTATACTAGATGGAACAGAGTTAATGCCCATCACAGCTGTGACACATATACGAGTTTAGGAAGTTAGTTTCCCCTTATAAGCGGTGTTTTGTGTGTGTGTGTGTGTGTGTTAAGAGGTGGCTTAATAAGTGAGAATTGTTAATTCACCTGTAGGATGTATTAAGAGAGCTGATACTGTAAGATTCCAGCATCAAACCTTCTTTTTAATCCACTATCCCATCGTGTCCATTTATGTTTCTGACAATTTAATTAAACTAAAGCAAGGCTGGTAAACGTAGATTGCTGCATACTATTATCTAATAACACAGATAACTTTTATGATTTATAAATTATATGAACCATGTGTGGTGATATTCTATTTTTATTATTCTATGAATTAAAATGAAAGTGGTTTGATAAGTAAATGGCTATGGCTATCCAAAACCAGGATACGGTGTTTATATATATGCTACCATGTGCCAATTGTGACAAAGTGATCTCTTTTACCTTTCAGAAAAGGTTAGTTTGACGCAGAAAAGTAATCCAAAGTCGATACCTGAAAAGGGGATCTGTATGTAATGAACATTTGGGTACAAACTCTACCTTGATTCGTTTGCACGTGCACGTTTCATAGGAGGTGAAGAGTGAGACGATAAAGAAGGAAGGGTGTGGAGGAGAGTTGTGAGGGGATGGAGAGTGGGAAGGAAAAAAAGGGAGGAAAATTAAACAATTTATAGTGATTATATCCTCAAAAAAGATGATTTAACATACAAAGTAAAGCATTTCCAAACTCATTGCTTCTTTATATGGTACTAGCAGTTACCTGCAACTTTGCGCGTTGTTTCCTATAAAAACACAGAGAGTTCATGGGCATATTCCATTTAAATGGAATTATAAACACTCCTGAGTTTGGTGATAATTACTGAAAAATATTCCAAACTTCCGATCAATTTTCGATTTAAGTTTAAAGTACCTTGAAATAACTCGAATTTCTATCCAATATTACATAATAATCGATTTCAGTAAGAATTAAATTATTTCAGGCCAGCTTAAAGGAATCCTAGATTTGAAGTTCTTAGCTTTTCTGTTAACACTTTCCTGATGGCCATTGTAGTTTATTCCGGCCTGCGGTATATATGGTGCAATAATTGAAAAAAGGTATATTTTATTCAGAAAACAACTAAGATATGTTTTGTAAGTCTTTAAATGTGTAGAAAAAGTCAAATAGTAACTGTCTTTGATATATACATAACACCAATGATTAAGCACTGCATACGTGATATTTGCTAAAATGTTCAGTCAAAAGTCTATTTTGACTAATCTTCCTATTTTATTATTTGGATAACCTCTGTGCTCATCAGTGAAGGTTACAGGGAAGGTTAAAATAAGAATTGTCGTTACTATTAAGTTTATTTCATGCTTTTAATACCAAAACCCAAAGAAATTAAAAATGTTAAATTAATTGAACATATGATTGACATATGGCAATGTTTGCAAAATATAGTTGATTACAGAAATAAAGTTATTTTCTTCTGATTAAGCAAAACAGGGAGTTTTCAAGACCAGTGGAGCGTGGCCAGGAGGAATTATCGAAACAAGAATAGACCTACGTTAACCAGAGACCTTAGATATTTCCGGATAAAATTTAAATACAATCGTTCCAGCAGATTTTACGTGCGTAACACCCTTCATTATGAAACCCTCTCAGAAGGTTTCATAATCAAGTAAAACACACACACGAACACACAGACACACAAAGACACACACCTTGTAAAAATAATAACACCGTCTGTTCTAAAAGCACTTAGTTTATAGCTAAAGAATGATGTAATTTATTGTATCCTGTGAAGAACAGATTTTGTCTTGGATAAAAGACATGCATCTGTTCTCATTTAACCAACCTAGTATAAAAACTGTTCTTTACTAACTTTTGCTACAAAAATACTCTGTATAGTCGTAAATTATCACAAGTAACGGATACAAAATCAACATATTTCACCAATTTTATGCAATTATCAATAATATATTGATAGTTTAGACAGAAGGTATTGTAAAAGACATGAGTCGTGTATTTGGGCATTCAAGAAATAGAGTAGTTTATCAATGCTAATTTCAAGAATAATATTTTATTCCTTATTAGATTTTGAAAATAAAGACTAGTGTAATGTATTTAACTATAATTTTTTTGCCATTGAAGGAAATAGATTCTTGTTTGGTATTAAATTTGCATACTGCTGTACCATACAGAAATAATTTCCTGAGTGATTTACACTCAAATGATGCTAGGAATTTGTTTATTACCAGTCACCTGATAAAAATTAAATTAAATATCAGTTGCAGAGTATATATGGTCATTATTAAACCACAATTAATACAACAATTCCAACACAAAGGTTGTCCATTGTAAATTTTGTACTACAAAAGTCAACAATGAGACAATTTAATTACAAGTATTTAATATATAATTGGTATATGTAATGGTATATGGTATAAGTTTTTGTAATAACATTTACTATCGAAGGTAACGACGTTCAATAACTATAAAAATCCTTATAATATAGGTATTTAATAATATTTTTTCAGAAATTCATAAATATAACATAATGTATAAAATAAATAACTTTCATACACAATATTGATTTATTATATTTTCGCGAACTTAAAATAAATTTCAAAATTATATTTGCAGGCTTACAAAAAACGAACCGAATATAAAATTTCAAGTGTACAAAACAAGTGATTTAAATCACATGAAAAATATCTAAAAAATATGAACTTTGGAAAAACACTTAATATTGAGCAATAAACTGTAGTTCTGAACTCTACCTTATTTTGTTTATCAATTCAGGACAAACTTTGTATGAGTGTTCGCCATAAAAAATGCGTGACAGAAAGGTTTAATTCAATTTTAATTTTAAGATCTTGGGCGTTTGCATCTGTATGTTCACCGGATGTAAAAACATACATAATACGAGAGCAAAAAAGTTTATTGAAAATGTTAAGCAATTAAAAAAATTGCAAACCTGCATTAGCGTTGTAATACATTTTATTATAATTTCATTTGCAGCACATTTTTTTTATAAATAGTTTGCATTTTGTTACCTCCCTCTAAAACTGAAATATATCGTATGCTATTTTAATTATCGAAATGGAAAATCCAAATCAAGTCAAACACTCTTTATGATTTAAAGTACATCTAGTGTCCTAGCTGACAGAAATGCCCACGGCATCAGCGTGAAAGCGACGAACGAAAACATCACTGAGATAGTAGCTATCCCGTAACAAGTAAACACTCTAGACAGTCTGGTTAAAAATACACGTGAGAGCAACCATGTATTAAAAAATTACCTAAACTCATTTCCCAGTATTTGTTTTATGCCTTATAAGCAGATAACAGAATATTATAATCCAATCTTTCAATGTTTCGTATGTTTTTAATATATAGGCCATACAGAGTGTATAAAATATAGTAAACTGGCAGTAATGCGAAACAAATTCGCAAATAACATTTTTGTTATTCAAAGTAATTGTAAATCTATGACTATTGTATTAAAATCGTTCTCAACTTAAATTGTATTTGTAAACCATATCCATGCTGCGAATGTTGAGTTCAGCTCTACTTCACCTTCCGCTCATAGTTTGCAATAAATAAACCTTTCCCACCATAGCCACGTTATGTCTAGAAAACTAGCTTCCTCCACCATGATTTGGAATAATGTCTAAAACATCGAAATCCACTGAACTGAGACAATGGAACACGTCTTCATCTAGTTTACACTTGTTTTGTAGTCTAGATGTCTATGATTTCAATAAGATGCAAAGAGTTAATTTTTTTAGTTTTTTCACCGAATTGTTTTGTAGCTCTTCAGACGAACGTGGATTCCACTCCACATTTCAAGTCAAACACAAGTCAAATCTGGACAGTGTCCGATACCAGACGCTGCACTGAGCAGAAGGTGAAGTGAAGCTGAACTCAACATTCGCATTAGATAACCCTTAAGACAACATCTGCGTTGTATACATTCTATTAAACGTTTCAGTGTAAGATAGTCGTTTGTGTCAATTAATTAAAACAATACTACTAAAACCTTTTTACAATATATATGACTTTAATCATTTAAAATTGAGACCATTTATACTCATAAGACATGTTCATATATACATTATTATAATGTCATATATAATAAAATTTGTTTTCAAGAATCATAAAATTTTATAAATAATTTCTACGCTAAAATGTATTTATTTTAATCGTATCTTATTAAGTGTCAAGAAAGTGGACTTTAAAAAATAAATAAAGAGTCGTGTTAACTAAAGTTACTTTAAAAAAGAATAATGCAAGAACAAGAATAGCCTAGAGCAGTACATTTGAACTGTATATGTAAATGTTTTGTAGGTAGTTTAAATAAACAGAAAGCCAAAATTTTACAACTTGAAGGTTATCATAAAAAGTTTCACTCTGTCTATTTGTTAGCTTTTCCACAAAGAAATAGGTTCACCCAATTTTATAATGAACGTATTTTTCACAGAGTAAGCAAATTGCTATTACAAAAATTACTATCCAAAAGTGACCATCACGCTGGTTATACTATCCTATGTACCAAGTTTCACGTTTATAGGAACATTTTATCAAGAGTTGTCGCACATACGGGTAGTCGGACAAACAGGCAGACATACGGATTGCCCTTTAAGGTTAAGGTAACATTAAGATCCTAAACTATGTACTCTCTCTTAAACTTAATTGCGCCAATATCTAATCTTTATTGCCTGCAATTTTTTTCTAACTCTTTATTTATGAAGAACCTATTCAGTACATTAAGAGTATATTAAAATTAATAGTAAATTAATTGCCACGGTTGGGATAGTATACTCGTACTATTTAACGTCTATATCTAACTGTTAAATACATTAACGTTAAATAAATTGATCCTCTTAGACGTATATTGCCTGAATTCCTGCAAAATGTCCTTCTTTAGAAGACATATAATATGTTTCCAGCAAGAACTCTCATTTTGTTAATGAAATCCACAATTTTTAAGCATGGGATCAACTTGTTATAATGTATAGGCCTTTTTTGATCCTGTTGTGATGAAATAATAGTACCACATAAGTAGATAGGTTGACTGAGTGAGAATACAATGTACTGGAGATACAATTAATACTAAATACACTTATTTACTCAATAATAAACCAAAACTATCAAATAGGGCGCAAAAATAAATGTATTATCTCTATGCTACATTATTTAAGTTAGGTGAAGTTTTAATGAATATGACTCTTCTGAATAGAGACATTATTATACTTGAGTAATGTTTTTGTCCCAACATCTATGATATATTTTCCAAATATAATAAGATCGTTGTATAAAGTACATGGAACCTCAAAAATATGATTATGCATCTTTTGGGGTAATTGGTTCTACATTTTGGTAAATTTTGATAAACTTGAAAATCTTGGCCTCTATTTAAATACAGTGTACATAAGAATGCACTTCACATTAATGTATCGTTCTATAAAAACGCCAACATTTGCAATAAAGTTCAGTTTGTACTCTGAAAAACAGAAAATGTATTAGTATAAGAAAGGGATGAAAAGCTTGCTACGTAAGTGTCGTTTTAATGTAAATGTACGTTCGTAAAAAAATTACTTTCTTACTCTGCCACAAAAAATACAAGGTAATGTCACATGTGATATAGTTTAAAATAAACAAGTAGACAGACGAGTTCATTTTTTTTTACTTAAAGTAAATTTAAAATTACGGTAGTATTGCGAAAACTAATAATATATTTAAGAACCAAACATCTCCCATAAGCAGATCAGATTCTAAGTTAACATGTTTTATTTTAAATAAAATTTAAAAATACAATCATACAAATGATTAAATAAATTAGTTTCATGGCAATTTAATAAACATGAATTTAAATTGCTGCTCCATTTGAACCCACTGAACTAATGTGTGGAATCAGAACACAATAATAATTTCTTTTAGTATTTTTTTAAAGTACAATATACATTGTATTTTAATAACTTAATACAAATAAAACAAATCTTAGCTTATAAGTGAAGCTTAAAGAATATAACATTAGATTAAATAAAACAAGTTCAATAATAATATGTGAACATCCTTTAAATTTATAGGGAAAGATATCTTTAGATAAACTATATGATAAGTATAACAAGTAATAATATAAATTTTCTTTTAGAGAACATTCATTCCTGAGTAATAAATACGTTATCTAAACAAAATCAATATGAAGTGTTATGTCCGGTATAAATAGCGCCTCGTTGCAAGCCAATATTGCTTTGGAAGAGAGGCTGGGTGAGTGTTTACATTATACGTTATTACGTGAAGATATCGGGAAGGGGAGGGATACGAGAAAAGTGCTAACGCATTGCTGAACCTTAACTCTTTGTTGCTCTATTCTTTAAAACTAACTAAAACCACGGTACTAAATTTTTACCTGAAATCAACCATACACTATTGGTACTGTACCTGCAGTTGGCTAAATACAGTTTTATTACATAAAAAATGCTTTACAATTAAACTGGGCACTTGCCAAACATAGGGATCCAAATAAAAAGAATCGTAATAAAATATTAAAGAAATAACTTTTTCACTATACAACATGATATGGTTGTTCGTTTTCTCTTTCTAGTTATTGGAAAAATCAGGCATTGCCATTGATTTTGTAATATAATCCAAAATCGGAAAATATCCAATCCTAGGGCGAAGAACACATTAGATTGCTTTTTTTAAAGGATAGTTGTTAAAGGGTTTGCTTGAATTAAAAACTTGGCGAATAATAAAATCACAAAATATTTATTAACAATAACATATGAGCATTCTCCCACACTCTCGTAACACTATATATAAACACAGTTTATAAGTTCAAAATTAAATGAATTATATTAATATATATTATATTATATCTTTCTATTTATATATTTCTTGTGTGCATGGGTATGTCACTGAACTCCTTATAAACGGCTGGATAGGTTTAAATGAAATTTGTTGTGTGTCTTCAGGTGGATTTAATTACTTTTTCATTTATAAATTGTTGTCGATGTTGGAGTGTTTTACATTGGATCCGGCAGATTGCGTTAAGACAAGTATACAAATTGAACTGATACTTAACTGCTGTTAACACTTTTAGCTGAAGTTCATCAAAGTTCAAGTTCTTGCAAAGTCCAGTTGCAAGAAGCTCAGCACAGCACTGTATGTAATCCGCAGAATAAAAAATATTAGTGACACAGCAACAGCAAAGATAGCTTACTACGCCCTCTATGAATCTAACCTCCGGTACGGGATTGCGGCATGGGGGGGCACTACAACAAGCAACTTGCAGCGGCTCCTTGTCAACAAAAAAAAGAGCAATCAGGGTTCTAAAGGGTCTCCAGCCTAAAGAATCCTGTCGTCAAGCCTTTGCAGAGTTGAAAATACTCACTGCAGTGAATCTTTACATTCTGGAAGCAGTCTCTTTTCTCCACCTCAAGTCACCCGAAGCAGCAAGAACCGGTGCCCAAATTCACAGCTACAACACCAAACATGCCTCTAGCTACCAACTCCCTGTACACAGACTGACAGCCACAGAAAGGAAACCGACCTACGCTGGACCCAAGTTATGGAATGCCCTTCCAGAGGACCTGAAGAAGACCAGCAGGCTGCAGTTTGGACAACTCCTGAAGTGCTGGCTACAAGAACATCCTTTCTACCAACTTGATGGATTTTATCCAAGGACTGACATTGCCGAACCATTGAATTTTCAATGACTCTTGTTCTTAGCTCTATGATAATGTACAAATGAATGTCAATAAACAATAAACAAAGAGGTAGAAACATTTGTTTACATTTAAAATATTGTAAATATTAAATTATTGTAAAATGGTTGATCAGTAGTGTAATACAGATTGCAAAGACGAAGTTATTTAATTTTAAATTTATATTGCACCAATGATCTATAATCTATATAATGAAATGGAAATGACATTTATACGTTGTTATACAAACTACCTTATTGTATTAAGTTATGAACCTGGTTAGCTCCTTTAACATTGTGTATGGCATTTTTACTGTAGTTATAGAAAAGCAAATAGGGATAACACACTCTTGCCCTGATACTAAAATATACACCCCTTATAAATATTTATTGATCGGTAAAAATATCAAAATCAATTAATACCCAAAACTTTATCCAAGTTGGATTTCGAAACCAACATATGAGACAATGTTTTGGTCAGTGCAACAGGATAAATCAATTGTGGAACCGTAAATAGATTAGACCGGGGGTGAATTTAAACGAACAGAACAGACTCATATTGACCGCAGCAACTTTTTATTTGTACGATACTTATTGGGATAAAAAGGCTAACTCTATTTGTTACTGAACTTTAATAAATTATCATGGAATGTTGGAGGGAAATACGAATCTTATAAAATCTTTTCCACTTTACGATTTCAGGATACCAAAACACTGTTCTTTAAACATAAATCTAAAATGGATCCGGAGATTGGAATAGCTTTGAGTTACTATTGATTATCTCTAGACTGTTTATTATGTCATGGAAAAAATACATGAATATATTGTCCAGTTTTTCAACAAGAAATTGCGTGCGAAGCTGCGTGTAACTGCTAGTATATATTTTTTTGTCGTTTTTATAACCTTCATTCTTATATTTGTTTATATTTTATTGTATACAACCTTTTGATAATGTTACTGAAAAGTGACGAAATATTAAGCATTTCAAGTGTGAGTGTGCTCCCCCTTTATCTATAGGGAGAAAGATAATCTCAAAGAGCTGAACGTCAAATAAAAACAGAAGGAAACTAATCTATTTAATTTTGAAAGCATAAACCGCAATTATAATATCTATAGTATAATAATTGTAACATCCATATAATTACGTTTTTACTTATATACAAATTTTATATTTTTGAATAGATATTTGACGGATATATAGCTCGTTGTACTTTCTCATCTGCTACATTTGCTGTGAGTTGTAGTTAGTCAGTAGACTTTTTAAAAGCTATTTTGCTACATTATGTTTATTGCCCATAAAGTTAATTATTTGTAATTGTTTTTATTAGTTTACAAAATAAAAGTAATAGGATAAAATATTAAACATTTGTGCGAAGGTTTTCAAAAGTAAGACGCATGTAAATTAATAAAAGTCTGTCTAAAATTCATCCAATTTTATTGCAAATACATATTTATGAGTACTTTGTTCGTTGCCTTGATGATAGTTTTGTAATCCATACAAAGCTACGTAGAGTCTGTCTGCTATCGGTGGAAATGAAAGCTTTCACGTTTCCCTGAGGGACAAGAGAGACCGATAGCGTAATGCGATGGTACTGTTTGCATATTTTCTCTTTGTTGCTTATTTATTTGCATCCTTTAAAAAAATATTGTTGGTTTAAAATGCTAATTGACGATAGTTTATCTACCAAGAGTTAGTTGTGATTGTCTGTATCACAACTTACACGAGGAACTGCATAATTTCAGTACATATTCCGAAGAATAAATGAATGAGCACTGAATTCTGTGTGATCTCTGGTCTCCTTGGAAAATATTCTAAATTTGCCAGTGGAACAAATCATTCATCTACACAACATCTAAGATCATGGAAAAAAGTTCAGATAACCAGAGAGCCAGTGTTTGAAATATTCATTTGCTTTAAGTAATGAATTTGAGAAGTTCATTGTTCTCATTCCTGAGGCTTGTAATATTTACACTATCTCATTCATAAAGCATTTAAAAGATCACATTAAATTATTTAGTAATGGATTGCTAAAATTGTTTTTAGGTCATTGAAAGTTTAAGAGCTCCATTTTGACTTTTATTTATAGGCTTGTCAAACCTTGGATTTTTAGGAGCAACTCAAATCGCTTGTTCAGCAGCATGTTGTAAACGGCGTACTTCACTTAAATAACACCGAGAAGATTGAGTTTTGAGTTGTTAATAAGTAGACTCCCACATAAAGCAGGGGGAGAGTCATCTTGTTGAGAGGAACAATAGCTACTCACTCACTCTCTCTCTCTTCCCTCAGCTCTTTGAGTCTCTTTCAATTAGTCTGGTGCATCAGCACTTTTAATGGCTTCCTCCTAGAGGTGTTCGTGAACAATTGTCTTACTGGAGAGGTAATTTGATTGTGTGTTTTTAACTAAATTACCTAATGAATTTACATCGAGAACATTATATTAGTTCAAAATACTGACCCTGATTGGAAAGGCGGACAATTAAATGCGACATTGAATGTTAGAGCGTTCGTTATGAATTTTGTTTTTTTATAATATTTTTATACCAATGATTTCTCCAGATATACACTTGTATAACTTGCTCTTAGACTGTAGTTTCCATTAAAATACAAGCCTTGTCTGATTGCAGAACCATAATGAAATATACATTGCAGTATTCTAAATAGAAATAATAAAAGACATTGCGTTGAACACAGAAAGCGAATTACAGCACACAATATCAAAAATCAATAAGTATGGCTGTTAGTCTAATGTAAATTAATGAATTTTAATCCAAATGATCACATGCATTCTGTGGGCCTGCCAAAATGGATAATGCAAATTGTGTACCATTCTGTAGTTAGATATCACAACTTTGTTATATTACATTCTGTATTGTTTAAAAATCTAGTTTTAAAAACCACAGAACTTCATACAAACTTCTGGGTGAAAAATTACTTCAAACAGTTAAATACAAAATTTTACAACTTAACAATACAGAAATTACTGTACTTTCTGGATTATAAATTTGCCTGTAAAGCTCCAGATTTATAGATATAAGAACTCTGCTATTTTATAACTAATACCAATCTCCATGTATGAATTTTATGAATATTACCAGACCATTTTAATTGATACAATTAAGTTTTTAATATACGAATATTAATAATAAGCTATTTTAAAATATGTTATAATGATATTAACAGGTGGTTTTTCATGTCTGTAACTTTGAAAACGTAAAGGTAGTAATTTTGGTTAAATATTTTATGCCCACTAGTTAAGACATCTTTCTCTTGTAGAAAGCACAATTAGCGCAAGGTTAGATGGAGAGAATCTGAGAGCTTCGTTACCAATTCAGGAGTATCTCAAGGCTCCAATTTAGGACCTATGTTTTCCTTGTTGTTAACCTACGTCATAACATCTATCCTGAACCATATCATTGGATCTTTTGAGTTTATTTTAAAAGACTTTATTCAATCCAACATACATTATACAACTATTATTTAACGTCAGATATAGACTTTTTAAAAATATTATAGAGCCCTGAAACTTGGTACATAGGTGTATGGTACGACAATAAGCTAGAAATTCTGTGTAGTAACTGCCTAAGGGTAATTTATCGTTATAAACCTTTAATAGTATACATTTGAAAACTATTAGGGGATTTACTGTTTATCATATGTTACAAACCATTTAGATATTGATGTACAAAATATTCAAATGTAGATGATGCAGAAACAGAATCAGTATCCAATACAAGCCAGACTTCTGTACTCTGTATGCTAGCAATAGTTGCACAGAAGTTTGAACGGAGTGACTAGCTAGAATTGCAGGCGTAAGCGATGCTTCCAAGAGCAGTAACGTTGTTATCACGTTTACAGCATAGAAAATAACAATCAACGTATCAGTTACTAAATTATTAAAAAATATTTCATTGATTATGAATATAATTAGGTGTACACAATGATTCAACAGATACAAGTACAGTCACGTAAATATTAACGGCACACATTAGAAGAGCGCAAACGAGTGGTACATTCCTATGTTAGTGGGACAATTTAGCAATATTTAAACTGTGGACAGATGCCCAGAGTAGAGTGATGCAGCGACCTCGATGCGGAACGATTTAATTAATATAACAGGGAGAGGCCCACAGTATCAACTCACATTCAATGCTTTGCTGAAGTAGTTCCCCTGCTCAGTTTAAACTGGGGGACATGCTCAGAGTATAGTGATGCAACGACCTCGATGCGGAACGGTTTAATTAATCTAACAGGGACAGGCCCACAGTATCAACTCACATTCAATGCTTTGCTGAAGTAGTTCCCCTGCTCAGTTTAAACTGGGGGACATGCCCAGAGTAGAGTGATGCAGCGACCTCGATGCGGAACGGTTTAATTAATATAACAGGGACAGGCCCACAGTATCAACTCACATTCATTGCTTTGCTGAAGTAGTTCCCCTGCTCAGTTTAAACTGGGGCACATGCTCAGAGTATAGTGATGCAACGACCTCGATGCGGAACGGTTTAATTAATATAACAGGGACAGGCCCAACAGTATCAACTCACATTCAATGCTTTGCTGAAGTAGTTCCTCTGCTCGGTTTAAACTGGGGCACATGCTAAGAGTATAGTGATGCAGCGACCTTGATGCGGAACGGTTAATTTAATCTAACAGGGACAGTGCTAAAATATCAACAACTTACATTCAATGCTATACTGAAGTGGTTCAAACTGCTCAGTTTAAACTGGGACACATGACCAGAGTAGATTGATGCAACGACCGCGATGCAGAACAGTTTAATTAATCTAACAGGGACAGGGCCGCAATATCAACAACTTAAATTCAACGATCCACTGAAGTGGTTCAACTGTTCTCAGTTTAAACTGGGGCACATGTTCAGAATAGAGTGATGCAGCGCCTGTGATGCAGAACAGTTTAATTAATCTAACAGGGACAGGATCGCAATATCAACAACTCACATCCAAAGCTCTGCTGAGGTTTTTCAACTGCTCAGTCTAAACTGTGAAAAGATGCCCAAAGTAGAGTGATGCAGCGACGTGATGAGGAACTGTTAAATTAATCTAACAGGGACAGGGCCGCAATATCAACAACTTACATTCAATGCTCTACTGAAGTGGGATAATTGCTCAGTTTAAATTGTGGAAGATGCCCAAAGTACAGTGATGCAGTGACTACGATGTGGAACGGTTTAATTAATCTAACAGGGACAGGGTCGCAGTATCAACAACTCACATTCAACGCTCCGCTGAAGTGGTTTAACTGCTCAGTTTAATCTGCGATGGATAATCATTCTGCATAATTTAACTTTAAATTCACGCCACAGTGTATTTTAAAAATTTCCAATACATGTCACGTAGATGGTAATAGTAACAATATTTATTTAAAATATCGCCCTTGTTATTCTGTTTCCATAGGTCTTTACTTTTACTGCACGCAGTGTAAAAGGCAATTTATTAATGTAACGGAAATACACAATAACTGGAATCAATATAAAATGAATTATTTTAAGTGTTTTACAAAGAAATGAACTGAATCTTGGCTTTATTAGTGGTGAAGTTATGATTATAAAGTTTCTAATAAACCTCTGTAAAATTTCTCGTGTTGAAACATAAAAAATAAATTAAAAAAACATGATAACTTAAAAAATGACATAAATATAAATAGCTTACTGACAACACAACTAAATAAAATAAAATATTGTACGTAAAGGCAGTATGTGCAGTAGCGAAATTCAAAGCATTATGCATATACCAAAGTAAATCATAATCTGTAACATAGCGATTTAAAAACGAGTAATAAAATAGTAAATCCTTTAAAACCATTCACAAATTTAGCCACAAAGTATGCCACCAGTAACCCACACCACACTCGCCGCCCAAACATCCACGCATGCGCGAACGTATGCCACATTTACGATGTCACCAAGAAGAGCATTCTATAGTCTGGCAGGCAGTAACAGTTTTATTGAAGAAACTGGAATGATGGGTAGGAATGGATAGAGGGGATGCCCCCCTAGGAGTGGAATGTTCACTGACGTTGGAAATGAAATTTAAGCAGATAGTGCGTTAAGAGTGGATGCGTAACATTTTAACAGAGAATTTTTTCTGAAGTACGTATTTACGTATTACAGATGATTGGCCATATTAAAAAATTAACGAAAATATTGGCCACATGAGCTGGACCATAATTGCATATAGTTATGTATAGAATACTCATATTACTAATATAAAGAAATGAATTGCAAGCTAAATTTCACTAGGGTGTCTCTAGCAGATTATAATTTTGTCAAGTTTATGAAGCAGTTCATTTTCTGCAACCTTCAAAAATTATTTGAATCCAAGAATAATTTGCGCGATTTTAGAGTGAACAGATATAGTGAACTTCTAATTAAAATAATAGTTCTTATTATTGAGCGAATGATTATAAAAGGGAGTATTTAACATAAGGTTTACTTCGTAAAAGGATCTTTAGAGTATTTTCCAAGTTGCGTTACTGAATAATTGATTAAGAAATGACGATTAAAATGACAACTTTGCAATGTAAAGTTACTACACAACGTGTCTCAACTTAGTTTTTTTTTGCCAGACATGCGCTGATGACATGGAAGAAGGTACGAGTCAGAGTCATCCCCCGGCCCAAGGTCATGGCACAGGGGATGTTGAGTCCATCCATATCCAGGACGGCGGAGGACTCTCGGATGGGAGTTGGCTGTGCTGCTTGCCTTGCTCCTGGCTCCAGCGCAACACCAGTGTCCACAAAGCGTCTCTCAGTGTCGCGATGCTCCTTGTCATGTCGCTGCTGGTCGCCTCACCCGTCCTATTCCTTATCAGTAGCGCTCCCTCCGCGAACAAGAACACCCCGTGCAAAAATCAGGTGAGTCATAGTAGAAAACTCGAGAGTGCTCTATATTCTACCAGTTTCTAGTTGTAAATACTTTACAGAGGTTGAATAATTGAAAATAATGGAATGAAATCAAGAGATGAGCGATCGACATTAGAATGTCTTATATACAAACAATACTCAATATAAATTTAGCTGCTCTTACGATATATGTAATGAAAATCTTTATTTAAAGTAAAGTAATCAGTTTAGCCAACATACATTTTAAATATCATCCAGGTCCTTTGATTTTGTTGGAGTTTTAATTCATTTTATATAAGTTTTTGCTTTATTAACCCCTTTTTAATCTCCCCTCCAAAGAGTTATGTCACACAATGAGTAAACTATTAACTGTTCCATTGATCATTTCTCAAATCCAAACAGTTTTCATGTAATGTACTCAAAAGACGGTGAAAACTGCTTTCTCTGAAAAAATAACTGGAAATTTTGCAAAACTCAAAATCATATAAAGGATACTGTAAGGCTCAAATCAACCCTTCAAATGTAAAAATTACATGTTTAAAATTTTACTAATAATACAGTATTTGCATTTTGAGTATTGCATTACAAAAATAACTCTAAATAAACACGTATAATGGAAATAAACATATCCTTCCTGCGTCAGGCGTACATTTAGAGTATACGAGTATTCTTTTACAGAACCTTGACTCATAACTTATCAAGTTATATATATATATATATATATATATATATATATATAATTTATCAATTTATATATATTGTAAAGCAATACACGCCAAATTTCCTTTGGGGGGGGGGGGGGGGCTATGACATTCAGTTACGAGTGAACAAGGCACAGCGCAGTTACAGTTCTGCCAAGCGTACTTGTAATTCCACCTTCCTAAGGGTTGAAAGTTCAAGAGAGGTTGCGCCAGTTGAAGTGGCTGAATGGAGCCTTCACAGTTAAAATGATTGGATTTAGTCTTTGAGTTTTCCTTACTCAAGAGACTTTTCAAGAATAAAATACGTTGGTTCTTGCAAACAATTTTTTGCATTTAAATCTTTCTCGTCTGTAAGCGCTTTTCACCTTATACTCTACTGGATTAAATTCCATTTTGTAGCATTTTAATAAAAACAGACTTGGAATGGCGTTTGTTATAAATGAAAAAAAAACTTTAAAATTTGCTAAGAAAGACTATTTTAAACGGGAAGTTAAGGTTAAGAAGCTCAGTTTAACGGAGAAAATAATGGACTATTTTTTCTGCTGCTCTAAATTTTAGAGCTTCAGCTAAATTGTAAAAACTTAAAAATGGTGGGCATTTATACTGAATATTTTCTGCCTAAACTTAAACAAAAAATTACAATAAAATATTACAGACAACAAAATTAAGGACAACGTTGGTATATTATTAGTCTAGAATATTATGCTTACATAAAGAATATACAGCTTACTAGTAGTTACTCGCCGCTTCCGCTATTTCGTAAGCTTTGCACGTGTATGAGCACTTCTGTTTATCGTGTATTATATTACCGACACCAATGCTGAGTTTGCGTTGTTCCCACAATCAAGAAAGTATGTCAAAAGTGTATATTAGACATCTTTTATTCAGGTCCTAGTATTTTTTGTGCCATAGTTAGTTGTATTGCCTTGTTTTCCAAATTAAGGAAATATATGTATATATTTACACAGGTCTGAAAAGTTTACTTTTATCAAAAGACAATTAAGGTTTTAATCTATAGTAAATGTTAGATAGTAAATTTTGAATTTTGCATTTGCAAAACATCAATGATCAAGCACTGTATACTTTATATTTGCTAAAATGTACAGGTAAAAACATATTTGTACTAAAACTTCTAATTTTATTGTTTTGATATTTTCTTACTTTGTGCTCTACAATAGTTGAATAAAGGTTGAAATAAGAAGTGTTCTTATTATAAAGCTTATTTGTATGCTTTTAAAACTATTATAAATATAAACGAATTAAAAATAGTGGTTAAATTAATTGTAAGGTTGTGATGTCGTAAAACGTCTATACAGAACAGCTGATAACATTTAACATGCTATTTCAATGTATACTGTTATATACAAATCGGTTTCTATTTACCTGATTTTCTTCTGTGCAGTTTTACAATATTTCAATATTTATTCCGATATTCGGGGGTGGAGGTGAATACAACAAAGCAGAGATCATTATAATCGGTACAGCCATTCTTGAGCTATAAATGGTGTAACTAACACGACTTTGATTTATGTATTTGTTTGATTTAATGTATTTATTCCGATTAAAATGCTCCAATTTTGTAATGGGGGACAAAAAGTTTTGAATATTATTTTGAGGAGAAATAAATGAAACTGTATCTTTTTTAATTTTAGTTTGCTGTGTGTCATCTTATTTTAATCTATCCAGTTTTAGATATAAAAATAAGTGACATTACATGAATAAAAGAATATGGATTAGTATTATTAAAATGCAACAGATAAGTTGAACTTTTGATAAGGCCATTCAAACCCCCACAAAACCTGCACAGTTTCCAACTAATTGTAACGAAAGACGCCATTTCCCTCCGAATGCCTTAATTTCTTAACATGTTCTAAACTGGTGGCGCCAGTTCTCCTCTTCATTTCTGGATCGTTTCCAAAATGTCCAACCATTATTTCCATTACCCTTGTCCCGTTCTTACCTCTACAACATAATATTTTGTAACCGTAAAGTTGGTTTTTAAAGATTTATTTACATGTGGTAATAATAAAGTGTATACCACATGCATACTAATCAAAATTATCTATTAAATAACGATTGATTAGTATGCATACTATGTGAAAGTATTATAACATTATGTAAATTCTACGTCAATTATGAAAAATTAGGTCTTTAGGTACAAAACACTGATTAGTCGAAAGTATAAAAAGGCTATTTATAAAAAAATGTAGCAGGATACGTGAAGCAGTTTATTAAAAAAATTGATCGTTCCTTATATCATTATATTTCTTTATTTTACTAACTCTTAAAATATTAAGATTAGCCCGCTTCTGCTGAAGGCGTCATTTCTTGTTGTATAATCAAACATGCACCATTCCTTCTTCCCATAACAATACATGAAAATGCGTCTTTCTTGTCAAACTGCTATTATTTATAGTGATAATAAATAAACTACCGTATAAAAGTAATTTTGCATGTCTATCGATTAGAGTTACGCCGGGGACAGTAACCATGGCAAGTTCCAAAACCATTTAAGGACATATAAACTAAGAAAACATGAAAGTGTTATGATCAAAGTATGTTTCTTGGTTTTCAATTATTTTTTTTAAAAGGACGTATAAATACTTACATGGTACTTGTATTGTTTTATTAATCTGCCTAACTTATTGTTGCAAACTATATTGCAATTTCAGAATATCCTGTCCATTTTGTTCTCTTCAATCTCTTATTAATGAAATATTTTGAATCAATATGCTAATAGAACATTTTCTTTCAGCTTTCACAACTAAGACTATTTATATTAAAATGTGAGAGTTGTTAATAAATTTCTGAAATGCATGCGAACCAATAAACTCATCTGAACCAATAAACGTAAATGTCGTCCGACGTCGATTGGGATTTGAGTACATATTGAGATATATATTTCATTTAATTGACGAACGAAGAATTCAGCTCCATTACTAAAATGACATAAATTAAAAGCTAGAAAATTATGATTTTTTGGTTTCAACCTTCACAGGAATTGTTAAATTTACTATCATTGTTTTGTAGAAAGCATCTTTTCACAATTTTTATCGTATATATATATATATATATATATATATATATATATATATATATATATATACCAAATCCAATACTTTGATTAAATACTTGATACTAGTTCTACACATTCAAGTGGTGTTGATGTGAAAATTCAGCAAAATCAGCGAATGCATGCAAAAGTTATGTTCAATTTTTGTTTTAAGATATGTCAATGTAGAATTGTCAAAATTCATTCAAGAATAAAGTAGTGATTCGAAATTATTATAAACTCCGAGTCCAAGTTCTCATCAAACAGCGGTAACATTTGGTAAACAGAAGAATAAATGGATAAGCAGTTTTATGTGAATTTAGTACTAATGTTAAATAAAAAAAGGAAAAAAATATATGAAGTAGGTTTTAAAGCACTATTTATTTTAATAAAGCAAGAAAGCAGTAAATGTTACTGAAATCTAATAAATATGTGTAATATGGACAACTAAACAAACGATAGTAGTAAAATCTAGCTAATAAGCAGCTTTTGTATTTATGTGAGATGTATATATTCCTTTTTATGTATAACCAAGGAATATAAGTTTGAACGTACATGTGTAGGGACGTTCGTGGAAATTACACGGAAATGGGAGTTTTAAAACTATAATTTATGCTGTTTCGCGCGCACTTCCCACATTATAACACAGGCGTGTTGTAAGCAATCAATTTCAATCAGAATCATGGACATTCCTGAGATTGTTATGTCCTTTGAATGTATTCTCGTCTGCGAATCTACGTCCGAATTCGAATGACTGTTAAGGAAGTTGAAGTTTTAAAGCGGGAGAGAAAAGTATTTTTTAGTGAGCACTTGCCATATAAGTAAATATTTTTCTTGGATTTTGGTTGATAGTTGCTTGAACCTTTTCAAATTTTAAAGCCAGTGCAATAAAAGTAGGATGTCATTAGTTTCCGAAAAAAGTCTGATTCCATTTGCCTCATAATATTCTTAAATTTAATTAATTTTAAACAATATTTTGTTCCTCACACGATTTTAATTGACTGAACCAGATAATGATTTAAGCTAATGTACAACTTTTAAGTAGTAGTCAATAAATGAGTATGGTGGTTTTAGATGAGGTTTCTTTGTATACGAATGTTACAACTGGTGTAGTTGTGGACAAAAATTATACCACCTTAGAAGATACTTTTTTAAAACACCACCTTGTTACACATCAAAGCATGGAAGAAGCTAGTATAAGACATTTCTGGTATATTGTGATTGTTTCTCAGAAACAGTGATCATGTTGTGAGCAGTATTTGATAATAAATTTTGCCCAGACAAAGGTCATTGGTGTGTGTAAACTAAGTTTCAGTAACAAACATTCAAACAAATACTATTACAAATTTATAGATTCAAGTGCTCGACTCAAAGAAAATTATCATGCATTTTGCTGTGTATGTTTTGGTCAGAAATTATATATGTATTAAATAGTTGTAAATATTTATGCAGTTTATATTTATATATCCAATATATATATATATATTGGATATTTATGTTCTGTCACACCAAAACTACTTTAAACGATTGTAGTAAGGATTTGCATAACATTATTTATTGTACCCTAAATATGCCCACTTCTGCTTTAAAATCATAATAAGTTTCCATTATAATATATTGTAAGTGCCCTCCTTAAAATATCAAGACTACCTCCAGTGTTCCTCCACACTGCCCTAAAATAGTTAAAGTGCTACTGAAATCTTTAGGTCTGTTAAGTCAAATACCATGATATTTTACATGAATTCAAAATTAATCAGTACATTTGTATATTTTAGCACAAATTCAGCAAAGAAGAGGAAGACAAATTGGTATAAAACTGGTATTTGTGAAAAAGATATGTCTTACTACAATTATATTCATTTAACAAAGACTAATAATTAAGACATTAAAATACATAAATATTATGTTACAACTAATATTAAAGTCAAACTCATATCTCATATACAATATGGATTACAATATGGAAACATGCTCGTGGCTGTGACAAGAACCACCATGAACTTGGGGTAGATTGTCTTGGATAGAAGCCAAGGTGAACATGGCCTACACTACAGCAGGAATGTGATTGCTGCATAGTAGTAACCCTATGCTGCAATGTGAACCCTACACATAACACGATCTATGTGATACCCTATGTGTGATGATCTATGTGTGGGATTTCACATAGCGATTTGAGGCAGGCGGAACGATTTGATTTACATGGCGTGAACATGCCATGAATAGCTTCTGCATATTTTTTCTGAATATTTACATGGAACAACAATATCGTTTAACTTAAAAAATGAACGGGTAACATTAATTTATCAGAATTACAAACCAAACATTAATACATGGAGGTACTCTTTTAACATGCCTCACTTACAAACAAGAAAGCGTAAACGTATACACAGATCAGAGTTGGACTCAATATTATGAATTTTGCCTATGATGATCATCTAGGTATTTGTTTCTGGTTTCTTTGTCAATAATTATGTATTTTGAGAATACTTAAACAGAGCTATTTAGAAAATTTAGAATTACATAAAATTTAGAGAATCAGCTTGGAGATCTGCAGTTCAAAAAACAACTATTGTTTTGTAAATAGTTTTGTAAGATAACTTTCTTCTATACTTTAATTAATTCATTGTTCTCAAATGATTTTTATGGTCTCCACGTTCTTTCAAAAGTAATCTTCTTTTTTATGTAGTTGAATCTATGACAACTATAGGGTTTCTGATACTTGCCATCGTTATGTGTTATAAAATGTATAATATATTTTTGTGTTGTACATTTGGAACATATAACGATGGCAAATGTCCGAAACCCTGTTATACTCTCAAACCTTTCATTGAAATTAACGAACTTAACAAAAAAATAGTTACTTTAAAACATATACTTTTATGACTTACTTCATACTTTAGGAAGCGAAAATTTTCATGTTTGAAATTTTATAGTAAAATCTTATAGTGTATTATATTAATAGTATAGAAACACACACATACACAAAAAATATTAGTTAACATTGTCGTCATTAAACAAAAAAATACAGTGAAATTTCTTCTTCTAGCTTTTTTGGACTTCTGGTATATGAAGATAGGGCTAAAGGCTTCTTTTAAAAAAGGGCTCTAATACCATCAATGGCTTGGTTTCTTGCAAATACAATACCTCTTAGTGGAAATCTGAGCAACAATTCTCGTTGTTGTTTGACGTAGTTAACTTTAGTGATAACCGCTATTACAGCCTCTAAACAAGGCAATATATTTTACAGAAAGTCGTTACAGTACTCGTTGTTTCCACTATTCCCATGTTACAATAGCCATAACGCTGTGGGTGAAGTGAATTGCTGCGCGAGCCAAGTCCCATGCCATTAACTTCAACAGGGTGCTTTATTACATTACTAGATGATTTAATCTCAAGTAATATAAAGACAAAAAAACAATAAACCCAATACTGTTAGACATAGAGTCAGGAGCTCATTTAAATTGAATGTGAACGTAACGCAGATTTCCGTGTAATCGATAATTTCCCCCAATGGAAATGGTGTAAGTTTTGATATGTGTGCAAAATGGAAGGGTATTAAAAGGGTTAATAATAACAAGTAGAAAATTTCTTTGTTTCAGACACCCGTAAACAACAGTCGAACATGTAAACAAGAGCTGAATCGGTGTCAGCCAACGAGATAAAGACTATGTGGCTTCTAGTCCCTTTATCTTGTTGGCTGACACCGATATGATAAATATTTATGTGCCTGACAGTTATTGCAGTGTAACAGTGTAAAATATGACTTGTGTTTTCATTTGGAATTTGAACGTTTTTACCAAATGAAAAATACCCTTCTTCTCTTAGGGGAAAAGTAATAAGGCATATTCTTTGGCCAATAAAAAAACTGAGTTGGATACTTATTCAATACAAATTAACTCTTGGATCTCGAAATACGAGTATCTATTGTAGGAACGACCTATTGTTGAACATATATTTGTTGTCCGTGTGTTAAATTAAATTTCCACACTTCGTAACACATGTAATATCTCGTAAAACGGCAAAGCAGAAATGTGACATTATGCTTTCTTATGTCAGATTATTATTTTTTAACGATTCAAGAAAATCTTACAAGGACATAACAAGCACTCGTATTGTAAAAATGTAGCAAACAGGTCAAAACGTTCGATTTTCGTTTACATAAAAGGAGAATCTACGTTGTTTCATTATTTTTATGTATTCCTTTTAATAGTCACTAATATTAAGTTGTATTAACAAACTATTGATCATACATTTTCTATAGTTAAATTGTTTTTTCTCTTAGTATTTATCTCCTTTAATAATATATAGTTCAGTTTTATTAGTGGCACATAAATCATTTGATCTACCTAGCAAGTGGCAACATCCTGCTTGATTGTTCAAATTAATTAGTTGGGAACTGTTTCACGCTTAATCTCTATCAGAACACCCTCATCCCAGTCCTGAAGGAAGACTTGTGTTGACTTTTGTACTGGGTAATATCCAAATTTAATCCTAAAAGTACTTAGAGAATCTTGAAACAGGATTTACAACTAAAAACTGGATCACGTTCCTAATGCCCTTTTTTAGTTTTAAGACACCGTATGCAATCGAAGAGACTTTAATTTTGGTAAGGTAAACATATTCTTTTACTCACTACCATCTTGGGCACTAAAAATTCAATTTAATTTTGAATATATATATATATATATATATATATATATATATATATATAATATATATATATATATATATCTATCATATAACGTAGATATGAATATGAGGGTTCTAGCTCACTTTTTGGGACAGTCAGAAAATCAACGTAAAATACTGTTTAAAGGACAATAAACTAAATCTGTAACTCACGAATGAAAAATTAACCGAATCTATAGCTGTTTTTACTGTTCATTGTAGGCTTCTAATTTATAAGCTGTTTTAATGAAAAAATCCAGAATCTCAATGAAAAATCTATAAACGGAAATAATGAAATTTGCTAACATTCGCTCAACAGAAAAATAAGACGATTTTTACTGAATTTCTTTAATATCGTTCTTAATCACGTCATATGATAAAAATTTCTCAGAAACCACAACCACATAACAAATCGCGTTTGTAACAGCATTTTGAAAATCCATATTGATAATTATATCGTTCTTTGAACTAGAAATATTTGTCAAACTCTTTGTTGTAATCAATGACATAAATGGGTCTATTTGCTATAAATTCTTTGGGGTTGTAATACATTTCCATATTTTTGTAGTAAACTTTCTTAAAAATCTTGATACATCTGATACATGATTTCTGAAAAGACCACCGGAAATGTTTAAATTTTGTAATTCATCTGGATAATAAGAACCATTCAATTTTACTCTGATATTTTTTCACATTCAAACTATCGAACTTTGAAGGATTTTTTCTTGATTATTCTGTCTATCTGTTTGAAAACCAATGATAACGAACTTGGGATTGAAGATATTTCTATAAATATTTGTGATATCGAAACGAATAAGTTGTTCCGGAAAATACCTTTTGCTCAATACATTTGCCAATCTAGAAAATTAAACGTGATGTTTTGAGATTTTATAATTTCATCAATCAACTGAATTTTACTCGTGGTTTTGTAATCAATCATCGGAACTCTAATGAAAAAACTCGTTAATTGTAATTTTTTTCCATCAACAGGCATAACATTTCCAGTTGCAGTCTTCAGAATCACATCATCGTCTTCTGCTCTTATAAAACTTAGATAAAATCCTCCTTTATAGATCGGAATAGTAACATTTTCAAAAAATCCTAATCCAAAATGAGATAAATTTCCAGCTGCTTCAAAAACACCAAATTTAAAATCTGATTCAAAGCCATTAGAAGTTTGAGAAATAACATCACACTTTTTGAATACGAAATAGTTCCTTTAATTGTGCTTAATTGGCCACAGTTTTCGACTTCTTCTATCAATTTATTGTGTTTTTCTTACTTCAATCTTAGAAAATAAAAACGGTATAAAATTATCGATTAATCTAACATTATCAGTTCCAAGATATGCTTGACCATTCTTGTTTTGTTAAAGTTTCCAGAAATATAAAACTGGAAGTTAGACGAGCAAAAGTTATCTCCAAAATCAATATTAAACTCAGTTCTTTTATTCGGTTCATTCAAATGTTGTTTACTAATTGGATAGAAATTTTTTAAAACTCCGCCCTTTCAATATCACTAGCATATTTTCTGTAGTCCACCATTTAATAAGAGAAAATTTAGAAATTTTAAACATCGTGTATCATTTTTTTCATCGATCTAATGTACGTTTTTATAAGAAAAGATATAAATTAGAGTCATTTTAATGATCTACTTCGTCATATTCAGGATTCTCTTCCTTAAATTTTGCAATTTCGGCACATATTTCAACAAAATCTGCACAGGATAGTAACCGCTATCTATAATATTGTTCCAATCAACTGTATCTTTATTTTCATCCAAAAAACTTTATACTCAAGTGTTGATAGAGACAAAGAACAGACATATGATCTTTTTTAATTGATAATGTATATTTTCTTGAATGAACTCTGGGGACAGAGTTTGATATTTTGCAATGTTATACCAATTCAATTTGTTTACGTATAATCTCATCATATCTTCGGATAATTCATATTTTTGAGAATGTCATCCCAATGTTCTTTTTTCAAATCTCTTTCGTGTTGCATTATAAAAAGATCGAAAGCACTGTAATGTCCCGCCATCTCTATTTTATTAGGAAAAAATTTCAAATCAAGTTTTTATAAATTGGCTCTTTTTTGAGTTACATTCAGCACATTTTCCCGAAATTCTTTTTAACTCCGTTAATGTTTGCATAGTATTTTATATCATTTGTTGCAGTTTTTTTCTTTACATCTCACACAATATATGAGCGCCATTTATATAAGGAAAATTAGTCATCATAGCCGCCTACTCCATTAAATCTGTTGTCGATGTTTTTTCAAAAGTTTTATTAACATCTTCTTTAAATTTATTAAAGTTTTCTTCTAGTTTATTTACTTTATCGAGATATAAAGAGTATCGATCATCTATTCTTTTTAAGTAATTCATTATTATGTGTTACATTCTCATTGAAACGTGTACTAAAATTTTTAAAAAAGTTTACTTTCTCATTGAAATGTGTATTAAAAATCTTCCAGAATTTTTGTTAATTACTTCACAACTAATACATTAACCTCATTTTTATATGTATTAAAGTTTTCTTCTAGTTTATTTACTTTATCAAGTAATTCACCAACATCGTCTACTGATCTTCTATTTCTGGCTTCTAACTTGTCATAGACATCTGTTGTAAAATCTTTAACATGCTGTTTATGATTCTCATAATTTTGTTTTAGTTCATTAAACATTTTAATAGGATCTTCTAATTGAATCATTACAACAACATCAAATGGATTAATTCCTTTACTAACACCGCTAATTCTTTTTCCTTTAAAATCTAAGGCATTTTTAACATTCGGATCATGTAAATCAACAATATCGATGTTTTCTGATAATTTTAGAGGTTTTAAAATTTGTTCTTTAACAACAACATCATGTTTGTCAATACCAGGTCGAACACCGACAATTCTTTTTTTATTAGCCAAACTAACATAATTCTTTTCAACTTTGATCGCTTCAGTAATTTTATCAGCTTTTTCGATATGAGACATTAAATTGGTAAATAATTTTTTTACACCATCATCAACTTCTTTTTTCCAATGTTTTTATTTTATCAGCAACTTCATTTGAACTCATGAAATTTGCAAGTTTGTTATCATATTCTGCTTTTAAAATCTTCAATCTCGACAGCAAACATATCTGAATCTGGAAGGTTTTGTAATAAATTTTCTAACTTGTTATCAAACTCATTTCTCAAACTATCAAAATTCAAACTATTATCTACATTTTGAATAATTTGTGTTCCAAATACGTCAAAAATATTTTGTGAATCCATATTTATTAAGTAATAATTTGTTAACAACTTCTTTAAAATCTTTACCAGTACTCAGTTTCATTCAAAACAAAAACACATAAATGACCACAAATTTGGGGGATCTTTATAGTCTTGAATCTGAGAATCATTTGTAGTAGACGCTTGATTTTTTCAAATATTTAATCAATTCTATAGGTGGTTTGTCCTCAATTCTTCCATACGAATCAAAATAACATGCATTCTTATCATTTTTATAATAACAAATCCAATGCGTTTCCACTTCCCATAATCGAGTCTAATTCACAATTCCACATTCAAATTTCTTAACTTTTTCAGGTAATGTATCTCTCATGAAGATTCCTCTAAAATGTTTAATATTTTTGCAGATTTCTTCCAATTCCCCGAATGTTAAAGGTTTAAATTTTTTTTTCAATGTTTGATTTCACGTAATTCAAAGTTTTTTCATCTAATCCAGGATCCTGTAACATCTTCCAACTCTTTATCTAAACCAATTTAAAAAAATGTTTCGAACAATAGGAATCACATCCTTTTTAACGATTGGAGCAGCTTTACGAACATAAGGAACAACATTTTTAACAACTGGAATATTTTCTCCAAAAATCTAATAAATCTTTCAAAAAGTCCACCATTTTTAAGTTCTTTCAACTGATTATAAGAAAATTCTATTCTGGTTCCTTTATTGTTTTTCTTATGTTTTTCGAGTTTATTGTATTGTCTATTTGTTAAAAATATCTTATCTTCGCCATTTTTTAGTTGATCTATTTTAAATTGAATACTAACGGGTATTTTCTTCTTAAAAGCGGATTTTATTTTTTCTTTCTGATTTTTGCTGAAATTTACATTCACCTCCATTTATATAGTTAAAATTTCAAGTTCTCTTCGATTCCCATTCCTAGTTTTCTCTTCAAAAAACATTGCTCCAGCTTGTTGGAAGCGCAACAAATCTTTCACCTAAACTAGCATCTTTTGATAAAAATCTATCCATTGCCTTATCTTGCAAAACTTTATCTGCGATATGTCTGGAATTTGTGTCTCTATGTTTTGCATAAAAAATATCGTGTTCCATAGCAGCTTGATCTAATTTATTTATACCAGATCTCCTCTTTTTAGTCTTTTTTCGAGTTTTGTGCCAGGCCCCAGATACTGATAAGTTGGTACGTGTAATTCAAAAGGTAAATTGTTGATAAAATCATTCAAAAGTCCACTACCCTCAATCATAGATGAACTTATTGCCGGCAAAACTCGTTTTAAATATTTAATTCCATCAGGTTTTTCAATCATTTCGTCAAGTTTTGTTCGAAATAAAATCTTTATTCGCTTTCTTTTCGTTCAAAAAATTGTTGTTTCCAGCCTTTTCTTGAGCATAAATATAATTAATAATTCCATCGAGTTTTGTCAAATCGTCGATATATCTGTATTCAATCTTATTATCACTGTATTTTCTCACACCTGATCCTTCGATTTCTTTTTTCCCAAATTGGTTTAATCAAATTGAGATATTTTTACCTTTACTTGACTTTGGTTTCTTAGTTGATGGATCATTATTTTTGTAAATTGAATCAGATTTCCATAAAATTTCAGTATACTTTTTCAAGTCTTCTTCAGAATATAAACCGTCTTTTGGAACATCAGTGCCTGTTAATAATCTCCATAAACCTTGAGTTCCTTCATATGTTTTTTCATTAATAATGATATCATTATGCTCAAAATTCACGGGCAAATTTCCAATCATAAAACTTTTCTTTTTTCTGTCCCAATACAAACCAAATTTATCATCCTTTGCTCTAGGAAGAAATTTTTTACCAATTTCACCAATTTATTATATCCGTTGTTCCAGGACTTATTGGTTCAACTATGGTAGAGTCTTCAATGATTCGAGGTCTAAATGGTGTTGAAGATGGTAATTTTGGCAATTCAAACTCAGATTCTGGAATCGAAATATCAGCAATTGTTCGTACAAACTGGAACCAAATTCATTAAGTTTTGATTATCGCTTAAAAACATTTTCAATTTTGCCCTCAACATTTTTTATTGCAGAAGTTACAGGTTGATTAATTTTTTGAATAAGTTTCTTGTTCTTCTTCATCCATTCGAATCTGTTCTTTAAAATTCTTTGATTAATTTCTTTTCGATTTGATCAAGTTTTTTCGCTTCTTCAGAAGTTACGTTCACCATTTATTTAGGAAAAATTTGAAACGTGGAACGTAAAAACGTGAACGTGGAACGTAAAACGTGAACGTGGAACGTAAAAACGTGAACGTGGAACGTAAAACGTGAACGTGGAACGTGAACACGAGAACGTGGAACGTAAAAACGTGAACGTGGAACGTAAAAAACGTGAACGTGGAACGTGAAACATGAGCGTGGAACGTAAAAAAAACGTGAACGTGGAACGTAAAAAACGTGAACGTGGAACGTAAAACGTGAACGTGGAACGTAAAACGTGAGCGAGAACGTGAACACGAAACGTGAAACGTGAACACGAAACGTGAAAACGTGGAACGTGAACGTGGAACGTGAACAGATTTACCGTTTTTTTCTGTTATTTTCATAATGTAAATAAAAATTAAAGATAATATAAAAATAATTGTAACAAATATTTTATCAAGTAGATTTGTCAGACCACTGAGCAGCATTTATATTAGAAAATTTATTCAGATATTTACCATTTTTAGGCTTCAAAGTTAGATTAATAGTTAAAAAAATCCGTAGTCTTCCTTCCAAATTTTATCACATAACTCAATAAAGTGGTTAAAACTCATATCAGATCCCACATAATTGTTATAAATCTTTCTCGAATAGTGATCATCTTGCTTAAAAATACACAACATATTCAGGTTATTTCTTATAACTTGTTTATCAACCTTTTGAAAAGCATTGGGAAAGATAGATACAAGAGATATTTTTGTGACGAGACATTACGAAAATATTCCTTAATAACGTCTTGATTTTCTAAAATACAATCATCAAAAACGATTAAAGAATTTGGTTTACATTCGCTTAACGGAAACTATGTCCTCAGAAGCATTATAAAAAAATGTGATATTTTTTTGTTTAAGTTTTTCTCAATATTTTCAAATCTTTCTTGTAATTTTTTATAGGCGTCTTGTTCTAAAGATTTACTAAAAACATACAAATTGGAATAAGGAATCAACCTATTGTAGATAAAATTCAATAATAAAGTTTGTTTTTCCACATCCACTTGAACCAACAATTAACAATCTGATTGGTTGATCTTTCTTATTTTCTTCAAACGTTTGGAAGTTTTTATCTGATCTTTTTGCTTTAAAAATTTCTCCATTTAAATAGAAGATTTTCATCTTGAAGCAACGCTTGCGAAAATGAAGCTGTTCAAGTTGACTTCAGAAAGCTCTAAATTAGTTTTAAAACTTGGAACATCCTATACACTTAGAGGAAGAATCAAATTATTTTATCGGTTTAAGCGGTTTTTATTCTGACAATTTTTGTAATAAATATTAGTGAAAGTTCTCCTTATTGTATAGGATTTAGTGAGAAGAACATAACAAAATATTATGGTTTAAACAAAGGATATTATACTTTCGATCAAATTAAAAATTCCCTTAAAAAATTATCTGAAAACATTCAAACAATCAGATAAATCTTTAAACTTTGACGAAAACAAGTTTGAAATGCAAAAAAATTATCTCTCTAATAAAATTCAAATAAAATCACCAGTAAGAATAATGTTTTCAGCAATTATTGTAGATTTGTTAGGGTTTGTTCAAGAAACTATTGAGCCAATCAGGTATATTTAGGAAATAAAACGCCAAAAATTTAGACCGTTCGATGTAATTGAAGTACATTGTAATCTCGTTGAACCTAGTTTTGAAAATCATACCGAACATTTACACAAAGAATCTGAAATTTTGTACACTTTTTTTCCAAATGTTGCTTATGGATCAAAAATTAGTGAAAAACCGAATGAAATTGATTATATTCCAATTAGAAAAAATATTAAAAGAATTCAAAAAAATCGTTCTAATACTATACAAGACTCTGAGGGAAATTTATTAAATAATGAGAGTAAAACAACAATATATTTAAGATTGTCGAAAGAATGAGGAATCAAGGGGGGGAACGAATCGTTCTTACCTTCAAATTTTCAAGAAAACAACTTTTGAATGTATAAATTACAGGAGTCTATCCCATAGACCCCTTAACAATCTTCATCCTGACCCTGTTTTTATCAATGAATCTAGACTTTATACTGAAATAAAAATTACTAGTTAAATTTCTTTTCTGTCTAAATGGAGTCAGTTGTAGACCTACTCAATAATCAACTTAGATTTAAAAGCAAACATATCTTTACAATTGTTGACGAAAATAATGAATTTTGGTTTAAGGCGAAAGATGTTGCAGAGGTGTTAGAATATGAAAATACTAGACAAGCTATCATAAATAATATTGATAATGACGAGAAAAATAGCCTTTAAATATATAAATTACAAGAGTCTATGCCATAGACCCTTTCAAAATCTTTCATCCTGACACTATTTTCGTTAATGAATCTGGCCTTTATTCTCGAAATAAAAATTACTAGTTAAATTTCTGTTCTATCTAAATGGAGTCAGTTGTGAATCTACTCAAATTCAATAATAAAGAAATTTTAACATTTGTTGACGAAAATAATGAATTTTGGTTTAAGGCGAAAGATGTTGCAGAGGTGTTAGAATATAAAGATACGAAGAAAGCAATTAAAGAACATGTCAAAGAAAAATATAAAAAAAAAAAAGCTTCGAAAACATGCATTCTGAAGGTAGGGGTGATTCGCCCCCGCCTTCAAACTTTCAAAAAAAACACTGTTTTCGTAAATGAAGCAGGCATATATTCTTTAATCTTGAAATCTAAAATGAAAATAGCAGAAATGTTTCAAGATTGGGGTTTTAGAAGAAGTTTTTACCAAGTATTCGTAAATTTGGTGTGTACAAAACTTGAAAACGAAAATAAGCAGTTTAAAAGATGAAATAAAACAGTTACAAATTTCAGGTCAAATGAAATCCTTGAAAATAGAGAATCAAGAATTTCGAATGGAATTAATGAAGAGAGATATGATATGTAAAAATTTTTGATAAGAAAAAAACACCATGTTTTTGTGTTAATTAAGAAGAATCACATGTGGGAATATCCTTATTACGTTATCAGAGCTCAAAAGAGAGAAATACCGAAAAGATTGAAAGAACTTGAAATTGATTACCCAGAAATGGAAATTTTATTAAGACAAGGAGATCCAAATAGTATAAATCTCTACAACCAAATGAAAGAATCTTTGAATATTTTATACAACGGAAATCATTTTACTACAAATATGGCAGAATCTCGACTGATTTATAGAATATCTAAATTACACGATGAAAATGTTTCTAAATTTTACTAAAAACTCTCGATTTATTATATTTTGTTTGTAAATGTTTAGCATAACTAGGTAACCATTGTAAAATCTTTTTTTCATATTCACAAGGCATTTCGTTTTTATAACTTTCGCTGAAAATGTTTTTAGCACAATCTTTGCAAAAAGCATCTTTTCTATCTTTACTATACTGCCAGTTATTAAATTCAGAAATATTTTTAATTTCTTTACAAAAGTAACAATTTTTTTTCTTCTAAAGTTAATTTGTCCATTTTAACGTATAATTCCTTACAATAACAGTCTTTTCTATTCTCTTCTTGACACTTTTGTACATTTCTTTTGAGACTCCATTTATATAGAAAAAAATTATTACACAATGAAAATGTTAAACTCTTAACTTATGATATTTGGTTTGTAAATGTTTTTGATAAATTATTTAACCATTTTATAGTTCTCTTCCACATTCACATTGAGTATCTTCATAATATAATCTATGAAGATTCTTCTTTACACAATCTTTACAATATGAGTCTTTCTTATCTCTACTATAGTGATCACTATTAACTCTGAAATTTTTTTAGTTTCTTTACATTTAAGACATTCTTTATCTTCCAAAGTTAATTTTTCTATTTTATCATATAATTCTTTATGATATTCCCTTTCACAATCTTTGCAATTATAATGCATTCCATCTTTCCTATTTTTATCTTTATAAAATTCATTTAAATCTTTAAATTCTTTGGCACTTTGTACATTTCTTTTGATGCGCCATTTATATATAGAAAATTTATATTACAGTTTTGACTTCTTCAATTCATATTCATAAAACTTTCCGGTTATTTCTTCATTATTTAAAATCTTTTATACTATAAGTTTACAGGATCTGTGTTATTAATTTGATAAATCACAAAGATTTCTCTTGACCAATTGTTCTTATATTTGTTCGAAAATGGTTTGTTTTTTACTAACAATTCTTACATGATCATTGACTTTAAATTTAGTTTTCGTGTGAATTTCAGGTGGAACATACTTGAAAACGGTCTCTAATAACTCCTTTTCTGCATCCTTATCTACGTCTTTCGGTTTCATTTTTGATTGTGCTGTGAACTGTATCGTTATAATTGTTTACGATTTTTTGAAGAATATCGATCCATTTAAAGTTTTTATTAATCTCAAAAATTACTTTCATTCTCTCATTTTGAGTTCTGTTATATCTCTCTACAATACTTGATTTCTCTTCGTTTTCAGTATGATAAATCTTAATGTTGTATTTCCTCAAAACATCGTTAAATTCTTTATTTTTTAAACTCTAAACCCTTATCTGTATGAAGTAGGTTAGGAGGTTTGTGATTGATCCTTATGGCATCTTTTACTATATCTTCGAAAGCTTTTGAAATATCCTTGCCGTTTTTTTCTTTTGATAGCTCTTGACCAAGCATATTTTGAGAAAGTATCAATAACATTTAACATATACTTAAATTCCATCATTTTGATCTGAATAGTTAGACATTATAACTAAATCTGCTGCCCATAAATCGTCAATTCCTAATGTTATAATTTTTTCTCTTTTTAAAACTTTTTTCGTACTGGTGCATGAATTTCTCGAGCTTCAATCTCTATCTCATCTTTAGTCTTCAATTCTTGCTTAACAGGTTTTGGATTTGGATTCTTTATAAACTTACTCTTGTTTGTCTTACATTTTGAACATTTGTTGCAGCAATTCTATACAATCCATTTTGAGTTTTGAACGATTTTTTGAATCTATATTTTTCGTTTTCTTTTTACACTTGTGACAGTGAATTAAAATCATCTTCCATTTACATATCAAAGTTTCCAAGTTTATTTTAATTCGTCTAATATATCAGATTTTGCTTCATTTTTATAGCCATACGGTACTGTATCGATCTTATTTTCTAGGACAATTCTCTTATCATCTTTAGCGTTCAGTGCCAGCTTGTTTTTGGGTAACAGTGTACAAACTCATGTTTATAACTTTTGATGACTGTCATCTCCCTAAATTCTTCTTTATCTTTGAACAAACATCTCTTCAAGTTTTCGATATTTATTGTTTTATTTTACAACGCTTCTCTTAATTCCTTTACACCTAACTGGGTTTTTATCTAGATATTTGTACGAGTACATCTTAGACCTTAAACCACAAAATTCTTTCTAAAACTTCGCTATTTAACTCATCTTTGAATTTCCCTATTACCTTTCTTATTTTTAGTAGTGAAACATTCATGATCTTTTGGATAATCACTTGTATCAAAGTCATCTATATTTTCTTTAATAATTTTAAAGGATCTCGTTTCAATTCTAGAAAATAACTGTCTGTATCCATGTAACACAGATTCAAATCTGGATCAAACTTCTTTAATTTGTTGTAATAAAACTCGTACATTAGCAATTTTGAGAGGTCGAGAACTGAAAATCCTATGTAAATCGGTTTGTTAAATTTAACCTTTTGTTTGTACATGTGACTCGCTATACAGTTGTCGTCAAAGATGTTTAAAGCATTTGAAATTTGTTTTCTTAGCTTGTTTCATTGAAAATTCTTCATTTCCAAGCTTAATATCACATCTGTTTCTCACATTTTCCATAGATTTTCCAAAAACTGAGTTGTTCATCAGCTTATAAAAGTCCTTTTCAAAGTCGCTTGTAGCTTTGGTTCTCATGTTTGTGTTAAAATCAATGTATTCTTTCATAAAAGGCTTCTGATCGAATGCATTAACTCTATTCACCACGTTTCAAAATCATACCTTGTTCCAAATAGAACTTCAAATTTCTCGAATGAACAACGTATTCAGTTTTATCCAGTAGAGTTGTGCAAAGTTTGTTTTTTAAAATGTTCTGGAGCAAGAGGTAAATCCTTGTGATGTTCGTGTAAATTCGTTGGATATCCAAGATCAACTTCGAGAATATAGCCATAATCTTCGTCGCCAGTGAGTTCTAAAATTGTTTTCTTGCCACTCTTCTTTTGTATACGTTTTAGGATCCATCCACTTGATATCGCCGTATGGTAAACTTTGCATGAGGCCATACCCATAAAGGTTATTAGCATCGAGATAGAGTAAATAGTTTTCGGGCTTTGTCTTATCGAAATCTTTCAAATATTTTTGTTATTTGCTTTCACATATCGTTTAATACACTGAGAAATACCTCCACGAATGCCTTTTTCAATCATCAAATACATATTATAATCGTTAATTAGCTGAAGCTCAATTTTCGTTAATTTTAACATTGCGTCCCATGCGAGACTGGGAGCTGTTAGATAGTGTGCCGGATCGAGTTTATAACAATTAAGGCAAATGTTTCTGAAATTTTCGAATATATCAGCAAGCAATAAAACATCTTGGATATTGTACAAATCAGAGAGTAATTTCCTAGATTTTTCTCTTTTAATTTGTTCCAAACATTTAAGTAGTGTTTGAAAATCTTTCTCAGATATGCTCTCATCTGTCAAAAGTGAATAGAAATCTTGAATTCTTAATTCTTCTGTGTAATCAAGTACTATCGATTCAATACTATCGATAAATTCATAGGGAAATATTCCTTTTCCAGATAGAATTTTAAAGATTTCTTCTTCGTCATTTGGCTGTCTTTCTATAATTTCATTCAGTCCATCCTGTATAAAATGATTTGTATGTTTGAAGTCTTCTTTCTTTAAATTTTTCGCTAACTTTTCTATAGACGAGGCCATGAATCTGAACGTGTCTACGAAAGAGAATTTTATGAACTTTCTAGGTTTGTCACCATCAAATTCATACCCGTATCCAGAATTTACAGAGTAATTTATATATCGTTCATCGGTGTTTGCAATCAAATCAACATTACCGTATTGTTTTGCCAATTCTTTTATGTACAAATGCGTATCGTAATTAGACATATTGTGACAGAAAAACGGGAATATTCTGAGGAAATTTCAAATTCAGATTACAAATTCTATGAGCTGCACCTCGAAATTTTTCCAGTCAAATGACAGTGATCTCTGCATTTTTTGAATGCATCATAAGCAGAACTCCAATTATCTGGTAAAAACCCTAAAGTTTTTTTCAGTGTCTTGATACGATATTTCTTCACAAATGTGGCAAAGATTTGAATTTTGATACGAAATTTCTTCTTCGTCAGTCAATTTCATGGGCTTCATGTTCTTTGAATTATATTTTTTAGCTATGTACTTCGATAATTTATTGAGTTCTTCAAACAATTTTGCAGGAACGTTCGGCAACTCTTCTTCATTTTTTGCTCGATAACATATCGGCTTGTACATTACGATTTGGTCACATTAGACACTAAATATAGAGTAAAACCATAAGGAATATGCTTCTGAATCTGGTTGTAGTCGATTTTTGCGGATTGTTTTTGCATGTGGGAATCTTCTCTAATATGCTTTCAAAAATCCATATAAATAACGTACGGATGGCTAAATTTTCTTTTGGTAATTGGTAAATTTAGTTGTTTGACCCGGAAACGGCATAATTGGCTTGCAAACTTCATGTTGCTTACAAAATTTCTAAATGAATCTGATAAAGCACTATATTTGTAGAAATGGCTTAAACATCTTCGACACAAGAACGTCTTGTGAGCATTTTTGATATCTGTGAACTCGCTAATCTACTTAAATCTGTTATCAAAACATAATGGGATTTATCATCTTGTTTAAACATACAATAAATCAAACTTCTAACTTGGCGTCATAACTTCTGAAATTTGCAACGGTACTATGTGTAGTTTTTCATCAAAAGTATAGACATTTACAGACATTTTCGGATACTTGTACTTTGCTTTGCTGCTTCGTTTTTCAAATAATTGTATATCTTTTAAAGACATAGGATAGTCGAATCCAGAAAATATCTCATCGTTCACGAATTTTTCGTATTGTTTTGCTCTGTCAACATGAGTCTCGGGTTTTTCAATAGCGCATCGGATAGAGTAAATAAAGCAATAATCATCTTTATTTTTGATATTTTACACAAGCTTTTTTTATCTTTGATTTCCTTTGGTAAATCGATATATGATCCTGCGTTCATAAATTCATGTTTATTAAGGCTCAAAACTAGTTGTTTACAACTTTTAAATGTCCATCCGGAACCTTTATTTGGATTATTCGTTTGTTCTCGATGTGTTAATTTATTAAATTGCTTAGTAAATAAAGTCGTTTACGTCAAAGATTTCGTCTGCTTTGATAGTAAAATACATTAGACATGTTTGCGGTTCACCATTCACTAAAGTTCGTTGTCGTATTCACATTCCAAAGAGAGATAGCCCTTCATATTTTTTAACATTTTCTTGAAATTTCTCGATTAAACTTTTAATTTCTGACCGCATAATTGAAAGATATTTGTAAATTGACATGGAATTGTCGTTCAAAGTTTGTTTAAAATGTATTGCTTGAAAATACCGTGTATTGAGGATAAAACTTCTACATCCAATGATATTTTCGGATTTTACTTTAAGAGTTTTTATCAATTTCTTCGATCATTTCAGACTTGGTTTTATCGTTTGTTTCTAAGGACAATTTTTCAGCGATTGATTGAATTTTTTCATCATTAAATAGATTGAGATCTTTTTTTATCTTCCTTAAAGCTTTTCTTTAATTTCACGCAATATTTTTCTATATTGTACATCTTTTCGTGACCATCGATTTGATTCTCTTTAGCCCAAGTCCTCAAATAATTTAGTTCTTTATTAATAAATTTCTTTGTTCTTCAAATGATTTTTCGAATTGTAATGACGAGTATAGTGATGTTCAAAAATGTCTTTTTTGCAGTATGGGCACTCTATCTTTTTTCCGCTCCATATTTAAAGAGCAAAAATTTGTAAACTAAAATTTTGAGAAGTGGTGATTTTTGTGACAACTTGACACAAATCAGCACAATTTCTGGTCAAATGTTTTCAGATTGTTTCTATTTAAAGAGCAAAAATTTGTAAAATTAAATTTTTGAGAAGTAGTGATTTTTGACACAAAATCAGCACAATTTCTGGTCAAATGTTTTCAGATTGTTCTATTTGTTATAGAAAAAATCTTTTAACTAAATTTAGTTAAAAGATTTTTTCTATAATAAATGGCAGCGCTGTTACAAGAGTTGAATATGGTTGGTGAACTAAGATTCAAAGAATATAAGAAATTAGTGGAAATTGGAAGAAAAAAAGAGATATAGAATCTTGAATTTGGAGAAAATGAAAGATAAATTACGGGGTTTACAATAATTGCCGAGTTGGAAGATTGTAAAGTACACTTGCCGAACAGATTTTTGACTGTTTTGGATGAGAAAAAGATTAAAGAATTAAACAAAAATGAAAAATTACACTTGATTGTTACTGGAAAGAAGACTATAAAAGATAAAGACTGTGTTACAATTAACTTTGTAGAATAAAGATTTCGAAGATTTCTGGATTTTTTCATTAAAAACAGCTTAGAAATTAGAAGCAAACATTGAACAGTAAAAACAGCTAAAGATTCGGTTATTTAACATTCGTGCTTTCCTGTTAGATTTTATTAGATTTGTTTATGGTTCAATGGACAGTATTTTACATTGATTTTCTGTCTGTCCCAAAAGTGGTCTAGAACCGGCATATTCATATCTACTTAATATATATATTATATAAATGTATAAATTGTTACCAAGAACCCTTACCAAGAACTATAATATTTAACTTCCTTATGCCTTTTGATACAGAATGAAAATTTGAAATCATATTTAGTACCCTTGAATAAATATTTTATCTAAAAATAATTTAATATAAAGGGAGATTTTATATTAAGTGCATCATATTAATTATGACTTGCTCATTTTCAATCATTCTATTACCAGCACAACCAATTACCTATCTATCCTACATAAGTCGCCCCGATCTACCCAAAAACCGCACTATTTAATATTTTAAAATTTAATGACCCATCTTAGCCCTTGAACTTTTAGAATACTATCGATTTTATTTAAATATTTCTACAATTTAATTTAATGTGTTTTGTAAATAATCACCCTGTTTAATTGATTGTGAAAAATAGGCAAGTTTAGTTATTTTTTACTAGTTAATATACAGATGAGTTATTTTGCTGAAATTTTCAAATTCTAAGTAAAAACAAACTTTGGAATTATAACTTACTACAGTTTAAGATCACTACTACCTGAATTAACTTGTTCATTAATATTAGTTAAACTCCATTTTATTATATTATATTAGTTAAACTCTTCAAGGTGTAAAATAATATATAAAATCATCAATTATATGGAGTTCAATAAATATTTGTGTCTAATCTCCACGTTTCTATATGTATCCTTTCCAGTTCATTGGGCGCTATTGACAATGTCGTAAGAAATGATTTGTCTGTAGGGGTGAAAATGTTCCTGATTTTTTCACACAATCCAGTTACTCCTTACAGCAATTATAATTATAACAATCCGTATATTCTTTGTCATATTTTAACGCGGCAGCCTACTTTGTTTAGTAGATAGCAGTAGTATTGTACAGTAGTTTATACTTATTTATACTCATACTTACTTTTCCTCATATCCATATGATGTTTGCCGCAGGACGACGACGTGACCTGTGGGACGCGGGTGAAGACCTGTGGCAGCACCGCATGTCGGGACGCTGGGGCTCGTATGGAGTCCTCTCTCACTTGGAAGGTCGACCCCTGTAAGGACTTTTACCGGTTCGCCTGTGGCGGCTGGGGTCGACGTCACGGTCTTTACGCGCAACAGGCTCACGTCGACGCCGAGATACGCCGTAAGTAGAGGAACCAGCTGTACTTGGGCTCTTAGCCGAACGCCCTAATATTTTATATTATTAAACGTTAGTATTAAACTAGTAACGTAAAGTAAAGTAGAGGTTTCTTAGCCTTTAGAAAAAGGTAAAATCAGCCACATTTTAGATATAATGTAAATGTAATGTAATTTCCAACTATGTAAAACACTGATAATATAACAAAATATTTTAACGTACGCTGGCTCTTATACGTAATTTTTTATATTCATATTTCAATTTCTAAGATTTTCCCCACCAAAAGCTCACAATAGGCACTTCTGATGTAATTTTATAACTTCTGTCTTAGATTTATGCTTTTCGTTAGGAGATGTACATGGAATAGCCTCTAGAGTTTACAATTTACAACTATCATATTTGTTATTTCAAAGATTAAAGAGATTGTACAGTGACACAACTCTGGCTGAAAGAAGAGATTAATCTTTTAGTTTACATTTCATATTTAAAGACTCATTTATGTTTAAAACTCTATGTAGAAAGAACGTTAAAAAAAGAAAAGATAAACTACTGATTGTAAAATAAATTTATCAATCTCTCCTTTCTGCCTGATTAGTCCCAATTTATAAATCCTGAGACCCATCAGAATGGTTCACTTAAGGATTGGGCTCACATAGCGTTAAAGGTTATTGCAAGCCTAAATATTGAGGCTCCTTTGCTTAGACTGACAGAGGCTAAAACAGATGAACTTTCCCTTATTTCAAGCACGAGTGAAGAATTTCTCACTATCCCCCCACATAATAAGATGGATCATAGTAACATGGGATCTGGCCAGGAGGCGGCCCCTACCCCTACAATTACTTATCCGAAAAAGCATTGTCACCCCGGAAGCAACGCAGAGATCCTAAATGCAACGGTAGACTTCCTTACCTTCTTTTCCTAACTGTAGAAATGTCCAGACTTTTGGATCAAATATAAACAATTAGGGTCATCAATCCAATGTGTAACAACAGCAAGAACTACAATAAGTTATCAGTTTGCTAAAGTTACTCATAGATAAATCTTACGTATTTAAATGTGACGTTGCATTTTATCCTCGGACTAAGCCATACTTCATTTGTACTTCACTCTTTCCAAAGTTTCATTTGAAATATTGCTTGTAATTATGCAGAGAGCTGTGCTATCAGCTTAGAGTACTTTCTTATCCCTCCATTTTTACAACTCAAGGTGTTTTATTAAGAGCATTTGTTGATTAAAACTCACTTTTCTCTATAAAAAAACTTTTCTAAAAATTACGAAATCATTTAATCATGACAAATCATCATCAAAACTTAACAGAAACAAATTTGGTGATCGCAACAGAAATTGTGTTAAAAAAACTTTTTTATTAAAGAGGAAAAGCCGATCCCCTTTTAAGCCTTAGTCTGCCCGTCCTCATGGGCCACTGGCCAGTGCGAGAATCTTATCAAACAGAATAAGGGGAAGAGTCGATATACTACGAGATCGATGGTACTGATAAAAAGTGCAAGGGTCACAGACAGGATTCGAACCTGGGCTATCTCTAACTCAGACTCAAAGTCCAACGTCTTAGACCATTCGGTCATCGGCACTCCAGATTTGTGGCATTTGTGGGTGGTATTATGAAATAAACATATGCCTGTATTTTATTCCTAAAATACAGCTATGCTGCTAGCAGTTAACTGTCCTTCGCATTCAATTTCATAGTAGTTTGTAGCAATTTCATTGTTGAGTTTGCCTTGTTGCCACAATTAAGAAAGTGTATCAAAAAGTGTATATTGATGGCCATTGTAATTTATTCCGGTTTTAGTATTTTTTGTTTCATAGTTATATTGCCTTGTTTTCCCAACCAAGGAAACACACACACACACACACACACACACACACACACACACACACACACACACACACACACACACACACACACACACACACACACACACACACACACACACACACACACACACACACACACACACACACACACACACACACACACACACACACACACACACACACACACACTCACACACACACACACACACACACACACACACACACACACACACACACACACACACACACACACACACACACACACACACACACACACACACACACACACACACACACACACACACACACACACACACACACACACACACACACGCGCGCGCGTATATAAACCGAAAACACCTAGAAAACATTACCAGGAATGAAAATTATACCGATTTATGTTATTTTCTTTGTGTTAAAGGTTGTATAAATTACAGTGCAATGTATTCTATGTAATCAAGGTGTTTGTTACATATTAAGTAAAATTAAACAATGCATGAATAGAAAACTCTGATTTCATTGTTAAAATTATTTATAATATGTAAATCTTTAATATGTAATACGTGCAGGTCTGAAAAATATAATTTTGTAAGACAACAAAGATGAATTTTATAACAGTCTTTCAATCTAAAGTAAAAGTTAAATAGTAACTTTGTCTTTTATATCTCCATTACTGTACTGACCAAGCACTGCGTAGTTATATTTACTAAAATGTACAGTCATAAGTATATTTTTACTGAAACTTTTAAACGTCCTTATCTGGACAGTTTCTTACTCTTTGCTCAGCTGCGGTTGCAAGAGTGTTTTTACTATCAAGCTTACTCTGTTCCTTTAAGACTACAAATGCAAACAAATTGAAAATAGTGGTTAAATTAATTAAACTTTGGTTATAATGCTGTAAACCAATGTTTACACAAAGAGTTGATTACATGTAACAGTCTCTTTCAATTAATATTTTGAAACTTTAGAGCCTAAGATGCGATAATTCGCTACCTTAAAGCTCAGAAGGGTATAGCCTGGGGGATTTTCGAAAGAAGAATATTCATTTATTCATACCAGGGATCCTAAAAATGTCCATGTAAAACATCAGTAAAATTGGTTGTAAAATAGTTTACGCGTGAAAGTAAAAAAACAAAGGCACTTTTGCATTTCTAATATTATTAGGATAGTGTTATAGTAATATAGGCTTTTATTCTAAATAGAAAATTAAAATTTATAAAACTTGTAAAAATAGTGGAAAATTAAAAGACGTAAATAGGACTATAATAATATAATAAAGACCTGAAGTTCTGCTGTCATCTTAATTACTATTTGCTTTTTAAGTAGGAACTTCAAAACGGTGGGTTGTAAAAATATCTCTAACCTTTAACACTGTATAGAAATAGCTTAGGTAAAAAAGATTTCTTTTGGGAGTTTAATTTTTATGTATAATGAAAAAAAAATAAAAATACTACGTCATGTTTGAATTAAACATGTTGTTTGAGTCATAAAAATATTACTGAATAAACAAAATACAGCGCGTTAAAAGTAATTTATAATGTGAAAATAGTGAAAATATTGCATGTTAGTTACTTCTACACTTACGTTTGAAACAAAAGCTAGGCTTTTTAGTCCATGAAAAGCTTTAATCCGAGAGAAAATTTAGCAAATGTAGAAACTCTTATCTTAAAGTGCTCTTAGAAGTACTTTAGACACAAAGACCCTTATTAAGACGGCAGGAGTAAAGAAGTGAGAAACAAATTAGTGTGTTCACTACAGCTATACGTATTGTGAGCTTTTTGCGGACCTAAATTATTACAAGACATTATCAATTTTAAACAATTAAAAATAAGGTAAGAACTTATTACGGTTTGAGTTGTTAATATGAATTTATTAGACACAAAATATAATTATATTTAAGACAAGTTTAAAACTAATTTGAAAATAAATGTATGAGAATAAAAACCAATTGACAAATTTTCAAATTTTGTCAATTTTTACGGGTTTTTGAAGAGAAAATTAAATTAAATAGGAATTGCGAGTTAAGTTATGTGGTTGTTGTACCACAGGTAAAAGAAAACTGTAAATTATTTATAATAAACATAACATAGAATTAATGTGTACGACAGAAAACAGCACACCTATTTAAGCATACACGTAACAATTTTTGGGAGTAAATGAGATTGTTGCTAGCTAATTATTGTCGCAATGGCCTGTTTGGGATTACATCACATATTTATAACTTAATACCCAAACCACGAGGTCAAGTGAACTGTAATAATATGCTTATCGTATACAGTTAAGCGTATACAGTAAACTTATCAAATAAAGTTTACCATGTAGTTATCTGTATTTACTAGTGCTTTATGGTTTTTGATGTGGTCTCATTGCAAGTTACGGAAAGAATGAGCGTACGTATTCCTAGTTAATTTTATACCATCAAAAAAGAAATGAGAGAGTTTTAAAACTTTTTCGCTTTTGAAACAACTTCCACATGTGTATATTATAGATTCCAACTGCCAACATTTATATTCATAAATTAGCCAGAGCTCCCAGAAGATATCCAGGCTATTTTATTTGACAGAGCTTGACTTTCTTCTCTATGCAATGACAGCTGAGTTTATGGACGATAAAAAATATTAAAAATGAGCCTGGATTAATTATTTTAAAAGGATCCCTCTAAAATGGGTATATGCCAAAACCTTTTAAAATATGTAAAATAACTGCTGTTTTGAAGCTTGAACACACTTCAAATAGCATTTCAGCCTTTTTAGTGCTTTATTTCTCCTGAAAAATGCTGGATTTGTTGTAATGAGACTGGGTATCAGTTACTTAGTTGATCTTTTGGAAACTTACGATACAGTATGGAGTATAGTAACTGTTACCCATTGTTGGCTCTTATCTCAATGGTTTCTGTTCCTAAGAACATACCGGATATGGCGGGAGAAGGATATGATGAAGAAAACCTTATACGATCTCGTCCGATCCCACTAATATTATTTTACAAAATGTTTAGTGCAATTAAGTCGGTCAAAATTCCCGAAGCCATCTTAATAATGAAGGTACTGGCTATACTGGCATATATTTTTTTTAAATTCCAGTTAAGTCACTTAGGATCTTTTTAATGAGAATATTTTATTGAGAACACAACAGCAAATGAACCTTCTCAATAGCGAATGGCCTTAATTATCTTATACCTACCGGTATTGCTCATGTAATATTGACAGTGTAAATAGGGGCTAAAAGGTTATGTAGCAGCCAGTTAAACAGTAGCTGACATCCTAAATAAGTGTTCTTGTTTTTTTCTGTTTTTATAAGAATAATACAATAAATATATTTGCTGAAGTTACTACTAGATTTACAGGATATAGCTTTATAACTAAAGCTATATCCTTTCAATACTTGAAACTTTTTCGTTGCAATTAAGTGTTTTGTAAACATTAAGATATTCCAGATGTAGCGAGTATTAGATCACCAAGATTTTGCCTGAAGATAATTGCAATATCAAAATAAAGAAGTTCAATCGTGTTAGAATTTTTCAATGGACTAGCATTAGATTTCTGACCAGGAAAATTAATTTAATTCTTAAAATTGTCAAAACATTTTACTTAACCTGTAACAGCCTAGTGGTGTCATGTGGATACGTCAATACGTACAATACTTACTCCTGAGTATTGTACTCTCACTTCATTATCTGGTCTGATAAGGATACACCATGTATAAATGTGTAAATACATTGTAGGGACTTACTCAGTTACACAAAATAACTATTGTAGAAATACTTTTAATTTTCATGCGATAGTCCATCGACTTAAAGTTAAAATTATTCTTCAAAATGAAAGATGACAGGAAAAAGCTGGGTATTTATTATTCTAAAATATTTAGTTTCTAAAAAAAATATTTTCTTTTAGTGATTAATCTGAATCTACCTCTTTTTCGCCATAATTGAATATATTACCCGAATCACAGCATTTTAAAATGAATATCTAACGACAGATTTACATTTGATTATGTAAGTAAGTAAAAGGGAATCCATATTCTGTCATAAAAAGTCAAAGAGCCATAAATCCAATATTGAACTTGTTTAGCAGATGGCGCCTGTATAACAGAGGTCTAGATGGCGCCACATTAATACTGTAACTGTACCCTACTCTAACTTTGGAACTTGTCCCATTTCATACCTGCTCTATTTGTTTTTGTATGACAATTGGAAGTATCTTGAAAATTATATATACTAGATTGTTTTGTATGCAGACGAACAGAAAAATTAAAACGCTATAATGAGTTTAATTGTAAAGAGATATTTGATACTGATATCTAAAAGTTCATTAAATATTTAACATATATGAATGTTTATTAAATTACCCTTTGCTATGTCGGCATTTCAGATCTGTTGGAAGAGCGGACAAGAACTGGAACTTTCAAGAAACTTGGGGATTTCTACAGAAGCTGTCTAAACGCTGGTGACAAAACCATTGTTACTCCAAGTAAGTATTAGTTGTAGATTAATGTGTTTACTCTAAGTACTCTACAAACATATTTCAAACGATGATGCCATGGGGTTACTGTAAAAATCACAAATAAAAAAATAAAGGATTAATATTCATATTTAAACGATATAATTATTATCTTAGTAAAAATTTATTCAGCTCTAACAAATTCCAGAGCATCAGTGGTGAAAATTTTGTTGTATCCCGAAGATCTGCCCCATTGACTCCAATATCAATTAAAGGATGAGATAATAGCTATAGCCAACAATGCTAATACACGTCAGCTATCTGAGACATCCATCCAATAACAATAATTCAATACTAGGACTTCCTCTAATCATATTTGATTGAAATCAGTCCTTGATTTTAGAAGAACCTAATGATAACAGAAAATTTTGTTAAGATTACCTCATTAATATGGCTTCTGGAATAAACATTCATGATGATAATGGTATTCATCCCCTTTCTAGGGGGATTGAATTGATTGCAATTGAAACAAATAGCTGAGTGGTTAAATTTTCATACTAATTGGCTGGCGTATACTCATCTGGTGGCTGTATAAAAATGTAAAAACTTCCGTGTGACGGAGTGTGTTTTCATTATATATGAAACATATTTAAATCGTGTTCTGGGATTGATGCAAGCAGCACGCCTTTTAAATATATATATATATATATATATATATATATATATATATATATATATATATATATATATATATATATATATATTATATATTATGCAGCATATATATATATATATATATATATATACATGTATATTTTTAAAAGGCGTGCTGCTTGCATCAATCCCAGAACACGATTTAAAGATGTTCCTACATATTGTCTCAATATCGGCTACTAATACAAAAATATTTTCTATGTTGGCAATGGATTCTGAAATACTTACATAAATTGCAAAAGAAAAAATAGATCACCAAAAGCCAAACTTGGAAATAGGCAATTTGGTTTTAATAAATGCACAATATACTCCATTGAATCATATACAGTAAGAGTCACTGACATTTATTCAGAATAAGATGAGATTGTTCGTGTAGTAAAAGTTTAGATCTCAACGAACACGTACACGTTAGCTCGTACAGTAAACAAACTGTGCCCACTACCAAATGATTGATTATATTGAAGTGTATGAAAACTTTAAGATGGAAGTTATGTTCAGGAATTAAAATGATTAAAGAGCTTAGTACATCACACCATCAAATTTACTTGTATTTTTAATTTAATTCAAATTATATCTAAAACTTAATATTTGCTCTTTGCCTTTAAATCACCTATTTTGTATAAAATATTTGACTGGTATATTTAATTTATTTGTTACTAAATAAGTTTATTATACCTTTCTTTTCTTCTCTACGTATTCCACGGTTTTTATTTTTTCATTTTTATAATTGTTATACATCATGTCCTTTCAATTAAATACATAAAAATACCATTATTTAAGTATCAATACAAGTTAAAAGTGAGTTATTACAGTTAAAAAAATATAAAATGACTTAAATGAACAGTCAGTTATCTTCAAAGGGCATTTAACCCACAACAGTAAAAAGTGGAAGTTGATTTAACGGTTGAAGACAAAAAACGCTATAAAAAATTAATTAATTTTTCTAATAATTTGGTTTGTCTTATATCATTTCAAGTTTTATTATCGGTCTATCTGCAAGTGCTCCTTTGATAAATCCTTCGTAAAGATATTTTCCTTCATTAATACTTTTCTAAATTATAATTCCAGTGTTTTCTTCACTTTAAAGTGATTATACCATGCCCATTAAATTGTATAAATTAAATGTCAGGAATAAGTGGTGACATTGAAAAATAATGGTTAATTTGATAATGTGATCTACCGAGTTCTGTAATAATTGTAATTAATAAATAAATATCTGTCCAATTGTAAAGTACGACTGGACTTAATTTTATTAAGTTTAAATTTTAATGAATGCTTAACTTTATATTTTAAGTTTCGACACCTGAAGAACATGTAGGAAAGGACTAATATCAGTTCTTACAACATAGAGTTTCAGATTTTATTTGTAACATATAATAAACTGTGGCAAATGTCTGGAGTCCAGTTCTCCTGACCATAAACCCTGAACAGTAATTATTTTCACTCCCATATAAGATAAGAAATTTTAGTTATGTTTCTAAATTGAAATCTTGTGTGCAATCTGTCAATAGTACATTATAAATATGTAATGAATATAAGATGGTGCATTTGGCAATTTTCCCTTAACGAAAATTCCATGAAAATTGGTTAGATAGAGTTTTAGATAACATATCAATAACATTGTTTCAAATCCATCTGGAAAGCGTGTATAAGGGCGATTAATGGAAATACTATTGGCAGTAACGAAACGAAGAGTTTAGGTGGAAAATGTTACTACAAAACATTTAGTTTTCATTTTAGTTCGCGTGGAACTGAAAGCACTACATATTAGATAGCAATCTGTTTAGAAGTTATCAGTGTAATAAGCGAGTCCTGAACAGTGCAAAACAACGACCACTTACATAATATAGCACCTACCGAGTTAATTATGCAAGTGAACCAATCCAGCTCGTCTGCACAACTCCAATATTTAGATGCTTATTGCTTGGTAATTGCAATTGATATGTAGGCAAGCTGTATACAATACAATGTATTTAATGTGTATTCAAGTGAAAACAATTCAACTCAGAATAATAGTATTATAACTAGTAAATATTGTTTTCAATATATAACAGAATTCTTGATTAGTGCAAATTCAGTTCTATGTTTTACAGGATTTTGCAGTTTTTGTGTGTGTATGAATAAAGAAAATATATTCACTTTGAATTTACAACTTTAAATTGAATAATCTCTAATATTTACAATAATCAAATCATTTGAAAAAAGAATTGAATTAAAATGAATGGTGTATAAAATAACCCAAAAATAAATTAATTCACTGTACTGGTGCTTCAAAAATGTTTGAGGTAAATGTAAAGTTTGATTTCATCCATGAAAATAATATAAATAATCAAAAGTATGTTGTACAAACCAACATACTGAATTTTAAACATTGTTCTGCAGCTATTCAAATTTACTTATTCAAATAAAATTCATCTTATATAATAAAATATATACTTTGAACCATTGCTGACTGCCTATCTTGCGGCACATGGGGCGAACCAAGTATAAAGTAATGATGCAGCAAAAAACTGTCTAAGAATAATGTTAATATTTTTTCATTGCATAGTTGTCTCATTCATTTGTATTCCAATAGCCAGACAATCTCTCAATATAAAATTCATATTATACTTAAAAAGTATAAAATCAGAACCAAATTAAAATATAAATTATATGAAGTAACAATTGGAATCAGATGGATTTTGGCTGCAGTGGTTCTAAAAACAAAGATGTAATCTGTTTACTGCATAATAATTCAAACTCGCGCTAAATTAAAAAAAAAAAATTCTTGTATAGTTTACTGCGTTCTAGAGTAGCCTAGGGTGGTATGAGGGACGAGTTTCTTAGAAGTTTTTAAATTTAAGTAGGATACATAGTGACTAAATAGAATAAAGAGGTTGAATACAGAAATATTGTTTGTTTATTAATTAATAATGGTTTCCAGCGAGAGAAGTAAGTATGGCAAGACAACATTATAATAAATTCTTTACAAGAAAGTGGTAATATGCAAAATACAGTGTATTTAAATCCTCCTCTAAAACTACATTTTGGGTGCTTGCTCGATTTTTTGAGTTATTTTAATTGCTAATGGTATAAGAATAATAAGTGTAAAGAAATAACCATATATTAGATTATCATGCCGACCTAATAATGTATAGTCCAAATTTATGTAACTTTTGTAATAAACTTTACTATCTCTTGGAGAATATGAGTTACATATTACTGTTTTAGTAGTTTTACTAGCTTATGGAGCTCAAACGTGTAATAGTTGAAGTGAAAATAGGCCTTATCGTTGATGGTCCGCATGTTACCATTAGAATTAATTTCGTTTCGGTGTGCATTACCATTTACGACATTTGGAGTTATATCTGACAGAACCAATTCGCTTAACATCAACATTTTGCATTTAAACAACCATACTGTATTTGAATTGGAAGTTTAATTAAATCGTGTAGTTTTGGATTAAAACTATTCTAACTTGAATGAAATAGTTGTTGGGAGCACTTGAGGTGGACGTGGAATAAACCTTTTATTCAAAATAGATCAAAACGAAATGTATAAAGGAAAAACGGCATGTGCGACATGTGTGTGTGTGTGTGTGTGTCGGTGTTAGTTATATAAAAGAATTTACATGTTTATGCCAAGCAGACGTTAACAAACAATGTTATAAATGTGTAAACAATATTTTGAACCACAAATATTGCATCATTTTATTAATATATAATCGTTGGTATTATAATATACTTATAATAATAATAAGATCATTTCATCTAATAATATTTGATGATATCCCAGTAGTTAGCATCGATTACAGTGAGTTACAAACGTGTTCCAGTGTTCTCCCTACTGGACGACCTGGGAGGGTATCTACCCCCGGACAGTTCTGGGACTCCAAGCTTGAGCGTCCTCCTCGCCCGTCTCCTCAGGGTAAATGGCGCTCCCCTCTTCGACCTCTACATAGACCGTGACCTGCAGAACAACTCGAGGCTTGCCATATTCCTCGATCTGCCGCGACGGTATGAACACACTATGAGGTTGCTCAAATATCCGGAACAGGTAATGCTAAAATGTCTGTTAATTTCGTGTAGGTTTTTGAAGTCTTAGAAGCGTATTATTTGCTTATTCTATGGATGTGCAAATGTTAAAAATTAAGTAATTTTGAAGCAGATTTGCAGTTTGATACATGTAAAAAAGGATTATTACATCATCTCAAGTTACGCGAATTTTCAACTCATTCAAACTATTGTTTTTTCAAGCCTTGGGCCTATCTATGCAATTAGTATTTGAATCGAGGATCTAACAACTTTTTAGCTGCAACAGCTAAACGTATTTACAGATTTCTCTTGGCTTTCTTCGGAATAGAAACCATGACCTTTTGGTAAAAAAGTCTAAGACATACTACGGTGACGATTAACGTTTGTTGTGTAGTATAATATGTTTTTGTTACATGCCATGTAACAAAGGTAACATATGTAAAAACTATTCGTATCAAAGTAATGCTGATTCATGTGATTCAATGTTTATTGAAAAAATAAAATTCGGCTATTGCCATTTATACAAATTTTATGAATGTAAATAACAGTCGTTTGAGAGGTATTTAGTATTCCAATCCTATGTTAGTATGGTTATTCATATGGTTCCTTTAACATGTGACAGATACGGCCAAATATAAAATAATTGAATCGTAAAAAGTAAAGGTCTATACGGTGTAATGGTAGCACCCTCGATTCACCCGGGAAGTAAGAGATCTGGGTTCGAGTCCCGGCGGAGCAGGTACTTTTTGTGATTCAATGTTTATTGAAAAATTATACAGGGTGTATATTATGTCTGGAAACACCCAAATATTTCCTTTAATAATTTAAATATAAATTTGAAACCTCTTACAATCGTGATAGAGATTGGGCATCTACTTTTTGGAACAATGTTTTGTTATGTCACACCAACGGGGGACGTCCTGCCGAGGGTATCGTGAATATTCTTAATGGAAGCCTATACCTTGTGATACATAATTTTAAAGGTAATAGCTTACTGAATTGAATGCCACAAACCGCATCTCAAGGGAATTATTCTATCAGAAAATAGAGCATTTTTAGTATTGAAAATTTACTGATGTTCAACAATGTAATTTTAACATGGTTCTTGCCACAAAATGTGTTACACTAATTTTTTAGCATTTTTTTAAATGTTCAATTAAATAAAACAAAAATTTCATTTTAAGCTGGTTCTATTAGCACAAATTTGCCAGTTTTTTATTACAGTACAATTATGGAAATACTTATGTTATTGATTTCTTATTACAAATAAAAAATAATGTATGCTGTTAGAAAAGTCTTACAACAAACGTTTTACCTGCATTTGGTGTCAAAGCAATTGTGCAGTAGTAGCCAAACATCAAGTCATAGGTGCGATCTGTTCACAGTCTGATTAATAGCTGACAGATTGGTGACGACACAATCGACTATTACATATGAGTTCGCCAACGTTGAGGCAGGCAGCCAATCAATTTGTCACTGCCTGATAACTCATGTGAGTTCCCTAACGACCAGCTGTTGTAAGGCAGGTAATCCAGCCACATCGAGCAATTTGTAACCGTTTGACTGCACAGCCTATAGATTACTGAGTCGCCCGGAGCTGATCAGCGCAAACGAACATCTGTAGTTTGTCTGATCCGCACCAGCCAGTTTCTATTATTGTTTGCCTTATCGATTCGTATTTACTTTCGCATTCATCGTGATATTCACTAAACTCTATTTTGTGAAGTACAATTTCAAGGTGCATTAACTATATGATAGTAAGCTCATATTTTATTTTGTTATCTTCTATGTGTTCTGTAACTTTATAATAAATAAATAGTGTTTCCTCGTAATTAAACTGTATTTATTGACTGTGTAATACGCTGATATGGCTTTGTCGAACGATATGCATTAACTAATTAGGCTTCTTTATTATACTCGTTTCAGGTTTTAATTCGAATTGGGATTTAAAACATTTAAAAATGATACGTAAATTGTATTACTGATATTTCTTGTGTGGGATGCAATGATCGTAAACGATCACTTTCAATACTGAAACCAAAATAATGAATACTAGGCTACAAACAAGAGTATATCTAATGGTAAATGGTATATCTATTTAATAGCCTACTATTGTTTATTAATAATTTATCGTAGTAATGAGCGTTTATATAATTAATATAAAGTTGCCACACTAAAGAACTAAAAACGATCTATCAAAACATGATCATGAGTATATTCTTAATTTAAAATTTAATAATGACAATGAATAACACGTGTTCTGATATTCCCCATAGTTAATGTTACAAAATTAACTACGTTTCGAGGTTTAGAATCCATCCTCTTCATCAGGTATCCAAAACTTTTAAGGGGTGACGTTAAGCAATAATTATAACAATCTATTAAATATGCAGCAACAGTTGTACATAAAAAACTACATACCTGAGAGTTTAAGGTGATTGGAGCAAGTACCACCCGTGTCAAACAGAACAAGCAACATCTTATATGTTAAGGTTTAAAATTACGTTTGGACGAAGGCTGTTATTTTCATCCCTCCTGTCCGTAGTATCAATCTTGATTTTTGCTGTCACCGGTGGATGCGGATGTGTTATTTATCAGATATCGTTGGGCTTGTTTTGGGCAGTAACATAGTTGTTATTGCCCCTAATCACTCTGGAACCTCATACATAAGTATATTTTGAGTTTTCTGGACATAACAATATTCTGTCGTTAACCATGTATTCAGTGAATTCATTACGTCATATAGATCAACCTTAACCTTGATGTTTCTTGAAACCTGATAAACAGGATACATTCCAATCCTAGAAATATAGTTGTAATTTTGCAACTTTGATGGTAAATGACCGAAAGCTTGCTATATACTTAGTATGTATACTTGTATCATATACATACCTGATTCTACAGGTACTTATAGACCCTTACGGATATGTGGATTCGTTTCACTCGAATTAGTTGAAAGTATTGCAAGCTTGATTAATTGTGATAGTCAGAATGGAATATCACACCCCAATTACATATACTAAAAATACTAGTGGTTACCCGCGGCTTTGCGCTTGCATTCTCATTGAATAACTGGTATGTTATAGGCATGCTCTTTTTTAATGGCTTAATAAAGAGCCATGAAAATGATTTATGGTTACTTGATGATATTCCAGTCTCCTGATCATTTTTAATTTAATAAAACTTTAAGTATAAAAAGAAATATTTTGAGGTCCTCAAGTTGGAAAGTGAAACAGTTTTTAAGAGCACTAATGAATTACAAAATGTCTCTGCAACATTACATAATATTTGAAAGAATTGTTCCGACAATTTCAGTAACACTTGAACTATTTTAAACCAATGTGGAGAAACCCAAAGTCGAAGTCCCTAGCTCTCTTAGTAAAAAGTACTGATATAATACGATGGAGTCCTACGATATTTTTGAAACGGAAGTAGTCATATACCATATATCAGGTATATATGTTTCAGTCTTCATGGTTAAGAAGATCATAGGTTAAGTGAAATTGCGAGTAATTCTTATTTTATCGAAGCCCTCTTATCAATAAAATAATCTGTGGAAGTTATTTTCTCGAGTTTTACCGAAGTTTAATATTAAGGAATAAAATAGTGAAATTGTATATACTATTCCTTTGAATAGTTTAAAACCGTGTAAAGTTTACGCATTGAATTTAATTTATTGGGTTAATTTCGTATTAGTCATTGGTAATTAGAACTACATTATTTAGAAAACTGGAAACCGATTTCGGTTAAAGTTTTATATTGATTCAATTTTTGTGTTGCAAAGATAATTTGTTAACGAGTTTGAATACACGACTATATTAATATAAATGTTAAGAAAACGCTCTAGCATATTGTCGTAATTGAATTCAGGCGTCCGAAATTAAAGAACACGGCTCGGTGAATTAAGCTAATTTAGCACTCCAAATATTGACGGATTCTTTATATTCCATTTGGGTTAATTAGTTTCAATGTTTGAAAATGAACCATTACATAAATAGGAAAAAAAACACAGCTACCCTATTAGGAAATCAATAGTAGGGTTTTTAGAAATTAGATATACACGGTGCAAACATACATACACGTAAAGATATTTATCATAACTGACACTATTACAAACCAATCAAGATTCTGCAAGCATTATCTTATGAACATTCACAGCCCTTTTAGGTTATTTGTTTATAGTTATTTTGCATTCGAAATTTTTGGTAGAAATATCAACTGCAAGATAAAAAAAACCATACTCTCAGTTTATAGAAAACCGCTCAAAGAATTGTTGATTTTCAAGTACAGTCCATTCATATAACAGATGATCATCTATGCAACTATACTCAGTTCATAAAACAGCTAGGTGCTCGTTTATTCAAGAACAATCAAAGAACAGTAGAAAAAACAATCGTTTTTACTCTTGTAGCATCTCATAGTACTATAATGATGATATAAAATTGTGGAAGTTTATATAAAATAATAAGAAGATTGTCTTTTATTAGGTTATATTCTCGAATCCTGAATGGCACGAGATGCGGCGGCGTCACAAGAGAAGGGCGGATCAGAGTAGAGCTTATGTTCACCTTAAGGTAACGTATTGTTATGGCGTTTGAAACGCTTGAAGCTACTCAATTCTAGTGAATAAGGGATATAACTTGAAAATAATGTATTGTTCTTTTTTATCCTTTTATTTATTGTTCCCCCACACAGAAAGTGCAGTACAGATCGATCTATTTACTATCAATTGTATTGAGTGTTTTAGTATTATAACATTAAAACTGATATATTTTTATTCGGTTTTAATAATTTAATATCGATTTTATTTATTTTCATATAAATTATTTTGGAATTTAGAAGCTTTACTAGTCATTCAAACCATCACAACAAACAGTACTTACAAAAAGTAAATTCTTAAAACTTCTTCATTTTTATACTCCTTTAAAATTCAGTGCTTATTACGATTGTGTATTGGAAATTAAGCCTGATTTAAATAAGTGCTCATCAAAAATATTGTGATGATCAAGGTTAAGATTAATCGTGCTATACTGATTTTGTTTATGACATAATATATCTTAATATGCCATTTTCCTCTATGAATTAATTATATTCATGAAGTGAAATGTAGACATCAGTTCCTTTCATTCAAACACATTCATTCATTCCAAACACAGTCCTTACAATGATTCGCTTCTACAGAACAATTTTGCCGAAATAAATATTTTGGGCAATGCCTGATACACAGAGTCATGGACGATGCAAGTTTGTAATAGTTAATATACGTACATCTAAAAAATGGAATGATGAAAAATGTATTAGTAACTCACTGAAACTTTCAAATAGTTAAAATTCAGGTATCTTATATTATTCTTACTGCCTTATAACACTTTATTATGCGTATTTTTCAATAGAAGTTAGGGAGAAAATTATTTATTTTAATTTATTTATTGCTTAAGACGACAGATCTCAAAATCTGAGGTGTTATTAGATGAAAAATACGTTAATTGAATAAGGTACAATGTGTCTTGTTTAAACTCAGAAAATTAGAGAAAATCGAAATATAAATACTCATTTAACTTATTTCTTAATATAAAAAATTGTTATAACCTTATTACTGTTAGTAATATATGATAGATTATTGTTACGTATTACATTATTGTTAATTGCATATTTGTTACTAACTAATGTAAATTCTTAGAAAGGATTATTAATTAACTGCTTAGTGAAACCAGAGGAACGCGAACTCCAAACAATGCCTAAGGCATTGCTCAGAACCTCCACCTCGCTGTGACTGAGGTGCAATTGACGTCTCTTAGTCAAATTACAATACCAGACATCTCTGGCAGTGCTCATGTAGACCAGGGGCGGCATATTCAACGTTATAATGACTGGGTATTCCAAATTATATGCATAGTAAAGGGATTCTGGAAACTACAAGAGATACAGCCAAGATTAAATTGACATTGTTTTGCGTAATAATGAGACCACCTAATCCAAGTAGCTGTCACTTTTTGGGTTGCGTCGTTCACTCGCTGCGCTCAAAAAATGGGTTTTGGCAAACATTTAAAACTGCCACAGCTCTTTGATTAGTATCTACAATGGAACTATGTTTACATGCAATCTGCATGACATTTCTTCTAGTTTTTAAATATGACAATGAAAAATTTCTCAATGCTCTCAATGAAAAAGACCTGCAAGCAGGAGGTATAGGGCTTAGGGAGTATTTTTTAGAATGCAATAACCCATTTTTTATTAGTAAAAGAAAGTGTATTTTTCACAGACTAAAAACATATCATTATGTTATACTTTTATCGTAGGTTTCGATAAAATTATTGAAGTTAATAACTCACAATAATCCGAAGATAAATTTTATTCTAGTAGTCGGATGGTTGGTAAACCTGACTGATAGTTTAAAATCACCTGATAACTTCACTTCATATTGTGTTGATATCACCCATAGTGAAACATGGAAAATATCTGATAATGGCAGTCTAAAAATGACTGTTACTGACGTTTTTGTGACTGATTGGCACAATAGCATGTTCGTTTCAAACTGAATCATACTTTATAATTTTATATAAAAATTATCGTGTGAAAATAAATAAACAACCTAATTACAAATTTTATAAAAACTTGTTCTCTAACTAAAAAAATTTAACAAATCTATATCCTGAAAGATTGGCACAAATTGACCAGTCCGCACGCTCAGAATAGTTGATCAGATTGGTATTTTTAGACAAATCACCAAAATAATGTGTAATTTAAACCCTCCTGAATACTTTAAAAAGCATTGCAGAGAATTATCGCTTCTTTTAGGAGTATCAACAGGAATTCCCTGAGAAGAGCAACAATCACAGTGTTTAAAATTGTTGTAGCATGCTGAGGAAAAATTATTCTTTTAAATTTCTGGTTATCTTATCGTTAATTATAATCATAAAATTAAAACAGGATACGACAAAGATCAAAATATTCAGTTTTTACCCCGCATGTGCAAACATGTAATTATGTATATTTTAGGGGTATGGCAATAGCAATAGAAGCTGTCACTTGCTCGGTATTACGTGATTTCCGAGGCCAGGATTATATGGAAGTTCTTGTTCAGGATATTTCGGAGGAGAGACGGCTGACAGCTATGGAACATCTCTTGAAGACATTTCTGCCAGCAACTATGCCACCAGAACATCAGAAGAAAGAAGCTCACAACATGCTTCTGTTCGCCTCAATGCTAACAAAGGTATGTTTCGCTGAATTTCAAACGAATAAGTTTTTACGTCAATACCAGTTCGAAACTCAGTATATAATACCCAAAAATCGATAAAATCATCACAAAACTTTATATTAAATAAGATACTATAGAAGTATATTTCCCGCTTAAATTAAGATGTCATGAAAATCCGTCCCTTATAACCTTAATAACAGGATGCAGGAAATTATTTGCATATCTTTGCTACACATGATTCCTGATACGAAAAAAAAATCTGGGGATTATGTTTGTTGTATTTTACTGAAACTTCAAGTCAGTCGAAAGGAAATTTTTGTGAAAGTTTTAAGATGGCAGTTTTCATTAGTGCAATATTTTTAATTTGGCTGTTCCTGATTGTTTTTTGTCACTCATTTAATGTGTAGCAACAATAAAAAAAACATTATTATTTTGAAATAATTTTAATGGATACAGAAACTTGTGAGATATACACATTTGAATTCTAAATAAATCGTAAAAGTAACAAAATTAACCGTTTTACGAATTAAACGTTCAAAATCAACAATGTAAATCCAATCAGATGCGATTCCGAGATGACTGACAGCTACATGTGACATTTACCTCTCTGCCAACAGTGCCTGAAGGTACGTTTTTGTTCCTTGCTGTTGATTGATTTATAACTTTCCCTTATAGTTTACTGTTACCTCCTATTCTGATGATATAGTTTAATGCTTATTCTTTGTTTACATATAGTTTATTTTTCAAACATCTTATACTAAACAATTTCGGTAAAATGTCAAAAGTGGCTAAAACATCTTTGGCTTAAAAAACAATACTAACGCAACCAGCATAATTTAAATTAATATAATACATTTTTACTATATTTGTTGTTACATTTGACCTAAAAACCAAACATATTTGCAAAAATATAAAGCATATAGGTGGATTTACTACAGAAGATGTGTCTCTGCGGATAGCATTAGTGGAGAGAGTGGTGTTGGAGAGGGCTGTTACCCCAAAGTGCCCTCGTAAATCCTCTCCGCCCATAATATATTCGTATTGTTTTTATATCAATATGTTGCCTTTACTATAAAATATATCCAGTAGAGAGTTTTATATCCAAATATATCCATGGCTGACATTTCAAAATATTATTTAAAATATAATAATGAAATGTTGAAAATGTTTAATTAATTTCATCAAATATTGGGACTAGGTTACGATGCGCTTGAATCTTACGAGATAATGTATTGAATAAATAAACCTAGATATAAATCTATCATGCACTCTGTGTGTAAAATTCGAGGCATTACTTTAATATTTTGTAAACTATAGCAGATAAAATCTACAATATTTGCACTAATTTATACGGCTGTCTTAACTAAATGCAAGAACCAACACACGGATACATTTGAGGAAGGGGTACGACCTGTGCAAAGAGTTACGTAAAGATAAAATACAAGCCTAGTTCAATAAGGCTCATAATTTGAAAGTCTTTATTATTAAAGCATAACAATAATAAAATCACAATTCATAAGCTTCATTCATAAGGGGAGGCGGAATCCATATCTCTGTAAATGCTAAAATAAGGAAAATTTTCTCAAAAAACTACTAAGCCTGTTGTTTTTGAAATTTTTGTCAGTTATTCATATGCCTTTTATACATAGCCTGAGTTTTTTTAAAGTAGTTATATAAAAAAATAAGTATGTTATAATTTTTTTCCCATGACACCTAAAAATATTCAGATTTTTTAAAGATTTAATTTATTTTTACCAAATTAGTTAACTTAAGGCCACAAAAAAACTCAGGGTGTGTACAACTATTACATACATATTGTGTAAAATTTTGAACTCTCTATCTTCAGTATTTCCAGAGAAAATGTACCTTATGTCAAAAAAATATCGATTTTCGGAAAACGGCTGAAAACTAAAACTGTGCATTTATTTACTTACATTAGTACATTCCCACTCTTATATGCAGGGTTTTCATCTTCCACCTCTTCAAGCCTTCTCTTCAGAATCCTCTCTTTTCTTCTTGCCAGCCTCAAGAAGTCTGAAATGGCTTTTTTTTCAGCTCTTCGGATGCGTTCTGAGTCTAGAGATTTCATCGCGTTTATTAATCGGACACCAGGTTCAAGTCACATTGAGTGCAGAACTCTGCATTTGGTAACCTGCCCATCATTGTAACTGGCCACTGCCTCATATACACCAAGTTCCAGGGTTTTAATAGTCACAAAGTGTTTTTTAGGAACCCTTGACCCATATCACACTATTAACACTCTCGTTCACATTTTGAGTTGTTCCGTGTAAACACTTTTTCAGCAAGTGTCGATGGACCACGCCTTAAAAGTTGGTTTGATTGCATTCATTATAGGCTCTGGTAAAACTATTTAAATGTAGGCCTACTAGAGGTTTGTTTTCTGCTTTGGCTTTATTGTAACTTTGCACCATGATTTATTACCCTCTGGACATAGCAGATGTTGTGGTTTCTCATCTGATGAGCCTATGTGACAAAAAATAGCCCATATGGCCCTTCGCATCCCTTCTAAGTCAGTTTTTGTTCTCTTTTATAGGCTTTACCATAATAAGACTGGATTTGATCTATTTTACTGTCAGTTAGACGATTTTTCCCTCCCAAACTTTTACCATCCTCTACTTTTTTCTTTTTCATGTCCGTCTTCTTTAGTGTACGTATCTTGCACCCATTACGTTTCATAACATGATTCACACATTCCAATTTTTCTATTTTTAGTGTTTCCATAGGGACTATTAGCAACTATACCAGAAAAAACTATTGCTATCCCCATCACCAAAGTATTTCACATATTTGACATTGTACTTATCTATTGACCTGCTAAAGATATTTTTTGCACCCCACGCCTTCCATGCTGCCGCTTGAGCCCTGATGGTTTGCTGCACAAGCTATCTCATGGTTAGGTTTTATCCAGGCAAAGGTAATACTTGGATAGAACCTCAATGTCCATCACCTTGCCACTGGTCAATGCTGGTACATGTGACCACACCATTTAGGGATTGGTGGCCTCTACGCTGCCACGTACCATCAAAACCCGCACATATGTCACGAGAATCCGTTTGCAGTTCAGGATTAGTTTTTTTTTTCCTCTTCAATTATAGCTTTATTTTCTTCTACAGCTCCTTCAACAGCTCTGGTCATAGATTCTAAAGCCACCTGTTTACATTTTTCGTGAAATACCGTGTTATAGGGTCGGAATTTTGTAGGAGGCTGGGGGAGGTTCAGGATGCCGCATAAAGTTTTGCGCAGCGGTCTGACCTTTTCCAATGCATCGCAGGCCATTACACCTAATCTAATATTTACATCAAAAAACTTCTTACTTGCTACATTAGGTATGTCAACTTTTTTAGAGTTGTTAAATTCTTCACAAAAGTTACAATGTGTGCAAAAGAGTTCTAGTTTCGACACTAAGCCAACATAATTCATGGAACGCAACTGTAAACCATTTTTCTTACAGTTTTTGCAAAGAGAAAATTCTTGGAGTTTCTCTGATAGTATACTGATATTTATAATTTCATTCTTATAGCTATGATCTGTAGCATATTGGCTGTACTCCGAAAAGTCAATTTTCTTTGATGAGCTCGACGCTTTGGTAGGCCTAGGCCTAGGAGAGCTAGGAACACTAGCAGATGAATGTACAGGTACACCTTGTACTACCTTCTTTTTTCCACGTCCACCAACTCCTTTCCTGCTTTTATTTGTTTTATAAGTAGGTCTAGGCATTATGAATAAATAATACAACCAATAAACGAAATTGTAAGAATCACAAACGTTAGTAAAAACTTTCACAGAAACTAATAACGTCCATAAAACAATAACAAACAAACAGGTTATGTTTACAATATTTTATTCCCCTAGCAACAGAAGACAGTAAGCAGTTGTCTATATTCAGTGTTGCCAAATGAAGCAAAATTAAATAGCAACAGAAATGATGGGGTAGACATACGTATGTATGCAAGCGAAAATATTCTAGTAAAAACTGACCCTGCAACAAAAGTTCAAGGATTTATTTTGTAATGAAATATTTAGATAACCCAGGTGTATTATATATATCAATGAACTCGGAAAAATGTATATTTTAATAAAATACAATAAAAAAAGTTTGAAAAGTTTGAAAAAAAAAAAATATTTTTTTTGTTCCTCCTCCCCACAATGGCGGATGTTGAAATATGATCAATATTGATCCTTTAAATAGTCACCGTTTGGTATAGGACGAAAGAAATCACGAAATAGAGCACTCTGAGTAAGTACACACAGTCCTGTGTTACATTTTACACACCATGTACGCTATTTTGAATCTGCGTAATGCCAATGTCTGATTTATAAACGGGTTTTAGACCAATGTATGTATAAGTAATAGAATTGGTTAGAAATGTCTATGAATTTACCAAGTTGGCTGACCTTTGTCTGAAAAAAGGTTCCCGAAAGTTTAAGCAATGTTCTTGGGCTGGATTTTGAGATATATTTTGCAGAATTAACTGGTTTTAGTATTGAATACCAGATTGAAGATCTAAGTTGAGTTGTCATAAAGTTATTATCAATCGATGTCTTAAATAAGATTTTAATTAAAATCGGACTTTTCCGTAGATTGCACTATGTAATATATGAGGCCCAAACATACTCCTTCTAAAAACACAAAACATGTCAAATATGCAGTGACAGAGTAAAAGCTCAGCGCTTTTTTGTATTTTGTGTCTACTTAGCGAAATAAGCAAAGCTTAAACTTTTATTAAACAAAAGAATTCCAAAATCTAGAGATATCCAGACATCACATACAATATTTTCAACTTCAACTCTCGTTTTGGGTTTTCGTTTACCAATGTTGTCTAAAGTTAGATTTAATGTTTATTATTAATCAAAGTATTCTGGAGTAAAGTATAATGTTCATTTTGTCCTGATGCCAAATACCTTAATATAAAAATTAAAACAAAGTCCTTCAGATGGATTTTGAGATTAATTTTGCAAAATTAGTTATTATGTGAACTATACGGTTATACGGTAGCGTGTGCTAGATGCATTTATTCCTTACAGATAGTTTTATTACTCCTCTAAACGATTGGAACATAATAAACACTTTATATTTAATGGAACTAAGTAAAATATTCTAAGTTCTTTTTTATCTAAACCGTCTTTTTCAACTCTTCTAGTTGTACCCACGAGCCAAAGAGTTAGCCCACAGACTCCAGCAGCAGGATTCTTACCTAAGCAGCACTTTTCCGGAGTTGCAGAGCCTCTATGATTTTGTGAGTATCAAACTAGGCATACCTACAACTAGTTTGTGTTACGAAGTAAGTAAAACATTTACATGTATTCAATTAACTCACGTTTGTCTGTATGGTGTTGCGAGGCAATTTAAAACATTTTATTAGTATACATAAAAGAATAACTTGAAATATACTAGTGTATATTAAAATATTTACGCTTCCTAGTAATTTCTTTAGTTGAGTGGATGAAGCTTTAAAATCTTGTACTATCTACGAGTTCAAATGTTTTCAATCGATATATCACCAAAACCCTCATAACTTTGCCCAACTTATCTTTATCAGGATAACACCTTTGTGGTACAACAGCTGGAAATTGTTGAAATTTGAGTACGTAAATCTTATTTTAATCGGCTCATTTCATTTTTTCAAGATAAGAAGAGTTACACAAGTTTTATTGCAACAAAATTTCACCTCTGGTTCTTTGATTTTAAACATTTGTGTACAAACTGTTCTTTTAATCAAAACGATATTTATAAACATAGGGCTGATTGGTAACACTGTAACTTATAAAAAACTAGTAATTATTTGATGCTGTACAAAATCCTTGATTCCTTGATATGCTCAACAGTATGCTCTTCAGAATGCAAAACAAAACATAACTTCAATAAATCCACATTTTTTAAGCCTCCATTGACCGAACTATATGTATAGACTCTCATTGTTATGATAACAAGTCCTATTTATGTATAGAACTTTATTTATTTGTCAATTTCTCTTTGCTCTTGCAGTACTCTATGAAGCCAAGCCGATATTAGGTAGATGTAAAGTGTTCTATAGCTCATTGAAAGGAATAATACCGAACAGAAACAAGGTACAGTAATGAGTTGAACGTGTCTGCACAGGTCCAGTGGAAACCCCTGCTGCAGGAAGTGTTCAGTACGACGGTATACTCCTCGGACACTGTGTACGTGATGGCTCCTAACTACATGGCCGGCCTCACTCGCACTCTGGCCCACTTCCAGCCCAGGTAACAGGTGCGCTCAGTCATGTCAGTGGAACTCCTTACCTATTACAACACTCAACATTGTTTGGAAATCATGTTACAGAAAAAGAAACTAATTTTATTTAAACTATTGATTGTAACTCATGAAACTTGATAGAATAAAAAAAAAAATACAAATCAGTTAAAATAGTACGGTCAATACAGAGTGACCCTAAGGTTAGTTCGACAACAAAATTGTATTTTCTTCTGAATGGCTTGAGACTATCCATACCTGTGATAACATATGGAATGTATATTGATTACTTGATACTTTATACGATGTATATAAGTTTTATGCTCAGTATATAAGATTCATGATAACGACAGATTTCCAGTGTTAAACGTGTTTCTTCCAATAACAATGAACATTTCTTCAAATACACAGAATAATCCACAACACGCTGCTGCTCATTTTTGCCACTGACATCCTGAACGAGCTGGTCAACTCGACACTGAGCGATAACGACCGTCCATCGTTTTGTATGAAGGTCTGCATGAACGTGATGAGCCAACCGGTCAGTGCCTTGTACGTGACGCAGTATACTCCGCAATACCTACATCATCTCAGTGTCAGGGTAGGTGGACATACAGCATACTCGTTCTCACATGATAATCACATGATCCTGCGATATCTTTCATGTACAAGCGAGAAAACAAGAATAGAAATGTACTAATGGCTGAATAAATAAAACAGTTCATTCCTCAATTAAATGTGTCATAATATAAAACTGATAATAATATATATACTCAAGTAATAATACAAAATAATGGAACTCTCAGGATTTTTTAATACATATATAATATAGAGGATTAATATAATTTTTAATCACAATCTGGGAGTTTACACGTCTTACAACACACACTCTCCAAAATTGCTAGTAGTAACAACATTTACTGTATGAATCTCATATTGAGTTTATAGATTGATGGTTTAGTATGTATAACAATTGAAACCGAATTACTTGGACCTCCTTACCACCCAAAATACACTTTGTTAGTTGTGGATAAACCATTAATAACTAATCACTTAATGGGATTTCGATACGCTGCGCTTGTAGGAAACGGAAATTTGTGTACATCTTAACAACCTTAACTCAAGAACTATAATAAATAATAAGATGTAATACCGTACAAATTTTACAGACTTAATTCTTTGCTATCCTTTTATAGTTTTGTTGTCTAAGAAAGGAACCGACACAAGACACAAACATTTAATCATATTTTTCGATTATACGTGGAAGTTAGTAGAATTTAGAAGTATACTAAGATACGCTGTTTTTAAATTAAACTGTTTTGCAAACAGCATTAAATTTTTGTATTACCTTAGGCTATATACGTATATGTTTAATTGTATATATTAGACTATATAATTGGCTGAATACTTCAAGGTCGGTGTGATGCTGTTGCCTGTTCTATCATAAGATTTCCTCTCATTTTTCAGGTTCGTGACATGTTTAACAAACTAAGAAGGACATTGGAGAACAGAATAAAGACTCTGTCGTGGCTCGATGACATGTCCAGGACTGCTGCCCTGCGGAAGGTGGCAGCGCTCAGAGGTCACTTCCTCACATGGCCACAGCTCTGGAACCAGACGTACCTCACAGCCCTCATGGACCAAGTAGGAAGATAGGAATTAAGGTTTAGGTGTTAAAGGAAAAGGATAGAGTTATTCCATAACATTTAGGAGTTGTATATTTATGATTGCGCGCTCTCTATCTCTCTCTTTCTCTCTCTCCGTCTCACTCACTCACTTACTCTCTCTCCCTCCTCCCTTCCTCCATCTCTCCCTCCCTCCCTCTCTCCTGGATTTTGATTTACTCTTGAATGCAGTCTTCCTTGCGTTCAGTGCGGCGTTATCCATTGGCCTCTTTTAGATCACTGTGTTTATTTGTTCGTTAACACTCGAAATTACTAGAACTCGGAATGTCTTTATGCTAGAATGTGCCGAATAATTTGCGTATTCCAGTATATCATACTTACTTTGAAGTTAAGAAGATGAAGTCACTTTTAATTTTGACAACATTTGAATTTTGTGAACCATGGAACCAAATATTGTATGTTATTCAAATTTAAAATGAAAAATATATTCTATTCATTCCCTAAATAAGTGTATGTACAGTTTTTTTAACCTAGAACAATCTAAAGGTTTCATTACATGACTTTAAATTTGTTGAATTGTAGTAATACTAAGATTCATAACAAAATGGGATAAAATAGTAACTCACCTAAATATGTTAACAAGCATTATAGTATGCTTTAATAATTTTATCTTCTGACACGTATGAACAGGAAACTATGCAATTTTCATAACCAAATTAAAATAGCCAATGCTGTGTTTTTGTAAATGTTCTCAACTATTATTAGAAGTTTGTACTATATCAAGTTTCAATATATTACAATGATATAGTAAAATTTCAAATAATTATCTAAATAAGATTATTTTTTATATAGTACTTGTGTATGAAGCTCTATCGATACACAAGTCAATTGTTTTATATTTCAAATATATAACTTTGCTACATTTAATACAAGTATTTTACATAAAATACAGAGAAACATTTCAATTTTTTATATTGATTTAAGTATTGGTTACGTCATCTGTTATTTCAGAGCCAGCATGTCAATAGATTCTGAGGAGATACGAGATGATGTAAGTAAAGAGGGAGTTGTTTATCTTGGCAGATCATTTCACAGAACGGAAATTGCTGTTGTAAAGTTATTGAGACAGTCTGGCGGAAGTGAAGAGATAGTCTGAGTGAGAAGTTTACATTATTTGTATTCAGTTCTGTTACGTAGGATGTTTATTCACATGTTTCGTAACGGAACAAGATAAAAAATATAAAATAGGGACATTTCAAATTATGCAAAATCAGTATTTTATCTATAATTGTTTAATAAAAATATAATGAATTTAATAAATCGTTTACTTTTATTCATCAGATGGATGTGACTGAACACGATTTCTTCCACAACGTAATCACAAGGTACAAACAGATCAGGACTCCACCGGGGGACTTCCATAAGGAGCAACCATCTGATAAAAAGTAAGTATTTAATAAAGAAAAGAAGGTATAGTTTTAATTTTAATTATTCATAATATTACAATATTCACAGCACAAGTTATAAACGAATGATAATATATATTTGTTGAATACTCGTAAAAAATATAAAAACAGGATCTTCTCCACTGAGTGAACACAATGCATGTAAAAGATTTCTGCGTAGCAAAAGCAGTGTAGCCCCAAATATAGTGAAACTGTCTTTGATCAACGTATTTCGACATGTTAAATATATGTTCTTTATTTGAAACTAACAGATTTATACAAATAAAGATGTTTTCTCACAAGTTGTATTATAGATTGTAATTTTTTTACAGATGGGCTTTCCCTTTTGTTGTAAACGCTTTCTACGACGTCACACTCAACAGTATAGGTAAGTCAACGATGTTTGTTGTAGAAATTTCCTAATTTAGACAATTTTTATGATTTCAAAACGGGAGGTCAGCAAAACACGTTTTACTGTTTTTAGATAAAGAATTTGAAGAACTATTAAAATAGCTAACTTTTAAAAATTTAATTGTGTTGGATGCATCAGTAGTTTTGACGGTCATCACGGAAATCCTAGTAGTAAACCTCTGAAATTAATTTTAGAATTATAATCGAAATGGTTGTATTCCACCTTATAAAACCCAGTGTCGAGTAGTCTAACATTTATAAGATTTATGAGAAGGAAGATTTGCGAAATAATGTGTTTATGAATAACACCTGTAAACGGACATCATATAAACACGATGTACGCTATAAGTTTTGTAATTATCAACATTTCTTTTAATTAAAGAAGCAAAGAGCTATATTGAAGTTGACAGGCGATTGAAAAACATTGTATAATGTGTCCAGTGTTATATTTCGTATACACACTCTTTCACACTTGCTTCAGACAATTAAAAAAAGTCCGAAACCATTAACAAGGGATAATAAATTAGTATAACTTTTTACCTCAGAATCTAAATTTAATTCCAGCACTGTATACACTCTAAGACCAGTAAAACATTATTTTTGTCTCATTAGAAATCTTTAAGAATACTATGCTAATCAAATCTTTTATAAGCATCTTTTAAAAACGTTACAAGTTTTTAATATTTGTAATTTAACATCGTAGAAGTGCAAAATCTCAAAACATTATAACTGATGTTGGTAATAAATTAAGAGATATCCTATTAAGTAATATGTGTGCCTGTAAATTATTACCAAGTTAATTTATTTTACATTTTGATTGATTTATTACAATAAATAACAGCAACACTTGCTTTTGAATATGAGGATAGAAAATGAACTCTTCTAGTAAAAAGGCCCTTCTGCTCTTCCAGTGATACCGCTAGCCGTGTTGACGCAACCTTACTTCAACAAGGACGTGCCCTTGTACATCCCGTACGCCACGATGGGTCTGGTATTCAGCCACGAGATGTTACACGGGTTCGACCTGTTGGGGGTGGATTACGGAGAGACCGGATTGCGCAGTCCCTGGATGACACCGGAGGCTAGGCTTCGGCTGGAGGCCAGGCTGGAGTGTGTGGCAAAGCAGTATCGAGCAGCGTTCCAGCACAAGGTCCAGTTCATGGGAGATCTGGTCGATGTACAGGTAATAGTCACTCTAACTTATCAGCTGAGTGTATTGAGGTGCTAACTAAAATTAGCACCACAAATAAGGCAGTTAGTGCCATAAGTGATGAAACCCCGAATACGGTAAGATGTGATGAAACCCCGAATACGGTAAGATTAGATCGGATTTATAACACGTTTACACGGCACATTATTAAACCTGCCTTCGGCTTGCTGGAGGCTATATATATATATATATATATATATATATATATATATATATATATATATATATATTGTTGTGCAGACATGGAACATCCAAATAGTACGATTTATTTAGGATTATTTGTTTTTGTATGTATTTAGAGTAGGGATATCCTCTTAATTTATCAGTTTGAACAGATACCATTTGATGTAGAAAGGGTATAAATACCTTTAAGGTACTTCCAGAGTATCCATAGGTACTCTTTAAGGTTCATTCTTACACCAAATTTTCTTTTATTTTCTTAAACTGTTGTGGCAGTATTTCTAACTTAATACAGATATCTCCGAAATTGGCTTAGTATTGAGCGATTGATAAATAAAAAAATAGTATTTTTCAGTTGTATTCTACAAAAACGTGAATCTATAAATTGGTTCAAAAATATAATTTTAGATTAGCACTTTGAAAATCCATGCCTTGGGAGATGTTCTCTAAAGAGATAGGATTTATCTACACGATTGGAATGTCTTGGTACATTTATGTGCAGCATATGCTTTCCTTGACCACGGTAACTCTGTCGAGGAGTCATAATTTAAGGAAACACGTGTGACTTTTTATCGTCATACTGAGCCATAGTTTTTAATTTTCTCAAATAAAAAAAAATACAAGTTTTAAAACATTCTGAAAATGTTTATAGATTTATAAAAAGAAACGCACAGAAACAGATAACAACTCTGTGTGTCCTTGTGCTGTTTTTTGTACGCATTTTCCAATGAAACATGTATGTTTTTAGTTCGACTGGAACATTACCCGGAATGAGAACATGGCTGATGTGAGTGGCCTGCAGATCGCCTACGAGACGTGGCGGAGTCTCCCGGACCACATGGGCGACTTCCGACTGCCAGGACTGACGGCACTCAGTCCCACGCAGTTGTTCCTCTTACAAGCTGGACAGGTACCCTTCCATCCGTATTATACATGGTGTTTATAAGGGTAAATATAAATTATTCTCCATCAAACAGGTTACAATAAGTAAGAAATGTCTTATCATGCACAGTTTATTGTCTTGCTGTTTGGAGGAAATCGATTATATCCTTACTTATATGCAGTTAAAATTTTATAATACTTGATCTACTAAGGACATGTTTCGTAAAAATCTTTTAGAACAATATCATATCAAGATTAAAAATGGCAGCCATAAAAAGTGTTCAAATCGTAATTAACTCATACAACGGAGGATTTTATGAAAATTGCCTAAGGATAGTCAAATATGTATTATATGAACACTTCGATACAAAGTTTATTTCGCTATGACAAACAATAACAGGATATTTAAGGTTTTACCCTTCGCCATCTCTAATGTAAAATACCTTAATAAAAAGTTATTAATGTTGTTCAACAAATGATTAATAATCAGCTGATTTTCTCATTAAAAAGCTGAAATTTGCTCATTGCTATAATGTTGTATACTCAGTATGAAATTTGATTCGATGGAATACATGCTGTTATACAAAATTGATCTTAAGATTAGGTTTTATTTGTTCATGTGTTGTACCGAAGTGCCAGTTGAAGAGCCCAGGGGAAGAATGATTACAACTAATTAAAACATTTTCGTAATTAATTTTATCATTTCAATTATTGTACTATTTTATACAATAGCATACGCAGCAAAAATTACTATAGGGCAAGATTCTTTGGGGATGAACATGATAACTGAACATAAGTTATCAAGTTAGGGAATCTTAGCCCTTAACTGTAGAAGGCTAAAAAATACAAAAGAAATATGTACACAGTTTCAATTCGTTCATCTCCAGAAAGTAAAGTAAACACTAAGAAAAAAGAATTTGCACCTAAACAAAAATGATAACCAAAGTCCGGTTTCTTGTAAAGCCAAGAATGTTAGTTATTATGATGTTGGACAAAAGATACCACACTGAACTTTATAAAATTAACAACAATAAGACACCTGAACTATTTATCACATTAAACAAAATATACCTTGTAATTTATGCTGCACATTTCAAACATTCCATCTACTGCAGTTGCAATAACGGTAGCTCCAAAATAAATTACGGAGTTATCAAATTCTTCCCCACAGTGAACTTTACTTATCAAGTTATCTCACAGACCACGGATTTTTCTTTCTCAAATATCTGTGGAGGAATAATTTTATTCCCCTTAATACTGTGTCACCATTTAGATCCCAGTTGTACCAGCATAAATTGATAGGAAACTGAAAATTGAATAAAATGTCATCATGTTCTTTTCCTGAGCCCTTTAGTTTTTAAATGAAGAATTTTGTTAGCTTTATCAATACAACCATCGCATTTTTCATACTGTAAATGACATTGTTTCCTAAGTAGAATCAATAGTAATAAACTAGTAATTACAGCTTTAACGTATATTAATCTAATAAAATTTTAAGTACGAGAATTTAACTTAATTGATTTTTTAGTAAATTTCGTAAATAACCCATTTAAAACAGCCATTAAAACATTTTGTAAATACAATGACTGTATGTTTAACCCTATGAGGGGAAACTTTTTTAAAGTAAAGTTTTTAAAGTTATTGTCTTATAAAAAGGAACATGCAAAAAAGACCACAGCTAAAATATCTGTGTTGCAAACAGTTTGAAAATGACCATAACATAGTTACATATATTATTACATTAAGAAAAAGTTTTTTTTTTTTACATTCTGGGAAAATATAAAAATTAAGTGATTTAGAAGTTAGATAATTACAGATAATTTGATTATGAAAAGAATTACTTTACTTTTTACAATATTTTTCAAATGTTTATTTATACACAAAACAATATAATGGCAAATAGGAATTTGATTAATGTTGGAGGATTATTCGGTGAATCCATGATAACGTTAACATGAGCGAGCGTCTTAACAGACGAAAATATGCAAACAATGCAAATCGCCAGCTGATGCTTTATAGACAAGCTGATGTAATGGAGCGCGCGCATTCTAGTAGAGAATAATGTTACTAACAACACAATAAAGGTCGATAAACGTTATACACGCGTGCAAAGTAAAATTTGCGATTGATTAATATGATAAAGTGAAAAACATCGCCGCCATTCTTAAACCAGATCGTAATTAACCTAAGCATATGGCAATTTTGAACTTTATACCTTTATTCAATTTAAAGGTATAAAACACTAACAGGCAGACATATGGTAAAATATTCAAGATAGGTCCATACTTTATATAACGCTTCTGACTTATTTCGACCTAACAAATCAAATGGTAAAGTTTTATAGAGTATGTATGGCCACTCTATATACCCCTATAGGATCTGTATTTCCTTCTATATATGTATTCAATGTTCGTATTCTATTTAAAAACTAACATAAAGGCCTCTTCACTATTCTGCTTAATTTTTAAAATAAATATGTAATCGTACATTATAAAAATATGAAAAATATTGTACCTGTTATATAGATATGTAATAATTAAAAAATATCATTAATTTTATCCGTCACTTAACTTTAAGTTAGGTATCTGTATTTTTAACCTTGCTAAGCTGTTCCTAAAAAATACATCATATCTGCAGATGCTGATCTTCTACAGTCTAGTAAACAGGGAGTTTGATCAGTTGGTTGACAATGCGGGTGGTGGGATACATCTCAAATTAGAGTACTGATAAAACTTATAATACATTGGAATACTTTGTTTGGTGCGTGTTATTGATTATAAGAGGTTTGAAATTATAATAGCGGTTTGGAAATTTGCTGTCGTTACATGTTACAAAATGTACATTACGTTTTGTATCACTAGTGAATATACAGCACGAAGTGTTACACATTTTGTAACATAACTATTGGACTAGTCCATTTATCCAGCCGTGGAATTGAAAGTTATAATATTTTAAACATATTAAGTCTCTTTTAGATACATAATCTAAAAATTTCAGAGTATTATCGAGTACTATCCCTATTTCGAAAATATTGATGTGGGTATCAAATACTTCTGTTTAGGAGTAGTAGATTCCCGGAACTAAGCAGATGGAAACCGTAAAGCTTCTAATATTTCAGGCCTTCGGTCATAAATCAGCTCTGCTCTTATAACTTCGAATTGCTCTTAATAAGATGACGTGAAGTTGATTGCACTCTTAAGTCACCTGAACACTTTTATACATTATACATACATTTATACATTAAATTCGTGTTGTTTCTTTGTGCATTTCCTTCTTATTCAGTGCTTTATGTACTGCTGCTTAAGATCTGATTTTATTGACATAGTTAATGTAACAATATCTAACCTCATCTAGATTTGTAGAAAAACAGACGTTTTAATTCTAGGCTATCTTCCGTAGTTCACTAAATCTAGAAAAGAACAAGTTACATACAAATGTATGTAAATAATACATTCATAGAATTTCTATCCATAAAAATTTATGATCATATAAGGTAATAAAAATTTGAAAAATTTAATCTGTATGTCAGGCTAGAATATGAATAGTAATAATAAAAAAAAGTTTCATACAATTAATCTATTTAAACAACAAGAAAACATGATAAGAAAAACATTTAAATGATAAGAAGACATTTAATTCACATTGCGCAAAATTTAATCTGTATGTCAGGCTAGAATATGAATAGTAATAATAAAAAAAGTTTCATACAATTAATCTATTTAAACAAGGGCTTAAATGGTTTTCCAACCAATTTTATACACTAAAATTGTTATTTTTATTTACAGTTATTTCACTCTTAATAATTACAAAGATAAGAAAACATGATAAGAAAAACATTTAAATGATAAGAAGACATTTGCAAAATTTAATCTGTATGTTAGGCTAGAATATGAATAGTAATAATAAAAAAAAGTTTCATACAATTAATTTATTTTAACAAGGGCTTAAATGGTTTTCTAACCAATTTTATACGCTACAGTTGTTATTATTATTTACAGTTATTTCACTCTTAATAATTACAAAGATAAGAAAACATGATAAGAAAAACATTTAAATGATAAGAAAACATTTGCAAAATTTAATCTGTATGTCAGGCTAGAATATGAATAGTAATAATAAAAAAAACTTTCATACAATTAATCTATTTAAACAAGGGCTTAAATGGTTTTCTAACCAATTTTATACACTACAATTGTTATTTTTATTTACAGTTATTTCACTCTTAATAATTACAAAAATAAGAAAACATGATAAGAAAAACATTTAAATGATAAGAAGACATTTGCAAAATTTAATCTGTATGTCAGGCTAGAATATGAATAGTAATAATAAAAAAAAAAACTTTCATACAATTAATCTATTTAAACAAGGGCTTAAATGGTTTTATAACCAATTTTATACGCTAAAATTGTTATTTTTATTTACAGTTATTTCACTCTTAATAATTACAAAGATAAGAAAACATGTTACTCAATACTAATGTCATATTGTAGGTGTACTGCAGTGATATGTCGGCGGAGGATTACATCATTCTTGTGGAGAAAGACTTTCATACACCTCCCCCCGAAAGGTAATTCCTTGTTTTATAGACTCGTATTGCAGAATGAAAGCTCATTTTCTCTTCATACCTAAGCATTTTTACGATTATATTGATTATTCGATTAAGTGCTTAAGAATAACAATGCATCTATATATTAGAAGGATAACAACGAAAAAATGTAATAGAGTGGAAAATTGTTCTAAATTGACTTTGCGAGTGTTATTGGCAGTAAAACGTTCCAGGCTGCGTTTAGTATGTTTGCTACAACCTTAAGCTGTTTTGCTTGCTAAAACCTTTAACGTGTTTTAAAAATTATTTTGTTTTCAATGTCCACTTTATTTATATTCTATTCTAATAGTTGATGAAATGTAATGATTCTGAACTATTTGTTTCCATCCACACATTCTTCGGCGACTACTCTAATTACAAAGAGCTCGAATTTAACGTGAACGTAATAAAAGAATAAAAGTCACACTTTTAATGCTCTTGGATAAACTTTAAAATTCAAAAGTTAAATTATAAAATGATTACAGTTTTAGGAAACATTTATTAATAATAATTTTTTTTATTTGTTAGCTAAAATAATGAAGTTTAAGGGGAGCACTTCGTAAAAAATCTCAAAAATTACAAATTTTTTTTTTTTTTTTTTATTAAAAGTTTGGAATTTCCCGATAACAATGGTGGTATTAAATTTTTTTTATGATGACTAGAAGTGTCCGAAATATTTTTTTTTAAATAGGCCTGCAGGCAGTTTCGGGCCTGTAGCAGTCACACTTTGAATGGTGCTGTTATAGTACTACTTCGTTGCAGTCATGTTCATGATTTGGTTGGCAGTGACAGTTTTGTTATGTCAACAACTTACACTAACCAACAAAACATCTGTTTTTATAACCATTGCTTATAACCTAGGTAGCATACATGTTTTGGTTACTGACATTTCTGTTTTAGAGAGTGAAAATTACGTAAAATGATTATGGTTTTTTGTGAGTTTAGTGGAGAGTTTCTGAGTATTTTTTTGTTATAAGTGTAGTGAATTTTTATAATGCCACGTTCAAAGCCTGCTTTCAAGAAACGCGTTTTCAAAGGAAATCAACATAACCCTCCAACTAGTCCTAGGCCCTAGTTTCTCAGGATCAAGTAACAATCGAGGTACCAATACTCCAAATGTGGATAGGCCAAGACCTCAAAGTGCATCTTCTAAGAAGGTCAGTCCTTTTTTGAAACAGTAACCAATTGAATGAAAATGATGAGTCTGAAAACTGTATAGTTAATATAGGATTGTTGAATGAGGCTCTTAGTAACGTTTCAGTGTGTAAAAATTTGCCATGGCCAACTTGTTTACAAAGTAAAACACATTGTAGGCCTAGCATCAAAAATTATAGTCAGCTGTTCTGATTGTTGAAAACACTATTACTGTGACAAACTCTGAATTAGTCAGGCCTAACACTAATCAGAATGAAGCAAAGTCTGATAGGCCTAACACATTTTTATGACCTAAATCTTCGTTTTGGTTTATGCTATGCGTAACATAGCAAAGGTAGAGTGGCTGCGGAGAAAATTTGCGCTTTTATGAATCTTACACCTCCGCCTTTGAGATATCATGAACATGAGCATTACTTGGGTTCAATTGCTGAGTTAGTGTGTAAGAAGTCAATGCAAAGTGCTGTGGCAAGAAGCTGTATCGGATAATGATGGTTGCAGAGACCTCGCTATAGCTGCTGATGGCTCAATGGCAGAAGCGGGGTCACCTTTCACTAAATGGAGTGGTATCAGTGACATCTTTATCAACCGGTAAGGTCCTAGACATCGAGATTTTATCTAAATATTGCAGATGCACTAATAGACTAAACAACACGCATGGTGATGGCTGTATCGCAAACTTTGAAGGTTCTAGTGGAGCCATGGAAGTTGCTGGAGCAGTCGCAATTTTTCAGCGCTCGCAGGCATTGTATGAGGCTCGTTAACCTTGAATACCTTGGTGATGGAGACAGCAAGGCGTACTCCAGTGTATGCGAAGCCAAGCCCTATGGTGATACTGCCATAACAAAGATAGAATGCATAGGCCATGTCCAGAAACGGATGGGATCGAGATTAAAAAATCTAAAAGCTAAGACTAAAACACTCCCTGACGGCTCACGACTTGGCGGCAAGAACAAGCTAACAGATTCTGCCATTATTCAGCTCCAAAAATACTACGGATTGGCAATTAGACGCAACACAAACTCTGTTGAAGACATGAAAAAAGCCATTTGGGCAGAGTTTTTCCATGTGATGTCTTCTAATGAAAAGGCCTCAACATGGACTAATGTCCAGATGATGAAGAAAACCTGGTGTAAGTACCGCAAAGCCGTAAAATCCAATGAAAACTATGATCATGGCAGCCATTTTCACTTGCCTGAAAACCTAATGACATTTATTAAACCTATTTTTTTCAAAGATCTAGCCAATCCAACTCTACTGGGCAAATGTACTAAGGGAAAAACTCAAAAATCCCAATGAGTCCCTCAACAATGTCATTTGGACCTACATACCTAAAAGAACATTTGTGGAGATTAAAACTTTTGAAATTTGGCATATATGAAAGCTGTTTACAGCTTTTAATGATGGCTACATTGGCAAATGCAAAGTATTTTCAAGAAATAGGAGTGTCACCAGGGCAGCATTTTATTACAGCAATGAAAAAGCTTGACCGCGGCGAATTTGGAAGGCAGAGAAAGCTCAAGAAAGATATAGAGAAAAAAATTAGACAGAAGAAAAACTTACTAAAAAGAAGTCTGGAGGATGAATATGAGGAGCAGGAAGGAGATCAGCCAGCCTATGCACCTGGAATGTACTGAAAAAGGTATAAAGCAGTATTTTTTTTTTTCCGTTTTTTGTGTTTTTCCGAAAGTTGCGGTTTTCAATACAAAAGTAACATTTTTCTCAAAAACTACAAATGGTAGAATATGAAAATTTTTTTTGTATGTTTGTAGCACTGTTTTACATATGTGGAACCACTAAAAACATCACATTTCACTGAGTTCAATATTTATATACATACATATACACATATTTATATATAGGTTTTTGACAAGCGTTAAAACAAAAATATATAACTTTTAGGGTATATGCCAAAAAAAAAATTTTTTTTTTTGGTTCCACGTGTTCCCCTAGAAGCCCTCTTTAAATGAAAAAAAGAATTATGAAGATACCTCAAGTAGTTCTTGAGATAAGTGTACCTATGTTAACATTACGAAGATAGGGCGAAGTGCTCCCCTTAAGCAAATTTTTGTTGAACAGCTGTATGACATGGAAGTTACAAATTTATGTATATATATATATTAGTAATATATTTCATAATTTTGTTTTTATTTGCTGTTAAATTTTTAAAATAATTTAAATTTTATGTTTCAGGGTGAATGGAATTATGATGAACTTTCCGCCTTTCTCGGAAGCGTTTAGTTGTAGTCCAGGTACTAATATGAATCCATTCAGAAAATGTTCAATTTATTAAAAAATTAACTATTGCAAACTGCATAAGTTGTTTGTGAAACTCTTTTAATTTGGCGGTATATTTTCGATTGTTAAAGTGAAAAACCATTAAATATTAGCTGTATGAAGTAGGTATGTTACAATGTTTTGTAATTTAATAAATTGAAGATTAATTATTGTTTTCGAATTATGAATTCCAGTGTAAATAAAACAGATTAAGCTTATAAATGAAATGTTATACATTTGTAATGTATTCTTTATAATGAAAAAATTTATATTCTTAATTAAGGAATCTCGAAGAACAAATGCATCGCTCAAGCAGTTCAAAGTTTAATAAAAATATGAAAAATATTGACTTTAATAACTATTTAAAAATTACTATATTGAATAAAATCCGCATTTTACGTATAGTCAAACTAATTGTAGTAATAATATTACTACAATTAGGCAGTCCGTAAGTTATTTAATTAATTATTTAAAGAAAATGTTTTCGAAATTTCTTAAGAATATATACACATTTTGAATAATCATATGAGTTTTCTAAACTTCTATGATTGTTTGTTGTTAGTGACAATTAAAAATATTAATTTTGTAACGCAGCTGATTTACCATTTCTATAATGTAATCTCTAATAAACTTGGGGAACTTGGCTGTGTGTCTTTCAACTGATCACACTATGAAAGCTTTTAAATGTTAGTACTGGAGGCAAAACTTTTTAAAGGTTTAACACTTTTCAAAATAAATAACTATTGAATGAATATAGAATAAATATAAAGAGCATGAAATATGTGAAAAACATATGTATGGATGAAGAATATAATCTGTATATAGATGGCAAAAATGTCGGTGAACATTTGTCTATAAAGACATTGTATAAAGACACATACACACACACACACATATGTTATTTTGTGTAAATCCCTAATGATATATATATATATAATTTTATATATATATATAATTATATATATATATAATTATATATATATATATATATATAATTTTATGATATATATATGATATATATAAAATTAGGGATTTACACAAAATAACGTAAGAAAAAATAACACGGAAGTCTTACGATTATGTAGTTTTTAAATTGTTTATTAATAAAATTCTTTACATCCTTTAGATTTTGATATAAAATCTAGCGTTAAACGTTAAAAATTTGAGAAAAAAACTATGATTAACATGCAAAAAGTTTTAGTTTTGTATTTATTTTGAAGTTTTTTTGTAATATTAAGGTAATTACTATAAATATCTCATACAATTTTTAATTTTTCTCGTGAATCCCATAGTAGTTGAATGCAAATAACTAGAAATGTTATATTCAATGATTTATGCATGCATTAAGTGAAGATCACCTAGAGAGGCATTTCATGACAGTTTTAGGGACAAATATAAAACAAATAAGTGGCTTCGGCTCCAGACTTTTAAAACAACAAACGTGTCATGCTTCTAAATGTCAATATAATTGTTTCATTCATGTAATATAATTGTTCAAAATGTATATATATTTTTGGGACGTCCGAAATAGATTTACATATAACAATGAAAGAGCCATAATAAATATGTTTTTGTGTTCAAAAGATGTAACTATTTGCATATTTTTGAAAGCAAATTATATTGCTAAATATTCCACCAATCGGGCTGATAACATTTAAATTGAGGCCGTGTAAGATCTAGAGACTAATTATTTATAAACACAATTTAAGTATTGGTTATGCATAACTGTGAGATTTTTAGATGTTGTCCAATGTAATTGAAGAACGCCGGTTTCTCAGAAAATCAATAATCGTAAAAGTATCTTTTGTAAATACTGTATTTATCGAATAAAAAGTAAATTTCGTAGACTGATGCTACTTTATTGTAATTTTTTTTAAGTGTTACTACACCATCATGTAATAATAAATTGTTAAGTCAGATGCTTTAGATGCTTTTTCTAGTGTAACAATCAATAAAATGTTGTCTTATAGATAGTATATTATTTGTTGTATATTTAGATATACTGAGACAGCAGCCAAGTGCTATTTTTGTAGGAAATTTAATTTTAAAGAATATGCTGATATTTAAGATAAGTTTACGTAAGTTTATATGCCAAGTTTTAAGCTTTGTTATAAATATATATTTGATACAATAATTTGCGATGTGTATATTTGTAAATATATTATTTATTTGTTTTATACTGAGTACTTTACAAGTATTATTAGTAGGACTCAGTTCCTCATGTACATAATTAAAAAGCAATAAAATTATAACGGACCATTTATTGTAGCAGCCTTTCAAGATGACAGCAAAAATGTATTCAAATTTGGAAGAAAATATGTACTACCATAATAGTTTGCATCTAAGTTTATTTCGATTTAACTCAAACTGATTCAAAACCTTCAGTTTATTGTTTTTCGTATGAACGAAGTGCGAAGAACGTAGGAAATTTCATGGTGCGTTAAATGTAATATTATTATTTATATTACATAAATTAATATAAATATTTTTACAAATACTAATTAAGATGTTCAAATAATTCTTTTGAATTCCTTTCAATAATATTAGTCCATGATAACAATATCCAGTATTTATTGGTAAGTACAGAACAAATCAAATAACACTGGTGTAAAACAACTCTGTATTCTAAGAAATGTATACTAAAAAAAGTTTGAACAATTAATAATTGACTTTTAATGCTTCTTTGTGAAGTTGAAATAAAAAGAACTAAAAGCCTAACAATAATTAATTACTAACTAATACTTAATACTCTTTATGTAATCATAAATTTATTACAAACAGTCAAGCCAGTAATTTGATAAAACGAGTTACAGGTGACTTCAAGAAACCAGTGAAATTCAAGAGAAAATACGGGTAGAGTGATCACAATTTGTATACATTAGTAAATAAAGATAAGCAAGTTTAAACTGAGTTTTAATTTTGATGCCTTATTGTTGCCCTTCTTTCCTGTAATGGAAAATACTTTAATTTTAAGAAATAAGGAGACACAGGATTAAATAAACCAGGTATATTAGTTGAACATTTTCTTCCACCAATATAAAAGTTCAGCCGTTATTTCTAAGAACAACAATAAAAACTTGAAATTCTGCTAAAGAGATCAATTCGCAGGATACAAGAGATCAATGTCTTAAAAAACGGCTGAGTATTGCGGCTACAGTAGTTTCCGTAAAATATACAATTATATTGCGGAAATGAACTTCAAAGTTATAATGTACATTCTTTTCTTCGAAAATATAAAATATCCAGCTTAATAGTAAGTTTTTATATAGAATTTTAAAGTACGCCACACCACGTGTCGTAGGCTTCGGTGAGGTTGCATACAAATGTTAAATCTATAGCTCGTATCCTTGGGGACACGTAGGTACATAGACAAGCGTACAAAAAAAGAAGTTTACACAAAAATGGCGCATCATAGACATAGTTATTGTAGACATTAAGATTCATGCAGTATTTAAAGTTCACAAATGACATTTTTCACGAAAATCTTGCTGCATTATATTTTCATAGTTTTATTTAACTAAATTGGTTTTCATATAAGTGTTCAAGTATTAAAAATCTGCACAATTTTTGGTATGTAGATCGGGTTGTTTTCAAGACTGACAGAAATGTATTTTTTCCAACCCCACGAGTGATAGCTTCTCTAAAGCACAACTAATAATTCTTTCCTCTTAAAGGTAGGAGGATAGAGGTAGTTTCTCTAAAGCACAACTAATAATTCTTTCCTCTTAAAGGTAGGAGGATAGAGGTAGTTTCTCTAAAGCACAACTAATAATTCTTTCCTCTTAAAGGTAGAAATATAATCTGATTAGATGGCACATAAAAGTGGCAATATGGTATAAGAATATTTATTTAAAATTTTTCTCAAATAATTAATGTAAATACCTTATATACCTCAGCTGTATGTAACAATATAAAATAATTTTGTTTTACAACACGTTAGTAATTTGCATTTTTGTGATGCTAGAGAATGTTAATTTACTCTGTTCTTGAGCATCTCCAATTATTGCCATGAATCGTCATTTTAAAACTGTGTATCAGGAGGCAACAATGTGTGTCTTTGAATAGACATTGACAATACGTCCTGATTTTAAAGCGTGAATGTTTTATTAGGCAAAGTATCCATGCAACATTGATAGACAGGAAAAAATCCGTAATGACTACATTAGGCCTCTGAAAAGGTAATGGAGTAATACAACACTTGATAATTAAACTTAAAGATAACAAAAAATATTTTCAAAACTTGAAATTGATATCTCAGTTTTTAACCGTAAAATATTAGTGTATATTTTTACACATTAACTGTATCTAAATATGTGTGTGTGTAAGTTGTAGTTGTAGTGCGTTAAAATATTATGGGCGCACGAGGACCACTTTAGGAAAGAACAGAGAATGAACAAAAAGTACTGCCTTAAGTACCTAAAATAAATGTTTGAAAAACAAACAGAAAAATTCAAACTATTTTATTGTCCAAATAAAAAATCAAATAGGACATGTAAATTGTATACAACCTATTTTTGGCAATCAAAAAACTAATAAAACCTTCTATATATTATGAATAAAAATAAATCGCAAAATGTGATGCTAAGCGCTAATCTCAAGAGCAGCTAAACCAATTCGCAAAATTACTTTTTAAAATATTCTTTGAAATCGGCGGAAGGTTTTTATTAAGAGAAATATTGGAAATTTAACCTAGAATACTTTGCAATTATGAAAAAATGTAACTTTTCCTTCTGATTTTCCTTTTGGCTGGCCTTATATACATTATAATGCGGCCTAGATACACTTGTGTTGCTTTACTTTTGTCTATATATTTTCAATAACCAATCTATTTACTAATTGGATGCCTTGTAGTTACCCTATATAAATTTATAGTTCTTTTTGCTCTAATTAAAAATGTATTTATATATTTTAGTGCCTGTTTTTCTCAGCAATTCAACGAGCATGGTTTCAAAAGTCTGTAGATTGACTAAATTTACTGATTGATTGAAGTTCTCTGGCATACTTGGGGCATTCTAGCAAAAGGTGTTCCATTTTTTCTATCTTGGCCATTGTGCAATTCAGAAAGAGGGAAGCTAAGTACATTTTCATTTTGAACAAACATGCATTAACATTTCCGTGAATCAACCTGAATCTACAAATATTAACGATTTTCCACCTGCTAAGGTTACATGGTTTAAACCACCTAGCTTTTGTAGAACGTTGTAAGATGTTTTAAAGTTTTTCGCCATACAACCTTTTTCTGGTAAGTTTTAAAATTTTCAATAGGGACTAGAAGATATGTGATTGTAACCTTTTATTTACAGTTTTCTTCACTAATTTGTCCTCTCTCTCATTTGCTGAATTCATTCATGACCAGGTAACTATTAAAAATCTATTATTGTCTGTGTTTTCATTAGAAATCATCATAATTATGCAACTTTCTCTATATCCTTTACATCCTTACAGTTTTCTAGTGCTTTGACTGCTGATAGTCAGTGCATAAGACTATGCTAGTTTCATTTAAAGACAGAACATACTCAATTGCCAAATAAATAGCATATATTCCTGATGAGTAACTTGACATATGCTGATTTAGTTTGAATTTGCATTATATTTGGAGTTCTGGAATATGAAAAGCCGCACCAACATTTTCATTAAATCTTGAACCATCTGTGAAAACTGCAAAATCATTTCTATAGCTTGATTAAAACATTCTATTTATACCCTGTTGAATATTAGTAGTATTGTAGATCTTTGTATTGACATTACCTTTGTCAATTGATGTGTTAAATACTAGATTGGGGTTGGTCAACAAAATTGGTCAGTCCAAATCCCAGTGATTGTGTGTATATGTATTTTGTATTCAAAGTAAAGAGGATTAAAATTACAAATCTAGTTTACTGCCTTTATATATGAAGAGATTTTCTTTTTCTCTAGTACCGTAACATACTAATTAGCAAATTGAGATAACTTATTTCACAATGGAATCGGTGCTTTTGATCATATATTATTTTGTAAATTACTCTTTCTGCAATAACATTACGCCTTTTAATTAATGGAAATGTACAGATTTCTGTTTGTAAAGCTATGATAGGTGTAGATTTAAACGCATTCATAGCTATTCTTATAGCTTGATTTTTTATAACTTCCAATTTATTCAATAACTTTTCAGATGCATGAACAAACATAAAACTACAGTAACCTACTTTATAAGTATGAGATCTTTGTATACTTCAAGTATCAGGTCAGGATAAGATCCCTGTCTACCACAATCTAAAATTTAAAGTATATTAATGCCTTTTTTGACATTGGTTATACACAGGTTAGTGATACAGGATCTGAAAATGATGATTTATTATCCATGGGCACTTCTAATAAAAGTTTAAAGCTATTGTCTGTTATTACCATGGCCATTAACATACAAGTTTCCTTATTGCTCGTTAGTATATATTTTCTTTGAATGTTCAAGCAATACGAGTTTTGGTGGCATTAAGCTCAAGATATAATTTCTCAAAGGTTTTTACAATTTCATAAGGAACAATTTGTATGTTGTTGGATGCTGTAACACAGTTCTTATGGCAAATGTAAAGTGAGATATCGTTCAGTCAAACTGTTCAGTCAGAATTTGTCTGATATGTCAAGGGCTGCAACAATGACACTTTTCCCGTGTGTTTAGTGCAATCTGCATATCGGTGTTTAATGTTAATAAATCATTTGCACAGCCCCGATTTTTTATAAATCCGAATCGAGTATCAGGAATACGTTTAGCCTGTTTACCAGCCACTCGAATCTACCATTCACAATATTAATCATTGTATTCACAATGTTAATTAAACGTGAAACTAATGATATAAGTCTATATCACCTTTATTTTTATTAGGTTTCAGGCCAGCTACTATTTTCACTTCTTTTCACTGTACAGGTATTTCATTTTATTATCACATATATCATTGTATCAGTTTAATATGTTAAGTGCGCTAATTGGCAGGGGGATGTATGTTTTTGTATAGAATCGCATTAGAATAGCATTTTTAAGTTCTTTTATATTAAAAAATTATTCTCTAGAATGCTTCCGGTTCCTTGTGTGTTAGTACTGATTATAGGATAGTTAGTTTTATTGACTCCAGGTACATAATCCGGAACAATATGGTTCATACATTTTTCTGCTAGTTCAGTACTGTTATAAAACTCACAGTTGTAGGCTAATTTACAGTTCTTTACTTTTTGGACTACTTTCCAAGCTTAGGCTAAAGACTTCTTACTAATCTGATAAATAGATTAGCCCAACCTTGTTTTTCGCTCGTTGGATTACCTCCTTAGCCTTGCGTTGAGCAATTTGGTAACTTCTATAATCAAGTTCACTCATATCATGTTCAATATTTTTTAAAGACAGCCTTCGATGAGCCACTGCCTGAGAACATTATTCAGCCTACCACGTTTTGGGAACAAAACTCAATTTTCCCGTAACGTTTGAGTAGTCCCGTTATAAGGAGTAGCAATTTTTATTGCCTCATTTTCATCAAGTTTTATAAATATGTTATTTATTTAGATGCATAGAATATTACTTAAAACATTTTGTACGTATTTTGTATAAATTTCCCAATCACTTTACGAACATTTATAGTTCATCTCATTTGAGAATTTATATGAAAATATATATGATTAACTTGAAAGATAATTGTGATTGGAAAATGATTACTTCCCATTGGATCTTGTAATATATCCCAACTAAGAATGGTTGTAAACAATTTGGGAGTAATAAAAGTTAAATCTATAACAGATTGTTTTTAGTGTAAAGCTGGAGTTGTGGTGGGACTATTTGAGTTTGCAAGTATGAATATTATTGTAATAGTTGTATATATCAGTATCCAAACTGTTAGCTTTACTGTAACCAAAAAAGGGGTGATGGGCATTGAAATCACAAAAAACAATACTTCCGAAACTACTTCCGAATACTTGCTGGTATTTCCCTTGCCATCATAAAATATATTTTCAAACCAAAATGCTGGTTTATTTGCTTATTAGTGCTATACAATGTTTTGATTTTAATTGAATATTTCAAATTCGTTGTAATTATACTAAGGAGTTGGGTAGATTCTGTATTTATTTCTTTAATTACTTTATGCTTTATGTAGATATTGCTTTATGGGCTATTAGAGCTATGCCACCATATCCATCTATTCTGTCTAGTACTAATACATAATAATTATTATAAATCAACTTATCTTGATCGGTTAGCCAAGTTTCTTGTACAGCATTAGTATGAATGCCCTGTTTTGAAAAGTAGCAAAGTAACTCAGGCCATTTACTTTTCAATGATCTGTCATTCTACTGAAATATTTTCGAATTGTGTATTTTCATTCTTAGGCATTTAAAACATATACTCTACTAAATTAATTAATTTTGTTGGTATAAAACTGATAAAGATAATTAGTTAAGCTTAATAACATGGTACTTTTTATATCTGTAGAATACTGCAAGGAACCTCTATTAATATTGCTCCTTATAGAGGGGTTTTTTTGATATTAGTTAAAATTGATTTTTTATTTTAAAAATTTGTACCATTATTATTATTCATTCAATTGCTTTTTGTTGGACAATTACAGTTTTGGATTTTCCTCACATTTTCTCAAGTCTAAAATTAAAAAACTTTTAGTCTTAATTGGTCATCCTCACTAATGTTACTCTCTTTTGGTACCCTAGGATTACTTGAGCGGTAATCCTGTTATCCTGTCAAACCATATCCATGATATATCATTAATATTGTAGCTCCCAAACACTTTCACTGCACTGCACAATAGCCTAAAATGACTTACTAATCACAACGATCACATACAAAACTATGAAATTACTAAAAAAAAACATTCTACATATAGATTTAAAAAGGTACATAACAAACTGGTTTATAAGTAATTAACTCTACACCAGGAAATAAAAACTTTTTGTGATTAAATCTAAAGACCAAAACAGACAGATACTGGCTTCAAAATGGCTAGATGAGTACGATCGTTCTGCAAGTGTATGAAGTCACTTTGTCACTACTATTGCAAAAAAAATGTCACCATTGAAATCAGCAGTGCTATGTAATTGTCAAAACGGTTGCGTGTCAGATCGGCATTATAATGTCGGTTGCCAATTCCAGATTTTTAAAACTTTTACTATTCATTTTCTTGATTTTAAGAAAAAAAAAATAAATAAGAGAGATTAACTGTAAATCAATAAAAAAATAACTTTTATGGATTTCCAAACGGGTCTATAAGTTTTTCTGTTATTTTGAAACTATAATTTTTAGAACATTATATATAGGTTTTTATTAATTTTTGATAGCTCCAAAAGGTTTTAATGGAAAATACATTTTTTATACTTCCACAATAAATTTATTACAAAAAATAAAGTATAAGAAATGTTTTTTCCATTAAACCCTACTCACTTCCACCAAGAATACAAAGCAGAAAACGCTTGAAAAGGGTCTATAATCCCTTTATATATGATATTATAGATACTATAATATTTTCGATAGTACTTTTATTTGAATTTTGAATGGCTCCGAAAGTATAATAGGAGCAAAATGTTCTAATATAATACAACACTGTATAATTGCAACGTGGAATGCATATAAAGAGTTACAGTATATAGTTTATATAATTGAAATATGTTCAGAGATTAAAATATGGTATTGTGACATAGAAACACTAAATATTGACTTAGCTGTAGTGGGAAGGGTTGAATCAATGTGAATATTGTGCTTAGCTTCAGTTGAACTTGACTCCAGATTCCCAGAAGTAAAGTTTGTGACACCCTTAAATTTCAGACGCTGCAAATAAGAGGAAGGTGAAAGTGGAGCTAAACTCAATATTCACTCTTAAGATTTAGTTCAAAAAAGAGTTTTGTCAATGGGGCTATTTCTTCAATTCACAATCAAATTTATTTTTAGTTTCGAAACATTAAACAACAATGACTTTTAGTTTCGAACCATTAACAACAATAAAACATTTTAGCAAAGATAGTTTTGTACATTTTAGCCACATTTAGAATTATAATTGAGAGAAATTGATTAGTTATACAATTTATAAATAATTTATACGAATCATAAGTTTTTTTACAACAAGGTGTTGATTACAATTAGAATTTTGCAGCTTTTTAATATTCTTTTGTATATTTTATAAAGTTTAAAACATAATTTTTATGAAAACACAATTCTGTTATACTTCAGTCACATAGCCTGAACCTTCAGTACCAGAACTTTTGACGTCAGAGGGTTTGGTAACAACCATCGATTTAGCAACAGCTGACATGGGGATGGTTTACTACACTCTAGATTGTTTTAATCTTGGTTAATAAACCAAACTATGTAATTTTGAAACTCCAGGTTTTAACATTAATAACGGGTTTTGTACACATGATTACAATGTATACAAAATTAAATGTATACATTATACGTATATAATGTGCTATTTTTAAGCTTCATAGAGGTCACTCGAAGAACATCACAACAGCGAACTGTTCCACTCGTTTCTCTGACGGTACTACCTGAAGCGTTTAATAATGTTAGTTATTTATTTTATTAATCCTACACCCTAAAATATTCAGTTATCGAACAGCTCGTTATAAAATTGAAATTAATCCACGAGTTTCAGAATAATAGCATATACATGGAATACAAACTCTGAACAATGGAATCATGAGTTCAATGTAATTTTCCTAGGAAAAGTGTAACTCTAGTAGCTACTAAGATGAACTAATCCTTTAACCAATTATGGTTTATTGGTAAAAAAAAACATGATAATAAAATTGTTTAACGCACAATGTAACTAAGGCGCAAACAAAATCTATTAATTATTTAATTAATTAAGTATCTATATTATTGCAGGTATATAAAACTATTATGCCTATATTGCATACATATTTTTTATCAAAAAAAGCTCTTACACTTTACTTATGTTTATTGATCATTTGAAATACATCCAACTGAAGGTTCTGTCCCTCAGGCTACCAAGTTCCAATTTTAATCTTACGTGAGTATTTTTGTTTAGTTTTAAAACAGCTGATTACTAAAACACACCTGTGGTATGTGTATACACACGAAGGTGGTGATACATTAGACAACTTATGAACTGTTTTTAACCATAAAACCAATGAATCAGGCCTTTATTGAGATTTTTTCAAATGGTATAGAAAAATAAGCATTCGCCTAGTATACACGATTGTGTTCTCAGACAGATCTGGTAGGATTAAGTTCTAAAACTACGACAAAAGTCGCATTAATATTTTTGATTATGAAGGCACTAAATCCTAGATTTTAAGATAGTACAATTTAAAAAACTATGAAATATTAACAGTTTCCTTTCACTGTAGACGTAATTGAATTTAATATTTCAACAAACGCACTAAAAGTAATTATTTTCTTCAGAGGACTTTTTATGAGTTAAATTAACAACTTTTAAAACAAAATAAAGGGTTGAATATGTACATAATGACTATTCTCAATATTAGTTTAGCAAATATTTAATTCTAAAAGTTTTGAGCACTGTTGTTCTTTGACTTCAGGTTTAAGATTAAACTAATAACGCGCTGTTCTGAAACTTCAGACTCCGCAACTCCAGATTTATTATTAAATCAAAATCGTTATATACATTCCCTTTGGCTGTCCCTTAACTTAATTTTATACGAGTTTAAATTGCAAACTAAGCTTGTTTGATCGTTCTACAATTAGTATGGGAATTGTAGGTACACATGTTTAAAACATAAACACACAACTCAATACTTAACTTAACGTAGAGAATATACTAGAGTGAATATCCAACCATGGCTCCAAAACATATTTTAGGCTACATTGTAAGGGGTTTGTTTCAGAGCTAACTAAAATTAAGTTTGTTATTCAAATAGCTTTGATGGTTAGATCCTATGCAGAAGTTTAAATATAAATTGCATTAAATCTATATAATTATAGTTAGAGTTCATTATGTTTTGATCAATAACCTCATGCATTCAAGGAAATTTCAAGATCACATACTTAAAATCACTGACAAGAGGCTGAGAAATTGTACATAGTCCTAAAGGACGTTTGCGTTGGTTTTGAAGTGACAGGATATTCTGGATGGCAATGGTTAGGGACAGGGACTGCTTCCGGCCGAGATCCGCGAGGATGGAGTTTGGGCATTAATCTTAGTTATACTTACTTAGAAAAAGGAGAGGGGCAGTCCTGTACCAGTATCTCTAGTCAGAGCAGACAGCTGTGGCACGCCCTTATGTCTAGGCTAGCCTTCAACTCCAACATTCATCCCCCGCAGTAGACTAGACTTATTGAACTACCCTTGCACCAAAATATCTTGACATTTGTGGTTGTGATGTGCCGCGCCTGGGCATCCAGAGGGTTTCCCAGATTTAAGTGACACGTCGGTGTTTGCTGTACCCAGTGTAAGTTCAACTGAAAGGTATAATAGAGCCAGAAGGGAACCCTCCTGGGGCTTAAGTTAGGATTATAATATTTTTCGAGCCATTATTAAAACTAGTCTGTCAGTCAGGATATAGGATCCGCAAGGATGGACCAGACAGCACCGGCTCTTTCTTTCAACATTACGCTGTTATAACCAATGAAAATCGACATAGAGCTATCGAATTTGACAATGAAATCATGTGAATCGAAAAGTAGCTTCAAATTATGTCTAGAAGTATATATTAGGTTTATCTACGATGTAAACAATTTTAGTAACTAAAAGTTGTAAGCTAAAACAATCTTGTATAAAACAATCCAACCCCATTACTCGGAAAATATTTATACTTTTAAATCGAAATGTGTCAATAGTAAACTTTAAAAAATAATTCAGTACATATTCACTTGATTTGATTTAAATGTAAACATAAAGAAGTAAATATCAAACTTATTTTATCGCTGATATGGATCATAAATTGATGAACAAATTAAAGATATGCAAAAATGAAGATATGCAGAGAAAAATAGTATCTATTGACTTCAAATTTTGAATGAAAATTCATCTATACATAGGAAAATAATAGCTCTACTCATACACAGACAAGAAATAGTTCTATAATGTTGCTTGTCCTGCTGTGGAATTTCGCTGAGCTTGATTGAAGTCTATTACTCAGTAGGCAGGTACAGTTTCCTTTTGTCTGCTAAGAGGATGCAAAACCTTTTTGTATGTTTGATTAACTGCTTGTCTTATACATCGCAGGAACCTCGAAAATGAAATTGGATGTAGACTTGAAATTTTGCATGTAATCCCAACGATTCATGTTACGTGAAGCGTGGTGTGGCGTACTTCTACCCTGTATATTGCTTTAGGAAATTAAATTCGTTCTGAAAGGAAAATATACTTTGTATCACCATGACGCGCGCTATATTGGAAATACACTGAAAACTAAATATATTAATCTTTTCAATCGAAATGTGCCCTTTGTTAAAAATTCACTCGTCAGAAAACAAAAAATGACGCTGATATATTATTCAGGTGGAGTGAGGCGTTCATTCCTGGAATAGTTAATCGAGGTGGTCCATGGGGAATGTGGGATTCATTGATTTATAAAGGTTAAATACTGCTTTTATGTCACTAAATTCGGACTAAAACCACCGTAAAACACTTTATTCCATCCAACTTGTAACTGCAGTGGCTCTACCCCTCAAAGACTCAGTTCCACGTAAAGTTACAAGAATGCCAAAAATTAACGTGATTTATGTCAACATTTAACCTATTTACAGCGTTGAATAATTAGTAAAATTATTTATATCTAAGTATTCCATAACTAGTATTGTACGTAGAGCCAGTACACTATTTAAATGCTGTTAAAAAAGTATTTAATAACAAACTATTCGAAAACGAAATACAATTATTTAATTTTGAATGTTTACTTTAAAGTATATAAATAGTTTATATAGTATTTATTTAGTTCGTTAAACATTAAATTTAAACAATGATGAATATGTCTCTCAACTCTTCTCTTAAAGCTTTTAAAGATGTACATCCATTTAATACTTCCATATTTCCAAATAATAGACTTAAACAAGAAATAGTAATAAAAAAATCCAACATAATGAAAAATGAGAATTTCTATGTGGCACGATATCTGGAGGAAAATTTCGTTGTCGCTGGTGCGTGACCAACCAAGGAATCGGCTGACCGTCATTGAAGCCAATCTACTCATACCACTCAGCACAATTTAATTTAGCCTGCTGGTGAATGGGTGGTGGGAGGGGGGGGTGGTAAAAACTTTATTTTTGTGTGCAATTTACTGCTTGACGAAACTAATAACTATAAACTTAAAATTGTCCATACAAGCCTGTTACGCTATACGTGGCGTGGCACACTCCTACCTTGTTTACCCCAATTATCAGTAATTACCAACGTTTTGGTGATATATATATATATATATATATATATATTTGCTAATAAAGAAAGTCCCCATTGTAAAACATTACACTCATGCTAAATTTTAATTTACCTAAAAAATATATACATGTATATATTTTTTAGGTGAATTAAAATTTAGCATGAGTGTAATGTTTTACACTGGGGACTTTCTTTATTAGCAAATAGCTTTATTATTATGTAGATACTAAGTACGTGAATACCGTTATTAACCTCAAATTCTCTTTCAGCCAAGTGACCTTGATACTTGTTCAAACTTGTGTTTGCGCGTCATATGCCGCAGGGAATCTAAATACATTTTCAGCTCGAATCGCTCTGTAAATATGGATCATATCACTCTGATATATGGATTATAATGCCAGCACGAGTCCTAGTAGCTGCCGTCGTCATGGAGATGACCTTTAACTTAGTATTTGGCACGACTTCTCGCCACTTGATATTTCAAAATCATAGAGTATCAGGTTGGTGTTATTATGAAATGTCTCTCACCGGACTAGTTAACGCACTGTAAGAGATAAAACATGTTTCCTAATGTACTCTTATTTAAGTATATATGTAATTGAGAAGTAATTTATATATGTTTTGCGAATCACACTTTAAGAGTAATATTTTTTTATAATCATATTTTCATAGACGTTGTTATCAAAGTTGAGATAACTTTTTAAGTGACACAAATATTACTTTTCGAATGCTTGAAACTCCAGTCTAGAATTTATGCAGATCGTCAATTATCACTTAGTTACTTTACATTTGAGTGGCTCTTGCTATACTTTTTATCTTTTGTATGTCTCGTGGCTTTTATAACGTGAAGAAGAGAATAGATTTCAATCCTCTAAAGGCAGTGTTATACGTTTTTGTAACATATACCGATGGCAAATATCTGTACCAATCACATTCAATGGAATGTTTAACATCGAGGAGTTATATTACAATCTAATACCAGTCCATTTTGCAAAATGAACATAGAAATCCCTCAAAAAATGTTGAATACCTTTTATAATAAGGAGGTTTGACCGCAGAAATCTATTGCTTGATATTTAACATAGGAAAGTGTTTTTATATAATAATAAAAAGAAAGGTGTAAATCTCAACACTGATCGTATAGGCTGGCAGCGGAATTATAGGATAGACAAATTAATACACAAAGTAGTATTTTCGTATTCAATGTAAAGGGATAGGAACACACTATGGGATTTATAAGACAACTCAATATTGAGTAGTTAAACACGTTCACGAACTGTATATTGAACAATATTTTCCTACAATTCATAAGTGAAAGCAACCTATAAAATCACGCCAACAATTTCAATTTTACGTTGTAAATCAAATATTTACTGAGTGTGATCCTTGAATATTATGAGTTCCAGGGGTAGAGAAAATCAATGGTATAGTAAATAAAAATCATGATTATCATACACTCTTTTTTTAAAAATAAATAAGCTTTAGACGGGTTCAATTTGGACTTGCATGATCATAACACGTAATACGTTTGAAACACTGCTTTGAAGAAATCAGTAATTAATGTTAACATATATAGAGTACATATTATCTATTGTATGATTATATTGTATCCTAGTACAGAAATGAATTTCAGATACAACGTAAACGACATAATAAAAAATCTTTTGCAATATATATTTACTTAAAGTGTCTCTCATAACATTTGTCTTCGTACTTGCACCAAAAATCAGTCCAATTACCAACACTACAAATTAAAACTAGTTTTAAACTCATGAAGGTGTTTTCAAAATCTATACTATAAGAATTAGCTAGAGTTTTCATTATAAAATCTTATGAGTTCCATATTATATATTATGTAAATATGATGAAAGGAAAAATGTTGTGAATTAAACACTATATTTCATGAATTGTCCGTACTTTGTATTAATTTATATTTTACAAGCTAGTTACAAGCCTAGAGCTAGTTTAGAACATCATGTCTCTAAAGTGAAAAATAAAGTATAATGATATTCAATAATAAATACAAACCATTATCGTATTGTGTATGTGCAGTGTACTTTATTTCCCCTCATTTGAAATAAATATGAGTTGAATACTTATAATGTCAGGCTATATATCGCGTTAAAATGTCTATTTTAGCCCATTCGTTGGATTTTAAGCTCTATAAAGCAGCTATTATATCTGAGATCTATCTTACCGACACGGTCATTGGAGGACGCTGAGATCTGGTGGCCAAAGTTGTAACTTTGTTGCCGATTGGTTAGTGCTGCTATCTTTTCAGGACTTAATGAAATTATGTAAATGAGGTTTAATTGGAATACATGTGTCCTTGAACGCCAAAGGTTCTTTTAATTAGACACGTTGATTAACTCGTAAAGTTGTAAATATAGAGTGTATATTCATGAGTTTTAAATTTAAAAAATATGAATATATAATTACAACAATCTTGAATGTTACATACTAATTGTCACTAGCACAATTATCCGATTAAGACACTTTTAATAGTAAAGTTTACACCATCAAAAGTGATGCAAGAACAACTCATTATTATAATGTTTAGTAATTATTACAAAGTTACGTAGGACTTTAACTCTGCCTCGTAGGCTTAAAGGAAGCTGAACTTTCTATCGTAGATTAACATAAAATTCGCAATCTAACTTTAGTCAAAAACAGTTCACCTATAAGATTTGTAGGATAATTATACAAACTCTTGGTTTTATCCCTGTAGATTCGACTGTTTGTCTCTCGATTCTTCCAACTTACACGTAATATGAATTTTTAAAGTCATAATAAAGCTAAACATACTTGTAGCAAGAAGAATAGGTTAAAAACCACAACCTTTACATTAAGCGAATAACAATATTATTATACCGGATAATAATTTGATACCTTTGCGTCAATTACCACAAATATGGAGTTGACATGGACGTATTACAATATAATTAATTTGTTTTTTAACGATTGTAATGGTGATTTTAAATTTGAACCAATAACATCAAAGGAAGTTTTATTATTATTACGAATTTGAAGGAAATTAAAATCTAGATCTACTAAATCAGAAACTAACAGGTTAAATTATAATGTAACTCTATTATGGCTCTACTGGTTAATCTTGGGTTAACGTTCAAACTCGGATATCTAAACTTTTGATTCGAGAGTAGTTGGCGGTTTTTTCATATATGAGAAATGTTCTTACGTTTGTTCATGTTTTATGAAAACCTCGGTTAATATTTAAATTATGTATAAATCAACGATTTTGCTCCTACATCTTTAGTTTAAATATACAATGCATCCAAAAAATAGCTCCGGAAATACATTGAAAACAATGATATAAACAAATACAAAAAATTGTCCTGTTTATTAATTTAAGAAGATAAGAGTCGATACAATTATGTTATCTGACAGTTGTTACAATACACTATTACGTCAAATTCTTTATACAATCAAATTAATCTAGAAAATCAAGAATTATTTTGACTTAATTAGTTCAATATTTATGTGACCATCTTTAATTGGAGTAAATCATACTGATTCAAGTCTTAACACATTCAATATATGAAGTTTTTACTTTTAAACTGTCGATAGTGTGAGTTAAGTTTGTCTAAAAAATGTTCTGTATTTCCCACTGCTTGCATTTTATAATGATGGAGCGCAACGAAATATTGCATACCATGAAGAGAAGGAGATTAACGTCAACGACCGTTACTTTACAACATCGGCGTTCATGTCAGGATTCCTGATTCCATTGTTTTTGAGGGTTCTTGAAATCTACCATTAGATTTCTGTGATGTGGAATTACTACGTTCTTGGTTAAGTGTGCCAAGAAAGTCAATCTAGGAAACATTTAATTTAAAATAATAATTTACTAGTACTATATAACTGTTTGAACCCATCTCAGTTAGGTACCAGATTAACTCCTTTACTACCACAGCAAAGAGCAAGAAAAAGCAGTGTAACAAAACCCCCGGCTTTTTCTTCGTAATTTAATTAAAGGTTAAAACAAAAAAAAACTGATTACTGTATGCAAGAAAAACCCTTTCATTGCTATACAGCAGGTTTGGAAATTACTTAGGGGTCAATTTGGAAATAATTAAAGTAATACTTTAGTAAGAGTAGGCCGTGAGAAAATAAGTTTTATGTCCTTTCCAAAACAACGAAGTTATCCAGCACCAAAAGCTGTGTAGTTATAAGAATAATCTAGTGCTATTTTGCTTAAAATCAGGATATATTGTAATACTGTATAGTAAAGTAATAAACGGTGAAAAAAATTAAAGTTTCTTTGCACCTCTTAAAAAATCAATAGTATATCGCATGACAACCTTCTCATTAAAACTAATATGATGCTGTTCAATCTTAAAGCTTCCGATTCTTAAAAATTGTCAAGCCCTTTTAGTTTTTGACGAACCACTGTTTTCAAGAAAAAAGAAGATAATAAATGATTGTCACATACATACATAATAGTAGTTAAGTTGAACTCTAAACAATGGAGTGAATTTTGAAGTTGTTAAATATAAATAATATAAGGGTTTACATACAGATTGATTGAAAACTTTCTAAACTCCTTTGAGTGAGAAATTAAGGAAAAATAGAAGGCGTGACTTAGATGCTGTCCTGCATATACCAAATCCAAAGATTCGTATATACATGTAACACGTTAGTTGGCTTACAATATAAAATAATATATATATATATATATATATATATATATATATATATATATATTATATATATATATATATATATATATATATATCATAATATGTATATCATTATATTAGTGCGATTAATAATTTATACTCTTTTTAACTTATTACATGTACAAGTGGTGTAATTCCATTGAAAGAATAAATAAATAATTAAAATAAGGCAGCATAAGTGACTTAGGCCATTACTGTACAAATTGCTAGCATCTTATCGTGTACTATCCTTAGTTTTTAAATAAATACGAGTGTTATAACGGAATAAACTAATCTAAACGTGTCCGTGCTACTTCCAGCTTTTGGAAGTTTTCAATAACTAAAGCCAAAGAAATACGGGAAGACTGCCATGTAAGCGACGGAGTAAATAATACATATGTTTGTATGGAATCCAGACATAATCATCAGTCTTATAGTTCATGTATGTATTGAGTCTATCTAATTGCTTCGATATGGTAAATTCAACCACTAATACTCACACAAATAATCCAGAGAAAGGAGCGAGTACTCAATACGCTCGTTGAAATGGTCCAATAAAAATGCAAATTTGAGATTCCGTTTTAGAAGAGAATACTGACATGACGATCATCTGAATTGGCTCTGCTCTTGAATAAACATCCTTTTATACCTCGCTCATGCGGGAATGAATGTTGTTCTCAATATTGTAATAAGGGTTTCTCAAACATCACCATGTCTTGTACTCATTGATGTTTATAACATAGTGGTAAATGTATTTTGTTTCCGAATGAAAATATACATTCTTGAATTACAAATTATATTACTGAACAATACAGTTTTATGCATTGCCTATATATCGTTATTGAGTTTTTCCACAACTAATTATGTTAATATGATTATTGGTTGCCTTACAAAGTGGTTAACTATAAATATATTTATCTTTATTGAGTTACTGCTTTCCAATTAATTTTAAGTAAATTGAAAGGAAAAATATTTCTTCCAGCACTATTGGATGAAATCACTAAGATGCATAATTAGAAAATTTAGTTTTTAATTTGTTTCAATTCTATAATGATGGTACCTGACTATTGTTACAGTAAGTTAGAGAAAAACTATTTATGCAAAGGGAAACTCATTAGCAAGAAGTGGAGAGGTATAGTAAAAGTTAAAAATTTGGGATTGTTCCAATAGCATATGCCTTGGTTATTCTGTTCAAACAATCCCAGCTGTTTCTATTGTCTTGTGTTCTCAAACCTTTCATGTAACAGACCAAATGAGGAGACCTTTGTTATAATTCAGGCCCGCTCTCTCTGCTCTCTAATAATTTATCATACCTTACCAACAATTAATTTATATTTTCTAATACCAAGAAAATCACCAAGTATACAGAAATCGCATCTATTTTGACTTATTGTCTACACAAATTTATTTTAATTGGATTTCTTATAGTATATTTTACATAGTATCGAAAGAATTTTAACAGTTACTGTGAATAACATAAAAGTTATCAAACCCTTTTCAGCTTTACTCTATGATAATTAATGGATTATATATTTAGTTTCTAAAATTTAAACCGAACCATTTTTTAAATCAAAGCTATACAAAAATGTGTACGAATAAAGAATGTTTGAAATGGTTTAAAAATAGTCAGTACTAATCCTTAGTTTCACAGCTTACGTCTGCCCAAGTCTATGGCAAATATATATAAGGAAGCAAATCCTCAAATGTTTATCCAGGATTCCTAACTTGTTTTATAAATTCGTATTATGCTATGAATATCAATTTGTCTTAAGGATTAGCTGAATATATTGTAGTCATATGAGGATCTACATGTGGTAACTCAGTAGATAAATAATCCTTTAATTGTTTTTTGCAACTAGGAAGTAAGGAAGGCAAGTGAAAAATTGTCCCAGTGATAAATGAGGATTTATCTATACAAAAAATGCTTTAATGATGAGACAGGAGGGAGTACACCAAATTACGTGCCATTTTTTGGTCAGGTTGTATACAAAAAGTCTATAGCTACATGTGTTATTATGCTACAGGTTAAATTAAAAGATAGACAGGAACATGATTTTTCCGGGCCCTTCGCTAACTCTTGGCTAATTATGAAATACACAGAAATTTTCAAACATAAATTGTAGAGAATAAGGCAACAGCATTGGCAGTTAGTTACAAATAGTTTACTATGGGGAGTATATAACATGCTCCTTGTATAATAAAAGTTAAAGGCCTTGAGATCATTGAGCTTACGAAACTTCATAACGTAGGTTTTATTGGACAGTTAAGTCCTTCTTAGAGCAAGCACTCAGAGAGCTTTTATTGTAGGTCCATTGTGAACTAAGCTTTGATATGAGGTCTGTCTCTCAGAGATATCTTGCCTTCACTCTCATAATGTCTTCTCAGACCCTCATAACAATTGAAATCGTTATCGCACAGTTTGAAATAAATATAATATTAATAGGTAACATAAGATGTTTTTGTCATATTTTAAGTAGCCAAATATGGTTTTAATAATGTACCATAAGAAACGTTTGTAAAAGATGAAATGTACATTTCTGTTACCTTTCCTTTACCCATAAAATATAATTGTAAATACACACACACACACACACACACACACACACACACACACACACACACACACACACACACACACACACACACACACACACACACACACACACACACACACACACACACACACACACACACACACACACACACACACACACACACACACACACACACACGCACACACACACGCACGCACGCACGCGCGCGCGCGCGCGCAAACGCACACATTATTCCTAAAGATATTATAGTTAAACTCCAGGATGAGTTTTTAAAGAAGATGGAGGAAACTATTTCATCTCAGTTCAAAGAGTATAATAGCAAACTTAAATGCTCAAATTGCAGATCTTAAAGCATCTGTAGAATTCTGTATCTGGGAAAATAGACGAATATGAGAATAAACTTTCTGAAGTTACGTCAAAATTTAAAATTCTAGAAAAAGCACAATGTGAATTAAAATTAGAAAATAATTCTCTAAAAACAAGAAGTCAATAAATATCAGGTACAGCTCGAATGTTTAGAGCAATATAACCGCAATAGAAATATACAAATTGAGGGCGTTTCCAGAAATTTGACAGTGAGAATATGGTTGAAACGGTTCAAACGTTGGCGCAGTTTCTCAAATACCGATTAACTATGAAAATGATATACAAGCAGCCCATAGGATCCCAACTAAGAAATCCAAAGGACCACGACCAATAATTGTACAATTCTCTGACAGAAAAAAACGTGATGCAATTTTAAAGAAAAGCAAAAAAACGAAACTGGTCTCAACGAATTTTTGCAGTAACGTGCCGGTATCTAATGTTTATATTAACGAACATCTCACTCCATATACTAAACATCTCCTCTCCATACTAAAACGCTGAAACAAAAAGGATTTAAGTATGTGTGGACCTGGGAGGGTAAAATCTTTATCAGAAAGGACGATAATGAAGAAAAAATACGGTATATCGAGTGTTGAAGATATTAGAAAACTTGGCATTGACATCCATGGTGGAGATTTAGGTGCAACTAATTGAATTAAAAATAAACTTTAATGTGTATAAGTTCAACGTATATGCGTAGTGTAACTAAAAAGGACGACTTAATTATATTTTGCCTAAATATAAGAAGCCTGAGGAAACACTTTGAATGAACTCATTTTGTATTTGTCCCACTCTTTCGGAAAAAATAACTATAATTGTTTTGACTGAAGTGTGGATAAAGAGTGCGAGGAGCGAAATACCAGATGACAGGCTACGATATGTTTCTGCAGGACAGGCCAGACAACCAGGCCGGTGGAGTCGCCGTGTACGTGGACTCTGCACTGCGCTGTGAACACCGCCTTATCTTGATGCCCACCAGCCGAGGTGGTCAACGTCCTGATTGATGTCAGACTTAACAACGTCGTCACTAGACTGTCCCTGTATGGTATATATAGACAGTGTAAATTTTACATATAATCAAGTACTCTAATGATCCCACAGTTATTATTGGTGATTTGAACATATGCATTTTGAGAGATAAATTACATGGTTCTGGTACAAATTATTTAAATTTGATCTCTGCACATGGTTTTTGAAAGCCTAGTTAATAGTCCCACCAGAGTTGTTGGTAAATACTCGTCTTGTATTGACCATGTTCTTGTAAGAAACTCAAAACAACTTGGATTTTAAATGTAATGTAATGGAACTTGATATAACTGATCACTATGCATTAAAGCTGGGTATTTCAGGTTACAACACCAATTTTTACTAGTTCAGGTTTTGTAAAAGTCTCGATTACAGAAAGATGCAAAGGCAGCTAGCCTTGGCAGACTGGAGCGGAGTGTTGAACGGGTAATAATGTAAATAGTATGGTTAAGGGCTTTTATAGTGTGTATAAATTTATGTTACGAAGCTTCATGTACATTAAAGAAATTAAATTGAAGAAATAAAAAAAAGAAAGGAGTGGATATCAGAGAAATTGATAGATCTGGTAAACTGGAAGAATAGTTTGTTTAAAAGATATAGTAGGGATAGATCCAATGTAACTTTAAAGAAAGAATATGATAACACGGCTAAATTCGTAAATAGATGTATTAAATATGAAAAATTAAATTATTATTCTAGGTTGTTAGGTGATTGTAATGGTGATTCTAGAAATACTGGGGTGTAGTTAAGAAAATCTTAAACAAAAAAAGAAAATCACTAGCAACCATAAAGATAGGTGATCGTTTGCTTGCGGTGGCGGGAAATGAAACCATTGTAGCCAATGCCTTTAATAATTATTTTACAAAGGTAGAGCCATCCCTTAAGGAGGAGGCATTCGGATTTGATATTTTTCCTCAAATACATGTTGAGGCTGATGTCTTATTAGACTCATTTAGGATTAATGTTATTGATATTTTACAGAGTAATAAGTAAAATGAAAAATAAGAACAGCACTGGCATAGATGGCATAAGCATTGTACTAGTTAAGAATAACATAGATCTTTTTGTACCATTATTTTATAGTATTTATAGTAAGTCTCTAGAGCAAGGTATATTTCCTGACGAGTTTAAAGTAGCTGTATATTAAGGCAGGGGACACCACAGATATGTCTTAAAACCGCCCGATCTCTCTTATAAATACTATAGCTAAGATTTTTGAAACATCAATTAAAGAAAAAGTTACTGGACCACGTTCAGCAGTATAATTTTTTTTCTAGTAATCAATATGGTTTTTTACCTAATAAAGGAACAGATTTAGCCTTAGAGAAACATGTAACTTGTACTACAGATGCAGTTGACTCTCACAAATTTACTCTGGCTATTTATTTAGACTTAAAAAAGGCTTTTGATGTTTTGGATAATAGATATCTTAGTACATAAGTTCAGAAGGTATGGGATTGGAGGCTCTGCATTGGCTTGGTTAACATCTTTTTCAAAATCCCGTCAGCAGGTAGTTAGAATAAATAAAATCAAGAGTGACGCCTTAAACCTATGTTATGGAACTGCTCAGGGGGGAGTCAAATCAAATCAAATCAAATCAGATTGGAACTTGGTCCACTTATGTTTTCTTATCTATATTAACGACTTATTGGATATCGACCTCAACTCTTCCATATTTGCATATGCTGATGACACAGCATTAGTTTTGTTCAGCTAGCAGCAGAAATAAACTTAAATTGAAAATTGATAAAGACTTAGTGAAAGTATCTGAATGGTTAATTACTAATAAATTATTGATAAATGCTTCTAAAACCAAATGTGTACTATTTTTTGATAACGATAAGCCTAAATGCGAGTTAGAAGATATGTTTAAAATGTTTTGCCATAGTCATCAGTGTATGTATGTGTGTAAATGTCCAAGTGTGGAAAATAGTTAGTTCAATTAAATACTTAGGGTTGTACATAGATAGCCATCTCAAATGGGGTGACCATATACAGTTTCTTTGGGGAAAAAGTTAAGACAGATTAATCATTCTTTGTACCACATGAGAGGATTTTTGAATAGCCAATTTTTAAAGTAATTTGTATGTCTCCTGGTTTGAAAGCATGATAAGATATGGTGTCATACATTATGGTGGCACGTATAATACCATACTGAATCCTATAATTATGTGTCAAAGAAATGCATTGAGAACAGTTTTTGGCATTGGGCGTATGGGTAGAGTAAGCAGTTTTTTTTTAACGATAATAATATTCTTAATTTTTTTTCAGTTGTATAAATTATGTGTATTAATGTATATTTACAAGTATTTAGATGAGTATCCAGAAAGACAGACATCTCGATTAACGAGAACTGCTCAATATGATCTCCTATATGTGCCAAATTATGCAAAAGAAAAATGTAGACACCAGTTTTGTTATGCAGGGTTAACTTTATTTAACAGGTTTATTACAGTATATGGTAATAGTGTATTTCTTGACTCTAAACCCAAATTTAAAATGAAAGCCGTGCAGTTTGTATTAAACCTTGTCCTTGATAATTTATTGATAATTTATTTCTATTTGTTATATTTATTAAAATAAGTTTTATTTATTTCTTGCATGCTTATCACACCTTATGTTGTATTATGCCTGTTAATGATTTCTATGTTGTATTTATTATTGTTATTGTTATTGTTATTAATTTGTTTATTGTTAATTATTTATTATTGTTATTTATTTGTTTATTGGCTGTTTTAATTTACAATCATGTACACAAATGTACTCAATATTGTTGTTTACTTTTGTCACTCATATTTATTGTTATATTTGTTAATATCTAATCTATCTGTGACTTATAGTAGCATCTATTTATTACAAATTAGTTCGCATTGTTATTTGGTTTGCCAACATAAAGACTAAATATTTTTGACTTGTAAGCTGCATTCCCGCACGCGCCTTGCAAGGTGCCTTGGGGTAGTATATAAATGTAACATGTCTTTTTCTGAATAAACGAGTTTGAACTTGAACTTGAGCACACACACACACACACACACACACACACACACACACACACACACACACACACACACACACACACACACACACACACACACACACACACACACACACACACACACACACACACACACACGCACGCGCGCACACACACACACACACACACACATACACACACATACACAAACGCGCGCGCGCGCGCATATATATAAACCGACATGAATTATTCGGTACAAGTTAAAAAGAAAACATTACCAGGAATGAAAATTATACCGATTTATGTTATTTTCTTTGTGTTAAAGGTTGTATAAATTACAGTGCAATGTATTCTATGTAATCAAGGTGTTTGTTACATATTAAGTAAAATTAAACAATGCATGAATAGAAAACTCTGATTTCATTGTTAAAATTATTTACAATATGTAAATCTTTGACTAAATGTTTTTCTTGACAATAGAGACCATGATCGAAGTTTTTATTGAGATGAAATTGCAAGGATAGGTGGAGATCTATAATGTAACAGCTATATTTGTCAGACTTTTTAGTTCCGTGCTGCAAACATACTGATAGGAAATCCTTGTTTCAGTTGGATATCCTTTTATTGTTACTCTGTAAGTTTTTAAAGGTATGTTCTAATATTGCTAAGTACCTGAACCACGATCGTACACGTACCCATTAGCACCAAGAAGGACGAAAGTGCATTTGTTTTTATTATCACCTTTGAATATTTAAACGTTTTTGCCTAATGCTCAAACCCAGGACAACATACATAATCAATTTTCTTTCTGCTATATTTGCCTATATATACAATAGTATACAGTAGCACTTTGGCGCTCCGAAAGGACAATATTGAATACTCGATGATCGGTGGGCCGATGGTGAAATGTACATTGCAATATTTGCCTATATATACAATAGTATACAGTAGCACTTTGGCGCTCCGAAAGGACAATATTGAATACTCGATGATCGGTGGACCGATGGTGAAATAAACATTGCAATGTAATAAACATTCCTCAATATCTACCGTTAGACTCCAGAAAATAAACTTAGCTGTATACTTGCAAGTGAAAATTGGATTGACTAAGACTAACAACAGTGAACAATTTACCTGCAGGTTAGACGATAGTGAGTTGTTTTACCTTTACGGCCATTTCACAGTAGCGTAACGTGGCTTAAAAAAATTCAAAAGGCTTACGTTAGGCTACGCGGCCTCTGCGTGAATTGGCCTTTGGGGTAGGCATATTTATGTCCATGGCTGCTTGGTTTTAATATTCTATATGAGTGTAGTCAGGTACATACATTGTCTTTTATACTCTAGGTTTATTATATCAGTTTCATTGTTCGTAGTTTGGAACTATATCCCATCGAATTTGCCCATCAAATGCTTCAATTTTTATAACAACGATAGGTGTGAGAGCGAAAAACATTTTCAGCCATGGACATATTGATGACAGAGTACTTCCATGAATTTCGTCAGGACCAATGATGTGATAACAAGCCACTGTAAGTTGGCTGCTTGAAAACTGTATATCTGTTCAAAGGTATTGGAAAACGTTTAACCATAACTGTTCTCATACCCACTACATGTGCCATAGAGAGGTCAAATCACAAAATATAATACATATTTTCTGTCATGGCAGACTCCTTGTGACCATATCTACATTATATTACAATGATGTAATTATAAATGAAAAATAATGTCACCTTTTATGGCTATCCGTTTATATGCAGAGATATAAAGTCACATTAAGTGATATACTTAAACTTGGTTGCCTTTCTACTTGAGTTTTATAAATATAAATTGAAGGTTGTTTTATATATTTATTATGAGTGAGCATATTCTTTATTTTCAATGTTACGTTCCAAAATGCCATATTTAAAGCTTTATTAAACATTGACATCGAGTCTTAAAAACTTAACATCAACTTTTAGTAATATTATACGGTTATACAAGCAATTGCTAATACTGCAGTATTTTAATTGCTTTATTTACTCAAAAAGCAATCATAGCTAATATCTACAGTATCTGAATTTATTTTTACAATTATTGCACATTTTTCTTTCAATTAACAAAGTAAAGGCTTAACCGTAATGATACTTAAATACCAAAATACAAATGCTACCGTCTTTTCTATAGACTTCAAATTATACATGTACTATTTTATTAGCTGTACAGTTACACGGAAGTAAGGGAATTAATGAAGAGCCTGGCAGTGAGCAGACAGGGATCGGCCTTTTAAGTATTTATGATACCGAACGCTGGCAAAACTCATAATTTTTTCAAACTGATTTCTTTATTCCGCTCGTACTTTGAACAGAATCTCATAGTTTTCTATTGTACTTGTACTGAAATTACGTATTTGGACTATGAATACAAATACTGTTAGGAAGTATGGAAGGTATCACCATTATCTTTATAGATCGATCTTTAAAGATATCGATAATACTTGATGTCTGCCGAGTGTCAAGCTAGTAATAATGAGATCGGGTGCTCAATATACCTTAATAGCCACCACTGAACTGACAGCTTGGAGAAATTTCCTGCTCCAATAGACATCGTGCTGATGATCACAGTTGGGAAGGAAAAAAGAAGCAAAATAAAAAACTGCTCGAAATCTGCAATCTGATCTCTTCTTCAGCTAAATAACCAACCTAACACATAATTACAAACTAGACTATAATAAACAAACCATACCAGAGTGCTGTGACACGCTTAAGTCAGGAATCACAACCACTATGTTGTGTGTCAGCTTCACTAACTCTAAACCAAGCATTTAATATAAAACAAAACACTTGTAGGTGGTTGGTCGGTGAATGCAGACGTATTGTGTCCTTTATTCTGCAGTTCGGTTTTAATGATTAGGTTTTTGTTATTTTGTTGTAAAAAAAACTTGAAACAGCAAAATAAAGTTTAGGTACTACCGCAAAATCAATTAATTAGCCTCTTGAAAAGTGCGTAGTTCATAAAAATCCTTGCGGTGTTACTGAGAATTATAAACCTGTGCTAATTGTAACCTGGCTGAATTGAACTCTTTTTCAGTTGACACAGATAAATACGAAGATTTCTACAGAAAACCCCTCAGAAGTATGTGAAATCGTACATAGACTATGGCCCGGGACAGTTCGGTCACGGGTTACAGTACGATGTGTTCATGATTCACCGATGGCTTGATTTTCCCTCATTGCTTTGTTCGTGAACAAAGAGTTTTCGATAAGGATGATCTTAGTGGTACAAGTATTAGGGAAATACGGAACGTGGAAGGAGTCTGCACATTGTTACCTGATAATTGTTGTTTCATTGTTTTAAATATAACTTTGAGTGTCTCAAAGCTATAAGATATAATAAAAAAATGGATCGTTAGACGTAATTTTCATGGGATATAAATTCTTCTATATCTGTGTTATGATTTATTTTGCCCATTCTCTGGTCAAGAATGCCTGTTCTGCTTAGACAATGATACTATCTTTAGGCAATTCAAAGCTGTAAATACTAAAATATCTTCTATCTTCACAATCACATATTCTTTACTGCTCTTCAAAAAACTGCACTTTGCTTAATTTAATGGTGTTTACAAGAGTATCCAGGATAGTATCCTATTCTTTAATGTAAGATGTTAGGTAAATTTATTTTCTCTTGAAGGAAACATTACTGCCAGCAATATTCTGTAAGGCGTCCACTCCGCTACGAAGTTTATCCATGCCATGTGATTTGACCGACTATCTAGAACAGAGTTGCTAGGTTCAGATTCTTCCATATTCTTAATCTTTATATGTACTAAGTGTGAATTTAGTTTTAGATAGATCTATTCACTTGTAGATTCCACAGATCAGTTATGTTCTTTCATATGTGAAATTTTAATGTCCCACAACCCTATTTTCCATGATACTCTTATGGCCTGAAGCCCAAAAAACAGTGACGTCCTCTAAATAGGCAGCCTTATACAAGAAGAAACCTGACTGGAGTCAATCATGAAAAAATACAGCTTCTTCAATGACAATAATAAAACATTTATTATTCACTATTATTAAAATATCTATTATCTTGCCCCTTTACCTTACACGAAACACGTCACAAGTTCAATCCAAAATGGTAGTGATCTCTGCTTGGAAACGCTTAGGATCTTCCAAAGCCTTATAAAAACAAATACCTGCTTTTCCCAAATCTTTATTGCACTAGTGACAATTTCCTTTTGTTTGCTATCCACTTAGATGTAATCTCCAGCTGGTATGTTTATCTATACCGATTCTAGTTACCTCAATCCAGATCAGCTCAATTTCAAGTTATTTAATGAAAAGAGAACGAAAGTGCCTTAATAAATGTGGCAGCATCATATTTGGCCAAATATACACAAATGAATCAAATTCCAACCAGGTTCAGAACCTCATTTATTAAATTTATGAACATGATATCAAATTTCCCAGGTAAAACACTGAACATATTCTCTGTGAAATCCCATACCATATCCTTACAATATAGTATTACCACAAGGAAAGCACTGCCTACAAGAAAAATGGTCATCGCGAATGATTGTGCACAACATCTTAAACCAGTCATAAATTTGAATTTCGTTGCTGTGAACTATAACAGCATCAGCAATCCAGTTGTTGCCTTTGTGTATTTATGGCCAAATCAGATGCTGTCGCCTTTATTAAGGTAGTTCTCTTTGATGCAACGACTGATACATCTTAGTTGCCATTATTTCGGAGCTCCAACAACGTTCAAAAAGATAACAAGCACTATTATAGGTCTGTAGCAAAAAAGATTTCCTGTCCTAAACATCAATATGTCTCAGCCACACGATTTCCGTGGAATATATTAATGTTGGTTTACATGTAGGGGGTACACCAGAAGAGTTCCATACCATAAGAAGTTTGCAACTAGTTTTACCAGAGTATTTAAAACATAAAAAACGTAGCAGTTAAAGAATTTAGGACAGAAAAGATCAGTCCTCCTCCTCCCCCGCTTTGGTATAAAATCATGTTAGTAATTGTCTAGGATAGAGGAATGAATTTTAGGTTATAGGTACAAGTGAGAAGGAGGAGATCCAACTTCCTCCCCTGGATACGTACCGTTCTGACTATCTCTTCTATGTGGTCTATAGCGAAATCCGTTTCCTTTCTCCGATGACTAAAAATATCTAAAAAATGCAATTTTGAAGCTAGTTACACAATTTTCCAAAATGCATGATCAGCTAGTGCTTGATATGGTCATGTTAGAGCTCAGAGATGTTATTTTAGGTGAAAGTTTTCTGCTGCATAGGGAATCACTCAACTATTCTCCGTATAAGCTATATGAAATTCAGTAGGTGGAATAAAAGATGGTCATTAACAAGAAAAGGTACAGTTGGTGTGCGGGACCAGGCAAACTGTCCACCGCCTCACTTGTGAAAGTGGATGAATTAAAAAGATGTTACTATTATGACCATCAGCGCGGCGGACTTCTTGCTATTCTTATCCTTTCCTACTAATTTCATTTTTATCCTCCGGATTCATTTATGGTTACTGCGACTTGTGCACGATTGCGACAAAATGACCACATGCTCAAAAGAAGGAACTTATGGGAAACATTTTCACTTAATAAATTTTTATAGAAAATTTCGTTGTAAAATAAAACTTTTTCAAATTCACTACAACACCAGTTATATGGAATGTGCCCCTTTATCTCCAAAATTCTCAGCCTATTTCCCTCAAGTATTATACAAATATTGATTAAGGATTTATATATATATATATATACATATTATACTTTGAAATTGTGTCCGAAATGCATTTTGGAAAATTGTCTAACTAGCTTAAATATATATATATATATATGTGTGTGTGTGTGTGTGTGTGTGTGTGTGTGTGTGTGTGTGTGTGTGTGTGTGTGTGTGTGTGTGTGTGTGTGTGTGTGTGTGTGTGTGTGTGATTACTCTTTCATGTAAATGCCTGCTAAGCACTTCCTCAGTCTTTTATCAACATGCTGAGTTGACTTACAATGCAAATCTACTAAAAAGTAATAAGAACATTTCTTAAGACAAGTTCCAAATCTTGAACGAAAATGACTTTCTGCCAGAAACTTCTCTCATCTCCGTGAAAAGAAATTGATTGGATTAGTTGAGGGCCTTGAGCGGACCAAGGTGTTGGCACTTCATCCAATTCATTTATCTAAGACATATTCTTGGAAGAATTGTCTTACAAGCAATACATAATGTAGAGTTACTCAATATTACATGAAAATGATTCCATTAGAGTAACTTCAATTTCATACTTCTGGCCATAGAGATGTTCGTAGCATGTGCAAGTAACATCTATCACTATCTGACACTTTCATGGTATCATGAAAAATATAGGGCAAAAGAATTTTTTTAATTGTAAACTTACATCAAACTGTAACATTAGGCCTAGTTTAAATTCTGTCAAAGCAAAATGAATACCCCGTTTTATGACCATAAGTCAGCACAGCCATCTCTTTTGAAACCAATTTCTTGAGAGACTATAAAATATTTCTGAACATATTTGTCCCATCGCAGCAGACATGTTTTCGGAAAACAGCTAATATGAGAATATTATATAGTCCTCATAAAATAGTTCTTGCATTCCAATTCGAGTTTGAGTTTTTAAACAAAATAGCTGGTAAGTCCACTTTTTTGCCCCCTGTCGTATTGACTTCTCTAGACTTTTTTAAACACACACACACACACACACACACACACACACACACACACACACACACACACACACACACACACACACACACACACACACACACACACACACACACCCCACGCAATGTCCGTGCATGTCTTCACTGTTTGGACTAATGGGGCTTCGAATCGGATTCTGTCTCAATTAATTATCTCAGCCCCGTTTGAAGATTCACGTCATTCATATTTACACTTAATATAAAGTAATACATACGCCTGGGAATGTGTTAAAAGACAATTTATTTTGATTAATTTAAAGTTATAGAAAATCATTTCCTTTAGATTTTAAAAATGGAGGTAGTTAGTTATATAATACTTAATGAGGCTAATAAAAGAGGTACATAAGATGACGAATTCTACCACGAAGGAGCAACACTATAACATTTTTTAGACCAGAGTGGGAACTTATCTGCTAAAATTCTTTTCAAGTTACCAGATTCGCAAATAAAAACAACACTTCCCTCTGAGTAACAAGCAAACCTGAAGGTACATTGGTTTGGTCTAACAAAAGATTAGCAAAGTTCCAAATACATAAACACGATTTATAATCTGTATAGAGATTTATTACCACACTGTTAAAAGAAAAGTAAGTAAATAGTTAATTTATTAACAACTGAAACATTTGTTAGTAATATACCATGAAAAACATACCATGTAATATAAAATATTTCATATACTTAGAAATACGTTCTTGGCTACATTCGATTAAAAAGTCAGTTATAATCACAGTTGAAAACCTTAATGACACTAGATATTGAGGTTTTAAGGGTTACTCACAGTTTTTATTACGTATCATAAATTATATATATATAGAGATTCATTTAAGCCATCTATGAAATCTTTTACTTTGGTCATTATCAAATAATGAGTATCTGACAGCAAAGTTACTGGCAATGAAACAAAAGGTGGTTGAATGAATAAAGCAATTTGTTTGCATTCTTCTTGGCCATTAGTAACTGAGGTCATTAAAGTCTTTTATATTTTAACATTTTAATACAACAGGATTCTTGAAAGACATTATTCCTAGAAATTTATTTGGTATTATTATCATTGGCTAAACGTTAGAAAAACCTATAATTCAAGGATCTGGGAAAACATTCTTATTTGACTATCTGTGCATCTAACTATTTGTATGTCCGAACGATATCTCGAAAAGAAACTGAACCATAGACAACAAAGTTGGTATGAAACTTAAATTTAATATAAGCAATATAGAGTTCGATAATGTTGAATGTCACTCCATGGAGTTTTCTGAGCGTTAGTAAAAGTTTTTAAATTGGCCTTATCGCTAACTATGATTGCAACGAGAATATCGAAACATAAATTTTTAAAAATAAATGGAGACAATCATGAGTAATTTAATAGGTGAAATAGTAACTTGTGTAACTGTATATTGACAGTTTTTTCCATGCAGCTTCAACAAAACCCTTTATCTGACACATGATATTACGTACTCCTACCTTGTTATAGTTAACTACATTGTTAAAATACTGAAAAATTACTAAACAATTACTAGTACAGTTAGTTCATATAACTTAGGGACTTTTAGATGGCGATACGTCACTTTTGCGTGCTTTAATCGTAGTTATTTTCGAGAACAGAATATGCATTCTATGTAATAGTTGATCATAATGGTACATGAAACATATTGTAATAAATTTAACTACACAATTTGATTATAATGACTATGCAACTTAAATTTTATGTTTGAACTTTGACTGTGGGTGGACTCAAAGTGCACTAAAGACAATCGAAAACGAATATTTTCTATGTCTTTTAAAGCTAGATAGTATTTATATTTTGACCAAGCACCGCAAACGAGTATATATTTCCAAGATTTCATAAATGAATAGTTATGTACCTGCATAAAAGTTTGCAGGAGTCATTATAAAGCATATGAATAATTTTTATGGTAATTAGTATCTGTCTTATTCTTACAGTGATATTTTATTATTGCTAGCTAAGAGATTAAATTTTTCATATGAACATTTAGTATTTTGGAAGATTCAAATCCAAATAATGCACCATTCAAAATATTAACATAAACGCTATAAAGAAAACTCACAGACTATTACATTTGAAACCAGTAATTTGTATGGTATTGTTTATGGTAAATTAACGATCGGATATGTCTCTATCGAGTAATGTAAAAACATTAAAGGATCCTAAAGGAAGAACAAATATCCTGTTAGACACCAGTAATCCTGATATAACAAATATGATAGTTCGCCATCTCTTTACAGTAGGATTTTCTTTATCTCTCCTCACACAATTGAACATTTATTCGATATTTGACTGGGGATTTGTGCGAACTCCCATCGCCTCTTATTTATACTCGAGGGTATAAATTGTAATTTAACTGACCGACGGCATTCAGTCTGGAAAGTATTAATACTTGTTGCACCTATACGAGAATGCAGCAAAGAAGACAGTTGTGGGCGTGGCTTCTGCGGCCCACCACTTAGCCTCGTCCAACCAGAGTCGTACTTCATTCCTGTGCACTCAGCGACAATAAATACCCCTTAGTTGGGAAATTTCTAAAATCAAACTGAAAAAGATGAGGTAGGAGCGAACTTAGAAGTACCAATGACATACTAGTTATTAATGAAATAAACAATAATTAAGTAGATGTCTTTATCTGTTTTTGTAGAACGTGTCGCTTACAGGTTATACGCTCGATAGAGTGTTTAGCATCTGTCCGTCATTTTATAATAGTATTAAATTAGCATGTGTACCCTAAAAATGTAATATTTTGTATTTTAATCTCCCTAATATGTGAGCTGTTTTAACACGGATTGTTTATGTACAACGCGTAGATGTTTGTGATGCGTATGGCACACGTTTGTTTTGAAATGAAATGTCAAAGACATTGCTAAATACGAATCAGAGTAGAGTAAATTCAATTGGATATAACGAAAATACATGTATCAGACAGGTTCTGCTCTTTGATCTCGACTAAGTAATCAGGCTCTAACCTGTGAGTAATTTGCGGTTATTTTAGAATGTACCAATGCCCACCAGCTTCTGCCCAGTGTGAAGATCAATGTAAAACATTCTATCATTGTATGTCTATATGTTAGTAAAATTGATCTAGAAAATAGTATTTATCTGCTGTTCTCTTAAAAAATAGGCAAATCGAAATTTGACATTTTTCTTGCTTATAATTGTTTAAAGTTCACAATTACAGAAAAAAAACAATATTTAAAGGTCTGAAATTTGTCCCTCTCCTTAGGTGTCAATTATAAAGATACTAGCTTAGACATGCAAAAAGTGTGTACGTTGAAAAAGACGACAGATTAGTCCTCGGAACGTCATGTCTATTTCTTCCAATGTAACACTAAACGATGATAAATAAATTTCATAATTTAATTCCTTTAAATCATCCACTGCCAACAATGAGCCTTAAGCAAAAATTCTTAATAGAATAAATAAAATCAGGTAGTGTACTTTCTTGGCATTTAAACATTAAACAAAACTTAAGCCAAACTTTAAAAAACTTTATTTGTTACAAAAAGAAAAACTCGAAGTAAAATACAACTACTATATAAAATTATACTTTTACGTTAATAAAAATTTGCAATGTCCCATTATATTTTAATTTCTTAAAGAAAGCTTGAGCAGGGCCAAAAGATTATCCATTTCTCCCCAGAAATCCCTTTTTTTAGTAGGCTCTATTACAGAAAACACGAATAAAAATTTGGAGGTTCCCTCTCAGGAGGTTCAGGATCCTTCATGTACTACTTTCCCTGCTACCACTGTATTCCCTTCCTCTGGATTCCCTTCATATTCCTGCATTTCCTATATAATTTGAATCTTAAAAATAACACAGATCTTTCACAGAAAGACTTTGTCGGGAACAACACCTTCAGATGAGGTGAATGTAAAAGAGCTACTATTTCAAAACGGTTTTCATGCTGATTCGTATGCTTGTTATACTTTTGATTGTTTAAAGGGAACAGCGAACCAAGCGTTACGATCTCACTTTACGCAGTGAGATTAGTTTTCAAGAAGATTCTAAGGTGGCATGAACTAATGAGAAGTTTCCTATATGTGCGATGAAGGAAGCAACTGCTACAATTTATTGAGTATGTTCGATTTTTTAATCAGCGTATTATTGAAATGGTTCTTGAATATACTCTCAACGCAATCACGAATACACTAAATATCACTCGTTATCCAACACACATTGAGGGAGTAACGGATAAATCGGTTATGGCGGTTGATGTTTTGGATATTGCACATGAATCTCCCAACATCTTCTCTCCTTTATCGTTCAATAGATTTTGTAGTCCTCCCTTGACGCAACTTCACCTGAATGGAAGTGCCTCGTAAAGAATCCTCAAAGTGCTATTATCTATGGGTGATTGTTTGGTGTAGAGGAATAAATATAGCACACTTTCCCCACTAATTTAGACCAACATACGTCTGATAGAGGTGCGAAATTCTATGACTAAAATTTAGAATAAAGTTTGAGACGGTGGAAATATGTTTAATTTCAAACGATTTGTATGCAGTAAATGAGGAGAGTGCGTAGAGGTGATTTGTGTGACCACAGTAAGTTATAAATGTGAAACCGGGGTATTGGCAAACACTATAGGCCATACGAACAAATTATTGCATTTTGAATCCTTCTCTTAAAGGTTGGGTTTTCCAGAATTTGCAGTTCCAATAGTTAAAACTATACTAAAGGTTGGAAGCTCCATGAAATTGAGAGCTTGGGAACTTTTATAATCCGGCATGATTTAAAATGCCATACTTTAGCAGCCAAAATCATGATAAAGCTGAAAATTATGTTCAAAAAATCGGTCAGTTGTCTATTAATTTTCTTAACGAACATGTATGTTTAAAAAACGTGAATTTATGATCAAATTTGGTTAGTCAACTGTAACTAAAATTATTTTTTGTGGTTTTGTAACGAATCCAGGATTGAATTTATAATTGAAGTTCTCCCAGGTGTATATGGTACTTAAAATTGAAAACTAATCTTCAAGTATAAAATGAACTTTTTAATTTACTAAGGTGAGACTGGTGTACGGTGAATTATTGCCGCTAACTTTTAAATGATACATTTTATTTAATGAATTTTACCGTATGTAGGTAGAAACCTTATTTTCATTTTATTCACGTGAAGCTTTAAATTGTGTCAAACTTGAAATAGAAATATGCTAGCTGCAGTATAAAGAAATTTGAAATTTACAAAATTTAAATACTACAACTTATTTCATGTTACAAATTTCATTTATTACAAAAAGACCTGTAATGGGACTAAGTTGTTTGTGTCACATTCATATTCTAGGTTTGATTGATAAAAATAATTGAGAAAATGATTGCACTATACTTATGTAAATTAATTTCTTGTGAAATGGCATGCCACAGGCCTACACGACCACCGGGGTTATTGCTGTGTATTTATATTCTTCATTATTCACAACCGGGGCAGTTTACGTAAGAAATAAATTTATTTTTTGGGTAAAAGTTATCTTGCAATACTGAAACCATTCACTGAACGTTTTTTGTGAAATGGATTGTGCCAGGAACAGAGTTATACGATCTATAGTTTACCAATTTCCCACAGTAAAGCAGTAGTACTATGGATAGAACGGTTTTCACTAACTTCAATGAACTTTGAAACACTAGATGCCGTACTAGAATATGACCTGAATTGGACGATTCACACTGAATAACTATGGCAATTAACGCCCTGTCCTGACCTCGTCATTTTAATGAATGAAGATGACGCCCGATAGTTCACGAACTTGTATTCAGTTTAATTAAAAGCATACTAAACTATACTTTGTAGTGAGGCAGTAGTTATATGAATAGAAACTTTTCCACTAACTTCAATGTACTATAGAGAACTAGGTGTCGAACTAGAATGTGAACTGAATGGACCGGGCACACTGAATAACCATGGCAATTAACGCTCTGTCCTGACCTCGTTATTTTAATGAATGAAGGTGACGCCCGATAGTTCACGAACTTGTATTCAGTTTAATTAAAATCATACTAAACTGTGTAGCATATTTGGGGCCCTGTGATTAAATTATTAATATTAAAATTCATTGTTTGTTGAATTGTGAAATGTGAATTGTGAAATTTATAGTGAAATGTACTAAGTGCATTAATAAGGTCAGTTTTTTATTGTAAACATTTAGTTTTTTTTAATTTAAGTGCTGCCATATTTCAATTAAAAAATAAAAAATTCTTCAAATATAAAATAGGGAGCTGTTTCACATATTACATTTATTATTGTTATATTTTAAGGAATGGCTATTTGTATCATCTATTCAAAGTATTTTATTCATGCTCCAAAAAAAGGTCGCAAGACTAATATGTGGACTTACCGATCTCAATCTTATAGAGGTCTTTTTAGGCAATTTAAACATACATAAATGAGCACACGCATATACTCCTATGAGTGTTTGTATATGTCTAGGGGATGCTTTTTGAAAATGACAATATTTTAAATTTATAATAGTATATAAAATGACTACTGCACATTTATCGTACAATCTGAATACCATCATGAATATTTTTGACTGGAGAAGAAATTATTTTATTCACTATAGTAGGTTAAAGGCGTATTTAATTATTTTATTAATGTAATTACCTTCAAATAATTTTCTATTGTTGCTTGGAAATATTTTAGTCAAATCTGAGGGCTTGAATAAGATGTAGATATTGATAAATATACAGTGTAATGTTAGTAGGCTATATTAAGGACATTCTTATACAATATTTTAATTGGATGACGCAGGTGGATACCTTATATTTAGATGTTGTGCAAAAAGATCGTGGATCTAACGTAAGGACTTGGATTCTTCTTGACTGACAATTTCACGCAGATGTTTGTTATACATTTAAGTAATTTTAAGTTCCATGAAACCTACAGTGTTCCAGGTGACTTCAAAGCATGGGACTTTAAAGCAAGAAGAGAACAAGGTGAAAATACGATATAAAGATTTTTAAATGCGTAGATGTTCTATTAATCTTAAACAGTATAACTTTAAAATGTATATTTCCTATAGTAATAATTATAGTCCAGTAATAGCAATGACTGATGTTATAATATTGTTTTCCGAAGCATATTGAATTATTTAATGAACTGTGAAGCTATTCATCATTATGTAATGTCCACAGTAATGTAAATGGAAAAGGCACAACAATGAAGCAATGACGTTGCCTTGATAGAATGATGAAATATTACATATCACAATATGATACGGTTGATTGGTGAGAAGCCGAGTTTACAGTTGGATAGACATTTACAAACACACACCAGTGACATGATGATTAACGTACGATGTGAGGTAACCAAACCTCATTCCTACGTGTTTCCACCAAGTGCTCCTCCACAATGTACAGTGTTTAATGTTGCTAAGACATTATTAAGTATGTATGTATATATATACACACACACGTGTGTGTGTGTGTTTATGTTGTTGATGTTCTATTACAAAATAGGAGTACGCCTCCGAACGTGACGTGGGGTCGCTGAAATTGCATGTAACATGTCAAATCGTGAGCTCATTTCACTTTGATGTATGTATTAGTATGTCACGTCTTAAAATGCCATATAATTGTATTTCGTTTGTCTACAAATGTATATACAGAATTTATTCCAAGTTTCATTCACTCTGAAGGGTTCTTGTAAACTATTAAAGATACGGCAAACATTAAATGGACAAAGTTGTGCATATAGCTAGACCAACAAATTGATGTGGACAAGTTGATTATTGGTTGAATCGTTCACTCACTGCTCTCAAAAAACTGAATTTGGTAAAAATTCAAAATTTCCAAACTGCCACAGCTCTCTTATTATTAACTATACTGTACAATTTGTTTTGCATTAAATCTGCATGTAATATTTTCTAGGTTTTAAATATTATAACTAAAAATTTTCCAAGATTAGCAATCAGTAAGTGTAGGTGTCAAGTTGATTTTCTAAAATGTCAGCACCCACTTTACTTAATCAAAATGAAGTAGATTTTTACTGATTTAAAACATACCATATGTACCATATTTTCCTCGTGGGTTTCAATTAATAATTAATAAAAATCCATTTTTGTATGATGTGTGAAGTAATATGTTATTCTACTATTCGGATATTTGGCAGACCTGACTGATCTTTCACTGCACAAAATGTTGGAATCAGCCGTTTAGCTGCAACAACATAGAAGACAAGGTCATTATAAAATGACCGTTACTGACATTTTTGTAATTGACTTGCAAAATTGCATGTTAGTCTATCATATATATGTATACAGTATATATGATCGTCTATAATACTTTAATGAAGCGACCTTGAATCTTTCTCTATAAGAAAAAGGTTGAAGTTTAAACTCTTTTACGCCCATATTCATAGTTAAAACGATGTGAGATAACTGAACTCGTCCCTAAGTTATTCCATCAAGCGCTCCTCCACATTATGCACTGTTTGATAGTGAATTGAGGTTTATTATTAGCTGAGAAATGGTTAAATAGAGCTGCACTGAACTAAAACTCTCTATGATAGTTTCTTAATAACTTTGGTTACCATTCTGTTAAAACCTTTCAGATATTAACACATAAAAACTCCACCAGTCAGCATTTGCATTTTTTATTTCACTGTATTTATTCATGTTAGAACACTACGAGGATGTGCTCTAGATGAGTATGAACTGCTCCGGATATGAGGATTTGACCATCTGGCTGTAGTGAAATGATCTGTAGTTCCCGATAGGAACAATGTTGAGATTTTATTTCAATAATTCTGGTTACAAAATTTAGATAAATTAACGTTTAAAATATATAATTACAAATTTGTTTTTTAATTATTTTATTTCGAAGTGTATACTTATTAAGTATTTAGGCGATGAAGTACAAAGAGGTCGAGATTTAAAAGAGTATAAAATTTATGTTTTTGTTATTAATGCCTTCACTGCGATAATAGCCATGTGTCCTACTTTCACAGTCAGTGTGTTAAACTATGATGCATCTCCAGCTATATTATGTGTTGTTAATATCTTCATTGCGGCACTAGTCACGTACAGACTTTAGGATACTATTAGTGTGCGTTCGCCGCAGTCAGTGTGTTAAACTATGATGCATCTCCAGCTATATTATGTGTTGTTAATATCTTCATTGCAGCACTAGTCACGTACAGACTTTAGGATACTATTAGTGTGCGTCCGCCGCAGTCAGTGTGTTAAACTATGATGCATCTCCAGCTATATTATATATTGTTAATATCTTCATTGCAGCACTAGTCACGTACAGACTTTAGGATACTATTAGTGTGCGTCCGCCGCAGTCAGTGTGTTAAACTATGATGCATCTCCAGCTATATTATGTGTTGTTAATATCTTCATTGCAGCACTAGTCACGTACAGACTTTAGGATACTATTAGTGTGCGTCCGCCGCAGTCAGTGTGTTAAACTATGATGCATCTCCAGCTATATTATATATTGTTAATATCTTCATTGCAGCACTAGTCACGTACAGACTTTAGGATACTATTAGTGTGCGTCCGCCGCAGTCAGTGTGTTAAACTATGATGCATCTCCAGCTATATTATGTGTTGTTAATATCTTCATTGCGGCACTAGTCAAGTACAGACTTTAGGATACTATTATTGTGCGTCCGCCGCAGTCAGTGTGTTAAACTATGATGCATCTCCAGCTATATTATGTGTTGTTAATATCTTCATTGCGGCACTAGTCACGTACAGACTTTAGGATACTATTATTGTGCGTCCGCCGCAGTCAGTGTGTTAAACTATGATGCATCTCCAGCTATATTATGCGTTGTTAATATCTTCATTGCGGCACTAGTCAAGTACAGACTTTAGGATACTATTATTGTGCGTCCGCCGCAGTCAGTGTGTTAAACTATGATGTATCTCCAGCTATATTATGTGTTGTTAATATCTTCATTGCGGCACTAGTCATGTGCCGACATTAGGACATCAATGATACTAAATAAAGTTAAGAAATATCGTGAAATATTACAATCCAGTTCATCGTAATGTTAGGCAAATGGTGACAGAAGGAGGCGCGCCAGCGGCTGTGTCACACATCATTACTGTTACGCCACCGCGCAGCATTATCCGTACTCTCCGAGACTGTATCTACAATTGGTTAACAATTTCTCTTGCTCACATAATTGTTTAAAATAGTGTATTCGAATTTTAAATGGATGCCTATAAACGATTTTGATTTCTTGCTGTTCAACTGGTTGGTGTAAAGAAACCTAATGTAGAGGTGGAGTATACTTGCATGAAGTCACTACATTACGATCATCAGTTTGCAAAAGTTTTAGTGTAATGCAAAAGGAGTTAATAATTCAACAATGCACAAGAATTATTTAAAATATATATATATATATATATATATATATATATATATAACCTATAAAATGTATACAAAACAAGTATTTGTAACGATATAATCAACTTATAATATCATAAAAATTCTGATGAATAGAACTTAAGTAAACTAGTAAGTTTCTGCAAGACGTAAAAATTGAGTAAGTAATCACATTACCGTGACAATTAACACAGCATTCTCCGTTACCACGTTAACAACTGGCGCGACGCTTCGCTACTTATGTACTAAGTTAACAGTAATGGTCATGTAAATGGTTTATCACCGACTCTCAGTGCGAGTGTAAGCTCATAATATGCTAAGTAGTCAGCAACTTCTCGTTAGGAGCCGAGTTGTGGCAACTCAACCTTCACTGTTACTGCTACCATATCACCCGCTCTCTATGCTCGTGTGAGCTCCTCAGCAGCTAAGTAGTCAGAAACGTCTCCGCTGGGAGCCGATTTGTGGCCACTCAATCTTCACTGCTAGTGCTCCCATATCTCTGGCTCTCTGTGCGGATGTAAGGTCCTTAGTTGTATTAGTAGTCAGGAGAGTTCCAAGAGGACCCGTTGGCCTATGGGTGGGTGTGTCACTTAACGGTCAATTACTATAATTCGCAATAGCTCCACTGAGAGTTGAGGCATGTAGGCTTTTGTTTTTATATAAGAATAATTATTTCAGCATAACCGCAATTCTATAACACAAAATATTTTACAGAGCACGAAAAAATGTTGTGTATTGTACAAATCTTGCATGGAAATTGCATGGAAGTTGCATGGAATTGGTTTTATAAGTTCGTTAATTTAATTTAGGCGATTAATTCAACTTATCGATTGACGATCACTTTCGGAAAATCCTCGGATATTAATAAAAAGTATAATTATGATAGTCAAGAGTATTGGTAGTATTTTTTGTATGAAGTTTGTTACTGCCGATGAATGGTTTGAAAGGATGACAGGATTTCGGTCAAACCTGGTATGGACGATGATATTGAACAAAACCAACCACTTGGATACCATGAAGGAGAGATACACTTGTGCACCTGCCCCTCTGACACTTACAGAATATTTTAGATATATTTCATTTTCTTGCAGGCCATTTAAATATTTAAAAATAAAAATATTCAAAGAGTGCAAAAGTAAGCGATATTTATTTAATATTGTATTTTTACATGTTCTTTTTAATATAATAACAATTGTAATAATTACATAATTTCATAGTTGTAGCCAAAGTGGCGAAGATTGCTTATGCTTACGTTGAACAATAAAAAAGGACATGTAAGTATATCTAGGTAAGGTGGCTCTAATTGGGACTGTAATTCTAACTCCGTTACTCAAAATATTCGTAAACAGTCACCAGGTAAAAGATGAAGTTTAAAGGTATAAGGTCACACTGGTGAAATTGTAAACGTTAATCTTTCATTCGCCACATATTTGAAGTATCTGATCAATTCTACTCGCCACATATTGGATATTGCAACCGCGGGCCACTGTGTCATATTGCGAAATTCACAGATCGCTGCTTGAACTTGAGCTGAATTATCTTCGTTAAATATTACAAGAAATTATGAGTACAATTGAACATGTTTGATATTATATATTATATACAGCTTTATTATGATTATATTAATCTGTATTTTAGTATCATAAAAATATCTATTACTTCAAAATTAGTTAACTGTAATGAAAAATTGTATACCTTACTAAGATTTGTTTTCCAGGAACTAATAAATAGTTTTTACATTAAATTTGCAAATCTATGCATGGAAAAATAAATGGTTTTACAACTGTTTTTGAATTTGAAACTAACATTGTATTGTGCTAATCAATAAAAAAATGTAACAGTCATTTTTAGACTGACCTTGTCAGATAATAACATTTCTGTTACACTAAATAGCTCACCCCAACACTATATTCAGTTAAATATCAATCAGGATTACCAACCATACGAATAATAGAATAAAACTTTTCGTCTATTCATAACCATACAAAAAATTGAAAATTCTCATCAAAATATTTTTTGGAGGGCAGTCGATGAACGAAGGAAATAATAATTAACTTAACTGAATTGAATTTTTGGTCTTGTCATTACGCACAAATGTGTCCATTAAATCATTGCTGTATCTATTACAGTTTTTACAATCCATCCAGTTTGCATCCAGTTTTGAACATCCTGTATTCTTCGCATATATCTATAATATACAGCCTGTGTTAGCGTTTAAAATTAATACTTTTGAAAAACTTAAAATTATACAAATATAACCTGCAAGACTATACCTTATAGATGTTTAACAATTCAATGTGTTCTTCAAACATAATGAATTATATTATTATAATATTAACAAGCCTGGACTTGTCTTCTTTTAACTATTTTTCAAATAAGTAACTTGCAATTTTATGCGTTTATGTTTTAGCAATCAATATTAAATGTAATAACGCAGTGTCTCGTGAAGTTTTAACATCTCTAAGTTCAATTAAAAAAAAATCTTTACCATTTAACATTTATCAAATAAAAATAAAATAATCATGTGTTAATAACATTAAAAAGTGATATAAAATTGTCCTTCCACTTCACAAATTTTAGAATAATACATGTATGTATGTCTTTTTCATAAAACTAATAATAGAAAAATTTGATAGAAGAAAATGAATCCTGCTAGCTAACATGTACAAATAAACAAAATAATAAACTTGAATTTCTAATGTAATAAAAATATTATGTTACCGAATCACTTTTTATTGTACACACAATGACTTTCAAAACATAAAAAAGGTCGAATCAATGCAGATCAAATAAAGGCCCCCGAAGTGATGTTTAAAATAGAAAATAGATTATCAAATCTTTTCGCCAAATGGATTATAGTCTAGAATTGAAACACGACGTACACAAATATGGGTCTATTAATTCGAAGAAAAATTTCCTATTTAAATTTAACTGCGATTTAAAAATAACTGAATTAAGTTCAATATCAATATCTATGTAACAACTCTATCACTCGTCTGATTATTTATTGTTAGAGATTATTTACAATTAATTCCGATAAAAATTCAAAGGGCAAATCAGAGATTGCTCTCACTATGATTAGTTTTATCAGATAAAACTAAGCGCTGCATTTTCGCTATATTACAAAATAATATTGAGGCTATGGTTTGTTAAAATAGTATGCTTGTTGTTCAACCTAATAATATTATAAATGCTAAAGTTCCTTCACTTGCTTGTTTTATCTTCACTTGTAAACAATTCCACCGATTTTACTTAAATTTTACATGGACATTATTCGGGTTCCTGATAAAAATCTCTCCGGACTACGCTAACTGGTCTATAAACCAGTGATAAATTTCATCTTGGTCTCTAAAGCTGTAAAATATTAATCGAAAGAACCTGTTAAATGCAGTAAACATCTTTTATAACAGCACAACTACATTTTTCTATTAATTTAGCCACTATTTTGAATTTGTGTACATTTATAGTATGAATACAACAGTAAGAAGTAAGCTAGATAGTAACAACACCTCTTACTTCAAACTTTTTTAGCAATCGCTGTTGAGAACAGAGTAAGAAAATCTATATAAAAGTAAACATTTACGAACAAATATACTTTTAACTGTACATTTTAACAAATATTAAATATGCAGTGCTCGGACAGTACTGTAATGCAAATATAAAAGACAAAGTTACTAGCTAACTTTTACTATAAATTTAAAGACTGTCCATCTTAGTTGAATGGGTCCGTGCAGAAAGGGCTTCAGTCACATTTTTGTCAAAATTGAGGTAACCATGGAAACCATGTCTATAATATAGCCTCATGTTTTTGTGCAAGAAAGACTTCAGTCCTATTATACCATATGCTTTAAACAGTAGGGCATTATTTAATATTCCCTGCAAAAAGGTCTTCAGTCCGTGACTGAAGTCCTTTTTGCAGGGAATCATTAATAAAAACATCTGTTTGTTATCGTCAATCACAGTACAATTTAACTCTGTTTAGTTGGCAAGCTTGTTTATTTCTATTAATTTGGAAGAAATCAGCTGTTATAGAGGAAGAATAATAATTTTATTGTTTAGAACCGCACTCATTCAGTGTTCCAACGTGACTTGGGTTTATTTTAGGTTAACTTGACTAAAAGTTAATTTTATCTTGCAAAGATGAATAATAGGGAGGGCGAAAATGAAGAGGATTTTTCATGAAGAACAAGAAGTTCAAAGCAAGACAAGGCCAAAGAACGCCGTCTAAATGGAAAAGGAATAAAACTAAAGTTGCTCGACTCAAAGGAGAAGAATATGAAGATTACAGAGGTCGGCTCGTACCAAAACTGGCAGAAGGTCAACTTTGCAGGTAGGGCTAAAATAATTGACTACTTCCTTTATTTTTTAAGTTTAATGATATTTATATTAACCAATATGTTTAGGCTTATTACCAGTAGCTTTCAACTCTATATTACACACAATCTAGTAAGCTTAATTACATAACATTTATTACCTAGGTTAGAAAAAGCTACTGGTCTGATTACCCACGGCAAAGTTTAATTTTTATTCATGGTAAGTTTTCTAGTAGGCTACATACTTTCCGTCCGAGCCTATTAGTCAGGGCCTAAGCATATACAAGAGGGCTAGCTCATACCATTGTTTGAGCATATGAAAAACTGACACAGCCCCCTCTGACATTTCCCCCCTTTCCTTTATGATCTATCCTGTGTTAGTGTAGCCTAAATGGACAGCTATATCTTTGCTGACGTAATAAAATGTTATATCTCTGTTTATTTTTTCAGATGCAAGAGACTCAAGTGTTTTGAGCGGATATCAGAGGGATGAAGCTACAGAATTATTCAAGAGAGTTCATGATCTGCCATCAAAAAACGAGCAAGATCTGTACATTCAGTCGTTGATTGAAACAACAAACAACATCAAACGCCACCGCGCTCGGAAAGGATGAACCTAGACAGGTAGACAACATGTTTACTTATTTAGTTATTATGGGAGGTAAAAGGATTGAGGTTTGTTATAAAGCCTTTTTGTCTGTTCACGCCATAACACAACAAACGAGTGAAAAGGATTAGAAAACTACTTCTGGAGGGCAAAACTCCTGAAGATAAACGAGGAAAGACACAAAGTGCAAACACTCTTTCTCCTGAAACAAGAGAACTCTTAAGACAGCACATTGAAAGTTTCCCTTCTAAAGTGTCTCGTTACTCGTCTGGAAAAACCAAAATGTACTTAGATGCTAGGCTGTCTGTCGCTTCAATGTACCGCCTATTTAAAGACAAATATCCAGACTTGAAGTGCAGCTACAATTTCTTTAACGAGTTTTTTAATACCAATTACAACCTGACATTTGGCAGACCACAAATTGATACTTGCTCAACATTGTGAAGAGTTTCAATTGAAACTGAAAAGCCCGCATCTAAGTGAAAATGTAAAAAGAGCAGCTGCCCGCGGAGCTTATAGTTCATAAGAGAAAAGCAAATAAGTTTTATAATGCTTTAAAACATGAAGCTGAGATGAATGATGAGCCTCATATACTATCTTCTCTGCATGGATTTCATGCAAAATGTGCCTATCCCACAAATTCCAATTCAAGACACCTTTTACATGAGGCAACTGACCCTTAATGTGTTTTGTATACATTGATATAAAAACAAAACACAGCAATGATTTTTCTTTATCATGAGGGCACTGCTAGTAAAGGTCCTAATGAAGTCTGTAGCTTTTTTACATGACTATTTAAAAGATGTGTCACCCACGTACACTGAGCTTCGTCTGTTTGCAGATAACTGCTCGGTACAAAATAAAAATCATACACTTGCCAGATTTGTACTGGCTCTTACCCAAACTACTAATTTTGAAAAATTGCAGCAGTATTTTCCCGTAAGAGGGCATTCATTTCCTTCCTTGCGATAGGATTTTGCAACTATAAAAGAGAAACTGAAGAAACCACGATAGGCTGTACGATGTGGAAACTGTGAGAGATCTAATTTTGCAAAGTAGTAAACCAGGGAAACTTTACTGTCAAGGAGATTAATAACTCAGAAATCCTTGAATTCAAGAACTGGTGGCAAACTTACTACAAAAAACCGTGGTTTCTTAGGAAAGTCGTCCTCGACATATTCCAAAAGATGCAAAGGTTCGCTTTGGAATCAGCTCTTTGACCCACTTTATCTACAACAATGCTCTACCTGGACTATTATCTGTAGTACTACAATAAACAGTATTGTTAAACACACATTCCGACTTGCACACAGCTCTCAAGAACAGGTTCGGCTCCCACAGCAAACAACATCTAGCCTACCCTGATGGGAAAGTACCAATTAAAAGGGCAAAAATTGATGATTTGGTTAAGCTCCTGGCCATATATTCCTGATGAATATAGAGAATTTTATGAAGAAATAGTCAACTGGCCATCTACTGAAGAAGAAATTGATATTCATGTTCAGGATGACTGATTTTGTTAATTTTAAGTTTATGACAAACATTTGAGTGAGAATTTTACAAAGCTTATATTATACTACATTAAATATTTTAATCAGAAAACTTTGTCATTTTATTTATCCAGTCTTCAAATTTACACTGTATAAGAAATACAAGTTTTGACGATAGAAACTTAAATTTAAAGGTTAAAAATTAATTTTGTGCAAAAAGGGCTTCAGTCCGTGACAAAAAACAATTTTTTTTAGACTTACCGAAACAGGTATATGTATTTGGTGGCCACAGACCAAGTTCCTAATGTCTATAGAAACATATTTTTTTCATAATTTTTAAACAGTGTATGTCACGTGGAGATAGTTTTTTTTAGTTTTCCAAAAATTGTGTTTTTGTGACTGACTGAAGCCCTTTCTGCATGGACCGATTCAGTTGTCAATTGACATATTCTTAGACCTGTGTATGTATATATATATATATATATATATATATATATATATATATACATACATACATATATATATATATATACATACATACATACATATATATATATATATATATATATATATATATATATATATATATATATATATATATATATATATATTATTGATCGGGAAACAAGGCAAAATCAACTATGGGGAAAAAACTAAGTCCGGAGTAAATTACCGGTATTAAATATACAATTTTAACAATTTTTTGATCGTTGCAACAAGTCGTATATCCAACTCTACATTGGCGTTGGAAATATAATTCAACTTAACCAAAAGTCCTCATATACGTGGAAAGCCTACGAAGTTGCGTGCGAAGCCGCGGGTAACTGTAAGTGGAATTACAAAGCAATACACCAGACACTAAATGCAACATTTGAATGACAAACATTTTCAATGGACATTGTATATGTTTTTCAATTCATCCTTAAAAGAACTTAGAATTTGAGGTCTCATCACATTGGTCTAAAATAGTTCCAGTGTTAATGAATTCGTTTGGAACTATTCAATAAAATAAATGGAATGTTACATGTGTACATTCCACGAAGAGGAATTGCGGGTGAAGCCGCGAGTACATAGAGTAGAGTATAAAAATGTTACAGTGAAGTGTAGAGCAACGTCACTTTTCACTGTAACTTACCGCGAACATTGATGTAACAAACAGCCGTTCACTCGACAGTTTAGTAAGTTCGGAATGGTTAGTTAAGATAATATTTTAGACTGAATTTACTCAATACTTACATAATATTGTGACAAAGGATCATGTAGAACAGTGTTGTTTCTCTAGGTAATTTATCAAACAGCTACTCTGTCACTATTTGTAATGTAGGATTATAAGCACTCACGTGTTTAAACGTTCTTATCCATTCTGGGTTAAGTAAATCTTATCCAAACTTTAAAGTTAAAGTGATTTAAAACATTAGTTTGTTGTATAATTTGTCACGATGATAAAAAACGTTCTCTGCCATTATATTATACCTCAGTCAAGATGGAATGATAAGCTTTAGTAATGTGCCAAATATCTGACAAAGTGACACTGAAGTAAACAATGTAATCTCCGATTCAATTTGATTGATAAACTACAGGAACTGCAAGAAATGTTTTATTAAAGGCTACTCTGTCAGTATATCCCATCTCGGTGAAAATATAATAGTTTTACAAGGTACATATTTAAACTGTAAAAATGTGAAAGATAAAAAATCTAAAACTGCTGGATTACTCTGTGGTTAACATAGCATTTGCAACAAACGTTTCATCATCCCTATATCGCAGCTCAGTTAAGATGTAATAGTTTGGTTATTTAATATTCTAGATTATTCATACTGAATGCTAAAAAAATCTATGCGAAGTGTTTGATAACATGAAATTTCGTTGAGCATGATTGAAAAAATAAGCTGTAAGTTTTGATTTTTAGCTCTAATTTACCTTCGTCTTAGTGCAGCGTCCTTAACCCGACGCTGTCGCAGACCTGACTCCTGGTATCTGGAATCATGTTAATATGAATGGATCCAAAATATTGGAGACCAAGAAACTTAGGACGATACTTTTACATCGTTTCAGTATAAGTACCCTGGATTACAAACTATAGTGATTACAAATATAGGTGAGATGACATGACTATGAACATGCATTCAGATACCAAGAGTCCAAGAGTCTGTGACAGCGTCGGATTCCGAAATCTGCACTAAGAGGAAGATGAGCTTGAGCTAAACTCAACATACACATTGAATAAAACTTTTCCACCATTTTAACGTTATGTGTATAAATAAATTGTTGATACATTCCCTAATTTTTAGCTTAATAACAAAATTAAGTGTATGTATCAAACACTGCTAGTCTTCTATTTCAAACTTATTATGTAGTTTATTATTTTTCACCGGGATCACGGTTAGTTAATACACAACAAGTTAATAGTACAGAAGAATATTAATTCTAGGGGCATTATCTAATGCCAAAATGCACAGAATGATGGACATTGAAATGCAGATATGGTATCTAGCCGAATGAAAAAGGTAACCTTGAAAAGTCTAGTCCTTTGAATTGTGCCTGTTATTTGTTAAAAAGGATAATAATCGCTTATATGACCCTTCACTTTGTTCCAGCTGTCAAGCTTTAATGATGAGTATAATTAATTGAGAGGATTTAGTAGAGAGTAAGCTGCACTGATGACATCTCACAATGAAGAGTGTCTCAAGCAGAGTCAAGCTGTCATTGTCATATTAATTATTAGTTATGTTAATGTAACATATAGTATATAGCTACATTTAACTGTATCTCAGTTTAATCAAATACTAATATTGTATACAAACGGACAAATTATATAGCTGAAACATACTAACAAACCATTAAAATAACTGCATAGTTAAGAAACTGTATTGCTTTGTGGCAACGTCAAATTAAGTGTGTTAAGTAACGTCAGCTATCACGATGATTTATTAGTAACATTAAAAGGACATGAAACTATAATTTTAATGTGTCCCACCTAATGAAAAACTTATACTGTTCATACTGCATGAACATACATATCATATAGTCTTGATTATGGCAACTAAATATCACAGTAATAGTAAGTTATATAGGCTGTATTTTGGGGTAACGTCATAATAAAATGTCTCGAGTAGTGTCACCTGTCACTTTGATTTATTAGTGAAGTTATGCACTATAAAAATACACTTTTTATTGCGCCCTCAGTCATTTATATTTTTATATCTTTAGCGAAATACTGCCTTAGTAAGTCTATGATGAATATAGAACGCATTTGTTTAAAGTATAGTGTTTTAGTTTAACACAACTATTAGCTTTCACCTTACAGCTTGTGTTTTGAGCAGCTTGTGGACACGATCAATTCAAAGAGCACTGCAACAAAAAAAGCGTTTGAATCGTGTAAGCAACCCGCCGTGTAATTTCAGAGTTTTTAATATAGTAGTACAGCATGAAACTGTTGATTCTTGTCCACCTAGGTTTATTTACATGATTCATTAACCCATAGCTATTATAGATTATACTATGTCCTCAGAACTCTTTCCAACCATATTAACGCTTTAGTGCTTAGGGAAGATTTTTTTATGTTTGCTTACGATACCACAGTAATTACGAACTAATCATGAATGAATAGTATTTGACAGTCTGAGTCCAAAATATATGTGGTTCAACTTCAGGAGTTACTAAACAATTTTGATGCTATGCAAAGCTCAATAAACCTAAAGGGTATGCTAAGAGGGCCTCAGTACATAACCACTTTACTGTGACACTTGACAACGCATTATCCATTAGCATGTTAACAGCGGTAATAAACAGAACTGGCGCGTCGCGATGATTCGCTACTCATGTACTAAATCAACGGTAATGGTCATGTAAATAGTTTATCACCGGCTCTCTGAGAGCGAGTGCTAACTCATTAGCGGCTAAGTAGTCAGCAACTTCGCCGCTGGGAGTCGGTTGCCGCCACTCAGCCTTTACTGTTACTGCTCCCTTGTTAGGTAATTAGAGTAATAAAAACTTCTCTCCTACTCCATTTACCATTGGCTCTTTAATTGTTACATCTGTTACAGAATGTATACAAGGCCAAAACCTGGTATTTAGCTCCCTTTTCATACTACAGTTTATAATTTTTAATGCGGACACTAACCGATTGATCTATTTATGATTTTGGTTGTGACGACATCATTCGGGTTCTAACCTTCCAATTAATTCATAAATTTCCAAAGTAATTTTTATATAAACATTTTTAGAAACAGGCAGCTCGTATTCAATTAGCCTGTATCAATAATGAAAATATTTTAAAACACACACACACACACACACACACACACACACACACACACACACACACACACACACACACACACACACACAATATTTTTAGTACATTATATATATATATATATATATATATTAACAAAACCAATAATATTTTTCAGAAATGCATATATTAAAAAAGTCATGTTAACGTCAGAACGATGGCAAAAGTCCGGAAAATCCTGTTTCCTTCACAATAAAATACAGTTTTATACAACATTTCAAGTGCATAGCACATTTTATTCTCTTAATAACCTACGGAAAACAGACGACTAAGTATTAACAAAGTATCTAGATTTCAAGTCTATAGCTCTTTCTCTTCTAAAGATATCATGCGGAAAGTGAATGCGCTAACGCTCAGCCAATTTCATCCTTATAGAACTCAATGTTGCATACATATAGAAATCGCAAAAATTTAAAGTCTCTACTTCGAATATTGGTCGAGATTTCATTTGGACAGACATACAGATTGAAAAATAAATTTATAGACTCCTGGGTTAATCGGCTCCGCTAAATTTCAGCCAAATTGGTTTTAAAATGTTAAAAAATTAGTATTTCAAATAATTAAAGAAATATTTCCATCAAAGCATTACTTGTTCACGTATGTACTTTGTACTGACAGGATGAGAATAGGACGTATAATAATACATTGAACTTAGGCATCAAAATCAAAACCAAGCAATATTTATTTAATAAATCCTTAAAAATAAAATACGATCCATAATGATGGCATAATTGTAACCATAGTTAGTAGTGTAAATAAGAATGTTGAAGATTGTTTTTAATTTATGGCATCCAAGAAAACCTTTATAACGTGAATATGTTAAATTTTTTTACTAAGCATAATATTCAGTGCCCAAGCTTAAAATATTCACATTGAAGTTATAATATATATTGAACTGGTGAAAATTTAAACGCAATCTTAAGTTTTACAGTAATATGAAACACCCTATGCAATGTACTCGCTATATTGGATATCGTAGCCGCGGGCCTCTGTGTCACATTGGACTGTTCACAGATTACTTGTTATACTTGCGTTACTTGTGTTGGTCGAGGTAGCAAGGAATATTGGGAAGGTATGATCAAACTTTACATTATTTATAATATACTTCAATTTTGAATTTAATCAGGTAGGGGATAAATTGTTATAAAAGCTGCAAATTTAATAAAAAAAAACCATAAGAAACACTCATTTTTAGATAAAAATACTTTACCTGTTGTATGCCTTGTGATTTCAAATTTCTATGAGTTAAGTAAAAAAATTGCAATTCATTAGTTTTTAATACATATTCTTATTATGTAATAGCTACTTTTGGCAATATTACATATCGAGCCAGTGTTTGTTGTAAATGTATCTGTATGATTTAGAACCAAAGGAAGTGAAAAGAGAAATTTCAAATTTAATTTCCGCTGTAATAAAAATATAATATCAAGTACAATGTCACTAAGGAACAAGCCAGCTGTTATTTTTGTGTAAGTAGTTATAAAAATAGCTAGTTTTACAGTATATCACAGTATACAATATGTTGTGGTTTGATAAAGTAAAATTTAATGACAGTATAGTACACTTACTATTAATATTGATAAAAAGTTACCGTGAAGGATACACGAGCAGTCATTTTTCACTGTTATTTACCAGGAAACTCTGTGTAACATACACCTATTCAGTTACTATGTCACAGTCCAATCAAGTTTAAATAGTTCGCTTATAATGTGTCAAAAGAACTCAGTACTTACAAGATGAGGCACAGGGAAATGTCACATACTATGAATTTATCAAGTAATTATGAAAGTATATTTTGTATGAAAGTAATTAAATATGCACAAATTTATTTGCAAGTTAATATATTAAAGTAAAAAAACGTAATTAAAGTGTTTCAACCCGATGTGATTTGCTTTGACAGTTAATGTAAGAGAAATAATGATAATAGTAAAACACAATTCCAAGTTCAACTAGCCCACTTTAATCGGAAGAACTGTCTAATTTAGTGCCCTCTTCTGGAGATCCTAATGGACAATTTGGCACTACAGTAAGCTCAGATATTATGCTTTAGCTAAACTTTCGTTTGAACCAATCACTGCAACATCTATTCAAACCGGCCAAGACAAAATAATAACATTTCACTCTGAACGTACAAAAGTTTTTGAAAAATTGACTGTAGTATTTAGACAAGGGTATTCCCTTAAAATGTAATTTACTATATATTTAGTAACCGTTGGATACTCTGCAACTATTAGTAAAATCACCAAATGAGCCTATATTTGTTAAAATATTAAATTGATTATAATTTGAAATTAATATTAACTATAGCAAAAACAGTCAAGTGCCCCGAGGAATATGATTAACATTCCTGTGATTTATCAGGAATGTTTACGAAATAACTCTCTGTAATTTTATATCAAAGTTTTTCCAGTATGTAATGGTTTGTTGCCAGAAAATATATTCCTAGTATTGATAAAATGTACCATTGAAGTAAACAGAATAATGGTCATTTTTAGTGTTGTGGATAAATCAAAGAAACAAAAAAAAACATGTTTTTACAAAGTGTTTTCTGTCAGTATTTCACACCTCAGTCAAGATGCAGTAATTTAAATTAAGCACTGCATGATACCCTTATAGTGTGATGTAGTAAATTACATAGAGCAGTGTTAGATGTTACAAAGTGTTTCTCTGTCAGTATTTCACACCTCAGTCAAGATGCAGTAATTTAAATTAAGCACTGCATGATACCCTTATAGTGTGATGTAGTAAATGACATAGAGCAGTGTTAGATGTTACAAAGTGTTTCTCTGTCAGTATTTCACACCTCAGTCAAGATGCAGTAATTTAAATTAAGCACTGCATGATACCCTTATAGTGTGATGTAGTAAATGACATAGAGCAGTGTTAGATGTTACAAAGTGTTTCTCTGTCAGTATTTCACACCTCAGTCAAGATGTAGTAATTTAAATTAAGCACTGCATGATACCCTTATAGTGTGATGTAGTAAATGACATAGAGCAGTGTTAGATGTTACAAAGTGTTTCTCTGTCAGTATTTCACACCTCAGTCAAGATGTAGTAATTTAAATTAAGCACTGCATGATACCCTTATAGTGTGATGTAGTAAATGACATAGAGCAGTGTTAGATGTTACAAAGTGTTTCTCTGTCAGTATTTCACACCTCAGTCAAGATGTAGTAATTTAAATTAAGCACTGCATTATACCCTTATAGTGTAATGTAGTAAATGACATAGAGCAGATTTTAGATGTTACAAAGTGTTTCTCTGTCAGCATTTCACACCTCAGTCAAGATGTAGTAATTTAAATTAAGCACTACATGATACCCTTATAGTGTGATGTAGTAAATGACATAGAGCAGTGTTAGATGTTACAAAGTGTTTCTCTGTCAGTATTTCACACCTCAGTCAAGATGCAGTAATTTAAATTAAGCACTGCTTGATACCCTTATAGTGTGATGTAGTAAATGACATAGAGCAGTGTTAGATGTTACAAAGTGTTTCTCTGTCAGTATTTCACACCTCAGTCAAGATGCAGTAATTTAAATTAAGCACTGCATGATACCCTTATAGTGTGATGTAGTAAATGACATAGAGCAGTGTTAGATGCTACAAAGTGTTTCTCTGTCAGTATTTCACACCTCAGTCAAGATGCAGTAATTTAAATTAAGCACTACATGATACCCTTATAGTGTGATGTAGTAAATGACATAGAGCAGTGTTAGATGTTACAAAGTTTAACAAGAATGATTTGGCAAACATTTAGTCTCTCGGCATATTGCAACTCAGTCATAGTTTATTTCGTTTGAATAAATATTACAGAATACACACACTCAGTGCTGGTAAACTGTCAAAGTGAAGTAAATATAATATTAGCAGCTCACTCCGTGATTGGTCACTGTCTTAAACCTGTAATAATATCCTGAAACCTTAACCAATAAGCCATATATATTATTATTATATTAGTGTAATGAAAATAACTAAAACCCTTTAAATTATAGTTTTATAAATTATTATTATAGTTTTCAGACAAGGACAAGTAAATATTTAGAAATCACGGAGTAAGCTGCTAATATTTTATTCACTTCGCTTTGAAGATTTATCAGCACTGAGTATATGAATACTGTAATATATATATATATATATATATATATATATATATATATATATATATATAATTTAAATACAGACGCTACCGTCCTATCTATCTATCTTTTCGTAGACTGAATTCTTTACAGGTAATAGTTTGCTATTGTAAGAAACATTTAATCATGAATTTCAAAGTTACTACGTTGCACCAGCAAGTACCATGATAAAGAATATGATACGATAATTGCAGCTTTATCTAATGTAAATTTCTCATCTCGTACACTATAAGGTTGACATTGTAAATAAAAATTTAAGTTTTAAGTCAAACCTGCTGAAGTTGTTATTTATATTTTTAGGAAGTTTATTTTAAAACCATTATTTAATTTTTTCAGTTCAGTGAGCTTTAATAAATTGTATTATTATTTCTAAGGATTAATTAAATAACGTTAAAGGGCGTTTTAAGCAGTTTTACCTTTTTCCATTATGTTATAGTGACATTAATTCATAATCTCTTCCTTAGTTCAGTCAATAAAAATTAAAAGTCACAGTGAAACATGTCTTAAGCAATACTATCTATGACTGTGATATTGAATTAACATTCAACAATAAAGTCGATTAAAAAAAAAGTTCCAACTCAAATTCTGCTAGCTCAATCAAGCTTTAGTGATGCGTATTTTTAGTTCAGGCACTGATGAAAGGTCACAATGAAACAGGCCTTAAGCAGTGTTATCTGTCTAAGTGATTTAATGGTGACATTAATTCAACAAGAGTTGCTCCTTTCTGTGTCCTAGCTCATTGTAGCTTTAATGAATAGTGTTCCGAATTACATAAAGAATATACTGATGAATCGTCACAATGAAGCGTGGTTTTAGAAGTTTTAGCTGTCACTGTGTTGCAATAATAGCGTTAATTCAAAATAAACCTTTTACTAAAACTGCCTAGCCAGTAACGCTTTAATAATGCGTATTATTATTTCAGACGATTAGGTGGAGAGCATACTGAGGAGCGTCCCAATTAAGTCAGCCTTAAACAGTATTAAGTTTCACTGTGATATAATGGTGATTTGAATTCAAAATAAAACTACTCCTTATTCTGAACTAGATCAGCCCAGCTTTAATGATAATTATTATTGATTTAGACAGTTCAGTAGAGAGTACACTGATAAAACGTAGCAGTGAAGTTTGTCTTAAACACTTTAAGGTGTCACGTCAATTTATTAGAGGCGTTAATGCAACATAGAGATACACTTTACGGTGCTCCAGCTTAATGAAAGACTAAATGTGTGTTTATAAACAGGCAGATTATATACTGGGTGAGTGAAAGTAATTAGTATTATATGACTTATATATTATTTAATAATGATATTGAGTTAAATACATAAGAAAAACATAGGAATAAGTTAAATTTCAACGTAGGCACCGGTGTTGTTAACTAACTTAAACGGCCAGGGATACAATTTAAAATCTTCTGAAGGAAGTCAATTGGAATGTTGGTGTTGGTGTTCAGAACCTATTGAGTTCTGTTTTTCAGTTCCTCGAGTGTACGAGGTAAGCTTATGTACTCCTCCTTGGCGTAGTTCCACAAAACATCATATGGAGTTAGATATGTACTTCTTGAAGGCCATTCGTGTGGTCCATGCCGAGCCAATACCCATGAAACGTTTTGTAAAACCACTCGCAAACAATTATTGGAAATTGGGGGTGGTGCACTATCTTGCATAAAAATGAGTTCATCAATCAATGGATTACCATTGTGATATTCTAGGCGCACATAGTCTCGCACATGATCTAAAGGAAGAGCTCACTAATAGTGCACCAGATAACGTACCAATGAGTCATTCTACATCACATGGACACGTTGGGGCGAGTTTGGAACTTTGCAACCGTCATTTCGGAATCGGTATCCAATAGCGCCCAGTAATGGCAATTGACGATTGACATAATCACCAATATGGCCTCGTCACTCTAAACATTTAACATTTAAACATTTTTAAACAGTGTGGTCAGTCTTAGTACCAACCCAGCATTATTTAATATTCCATTCTTCGGTCACAGACTTCAAATTTCACCTCTTGCAAATAATGAGGTTTCCATGGGCGAAAGTGTAGTTCCTTATGGAACACCATACTTACTGTATGCCTTGTTAGTCTACATACTTTCAATAGCTGCCTGTCGCCTTGATGTTTTCGGCTACGAGTAGACATTTCTGAACTGTTACCAAATTGTCTTCCGATCTTGATGTCCATGGGCGGTCACTTCTTTTAAATATTTCACATTTGAAGCATTTAGTTCCTTCTGTCCTCGACATCTTTGCACAAAAATGATGGATTTCCGTACTTCAAAACCCTCATTCATAAAAAGAGAATTTTTCAGCCCTGTTAGTTTACAACGTGCCAGCTGTTTCAAAAAGAACAAACATTAACTAGGTAATGTTGATAGTATAAAATGTATCATGCCACTATTACCAACATGAAAACAGTAATACAGTAAAACAGATTTAAAAAAAATTTATAATAACTAGTTACTTTTCACCCACCCGGTAGAATGAACTAGGTTAGCGGACAATTTACACATTACGGACAGTATTATAATGAAGTAACATCTTAATTAAATACCTCATGTAGTGTCCGTTGTCAGTTTTATTTTGGTGACGTATATAAAGCTAGGATCACTTTACTAGGAATATACCAGTTTGCGCAAACAATCAACTTCGATAAGTCTAGCTGATATTGTGTATTATCTTTGTCAATGATGGTATAAATAATCAGTTTGAATTTGTATCATAGCACATACAATGGTCAATGTTTAATCTTAAACAGTGTAATCTGCCACTGGGATGTAAAGTAAGGGAGATCAATATGCTGTAGATATATCACTATAATCCTTCCTTACACTCCAGACAGATTATTGTTGTACTTCATTCGGAAACGATCTGTATTCTTGTTTAATAGGATTATTCGTCTGATTGAGCTGAGTTTAGTGTTCCATTGTTTTCACAAGTACTATAGTGAAAGGCTTACAGTTTAACATAAATATCCTTAATGAATCACTGTGAATACTGTTAAGTTCGTGAATAATGAACTTGGTACGTGATCTGATTGGGGATTGCGCTTTTGATGGTTTACTCTCAAGAAGGATATGCAGTGTATGGGAATAAACATGACACATAGCGTAGCTAAGGTAGAAATGGGTTGCGAATATTGTTATTAAATTTCACCTCTTTTTTATTACAGAGCCAGGTTTCCTGGGCCTGGTAGTTGCCTCCTCAGCAATCCGGCTTATTGTGCACCATCTTCCAGGATTAAGCTGTGTCAAATCCCAGGCCTTTACACAACAACGAGATCTTCTGAACAATTTTACCTGTTCCAACCCCTCTTCCACATGCCTAAGAAAACCTAGGGACCTTGAGCGTTTGCTTTATAAATGAAATTTAATTTAAATGTACGAGAATTTACAATTGTACATCTGAATTTTCAATAATTCTCAGGGATTCAAATATGACGTGCTCAGCTGTTTCGTCAACTTCACCACATTTCCTGCACAGTGTTTCCTGAACCGGAATACCTATTCTGTTCAGGTGGCTTCTGACTATCCAATGACTTTTAATAGAACCAGTCCTTTTACGGATCTCCGTTATACTCATTCTAAGAGCATCTGTTGTTTATTTTTTGCTTGTACATTCCCCTCAGTTTTTCTCCAATGTTGTCGGTGTTTGTTAAACACCCACTTGGCAACTTCACCTGCCGCTTAATCCTGCGTCTGTAAACTAACACTGTTACAGATCGACTCCTAGAATCTGGATCCACTTTTGTCTCAAGAGACCCATAAAACGTCAGTGACGGCGGCGTTCACAACGAACTCTTTGCATCGCTTTAACACCAGAAACACTCAGGCTACAAATTAATTCAGTCTGATTACCCAGCAGCTATCCAGTGTAGTGTAGAAGGTATTCCCATTGTTTCATCAGGCGCACGATTGAGATGCTTAAGTGGTGTGGCTTAGGCCTTTATTATTTAAAAACTGATATGAGTCCCAATTTCGTGAAGAAAAATGTGAATGTATCATTTGGCTACATATTTCAAGTGAGATTTAATCTCTATGCTTGAAATTTTGCGTGAAACTTTATTTATACATAGACAAGAATAGTTATATGACGTCGCTTGTCCAACAATGGAATTTGGCTGGACGTTATTTCAACATATCACTCAATAGGTTGTTACAATGTATATTATTTTTGGCGGAGGTTGCAAATGTTTATTTGCCGTATGATTACCTGTCGTTCTAACTGTCAATAATGACATGAGGTGGACTTGAATTGAATCTCAGCGAAGCCTGCTACATGAAACGTGGCGTAGCTTACTCCTACCTTGTGAGTAATCGTGTTAATAAAAAATTATTAAAACAACTTTTATTTTTTGTACATTTTATTAAAAAGTGGAAGAAAAAGCGTTTTTAATAACTGAGTTATTTTTGTTTCTTTCAGTTATATTCAAATAATTAATCCACATATAACTGATGGTCTAGATTGTAATTTACAAACACAAATATTAACGCAATTTGCACAAGGTTTAACGCAAAAGCAACCTTACAATATACTACTTGTGTTAATGGGAACCTTATAGACAAGAAGGCTTTATCTTTAGCTGATCTTACTGTGATTAACATTTTATGTGTGTACTGTTTTAATCCTCATATTGGGAGTCAAACACAATTTTACAAAATGATCTGATTGCCTTTTCGTTTTCATTATCTCACTTTTTTCCGAGTTTTTACAAAGGAGAGAAGAGTATTGAAATTAAGTGAGAACAGGTGGTCAGTATTGTAGATTTCATTGCACCTTCAATATGCTGCATTATTTAGAAATTATATCTTTTTTCACGGCCAGGAAACATTTTAAGATAAAAATTTTAATTTATTTATTTTCACTGAAATGCAAACATAAGTGAAAAAGGCAATATGCGGCCACTTTCTAGCCATCAAAATTTTGTATATTTAAGTACAGCTGAGTAAGAAAAGATTGTTAAGCCAGTTGGATGCAACAAGGATGTATGTAATTCAAAAGACCGTCTATTAAAAGATATCTTATTCCGTCAATCAGATAAATTTTATAAGATTTAAAGGTTTGGGACAAATGGTAAGGCGCGTGTTTCAATTCATCTTTTGAAAGTTATTACAAGATGACCTTATTCTGGCAGCTAAATATAGAAATGCAGATACTAAAATGCTTAAGAAACAAGGAAAAGTGCAAATATATTTTTACAACAGTTTTTTTACATTAGATGTCTCACATTTAGTCCAAGAATATTTATTACAAACAATGGTGTTAGAGCAATCCTGAAATGCTGAAATTGGTATTTACACAGACATAAGATGTTATATTTCGTGTCTGTTAAATAATGAGAAAGACTATAAAAACTACCACCATAATTATTGTGCTCTTCAAAATGCGGTGTAATTTTTAATGTTTTAGTACCTTATATTCATTCATAATTACATTAAGAACATAACAATATTCTATGTGAAATTTATTTAAATAGCTGTGTTTAAAAACTTCACAATTCTTTTGATCATAACTCATTTAACTTCTGTTTAAAGTATTGTACCTAAACACTTATTGGTGTTCAAAAATAAACAGGTGTTGCTACATTCCGCTCCGATCAGCCGAGCAGTCAACAGCTGTCGACGTAACGCTTCCGAGTTTACTCGTAGTCACAAGTAATTACACAACAATATAGTTTTAAATATCTTTTGTGAGCTAGCCATACGATAAGTATACATCAATTAAAAGTAAATACTGTCTGCTGTCTGTGGCGTTTGCAACAAAGAGTGTAAAAGTGATGGAAGTGAGGTTATGTGCGTTGGAGGTTGCAAGGGAGTTTTTCATTCAGGCTGTGTTAAGAATGACTTAGAAGGGAAGAAGACACGTACTAGTAATTATAAGTGTAAGAATTGCAGATCCTTAACCCTGACTGCGTCTGTAAGTACACCTGAATCAGAAAATCTAAAAGCCTTTATCACTACATCAATGACTGATTTTAAAAAACGACATATTAAAAGAGGTCCAATTTTTGCGATCGATATGAATGGATATAATGCTTCAGTTGAATTTCTATCAAGTCAAGTAGATCAGTCTAATATTTTAATGAAGGAATTAAAGGAAGAACTTGTTGCATCACAGAAAGAAAACGTAACGAGCTTCGAGGCAAGTGTGCTAGATTGACAGAGGAAATTTCCGACGTCAAGGAAAGGTTGAGGAATCTAGAACAACATACGAGGAAAAATAATGTTGAGATCAGTGGGATCCCTGTTACGCAGAATGAAGACGTCCTTGGAATTGTGAAAGACTTAGGCTCAGCGTTAGGCATCCAGGTAGATCAATCCCAAGTTGTGGCAGCACATAGGATTTCTTCATATAAGCAGAATCGACCAGCATCACTGATAGTACAGTTCCAGAAGAAAGAATGTAAGGACAAATTGATCACCAATTTCAGGGAAACCAAATCACTGACTGCCGACCAGGTAAATTCTCACTATTCTAAGCAAAAAGTGTATGTGAATGACCACTTGTTGCCCTGAAAATAAGCTGTTTTTTGGGTAAACTAAAGAGTAAATGTAATGACTGGGGTATGCCTTTGCTTGGTGCCGTGATAGCAAGTTTTTTGTAAGAAAATCCCCAGGGGATAAATGTATTAAAATAGTAACTCTACATGACATTGATCAACTGAAATGAGGCATATGCTAGTTTTCAAACTTTCTATTACTATTATGTTATCTTGAATAATAATTATTTCATTGTATAGTACAGTAATAAACAAACATGTTATCTAAATGTCAGGATCATGTAATAGTTGATTTCAAATAATTTTTTTTGTGTCACCCAAAAATACAAAATGTTTTAATGTAATTTATGCAAACATAAGGAGCATGAGAGCTAACTTTAATAGTTTTATTGCTGAAATAAATCAGAATTACAGTTAAAATTCATTTTATTGTACTTAGCGAGATTTGGATAGGAAGTTGATGAAGTAAACCTATATAACATAGCTGGATATCAAAGTTTTTCTTGCTGTATAATAATTATAGAGCTGGGGGTATATTGTGTTTTGTGCATAACGACATGGTTGTGAATGAAATCAGTATCAATATGACAAACTGCCGATGCTATTATTTTAAATGTAAAGCTCGGTGATATGTTTTTTAAATTGTTTTGCATATATAGGTTACACGAATTTGCCGAAACTGAGTATATTGAAGAGCTTGCAAATATCTTAACAGAAATCAAATGTAATACTAATTTATATTGGTGACATCAATCTAGATATTTTTAAAAGACTCTGTGAACTCTCTTGCATATAAGAATACAATGGTTGGTAATGGTTTTTGTCTCACTTATAAACGCACCCACAAGATTAGTATCCAATAGCTGTATTGATCATATTTTTATTAGGAATCGTAAAATTGAGTATTTTAAAAGTTCTATTTTTGATATCGATCTGACGGATCATTGTGTATTAGGTCTAAGTTTTGAACCTGACACTAGATCAGATGTAATTAGTAAGAGAGCTAGTGAAATAGAGGACAAGTACTTTGTAGACACCGAAATGGTGAAGAATATGTAAAAAAATGAACTTTGGATGAATTGTTTTGCATGTACTAACGTCAATGAATGCTATGAAACATTTCATAATATATTTTGTTATACATTGTAAGTAGCTGTAAGAAAAAGGTTGATATTACATCAAAATACGAGAAAGCCAGGTTAATAAGCCCTTGGATAACAAATATAATTGTAAGGAAATTTGAAAAAAGAAAAAAGCTCTATAGGAAGTATAAGAGAAAACCATATGATAACAATTTTTTTGGACTATTATAAACAATTTTGTGACAATTTGAAGAATGAAATTGACCAAGCTAAATACCAATATTACGCTAACAAAATCGGGAACTGTAACGGTGATCCTACACAGCAATGGAAAGTTATTAATAGCATTACTGGTACCAGTACTAAGAAAGGTGTTGATAAGATTGAGCTGGATGACGGTGAGATAATTGAGGAACCGAGCATTGTTGCGCAAGAGATAAATAAATATCTTATCGCTGTGCAGTGTGGTGTCCAGAAGGTGGATCAGGGTCAATGCCAGATGCGCGCGCAAGACGGTAAACAGCTGTCGACCTGAGTCATCGGCATTAGCTAGTGTTCGTTCATTTTTTATATTGCCGATCACAGAAAGTGAAGTAATTGATACCATCGTACAACTAAAAAACAAAAGATCTTCCGGATTTGACTCTTTTACTGTTACATTGATTAAGAAGATTTCTGTTAATATTTCTCCAATTCTGACTCATATAATTAATTTAAGTTTTAATTCTGGCGTTTTTCCAGAAAAATTGAAATTAAGTACGGTTGTTCCAATATATAAAAACAAAGGTTCTATAAAACTAGACAGTGTCAGACCTATAAGTTTATTATCTGTGTTTTCTAAAATTTTTTGAAAAACTAATGAAAAAAAAGGCTTACTAATTATCTTGAAAATATGAACTTTTGAGCCAGTACTGTTTTAGGACAAACAAATCCACTGAAGAAGCAATTACTAATATAACAGATCGTATTTACAGTAGTGTTAATGAAAATCAGAAAACAACAGTCTTATTTATTGATTTTAGAAAAGCATTTGATTTAGTTAACCATAATATACTATTGAAAAAATTAGAAAAGGTGGGAGTTAGAGGTGTGGCGTTAAACTGGTTTGAAAGTTTCCTGTGTGAACAGAATACAGCTGGTACGTATTAAAGACTGTCTAAGCTCCCCTCTGACCGTGAAGTCGGGAGTACCGCAAGGATCGGTTTTGTCAGCAACCTTATTTTTGGTCTTTATAAATGATTTATTAGAAAGTAAATTTTTCGGTAAAGTAAGTGCTTTTGCGGATGATGTTGCTTTGCCATATTCTCAAGCGGAGGTTGCAGTATTATACGATCGATCGGATAAGTTGTGACCTAAATCTCTTAAAAAATTGGTGCTTTAAAAATGATATGCAGGTTAACGTTAAAAAAACCAAATATATCAACTTTGGATTTAGAGATTTTGATTTCCCATTACAATTAAAATACCACAGAATAAATTGTATCCCAGATCTGTGTAGTTGTCAATCTGTAGAGAAAGTAAACATTTTAAATATCTCGTCGTTACCATGGATTATAAATTAACTTGGGAAAATCATATCGTGGAGTTGCATCGCAAATTAAGATCCTACGATTAGAAATTTTTATTTTCTCAGAAGTTTTTTGTGATACGAACTTGATGCGAACATTATACTTTGCCCTAATACAATCAAGGTTGCAGTATGCTGTACATTGCTGGGAGGTGCATACAAGTATTTAATCAATAAATTAAAAACAACACAAAACTACTTGATTCGTGTAATATTGAAAAAAAAAATAGAAGAGAAAGTGCTTTCCCCCTGTATTGTTCAGTTAAAAATCTTGCCGGTAGAACATTTGTATGTATATAAAGTATTAAGAATTTTTTATTTGCGCAGTGGGAATGTTGGAACAAATGATTTGTTGCACAGGACCAGAAGTATAAATAACAGAATTTTTTAGAATACCAAAAGTAAACAAAGAATCTTTTAGGAAATCCATTCAGTATGTAGGAACCGAAGCTTTTTTAATCAGATTCCAAGCGAAATAAAATCATGCAATGTCTTGAATTTTTTTTTCTAAAATGCTGAAAGCTTGGCTTTTGACACATCTTGATATTGGTGAATTGACAAATGTTTTGAGCTGAATATTCGATTTTTAGTTTTTTCAAATAGTACACAGATTTCTTAATTATTTTATTTTACCACTATTACAACTTTTGTTATTTTTCCTTGTTGGCCAAAATTAGTATTGGCCAAATTTATAATCAATGTATCAGATTTATTGTGATTATAGGTTAGTGAATGGTAACTTTATCTATTGTATTGTATATTTATGTATACTGTATGCATGTATGTGTATATGTGTGTATATGTATGTTTATGTATGTATATATAAGTGTATATGTATGTGTGTATGTATGTATGTATATGTACTGTTTATCATTATATGCCTCTGGACGTTTTAGCCATATGCAGACGTCATGGAGAGCAGCTTGTTTGGCTGGAATATTGTTTATTACTAGGAAAGGACTCTTTTTATTTTATTTTGTAAATTGTTTTGTTTTTGTTACGCTGACCAGCTACTGGTTTTTGGTCAGTGTATTTCCTATGAATGTAAATCGTTTTGTATTTGTCTTGTAAATGGTGGAAATAAAGTATTATTATTATTATACATAATTGTAATACTTCAGTGTTTAATATTCTTTTCCTTTATTGAAAAATGTCCAAGTTGTGTAGCAGTCAAATCGTTAACAGTTTCAAAGTAACTGTTGTAGCGAAAGAAAGAAGTTTTAAAAAGCTAATGATCTTGGCTAGACATTACCTCAATAAAGTAGGCTGACTTTACAAAGATTTTGATAGATCATTAGGATTTTGACCTTGATAACGGCCATAAGAGTTTAACATCCCCTAGAGTGTCATGTCTCATTGTTATTTGATATGAATTTCGCCCTGCGGCCAATGGACGTTGGGTGTGGACCTTCCGTCATGCTGGGAGACTCCACATTAGAAGAAGTTTACTCCTCCAAATTCCTTGGTATATACCTTGATCGAGGTTTGACATGGAATGTTCACATTGATTCAGTTTGTTCAAAATTAGCATCTGGCGTTTATGTTTTAAGATCTTTAGCCAAATACTGCCCAAGTCAGGTGCTGATGGCGGCGTATTACGGCCTGATTTACCCACATATTTCCTACGGAGTGATTTTGTGGGGAGCTTGTTCAAACAATCAAATTTTGAGAGTTTTCAGGCTTCAAAAGAAAGCGATCAGAACAATCGCCAACATGAACTTCGGAGAGTCGTGCAAACCTGCTTTCAAAAAATTGCAGCTGTTGACTCTGCCATGTCTCTATATCTTGGAGGCAGTTTTATTCTGTAAGTCAAAATGTGCCCTGACTAGGGGCCGTGACGTGCATGAATATGAAACGAGAGGCAGAGACAACTACCGTACTGGGCGACACAGAACGGTGGTTTATGAACACCTGCCCTCGCAGGCAGGTGTCCGTTTCATCAACAGTTTGCCTGATTCCATGAAAAACGTACAAAAGCCCAAGGCGTTAAAAACTCGTCTGAAGCGCTTTTTAGCATCTAAAGCATTCTATAGCGTCGAGTTTTTGAATTATAGTTGGGAGACCTCCAATCTAGAAGACTGACACTGGCGTTGGCGGTGGAGAGAATTGGCGAGTAAGTGGTATGGATGAATGTAACGATTGTGTATGTCTGAATGTGGTATTGTGAACGAATGTAAAAATTTTAGATTTATTCGGTATGACCTATGCCACATAATTGTATTATTATCAACGGCAATAAAAGACTTGACTTGACTTGATATAATACTTGTAATTTAGCTTCTTCTTGTCCATTACCTAAGCTTTTAGCCCTCAGAGTAATTACATATAAAATGGTGTTGTTATATAATCTGACATAGACGCGCCAATTTTATTTATTTATTTTATTACCTCAATAATTCACGTAATTATTGAGAGATAATTTCTTCTGTTAAATGCAAATATTATATATTTTTGTAGCAGTGAAAATGATTAATTTCCTTTATACTAATGTTTCCACCGTTTTTGGTACTGTGAATATTTAATTTAGCTCCAGTCCACCTTACTTTTAGTGCAACGTCTGTAGCTTGACGATCTTAGAAACTTGATTTTTAGAATCTGGATTCATGTTCTTCTGAAGAAATCCAAAAAAGGCCAGTTGTGAACCTGATGATACGTTCCTATTCACCTAGATTTCACACTCTATTTGTAATCTAGGTGTCTCTAATGTCAAAACTATTTAGATATTTCATTTTGAGCTTCTTGGTCGAATTTTTTTAACATCGGCAGATTCCAAAAGCTGCACTAAGAGGAAGGTGGACTGGAACTAAACTCAACAATTGACCCAACCCTTCTCACCATTGCTAGGTTGTTGTTAATAGTATTTGTGTATATTATGTTGAAAACGTATTTATGATTTTGTTACTTATAAGAGATGTTTTAAACATTTATACGACAAGTTTTTCCCACATTTTTGGAGTTGCCTTGACATACCAAAGGTGGTCAAAGATTTGACAAAGGCTAAAGTCACAGATAAAGTCAGATTTAAATTAAGAGATTTATTATTATTGAATTTAAGTTTATTGTACACTGATGTGTTTTGTAGGAAAGATGGGAGTTATAATGACAAAAAAATCACTGTTGTCTCTGACAGTGGTGTGCGTTATAGCCCTAGCATCCACATGCGAAGTTTAGGGGCCATGTAAGTACCCAAACCTTTTAACATTACCGACATACACCTCAGTGCGAGAATCTAGGCGAGGCGGGATATACAGTATGAAATTGGTTTAACAATACATTACAGTTATAGCCTCTTGTCTGTGAATACAGTATTGTTTAGTGCTATATATTTCCGACAATATTTCTAAATAGCAGTTAACCGCGGCTTTGAAAGCGTTGACGAAGGTTTTGCATCTGTATAAGCACTTTTGGTTCGAGTGAATTATATTTCTGACGCCAATGTTGAGCCTTCTTCCCACGATTAAGAAAATATGTTAAAAAATGTATATTTATGGCCATCGTAAATTACTTCGATCTTAGTATTTTTGTTCCATCGTTGATTTTGCCTTGTACTCCGATCTACTTCTGTCAAAAGACAACTAATTTAGGTTTCATAACAGTCTTTAAATGTAAAGTAATAGTTAGACTACATAGTCTCTTATATATAGACTAGCAGTTACCCGCTCCTTTAGTAGGCGTTGCAAGTGTATGACCACTGCTGGTCGAATACATTTTATATACGTCAAAAGTTTATATTTGAGGCCATTGTTAGTTATTTTTTCTTAGTAAATTTTGTTACTTACTTGATTTTACCTTGTTGCCGATCAGGAAAAAATATATCACATATCAGAGAAACCTACTTCTGTCAAAAGTAAACTAAGATGGATTTTATATTAGTCTTGAAATTTATAGTAAAAGTTAGATAGTAACATTGTCTGTTATATCTAATAATTAATATTTAATAAAATGTACACTCAAAAGTACATTAAACAATGATAAGAAGTGTTTGTTTTTTTACAAACTTAAATATATATTGTTAATTTTTCTGAACATTTAGAGTTGGAATTGGTACATTAGTTCAAAAGCACAGTCCAGCAAACTTTTATCTAGCATAGTTCTTGACGACTGCTTCAAATAAAGTCTTTGGTGCCAAATTCTGTTTGGTTTTCGGACATTTTGTAAGATAGATTAGTATTTACCTAATTGCTGAAATCTAAAACCACATTAAAATATTTGTTATTCCTTAGAGAATGTACTCCTTATAAATATAAACAAATTAAAAATAATAATGTTTTGCTACTTAAAAGACAAGTGGAGCTCCACTAGCTTATCCCGGAGAAATTTTAAAATTGGAAAAGAAGTGTATATTCATCCTAGGGACCTTAAGAGTGCCCCTGTTAAATTTCAGTGCAATCGGTTTAATAGTTTGCGCGAGAAAGCATAAAAAGAACACTTTCGCATTTATAATATTATTAGTATATTTGTCAGTGCTGTCACTAAACATAATTACAATAACAGCAGTTGTATGTATAATTTTATAAATTATAACTTTTATTTCATATACAAATATACACTCAATTCTTCCTTTAAGTATTTAGTTGCTATTTACCAGACTTCGGAGTTCACCGATCATGACACTATATAATGAAAGCAAATCAAGTAAAGAATATAGTTCCTAACAGGTTTTCACAAAATCGTTTATTCGGTAAAAAAAAACTAAATTTTTCAGTGGAATAAAATTTCACTTCAAGTTATTGAACATAAATTTAACTAATTTTGCTGGTTCCACAGAAGCGGTAATGTTCACAAGATGTCACATTTATTAACAGATCATTAAATTAAATTAAATAGTGTAATAGTATTTAATAGTGTAATAGTGTAGTAGTGATTTTTTACTTCTAAAACTGTTGTTACCGATGGAAAACTACTACTCTCAGCAGCTAGATAAATGTGATTGTAACTCAACTGACAGCCTCACATGGGAGAACAGCTGACGGGACGCTGATCTCAGGTGACGCTTGAGAGCTGAACGTGACGTAATGTGATGTGACGTTGTGTTGAATATAATAGTGAGCTACGAAGGATCACGTCCCAGAATACACCAGTGATGTAAGGTTAAATATTTACTAGATACGCACTTACTTCACGTAACGTAATGTTCGAGCATATTTGAAGCTAAAGGGTAGTTGAAAATATAATTTTCTCGTATACGTCACACACAGCGATAAATCTATACCATTAAATAAGAATCTAATGTGTCTGTCTGTGTGTTCGTTAGTGTGTTCCTCAGTCAGTAAAAACTACTGGAAAAATTGTACTGAAGATTTACAAGGACATTCTTATAGTCCACAACTCAAGCCACGCCAGTAGTCTCTAAAATTGCAAAAAATCTCATATTGGTCTCTAAAGTTGCATAACAGCAAAACAAATTATGAATAGAAAGAGCCTGTTAAATGCTCGTAATAAATTTTCTGTTGTATGTATTGTTTTATGACAGAACAGTTGTATGTTTAATTAATTTATCCATTATATCCAAATGTGTTTACATTTATAGTTTTGAAAGTATATAGGAAGCTTTGATAGTAACAACAGTCTTATTTTAACCTTTTCTGCAACCGCTGGTCAGGAATGAGCTAGAAAATATCAATATATATATATATATAGATTTTGGTAAATATTGAGTATGCAGTGATTGGTCAGTACTATAATGCAGATAACAACGGCAAGTATACTGCCTAATGTTTATTATAGATTTAAAGACTGTTATAAAACCCAGCTTAGTGCATTTTGACAGATTTAGGCTTCTCAGACCTGTGCATGTATGTATATTTTCATGATCGGAGAAAAAGGGAAAAATCAATTATGGCTCAAAAATACTAAGTGCAACGGCCATAAATATGTTTGTCATATGTTTTGGTCGTGAAACAAGGCAAATTCAATATTGGAGTTGGAAATATAATTATTGACACCAGTAAGATGTCATAAGTATGCAATACATACGAAATTATGGGCGATTCCGTAGAGTTATATATATATATATATATACACACACACACACACACACATTATATATAATATATATACTGCCTAATTTTTAATATAGTTTTAAAGGCAGTATATATATAAAACAGCTCTTTTTATTTGAAAGGTAGGAATAAGCCACACCAAACGCCGCTTAAACAAGTTTCGTGAGATGCATGGAAAATTTCACATGTTAAATGTCACATGACAATATTTTTTAAAATTTACTTATATTATATTTTCTCTTTGCCAACATAGTTACATATTAGATTGATGTAAAAATTCCGAAACGTCAAATACGATGAAGCTTTTACAAAAATGAAACTTTATGCAAAATTTTGAAGTGTTATGAAGTGTCCCTTCGTTCTTGAGATATTTTTTCAACCCATGTAGTTAAAGTCTTCGCTAACTCTCAGGAAATTACATTTTCTATATGTGCCAATAGGCTGATTTTCATTTTGATAAAGAATGATTCTCAAAAGATACTTTGCTGTGCTGAGATCCGGGATAGCTCACTTTTTGAGAAGAAATGATTTTGTATTTGTTCCAAAATGTAAATATTTCATAAACCGCAAATCATCGTTACTAACCGCAAAATCTTTGGTACCACCTAACCGATTCAGCTGATGTACACATTCGTCTTCGTATTGGTTTTTTATTAAGTAACTTTTTTGAACATCGCTATCAAACCATGGATAACGCGATACATTTAATAATAAAAGGGTTTACAACAATGAGAATAGTTAATATGTACAAAGTAATTAATAAGCACTCATGAATTTGTTCTCATTCACTTTTCCTATCAATAAGATTATTGTTGAATACCTCATTCAGAAACATTTACATTATTAAATGATCAATACAACTGTTTCGGTTGTACGATATTTTCTTCTATCGCCAAAACATGATTCGAACAGCTTTTAAAATTTCTATATAACTTAGCTATGGCAGTAAAGGGTGATTCAATGAGACATTTAACGAAAATAATAAAAGAAAATAATTCAAAAAATTGTAAAAGTGAATTTTGAGTTTTTCTACAGTTTATCTTCCTCTTAGTGCAGCGTCTGAATCAGACACAGTCACTTTATAAACTAAACTAAGGTATACTCAATATTTACTTTCCAAATTTGTTTCATTATATTTAGTCCATTAAATTTGGAGTACTTAGTTTTCGTTAACTGTCTCATTAAAATTTGCTTCATTGTTTTTAACATACACCAGTACTAGTTAGATTGCGTTGAGTTCACTGCAAGCAACGGGTAGCCAATTTATCCACAGATTATTTGTTTAAATAATTTATTCCTTAACTTTATTTTTTGTCTTGGAGTGAAAATAATCATTCCCACCGAAAAACGCCTAAAGTATGTTTTTTCTTATCAGCTCCTAGACTGTGATAACCAGTATTTAAATATGTTTTCCGTACCTTAGTCAACAATCAAAAACAATATTGGAATTATGATTTTAATACATTTTTGGCAAAGCAGTAAAAAAAACCATTTATAAAATATCTAAACCCTGAAAGTCGTCATAATTTAAATAAAAACACTCATATGGAGCACATACACATTTCCAAAGGAATTAATATATTTTTAAATTTAAAAAGGTTTGGTAGGCTTATTCAAAGGTACAGGTCGGCTGTGAACAGGTCCGAGGCATATACCGAACCTGTCTTAAATCGAAAAGCATAAGCGCAGTATTTATTTTTTGATTGCTGACCTAAGATACGTAAAATCCTAGTCTATGCAAATATATGGCTTCTTTCTGACAAGATTGTGTGATTTTTTAAACATTTTGTTGCAGGATTTCTAGTTTCAGGATTTAACACTATGTTACGGTGCTTGATCTATTACAATAGCAGTCTCTTTGGATAGAACATTGAAAATGTATTTATTTGTTTCCATCATAGAATTTATCTCATAATGATAGTCAATGAATTTAGTATTTATCCCAACGAAAAGTTACGTTCTATATGTTCTAAATTGCTATTTCTCTGCGCTGATGGATGGCAAATTATTCCTGACCACCCATTGTGCTATTTATTGTTCCTAAAATATGTAGTAAAATGTTTTTTCCTCCCCTGGTAATACCAGTTATTGTCATCGTTATTCCACTTAATTTTAAGCGCTACATCACATTTTATTACAGTTCATATTAGAAAATTGAAAAAACTAGGTACTATCGGTGAATTATTCAAAAAGAGTTCATCTTTAGTAAGAAATCAAATATAGCAACCTAATGGAATTTGATATTGTGGAAACAATTTGCTAAAAAACTCCTTAAATCGACTCCTTATGAATTAAAACTGCTTCAGAAGTTTTTACGATTAGAAACATTATGCTCATTTTTGTGATAGTTATGTAACTTTTTAAATAACTGTATAGTTTTTAAAATGCAGTAAGAAATTAAATTAGATGTATTCTACTTATTACTCTATGAAAAAATATTATTGAATTCTAGTATATTTAATGGGTTTTTTTATATTTGTGATTTCAAGTGTTTTCCAATTGTGCAGACCTAATTTGTTATAACGATTTTATAGTGCTTTTCAAAAATATCTAAACAACCCTTCGTTCTCTTGACGGATTCCATTACGTTGTGTAGATAACCTCTATCCTTTTTATTATCATCATACATGCTTACACTTGAAATAAAATAATTCTAAGATTTCAGAATATAATACGAATATTTTATTTTAACACATTGTGCTTAGAAAATAATAATGTTTTATTTTATTGTAAAGTTTTAGTATTATATATTCCATAATAAAAAATTTTAATTCGTTAATAAAAATCTCTATTATTTCTTTGCTGTTATGATTAAAGTCACTTGTTTAAGAAACTTTTCATAAAAAATACTTGGTATTTTTATATATGCTTAATTTCAATTTCAACAAGACGAAATAAAACAATAAAACCATTTATATGAATCTGAAAAGTGATAAACGAAAAACACAAATATGATGGGATGTATTTCACAGATTGTTTTGAGAATACAGGAATACAGAAAATATTCAGTCGTATGAATATCTTTATACAACGTTTTTCTAATACAATGAAAGGCTTTTTACTGAAAATTAGTGGTCAACACAACATACAATATAACATAAAAAATAAAAAAACACCAGACAGGTTTCACTATAGCTCTGTTCTCTCGTATGAAAGCGATGTGTCTCACAATGGCTGGTGGAAATATTAGGTGAAGTTCTGACATTATATCGGTGCAGTCAGTTGTGTCTAGCTTTTGGAACTTCGTGTGGAAATGCTGTTTTACTTTTGCTCTAGACTCTATTCTATTCGAATTCTAAAATGCCACCACCACTTAACAAATTCTATTTTTTTGTTCCAAGACTATTGATTTGATCTTTTTAAAACGATCCAGTTGCAATTAATAATAAAACTATTAAAATTAATTCTTTCGTTAAGAAATCCAACAATGAATATCCAACCACGGCTACTGTTGAGCATTATTTTTGTGTCAATTTCTTTTCTATGCGATTTTAAGCCTGTAGCCCGCAAAATACCTCGAGAATTAAATACTTCTACAATTAATTAGAATTTATGCACACAATCACAGCAAAGCCGAGCCACCACTTGCGCTTGGAGAGACGTGCTCCTACCTGGTTTCCACAGAGACAAGATTGTATTCCATGACTGTAAATGTCCAACTATGGAATATTGCTCAGGGTCATTGAGGCCTTATAACTCAGTACGTCGACCAAATTTCTCTTTTTATCAATATGTTGTAAAAAGTTGTATTTGTAGGATTGTCTGGCTGTCTATCTGTCCGACATCTTGGGAAATATTTTCAATCGAAGACTAGAAATGTGCACTCAACCTCAGCGTACAAGTACATCTATAACATGAATATAATGATAATTTAATTATTTCAAATTTCAAATTTTATCTTGTAGTTACTCATTTATTAAATTAAATTACAGCTATTGTGATATAATCCTTGGGATTTATGAGAGGCATAGGATCTGGAGTCAGTGAGAGTGTGCTTGGGTGAATGTGTGGAAGGGTTGGTTTGGATGCATGTGTGAATGCCTTAACTTTGGCATGTGTGAAACTATTTACAAAATGATTTACAATGATTTACTGACATTTGCAATGCAATGTAAAATTGTAAAAATGCAATAAAATATGATTTGATTTGATTTGATCCTCTCGTTTAAAAATGTTAATTATGTTTTATTCTATATGTATTATGTTTCAAAAGGAAATATAATGTTAAATTATATTATACAATAAAAAGAAAAATAGTTATTCCCAAGTTATCATTAGAAAGGACCGCTGATTTCAATTGGTGTTTTTATTCAAATGCATCCAACAACATAATTACAGAGGAATAAAATATTTTCCATAACGGTGCTCGACAGCAAAATTTCCATGACACCAAATTCTATCAGACAAATAAGTTAAACGGTGCATAAAATATCTCAAACTCAAATCAATGTTGATTCAAATAAAAGACCTATTGAAATAGATTAGTGCATCTAATCGACGACCCGCAAATTATGCAATAATGTGCGCTTCATTTAATAAATCATGTCTTCTCTTGTAGTGAAATATAAATTTTATTTTTAATTCTCAAAAATATTATAAGAATGGAAATGATTCTAGTACTGGTTAAGGAAAAGAAAGAGGCCAATATTTAACGTTATATTACATTTATGATATTTTAATTTATAAGTGGTGTTGCTCTGTTTGCATTTTAGTTTAAGAAATAGAAGCAATCCCAAATTTCAAGCACTGATAGTATTTAAAAAGAACCAAAAAATGTGTAGCGTCATTGAAATTTATCACTCAGTATGGCACCACAGTCTCTCTTTTGTCTTCAGGAGTGATGTAAATATTTCTTTTCTGTACGGTAGTATGCCGTTTATATCTCCACAGGACATCTCAAGAATGAAAAGAGCTATAGATTTACAATTTTGCATGTAACAGGAAAGTCTGTTACTCGTCAAGTGGTGTGACGTACTCCTACCTTGTTTTTTTGGTTTAGCACTGTGTGTTACAGAAGAAAGTAACGGTCGATAGCTGTGAAATATCAAAAAATAAAGGTAAAAGATTAGTCATATTGATAATTTTCTTGTTGTTTTAATTAATAGACATATATTTAATCATGTTATGTACACATTTTAGTCAACCTGAACACTTCTGTACTCTGACTAAACTGAGCAGAAACTATCCGCAATGAAATAACGTAGCAATGTTTGAGTCAATTGACGCAAAATTATTTCACTAAAGCACGGGTACCACCAAATATAAACTATTATCAAATAACATGGAGATAATATTTGTTTAAACAAATGGATGTGTTTCTTCACATACGCGCACGAAACGTGCCGCTAAGAAGACGCAGTATTCCGAATACACTGATTCATGTTAGCATAGATTTTTATCCAAAAAGGTATCCTATAAATGGAGCTAAACTGATTAATTATTATTCTGACATTCTTCTAGCGAGTGACTCAAGGAGATATTGAAGATTATAAAAAACCCGACAGGCCCATCTAAAATTCTTGTCGTTTGTTAATCTAACCGTCAGTGTCAATGCGATGATGATAAACCTGGATGAGGCTTGAAATTTGGTACCCATGTTCCTCTAAAATAAAATAATCCATTGATTTTGTATTTTATTTTTGTATTTTGTAAATGTCAGAAGGCTACATTTATCAAAACTTGCAGTTTATATTCACTTTCAAATAAATGTAGCAGCTCAAAGAAAAGGCGCCAAGTGTTTATCACACAAAGAGCCCTCACTAAGAGTATGATATATGGAGTCTCAGCGGTCGGTATTTGGCAGCATTCCCGAGTCTGGTGTTGTAGAAATTTGTGCACGCTGAGAAGGTCTATTGCATGCGGACTGTAGCACAAATCAGGACAGTATAAGGAGTCATAAAACATGTTTATAATAAAGTACACCAACCATAAAAGAATTTACTGGCGGTGGATCATCATGAACATCATCCACGGAAGATAATTGTTAACTTAAACTAACCTGACTTAATAGTTGTACCCAGAATCATTAATATCAATAGATACATCGTTTTGGAACATCCATTTGGCATCTTATGTTGCAAGTCGTAAATGAAGTGACCTATTTTAATTCCACAACCTAAACAATAGAATAGAAATATAATATTCTCAGATTATACTAATTTTTGGAAATAAACTAGCTAACCCGTCCACGCTCCGATGTGGCTTGGTTATTATTATACGATTAATCTTATGGACAAATGGTACATTATTATGTATTGTATTAAATTAAAGTACAATAAATAATAATTAAGTAATACAAACATGATTTACTGTTTACATATTTGGTTATGGTTAGGGTTATGGCAAGGTTGACATAAAGAAGTAAAAAATAACTGAAATCTTTCTAGGAAACATACGACTACAGAAAACAATGACAATGTTTCCGGCAAGGAACAATATTGCTTTACGATTAAGGGCCAAAAAACATGTTTGGTACCTGGGATGAAAAACGTTTCTTATAATGTAGAAAAAAAACTCAAACTGATAAGTTTTCTTTAATTTTTATTAAATTTATATACCCTACATAGTAATATTGTCAATATTATGTATTAAACACATCTGTTATGTTATACTTGTACTAAACCAATAACAAAGTTTGAGATTATCATACTGAAAAACTCAAATTGTATGCGAGTTTATTATTCAGATCCTGGTAGAGGGTAACAAAATATAGTAACTTCACAACCAAGTATAAAACCAGTTGTTTTTTGTGTATGGTAATATGAAAAGATATGTATGCCCTACAAGTATTAATCCCTTATGTGCTGAGACTATGGAAGAAAGTTAGATAGGTACGTAAAAAATCTATACCTTATTATATCTTATTTAGAGAAATAGAGCAGATTTTGAACCTAGATAACCTAAGCTAGTCTCGTAAACAAACCAGGTGTCAAAAAATGGTGATTATTATAAAACGTTCTTGTGTCTACATAAAACTATATATGTAAACTAAATAAAATTATACTTATATTTCTAAAGCAACTGGTTTTTCTAAAACTCATTATATACGGTAGTATTGAAAGAGTGTGGTAAGTTAGTTTTAATTGTTTTTTAATTAGTTGTTTGTTGGATAAAATTAAAAAGGTATTACAATACACAGAATTAAAACAGTTGCTCTTCTCATGCTGATAAACAAAATCTTGTAGTAATTACGTGTGCTCTGTTAATTTTTCAAGAGATGATTAAGGGTAGAGTGAAAGATAATTAGGAAAGATCATAAAGGATTACAGATGAAGCTATAATATTTGCGTATACATTAGATATAGTAAATATTATAAAAGCAGTTCCGGGAAGTGGTGCCTCATATTCAAACATAAAAATGTATATACAAATATATTGCAATGGAATTTACATTTTGTGTAAATTCTTGTCGATCATTGGTGTCTTTTCTATACCTTCCTTGCTGAAAATATAAATTGCTGATTTAATGTTTAAAACTATACTAACACAATTAAATTCATAATATATACAGCAAAGATTAGACATGGTGGGAATAGGAAAATTTAGACAAGCAAATATTGTTAATACAACGAAGGACAGTTTTATAGAGCTGAAAGTCAAGTACTTGGTTTACAATCTTTAAATCACAAATTCTAGTAATGTTTAATAAAATGTAGGAGTCACGTGTTGCGTAACAGGTCTCACTGAGGTTCATGTGAAATTTCAATTCTATAGCTCATTTCTTTCTCGAGATGTCATGTAGAGATGATGGTTTTACATCCTCCGGTAAATAAAAGGGGAATGTGTAGTCTACTGCATGATGGGATTCAAACAACACTCAGCCAAATTCCATAATATGACATGTACCATAATATACAAAACTCTATCAATTTAGTAATTAAGTTTTATGCAAAACTGATAGGAGAGGAAATATCTCTCAAGATATATATAGCTAATTATTTATTCACATTTTTTCATTGAATTATGTTTTATATCAATATTCAAGTAATAAAAATGCAGCTGCCTAGAGAGGGTAATACAACACAAGAGTGTGTTGAAATCAAATCTTGTTACCGAATTTTTACATTGACTTTACGCTGAATTATTTTTTCTTATTACTGCAGGAATAAAAATGTAATATGTAAAAATACCATATAATTGTAGTTAGGTTGTTTACTAGGCTATTTATTCTAATATCCTCGAACTAGGTTGTGCCTATATAGGGTGTTTGAAAAGTAAAAAACATCGGTAATAAACACAGTAAATACCGATGTTTTTTAGTTTTATTTATTGTGTTATAAATTTATGACATAATTTGCTAATTAATAAAAGTCAGTGAAAACACATTGGGTAGTAGAGTGAAACGCCGCCTACCGCATCAGAATACGACGATCCAGTCAGAAAGGCAGCGCATAATGTACTTCACAATGTGTACCTAAAACAACCCGCCATTTATGATTGGATAAACCTTTTGAGATGCGGTTTGCGGCATTCAACCCTACTAAGTGAACTCTTTCAAATGAGGTATCACTCGACCCATGCTTCAATTTAAGATTTCCATGTTTTCCTCTGTGGGCCGTCCCCCCATGGTTGGCATGTCATGGTAATAGCAAGGAAAAATAGTTTACATAGCCATATGACACTGTGCAAAGTTTATAGATGTTATCTCCTATGGTTTTTTAAATTATTAAGCCGTACCCATACTTTTCAAACACCCTGTGTAGAAATGAAGCTTTATATAAAATCTCGTATATAGTTTAGTTTGTTTACGAAATATCGTAGCTCAGACAGATAGAAATGAAATTTTTCCTGTTCGTCGAGAATTTTCTAACGCTCAGACAATAATAGCTTTCACTTTAAGAAGAAATTAACAATACCTTGACAGGACAAATAATCGTTATTCGACTTTATACTGTATACAGTAAATGTAGCAATTATAAGATATCATAAGAGACAAAAGTAAGAACACTATGACCATCTTGTTCAAACATATATGGCTTCTGGCCGTCATATAATTTAAGGTCCATTCCAATAAATAAATCCTGGGACTAAAACAGAATTCAAAATTCTACAGAGAAGAGTTATAAAAATGTTGATGAGGAAACTTCTGGCAAAACTTTCTTTTCACTTGACGACCATTCACTAAATAAAATACTTAATTTGATGAATGTCTTGAACATTAATGTATATAAATGGAAATTTGTATGGAATTCAATAGAGTTTTGAACATGTTCAAAGAAACATGTTCAAATTTGGACTGTACGGAAAATTGTTGGCCAGAAGGATAATGAAAAACATATTTTTATGTACACAGCCGTAAGGAATGTTTTTTTTTGTTACGAATATAGGCAAATCTGTGAAATGGTTGCAACCTCGTCTCTACACGACCGGAAGAAGACACCTTTCCACAAGACTAATTATTTACCGTGGGATCCGCCACTACATTTCCTCTAGATGAAACATTTATAAAATTTAAATTTACGGTCTTCATTAAAAAATAAAAACTATTGTAATCTAATATAAACTTACACCTCCTGGAATTGATGATATAACATAAACCTAACAACAATAGGAGTTTACTTGTTATAATTACATTGTAGCATACTATATACATACACATTTCGTGAATTTGATATAATATGATTAAAGAGTCTTCTTTATTTATGCAATTGCTCGCTATATGGCATACATTTTTACGATGGTTAAAATTTAAAAATCACTGAAAATTATTTGCTTGGCAATACTTTTGTAGAAATAACTTAAATGTTGAAAAATTCAATGTAATAATTATTTTAATTAGCTTTTAAACCTAACATATACAAATAGTACAGTGGAAGAAAAAATATATGTTCCTATTAAATACCTCTAAAAATAAATTAATTTATGCAAAATATTTGATAAAATGAATGTGAAGTGTTGATTAAACAAAATCATGACGGAATAGAGGATTATAATAATCCCAGGATTGTCTCTCATCACTGAAGACTGTTTTTGTTAGCAAGACTGACTTGCTTGCGCGAGAAAATTGGTCTCAATACAGAATATTTTTTAATCTCTGTTGAGTATTTATTATTTTTAAGTTACATTTTTAATTATACGCCATAAACGTAAAATATTGTAACAATCACACATGAAATATTCACTGAAACCTTATTTCAGTTGAAAGTATGTTCCTTAATAATTTGGCAGATTTGAGTTTGGTAATGCGTAACAACCATTGAATATCTTCAAGTGTACAATTTAATGATAAAAAGGAAATATTATATCAGAAGTGAAAACCAGTGCAAATACTTAAATATTTTGGTGTCTTTAGTTAGTTATCCGACTATTAGTATGCGTAAATAAGATTTTTCTTCCATAGATATACTTAGGTTTACTTGTGTTATGGCTACTTATATTTAGATCTTATACTTAAGCACGTGGCCATCTATCAACACTCATTTACGTTTTCAGTTTAAAGCTTTTTGCTTTTAAAGTCACAGTCTTGAAACATTTCGGCTTCTCTGTTGAGAGAAAAGAGTATTTGTTTTCAGCTAAACAGATGTGACCCGAAACCTAATCTGAAATCTATTTCAATCCCCTGGTCTTTGTATTATACATTTTGTAACGTATGACGGTGGCAAATGTGGGAAATCCTATTATCCTTTGTAATCTATTATTGTACTCATCTATTCGTATTTGTATATGGTAGAACCTTTGGAAGGAAAATAAAGGATATACGTCTAACTACTCCAGAATAAATTAATATATTTATAATTCGTGAAATTCATAGATATTAAAAGGTTTAGATCTTAAATAACGTTATGATTTTCGTAAACTTTCATTAGGGATAGTTTATAAATCTTTTGGCATTAAACCGTATGATTGTGGTCCTCAAATATCTCTCATGTACATACAACACATATTACTTAAGGTTTTCTTTTGTTCCACAGCACAACTGGGTATTACTTGGAACCTTGGTATAAAAAGCCTAAATTCCTTAAAAAAACTTTTACTCAACTATGGTGGATGCATATTACATCTATACAGGTTGAGAGTAATCTCAGAATAATAAATTTCACGAAGAAATGGATATATTGAAATAAATTCACAATCGAGTTGTAAGCTTGAGGCCAATAATGCAGTGCAACGTTGCCTCTAATATCTGATTGATAGGTTCGGAGGCAATCCTTATACACTTTCCTAACTATAAAGAAGAAAATCAACCGTTAGATAGGAGTTTTAATTTGTTCTAAACGTCGTCTATTCAATATTCACTCGACTCGAATTTATATAAAACCATCATTGAAGTGGTGGTTGATTTCAAAGGACGGCGCAACAAAAGGTTAGCGTTCAGTTCGTACGTGTGTTTAGAGAATAAAGCCAACTAAAAAGGGGTGAACGTGCCCTTTTATCTACATACATTTCGCTTGAAAAATTTGGCTTTTTACAAATCAAAACAAAAATTTGAAAACAATTGCAAAATAGTATGTGAATATGTTTGCGAACACGGCTTCTAACTAACTGCAACTAAACTAAGCCTACATTTTTAGAAAAGTCTATACATAAATATGCTATAGCGCTATTTATATCTTTCAATGGTTTGCTTCTACGTGTTTAAATAGTTAAAAGTATATTAACACACCAACCTTTAGAGTCGTCATACCATCAGTGTTGTACACACTAACTTCCATAACTAATAACGCACTTTCGGTTCGATCTAGGCCAACAAAGGCGGAATACATAAAGTTTACATTTATTCTTCATATGTAATTATATTTATAATGACACAATTATGGTGTTTTAAATTAAATACAAATGCATTCTCTGGCACATAAAAATGTAAATATACATTTTGATACATTTATAAATTTTAAACAACACATTTTAAGCAAAACACGCTTTAAAAAAAGTACCAGAAAAGCTAGGCCAGGCAGGTAAAAGTAGTACGGTACACAATGGATTCTAGAAAGGTCAAAAGTCATCTGTACGGAGGAGATAGACTCATACGGTAGGGAGCTTTACAATGATATGGCCTGCTGCAATCTTGGTTCATTAACAATGTGACCTTTGAGGAGCATCTCCTAGCCTATATAGCATGTCCTTTCTTCCCAAAGGATATGTTCTCTCAACATATTACATAAGCTTTTAATTTAATTAGATTAAATTTGTGTATTAAAAATATTTATTAAATAAATAAAATAAAAATAAAAAAGTTATTAAATATTTAAGAGCGGTTTTCTTATGTTCAGGCATATTTATACAGCTTTAACAAAGTGATTTAGGCATTGAGTTTTGGATGTAAATTTATAAAAAATGTCTAGATATTTATGAACTACAATATTTCAAATGTACTTGTTATTTGTGTAGTAAAATTAACAACATTATAACTTAGTATGAACACTGAACTGGCGAGATGAAGTAAACCAGAGAAGAGGACCGGAATATTTTTTTTGTTACAATGTGGTAAAACATTATTACGTTCACAATATCGTATATTTTAATTTCAAACAACCTGTTATAATGTAATAAACAATGAAACTAAATTTAATTTAATCGGTTATGCTTTATTCTATATTTTATACATCTACATTTATTTAAATATTTATGATTATTCTATAATTACCTTTGTTTGTATTTTTTACGAAATAAGCGGTGATAAACATTTAGTATAAAGTAAATGATAAAGAAACTCAAGATACATTTCTAAACTTTCCAACTAACACCGCATCCAAATATTATTTATACAATTACTTTATTGAAATATTTCGGTCTCGCCGTGGAGAAAGATCTCCATCCAGGAGATGGTAAACTGAACCTGTTTAATGGTATGTTACTGTTTTTCTGTACTAATATGTTATGAAATATTTCGGCTTAACATATTTTTACTAGAGACGGCTCATTACAGTACGGCTGAAATCTTGTCAAGAGTGTAATTATGTTAGCAATGTTTCGACGCGAAGTGAACTACGTAAATCTAAGAACTAAACTAAAAACTCGAAATTATCTAATGTGTCAGATCTGATATTATTTATATTTTACTAGATAGTCCAGAGTACTTTAACCTTTGCAGATACAGTAAGACTGTCACTGAGGACTTGAACTTTCTAAAAACGAAACTTAAAGCCTTCCTAGATTAAGGGAGATCCATGACTGAAGATTACAACCAATTAGCGTCTTGGCCAATCTTGAGAGACTAGCGGACACAATAAGTTTTTTTTTAATTTTTTTAAGTTGACCAAAGCATTTATCAATCATGGGATGCATTTAGACCAAATATATTTATATTCTTCGATATATATGGCGTAACCCTCTGATGTAGGCGAAAAAGGAGACCATTGACAGCTGGACCAGTTATTAAATCTTCCTTACTACGATGTGATCAATGTCACACACATAATTTCTAATGTAATAGTAATTTTGGTTTAAGAACCTTTTAAAATTACTACTGATTTAGGTATAAAGTTAAATTTGTGAGGTTATGACACCCTAGTTGAGGTCGAAAACCTCATTATGTAAAATTAAAAACAAAATTATAAAAGTTTACATTGCACTATTATTTGTTGAAGTGTTTAAATTTTAGATAAGAAACTCAACTGCGCATAATAAGACCAGTATAAAATATTTGCCGCGCTATTTAAAATGTACGTCCAGAGATTTAATAATAACTGAAGGCTTGGCTACGAAAAAGTCTCATTATGGAGGGTTAATTGCCTGACATGCCTTAATGGTTCCACACACTCGCCCTTGTCTCTTGTGTCGGCAGTAAATATGACCCACGCTAGACAATTGGGGTCATTAGACATGTTGGTGACGATCTATGGATGCTAACGAAGTTTATGTTTTAGGGATTTAATCTCTCAAGGCTTGGTTACGAGAAAGTCTCATTATGGCGCTTTAATTGTCACTGACACCTTAATGGCTCAACACACTTGTCCTTGTCTCTTACGCGGCAGTAAAACTGACCCATGCTAGACAATTGGGGTCAGTATACATTTCATTGATGATATTTGGATGCTAAAAAAAGTGTATGGTCAGAGATTTAATAATAAATATAAGCTTTTTTACGAGAATGTCTCATTATGGCGGGTTAATTGTCTGAGACGCCTTAATGGCCCAACACCTGTCCTTGTGTCTTGTGCCAGCATTAAATATAACCTAGGCTACTCAAGTAGTTTAATGTTTTTAACGATATATAGATGCTGACAAAGTGTATGGTCTAGAGATTTAATAATAACCTTAAGGTTTCTTACGAGAAAAACTCATTATGGAGATCTGAGGTGCCTCAATGGCTCAACAAACTCGCCTTTGGCTCTTTTATCGACAGTAAATCTGACCCAGACTAGAGACAAACAGTTGTTATACATTTCATTGTCGATATATGGATGCTGACAGAGGTTGTAGTTGAGGCTTAGTAGTATTTTGAGTAATCGTCGTGTACCATTAATATTAAAATAAGTAGATGAAAATAAGGAAATAATTAATACTATAGAGGATAATAAATAAGCATAATAATACCTAATATTGTTGGCGGAGCTTTATACTCGTAGAAGCTTTTCACTCGAGGGCAGAAAAATTTCGTTTATGTCTGTATGTATGTCTATTTGCCTATCAGTACGATACCTCAAGAAAAAATGACCTGTAAACTTGAAATTAGCACAAAGCTACATTTCTATATAAGCAAATTCGAGTTCGATGAGGGAGCATAGCACTCCATATGATTTGTCCGAGTTTTAAGCAAACTTAAAACATCTATTATGGCAACTATGATGGTAACGAGAAATTTGCAGAGTAAATACATTTGCAGACAAACTGAGTATAATCATATGAAAATTTAGCCTTGTTTGTGTTATAATGACACATGCAACCTAATTCGATGCAACCCCGGCGAAGCCTGTTACGGAACACGAATGACGTACACCTATACATTGCAACAAAGGAACTGGATCTTCATAATCGAAGTCAAGGTGCACTATATACTTTTGTTTACAATAAACTTCCTCTGTACGATAAAATTGATTTAATATGGTAAATGACCGATATGAAGCTATTAGTGTCAAGCAATATATTTTTCGAATATGGTAAGTTTACCCTATAGTAAAAAATTAAAAACATTTTTGACCATAAAAATAGATCGTGACCATAAACGTAAAACCTTTTGGATTAACCTGAACTCATGTGAAACCTTAAGGCAAAGTATGGAAAAAATAGTTATCTTTATTTTTTATCAATACACAATCCTATGTTTAGTCTAATTCAGGAATAGACTTTTACATGGGACTTGAAACAAGGGATTGGATCCAACAGTTGTATAGTACATATTAATATAAAAGGAATACGGCATTGTAGGCAATATAATATTACATATGAAATAAAAGGTAAAATATACAACCCATATCACAAATCTTTGAGAAATAATTGGTTTTATGCAAGCTCACCTTCTGATAATGGAGCACTTATTGAATTTCATAGATATCATCATGGATAAATAATCAACGTTGTTTAAAGATTGATACATGACAGAATGAACAAGAAATGAAATGAAATATTATGAATTGATATCGTACAGTTTAAAACATTGGCCCATCTAATGCAGCTATATGTGCACAACAATAGGATTTTTAGTGACGAGAGAAGGAATGCCACACCAAGGACTCTATGTACTCCATGTACAAATGTAGAGAGGTGCTTAAGACTAAGGCCCACTTGGGGCTGATGTTGCAGTGGATATGGTCATCACGAATGCATACCCGATAGTCAGCTCAATTAGAATTACGCTGCAAGAGCATTAAATACTAGAGGACTGGTTTATAGTTTAAATCCTGCCCATATTAACCCCCTCTTTAGTCGCTCTAGATTTAAAACATTATTTTTTGCACAAGATCTTGGAGACAGAGCTTTAAGTGACACTGGAAAATATACAATATATAAAAAATTTAATTACTAGTTATTTGAAAGATATATCATCATATCAATCATGTATATCATGATTGATATCGACGAACTATTAATTTTTATTTATGATTCTGAAAATTTTATTCACAATTTTTAAGTTTGAATTTGAGAAAAGTACTATAGGATTCTTATTTAAGCCGTATGGATAAGCTAAACAGATAATTTTGGTTAACTAAAGCACACTTTTATTTATATGCGTTTTGATGAAAGAATTAATAACATCAAATTGGTATAGAATGTAGTAGGAAATATTACCGCGACATGTAATACGTAAACGGAGAGTTGATAATATAATACAGTGGCACATAATTGATTTACGAAAACGTAGTATAGATTTAAGACCTTTATTATATACGTAAATCAGTCAGTACCAATATAGGATCGTATTAATCTATGCTCACATGTCATTATAGTAAATTCCCTCGATCCAATACATATGTGTAAACATATCAGTTAGATAGAAAGTGGAGCGAGGTGAAATAATATTACAACTGTGACGTAGGTAGATATGAGGTAGCGTCAGGTTGATTTTCTATCATGGCTTGGCTACATAAATTTATGATTTCAATACTGGCAGTTCTATTTGTGGGTAACCACATGATTAAATCTTGAAATAAAGACTTGTAAAACAGTAATAAGCAGATTTATAATATGCTCTATAATTAGATTTCTTTCACTAGAATAACGTCAGTGAAATTATTTCAATAATAACTAAATACATGTCATTAGGTCTCTTATCCATTATATTGTATGCATTACTTATATAGTTTGTATAAAACAGCTGACGATCTGGACCTGTCTTAGGCGTTGATTTGTAAAATAAAGTATACAGTTTTCTTGTTTCAATACTACTTTTGATTTGTAAGTCTTGTACTCGATCTGCAAATGTTTATGTAGGTTTTGTAAATGTTCGACATTAAAGGATTTTTCAGGCAGGACCGTTAACTAAAACAGTGTGAAAAATTAATAGCTTTACCAGTGTTTTAAGTGAGTGGATAAGTTAGGATCTGGAGTCACCAGACCATTTTTAACTTTAAAAAATAAATTTAATGTATTAATTTGCCTTATATTATAAGGAAGGTGAATAAATTTATATGTGTAAGGTAATTATAGGAGTGACTAAAATGGATTTTTTCACTTTGTGTTCTAATTGCCGGCAGAACATCTCCTTGTATGGTATATGAAATTATTTTCTGTATTGCCACTTGTGAAATAGACTTGGAACTTTAAAAAACTAAAATTTGTCGAAAAGTCCGTATTGTTAAGGTTTTGAATAATGGAAAGGAGTTTCCCTTCTCAGCTTACAAAAAATAATACATCATATAGTTTTGACATGTTCGTACATGTTGACATTCTTCTATTAGCGTTTTAAAGGTGCACCTAAGGTTTCACATAAATTTCTTAAATAATACAATGTTTGGATAGATTATTTTATTTTACTTGTGGTATGCTAAACTTAATCGAATGCCCTTTTATGAATAGGACTGATAGAACTGATTTTCAATGTAGACGAAAAAATGCCTTTGGTAAAACTTAAATTTACTACAAAGTAATACTCTTTGTATACTAAAAAACTGGAGTTATTGATTCAGTACTACTTTTTACTAAACAAGCACTGAACTGATCAAAACCAGCTCTTGTTTATTTTCCATATTTTTTACTCTTCGTTTGTGTTTAGGTACAGTAATGTGAATAATATAGAACGAATGCGAGGAAGTGACGGCTGTAGGAAAGGGACGTTAGTTTTAGAATTTGGCATACTGATAAGGTAGTCGTTGAGTATTCCAGCCACTGCACGAAGTGCGAGTCACCAACTAGACCTTTGGTATGCTTTTATTATTTACAGAACCAGTTATTTCGTTTATTACTTTCCTTTTTATAGAAGAATCACTATTATATTATTTTTCTAAAATGTTCATATTTGGTATCGTCTCTTTAAAGTTTTAAGACTTTACAAAAATGTTATAATAAAATAATAATCATAAAAAATATTGTCATACGGTCTGCTTTTAGATACTGTGTAAAGTGTCTTTCTTTTTTATTTTCATGCAACAAGTATCAAGTTATCAAGGACTCATTTTCTTGGCTTTAAATAAATTATTAGTATAATCAATAGTCTTACCTACTTTTATTAAAAATATTGGTAACAATGTCATAAAACTATCATAACAACTATTTACATAATTTTTTGAGTATACCACGCTCAAATCAACAATATTAATTTAGATTTAACTGATTAAAAGCTTACAGCAATTTTCAGTAACCCAGGATCATCATTCATTGACAGTTTTAATTAAATTTACAAACTTAATCCTAATAAAAAGTTGTCCATTAAACCAAGGTCAAACGTAAATGATGAAACGTAATGTGTCTATTTCTAATGAAAATATAGTCAGTGCAAGATCTTGGGCTATTGGCTATTCTAGTAGGAGAGTTAATGAGAGCTACAAAGCAATTGTTAACTAAACTAATATAATTCTATTTGACATTTTAGAGTATCTGGGCTGCTTACTAATACATTTATATTAAAATTAAAATAATGTTGTTTAGTAGTTTATAAATTACGTGTGTTATTTAATCTAAAAATTAATTTTTGGATAAAATTGAAACAGATAAAAGCACAATAATGTAAAGTTAGTACTATATATTAGTACTCTGCTATATTATATAAATTCACTTCATTATATCCTATATATTCCACTTAGGAATAAATTATAGTTTAGCGCATTTCCTTAATATTATTAAGTTCAAAAATAAAACTGTATAAAACTATAGAATAACTCCTTGGACTTTAAGTTAGTGTATGTAAAAGTTTAAAATTGTGTTTACAAGTTAGCGAATGAAATAATTTAATTAACCATTATTAGATATAAAACAGAAACATAAAAGATATATTACACACAATAGAGTTAATGAAAGAAGAAAAAAAATATAATTAATGAATCCAAGGAATCTGTTTACAAATAGTATATTTTTTCTCTTAGGAAAAAAATACTGAGAAATTGCACTTAGTTCTTAAAGGATCTTTGTGCTGCAGTAACATGATATTCTGGATGGGTAAGGTTCGGGGTAATATTTTCTTAAATTTAAATGTAAACAAATGTGTAACCCTCGTTCGTGAACTTCGGCAGCAAGTTTCAGTTAAGTTAAAATTGGATTGTTTCAATTCGTCTTCTTTTCCGAATTCAAAGTATTCTGAGAAACCTATTAAATTAATATTCATAAAAAGCCTTGCGTGATCCTCAGAAGAATTATGCAAATTTGGGGGTTAAATTCTAAAAATTAATGCTTAGCAAGACATTTAGCGAATCATTTTTACTATAAATATTTACTTAATTTAACTAAATAAAAACATATCAACCAAAATTAGAATATATATATATATATATATATATATATATATATATATATATATATATATATGTATGTATTTATTTCTTTAAATGAAAACAGTATTGCTTCTTAATAAAATGTTTTAGAATTTTCTTTAACAATTTTGTTGTTTAATTAGACGAAAATTTAGAAAATAATTTGTGCTCACGGACATTTATGTAATGAGCTCATTGTCGCAGACAAGTTTAGTACACATAACTACATCTTTTGATGGAGCCGATTTGTTAGTAAACATAATTAACGTGTTTTGAAAAATTCGTTTATGTTTATTTTTTTACTTTCCAATGTAAAGTATTGCGTTTCTTATGTTCAGAAATTCGGGTATTAAAAGAACAAAGTGGGATCGTTGGAAACGTCGGTCATTCCTTTAAATTGTAAGAAACCCAGATTTTTGCTGCTCCAGAATAAATTCTATATGACTCTTTTAGTCTCTTCACCTGGAACTCTAACATTTAAAATCTGTATTATTCCAGCATTCAAGAAGGATGGTCAGTAGAAGTTCATCCCTACTTAAGGGATCTTGACAGAAACAGGAAATTTCTCACATCAAGTATGAGAGATAATTCTTAATTACATAGGCATTTCGCAACGTCATTTGTACAATATTAATATTGTACAATATTGTATTAATAATTTGTTACTCCTTGTCATTTTTTTAATTGAAGCAACCTGTCATCTAAATGCTCCTATTAAAGAATATTATATCCCCTAGCAACGTTTGTATTAAATCATAGCAATTTGAAATCTAATCAACTGCAGGCTAAACTAAAATTGTCATGATTTTTATTAAAATAACTAATCAAATGAATTAACTTTTATTACATGTGTTTATAAAATTGTTGTCAAGTTGAATAAACTTGTGACTATTAGCCTTGTCGTTTAAAACATGTAATGTATTTAATAAATTAAAGTTAATTAATTAACTGTTTCGTTAACTAAGACAGTTTCCCTGAGGTGAAACAGAATTTATCGTAATATGTGCAGAACAGGATTATTATTGCTACAGATCAAAGTGAGTAGGCTTATAAGCATCCGTTAATAAGATTATTTAATACCTCAGGTGTATAACAAAGAGCATTGGTAAGGAGGGTTATTAAATATTGGAAACCCAATGTTCACTGATACATAAATATTTCTATTTGGCGATTCGGTTTTATAAAATAGTTTCTCACACACAGACACAGTTGATAATAATTTCATTTTACATAAATCTTTCAAACTTTAAGCAAAATATTTGAAAAACTACAAGAACATCTTCCTGAGTTTGTTTAAAACATAATTTCTGACCAAGAACCTATATAGTTTAAGCATGTCTCCAAACAGACGCAATCGAATGTCTCGTTGACCTGACTATGGAAACCATGGAGACTTTAAAAAACGTTTAAATGTGTATTTTGCCGTTACCAAAATAGTTTAATTTGTTGAATATAAGATTATTTTGCTTCAAACATCAAGAGAGTGTTAAATAAGAGCTCTTATATTAAACTAGCTAGTACTATAAATAGTTAACAACATATGTAGGTATTGAAAATAGCAAATAATTCTTATTTACCAGTGTAACCAACATATAGTGTTCCTCAAGGATCATTTATCAGCAATTTACTATAAATATAAAGCCGATTTATTGATGCAGCAGAAAAGTCTCGAATAGTTTCTTGCAATATATTCAAATCAAAGTTTGACTCGGAACAAACACACGAAAATTACAAAATATTTCAGGCATGTTGTATTTGTAAAATGGTTGCCAAATCAAACTCTTCTCGTTGCTTATTACGGAAATATATTCATACCTGTTCTAAAAGATAAATTTCAAAGAAACTATACAAACTGAAATATTCTGACTATTCAAGGTTAAAAATCGCAGTAAGTATAATTATAAATGTATTTTAGAGTGTCTTGAAACCAGCTTTCACGAAGTTCCTGTTTACACTCCCTTGCTACAATGTACTTGACAACATAGTATTCGGTATTAAAAAATATATTAATATGCGTCGGAAATAAATGAATACGGTAAAAGAGACAGAGACAACTGTCAAACGTGAAACTCCGGGCGTAAACTTTTTAACGTATATTCATGAGAGTTTCCTCTCACAGATAGGCACTGTATTTATTAATAGCTTTCGAAACGGGATGAAAAGAGTTCAGCCCCCGGCGCTAAATGTTAAGTTAAATGCCGATTAGTGGGGGTTTTCCTTGGTGAGCGAGTTCCTATTCACATTGGTGGGAGTGAGGAAAACCAAAACGTACTGTGAAAGGTTGTGTTAAGTGTATGATTGAATGTCTGATCCTATAAGACTGAATGTTGAGTGAATTGGGAAATTGTATGCGCCACTGTTATTCCACATAATGTATATATATTTATACAAATTTGATAAATGTATATGTATATATAGCTACACACACAAATTAATCACATTTTGATAATTGGCAATACATAATTGAATATTTTAATAAACATTTAATCACAAAAAGTACGTGCTCCGCCGGGACTTTTTACGGTTTATTCAAATGCATATGTGATAGTTACGGCCAAATACAAAACAATCGAGTTATATATACATATATATATTTAAAACAGATCATGTAACAGTATACATTTTAAAATAATACGGCATTGAACATCCAGTTGTTAACAAGGGAGTTTCTATAGTTGTGTCATAATATTGTATTCTTTTTGTAAAGTTTCACATTGACGAAGGAAGGTTTGAAAGGATAATAGAATTTTAAACATTTACCATCGTTATATGTTACTAATGATACAAAACTACGTTTCGAGGATTGTGATCGATCCTCTTCGCTAAGAAACCTAAAAAATATTATATCAATTAACCAAACCTCAACCAACAAAATACGTACACATACCTTGACACTAAAGTTTAGGGCTGAATGATAAGGCCGAAAGAAGCTTGCCTGTACACCTTCCCCTTCCTAACCATCGCCTTCCTGTTCCATTGTTTCAAATGACACGACGCGGTGGTAAAAAAGAGCCGATATATATTATGTTGTTAGTCCTACTTCCGCCAGTGCTGATGTGAGGTGTGACTGTGGTTCTCTTCCTCCTGACTTGTGCTCGGGACTTGAATTTTGTTCAGTGACATCGTCTTGACTGGACTTCAAGCAGTTTTTGGGTTTACTTGAACCCTTTTATTTACCTTCCTTTCTTCTTCCTGTCCTTTATTTCTGTATTTATTAATATCTCACATCGTCTGATGAAGAGGATAAATTGAAATCCTCGTAACGGAGTGTTATAACTTTTATAATATAATATTGCATTTCGAGATTTTCTTTTATATCCTAGTTATACTTATGAATTATCCGATATAATCATCTTATGGTTGAACACTAGTGACGTCTGTTCCACAGTTTCTTCCTGTACTGGGCAAAAAAACTTAGCTACATTACGTTGTTGAATAAATAAGTGTTAAACTATTCAAAAGTATTGATAAGTAAAACATGACACATATTACAAGGCATAAAAAGCCAAGAATTAAGAGTGATTTCTATCATATACAGATAATAATACTATTGAGAATTAAAATGCATATTTATATTTTATTTACACTGTTAGTAAATTATCAAGTGATATGTTAGTTTTAGTTATGTTACCTGAACACTTTTATATAAATAAAATTTTTATTTTTATAATGGGAACTTGAGTAAATCCACATATTAGACTTTACAATCTATATATGACACAGTCCAACTTAAAAAGTACTTCAAACTTTTACTGTGGAAGTCCAAGTTTAAAGAGGTTTGCTCAAGTGTAACGAGATAAGAATTGAGAGAGTTAATGTTTAATAATATCTCATATATTTTCTCCGCACAAATACATGAATTATTCCACAAAAGCTTCCTATAACTAATAATACATATTTAAGAGTTAACGTAAAGCGTAAAAAGTTATAAAATATTGATAATAAACAATTAAATCAGTGATTATATGTACATTATTCTTGCAAATAGACTAATTTGTGTTATATCTTGTAAAAAGTGTGCTATTCTGTATAACATCGGTATTCCAGTTAAATAAGCGGACAAAAATGTTTCTTCATACGTTCTTTACCGAAACCAGTGGAGAAAGAAGCCTGTTCGGTACATAGTACATTGAATGGAAAAGGTTCCAGAGAGGAATGCTTTGGGTTCCATGAAAGCTCCCTGCATCTGGAAAATGTTTACGTTTAATAGTTTCTGGACTCTAGGGTACATGGGCTTTCGTGAAATCCAGATCTCTGTAAATTCATATTTTTATAAACTTCAACCTTTGGTAGCTTCTTAAAGATGGGTATTTTTAGAAGTCAAGGGACCTGGAAGTTTTAACTTCTTAGAGCTACGCAAACTGGAAGCTTTCTGCTCACAAAACGTTTTAGCATCAGAAAGGTCCTGATTTCTGAGAGATCTCTAGCTTAAAAATTGTCTCAGATACCAAAGAGCGGTCTATGAAAATTTAATCCGGCCACTCAAATTTCTTTGTTCAAACATTGTAAGAAATTATTCGTTAGCATGTTTATTCACGCATATTATATTTTATCCCACGAATGCATAATAATGTAAAGGAATTTTCATGATGAAACGTTTTTGCTTCTGAAGATCCAGCCCTTGAGTTTGATAAGCGTAAAATTTTTACGGTCCGTACATAGTCATTTTATAACAAAACCTCTGAGAATGTGTTTCATGATCATTTGACAACTACCACTCGCTAAAGTAAAATCGAAACCAGCTCAGTTTTATATGTGCTAAAAATTAACAATTTTAACTAATAAAAAATTGAAAGCTATTGGTTATAAGTAAATTTTTGAAACAATTTACTTTATTTAAATAAACCCAAAAATAAACACGCTTATTTTTTATGTAAATCTAACTTTTAGCTATAACGGCTAGTTTGTGGGTAACGTCCAAACTCGCTTATCTATATTTATTGATCCTAGAGTAATTTTTCTCATTCTTAAGAGGTAGCTTTGTAATAAATATATTGAAGTTATCCGCAGTATAATAATTATTACAAATGTTTCATGGATGAGCTGCTCAGTATTCATAGCTTACTTTGAATCTCGAAAATCTCAAACGATGTAATTTTATTCCTGTATACAACGAACGTACATATATAATACTTGAATTATGCTTATGCTTGTTACTTTTTATCCACAGAACTGTTAGTAAAGAGTAAAATAAATATAAAATGTAAAGTAAAACATACAAAGCACGTTTATGAACGAGTATGTAAGGAAGGAAGATATGGAAAAGATGTAAAATAAAATTACATCTTTAGGTGTTTTACCATTAGCCATTAATATCTCTATTTTACAACCTGCAATTATTAATATAAACCACATGTAGCAGATTTAAAAAGCTCAAATGGTTATTCACCTTCTTAAATGTGTAAGTAGTATTGTGTTCAGATAAAGCCAAAGCTGTACTGTAAACTTTTCTAGAAAACAACAGGGGCGGTTCAGATGTCACCAGGCTCTTACGTTGTCTCAACAACCAAGTTTTATTACTTATTTTCAAGTTCTTACAAAATTGCTTAGCTTTACATAATATTCTTTTATTATGCATTTCATTTTATTGAAATTGGGAAAGAAATATTTATAAACATTTTAAAATATGTGTACTAATTTAATTTAACAATGTAAAGCCGTTATTTATCCGATTAAAATCAAATGGGGAAAATAAATATATACACCTTCGCTAATATTCAGTTATAAAGTTAACGCACATATATCAGACTACAAAGTAAACAAGATAGGTTAATGTACAGTATTACTCATGATAACAAGTCAGAATATTATTTAATCAAGTTTTATTATATATAAATGTATATAATTTATTCATCAAAATAAAAACCATTTCGGTCAACAAATAAACCTTTATAATGATTGCAGAGATAAATTTTTCACGTCTAGATAATTAAATACAATCATCAATACAGATGGTTTTAACGAATTCACATTAAGAACAGATTTAACAATAAGAGAACGAGTGAATTGTATTTTTGAAATTATTAATCCAAGCAGATTTAATTATTGAAATCCAATTGAGCATTAAGTCTTTCAATAATTAATAAAAATGTTTAATATGTCCACGTAATCTTTAGTGAACCGTTAAATACGTAACTCAAAACTGTTGAACAATATTAAAAAACACTGGTTACAACTTCTTAATATGTATTACAATTATTGATGTGTTCTTAGGAACAAATATCATACAGAAACTTGTTAAATGGACAGAATTTTAAGTTATAAAAAGTAAATGACTAACGTAAATAATTTTCATTCACTTAACTTCTATATGTAATGTAGGCCTACTAAAACAAGCTGAACTTCAATGAGACGTCAGTCAAAGCTCACATTTATTTTCCAAGCTTTGAAAAAATTTCCAAACCTTTTTTTTTAAATCTGAAATGTTTTGAGTGTTCGTGGTGCCAGTAAATATAGTTATATTATTAAATACTCCTCAATAGGGGATACGAATTCCCAAGCGAAACTTATCATGGAAAATGTTATAATTATATTATTCTTGGCAATTGTGGCCAAAAAAATCCTCAAAGTACGACGAACTTGAATAAAAGACAGTTGTAGTTCCTTTCGTAATCAAACCAGTTCAGAAAACTTACAGACCATACACAAAATAGATAACTTCTTCACAACCACAATAATCCCTAAATTACATAAGCTCTGTCCATAGTCCATAATGTAGATGAATTCTCACTTATGATATGGAAATAATAATTCTTAATCTGTTTTGTTAAAATATATATTGAAAATGCTTCTAGCTTAGAACTGGTGCCGCTAAATAGTTCCAGGCGTTCCGTTTCAGCATGTTTTTGCCTAAATTATTTATTTCCTGGCTGATTTGATACCGTAACAATATAGAACATGTTACTTTCCTTAACGCTTTAATAACTATGGTTCACCGTGTTTAGAACTCATGTCAGAAACATTGTAGTGCACTCAATTCTCCACCCGATGAAACAGTGAGAGTCCTTCTTCACCTAAATTACACAACATTTTTGTAACATTGTCTGTGTTTGAGTGAAAAGGATGTAGAGTTCGTTTTGAGCTTCTTCGTACTCTTTTTTGATACCTGAAGAAAAAAATGACTCTAGATTCCAACACTCAAGTCTGAGACAGAGTGAGAATCCAGTCGCTGCATTAAGAAGAAGATGATTGAACTGAATCTAAACTCATTATTCACATTGAATCGAACTTTCCTACGATAGCTACTTCTGCTATACTATCATTGAAAATTTTTTATATACAGGAGATGTTTCATTAGAACACATTTTGAGTAATTGGGTATTTTTTATGTTCTCCCAAAACAAGAAGCTTAGAAAATGTCACCTGGTACTATGAGAACCTTTGCGCTCCTTCTGGAGTGACAGGATATTTTTGATTAATAACGTTAACAATAGGGGTCGCCTCTAGTTGAGATTAATGAGGAAAAGATTAGGTCACCAATCTCATCATTTCCCATCGGAAGATAGAGAAGCCAGCTCCTAAAAAGCCTCTCCAGCCAAAGTGGGTGTGGGGGTTGTACACCATTATGTCTGGGCTGGGGAGAACCTTTGACTCTTTGGGAACAAATCGCACCATATCCAAAAGTTATCTCCCGCTGTAGACTAACCTATTGAATTATCCTTGCGCCCCAGAATATCGAAATTTGCGGATAGTGATGTGCCGCTCCTGTACATCCACAAGGTTGCCCTGATTTAAGTAACACATCGGTTTTTGCTGCACACACTGTGGTTACAAATAAAAGATATAAACCAAAAAAGTGAACACTCCTGGGGAGTACCTGGGTATATCGTGTATATAACTGAAATATTGTTCTATATAAACGTTCATATTGTTTTAACATTATTGTTGGAAAAATTAAACAATAAACTGTACTGCATAATATACCTAGAGATAACAAATGTTATTATACAGTTTATATTTACTATTGGTTGTTATGTGTTTTCTCAGCCTGTGGCAGGAAGAATAAGTATAATTATATTAAAATGTAATATAATGTTAAACGCTCTCTAGATTAAAATAAAAAACCTTTTAGTCTACTTAAAGAATTAAATCATCAAATTTTCATCCTTGTCTTTTTTGTTCATAATGTTTATTTAACTACATAAATATTACTACTGGCGATAAAAATCTCTTTATTTATTTTGAAAATGCAAAGGTTCGCTGACAACATCTATCATTAAATAAGTTCCTTTCAGTAAATGAAGAAGTCATCAATACTGAGATTCAGATCTAACTAACCTTGATTTATCGCGGACTTGACAAAAGTGAACGAATGAATAGTGCTTGCCAATCAATAACCCAAGCAGATCCAATCTTTGATGTAAAATTGAGCGTTAAATACAAAATTAACCACTGAAGAAGCTCTCAAAAAACGTAATCAATAAAATGGCTCAGTTTCATCGAGTAATAGTAACAAAATATTAGTATTACTTCTTAATGTTTGTTAAGGAAATCTTTTTAACATGTATTTGTATGAAGAAAGGAATAAGTTTTGGTAAGCTTGATGACCAATAATATTTAAAATAACAGACAAAACTGTCACAGAAAAATAGTAGGAACTAAAACCAAGTTTAATATTCTGTTATATTACTTATATCCTAAAGGTACTTCGTGAATGCACATGTTGTATCATAACGACTATGTTTATAATGTAAACGTATGTATAGCCATAATCAGTCCCTTTCCTAACTTCCGTGACTAATTTGTTTATAAAAAAAAAAACAAAAAACAAAAAACATTACTGAAACATACAACTTTCAGTTATGGCCTTGAATTACTGATATTTGTGTAGGAACTTAATGCATTTGGGATACAAGTGAATTTAATTTGTTTTGTTGTTTTAAGTAGTTTAAAGTTGGTTGGTACTCACTATTCTTTTGATCACGGGATGGTTTCAATGCTGCAGCATGGTCCATTAAAACATGTGCTGATAAAATACGCTGAAATAAGTTAAAATTTGTCTCGAAACAGAAATAGATAAGTTGGCGGCTCACGAGGTTGTTCCTATACACATTTAGTCACCTGTCAGCCCTGTTTTAGATGAAAAAAATAATAATCTGGAGATTTTCTCTCAGAAATTTCAACCCACAATCTGATCTCTTCTTCAGGTAAAGAACTAACCTAATACATAATTACAAACTAGGTTAAAATAAACAAATCTTACCAAAGCATTGTGGCACGCCTTGACAAACAACATGGTGGTTGTGATTCCTGACCTAGGCGTGCCACAACGCTTTGGTAAGATTTGTTTATTTTAACCTAGTTTGCAAAATTATGTATTAGGTTAGTTCTTTACCTGAAGAAGAGATCAGATTGCAGATATCGAGACGTAGTTTTACTGATTTCTTGTTTCACTGAACGATGGCAAATGTCCGGAAAAATCCTGTTTCCTTCACCCTAAATGTTTTTTTTAAATACCTGGTTATGAATGTAGGGATTCAAGTTCACCATTAGAAAATTTGGTTTCTAGAGGAGCTCTCTTTTTGTCAAGGACAATTAATAGCTATGCTTATTTTAAACGAAATTCATGAAGGACTTTTATATCTTGATCACCATCCAAATGGATCGTTTCTGCACACCCAAGACAAAAGAGAATATAAACTTCTGATTTTTAAAACACAATAAAATGAGAACTGTAAGAAGATTTTAACAGTAAAAAGCACCAGATATTATATTTGTACAAACACATTCAAAAACATTCATACTGCAATGTATGTATGTACTCCTTTTTTATTACGTAATGAAAAATATATGTTTTAAACCACTAACAGATTAAATCTGTTTACGTCTCTTAAGGTTTTAATAAGCTAAACTTGAAAACTGATTAAAACTGTTTTTACGATGTTTCCACCTCTATAGGCATCTAGGTGACAGCTGTATGAAGTTTATGAAGTATACGATGAAATAGTGGCAATGCGATAATAATTTTCTAGCGGTTGAAACTAAATCTAGCACAATTGTAAATAATGACTCTAAACGAATTAAAAATTGTAAAGCCATTCACATTTTGTATAGTGTAAACTTTTTAAAGTTAAATAATATAAAAGGTCTTCATGCACAGAAATTTGTATACAAATTATGGCTTCAATTATTTTATGTCTGCTGTAAAGTGAAATAGTTAAAATTCGAAATACTAAATAATATTTTGAAATGGCAGCCAATTCGGGATCATCAATTTAAAAAACAACACGCAACACTATCAGATATTTAAATTTATATTTTTATATTATTGATTCAGTGAAATCTACATCTTCTCTTACTTATACACATCCAGAAGGGTTAATTAAATCAGCAATAATTATATAGTAAATGATCAAAGTATAAACCTGAATGTATTCAATGTATAACAAGCGGTATTGCTTAACATGCAAATATAACACTAGATAGTATCCGACTAGATATTTTATAGGCAAATATAATTTATCCGTCTCACTCATTGAGTATGTACAGTAGAACGCTTCAGCTAAAAGCAATTGCTTCAATTACTCTACTTTGATTTTCAATTAATATAATTTTATACTGTCAATCACATCTCCGTACGACGCGACGGTTGTAGAACTCTATGTGTTCCTACTAATTGTAATTTCATGTTATTTTTATTATTATTATACTACTGTATACTGGATACTAGAAAGCCTAAGCTAAATAACTATATAGATACTCTGGTTTTGTTTGGTTTACAATGATTAATAAAAATTCTCTATAAACTAATTTGGAAGAAATGCAACGCACTGTGATACCCGAGAACCTCTGGTTTACTATCTCGGCCATAAACACGCACAAACCGCGTATGTTCCATGTTGCCTTGTTGGCCAAGCCAACTTTGTACAGTCTGGGTGGTTGGAACAAGTTGGATAGCCTAAGTATCGATAGTAATGTATATTGTATATATTTTACTTTGTATTTCTCTGTCTTTTGTATTAAAATTGTACATGGTTTTAAGGAATTTTTCATTTTTATTTTTAGTTAAAAAATTATGTACAAAATAAATTTGCTAAAAACTTAAATAAAAATAAACTTACCATCAATTCAGAGGGTTAATAAAATAGATCAGACATTTAGCCGATAGGTTTAATAAATACTGAGTATAAAAGGTTGGTACCGAGTCAGTTCGATTCACGTTATAGTTGCTATCTATTTGAGGTATTTTCTATGCTAGATACATACAATCCAAATATTAAAATTTGATTTAAATAGATTATTCATATTAGTCATGAGTAAGTGAATTAATAAGCAAGCAACAGTTATTGTCAATAATTTATCGTTTTCAGTTAATATCGTTAGGAATACTTTATGAGAGTTGCCTCAAGTGGCGAGTTGAACTCTGAGCTATTATGAACAAGAAAAGCCCCTACCGTTACGTCCTCCCAGTGAGCTATAGTTTAGCAAATTTAAATCCCACAGTAACAGTTGTATATACTTGTGCCTCAAGTTTCTAATTATACTGTAGTTATTGACCTTAGAATTAAATAAGATTAGTCGTATTGATTTTACTCAAAATACTACAGAGCTAATATTTTCTCAATAAACTCCTATCGTATAAAGAATATTTTAATTAAAATTCCCACCCTTTAGCCCTCTTTATTCTTCCGTCATCTACTATTAAGCATTTGGAATGCAGCCATATCTTCTATTATATTCTTGATTCTTATGCTACGCGGTCCGTGTCGTAACTAAAATCAAAAGCCGCTCGGTTCATTCCGCATCGAAACATTGCCTATAAGCTTGAAATATTTCGACTTCGCTTTGTAGTGCCTAATTCACAGTCTGTAGATATTAAAACGAAATGTTTCAATACAGAATTTTAACCGTTGGGCTTTTAACAGTTTAACTTTTTATTTGAAAAAAATTGCGAATTAAGTTTTGTATTCATAACTTGAAGCCATATGTTTCAGGGATTGGTACCAGCAAAACACCAAATGAGGTATTGATGTTATATCAAAGGAGTTAAAAGAAATAGCTGAAGTATATATATGAAGTAGTCCAGATAATTACTGATGGGAGAATAAGAAACAAAAAGTATAATAATTCGTTATAGGCTATTTTTTATGATAGAGATCCTTTCTTTATAATTGGACAGTTTTACCTCAGCGTTTTGCCCTAAAACATGGATTTCCATCTGGTAAAGCTCTCAATGTAGGTTGTGATGTAGAAACTACTACTAGTAAAGTAAAATAGCTTAATTTAAAGAGTATAGAATTTGGTCGATTCATTGAAAAGTTATTGAAAGAAAAGAGAACTCATTTTTAACCATTAATAACCCAGCGACGATGACCAAAATGAAATTATACTAAATAATGATAAGAGGATTTAATTTAATTTAAATAAAATACCTCTTTTTTATACAAATGTACCAGTGAAATTTGCTATTAATACAATGCTTTAAGAGCATACAAAGTTGCTAAGTCAATACAGTGTCTCACATTTCCTCTATCAGAGTGTCTAATATCTCTGAATACAACAAGGTAGAAGTATGCCAAACTGACGGCTTTGCTGAGGTTGCATGTACAATTTCGAGACTATAGCTTATTTCACTCTCGAGAAATAAGACACAGTATAACTATGGACAGATATACAGACATACAGTTACAGAGAGTAATTTTACATGCCCTGGCAGACAAAAGAGAAATTGTGTTCGCAAACTGAGCTTCAACGATGCTCAACTATGCATCATCATATAACTCATTGTTGATTATGTGGAAACCAAATGTCATGAAAAGTGTACGGATGAAATACTTATTGAGATATCCTTCCAAGTAATACCTTCACGATTTTGTTCATTAACAGATTGACTGCGGCGGACACACTTTACCACTAACTCTGGTGTCTCAAAGTCGGTACATGACAAAGTCGCAGTGAAGGTGTTAGTTTGAGCTTTATAGCAGTATTTTGATAATAAAGGTCTACATACCAAGTTAGCAAAAGATAATGTTGCGAGATTTGTGTGCTTGTTTCTTTTTATATTCCTCATTCGCCTCACAGCCGCAGAATAAACAACCATTTTTAAAAGAAAGTATAACGGAACTTGTCACTCGAGATCATTCTATGATCGACAACGAGCACTCAGACAAGAGTGTAACGACTGAAAAGAAGAAGAATAACTAAAAATTCATTAAATTGTACTCGAATAGACTGTGGAATAGGCCTACCGGGGAAACCACATTAATAAAACGCGCTAGGTATACTACCTCATAGGTGGCTTGAAATACTGCTTGACAGAATATAATCTCATGGAATCAGAGGCGTGCCGCTCTTATGGCTTAAATAATTTTTAAGTCAGAGAGCTCAAGTGGTTCAGATCTCAAACCAATTTTCCAAACCAATGCAACTGAGTTATGGATTTCCCCAGGGCACTATACTCAGCCCAATCTTTTCCTGTTGTATGTCAAAAATAGATTGGAACGAGTATTCAGACTTCAAAAAAAGGCTGTCAGAATCATACAAAAGTTGAGTTTCAGAGAGTCGTGTAGGGAATCTTTTAGGGAGCTTGGATTTATGACTTTGCCCTGCCTCTACATTTTTGAGGTGATTACGTACTGCAGATCAAGGTGTACTCTGATTCGTGGCAGGGACGTTCACCAATATGAAACAAGAGGCAGGGACAACTATCGAACTCAGCATCACAGACTGGCGCTGTCGCAACATCTACCTCATGAAGTTGGTGTCAAACTGATCAATAGGCTCCCTGAAGGTATAAAGAATTCCAACAATCAAAATCAATTTAAAACTCGTCTAAGACGCCTACTGGTGTCTAGAGCGTTTTACTCTGTCGATGAATTCATGATGAGCCGCTGGGATTTATGAGAGCATAGGATCTGAGGTCAGTGAGAATGTGTTTGAGAGAATGTATGAAGATGTAAGTTTGACTGTGTGTGTGAATGTATAAGGGGTTGCTTATAACTATAATTATAAGGGGTTTCTTGACGATTGCGATGCAATGTTGAATTGTAAAGAAAATGCAATAAAAGATGATTTGATTTGATTTGAACGACGTACACTCTTCGCTGCTGCATGGGAAAATCGTGCAGTATGCCGATGATACAACTCTCTGTTTCAGAGATAACTCACAAGAAGGTTTGGAACTACAAACCTTTGTCGAAATCAACAATTGTGCTCAATATTTCAACAGCCTCAACCTTCAAACAAATTCTTCGAAATAAAACGTGCTAAATTTCGCACTGCGCACAGTGGACTCCCAATGTGGGTCAGCTGTCATGTTGGCAGATTCCATATTAGAAGAAGTCTACTCCGCAAAATTCCTTGGAATACTCCTCGATCGAGGGTTGACATGGAATAACCACATTGACCATGTGTGTAACAAACTGTCCTCAGGAATATATGTTTTGAGGTCCTTGGCCCGGTATTGCCCCAGTCAGGTATTGATTGCAGTATATTATGGGCTAATTCACTCTCACCTTTCCTATGGGGTTGGTGTTGTGGGGGGCCTGTGCAGGCAATAATTTCCTGAGGGTGTTCAAATTACAAAAAAAAGCGATTCGTATTATCGCAAAGTTGAATTTCAGAGAGTCGTGCAGGACAGCATTAAAAAATTTGAAACTATTGACTTTTCCCAGTCTCTAAATTTTAGAAACAACTTTGTTCTGTTTGTCTAAATGTGCCCTTACCAGGGGACGTGACATACACGGGTATGAGACTAGAGGCAGAGATAACTACCGAACTGGAAAACACAGAACGGTAGTTTATGAGCACTTGCCTTCGCAGGCAGGTGTTCACTTCATCAACAGATTGCCAAATTCTATGAAAAACGCCCAAAAGCCCAAGGCGTCAAAAGCTCGTCTTAAGCGCTTTCTGGTGTCAAAGGCATTCTACAGCGTTGACGGGTTTCTGGCGTTTAACTGGGAGACCGCCCGATTCGATAACTGTCTCCAGCGCTGTAAGTGGGTTGAGATTAGCGAAGGATGAATGAGACTGGAATGTATGAAACATTATGTAAGTTTGAATGTGGTAGTTGTGTGGTATGAGAGTTTAAAATTTAGAAATAATTATGACGTTTGCCATACAATGTGAATTTTTGCGAGCAATTAAAGATTTAATTTGATTTGAAACGTGTACATATTATAGACAATACAGCGTAAGAAAATTTTGTAAATTGTTTTTTCGCAAAAATGGTTATTGTTATGAAATAAAGTGTAAGGAAAATGTTTGTAGATAATTGCATGATCTACAATTTGTCTGACATAAGTTATCGTAAAACTAACATTTTCGCTGAAAAATTAAAAAATCCATTTTTTCAACCTTTGACCTGGAATAAAAATGTTTGCTGACATGGGATCGATGGAGAATCTTCACAATTTCATAATAATGCTGTCCCTAACATCTATGTAAAATTTCAGCTTTCTGAGAATTAATGCAAAGTTACCCCTATTTTGGGCTAAATTAAGCGGACTAATAGTTTTAAATTATATAGAGAGTAAGGGAGAGTCAATTCAATATTGTATTTCAATAACATACATAAATAACATTTCAAATGTTAGTTATTAAGAGTATTTAATAACTAATTAAAAAGTAGAATAGTTTTATAAAATTATTAATATAATGATGAACTGGAATATACTTTAAGTTTATGAAGAGAAATATGTTAATAATAAAATATTATTGCCACATTTATTTAAGGAATAATATGTAATTGGCAATACGTTTATCAACCGGTTTAACAGTTTTGTACTTACAAAAGTGCTGTATACAAGCGTTTTGTATAATACATTTGTTAATTAAAATAAACAAGAAATATAAATGCTATTTCATAACAGGAAAGAAGACAAGATGAAAATGATAAATTCAGTAAAGGGAAAATACAATGATAGACACAAAATCAATATTCGGAGAAACGAAACAATTTTATTAGCGAAGTAAACGTTTTAACTCAAGTTAAAGGGCTCATTAGTGGCCTGCCTTTAATTCAGTGTTTACATGAAGTAATTTCCGTACTTTTACATTTCATCGCTATTTCTTGGAATTTTATACTTGAGAAAATCTTGTTATTATTTAATTTACATCAACGTCACTTGTTATTTAAAACATAAAGAAATTGTTAAGTAATGGAATTTCCTTACAATATTAAAATAGATTAAGGTATAAAACATGATATTTGGATTTAGATTAACGTTCTTATACTGGCTTAAGCATTAAAACTCGATCTTTTATTACGTAAAAGTTACTTTTTTATTACTATTGAATTAAGGCAGTTAGAAACACCTAAAGGTTTGCATAATAATTAGTTTTTATGAGACAAACTTTTAACGCAGATTTTTAAGATGTTTAGAGAAAATATTCGTTTGGTCACGTTCTATATGTTATACTACTTAATATATTTTTAAGGGAACAATATGAACTCTTAATATAAGATAAATAATAATAAACAAAAAAATTAAACAACAACTCTATTTGTAATCATGGACAGTACTTGGGTATAATGCCGTTTTTCTAAGACATTAAACTATGTATTTACGTATAAATCTAGGGACAGGAAACTAAGTATTCTGCAGTCTGATTATGATTTTAGAAACACCTGAATGTTTTTGTTGAATGTTAAGTGTTGTTGTTGTTGTGTCCCGATACATTGAGACCAAAACGTAAACTTTTCTAAAATACTGTAAATAACGTACTTTTGCAGCTTATAGAGGTGGATACGATTCTATAATAAATATCTTAGCATAAACCTTTATTATACTTTAAGTCTGTGCGGTTCTCAGTCATTCTCATATTTTTCGAGTGCCGAACCGAAAAAATATGCCGAATTGTACATTTATCCCACACATTTTGGTCATTTCTAATTGTATGCACTAGTGCATAGGTTTGTAATTAGTTTCGTCAACTGCTCCCAACTGTCAATCTGATGCTCTTACATGCCTTGCTTTATTTTAACTCAAATGAAAATCTTACTTGGATTGTGGTTGATAGGCCATGGCATGGGTTACGACATTGTCTATCCACGTGTCACCATACACAATAGTAGTCCCTAACTATTAGTCTATTGTGTGGGTCTGCTCAACGTAGATTAAACCTAATTAATTGTCTGCCATATAATACAATTAACATATAATGTTTTCTAGAGCAGTTTGTAAAAATTACAGAAGATTATCTAATGAATTGTTATATATTAAATTTCTATAATTTTCAATTTTATGTAGTGGGTTTTCAATGAAAAATAAACCCAGATTAAAATAAAATTTGATACATTACTTTAGAAAATAAAAGTAAGTATTTTTTTGCAGTTGATCATTGTAGTTTTATCAGCAATATTAAGGTGTTTTGGTATTCTTTATTTTAAAAAATGTATTAAACATTGATATTTGTCGCTCGTGTAGATGTTTTTATAAAATTAATAAACAAATTAAAACTGAATTATTGTGATATGTACTATGAATTTACGAAAAACATGGTTGTGTAACGGTTTAGGTTTTTTTTGTAATAGCCTTAGAACAGTTAAAGACTGATAACATAGAATTTGAAAGTTCTGTTAAGATAGTTAAAGGGAAAAAAGTTTAATATTTTGTGAATGTTAGAAAATATTAAACAAAAGTATAAATTTACACTTCAGAATTTAATTTTAAACGTTTAAAATTAAATATTTTGAAACGAATTAAAAACTGAAAAACTTTCTTGAGAGCAATGCATTTTAGAGATTTAAATAATTCCAACAGTACACATTATTACATTGATTGAAAAGTAAAATGTTTTTCCTCTATTATTTGTTACGTATATATTTTTAATACATGTGGAAAGGGTAATTTTAGATCTAAGTGCTGAATATTTTTTTAATTCATAGTCTTTCCATTTTTATCAGCTATTTTAATCGAAATTTCTATAAAAAAGATATTTATCATTGTATTATGTACTCGTACAGCTAAAAATAAAACAGCTATAACTCAATTTACACAATCTGTTACTAAATTTTCAACGAAATTATTAAAACCATCTTCTAGAATTAAATTAGTTTATCCTTTATGGGATTGATTACTTTCTGCCCATTATTTAATTTAAAGTATGCTAAATATACAGTTAAAAGCGTTGTCTTAATGTTATTACAAAGACCTTACAAATACTAATAAATATTTATATATTATATATATATATATATATATATATATATATATATATATATATATATATATATATAAAATATTTGCCTAATGCTCTTCAAAATAATAATACTCCTAAAATACAAATATGTGGACAAAGGATCTCGTCATAGCCGAACCTAATCCATACCATTCCTAAGTTGTAGCGGACTGTGATAGAAAAAATGAGCTTAACATCAGTAGGGTTGACAGAGTAAATATTTGTTTAAACGATTTTAAAATTTTAGCCTTGTTCTGGTAATTCAGTGAGATAGTTTTTCTTATGGAAAATTAAACAATAAAATGAAAAAATTGAAATAATGCAAGATTTATTTTAATGTACCCACTAACTTGAATTAACATTTGCCAATAAAAATGTTATATGTGATTTTAGTTTTTACCTAATTATGAAAAAATTCATTTCAAGCCTTTAGCAACGTACTGTTTAAAAACTCCCATGTATTAAACCTTTAGTAATATACCTAACGTTGTAATTTTCCTTAATTTTTAACAAACTAAAATAAAAATTATAAAATTTACGCTTTTTATTTTGAGCGTTATTTTTACATGGTGTTTTGCGTTAAAATAAGAATTGAAATAGGAAAACTCCTATGTTATATGTAGTTTGTAATGCAAGTGTTAAATCTTAAAGTTGTCATACTAACATGTCACACGTTTTGTAAGAAAAAAGGGGTAGGGCTCGAGGATTTGACACCAAGGATCACGACAATGGAGTGCTGAGAAAGAAACAAATGAGATGTCATGAGCACGAACGTGACATAGAATGTTTTACAAGTCCGCGCCATTCAGGGGTGATCCGCTTGGTCCCAGGATTATATTTAATGGTGCATTTATCAGGTAAATAAAGGGATTTTTATTTCCTTTCAAATCCGTTTATATTCACCCTGATAACCGTATCATGTTAACGCAGTACACTATTTGAAGTTCCACAGACTTTTTAGTACATTATATACAATATGAGTATGTATGATAAATAAAAATTATGTTCCACTGGATTCACGATAAATAGGTAAAATTATTTACAATTATTATACAATTGTTTTAAAAGTCATCATATATGTTTAAACATGTTTGATCTACATTTTATTGAAAAATAAGGAATTATCTGTTTATTTTATGTTATACCTAAAACCCTGAATTCTACATAAAAATATCTACTCAAATGTTATATTTTATTTCAATACTTAAAAATATGTATTACCAATATTGAAATCATTTTATCACATACGTAGCATTAAATTAGTTCTCATTACATCAGGTTTGATTAATTTATTTTTGTCTCATTTTTATTTTTAATTTTTTGTGGATTTAAGATCTGTTATTTTTAATAAAACATATAAATATAAAGCAAGAGGTTAAGAACATAAGCATGTCAAAGTGACTGCTCATTTTATTACTATTACCCGCCACAACCACTTTTTATAATTTAATGGAATATAGAGAACTACACACACACACACACACACACACACACACACACACACACACACACACACACACACACACACACACATATATATATTTAAAATCTCATTGGAGGATTTTACAATAAATTATTCACTAAGTTCTTGTCTGCTAGTAATATTTCCTCCTCACTGACATATTTATCTAACAAGAAATGAAGATTTAAAAAAAGAAAACTCCTTACCGTTGGATAGCTGCTAGTACTGAGATTCCTATGTAGATAGTAGTAGATAGAATATACAAACGTTGTGTTAGCACAAACGGGCAGGTATAGAATCGTCATTGTGAATAATTGAATCATTGTGAATACAGCCCAAGAAATATCATAAAAAAGATTTGAGTAATATTTAAAGGATTTGGTAAAAATGTATCTGAACTGTTACTAGATCAGGTAGTAGAGTTAAATGAGTTGAAAAGTTACGAGAATGTACTAGAATGTAAAGAATGTAAGAGTACGTTTGTAGCATTGGTTGTTGGATTTAATTGTTTTAGTATGGATAATATCCAAAAGATGTTATTAGGTATTACCTCATGTATAAAAAGTAACGATAGTGTTTATATACAGTTTTTGAAACACATTTTTGATTAAATCAAACAGTTTTTTTGCTATGCTTATAATTTTTTTTTCAGTCAATTAAGTTTATCCTAATCAGTGAAAAAGAGAGTAAAATATTGGCTAAAGTACTATATATTATGATTTGCAGATTCGTAGAGAATAGTATTATTTTAAAAAGTCATCAATCAGAAAATAGAACTTATTGTGGTACTGATAGTAGACTCTGACAGTTATAATTATTGATGACATAAGACTCCCTGCAGATAAAACCAACGGTTAATTTTGAAGTTACTCAATTTTAGGCGTGTCTTCGATTGTATATATCAAGTTATTGTTATGTATTTTAGAGGCATGTAGCTATAGTTTGGAAGTTGTAAGATGGTTTGAAAGCTATTTGTATAATAGGTATCAACGAGTATAAATTCGTAATAGAAATCTTTCTGATATGTTATTAATTAAGGTGGAGTCCCGCAAGGTTCGATTCTTTCAGCATTATTGTTTTCTCTATGTAAAAATAAAGTTATTAATTATATGTAATGTTTAAAACAATGTTATATACTGAAGTACAGTTGTAAATTCATTGCTACATTAATAACATTAATGATGGTATTAAATGTGTGAACTCAAGCTTAGTAGCTAGTTTTACTTGGTGTGTTAATTTAAATGCATCTAAGCGAAAACCAATTATAATAGGATCATCTTTTACGCAACCAAATATTGATTATAATAATCTACGTATTATATTATGAATGGAGAATCTATTAATTTTGAAAAATGTATAATTAACGGGATTGAGGATGACTAGTGATTTGTCATTGCATGAGCCGGATAATTATATACATGACAGAGTATTTAAATGTTTATTTTTGTTATAAATATTATTTATCTGTCCGCTTATAAAAATTATGAAAAGTTTAGTTATGTAATTAGTTTTTCCTCTGTTTAATTATGCTATTTTATAGTGATTTAAATAAAGAGTTGACTACTAAACGAGTTGAAGAGTTGCTTAAAGCACAAAATGCTTGTATTAGATAAATACTTCATTTGGAACTAGATTAGTGAATGATTTTATAATCAGATAATAAAATCGTGTAGAAAAGAAGTAAACATAACCTAGTTGTAGTTATAAGCAAAGTACATACATTCATTTTTCATAAACCCTAAGGTTTTATTTAATTAATTACATTTTTTTCAGTCTTATAAGATTTACTTTCTTGTACTAGTTGATATTTAAATATAGATTATAGTAAAGCAAGATGTTTAAATATCATGATTTATTTGACATATATAAAATATAATTTAGCTTTAAGGCAAAACTTATTGTTGTTTGTGTAACTGTAGACTGTGAATGCGGTGGAGTGGACCGTTGGTCCAAAACTAAATAAAAATTGGTCAATTTGTCATTGGTTTCACTTTCTAGTTCAACTACAAATGTTTTTCAAAATACATACGTATTTACTGACATAGCATTGGGTAGGAAGTAAACATTGTACCTCTTACAGTCATATTGCTATTAGCTTATATTCGATATACGAGCCCAATGTTATACTAAGAACTAGTAATATCATTAAAAACATAGTGGAGAATATAAGAAGATAATTTCAACATTTTAATTGATAAGAAGTAGAGTAAGACTAGACATACTGGATTTAATTATCTTTATAAATAGTTTCGCCATATGATATTTCGTATGCGATTGTGGCTATTATTTATAATACAAATCGACTTCAAGTAATGGCATCCGTTTAATTCAATATATTCACGTCAATCTGATTTTCAGAAGTTTTTAAAAATATAAAAGAATGCAGACTTTCAGTGTGACTATTTCAAGTAAAAATCTGCCAATATGGATTAGACCTTTAGGAGTTTTAGTGACGTATTTTACAACAAAAGGCGGACAAAATCTGATTAGACCTACTCTGGACACAATGAGTGAGAATATCCTGAAAAAACATGCTACTTCACCGCTTCCACAGCTGCTGAGTTTATTGAATGCACACACATTTTCAACTTACTTCTCATATCATTACTTAGAAAACAATGTGATTATTCATGATCAACTGGATGACTGGATGGTTAGGTAATTAAAATTTTTGCGTTAAAATTGTTTTATTATTTCACCTTGCAGTCATATAAAACTCAGAATAAACGCCTAAAATTTATTACGAGTTTTAATATTTGAATATTTATTTCATCTTAATGTCAAAATAGCTATTTTAAGACCATCTTTACTTAAGAACAATATATTTTAATAAGCAGTATATATTTTATACGAAGCTTAGTCTGGACAGTTGCAGAATTCTGTATCTAATTATTTATAATTCTTCCTCCTTAACATTTTTTGGCTTGTATTTTCTATTAACAAGAAGTTTTATGTTTTTTATTTAATAAAAATTTTAAACTTAGTGTAGTTTTAATAGTATATAAGATTTTGTAACACGTTTAAATTGTTTCGCATTCCTTCTTAAAATATCGATTATGAAGGAATTTTTAGCATATTACCGGTGGTGAAAATCCAAATTGTACTTACCTGTGTCTATTTGTCCGGAAATGTCTCTTGTTATACATGAGTCAGTTACCACGTTTAGATTTATATTTGGTGGACTCATTAACGTAATTAATCCACCATTGCATCAGTGATATGAGTGAGTGTTTAAAGCTCCAATAAATTGAAAATCGATGTACGGTAGTGTAGACAATTACTGCCAGGTGAATAGTATCCTCATAAAAGTTCCCTGTGAAAGACAGAACAATTATTAGTTTATCCAATAGTGAATCAGATATTGTGTTTGAAATTTAATCCATTCTGTGTTTAAACTGTATATCCATTCATCTATTTTAATCTTGTTATTTTCATTTTTCATTGTTTTTGTCGTGCACAGAGATAAAGTGAGTTTTAAAGAATTTTAATAATTAATGTAAAAATGTAATAATTATAATACACAAAAATAATAATTAACATGTTGTCTATGTAACGATAATATTTGTGAGAAATTGTTATGGATAGACACATGGTTCATTGTTCTTAAAAAATATTGTATTCTTTGAGGAAAGTCTATATTGTGACGAGAAATTTTAAAGGAAATTGCAGTTTAAGAATACTACTTTTACCATTGAATTTTTAAAATGATAGAAATTATGAGGTTTTTGATAAACATATTTTTTATTTTAGTCCGCTATTTAAAAACGGTGAGGTGTTTAAAAAAATAAATTTTACTACATAATTAGCAGTTTTGGCCCACTCTGTGCATAAAATCCTATACAAATACTATTGATGTATTCTCATTGTAAATAATTTAACTCATTTTGTTTCTGTGCTATAGTTTGTACCGTTAATTGATTAATTAAATTTCATATAATGTAATTTTCGCAACCTAGTCAGCCAGTATAATTTAATATTATTTTTATCCAATGTTCCGGAACTAAATTATTGGGCGGAGTAACTACCTAATTGGCACGCGTATGAATATTTTCCTCTAACCCTTTGTAGCAGCCCAACTACGTGACCGATCAGACCTCGCGCGCTTTGTCCGTAAGTAAAATTTATCTTTTCGTATTATTAAATTAGCCCTTTGATGCCCAAACATATAAAAATGAATATAACGTAAAGTAAAGTTGTAAATAGTAAAGTAACGTACTCTTGAAGATCTTTTATTTGCTTGATTGAGATAGATAAAAGTTGTGGCGTCATCCTTATGGCGAACACGTTGTTATAAATAATAATAATTTGTATCATTAAATGGCTAATACCGTCGCGAATCTGTTTTAGGCGAGTTCACGTAGCTCACGTACCTGACGTATCTCACGTGTTGTTTGAGTAGATGGCTACCAGTTTCCCAACTTCTACTCCTCTTCTAGAAATAACCGTTCTTAGACTACAGCTTCGATGTCTCGTGCCATGACGCCGACACCCGGGTTGTGAGTCTACATATTGCGAAGGGAAGTGAAATCTCATTGTTTTATAAAGTAGAATATCGTAGGCATAATTCCAGAGAACATTGGATATTTTAGGCCCACCTAGAAGATATTCGTTTTTAGTTCTTGTGTTCTAATTGGCAGCAACGTGGCATTACATACTTTTCCTTTACCATCTAAAAGTGGTGCTTTTAAGTTTTTGTAATTAAACTGAACTTATAACTAAACTTTGCATTTCTAGTATTTATTACTACGACCTCAGAAGTCACCACCCTCATGTGTTATCGTCCAACGGTACAAGCTCTAACAGTTCTCCCGATATGTATATATTCATATATATTCAGAACACCTTAGCTTGATTCGCCCTGTATAGATTACAGTAAAATGTCCTGCCATTTTCAAAGGAGTCAGGTTCTTTTTCTATTCAGGAAAAACATCTGTTAACTAGTAAAGGATAATATATCCTATATATCAATTATAATATAATAAATTTTTTCCAATTATATGGTGTGGCGTGAATAGGATTTAACCAATTTCCAATTTTCGTGGAAATGCGGTAATATTACACTGGAGATGGATGTCTATATTATTCTACCCATTTGAACTTAATTTAAACTTATTCGGTAAACCTACATCTTTGGGTACAAATCCTCTTGCAACAAACTGTAGTAAGTGCAATGGGATCGAGACCAGATCTTCGTGACGACAAATTAAGACGATAAGACGATAAATTTAAGAATTGAAAATTTAGTGCTAAGAAATGCAGCAATAAAAATGAACTACTAACTACAATATAACATACGGTGTTCAAAAACGATGAAAAGCCACACTTCTCATACGTGCTTGCCCTCCGATTATTATCACTGCCTAGCAAATTTATGATTTTACCCTCAAAATATTTCCATTTCCCTAAATCATGCTACGGTTAGCATATAAAAATCTTCAATATATTAATTGTTTTTTTACTAAGTGGACTTATAAGTCCATCTTAATTATGAGCGTTAAATAGTTGCATAACAACGCAAATATCATTATATACTGTAGAATGCTAGTATTTACCTTATTTAATCTTATATATGAGAGTAGAATAGATGCAAGTAGATGAGTAATAGACTTGAGGGAGTAACACCCAACTCTGAAGGCCACTTTATTCCGGTTTGTAGATTGCGTTACGTGTGAGAGGATACTGTTTTGTTATATTATATTAACTCTGGATGAAATTAAAATGATACCATACTTTTTTGACTCTCGATCTTGATTATACTAAAAGTTAATAGCTATTAAAAATTTATTATTTACATGCAAATTTATTAATTGAAGTTTACGGCCAAATTTACCCTACGGTTACATTGAAGCGGTTACATACTTTTAAGATTATTTTTCATAAGCAATTGTGTGACATTACCCACAGAGTAAGTCTATACATACAATTTCTATTTATTTTAATAGAATGATAGAAACCTGTGGTACTAAAATTTACTATGGCGTGTTAACCGTTTTCGTGCCTGTTGAACACGACGTAATTCATATTTTTTACATTTAATATGATTATGTATATGTTTTGGCTAATAGAGTTAACAAAGAATCTGTATAGTTCAGGAGCAAAGAGCCAATATATGGCGTTGCATGAGCATCAAAACTGCGCTTACTTGCAATCTATACAGGAGTTTAGATCCTAAGAATAAAATTTATCATCAGCTCAGCTAGTATTGAGGGTGTCAAAATTTGAAATTTAAAAGCAAAAAGATTAAAAAGCAGAAATTTGAAAGTTACAAGTCAATATCAGTTACCTTGATTCATACTGAATATTTAGCCGAAGTGGCAAATTACAAATACATAGTTGTCTGATATTAATATTTCGTGTCTGCTATCGGCTATAAGTTTGTAAAAGTAAGAAAATAAGATTATTTCGTTTAGTTTTTAACCTTTTTGATACACACGATATCCACCAAAATTAACGTGGCTTACTATAAATATCTTTCTAAAAAACATTCATCTACTGATAAACAAAAACAGATTTTGGTCTTACGCAATGCAAATTAGACCAAACTTTAGTTGTCAGACAGTGAAAGATAGAAATAGAGATAACTGTTATTTTCATAAATTCTGCATATTATACAATAGATTTTTGTTTGTGTACTTTTCTAGTATTACATGGGCTCAATAGAAAAACTACTTGTTAAAAATTTTTGAAGAAGATATGTAATGTTGCAGTCAGAATTGAGTGCGAATTCGCACACAAAAATAGCTGTATTTTGTTTAGGAAACCCTAACCTAGGTAACCCTAGGTAAACACCAGTCTATAATTCCATAATGCTTCAGTAACAAAAACATAACATGCAATTTTCCTTCTAAAGAAAGAAAATGAGAAAATAAGTTTGTTTCGAATTTTGTATCATAACGTGAAATTTATGTTCCTAAACGTATTGCGACAAAAATATGAAATGGCATTACACTTGAGTATGTATATTTCAATTTGAAAATGGTAACTATCTCTCGACAAAACTGACTCAAAACAACTCTGAACAAAATATTAGTAGTAAAAAACAAGAATTTAGTGTCAGTGGATTAAACTGTCGTAAGCTCGACTTCCTATGCACCACAGTCTACAAGTAAAACTTAAGACTCAATTCCCTCCAATGAACAAATAAATAAATAGACATTTTAAACGTCTTTATTTTGTTCTAAAAATATAATTTACTCACACGGGCTATTTATCGCACAACATAAGAAAGGCAAATTTCAAGTGATGCTATAATTTGCATAAATGTTAAATAATACTCCATTGTTTAGAACACTTAATGGAATACTCTATATTGTGACATAGCTCATAGGATATTGCTTATAATTTAATGTAAGGGGTTAAAATGCTAAAAATGTTGGATGATAGGGTTTACAGTTACGTTCATGGCACATTATATACAATCGTGCCACGTCTAGTTGCAATCAGTTAGATATTATTGGAGTGGTGGTGTTTCCTCGTATATCTGCTCATTACAGTATAGTTGTCAATGAATTGTCCACCTGCTGTCCTGAAATCTCATAAGGAAAAATATATATTTTTGTGAATGGCTCGAAGTTGTTCAGTTTTATTATATTACCTTATCTAGGAAATACGTTTTCCTCCTCGAATCCCTGAATAGCGCTACCTTATTGAGACATACGCATCTTAAAACCGCATACGATACTGATGAATATGTGTGTGTAAATATTGATTTAAATCATAATATACTAATTCTTAAAACATTTTACGATAAAAGGTGATTTTTCAAACCATAATTTGTGTCAACCGAGTTAAAAATATTACACAAACGTATACCGGCGCAATTTCGAAAGTGAATATTAAATGAATCATTTATTGAATATTATTTAAAGTAAGTGAATAATTTCTGTGCAAATTAGCAATTATAACCATCACAGAGGTAGAGACAGGGTGATCAGTACATAGATCAAAGTAGCACGAGCCTGACAGTTGTCTGAGTTATTACTACCCACAACTTCCTTGTTGCCAACTCTGGTAATCTCGAACAGTAAGTGAATACTTTCCTTGTAAATTAGCAATTAGAATCATCACAGAGGTAGAGACAGGGTGATCAGTACATAGATCAAAGTAGCACGAGCCTGACAGTTGTCTGAGTTATTACTACCCACAACTTCCTTGTTGCCAACTCTGGTAATCTCGAACAGTAAGTGAATACTTTCCTTGTAAATTAGCAATTAGAATCATCACAGAGGTAGAGACAGGGTGATCAGTACATAGATCAAAGTAGCACGAGCCTGACAGTTGTCTGAGTTATTACTACCCACAACTTCCTTGTTGCCAACTCTGGTAATCTCGAACAGTAAGTGAATACTTTCCTTGTAAATTAGCAATTAGAGCCGCCATACCGGTAGACAAAACACTTTCAGAACATAAATCATTGTGAAACATGGTTTTCAGCTGTTTGAATAATGACTAACTGGAACTTACTTTTTCGCAACGCTTGAAAGGGACGAGACGATGTGAATATTACGGAAATTTAGAGTAGGCCTAATAATTATTATATTTACTTTTCATATTTAATAATGTAAATTACTACTTTGTAATGATCAATCGAAACAAGATTCGTTGCAATTTAAAAACATACTTAAGTGAAAGTATACTTATTATTTGCAATTTTAAGTATTACAAGTTATTAACAGGTTTATTTTGTCAAGACGCTACTCTTAAAATACTACCCACAACTTCCTTGTTGCCAACTCTGGTAATCTCGAACAGTAAGTGAATACTTTCCTTGTAAATTAGCAATTAGAGCCGCCATACCGGTAGACAAAACACTTTCAGAACATAAATCATTGTGAAACGTGGTTTTCAGCTGTTTGAATAATGACTAACTGGATCTTACTTTTTCGCAACGCTTGATAGGGACGAGGCGATGTGAATATTACGGAAATTTATAGTAGGCCTAATAATTATTATATTTAATTTTAATATTTAATAATGTAAATTACTACTTTGTAATGATCAATCGAAACAAGATTTGTTGCAATTTAAAAACATAATTAAGGGAAAGTATACTTATTATTTGAAATTTTAAGTATTACAAGTTATTAACAGGTTTATTTTGTCAAGACGCTACTCTTAAAATACTACCCACAACTTCCTTGTTGCCAACTCTGGTAATCTCGAACAGTAAGTGAATACTTTCCTTGTAAATTAGCAATTAGAGCCGCCATACCGGTAGACAAAACACTTTCAGAACATAAATCATTGTGAAACATGGTTTTCAGCTGTTTGAATAATGACTAACTGGAACTTACTTTTTCGCAACGCTTGAAAGGGACGAGGCGATGTGAATATTACGGAAATTTAGAGTAGGTCTAATAATTATTATATTTAATTTTCATATTTAATAATGTAAATTACTACTTTGTAATGATCAATCGAAACAAGATTCGTTGCAATTTAAAAACATACTTAAGTGAAAGTATACTTATTATTTGCAATTTTAAGTATTACAAGTTATTAACAGGTTTATTTTGTCAAGACGCTACTCTTAAAATACTACCCACAACTTCCTTGTTGCCAACTCTGGTAATCTCGAACAGTAAGTGAATACTTTCCTTGTAAATTAGCAATTAGAGCCGCCATACCGGTAGACAAAACACTTTCAGAACATAAATCATTGTGAAACGTGGTTTTCAGCTGTTTGAATAATGACTAACTGGATCTTACTTTTTCGCAACGCTTGATAGGGACGAGGCGATGTGAATATTACGGAAATTTATAGTAGGCCTAATAATTATTATATTTAATTTTAATATTTAATAATGTAAATTACCACTTTGTAATGATCAATCGAAACAAGATTTGTGCAATTTAAAAACATACTTAAGGGAAAGTATACTTATTATTTGAAATTTTAAGTATTACAAGTTATTAACAGGTTTATTTTGTCAAGACACTACTCTTAAAATATTTTTAATGATTATAAATCAAGGCCTAACATTTATTTAAGCTGTAATTGTTTTAACTTGATAGCTGTAGCTTTAGCAAACTTGCCACTATGTATGTCTTATGTTAGAATTACATTTTATTTCTTGCATCGATACAAACGTTAATTCGGCTCCGGAAGTGGACGCTTAATTACTTAAGTGAACTTTAGACCAACCTATGTATATATTTTCTTGAACGGAGTAAACGCGATTAGGACACCGGTATAAGATTGCAAGTGCAGAAAGTATTAATATTTTGTCTAAGGTAGGCTTCTCAAACCGAATATGTTTTTTGTCATGGCAGCAAGGGAAAATCTGTGTCGTGTGAAATATAATTGATTCAAAACCGGAAAACTCGAGAAATAGTTCTGTAAGAACCTATTCTGAATAGAAGCCAGTGTCAATTTCGTTTAACTTTTAAACTCCTTAATATTCAACACTGAATAAGATGAACCATAAACATGTCTACTTCGAATTAAAAATTACCATATGACCCTATAAAATTAGTCAAACTCTGACTAAGATTACTATGGACTCAGTATTTCTTTTCTATGGCTTAATATACGAGTAGTTCAAGTTTAAATAAAACTGCTTGAGCTATTAATTCAAGTATTTCAGAATCGGAACAGGAAACTGTTTTCGAGTTACTATGGCTTATTTTGTGGAGTAAGCGATATAACATATAAAAGCTTTACACCATTTAAAAAGGAAATACCCATGACGTACCATATTGAATATCAAATCAGGTACAGCGAAAAACTAATAGTGTAAAAACGATGCTATCATTGCTATACAACTCTAGACCACAGCATAAATAATAATGAAACAATAATTAGTTATTTAATGTTTACCTAGTATGAAATCTTTGTTTTAGTTAAAATTCGTTAAAGAAGGAAAAGTAGGAAAAATGCCCATCGATATTTAAAATTGCTGTCAGTCGACTGGACATACGTAATTGATAGAAGGCCAGTATATTATAACGAGTGGATGGAATTTAACGTTTTCAAAGATAATGATTTGTTTGTATTAATTGTGCATTTCGTTAATACTTTTCATTGCTATGTTGGTGTAACAGATATTGAATATTCTCACGTCAAAATAAGTGTAGTTTTATAAAAATAAAAAGGGGAAAAATATAAAGAAAAACATATCAATAGATTAAACAATTCTGAAAATAATGGACAGATAAAATTTAGAAATCTGGTTCGTATTTCGGGTGCTGCTCTTGGTAAGGTGTAATAAAGAACTTTATTAATATAATTTTTATTTCGATTTAACTAAATAGATTCCGTTTTAAATTAAAAAATGTTAAGGTACGTTGGAGTGATTTTTACTAACAAATAGTGCTTTAGAAGGTTTAATTCATAATAGATTGTAAACGTGACACCTCTTTATGAAACTTTCTTGCAATACTGTAGTATTTTGTGTTTTAAACTGTTGAATCAATAATCTGCAGTTTATTTTGGGTTTTAAGGTTTGGTCATTTATATATAACTAAAGCAAACATCAGTTACATATCCATATTGTTATTTATGTATAAAAAACAGTTTCAGATAATATTATTAAAAGTTTTTTAAACGTAAAAACCGTTTAAAGGTTTGCCAATGCTTAGCTACAACGTTTAAATAGCAATATCTGCAGTAAAAAAATTTATTATAACAGTTGTATATAATACTTTTGATTTATTATTTTGTAGAATATAACATGATTATTTTATTTTGTATGTTAAAACTATTTTTTTGATAATTTTCGTTTAGAAATTTCAGCTACGAAATATAGTAGAACGTACTAACTTTAGTTTGAGAAATTTTAGATTCATTCATCTTTCAATTATGCCAAAGTAATTTAGATTCTTTTATTTAGCAGTCTAAACATGTTTTTTTAAACGTAGTGAATTATATATTTTCTTAATAATCATACTTAACCAGGAGAGCAAATTTTATCAAGCATGTATTCTTGGTATATAGATTTGCTAGAGTAAAAAATTAAATAAACTAACTTGTACTAATAAATTAAACATATAATGAATCGATTGTAACAAACATTAATCATTAATTTTAAAAATGAATACCACCACCAATAAACCTGTCAAATGATACTTGTATTGATTTCTATTATAATCCTCGATTATAATTAACAACTGCACTAAATTCAATACGAGCACAATAGTAATGGTGTTTAAGAGCTCGCTTTACAAATCCGTTGCGATTTAGTTTTATTTATAATAATATTACACGGATAACATTCTAATGTAGTTTTCAACCCCTTGTTACTCAGTTATTTATTACCACCATTATTATTTTCTATAGTATTTGTTCTGCAGGTTGTATAAGAAGTCCATTGTATCCATATAGTTAATACAGTTATTTGAATAAGTTGTCCATTGCGAGTACAAATTTAAATACTAAGTTAAAGTTGTAATATAATCCTTCTACCTGTTACAAACAAAACTGTATACTCGTGGTTAGGTTGAATAGATGGGGCAACGTTTGTTTTAGTAGCTTTTCTTGAGTTACATGCTTGAGTTACTCTAGTTTTACATGCAAAAGGGTAGGTAAAAGGACTTCAGTGTGTTTGCTGACACGTGTACGTGTTATTGTCACAGTGTCAGTGATGACTTATACCGTATGTAGGTTTGGCCCACTGATAACCGGAGGGCCGACAGGGTTATAACTTACAGGTACACTCACCGGAGTTTAGTGCACCACACGAATGGTCTTTGAGGAGAAACTGAATCCAGAAAATAATTAAATAAAATTATTTATTTATAATTAATTTGTATATGTATTCAATTCATTATTGTAAAATACCACAATAACATTGGGCGAAATCCGTGCTTAACAGCGAGTTCTTATTTAATGGGAGAGTTCTTATGAGAAATCACTAAATTTAATTTCAAAATTTTGTTCACACGCTCGCGTGTGTGTATTTTATTTATAACCATGACAACTCTTTAGGTGAGGCAGTGACTGAGATAATAAAACCAACTTACCAAGTATTAGCTCACCTAGACCATCTGAAAAAGTGCTTTCACGGCCTAACTCAAAAATTGAACGAGTAGTTCAATTCAGTGTTGGGATGTATAATACCAAATTCAACTTTGTTGGAATGAACTGCCAAAATTTTGGAACTTTGTAGTTTTGGAAGTAGGCAATGTAGACACAAAATTGTTTTTTTTTCAGGAACGTTTTATGTATTGCCTTGAAATTGTAAGGACTTATGATAAATACGCTAAATGCCTAGAAAAAGTTTATATGTAGACTTAAGATTTTGAACTTAATTTTTACTAAAATGAGTGATATGATGCGTGACTTTTTTGTTATGATTACCTTTACGTGTATCTGTTTGAGATTTTGCATTAATATGTCCTGTTATGACACGTTTGGTGTACTTCTACTTTGTTTATATGAAACGTAATTATCGGATGATTGTACACAATTAAGATTAAAAGGAACGTAAGGTAAGTTTAACAGTGATGATTTCCATTTTGGGTACGTACATCACAGTTAAGCCGCTTTTCTATAATATAAAGCTGAATAAACTGATTCTCTGAGGGATGAGCACATTATTTTACGATTAGTAATAAAATGGAAACGAGAATTTTATTACAGAGGATCATGCGACTAAAATGTTTGAAGAATTAATTTGGGAAAAAAATAGATATCAGTTACGTTTATCCAGAGAAAGCAATATTTTGTTTGGTTGGTATTTTGTTTGGTATGTATGCTGCAAACCATAGCATACATATAACGTTTTGAAATTATTAGCCATCGCATATTTATTTTTGGGATTCCTATATTACAAGTGTGAAGATTACGTTAGCAAAAGGCAGAATTGGAAATAATACAATATTACATATTTACGTACTATAGTCAATAGAGTATCAATTTAAGGGGATATTACATTAAATATTAAAAAATTAAAAATATATCTTAATTTATTTGTTGTACATGTTCTCCTAAACAATAAAACAATATACACCTTATTTGATCCACAAATGTGCCTTAAATATTGTTTATCTACAAGAGTACACTAGTTTGCAACTATTTTCTCTACTGTGGTTCACTTTGAGATCACTAATTAAGTACGCGATTTTCCTTCCTTTTTAAATATTCAGTAATATAGACTTTAATTTTGTTCATATTAAGATACGTATTTTATGGTTGTAAGTAACATAGAAAAAAATCACCATATACTATATACTGTATATTGAGGGAGGGTCGGGGGTTGTTCTTTGTCAGAATTCAGACGCTGCACTGAGGAGAAGGTGTAATAGACCAAACTTAATTGGATAACCATTGAATCAACACTTTCCAACATAGATACTATATTCATATTATAAAATTAACTATCTCGGTCTAAGGAATACTATTTTGTAAGCGTGTGGCGGAATACCCTGCGTTTGATTGATATAACGGAAAATTACACATATAATACTCATAAAATATTTTGTTTCAACTAGACCTAAACACTTTGATAACAAAAAAGAAATATAAAGGGAAGCCAGTTTAACGATATTCAATTTTTCTTTTGTTATATTATTAAGATGACAGATGATAACAAAATGAAATCGAGACTGGGTTTGCAAGGAAACAATACAAGCAATTAGAGAAGATTAATTCAAGACAAAGACAATCACGATAAAACAGTACGCTGGTATCTTGGGTCGTGGAGGAGACAGATATAATGGCAAATGATATTCCATCAGCCTTTGCCTTTACAACAGATCTGAAAACTATTGAAATAAATCAGATTATATATACAGGGTGTTTGAAAAGTATGGGTACGGCTTAATATTTAAAAAACCATAGGAGATAACATCTATAAACTTTGCACAGTGTCATATGGCTATGTAAACTATTTTTCCTTGCTATTACCATGACATGCCAACCATGGGGGACGGCCCACAGAGGAAAACATGGAAATCTTAAATTGAAGCAAGGGTCGAGTGATACCTCATTTGAAAGAGCTCACTTAGTAGAGTTGAATGCCGCAAACCGCATCTCAAAAGGTTTATCCAATCAGAAATGGCGGGTTGTTTTAGGTATACATTGCGAAGTACATTATGCGCTGCCATTTCTGACTGGATCGTCGTATTCTGATGCGGTTGGCGGCGTTTCACTCTACTAACCAATGTGTTTTCACTGAATTTTTTAATTAGCAAATTATGTCATAAATTTATAACACAATAAATAAAACTAAAAAACATCGGTATTTATTGTGTTTTATTTACAATCACTCGACCCATGCTTCAATTTAAGATTTCCATGTTTTCCTCTGTGGGCCGTCCCCCCATGGTTGGCATGTCATGGTAATAGCAAGGAAAATATTTTACATAGCCATATGACACTGTGCAAAGTTTATAGATGTTATCTCCTATGGTTTTTTAAATATTAAGCCGTACCCATAATTTTCAAACACCCTGTCGAATTATAGTTCGATAAATTTTTGATTTCGGCGAATTATTTGGTTGGTACCACCTAAAAAAAGAGGATGAGTACTTAACATATACGGTTACAACATATATGTGTAGGATTTTACCATACAGTTCTTTAAACATTATAGCTCAGTACTTTTATACTGAGAAAAAAAAACAATGTTATGAGACACTTCCTATAGAAAGAAAGACCTTAATTTCCATGTTACAATGTACAGTTTATCATACATTTGAAGTTAGTACAATATAGAAAAACTATTTTTTTAGAGATCCGACCCCTCTTTTTAAGCCTTGTTCTGTCTTGCCTGACATGGGCCACTTGCCTGCGTGAGGATTTTATAAAACAGAATAAAGGGGGAAGTCGATACAGTACAAGGTCTATGGTACTGGTAAAATATGCAACGTCACATTGAGGATTAGAACTTGCGCTATCTAATTTAGACCCAAAGTCAACGTCAGACCACTCTGAATTGAATTGAATTTATGAACTCAATGTTTTTAAAGAGCAAAACTAAGATTATATACTTCACCAACAACTATGGTATATAATTATGATCTTAATTCAGAAATTCATGTCCTGAGGTGCGTATCTTCATTTCTCTCACAGGAGAGTCTCAAACTATGTTACGGTGGCGTATTTTATTCCAGAATTAGATACTCCATATTTATTGGGGTTTTGTAATGCTTCGCTAATTCTAATGCTAATTCGTTTAATAGAGTCTTCTGTCTCCAAAGGAGGGCTCTGACCAACGGGATATTTGTAGGGAATTCTTCAGATCATGTGGTACTTTAACATTGAAAACCCTTTAAATTTACCGTTCCGTGTTATATATGTTCAAAACAGAAGAAATTTCGATGTTTTAGATCATTTTTACAACACAAAATAAACCTTGAAATTCAGACTATCTCTATTCAAAAGTTATCGTTTTAATTTTATTAAAAATTATTTAATTCTCTTTCTTAGTCCATTGCAAATCAGAATAGTTAAAAAAAATTTAAAGTTCATGTAAAGGGCCACTTCGCCGGAACAGATTTCTATAGTCTACAGAATCCCGTAAAAGAGATCTCGATGTGATGCAGCAGATCCAATGGTTCTTACTATTGTTATTGTTGTTTTTTCTTGTCTGATCTGTATTGACGTATATGCAAACCTTAATGTTCAACAGTGTAAATAAACAATAAATAAAATTAATTTACCAGTATCTTGAAATTACATACTATTATCAATCAATACAGCTCAGATATAAAGTTATTTGACAGATGCCAATGAAATTAATCAAGAGTAAAATCATGGCAATTGAAATAAAGAGGCGCATGAATAAGACGTAACACGATGTTAACTTCATTTTATAACATTAAAATACTGAGCTATTAGGACAGTTTTATTAAATATTTAGCGTTATAAATAATTATGAAGTATCATGAATTGGGATGAATAAAAAATAATCTCCAGAGCAATAGAGCAATAATCTGTAATACATCTTATTTATTTCATACATAGTAACAAATGACATAATAGTTGCATTTCATAATAATAATAATAATAATCGTAATTTAATTTTATGTAGTCTGTGAATATATATAATAAATGGTATAAATGGCAATAGCCTTATTTAATTTCAATAAGCATTGAATCGCAAAAAGTACTTGCTCCGCCGGGAGTCGAACCCGGATCTTTCACTTGCCGGGTGAATGTGCTACCATTATACCACATAGCGCTCACTTTTTCCGATTCAATTATGCGTTAACAAGAAATGGGTATGTAGGAGAATATAAGCGGAATAGGATGTATAGCCTACGGTTCATACATAGTCATATTTTATATATATATAGTTTACTATAAAGTTTCAGGGTATTCATGCACGGTGCACTGCGATAAAAAGACGCGGTTATGGAGGGTAACATAAGTGGATTTTAAAAGATCTACAAGCTTCTTTACTTACTAAGAAATGGACCATTAAATATAATCCAGGGACAAGTGGATAGCCCCTGACAGATGACTTGGACTTGTAAAACATTCTGGCACGTTCGTGTTCATGAGAACTCATTGTGTCGCTATCTGCACTCCATCGTCGTGATCCTTCGCACGCGATGGAAAGTTTTTCCTGACAAAGTTTAAGACGTTTGGTTCTTTTAACTTGGCCATAATAGTATCATTAGAACATCCTCAGAATGAGAAACTGCAATTTCTTGTCTAGAGTATATAATGTTTGTGATATTATTATATTTACCCATCATTTTTAGTTTTCTCTTTAATATGAGCGAAAATAACTAATCACTCATATTTGTGAATTATGTGCAGTATGTGTTAATTTGTCCATGTGTATGATATAATAAAAGGAAAGCTAGAGCACATACAAAAAACTATGTCAAAATTTTATATCTTTGAGTTTCAATATCTGGCGCATTCTGAGTGTAATATTAGAAACACAATTGTGAAAATTAATAAATTGTGATGATTCCTACAACTCGATCTTTGACAGCAGGGAAAACTTACATACTCACCACTCTATGTCTTCATAAAAAATTACACTGTGTAACCAAAATAAATAAAACTATTGCACACTTATGAAAAATTTGCATACATTCTATAAACATGAGTCAACCTTTACCTAATATTACTTGACCAGGAAAAGCACATGAGGTGAAAAATTCCTATAAGGAATCTTAACCTGCTCTGAGGAATAGACGCACTTATTATCTTGGTTGCTGCTACAATATTGCTCTTGTTTAATTTCCTGCCCGGAAGTAAACAACACTCTGGCGTACCTTTATTCGTGTAGCTTGTTTTATCCATCAAGAGAAGTATTGTGATCTTACTTAAAACCTTTGAAGATGAAAATGAAATTATAGCTAATTTCTTGAGGCACACACTTTTGTGACTGGTGAATCAATTTTTGGTTTTCGAACATTATTGACAACATTCAGGGTTCTGTATACAGCCCGAATAAATTAGTTTGGATCATGAGTTTGAATTTTTAAATCAAACAGTTCATATTATTTGGTTTTACTCAATTCTTCAGTTTAATTTATCATTTACAGGTTTAGATATAGATAAAGACAAATTTAGATATAGGTGTATTGAAATTTTAAATATAAATATAAGCTTCTGGATCTCTTTGGTGATATTCTTCGATATATTCAAGTGAAGAAGGCTTTTTAAGATCTCTTCTATGAGTCAATAATGAAAAACAATGTTCATTCAATTTTCATTTTTTTAAACTGCTACGGACTCTGCCACTATCCGATGTTCTTTAAGCATTAGGTAAAAGTACGTTTATACGGACTATATTGAAGTTTTCTGATACTATTTTACACGAGTATCATAGTTATTATGATTATATTTATTATTAGATCTAAAAACCAAATTCTTTCTTGCGGTACTTGTTTAAATGTTACTTCATATGGTGTTTAATCTAAATTAAACATTTGGTAAATCTATTTCTTTGTAGAAAAATTTTTCTGCTTTGATTATTTAAATAATTAGTATACTTAAAAACTAGTGCAAACTACATTTACGTAAAAAATTTGTAGATCCTTCTTACAAATTAGTCCTAATTTTCCATATTTTTGAAATAATTGAAAGCATGAGATATGATAGTATATATGTAAAAAATACTTTCTCATATGTTAGCACTATGAAATTTCCATGATATTCATAAGTAGGTAGGTGATGGGGGATCAAGAGTGATAACTAGGAAACAGGATTTTTCTGGAGATTTGCCATCGTTCAGTGAAACAAGAAATCAGTAACACTACGTTTCGAGATCTGCAATCTGATCTTTTCTTCAGGTAATTACTGTTTAGTTAAAATCCTGTTTCCTTCACAATCCTCCCATCGTCAAAAATAACCTTCAAACAAAAAAGTGATAACTAGTTTAAAATATACGAGAACGCCGTCTATGCAAAATAGTAAATAAAATGATGTAATAGTATGTTCGTTTCCATAGTAATTATATATCCAGTCTTTTATGCATCCTTATATTTTCTGAAACTCAAACGAATGATATAAAAAAAACAAGTTAAAGAAAGTGCGTAACTCTCACTAGGTCGTTCAGTCAAATAGGTTATTAATTCTTCTTGACATTTTCTTTGAATTGAACTTTGACCACAGATAAAGACTGCATCTTTACAAGTAAGATAAGTCATTTTGCTTTATTTTCAAATATTTCTGTTAAAGATAAACACGGCTGATACAATCTGGTCCCTTTTAGTTCACTCGTGTCCCACACAAGATACTGTTTGACTCTACGAAGCTCCTACATATCAGTTGGTCACTAAACTCCTAGTACTAAATAATCAATGCTGCCTTAGAGAATCCTGCAATCCCCCAAAGTAGTCCTGTTTTAAAGATAAAAATATCAAGGAAATATTCTCTCTGAAATAATAGTATATTAAATAAGCGATCGAGAACAGTTATATAACGAAGTTACTGGCTATAATATTTGAACCTTGGGAAACAACCAACCTCAAAGACGGGTAATCTCAATACATTGCAGCCTTCGCAGTGGCCAATACAGCGGCCAATACACGAGTACCAATGGTAAAAGGGTTTTTCCTCTCTTACAGACCAAACATACAGTATCAAATACAACCAATCACAGTTCTTACAGCATGGGCTAAAGCAACCACAGAAAGGTAAATATCGAATATCCACGATGACTATTTATGCAGCCTTATCATAAGTGGCACTATTCGACACATTGCGACCAGTTCAGTATTGGACATGACAATGTTGCTACCTATTGTTGCCGTGATATAATAGATTTGAGCGTAAATTAACTGAAGAAATTTTCACCATAGAGCCCGGGCTTAATAAGTTGACTGCTTTGAACTCGGTTTAGGATCGTTTCATCATAATCATAATCTCTTTATTGCGTGTTTGACAATATATAACATTGTATTGCAATAGTCAAATGCATCATAAAATATATCCTAACTACACATTCACTCACAGTCATACTTACATCTCAGCATTCTCACGACACAATCACACAGACTTCGGATCCATGATTTTCAATCATCCCAACGGCTCGTCATGAATTCATCAACCGACTAAAACGCTTTAGACACCAACAGGCGTCCGAGACGAGTTTTGAATTGATTGAGGTTGTTGGAGTTTTTGATATTCTCAGGGAGCTTGTTGATTAGTCTGACACCCACCTGCTGAGGGAGGTGTTGCGATAATGTCAGTCTGCGTTGATGAGTTCGCAAGTTGTCCCTGCCTCTAGTTTCATATTCGTGAACGTCCCTGCCACTTATCAAGGCACATCTCGATCTGCAGTACACGATCACCTCAAAAACGTAAAGGCAGGGCAATGTCATCAATCCCAGCTCCCAGAAAGATGCCCTGCACGACTCTCTATAATTCAGTTTTAAAATGATTGTGACTGCTTTTTATGGAGCCTGAAAACCCGCTCCATTTGGTTTTTGGCACATCCTACCCAGAGTCTTAATCCATACACAAGATGTGGATGGATTAGGCCGTAATAGGCCGTTTTTAGAACTTCTAGGGTACAGAACTTTGCTAGGTGCCGTAGGGCAAATATGCCTGTGGTAACTCTAGCACAGATGCTATCAACATGATCATTCCAGGTCAGTCCTCTGTCAAGGAACATGCCCAGAAACTTTGTGGAATCTATATCCTCTAAAAGGGCATCATCCGCAAAGACAGAAGGTCGCATCGCATGATCATGCTGACGAAGACAAAAATTGATGACACTTGATTTTGACTGGTTTGTTGTCAAGTTCAATTCTGTGAAATATTGAATGCATACGTTCAATCCCACAACAGATTTGATTTCCAGGTCTTGTTTTGAATTGCTTTTGAAACAGAGAGTCGTGTCGTCAGCATATTGAACCAGTGCCCCAAGTTTGATTACTGAGTTCAATCTACAGACATAAATCAGGAAAAGGAGAGGTCCAAGGATAGATCCCTGAGGGACACCATGAGCCATTTTGATTTTACTGGAAACGACGCTCGAGATCATCACACGCTGATTTCGATCTTTTAGATAAGAAGTGAGCCATAAGTGTGGGAGACCCCGGACGCCACATTTTTCTAACTGTTGCAGCAGTGTCCCGTGATGCACACAGTCAAAGGCTTTGGAAAGATCGAGGAATATGCTTAGCACATGTTCACGACCTTCCAGTCCATCGACAACATTGTCCAGAAGGCTGTTCACCGCGTCAATTGTGGATTTGTTTTTCCGGAATCCAAATTGTTCTGTATTCCGAATTTTGTTTTTTTCTAGAAAGCTTTCCAGTCTTTCATAGAATAATTTTTCAAAAATTTTGCTGAACACAGGAAGAATTGAGATTGGACGATAGTTGCCTGCAAGGCAAGGATCGTCTTTTTTGAAAATCGGAATGACTTTGGCAGTCTTCAAAGAAGATGGAAAATTTCCAGTTTCAAATGAGAAATTGATCAATTTTGTGAGCGGTCTCAAAATGTGCTTGTAGCAACGTTTGAGTAGCCACACTGACATCCCATTGGCGTCACTAGTTTTTTGAGAGTTCAGCCTCTGTATGACATTTGCTACCTCCCCCTCCCACACAGGGGCCAAGGCCATGGATGCAACCGGATCACTGACTTCTATTCCGTGTGACTGAGATTCTTTAAATGACGAGTTCATTGTAGCCACGGCAGAGAAGTATTTATTGAATTGGTTAGCCACTTGAAATTGATCTTCGTAAATTTTGTTTTCAATTTTGATTGCAATCGGTTAGGAAGACTTTTTTGAATTTACATCTCGAGAAAGGTTGTTAATAATTTTCCAAGCAGTTTTTGTGAAATTTTCACAATTACCTAAGGCTCTATTGATGTCATAGGCTTTGGCGGCTCGTATGACTTTTCTATAGATGTTCTAAAGAAAGTTTTGAAATCTTCGTTTTGGGTTCGAATAAAACTGTTGTGGTAGAATTTAAGCTTGTCTCGAGATATAAGAATTCCTTTAGTCAACCAGCCATTTTCCCGTGGTTTTTGATTTTGTTTCGTTTTTTTTTTAAACGGACTAGCAACATCCAAATAATAACTGAAACTATTACTGAAAGCTTGAAACCTGTCCCCAACATTCTCAAAATCATTTAAAAATGCCCAAGACTCGCGCTCCAGCAATTTATCATACAAAACGTCTCACGATTTTCATTCAAGGATACTGAAATTTCACCAAAATCTCATATTGTATAAATATTTAAAATATATTTAAGGTATTAAAATTGTACTGTATTAGAATAGTGTGTTTTCTCGTCTAAGTGGCCAAACAAACATAGTTTATAGTTTTAAGCCTTATTTTAAAATAAAAAGGCTACAATGTAAGAAAATAGTAAAACTTTTACTTCTAAGCTTTGCTTCTGGGAAGTAGAGTTTTTCCTTAAGAGCGTTAATGTTGTCTCAACCCTGAAAAAAATAAAAGTATAATAAACTTTGGTATATTTTAACAGGAGGCATTAGGGCTAAGAAGCCCTCTCAAACACCCTGGGTCCTAACAGCTTGTGGGTGACTTTAGAACCACCACTAATAGCTGTGTAGGCGGGATGCATACAAACACAGGGTCGCTTAGCGGTCACCCATCCGAGCAGCAATCACCCTCGACGTTGCTCGACTCGGTTATTTCGCGATAAACACCGTATCTGCTACTGTGCGCTATTGGTAAGTACGCTAAACAGTCAAAAGAGTGTAGTAAACTCCTGTAGACGTCACTTAGCTCATTGAACACATCTGATAAGTAAGCCAGCCGATATAGCTTCAGCTCATTTCTAGAACGATTACGTAACTCAAACTATATGTAGGGTAAAAAATCAATATTTTGTGTCATTTAAAATTATAGTTAAAATATCTCCTCTTTACTATCATCTTATCCCTTTGTGAAGCAGTAATTATATATGAGCACTGTCCTTTCCATAATATAGATGATTAAAAAGATGAGATTTCAGTGCTCTGCTTTTAATATAGGTTACAATCATTACAGATTCGTTCTGTACTGTTTTAAAATCTGCAGGATATAATTTTTCTACCAATGCTTCTCTGTCATTCAGAGCATCTTCTATTTTCAATGTTGTTACATCCCCAATATGTACTCTTGAGAAAGCTCCTGTGTAATGGGACATTACCGTGGAATAATAATATTTAGTTCTTTACGAAGATGGGAGTTTTCTAGCAATGAATATCTCCTACTTCAGGGATGTTAGAGATCAGTGATTACTCCTGAAAATATAATGAGACTATGTAAAGGAATTAAAAAGTACAGAATCACATACATACATGTATAATATCAGTATAATAGTACATAATATACTATAATACACTAATTGAATTATCTGTTTACTCCTGAACATTTTTATTTGGATTATTTATAATTGGATACAAAAATCTGCTGCTAAAAAATAATTCATTTTGAAATTTAAACTCATACAAAAATTATAAAACCAAAATATAAAGATAATGAAATTAGAAATATATGGAGTTAAAGTATCGGATTTAATTTTAAAAAATATGTGGATTAATATATTCAATGCTTTTACCGGCTTAAATCGTCATTAAGGTAGATTAAATATGATTTCATATTTCACAAAGAGTAATGTTTCTTGTGTTTATAAAGCGAGGTGCTATTGTAAATCGCCGTTCACCGCTAATTTAAAAGGTGAATTTGTCAATATAAAATAATTGCATTCACTGTTTTTATAATGCTTGCAGCCAAACCGTACGACTGTTTTCATTGTACTGCTCCTATAAAAAAGAAAACTGGAAGTGAAAATATAATAGTAACTGTATTAACTCTAATATAATGTTGCTTTGTGTACTCATGTCAATAAAGGTATTATATCTAAGGAAATGTTTATAATTTTATCCTTTTACTAGATTTTAAAACTCAGATTGTCACATACTTTGAGAAAAAGACTCGCCACCAAGTACCAAGAAGGATTTGACACCAAGGATCACGACAATGGAGTGCTGAGAAGGAAACAAATGAGATGTCATGAGCACGAACGTGACATAAAATGTTTTACAAGTCCACGCCATCAGTCAGGGGTGATCCACTTGGTCCCAGGATTATATTTAATGGTGGATTTCTGGCGAAGAAAATAGCCTCGTAAAGACTTTATAATCTGCTTATGTTCAACCCTTTATCTTATCTTTTTAAAGCGATAGACCACGCATGAACCTATAAACACTTTAAACAAAGCTATATAAAACATAAGTCTATGTAACTGTAGTGACACGATTTTGTAACTACAAGTCATATTATTTAAAGCAATTTTCATAACTTTTCATATATTCGCCGAAATAAATACACGCGCGCGCGCACGCACATATATATTTATATACATTATACATATATATATATATATATAATACATATATATATATCATATATATATATATATATATATATATATATATATATATATATATATATATAAAACCAGTAAATTTTGTATCCTTTTTTCAGTGTACGCTGCGTAATATGGAAAATATGTGACTGAAATGAACGATAAGTCCGAGAATTTTGAGATTCGTAAAGCACAATCACGGGGGTCTGCTCATCTCAGAGAAAAAAAACATAATAAGGTTAGACTCAGTGTTACTTTTCAGTATATATGAGTGCACATAAATATATATATATATATATATATATATATATATATATATATATATATTATTTACTATTTATAGTACTACGATAACATATATGCCACGGGGTATCTATTTGGACATTTTGCCTTTGCAACATTTTTATTAATATATAAACATTGAATATGTTAATTAAGTTAATGCATTGAAAAATCATGGCATCGCAAAGTACTAGTATGTTTCAGTCCGTCTATATCTTCTTGACTTCATCATACATTTTCTACCTATGTTCCAATATTGAATCCCTATAAGTTTGTTTGTTTAAAACTAAATATTATAGAGGATAAAAATAGTTCAATACTTTTGTGTAACGTTATCTTTTTTAGACAGTTAATAGCAATAAACCCATTAAATACAAACAATTTACTGCAACAACAACGAAGACATGATATCCTTTACAATTTCCTACATTGTTAAAATATCAGATGACAAAGTGACATTGAGATTGGACACTGATCTAAGAAGACAATGATAAAAGCGATTAGAGAAGATTAATCTGAGACAAAGGGTCATGCTAAGACAGTATGCGGGTATCTTCAACCGTTGGGGAGATATAAAGCCAAAATGGGATCTTGGATTATTGACATTTAATCGTAAAAAAGTATTAAAAATAAGGGAAATATTCTTATTTAAAGTTTGCTGTAAGATTTTAAGTTCAAAAAATTACAATAGTGGCACAATAAAACATACACATGTATATGCATACATTTCATATATTATTATTGTAGATTAAATATAAAAGAGGTCATAGTGTCAGGCCTCAATAAATCATTTCTTATATTTCATCTACTTCAGTTTTTATTTTTCATTTCTTAAACGACGAAAATGTTGGTACATTTGATAATATAAATGAGGGTATATATATATATATATATATATATATATATATATATATAATACGCTAATATTTTTAATTTTAATTTAATCAGATAAAACATTTGTCACATTACAAATAAAGATTATTTACCAGTCTTTCTTTATGGAAATTGATAATATACAAGGGTGAACGACATTTATCATGTTAAAAATCACTGTAATATCCTACAACTTAACATTTAAATAACATAGGTTTTTGGCTGAGCGTCACTGGAGAGGCTGGAAAACATTTGTTTATATCTGTCTATCTAGCCGAACGATTAATCGAAACCGATTTTACCTATATATTTGAAATTTTTTGTGAAGCTTAATTTATAGATAACTGCGTTTTATAATGGTGCATGCCACTCTACGTGATTTGGATGAGCGTTACTGAACATTTTTACATTTTTCTTTTGGGTAATCATGAAGGCAACGACTGAATAGAAGAAGAAATAAATTTGTAAATAATATGATTAGAATCATATGAGATTTTATCATGCTAAATATTTAAGATTGTAGATTTTCCAAATGGGAAAAATAAAATTCAGTGGAAGTTTTCATTGACTTAACAGTCCAAAAACTAGTGCCTAGCTTTGTTCTTAGCGCACTCTTGCGTTGTAGTATCCTCCTAGTATCCTCCCTACCTCAACTGAACGTTTATTATTTAGACACTGTTATGAAACCTAACTCAATGACTAAAAAATGTTAAAGAAGAATTATATGGCAAGAATGTATCTCGAGAAAGATTTCAACAGCACATTTAAAATTTTCCAAGGAACTTCATGAATTTTATGGTTGGTGCATGTCTAGCCTTGGAATTTATTCGAGCTCATGGAAGTCATTATTCACAAGGCTGACCAAATTTCTCAATTGTATGATGAATAAATGTGTGATTCCTGTATGACATCTGGCTCCCTATCTATCTCCAGGACACCTATAATTTGAAATGAGCCATAGACTTTTTGCCATAAATTTTGCATGCAGCCTTACCGAATGTCTTATGCGAAACGTGTTGTGGCGTACTCCTACCTTGTAACTAATTTATGTATCACATTGAAAATGGATTAATACAAATATTAATTTCCCAATCAATGCACTAGTTACAACTACTTAAAAAGGACTTAAAAATTCACTAAGAAAATCAAAGTTAGCAAAGCTTTCCCAAAAGAAAAAAGAGAATAAAATAGGTACTGTTTGAGAATAGTTCACAGCTCTCTTTCTACCGAAAGTACATTGCATTTCCTGCAGTAAATTCTCGGAAATAAAAATATATTGAGATTAAATATATATGTTGAATTGGAAAAGGAGAACTTGCCTTTCTTAACGAATGGTCTTATTTAGTACAAAGTTACACAAACACACACATACACACAGACATAATTGAATGTATATATACTCATAAAATATCTGGTAATGTAGAAGATGTGTATTGCTTATGTCAAGTTTGTTACGTATTGTTTAAGCAAGAAAACTCATTATCTTAATAAGACTATTGGAAACTTGTGTATTTCTTTACAGCAATAAGGAAACTTATATTTTAGGTATAAAAATATTTGTTATGAATTTGCTACGTACAGATAATTAAAAAGATGAGATAATTTGTTCCAAAATTAAGATTTTTAGAAAGTTAAGGAGAAATATAGTATAAGGGTCCGTTGAATGTGGAATTTGTTTCATACGGTTTGTTCTGTTCTGTTATGTCTGAAAAGCACTTTTATTCTAAGAATAAACTGTATTACCTCCTTTTTACTTAGTTCTGAGCTACAGCTATTACAACCATATGTAAGAAAACACAAATTTTACTATAGAAAATTAAAATAGTTTACCTTTTAATAAATAAAAATGTAATTCAGCATGCAATATTTCTTAGTTGCAATATAACAACATTTTATATCTATTACTCCATAGCATATAACACAGTATCAGACCTTAGAGTTTGAAGACAATATTTAGTTGGTCTAAAATAAGACATTAGAATCATATTAAGTAAATTTTGTGAATTAGATTTTTATCCATTTAGCCCATCACGCCACTGTTAGTCGGCTAGACATTCGAGTATCTTTCCTTATATTGATACCCTAGGTTACATCATTATCACTTTGTGGAAGTTAAATAGCTTTCACTATATTAAAATTTCTATGGTCATTAAGAAATATTGAAGGGAAAAATTAAAGGGGCTTAAAAGGAAAATACTCTCTCCTTAAAAAGTTTAACGATAGAGTGTTTCAAAATATGTATTTAATGACCAAACACACTTCAGTGGTGGTAAGATATAGCAGGGTTGCTATGTAAAGCGAGGTGTGTAGGAGGATTATCTTAGGTCATCGATCTCTAGAGGCTTGACGACGTGGGCTACAAGGCTGAGAGACGAGTAACACCGTTTTACAATTATTGAAAAAAATTGAATGGTAAATGTATTAGTAAAATTTAAAATTCGGGATTTAATATCGTTAAAGCCCAATTGATTCTTCAAGGCAGACATTTTTCAATTTAATACTGAAGTCTTCTTTGTTTACAAATTAATAAATACAATTACAGCTAATATAGCCTGTCTTTAATTACCTCAAACACTAGTGCTTTTTATACATTAAAACAATTCCTATTTGTAGGAAAAGATCATTCATAAAAGTACCAATATCCTGTGCTATATATTTTGCTGAACACTATTATAATATTATTTATCACATTTATCTACAAATGTTGCAGATTGTTAATTTTATTTTAGATAAAATATACTACGTTATTATACAAGTGCATCTAAAAAATATTTATTGCTTCTTGTGCATAAAACACAAAAAAGCCCAGCTAAATGTAAAATTTCAAAGATGTTATTATAATATAAATTAAACAGTTACTAATTTTAATTGTAACTGTACGATTGCCTCACTAATATAGCATATTAAAACTATCTAATTTTCAGTGTAGCGCACATTTAGGTACAAATGATGAGTTTTTAACAAACATGTTAATAACGGAAAATCTTGTTATGAACTTTAAATTATCATCAGTAACAAGGTAGGTACCAATTTCATCGTTAGACATTTGCTGTTATAGAACTCATTCTTCTATTTGTAGAAATGAAGTTTCATGCAAATTATAACGTATCAAGATGAAAGATGTATCGAGTTAGCTTTTGCCACATGAATAATACTTGATATAAGATTCACACTTTCGTTCTTGAAGTTAAGTTTCATAGTAGTGTTTGAATAAAAAAAGTTGCGGTAAACTAGAAACTATTTACCGCAAAAGTGCGCTAGAATCAAATATTTTTACCGACTTCGAACATTAATTTTCATTCTCTATTTTTATTTTTACTCTATGCATAAAAACGTCTCATACTGAACTATCATATGATTGTACTAAGTTTGCTTAAGACTTTCTTTATTTTGCTATTTTCTCGTTGAAGGTGTTTGCTGTCACTCAGCCATATTCCATGGAGTGTAATGCACAATTATTAAACACTGTCAGAAATGCAAAAAATGCATTCAGAGGTATTTTATTCAAACAACACAATTTTTGTATGAGACAGGCCATCTAAAAACTGGAAAAATGTGGATTTTAGAATTTATATCACTGCCAAAGTTGGTTGAATCATCTACTTGTGGGTTTGGATTCGTCTGCAAGATTAAACGAGTAGAAGAGTAACATTTTGCATCGCGATATTTGTGTTCTTTCGCCAAATTAATATTTCAGAATTCGGTATAATTTTAACATATTATTTAATCATCGGCATTACAAAGTTTTATTGTCTATTGCATTTTTGTAGTTCAATCTGGGTACAAGGTGTATGAATTAAGGAAAAACACAATTTTGGAGCGTGAGCTTATAAATTCGTTAAGAGGTAAGTGTAATAATATTGCAAGCATGATCCATCTAATATGGTAGTACGCTGTATACAGTCATGTAAATCTTCGTATTTGAATCGTTAAAGTATTGATTTATTATGTAGAAAACCCGGTTTAAATTCCATTTCATGTAAAGTAGGACCAGTAAAAGTTTTTTTATATTAATATCGTTCTCATGACTATAATTATTTCAAATAAAACCATTAATACCAAAATCCATTAAGTTCAACTTAATTTCAATTTAATGCTACTTGGAAAGTATGGTTTCACAGAATATTTACTATAGACACGTGACTAAGCCGACATGTTCTCCGAGGTAGACTGTATTATGCTAATTTTGCTGATATATCCTTACAGGCATGTTTTTTCCGGCCTATATAACCTCCGCTGATTTCAATGTTGTTCACTTGCCTCAGGACAAATAGAGTATATAATAACATGAATATAAATTTTAGCATTATAATATATTAGTTATGCAGCTTTAAATTTCCATGAAATTGTTATTCAATTACTAGCTCTACTTTTATTCTTACCCTAGCGGACCACAAATAGCTTCAGCGTTTGTCATGTTATAGACCTTTTAAAGTCACTATCTTGGTCGTGCAACTTTGTAAACAGTGTTAAATTTTTAACACAGGTTCATTGAGTGGGTTTAGTTATTTACCGCGGCCGGCATCTGCTCGTTTGAACCGCAATCCGCCAGACTGTCCTGGGTAAACTATTGTAGCTGTATTGTTTAGTTTGTGGTCTCCTTTCAGATTCGGGTATCTAAAGTTTTTGATCCAAGAATACAAAACAGTGGCCCATAAATATTACGTAAGTTCTCACATGCGCAGTCAAAGCTAGAGTGGTCAGACTGCCTCTCAGACACTGACTATATTTTCAATATGCATTTACTAGTTGTGTTTAGTATAGATAATATTATTAAATTAATATTATTTTAAATACTAGCATATATGTCTGAAAATTTTACACACCGAAATAAGTACGTGTAAGTTTTAGTCACCTGTGTCATTTCAAAATAAAGGTATGCCAATGTGAAATGGTAAAAAAGGAGTAAATATATACCACCCGAAAACTTGATTACTAAATGTGTCACCCAATACATAAATCATGGAACAAAATTTCTTCTATTAAGAAATCCTATATTGTTACCTAACTAAGTACTTTAGCTCATGACACATGGTAGCTGTCTAACCAATATTATGAAGTTTATAACGAGACGAGGTAATGAAACAACAGCATAATATGTATTTTCATTTACTAAAAAACATATTTAACTCTCAACGCATCTACCATTTGGTTTCACGAATGCGATTCATGAATAACAATTAAGTAAAATATCAACAACCAAAGTTCCAGCAATGCCTAAAAAGTACAATATGTAACAATGACTATTATAAGGAATGTAATCAACAGCACTTTTTAAAACAAGAAACAAGAGATTTATTCAGTAGTAAAAATAAATTTGATTAAAATGAAATAAAATAAAAGTATAAAATAAAATATATTAAAGTACAACAATATATACACTATGAATGATAACAATGTAAAATAGAATAATATAGATCAAAATTTCCTAAACTATCCTATAATATAAAAATATATGTACTGTACAATGATATATGAGTAATAAACATAAAAAAATTATTGTTCATTATCATATATTATCAAAGGAAGATGTATATTATTATAAATATGACTGTTGAAAAGCCAGCATCACATTTAATCATTATTATTTCAGTCAGCTTCACTACGTATTCAAAGTAATCTGCAGCAAACACGGAGACTGTATTTTCTACCTCGACCAGTCAGACTGATTGAAAGGGACAACTAGAACAATGCCCCCTTTTGGAGAAGTGGAATGAATTATTTTGAAAGCGAGGAACCTTTGAAATGGTTGCTACATCATACAGCTTGCCGGAATTTCCTTCTCGTCTCCAATAAAACTTTGTTGGGGTACAGAATTAACTTATTATATTGGCTGAATATTAGGAAAGCCTATTACTCGAAGACCTGGAACAATTTCACGTCTGTCTCTGTGTCTATCTGTCTATCTGTCCCCGTGATATTTCGAGTACGAACTGACCTATAGACTCAAAGTTTTGCATGGTAATACATTTCTACATAGGCAGTATCGAGTTTGAAAATAGTACATTGTGGTTCCATAGGATTTGGCAAAGTTAATGAACAATATTACATTTGTCTTATGGTTAACAAATGATGGCATCGAGAAAATAGAAGAATATATAAATTTTCAATCAAACTCAATACACTCATAAGAAGTTAAACATTTGATATATTAACACCTGTAGTCTAATTATCCCAAAACATACAACATAATTTTACAGTGTTGGATAATTTTATTATTTAAACATTTATATGAAAAAAAATGTAATTAAAAAAATGTGAAGGTATCTTGTAGCAATATATGCTGAGGAAGATTTTAAATGTGTACTTCAAGTTTTGCACAAATTCTATGATCAAACTCATTTGCGTCATTTTTGTGTGAAACTCTTTTTTTATTACTGCGCTTCTCTCTATCTGTCTGCAGGATATATCAAGAATGAAATGGGCTATAGAGTTTAAGTTATGCATGCACTCTCAGCAAACCCTGTTACGACACGTGGTGTGGCGTAGGCCTACTCCTACTATGTATATTTAAAATGATAGCTTTTGCTTGTCCACTGTATATTGCGTAATAAGTGAATAAACCAAAGCTTTAGTATAGTAAGGTTTACATAATGTAAACATACTATAGTACATATCATTGCAAGCCAGGCCGTATAGGCAGTTACTGTACACCACTTCCCCACTCACCTAGCGACTTTGCCACATTGTCATATCCATGAGCCATATCACAAAGGTGAACGTGCATCATCATAAAACTCGATATTGACAATTCAGAAATGAATCTTAATACAATTTTTGAAGTTTATAGCTAAATTCACTTTTTAAATATCTTACACACAGACAGAAGATTTTGCCGGCCTTCTGAGTAATAAACTTAGTCGATGTTCAGCCAATTATGTAACAAAAAATCACTTTATCTCGTATTAGACTGAACTAATGTGAATGAAACAACAAATCGACATAGTTTTTCATCCCGTTCTTTACCAAATTGTGTGTAAATTATTTGATCTACCCGTATTTTGTAAGTGTTATAAACAAGCCTTAAAATTCTATTTTTCATGAAATATTTAGAAACTATTTTAAAGTTGATTTTGAGTTCGAATCTTGAGTCAGTCATTACATTGTATATTTAAATAAAACTGTTTGTAATTTAAACATTCCATGCCGATACACCATATGCATTATCGGCATGGGGACATTATCATATATGTCACACATATATTTTGGGATTTCATGAAATCCATTATTACTGCCATATATAAAATTGTAATATCATTACTATATTTATTTTACTATACAAGGCCATATTAGGAATTCTTTAGAAAGATATGATCACGGTGACTGCTCAAACGTTTTTAGAGGCTTTGAATGAAACATATGAGTTTCACGCTATTTCCAAAAATGTTTTTTTACAAATATGTAGCAATGTCTCTATACACTAATTAGTCACACCAAAAATATGTTATTAAATATTACACTCGAATATAAAATACTACTAATAAACATTGAAGAATTACGTAATTGAAATTGGTGAACTACAATTATTAGCATTTCTCTTTTTGGTTTCATGAACAGCTATGTCCCTGTATACGGGTACCTCAAATTGGAAAACATAAGCTGTTGTGGGAACAGTACATCTGAATTCCCTCCCCTCAGCCTTGCTGGCTAAAACCGAAACGTCACAATAGGAATGTTCCAAATTGACATACAAACTTTCATATAAGATAACATTTCAAAAGTGGTTACATATTCATCATTACAGCCATAGATAACAACGATGCAGTGTAAGGCACTACTGTACTTTATAGAACTAAACCAGATATCTTAAAATACATGTGGGAATCTAACCTGTGTTTATTTATCTATAATTGATACTACAAGCTGAGCCATAGGTAAGTACAGCATAATCAGAACTGCAAGGAACAACTGTTATTGTGGGACTCAAAGTTGGCGCAGCTTAGCCTGAGCGAAAGACGATAAGGATCCAAAGTTAACGTCTACAGTCAGTTAGCTGAGAACAGCTCAGAGCTCAACTTGCCGTATCAACAACTTTGAATTATCGTTCTAAGCGGAAAACACTAGTATGAAATCTTATGTTTGGCCTAAGTTGCGTTTTAAAATGTAAAGCAATTAATTTCTATAATCCGCCATTACAACAGCAAAAAAGTTTTATAAGGCTAATATAAAAAGCTGAAACAGTAAAGTTGCAACTTCTCGAGTGTTATTTATGCGAATAAAATATTTTTATTCTCAAGTAGTTTTCACCTGTTTACAAACTATTACATTATATTTAAAAAATAAAGGTTGTTTAATTTCTTAAAGAAAATCTGTTATAAATGCAAACTATACAGTTGGCATATAAAAAGCTTCAAGAACACTTTTCGAACGAGCTATATAACCTCTAATGGATTAATTAATCCATTCTTTCTCTCTCGGACTTCTACGATCACAACCTACCTATTGACACATTTAACCCCTGTTCACCTGTCTATAAACTTAAGAGTTGATAAATGAATCACCTCTTAAGTTCGCATATCAATATTTTCCAAACGATTGTCATAATTCTTTCATCACTGCTTCGTGAAACTCAAATAATAAACATTACATATTACTTCTTTAGTTCTAAAACAGCCTACTATAAACAAAAAAAAAAGATATTGGATTATAAAAACAAGGACATTAATATTAGTTTTATAAGACAATAATATTAAATGAAATGAATAGATGTGTGTATATACCTTATCCTAATCATCCTACGTTAAACGTATGACTGAAGAGAGGGCTTTACATAGAAAATCTCTTAAGTAAGTGAGCCGCTTATATCAACATCAGTACACATTATATAAAGCAATAGAAGATATTGTTATTCTCGGCAACATGTTGAGTTCTCAGTTGTTTTTATTTGCATCATTTCAGCATCAGAGACAACTAGGCTACAGTAAAACACTCCGTCTGGTTTACCCAGCAGAAATTCAGTGTAAACTAAACTCGACATTCCCACTGTATCAACCATTCTGTGTCTTGTGTAGAAAACCTCAGTCAGTTCGCTATGTTTTGCGATCGTGTCTAAAGCGTCATAGTTCACTCAACTGTGTACCTGATGAGGCAAAGAGAACAGCTCATCACCTAGATTACACTGGGTTATTGATAAAAAACACGATTCCACTGTATTTCTTACATTTTTAAAGTCTTTATATAGAAAAAAATTGTAAAATCTGAATAGAATGAAATATCTGTGTCAATTGTTATTGTATCATGACTATCCGTTTTGCCTTTAATTCATTACAGAATTAATACACAATATCACATGTTTTTGAAATTCTACTACTACTTAATAAAAGTAAGAGAAAGTGGAGGATCATAACATATTGCGCAGTCGCTAAAACCTTACTTTATCTACGTTATCAGTATAATACATTCCCTCAAGCATAAAAAATGGCTTGAATATAAAATGAGGAACCGATACGATAGCATATGTGAACTCATATATCACTGGCTTAGTTAAATGTAGGGACGACGAGGTATTTATTTACTACATCCACCAACTATACTGTTGGATATTCATTTTGTCACGTTGACTTATTTTTTATACTAATACTTTAAAAAGGGTAATTAACGACAGTTACGAATGTACAGCCTGTGATGTTTGTGATAATTGTGTGATGTTTCCTCTGCCTTACGATCACAAAAAATCTGCATAAATATATTTTAATAACATTTATATTCTGTATAACAGTGATATAAGAATTACAGATTTTCAGCGAGGTAGTACACACACCTCTACATACAAACTACAATGTATCACGCATTTTTGTTGTAGTTCAAAAAATAAACTCTAGAATGAAATGTATAAATAAAATGATATATGAGTTTAAAAAGTTAAAGAAGTGAGTAGTTTGATATACCAATATATTTACCTTAAATTTGAATTTTCTTCTTTGCTTATACTACTTGAGCATACATGAATGAAAATTATGTGAAATCCTTATACAAAATAAAAAAAAAACGTATTTATGCGATTTCCCCATTTATAAAATTCTGTAAATAAGTAAAATCACCAATATTATAATAGCCACATAATTATGTTCCAGATACATTTTAAATTTAAAGTTAAAAGCGCTTTACTTAGCCTTCAGATCGTAGTGCACTTTGGTCCGTGGCGGGGTCGTTCACCTTTACGAGACCAGTGGCAGAAACGAAATGTGTAGTATGTTATGCTATCTAGAATTAAGACAAATTATAAACTAAGAACTTTCATTTAGGGAAAAACGCATTTTAGTGTCTACGTTTGCGTTCATTTTGACATATTTGGATTGGTGTACGAAATATGTATTATTAGTAAACAAGTAAATAGAACAGGTACTTTATACTAAATTAGATTTTTCCTCCAACAAACTGTTTATATACATAAATATAAAGATTTACTATTTAAATCTGTTATACGTATTCAAAAATACTGGATTTTAATCTGTAGATAATTTAATTCTGAAAAAAGAGGCTGGAAAATAAAAATTAGTTACACCCCTTCCTACTACAACAATAATGATTTCAATAGAATACTGTAATTTTAAATGCTAGTGGAAGGGTCATACAGGCTTTAAACAACTAGTAGGCCGATGGGTCAATCACTCAATCGATTGGAATGAAAATTAAAAAAAATCATGTAATACACATTTTTTATACAAATAATGACATATTTTTGAACCTATTTATATCATGTCTTGTTTTCCTTTATACTTATGTCAACTATATCTCAATATACCTAAAATTAGAACATTCATGAAACAATTAAAATCATTAATTAAGTTTAGCATAAATGAAGAATAACGTTCTAATTTTTATTATTTATATTTACCTGCAACCATACCTTAATATATAACAAAAATATGTAAATCTGTTTATATGTCCGTAAATATGTTTTGAATTAAGTAAGTTTTATGTCATAAATTAAGTGTAGCGAGAATTAAATCTAAATAAACGTATAAAATTATTAAAAACCGTACATTTAGATTAGGTTTCAAATCAATGTTTAACATAAGGAAGTAGTTAGATACAGGAATGACTTTGAAAAAAGTACAAAGTACATACAGATAAGTGTGTTTAGACTTTCTGACGTTAGAAACATTATATTATGAAGTCCGACAGATATGTACAAGCTTTATTGGAAAACAATACTTTTATAGTTATTAGAAATGCAAGTCGTCACTTTCGAAATATGTACAAAAGCAGTAATTACGAACATATTTAAGACGAAAATAGACTCTCCTTCACTGTCGCCGAACATTTACAAATGACACGTATATGCTGTAAATTGCCGCGCTGTCTCATACAACATTGCATGATCTGCGTGACGTGTTGTCGTTACGGTTGGGAATCAATCACTCGTTGTCGATGTGGGCGTCAACTGTGCAGTAGTTTAAGTGTTATTTTATCAAGAACACGCTACTTTACATGTTCCGTGTAAATAACACATGTAGGCCACTATGGACTTGCGGTAACGCCACCTTCGATAACGATGTTAAGTTTGACAACTGAGCACGTAGGGATAATTTTTCTTTTGAATTTTGTTATAGTTATGTAACCTGAACGTGTGTACAATAAGAAATAAACTAGATTACATTTTTTTATTGGTTGTTAATAGATTGCATGACACGTAAATAGAGAAAACTGTGGAAGAGACTACTAGTAGAGTGTAACATCCGCAGATCATAGTACCTGATAAAATCGCGCGCAAAGCCACAGTTATTCTACACGCTATCGATACATAGCCTACGTAGTAAAAATGCGCACTGTGACATCGAGATTCTACTTTAAATGTTTAACGAATAAGACGAAGAAACAACATTATAGGCTTCGACAGTTTAATGATGTTAGCTGTACTTAGCTTATGTTTAAATTCACCGTTTTACATTTGATAATGGTAACTTTTCCATATCTTAAATCGGATTGTTGTGTAGTGTGACCAACAGATTCAAACAATATCATATATATATATATATATACATATAATCAATGCTAAAATGATTCTTCAATATCAGAACGGAAATCAATGTTAGGTACATTTCTAATCTAAACTGTATAACGTGTATCTTGTACTGATATTTCTTTAGAATCAGCGCTAAACTGATGCATTAAAAACGTTATCAAACCTGATTTTCTGATATCCTATGTGAACTAACAACGCTATACGAGTATTTAGGTGAGCAAACAGCTCTGTTTACAGGAACCCACGTTATTGTCTGCTAAATGCTTGTTATATATAATTGGGGTTTAAACCTGCCGCCAGTCCCGTTAAGATCCATTAACGTATTACCAACGTTCTAGACAACTGTTATTAAACATTTTTCCTGTTCTGTTGGCCTTGAATGGAACATAAATTGAACATAGAATTTTCTACTGGTTATATATTACATAAATGTGAATAGGCTGCCAATATAAACAGATCCAAATGTTTTATAAATGATTAGACCCTACAATAGTTTTAAAAATATTTTTACACTATGTACATATAATAATAAACTTTATTTCCATTCTTAAAAATTACTTTGAGTTAAAGTATTAAGCATAAGATTTGTTTGCAAAGAGCTTGAGTTGCACATAGACACGCAAGTCAATAGCATTACAATTTACTAAATCAATGAACCTCCTGTCCGAGTGTTCCATGTAAACCAAACAATTGTCCATTCACCTTAATTTGAAAGATAAATTATGTTTTATATCTGCGCATAAATTTGTGTCGGATAAACCCAAAATCTTATTTTTTTGTGATATCAAAAAAGTCCTTTTTAAAAAATAAGTCCATCGTCAGCCAACTTTAATTATGGTGGGCGTCAAAATGGAAGGATACGAAAATTGTTCAAAATATCAAACTCTTTTCTTTTCTCATATAACTTTTATTTTGGAATAGAAAATTAACTAACATAAAAATAATAAGTATAAATAATAAGTAATAAGTATTCATTATCATTAACCGAGATAAAGTGACTCGAGGCTGATTAACCAAATAATTGGCATTCATATGGTTGTATGATGCTAATTAAACTTTTATTTACGGCTCAGATAGTTAGTTTTAAGTAAGACAAAATATACTTTAATGTATTATTTTTATATTTAAATGTTAAAATTTGTGATCATATGTAAGTAGGAACATAAAAAATATGCTAGAGCTGTTTCCTGTAAAACAATGAAATGTCAGAAACTTGATTACCGAACAGGCAGAAACTTGCCATGTAAAAACGTATAGCTTATTTAGAAGTGGTGCGTTTTCAATTTTGTTGAGTTCCACCTTATTGGTATTTAAAGTTAAAACCAGCTGTAATCCTAGAAACATATTTCACGTTTTTTATAACTAAGCAATAACTCTAAAAATATACACCTGGCACGCAAATACCGAAAACGAATTTGAATGAATCACTAATAAAATTATGTTGAATAATTGTGTTGAATGTGTATCAAATAACATAACTAAATGTAACGATGAAACATTACTACTAAACAATTATTACTCTTGTAAAGTTATGATAAAATTTGGATAGTGAAAAGTTGAGTAAGTTTATAGTGTATGTTAAGGTAAAACAATGCTGGAATATTATTCAGTGAGTAACAAAGCTTAATATTGATCTCACCGAACTATTCGCAACAACTCTCATATTGAATGGTTATATGAAACTTTGGCAATCGAATTATACATTCTTTTCGATGACCTTTAAATTTTACAACATCAAAAACAAAACACAACCTGTTATACAACGCTTAAAAAGAAATAAACAAACCAAATGTTCCATAATTATTCTTAATAAATACGAGTATTTAGCACAACTGGGTATCTTTAAACATCCCATGAACATGTAAATGCCACGGCTCTGTATTTAGCCTCTTCTCCCCTAGCGTAATTTGTTCAATAGCGCTCTGGCAAACCTCCAGAGTTCAAGTGGTGGCACGTACAACGAGCGCAAGTGACGTCATTATGACGATTGATGGCCCTCGTTCAGTTTTTATAATGCAATGCAATTGATATATCATTGAGTTAGGTTTTACTTGATTCAATTCAATATAAAACCTCTTTTATTTTATTGGGAATATTCCCGTTCTCAAGGATCAAAATAAAAAGAAATTTTATATGTGTAATAAACATTAAAAAAATCACGTATGAAAATACTAAAATACACCTTTTCTCTCAGGCGAAATCGCGTTTTTGTTAAAGCTTGATTGCCTGCCTTTTTTGGGAGAAGTGACTTACATAAATAATGATATATTGCTATGTTTATTTTTTAATATTCAACACATATTATTTAATATTCACGTCTAACACAAGCTTATCAAAGATTAAGGTTTAGGATCAATTGTATACCCTACTTTGCAACTTTCTTTCTAAATTCCATGGTTAATACATTTATAAAGATCTGCATTCTTACTAAGCGAAATTTGACTAACCACACATTTCCGTATTAGCCAAATTGATTCTGAAAAAAAAAACATAATTTTTTTTATGTTTTACTTACATAAATAAATAAAAGAGCTCAAGAATATCATCTTGGATATTCAGGGGTACTCCATGCAAAATATACATGCGTTTTTACCGTAAATAGGACGATTATGTGTATTAGTGTATAATAAATGAAAATTTCGTGTAATTAAAGTGCCCTGGTCCTATTAAATTGGATTTCTCAGTCGTACGTATGTATGTATACTTTTTTCATTGAGACAAAAAGCCAAACTCAATTGTGGCACTGGAAATACCTTAGAGCGAAAGTAGATCACAAAGTTGGAAGTAGTCTCATTTTTACCGAAGTAGATTTCCGAGAGCTAAATATAGCTTTTTCATTGGGATAATAAAGCAAAATCAACTGTGGCACCGTAAGTGATTTTATATGGTGGGAAATAAACACTGTACCTACTGCCTTCTCAGTCCTACTTATGTACATATTTTTTGTCATCTGGAAAACGAAAAAAGCACTACTATTGTAATGGAAATATTTTGACCATGGTCTCTCTTATAAAGCACATTACAAGAGCTAACTATAAGAGAATGAAAATCTTTTTAACCAAAATTTTTTTCCGATACCTATGTACTTGTATTTTTTATCGGAGCCTTTGGATAGGACAGACTCAGCTGCGGTGCTGTAAATATAAATAAATTTCTACTAAATGCCCCTACACTTGTAAGACACTATATATAAGCCACGTTAGTCTCATACTCTTAAATAGTGAACAATTTACTAACGATAGTTACCACCTAGTATTATAATAAAATTGTCGTACTGGAGGAAAATGTCTGTGGTTACTAAGTTAATACATTTTTTATTTGAGCATATAGTTTGTCAGCTGTTCTCAAGATTAGCTTAGTAACATATTTTGTAATTAATTGTTATTTATAACTTTAACTATATCTTTCACGTCTAGTGAGTTTAAATCGGGATAGTCAGCGGAAACAATAAATGATTAATGAGAGCCAACATCACATGTTAAAAGAAATATAAGATATCGTCCTGATTTATGTGATACATAGTAGTAAAAGGTCACGCCTTTGTTGAAAAGAAGGTAAATTAATGGTCCAGACCAGGACTGCCCAAAGTACGGCCCGCGGGCCGAATCCGGCCCGCGAGTCAGTTTTATGTGGCCCGCCTTGTTGCCAAAACAACCAAATTTGTTTACAAGCATTTGAAACGTTAAATAAATACAAATTTTGAGAACCAAGCAGTCCAGCCGATTTCAGGTAGAACGAGCCGTATTAATTTGGTGGAGTATGAGTGTTGAAAGAAGTAAAGTAGTTGCAGACAGATTTCACTGACTACGGTGGTGGCTGCTGGCTGGCGAATAGAGCGCGCGTAAAGCACGGCACAGCGCGCGGTGCGGCGACATAACCCCTACCCAACTCAAGGTCACCACTTGCCACGTGAGCACTAAGCAATTCCAAGGATCTCATTGAACTTTTTGTCAATACTGGTATTTTGATTTTAAAATATGTAAAACAAAACAACCTCACTTTTTGTCATTTATGGTGGTAATTTGTATGTCCTAGTATCCTAGTAGGATTACTTAAAATCAATATATTCAATTTATTGGTGACTTTTTTATTGTTCCCTCAGAATTTGAGCAAACATCCAAAAGTCTGGGTTTATATTTATTTCTACTAAAAGAACCTAAGAACATAATATATTATAAACCTTTACCTAATAACTAATAAATAATAAGAAATTACAATAATCAGGAAACAAGGACCAAATAACCTTAACACTCATATTTTGCACAAGATTTCTGGAACAAACCCCGGGCAAGACGTTTTGTTTGGGGTTCCAAATCCCTTGGGATGTTGGCCCGCCTGGCCATAAAGGCTTTACAATGTGGCCCTTGGGTAAAAAAGGTTGGGCACCCCTGGTCCAGACTATTACAGTCAACTGTGACAAAACGTAAGAGTAAAAGGCGCTGAACAATGCTAGCTCTCATTATGAATTATAAAGGAAGTCATTACAGCCTAACAGCTAGCTAGTTTGTCACTTAATAACCGTTCAGTTGAAATGAGCGCTTAAAACATTATTTCACGTTTGGATGATCAATATTTATAAAATGGTACGGTTCTGTATATAGAGCATATAAACAGAGCAACGTGACATCCATTAAAATATGTCATGAATTTAATAACATTTACGTTTTCACTATTTTAAGATGAACTTGCAATTAAAGTTTTGTTTGTATTCTCATTACATGCAAAATTAATTTAAAGGGTGATGCCAGTTTTACTGTAATTTACTTAATGTATTACAAAAAAAAATACTAAACAACTTTAAACTTTACTAATCGTGGAAAAATTAGTTTTATTGTCCTGGATAATAAATTCTTAATTATGACAAAACGTTACTTTGCTGTGAACGAAATAGGAACGATTCGTTTCATTGTGATTAATAAATCACTGGAATAACTAGGAATGTTATAAAAAAACTTATTCTGTAACCATATCACAACAGTATTAAGATGTAAATGTTTAACTGATTTGTTATAAGACCACTCAATTATCACTAACAAAAAGTGCTTATAATTTGTATATGTCAGTGTGGATCTAATGCGATTCCATATATCAGGAACGCTGCTGGAAAAAGAGAAAGCACACGTCTTTATTATTACTTAATCTTGTTTGTTTTTGGGATTAGCCTGTCACTATGTAACATTTTAATCAAGAAGCGATGTACTATTGTACTAAATTGAAATGAAAGCTTGGAAGTACATAGTTTTTCATGTATGTAATACTACAGGCTATGTATTTCAAGTATAGCGTCCAAAGCGATAATACTTGAATAATATTATTAAATGATAAATAATACTTACAATTATGTAGTTGCAGTTCAATTAATGTAAATTAAACAGAACAACTGAGGGCGTAATTCTATGAGAAAAATTCAAACTCAGATAAGGTATCTAACTGAATAAAAACGTAATAACTTTCAAAAGGATTTGTTATAGATATTCTTCTAAAAAAATCTATATTATATTTGAATATTCCACCGTACACATTATTCTGGCTCAGCGAAACTTCAATGAGGTGCATTATTACTTTACTTGATCTCGCTGCGAGAACACTGGTGAAATACTACATGTGGTGTGTGTGTGTCTCTGTGATGTATTAATGTAACATAAGGTACCACTTCACTGTGTTCCAGAATTATCAAGAATAAATGTGGATGCAAATAAATTGAAATATTGTATGAACCGACATGAACGAAACGAAAAACCAGAACATTTCTATCCACATTAAATGGACACTACTAAATTGAATTAACGTAATAATGGTAATCTGATGAATGTTTGTTACTATTTGATCTACCACTATCTCACCAAGTGGCTGGAGTTAGGTTAGCTTGCGCAAAATATCCAATGCACGGTCCATTAATTCAGTTCAACATTGATGTGGTCTCCTATCTTGGAAGACCTGGGTTGGCAGATGACACAAGGATAAAACGCAGAATATGAACTTGACTTTAATGGCGTAGTATTTGGTCTACAAATAAAGTAGCTCCTGAGCGACCCAGTTACTTCATCTCAGCAGAGAAAGTACCATGAGAAGAGAATTTAAGTCTTCTTAAAGTCTTTTAATATCTCCTCCCTAGCAAGGACTCATCCTCATATTTTCTGGATGTGTAGAGAAAACAGCGAGACGAGCAGTATTTCCATTAGAATTCCCAACAGCGTTCTTACAAAACTCAGATACACGATTAACATTAATATGAACAGTTGAATACACTACCACTCAACTAGAAAAAAATGCGTCTTCCCATAACATGAAAATCTCCGATCTTTTAATGGTATCTGAGAATGGTATGAATATCATGGAGTATATCATATAATCTAGTTCTTTCTATAAAACTCGTTATTACATTTTTTTAACTGTACCTCTTGAATATGTAAATGTTACTAAGCGAGTGACGAAATTTCTCTTATCTATTTATATTACACTGTCGTGTATTCTAATAAAAACTAACAAGGTGTTCTCTCGAGCCGTCTTAACAGTCATTATGATTAACCAGTGACACTGATGTCACAAACAGTAAATTTCTCGCTGTATTGCAAAGACTTTGATGGTTTATGATGTGTATAGATAAATCAATTCAGCCATTACAATGGACTGTATATTTCTGAGAAACATAATGTACTTTTCGAGAAGTGTAAGCTGTCATTGTGATTTACCAGTGACACTGATGTCACAAACAGCCAATTTCTCGCTGTATTACAACGAATTTGATGGTTAAGGGGACAGTGTCCAAAAAAATATCAAAAAATCGGTTTTTTTTAATAATATTATTTTATTAATCTTCAGTTAATTCTGATTTCAAAAATATATACATGTTATATGATACCTCTATTAGTTTTATTTATGACAATTTTTTTAAAAATTCTCGACAAGCAACTTTTAGAATATTGTCCTTTGACTCGCAGGCTACTGCTTGAAGTTTGTTATTGTAAACCTATTGTCTTTGTTATAGTACACCTATTGTGATCTGAAGCTTATTATTGTAATGGCTGTGGCAGCTTTTACAGATGCTGCATTCTGCTAAATGCATTTTATTGTGACTTGTGTTTTGTTTTATGTTACTGTTTAGTGTTGTTGGTTATGTTTGCTTGAGTTTTGTGAAGTGAAATTGTGATTAGTAAATAGTGTTTGTATTGTAAATGCCGAGGTTTTCTAATAAAGTATTTAAAAAGAGAGGGCCTGTTGGTAAACGAAAGGCAGTTGATTCAGCTAGTGACAGTAATGATGTTCAGAATGGTAAAAAGCAAAAAGTAAGTGAAACCCCAAGTTGTAGTTCTAGGCCTAGTCCTAAGATTAGTGCATCAAAAAAGAAACTGTCAGACTCTGATTTTACTATATTTGAAGACAGTTCTGATTATGGAAATGAAGTAGTAGTAGATCTATCATTGCTATCTTCAGCATTATTGGAAAATACATTGTGTAAACATTGTACTCAAGGATCTATGAGTATACGGAAAGTTGGTAGACAATTTGGCCTCGCTTCTAAAATGTCACTTATGTGTAACAGATGTGAGTACGAAGCTTTTTTTATAATTCAAATAAGTGTACTGTTGATTTTGCTGGGGAACAAGAGCAGGCATTTGAAATAAACTTGAGGTTAGCCTATGGCCTACGCTCTATTGGTAAAGGGCCTGCATCTGCGCGTATGCTATGTGGGGTCATGAACTTACCCAATCCTTCAGTAAAAAATAGTAAAACTATAAAAATACTAAAAACTGCAGTGAAAGAAATAGCTGAAAAAAGCATGAAGTTAGCCGTAGCAGAAGCTGTAGAGGAAAACAGTGCAGAATTGGAAAATGAAAATCGCGATTTGACCGCAGCATTTGATGGAACGTGGCAGAAGAGAGGTCATCAGTCACTCAATGGCTTTGTCACTTGCACTTCTGTTGACACGGGTAAGGTGTTAGACGTTGCGATTTTGTCAAAACATTGCTTGTGCTTAGATAAAAACAGCCACAACGTCAACTGTAAGTAAGCAGTGGGGAATGGAAGTCGCAGGAGTACAAACTCTTTTTGGCCGCTCCAAAGAAAAATACAATATACAATACACTAAATTTCTTGGCGATGGAGATAGTGCAGCTTTTTGGTTCAGTGGTTAGATTAGACCCATACAATGGTATAGACATTACCAAACTTGAATGTGTAGGCCACATTCAAAAAGCGGATAGGGTCCAGACTGCGAAAACTGAAAAGTAAACTGGGCAAACAAAAATTATCAGACGGAAAACCAATTGGTGGTAAAAATAGACTAACAGACTCAGTTATTGATGTGTTACAATCCTATTATGGCCAGGCCATTAGAAAGAATGTATCATCTGTCACAGAGATGAAGAAAGCCATATGGGCAATTTTGAAGAAAGCCATAAACTATCAACTAATGAGACGCCTCAGCATGGGCTATGTCCAAAAGAAGAGACAACCTGGTGCAAATATAATAGATCCCTCATTACAAATGAAAAATATGATCATACACAAATAGCTTACCATCTGCAATTATGACAGAAATTAAACCAATTTTTTAGAGATCTCTCAGATGAGAATTTGTTAAAGAAGTGTACTCACGGAAATACGCAGAACGTAAACGAGAGCCTAAACAACGTGATCTGGAGCCGTATTCAAAAAAAAGTTTTGTAGGTAAACACATTGGAACTTGGGGTTTATGATGCCATAGCCTCATTCAACCTAGGACTAGTAACAAAGTGTCAAGTTTTGGACTGTATGAAGATAAGACCTGGTTGTCATATGATCTCAACGATTGAAGGCCTTGGATGCGGCGAGAGTTTATGCGGCTGATAAAGCCTATAACCGACTATGAAAGGAAAGCTAGGAGGATGAAGAGGTTGCAGACTAAGAAATTAGAAGACCAGTATGATGATAAGCAGCAATATGAAGCTGGAATGTTTTTAGAAGTAAGTCTTAACATCACAAATGTAAGTTTATTATATTTTTTTTTCCGATTTACCGAAACTTGCATTTTTACATATAAGGAACATTTTTCTCAGGATCTACTTGAGATATCCTTATGAAACTTTCAGAACTTGTTTATTAGGTCCCCATACACATTTAGACACAAGGAAATTTTCAATATGACCAATATATTTTTAGTTGTTATAGCTTAAATGTAAAAAAATGGAATTTTATTTGAAAATATACAAAAAAATTTATAATTCCACTTCAAATTGAAATTAATAAAAAAGCCCATGTTAAAAGGTGTGTAAGTAAGCATAGAAACTATGGTAAAAATTATAACAATGTAACTTTAAAGATGACTGAGAAAATGTTCCTTATGTTACTATTGAGTTATATGGAGAGAAAAACCGTTCGGCCGGGTCCCCTGATGTGTATAAATAAATAAATTCAAGCCATTACAATGGACTGTATACTTCTGAGAAACACAATGTACTGTCTCGAGAAGTGTAAGCTGTCATTGTGATTTACCAGTGACACTGATGTCACAAACAGCCAATTTCTCGGTGTATTACAACGAATTTGATGGTTAATGATGTGTATAAATAAATAAATTCAGCCATTACAATGGACTGTATACTTCTGAGAAACACAATGTACTGTCTCGAGAAGTGTAAGCTGTCATTGTGATTTACCAGTGACACTGATGTCACAAACAGCCAATTTCTCGGTGTATTACAACGAATTTGATGGTTAATGATGTGTATAAATAAATAAATTCAGCCATTACAATGGACTGTATACTTCTGAGAAACACAATGTACTGTCTCGAGAAGTGTAAGCTGTCATTGTGATTTACCAGTGACACTGATGTCACAAAACAGCCAATTTTCTCGGTGTATTACAACGAATTTGATGGTTAATGATGTGTATAAATAAATAAATTCAGCCATTACAATGGACTGTATACTTCTGAGAAACACAATGTACTGTCTCGAGAAGTGTAAGCTGTCATTGTGATTTACCAGTGACACTGATGTCACAAACAGCCAATTTCTCGCTGTATTACAACGAATTTAATGGTTAATGATGTGTATAAATAAATAAATTCAGCCATTACAACGGACTGTATACTTCTGAGAAACACAATGTACCTGTCTCGAGAAGTGTAAGCTGTCATTGTGATTTACCAGTGACAACTGATGTCACAAACAGCCAATTTCTCGCTGTATTACAACGAATTTGATGGTTAATGATGTGTATAAATAAATAAATTCAGCCATTACCGTAGACTGTATACTTCTGAGAAACACAATGTATTGTCTCGAGAAGTGTAAGCTGTCATTGTGATTTACCACTGACACTGATGTCACAAGCTGCCAATTTCTCGCTGTATTGCAACGAATTTGATGGTTAATGATTTGTATAAATAAATAAATTCAGCCATTACCGTAGACTGTATACTTCTGAGAAACACAATGTATTGTCCCGAGAACTGTAAGGTATGTAAGCTGTCACTGTGATGTATCACTGATACTGATGTTACAAACAGTCAGTTTGTCGCTGTAATGCAGCGCATTCAAAGGTCAACGTACGTATGTGTGTCAGTTAGATTTCATAGATTGCGTACTGTTGTGCAGATAAAAGCGTAGGGTCTTGAGCCTAACAGACCCGCCTTGAGCAGCTGCCACTCTAGTTCAAGGTAAGGTAGGGGTTGTACCTTAACGTTTGTTATAAATCACAGTCTTTCTGTCCACAATTGTTATGCCCTAATATAGTACTTAGTTTAAAACAATATTTGAATTCTTGTGTACTAGTGTTATTCACATTATTTTGTTTTTTCCCTTTACATTACTTTGGACATTACATAGTGATGAATAATTTCATTATGTAAGATAATCATTGTGTAACTTCATAATTTTATTGCTTCATGGTTTATTAAACAATTCAACATGCTTTAGAAAACAAAATTTAGTGTGAAACTTGTGAACCAAATCATGTAAAGCTGACATATGGTATGTCAATATAGAAGTAGAAATACGCTAGATTCAATCTAAAGAAATTTAGAATACTAAAGAAAAGTATACTATGAAATATTAAACGTGCACTAGAATATCACCTGAATGGAACGAGCACACTGAATAACCATGCCAATTAACGCTCTGTCATGACCTCGTTAGTTTAGTGAATGAAGGTGACATGAGCTCGATAGTTCACAAACTCGTATTCAGTTTAATTAAAAACGTACTAAACTGTACTGTGTTGGTCATAAAACGTTTCAAGCAAGCGATTGTAGATACTGTGTGAGGCCCGGTGATTAAATTATTAATATTAAAACTTTTGTTTGTTGAATTAATAGTGAGATTTACTAAAGTATTTTAAACATTCAGTTAAAAAAATTAAGTGCTGCCATATATTAATTTAAAAACAATTAAAATTTCTTAAAATATAAAATTTGGAGCTGTGTTTTACGTATTACATTTATCGTTGTCAGATATTAAGGCATGGCTACTCGTATGACCTATTCAAGGCCTTATTTATGCTCCAGAAGAAGGTCGTAAGAGTAACAAGTGGACTTGATCTATCGCGTTTGTATATGTATAGGGATTGCTTCTAGAAAATTAATATAATATTTGAAATTTGAATATTATAGTTTGGAACATAACAACTATACATTTTTAGTAAAATCTAAATACTATTGTGAATATTTTTGACTTTAGAAGAAATTAGTTTACTACTTTTAATTGGGTTAAAGTCATATTCAAACTATTTTATTCATTTAATTATTTTTAAACTATTTTCCATTGTTGTTTGGAAATATCTAAATCAAATACATGTGCTTGAATAAAATGTAGATATTGATAAATATACAGAGTAATATTAGTATATTTAGAACATTCTCATACAATATTGTAAACGAATGACGCAGGATCGCGAATCTAACGTAAGGACTTAGATTCTTCTTGACTGACAATAGATATTTCTCATAGATTTCAGTGATTTCAAGATCAAAGTGTTACAGGTGGATTTAAAGCAAGAAGAGATTAAGGTGAATATACTATATAAAGGTTTTTTAATGTATAGGCGTTCTATTAATCTTAACCAATGTAACTCTAAAGTATAGATTTCCTTACATAATTATGTATTAATTTCTTTCAATGAATAAATTACTACAATTCGTGTAAAGTGCGCTCTCAGGTGTTATATTTTCAAACATATCGATGTACAGTAGAAATGGCTGATGTAATAATGGTTTTCTAAAGAATGTTGCATTGTTTAATGAACTGCGAAGCTATTCATCACTATGTAATGTCCAAAGTAATGTAAATGGAAAAGGCACAACAATGAAGCAATGGCGTTGCCTTGATAGAATGATGAAATATTACATATCGCAGTGTGATACGGTTGATTGGTGAGAAGCCGAGTTTACAGTTGGATAGACATTTACAAACACACACCAGTGACATGATGGTTAACGTACGATGTGAGGTAACCAAACCTCAACCCTACGTTTTCCCGCTAAGTGCTCCTCCACAGTGTGCACTACATGTTGTTAAGACATTATTATATATGGTGATGATGTTCTATTACAAAATAGGAGTATGCCACACAACGTGACGTGGGTCGGCTTTGCTGAAGTTGCATGTGACATGTCAAGTCGATATCTCATTTCGTAATGATATATGTATTAGTGTGTCACATCTTAAAATTGTATATGATTGCATTCAGTTTTCTGCAAATGTATATACATTTTCGTCCAAATGTTATGCAAACAGAACATATTTTGGAGTCTATAAGTGATATAAGAGATTAAATAGATAAAGTTGTGCGTAATAGCAAGATCAATACATTAATGTGATTAACTTGATTATTGTTTGTGTCGTTCACACGCGCTGCCACTCAAATAACTGATTTCGGTAAAAGATTTCAAACTGCCAAAGCTTTCTTATTAGTACTTACATTAAAACGTTTGTTGCATGAAATATGCATGAAATGTCTTCTAGTTCTGAAATATAATAATAATATTATTATAAAGATCTTTCAAGACCAGCAAGCAGTAGGTGTAGCATTCTAGTAGATCTTCTTAGATGTAACGACCCATTGTCACTTAATCAAAAGAAAGTAGATTTATTAATGATTTCAATAAACCGTATGTGTTCTACTTTACTCGTGGTTTTTATAAAATAATCATAAAAACCCGTTTTTGTATGGTTGTGTGAAGGAAATTTTTATTCTACTATTCGGATGGTACTAACTATACGAATAGTAGACTAACTGCAGCACTAGCCATGCACCGACTTTCGCAGATAATGTGTTTAACTATGATACAGACAACTATGAGATATCTCTAGCTGTATTATATGTTGTTAATATCTTTATTCATACACTAGTGAAGTATCGATGTTAGGACATTGCTGATACTATTAGAGTGTGTCCCCCGCAGTCAATGTGTTAAAGTAAATAAACGTAAGAAATATCCTGAAATATTGCAATCCAGTTCATCGTAAAGTTATGCAAGTGGTGACAGAAGGAGGCGCGCCGGCGGCGGTGTGGCGGCGGTGTGACACATCATTACCGTTCAGCTACCGCGCCGCGGTATAACAAAACATTATCCGTACTCTCCGAGACTCTATCTACAATTGTTTATCAGTTTATCTTGCTCACATAATTGTTTAAAATAGCGCTACCTATAAACAATAGTATATTTCTTGCTATTCAACTAGTGGGTGTAAAGAAACCTGATGTAGAGGTGGAGTGTACTCGCATTAAGTTACTATACTACGTTGATTAGTTCACTCAAATTTAAGTGAATAGATTACGTTATGTTCTAAAATTCGTTCAGAAAATTTCGTAAAACATTTGTAATGCGTGTTATTTGTAAAGTAAATGCATTAATAATTCAACAATGCGCAAGAATTATGTCCAGACAAATAGAAATAAGCTATAAAATGCCAGCTACAAAAAGAAAAAACTATTACAGTTCGCTAAGATATGAAAATGCAGTAAATTATCATTTTACTGTGACAATTTACTCCGCATTCCCCATTAGCATGTTAACAGCGGTAATAAACAGAACTGGCGCGGAGCGACGCCTTGCTACTCATGTACTAAATTATCATTAATGGTCATGTAAATAATTAATCACCGGTGCTCAGTGCAAATGTAAGCTCCTAAGGGACTAAGTAGTCAGGAACGTCTCTAATAGGAGCGGTTCGGTTGGGCTACGGGTGGGTATTTGTCCCTTAACGGTTAAGTACTATAACAAGGAACTGCTCCACTGGGAGTTGGGTATGTAGGCTTTTATTGTTTCTATTAAGTATAGTTATTAATATAACATGATATTACAAGGCATGAAATAACTGTTGAATATTGTAAAGGCCTGTAGAGTAGGAATTCTTAACTTCGTTGGTTTGATTTGGTGACTAGGGGAATAATTTTAAAAAATGATCAAGAATGTTGATAAATGACAACCCTTTAAATAATGGGATGTATGGGTTATGATTTAAGAAAAACGGATGTCAGTGATAACTTTTAATATAACATTTTTAGATGTAGATTGGGGAGTATTGGTTTGTATTAAGCATAAGTGGCTTTGAAAGGAATTTGCTGGAATACTTAAAGTTGTTTTTGAGACTCCCCACTCCTATAATACGTACAAGAATGTTTTAGATGTATTCCAATTTCTTGATAGCCATTCAAATATTTAAAAATAAATGCTCAAAAGAAGTAAACGTTAAACAATATTTACATTGTACTTTTACTTGTAATTTATAATACAATAACACTTCCATAATTAGAAATTCCATAATTTAATAGTTGTAGCCAAAGTTAATTGAAAGAAATGAGTGATTGTGAGAACATGTAAATATATCTCGGTAAAGTGACTCTAATTCTAACTGTAATTCATACTCCATAACACAAAATATCAGCATTACAGTCACAGGGTATAAGGTGCAATTTAAAGGTATAAGGTTACGTTGGTGAAATTGTAAACGTTAATCTTTCATTCGCCACATATTTGAAGTATCTGATCAATTCTACTCGCCACATATTGGATATTGCAACCGCGGGCCACTGTGACATATTGCGCTGTTCACAGATCGCTGCTTGAACTTGGGCTGACTTATCTTCGTCAAATATCACGAGAAACGACGAGAAATATTGAACACGAGTGATATTATTTCATTATGATTAGCTTATTCTGTATTTTATTATTTATAAAATCTCTATTGCTACAAAAACAGTTAGTCATGAGGAAATGTTTTTAAACCAAACTGATTTGTTTGTTTTTGAACGACTAATTATTTTTAATCTACATTTTTAATTTCATGCTTAGATAAATACAAAGTTTTTCAGTTTATTACTCTCGCTCGTCAAGCGAACATCCACATCTATCGAGCCTCTAAGACAAAAACTCCAATTTGTTTGACAATTCAGAATTTGATCTAAAGTAATTCTTATCACTTAATTAAATAATATAGAAACTATAAATATACCGTGTGTTCCAAATTTTTATTACACTGAAGGGTTCTGAGCAACTATAAAAGATGCAGCAAAGATAAAAAGGTTGTAAGTAATAAAAATATTTATCTATTGTGGGAAAGTAAATCTTATTCAAAAGATTTAACGTTAAATTGATTTAAAATATTAGTTTCTAATTTATCACAAATATTTAAAACAAGTTCACTGCTATTATATTAATGCTTACTCAAGATGGAATTGTATGCTTTAGTAATGTGCCGGATGTCTGACAAAATGTAACATCGAAGTAAACAAGTAATCTTCGTTTCATTGTGATGGATACACTACAGGAACTACAAGAAATGTTTTTACTGAAGGTTAGTCTGTCAGTATATCATATCTCAGTCAAAATTTACTAGTGAAAATTAATTATCACAAGTTACATACCTAAATTGTAAAAAATATGACAGTTAGACACATATAAAATTGCTGCATTGCGCTGAGGTTAAAATAGAATTTGTAACAACCATCACATCATCCCTATATCGCACCTCAATTAGAATGTAATAGTTTGATTATTCACTGTTTTAGATTATACAAACAAATAAAATATAATTTTTTTAATTATAAAAAAATCAGTTGTGAATCTTGATTTAAGCTCCAGTTCAGCGTCCAAAACCTGATGCTGTCGCAGACCTGACTCCTGGTATCTGGAATCATGTTAGTCTGAAGGGATCCAAAAATTTCATCGGTCGATGAAGAAGCTCAGGTTGATATTTTGGCATCATTTCGATATCAGAGACCCTGGATTACAAACTATAGTAATTATAAATATAGGCGAAAAGGCATTCTCATTATCTCACCAGAAGCATAATTGAGAGAACAGCGAATATGACTCCAGATACCAAGAGTAAAGTTTACAACAGCGTCGGTTTTCGGATCCTGCACTAAGAGAAAGGTTAACTAGAGTTAAACTCAACATTCATGTTGAATAAACCATTCCCACCATTTCCACGTTTTATGTACAAATAAACTATTCATAAATTTATGAAATTTAAAGTTAAATGTTATGTGTAAAAAACTGCTAGTAATCTATTTCAAACTTATTACGTAGTTGATTACATTCTCACTGAGATTAAAACTTTGATTGAATGTCTTTGGTGTTGGTTAATACACACAAAGTTTTGTATACAGAAGATTCAGAAGAAGATTCCTTCCTGTTGCTTTGTCTAAATGCCAAAATGCACAGAATGATGAACACTAGAATGCCGATATGATATCTCGCCGAATGAAAGGTAATGTCTGTTATTTGTTAAAAAGGTTTATCATAGCTTATAGCATCCTTCACTTTGTTCCAGTTCAGTCAAGCTTTAATAATGAGCATAATTAGTTGAGAGGATTAAGTAAAGAGTAAGCTGTAATGATGAAATCTCACAATGAAGAGTGTCTCAAACAGAGTCAAGCTGTCACTGTCATATTTATATTATTAGTTACGTTAATGTAACATATAGTATAGAGCTGCACTTAACTGTATCTCAGTTTAATCAAATACTAATGTTGTATAAAAACAGATAAATTATATAGATAGATGAAACATACTAACAAACCGTTAAAATAACTGCAGAGTTTCGGGACTGTATTGCTTTGTGGTAACGTCAAAATTAAGTCTATTGAGCAGTGTCAGCTATATCTATGATTTTTTAGCAATGTTAAAGAACATGAAAAAATGTATTTGTCTTACCTAAAGAAAACATGTTTATACTAGTTATACCACATGAATAGATATATCGTATCGTCTTAATCATGCTCACGTAAAATCAAAGAATAGTAGATTATATTATTAGTAGTCCGTATTATTTTGTAGTAACTTCATAACAAAATATTTTGATTAGTGTAATTTATAATTTTGATTTATTAGTAATGATAATCAGTACAAAGCTACACTTTTTATTGTGCCCTCAGTCATTTATATTTTTAGATCTGTATGGAAAGACTGCATATTCAGGCTTTCATAAATAAAAAATGTACTACAGTACAGTTTGTTTAAAGTATAATGTCATTTTACCACAACTAGTGGCTTTCATCTAGTATCTTTTGTTTTTGGAAGTTTGTGGTGACGATGAATTCGAGAGAACACTGCAACTTCAAATCCGTTTGAATCTTAATAACCAATCCACAGTGTAATTTCGAAGAGTTTTTAACGTAATTATACAACACGAGACTGTTAATTTCTTCTCCACCTAAGTTTATTTGCATGATTCATTCCATTAACCCTTAGTACAGTGGTTGACAAGCAATTTTACATAAAAATCCCTAATAAATGAACTTGGCCACTATTCTAGCTTGAATTTGCAGCTTAATACGGTTAATATAGGCTCTTATCAAGATACTTTTAGTTTTGTACGTTGCGAGTATGGGGAAAAAGCACGTGTAAAAATATACCAATGCAAATTGAACTAGAAATCGAGTTCATCTTAAGTTTAGCAGCGGCAGGAGTGACAGTACCCACAGCTCTGCTCAGCCACCATGCTTGGACAACAATTATTTCGTACCTACCCTGATTTAGGCTTCTTTTATATTGAATTCGATGTTAAATGCTAGCAATAATAATTGGTTTCACTCTAACAGTAATTAAGCGTTGCCTTACATAAAATAAGCCATTTACTGCTGGAGCATTACTTCATCTGTTACAAAGTACAAAATTAAATTGGATTCATTATAGATTATAATATGTCCTTTTAGCTTTGTAGCTGAGAGACATTTTTTTCAGATTAGTTACATTACCACAGTAATTGCTAAATAATTATGCATGAATGGTATTGTACAGCCTAGCCCTGAACGATATGCTGTTAAAATTTAAGAGTTACTAAACAATTTTTATGATATGCATACTTCAATAAACCTAAAGGGTTTGCTAAGAGGGCCTCAGTACATAACCACTTTACTTTGACACTTGACAACGCATTATCCATTAGCATGTTAACAGCGGTAATAAACAGAACTGGCGCGTCGCGACGATTCGCTACTCATGTACTAAATCAACGGTAATGGTCATGTAAATAGTTTATCACCGGCTCTCTGAGAGCGAGTGCTAACTCATTAGCGGCTAAGTAGTCAGCAACTTCGCCGCTGGGAGTCGGTTGCGGCCACTCAGCCTTTACTGTTACTGCTCCCTTGTTAGGTAATTAGAGTAATAAAAACTTCTCTCCTACCAATATTCTTTTTACTATTGGCTCTTTAATGTTTATAGCTGTTACAGAATGCATGGAAGACTAAAACTAATTTACCTTTATATATTGGAGTTTACAATTGTTACTGCAGACACTGACAGATTGATCTTGTTATGGTTTGAGTTGTGATGATGTCATTTGGGTCCTCAGCTTATCGGTAAATTCATTAATTTTCAAAGTAATTTTCATAACCACGAAGCCTGTATTTAATTAGCCTATATTACTAACAAAAATAGTAAGATTTCGACAAATCCAATACTATTTCAGAAATGTGTGTATATTAAAAAGGTGTGTCATATCAGGTAACACATTAAAATTTCATTAGGTCTGTTTATGAATGTCTCCAGTAATCATTATGGGCTGCCGTGGTAATGTACACCATTATGGAACGAGAGGGAGGGACAACGTTCGAGAATACATATATAGAAATCATAAACATTTCAAGTGTCTACCTTAAATATTTTTCAAGATAGCGTGTCGACAAAAAACTAATAGAAGTGAAAATCTCCAGCATCCTGTGTGATGGGCACCTCTAACTTTCTGCCAAATTGTTATAAAAATGTAAAAAATGTTGTATTTTAAATAATTTTAGACATATTTCCACCAAAGCGTTATTTTCCCTTGTATAATTTGAACCGACAGGAGAAGAATAGGACTTATATTACATTGTGCTCCCGTACAATTTTGATGGAATAAATACCAACCAATATTTATTTATTAAGTACTTGAAAATATAATACGATTTAAAATTATGAAATAATTGTAACCTAATAAGCAGTGTGAACAATAATATTAAAGATTGTTTTTATCTTATGGAAACCAAGAAAAGGTTTATAACGAGTGTACGTAATGTATTTTGACAAAGCGTAAAATTCAGGTTGAAAGTTTAAAATATTAACATTGCAGTTACAAGATATATTGCACTGTTGAAAATTTAAACGCAATCCTAACTTTCCCAAAAATATGAAACACTCCATTCAATGTACTCGCTATATTGGATATCGTAGCCGCGGGCCTCTGTGTCACATTGGACTGTTCACAGATTACTTGTTATACTTGCGTTACTTGTGTTGGTCGAGGTAGCAAGGAATAATGGGAAGGTATGATCAAATTTTACATTATTTATGATATACTTCAATTTTAGGATATTTCAGATAGGGGATCAATTTTTATAAGAGCTGCAAAGTCAATAAAATTTTCCAAACCATAGGAAGTATAGTCTATAATATATAGTATAAGAAGTATACAAGTTTTCGAAGCAATAATAATTATTAGATAAGAATACTTAACCTAATATTTGCATTAAGATTTCCATTTTCTATACGTTAAGTACAAAAAATCGTAATTCATTAGTTGTTAATACACTTTATTATTATGTAACAGCTACTTTTGTAAATGTAGGTGTATTATTTAGAACCAATGTCTAAGTCAAACCTTAGTTAAACTAAATTAATTAATTCTCAATAAACGTCACTGTCAGAGATGTAGAACAATACCAGCTGTTAACTAATTTGACAGTATATCACATTATACAATATGTTGTGGTTTGTTAAAATAAATACAGTTACAGGATAGTACACACACAGCTGCCCATTCACTATGTCACAGTTCAGTCAAGATAAATAGTTCGTTTAAATAATTTGTCAAAAGCAGGAACTCAATACTTCAAGATGAGATACAAGGAAATTTCACCTGTCTGTGTATTTATTTAATGACGTAACAAACTTCTTTAACAAAGCGATTAAACGTGTACAGCTTTATTTGCAAGTTATTATATTAAAGTAGAGGAACGTAATTTAAGTGTTTCAGCCTGATGTGATTTGCTTTGACAATTAATATAAGAGAAATAACGATAATATAGTCAAACACAATTCACAGTTCAACAGGCCCAGTTTAATAGGAAGAATTTCCCTCTTCTGGATGCAAGAGACCCTAATGGACAATTTGTAACTACGGGCAGCTCAGTTATTATACTTTACCTAAATTTTCGTTCCAATTAATAACTTAAACAACTAATCAAACACTATGCCACAGTCCAGCCAAGACGAAATATTAAAATTTCACTCTGAACGTACAAAACTCTTTGAAAAATATGATTGTGGATCGTAGACAAGGGTATTCAATTAAAATTTAATTTACTGTATATGTAGTAACCGTCGGGTACTCTGTAACTATTATTAAAATCACTCATTAGTCACTAAATAATTTTTGTGAATATTATGCCAGATTTTAAATTATTACTAATTATAGCAAAGACGGTATAGTGCCTCCAGGAATATAAGCTATCACTGTGATTTATCACGATTGTTTACCAGAAAATTCTCTGTTACTATATCACAGTTTTTGCAGTGTAGCCTATAATAGTTTGTTTTGTTTTGTGCCATACAGTATATTCCCAGTACTCATAAATGTAGCATTGCATTGAAGAGATTCATAGCCATTTTAATTGCAGTCGATAAATGAAAGTTACAAAAAATGTTCTGGCAAAGAGTTTCTCTGTCAGTATTTCACACATTAATCAATTTTTAGTGGTTTAAATTAAATACTGCATTATACTCTAAAAATAAGAGTGAAGTACAAAGAGCAGTGTTGAATGTTACAAAGATTAACAAGAATGTTCCGATAAACATTTACTCTTTCGCTGTATTGAATCTCAGAATTTATTCAGTTTAATACATTTGACAGATTACATACGCTCAGTACTGGTAAATCATGAAATTGAAGTGAAATATTATTCAGCTCACTCCGTGATTTGTCACTGTATGAAACCTATAATAATAGACTGTAACCTTAACCAAGAAACCATATATATTGTTATTACAGTTTTCAGACAGCGACAAATAAATATTGAAAAATCACGGATTAAGCTTTTAATATTTTATTCACTTCACTTTGATGATTTCTAGCACTTAGGGTGTGAAACCTGTAATGAATATATACTTTAAATTTAAAAAAAAATTTGGTAGAGTGTATTGTTTCCTGGAGATAGTTTGGTTTGTAAGACACTTATAATAAGGAATTTCAAAGTTATTACGTTGTCCCAGCTAGCACCATGATACAGAATATCATACAATCATTGCAGCTTTATTTAATGGAAAATTTTAATGTAGTACACTGTAAGGTTGACATGGTAGTAGCTAAGTGAATAAAATTATAAGTTTTAATACAAACCTATTGACCTAAAAAATATTAATTGGTAGGATTTATTTAGAAACATAACTTCACAAATATGTACACTTTTACTTTTTTCCAGCAAAATGAACTTTTATTTATTTGTATTATTATTTAGAAAGATTAATAAATCACGCTAAAGGGCGTTAATTGACACCGATATGTAATAGTGTAATTAATTCATAATGTTTGTCCTAGCTCAGTCAATCATAAATAATTAAATTTCACAGTAATATGTCTTAAGTATTATTAAATATCACTGTTATATTGAATTAACATAAATAACGATGTTAATTCAAAATAAAGCTCCAAATATTATTGATCCAGCTCAATTAAACTTTAATGATGTGTAATTTTGTTTCGGGCTTCAGAGCCGACCCTTCAGACCATTGCGACCCTTCATCAGTGAAGGGTCACAATGAAATAGTCCTTAGGCAATGTTATCTGTCACAGTGATTTAATGGCGACGTTAATTCAAGAAGAGTTGCTCCTTTCTGTGCCCTAGCTCATTGTAGCTTTAATGAATAGTGTTCTGAGTTACGTCAAGAATATATTGATGAAGCGTCTCAATGAAGTGTGTTTTTAGAAGTTTTAGCTGTCACTGTGTTGCAATAATAGCGTTAATTCAAAATAAACCTTTTAGTAAAACTGCCCTAGCTCAGTAAAGCTTTAATGATGCGTATTATTATTTCAGACGATTAGGTGGAGAGCATACTGATGAAGCGTGACAATTAAGTCAGCCTTTGACAGTATTAACTGTCACTGTGGTATGATGGTGATTTGATAAAACTACTCCTTACTATGAACTAGATCAGTCAAGCTTTAATGATGCGTATTATTGATTTAGACAGTTCAGTAGAGAGTAAACTGATGAAACGTAGCAATGAAGTTTGTCTTAAGCACTTTTAGGTGTCACTTTGATTTACTAGTGACGTTAATGCAACATAGAGATAAACTTCACGGTGCTCCAGCTTAATGAAAGACTAAATGTGTGTATAAACAGGCAGATTATATACTGGGTGAGTGAAAAGTAACAGTAAAAGAGTAAACAATTATACATTATTTGATAGTGATCATGGTTTATTAAGATATCATGTACATGTGTTTCCCTATATAAGAAAACATGGGAATAAGTTAAATCTCGACGTAGGCACCGGTGTTCTTAACTAACTTCCTCAAACGGCCAGGGATACAATGTAAAACTTTCTGAAGGAAGTCAATTGGGATGTGGGTAATAATCAATTGAGTTCTGTTTTCCAATTTTTCTAGTGTACGAGGATTGCAGTCTTGCATAAAAATGATTTCATCAATGTTTTACCATTGTGATATAGTAAGCGTAGATAGTCTTGAAGCATCTAAAGGGAGCGATCACTAATAGTGCTCGTGCACCAGGTAGTGTACCATTGAGCTTTGTTGAAGTCTTTCTCGATCACATGGTCACTTTGGGGAGATTCTTCAATTTTTTAACCGTAATTTCAGGATCGGTATCACGTAGCGCCTAGTAGCGGGAGTTCCAAAACCATCAATATGGAACATGGCTTCGTCACTCCACAAGATATTTTCAAACAGTTGTGGACAATCTCTGTGCCAATTCAGCATTATTTACCCACATTCCATTCCTTGGCCGCAGTCTTCAAATTACTACTCTTGTACATAATGAGGTTCAGTGGGCGAAAATGTAATTCCTTACACAATACTGTATGCCTTGCTAGTCCTCTTTCACGAGCTGCCTGACGTGTTGATTTTTTCGGCTACAAGTAGACATTTCTGAACTGTTACCTTATTTTCCTCCGATCTTTATGTGCATGAGTGACTTGGAATCGTGCCTAGGATCATTCTACAAGGAATATATCAGTTTGCGCAAATAATCAATCCACCAGAGTCTAGCTGACAGTGTGATTTCTCTTTGTCAATTATGGTATAAATAGTTAGTCTGTCTCTGTATTACAGCATGTACAAAGGTCAATGTTTCGTCTTTATCAGTGAAAGCTGCCACAGGGATTTAAGGTAAGGAGCTGTGCTTTATGGATATGCCATAAATAAATCACTATAATCCTTCCTAACATTCCAGACAGATTATCGTAGTAACTTAGTTTATTCTGAAACGATCTATATTCTTGTTTACTAGGATTATTCGCCTCGTTGAACTGAGCTCAGTTCACCATTGTATTCACACTTACTACAGTGACAGACTTGCAGTTTTATATCTATATCCTTTATAAATCACTATAACTACTGTTACAGTTCGTGAATCTTGTACATTTTACGTTATCTGGTTGGTGATTGCACTTCTGATCGCCATACCTCAATAGGATGACGGGTGTATGGGATAAACACGACACATGACGTATCGAAAAGGGTTGATTCAATGCGAATACTGAGTTAAACTCCATTTGACCTTCCGCTTAGTGCTGCGTCTGAAATCTGACACTGGTACACATTGACTCCTGGAATCTGCAGTCCACTTCTGTCTGAAGAGGCCCATATAAACCCGGCAACGGAGGCACTCAAAACAAGCTTTTTGCATCGTTTGAACATCAGAGACCCGCAGTCTACATAGGAACTTAGTCTGATTACCCAGCTTCTTGTTTAGCACACACAGACAGACAGAAATTACAAAATTCGCGATATGAATCTTTCAACGAGTCTATCTCTATGCAACATTTTAATAGTAATTTGTAGCGTAATTATGAAATGGAAAGTTATCCCGGCAAAAGTTAAAATCAATATTATTATTGCAATCTCGTACTTGCAATTAGTGTTATGCTCTTGGAAAGCGTACTTCAAATTGTTAGCATTCATAATTGAAAACTATTTAATTTGGTTCTATAATTCATAACTTGTATTGAAACATTCCTTGGTTAAATATTTAGATTTAGTAATTAAATTAATAAATGTTATTTGAAATGTACTTAATAGAAAAGGCAACAAAATAAAAACTGATAATGTTCAACTGAAATATTTATAATTAATTTAAAGTTGTAAATTGTACAATAAAATTGTAATTTAATTTATATACGAACATTTTATAACTTAAACTTGTTCTAAATTAATAAAATTAATTTAGTTATCTGATCATGTTGAAGGTCGCTGCATGACTCGTGGTTTTGGTCGTTGGCCCGGGATGATCTACTCCATTGTTTGAATATTCACTACAGGTATATTGTTCGAATACGAAAAATTGGATGGGTACGTGCTGGGAATCTGAGACGGACGGCTCACGCTACCAATATTTGTGACCTTGTGTCGTCGAGACCGGAAGAGGGCCTTTTCCAGTGGACTAATTATTTACCGTGGATCCTCCACTAGATTTCCTCTTTCCAAATCCAATTAGCTTTTGACGAAATTATCTTACAGTTATATGATTTCGAACGTTCCCTAACTATAAAACTTAGGCCAAAGCGATTTACAATGCACGACTCCGACACCACATCCGCCCTGGTAGCTTGCCTATCGTTGGCAGGAATATGCCTACCAGAACCTGTCCTGGAGAATTCCATACAGTAGGAGGTTCCCATAGTTAGGATTATGACTAATTGGTCGGCCCAGCTGGCTCTCTTGTTCAAAGATATTTGTAAATTAAGTGCCAAATAAAAATCTGTAGTAGTATGCATGGTCGGTAATTATTAATTTTTTTCGTGTTTTTATACTATAGAATTTAGAAATCTATCATACTTTATTCGGTTAAGAATTGCTGTATTATGAACAGATTGATATATCATTTTACTTATTGGTCTGTAACCTTCATACGATTTTATAAACAACACCAGGAAAATTTAAAAGTGACTACATTAACTTTTATTGTAAAGATCCCCTAGAAAGGTTAATTAGGTTAATTAAAATTACTATTTATTATAAGTTATCATGAGAGTACAGTGTATGTTTATCACATAACTGTTAACACCACTTTGTTACAACATATTTATTAACTATGTTTGTATAGTTAAATATTTAAACACAGATTAATAATATTTTGATTTTATCCTCAGAGACACTATGACCTAATCGGTCATATTTCCAGCTATTAAATTATTGTAATAAGTTGCAACTATACGTCATTTGGTTACACCGAATATTTTGTGTTCTTCTCAACACTTAATTAATTTTCATAATTGATTTAACCCAATAGACGAGCGTACAGAAACAACTAAATACTGATTTATTGTTGTTTTATAGTAGATTAGCATTATTGTACAGATTAATAACTGTGAATGCAAGAAAAGTAAAGTATAAGTTTTATAAGAAAGAATTATTTAATATCCAATACTAAGTTATATACCTTTTACAGATGTTTTTTATGACTAACCTTGCCAACTATAATCTAAAAATCATCACTCTTAATAAACACTCCTTTATGGTACAAAACAACAAATTAACTAATGTAATTAACTTAAAATTTCTGGCTTATAAAACATTTTCCATGACCTTAACTTTCATGAGAATGTAACCACAATACGATGCTGAAGTTGGAGTTTATCCAAAGAAATGAATAAAATCTGTCGATGATGATCGTACAAATGAGAAAATAGACGTGAAAATGGTAACACATTTTAACAGGTGTAATTAGACATTAACATTAGACACCGAAGTAATACATTTTAAATAAAAATAAGAGACACATAGTTATTATTTTACAATATTTAAATTATAGAGTGTAACATAACTTAAAAATTTACTGATTAAATATTTATTACATTTAAATAATAGAACTAGAGTGTAACATAACTTGAAACGTTGCTGATTAAATATTTGTTACATTTAAATAAACAGTATTCACAAAAAAAACTTTATACTCTAATATAATCTTACACATACCGGTACTGGAAGTGCTTATATACAATAAATCTGACAAAAATAAGACCTAACCTGTTATATTTATGTTGTAGCGTACTATATTCAAACAAGTTTCGTATATTTGATATTATATGATTAAAGTGCTTTTTTCCATTTCCTCATTGGAAAATCATTGGAAAATATTTGGTTAATAGTTAACAATACTTTTGTAAAAATAAGTTAAATGTTGTAAAGTACAATATATAATAAATACTTTAATTTTCGTGAAAACCTAACATATTAAAATAATAAAGTGGAAGAATAATATACACTTTTATGGAATACCTCGATAAAAATAGTTAATTTAAGTCAAACTATTGAAATAATGTCAAGTGTTGATTTTTAATATCAATTCATGACGGAATGGAGGATTATATTAATCCCAGGATTGTCTCTCATCAATGAAGACTATTCTTGTTAGTTCTAACTTGCTTGCGCAAGCAAATTGGTTTCGATACCCAGATTTTGTAATATTCTGTTGAACCTCTCCGGAGTATTTATTATTTCAAATGTTTTAAGTTTTTCAATGTTTTTAAGTATATGCCATGAACATAGAATCACACTTCAAACATTGTCACTGAAACCTTATTTCAGTTGAAAGTGTGTTGCATAATAATTATTTGGCAGAATCGAGCTTGATAATGCACAACCAATTTTTGTAGAAGCAAACATTAGTATATCATCAATTGAACAAAATAATTATTAAAATGACAATTTTATATCTTAAATCCAAACCATTGCAAATACTTGAATATTTTCACAATCACAGTCATGAAACATTTCAGTTTCTATGTGGAGAGAATAACTATTTATTTTCGGCTTCTATATTCAGTAACAATATTTTACATGAAATCTAGTCCGTAAACATATTTCAATCCTCTGAAAGCTTGTGTTATACATTTTTTTTAAATACGACGATTGCAAATGTCGGAAAGCCTATTATCCTTTTTAATTTATTACTTGTACCTATATACGAGTACTCGTATTTGTATATGGTATAACCTGTGGAAGGCAAAGGAATGGTAAACGTCTTAGTGTAATAAAATAAATTTATATTTATAATTAAATTCATTAATATTAAAAGGTTTAGATCTTAAATAACCTTAAGATTTTCGTAAGATTTCATTAGAGATAGTTTTTAAATTATTGGGCATTGCATCATATGATTATAGTCCTGGAATATCTCTTATATACATACTACGCACACTAATTTAGTGTTTCCTTGTACTACGCAGCACATAAACTGGGCAGTACTCGGAACCTAAGCAGTAAAAGCGTAATTCATTAAATTAACTTGTATTTACTCAATTATCATGGATGCATATTATATCCATACATGTTTATAATAATCTCAGGATAATAAATTCCATAAAAGTACAACAAAAATGGACATATTGAAATAATTTGAAAATCAAGTTGTAAGTTTGAGTGGGTTTGATCACTGCAACACTGCCTCTAATAACAGATTGTTAGGTGCGAAATTTTAATTTTCCTAAAAGTCGTCCTAACGTCGTTATTTAACATTCACTCGACTCGAATTTATCACAAAACCATCATTCAAGTGGTGGCTGATTACAAAGGACGGCTCAACAAAAGGTTGGCGTTCAGTTCGTACGTGTTTAAAGAATAAAGCCAACTAAAAAGGTGTGAACGTGCTCTTTCATCTACGTACATCCATTTCGCTTCAAAAGTTAGCTTTTACAAATCTAAACAAAAAATGAGCATGAATTTATCATAACTAAACATAATACAATTTTATATTGCAAATGATGTGTCTTTGCACTGATGCAAACAATTTAATTTAATTTTCAAATAACTAGATATTATTCCTAATACTTTGCTGGTGCGAAAATGAGTATCACTGTGCTCGTTTGTGTCTCTGCTTTCGGCATTGAATAGATCATTATATAAAGACGAGTATATAATTTAAAATTTGCTTTTGCAACCACCTTAAACAAGGATAGTAGTTTAAAGTATTATTCTGGTTTGTAGATTTGCGATGAACCTAAAAAGTATGTAATTCCTCTATAAAAGGAAAGTGTAGGTGATTATAATTCCATAATTTTACATTGAAATATAGTTTAGCAGCTACGTAGGAAAATGCTATAATTAAGTGGCTCTTAGAATATATTGAGATTATAATGAACTAAATTCTCTTGTGATAGTATTGAAAATAAAATTGTACATGAATACAGTAAAAGTTTTCAAAACGTACAATAGAGCCAGTATCTGCTTCGATATTTTCCACAGGCACAGCTTCCGGTAAAATTTGTCTATACAAGTTAGGCAAAAGTATTAAATTTTTAAAGAACAACGAGTACATTAATACACCAACCATTAGAGCCGTCTTACCATCAGTGTTGTAACAAGTAACCTCCATAACTAAAAACGCACCTTTGGTTCGATTAATAGAGATGACTGGAACACATAAGGTTACGTTTCTTCTTCATCTGATATTGTATTAATAATGACATAATTAGAGTTTTCTTAAACCAATAATACTAATGAATACTCTTGCGCATAGCAATGTAAATATATATTGTGTTACCTTTATAAATATTATAAAACACATTTTAAGCAAACCAAAGCTAATTCAAGAGATACTGAAAAATAACTGAAAAGTATGATTAGGTAGGCTAAATTAGTACGTACACAATTGACTCTTGAAAGGTCAAATGTCATCCAATAAGGGAGAGATAGGAATTTGACGCTAGGGGCTTTACATTGATATGGCCAGATGCAATCTAGGTTCATTAACAGCACCCTATGAGGAGCCATCTCCTAGCATAGTCAGCATGTTATGTCTTTAAAAAGGATATCTCGTATTATATAAACTGAATTAATCCAAGTTTATATTTTAAAGATAAACTTTTGTAAACATTAAATTATACTAAGGTGTTAAAAAATCAAACATCCCGTCATTTGATCTCCCTTGTATTTAACACAATTAATTATATTAATTATTTTATCTTATTAAGATTAATCATATTTATATAGCTTTAAGAATGTAATTTAGGTAATCTGAAATAGATGTATATGTAAAACAAAGTCTAGATATTTATGACGTTCAAAATTACTAATTTATTTGTCCATTGTGTGATAAAATTAATAATATTAAAACCGAGGAAGAACATTGGGCCGGCATATTTCTTTGATACAATGTAAACACATTATTGCGTTCACAATATCTTTATATGTTTATTCTTCACTGTCAGTAATAATATACTAAAGAGTGAAACTAAAATTTAAATTCAATTAGTTAGACGAATGAGTTAATTCCCTATTTTATACATCTACATTTAAATCTTAATGGTTATTAATTACCTTTCGTTGGTATCTTTTACGGAATAAGTGCTCATAAATCACTCGATATAAAGTAAGTGATAAGAAAACTAAGATCAATTTCTAAATTTTCCGGTTCACAATGCCTCCAAACATTGTTTACACAATTACATTATTGTAATATTTCGGTCTCGCCGCGGAGAGCCATCTCTAGTCAACATATGGTAAACTGAACCTGTCTACTGTAATGTTACAGTTTACTTAATTATTGCTTATTGAAATCTTTCGGTTTAACACCTCTCCATAGTGAGGCTGAAAAATTTCAAGAATGTAATTTGATATATGTATATAAAGTTTCTTTGTAGTGTGTACTACGGAAGCCTAATAACTAAAAATATTAAGATTATCTGATATGTTAAATCTGATATTATTTATATATTACTAGATATTCCGTAGTACTTTAACCTTTGCAGGTTCCAATACAGTAAGACTGCAACTGGGGATTTAAACTTCTTATCGTGGAAATTGAAGCCTTCTTAGTTTAATAGAGAGATCCAAGACTGAGGATTACACCCAATTAGCGTTCTGGTCGATATTGAGCGACTAGTGGACACAATAGGTTAATCAATTAGATTTAATCAGATCAAGGCATCTATTAATCCTGTGATGCATTTGGACCAAACGTGTTTCTCTTCTTCAATATATGGCGTAACCCTCTGATGTAGACGAGAAACGAGACTATTGTAAGCTGGACCAGTTATAAAGTCTATCTCACCAAAATATGATCGATGTAACACATATAATTGTCTATGTAATGTATATAACAGGAAATTTGCTAAAAGAGTCTTTCCTAAAATGACTATGTACTTAGGACCAGAGATAACTTTGTCAGGTTTTGACCCCCAAGTTGTGGCGGAAACTTCATTTCGTAATATTACAAACAAAATTATAGAAGTATCAATTACGCTATTATTTGTTTATTTGTTAACATTTTAGATTACATGAAATGCTTCTCTGCGTAACAGTAATAACACGAGTATAGAATATTATTAACAGCACCAGTAAAAACGTAGATCCAGAGAGTTAATAATAACTGTAGGCTTAGCTAGGAGAAACTCTCGTTATGGAGGGTTAATTGTCTGAGACGCTTTCCACACACTCGAGTTGTCTATGTATCGGCAATAAATCTGTCTCAGGCTAGAAAAGTGGGGTCGTTATTATTGTTATTGTCGATATATAGATGCTGGCAAAGTGCATGGACCAGAGATTTATCAATAACTGTAGGCTTGGCTACGATAAAGTTTCATTATGGAAGGTTAATTGTCTGAGACGCCTTAATGGCTGAGCACAGTCGACAGTCGCACTTGTTTCTAGTGACGACAGTAAAACTAAACTAAGCTAGGCAAGTAGGGTCATTATACATGAAACTGGCGGTATATGGATGCTGACAAAGTGTATGGTCCAGAGATTTAGTAATAACTAAGCTTGGCTAGGAGGAACTTTCATAATGGAGGGTTAATTGACTGAGACGCCTTATTAGCCCCAAAAACTCACCCTTTTCTCGTGTGTCAGCATTAAATGTAACCCAGGCTAGACAAGTAGAGCCGTTCTACATATATTTTATTATACATGGATGCTGACATAGATTGTAGTTAAGGTTTTATAGTAATTGTCGAGTACAACTAATACTGAAATAATTGCAGATAAAAGTAAGAAAATAATTAATACTGTGCAGATAATAAATAATTATAATCACCTCTAATATTATTTGCGGACCTTAGGGATGCTTTACCAACAAAGGGCAGATAAAATTTATTTATGCCTGTATGTCTGTCTGTCAGTACAATATTTCAAGAACAAATTGACCTATAGACTTGAAATTTGCTGGAGCTACGTTTCTATATATGCAAAACCAAGTTCGATGAGCACTTCCTAGGATTATTGAGAAGCGAATAAAATTTTAAATTCCTATTATGTTAACTATGATGGCAAGAAGAAAATCGCAGAGTAAATAATTTTGTAGTCTAATAAAATGAGGGTTGATTTTGAATGCAACCTCTGCAAAACCTATTATGGAATACGTAATATAACTACTACCTTGTTATTACATAGAATAAATAAATACAAGAAATACATCACATTTTAACAAAGGAACCTGATCTGCATAATAAAGTCAAGGCTTCCTATACACTTTAAAATAAACTTTCTCTGTACGATAAATGTTATTTAATATGGTACTGAATTATCTATATGTAAGTATTATTGTTTGAGAATAAATTTTACGAATATAGTACGTTTATATTAAAGTAAAAATTTATAAAACCTAATATTACATTTCTGAGGTAATGTAGATCTGGACCATAAACGCAAAGCCTTTTGGATTAACTTGCGCGCATATCAATCCGTTAATCTTAAACTAAGGTAACGCATGGGAAAATAAAGTTGTCTTTTTTTCATCAACACACAATGCTATGTTGATTTTAATTTTTGAATAGAGTTTTTTATGTAACTGGAAACAAGGGATTGGAACCACCAGTTTTTGTTTGAAGGTTATTTTTACCTGAGAAGTTACCTTGGAGTTATGGAGTAAATGGAATTTTTACCTGGGAGTTATTACCTGAAGAAGAGATCAGATTGCAGATCTCAAACGTAGTGTTACTAATTTATTGTTTCACTGAACGATGGCAAATGTCCGGAAAAATCCTGTTTCCTTCACCAGTTTTTAGTACATATTAATATAAACGGAATATGAAAATGCAGACAATATAATATTATATATGACATAAAAGGTATTATACCGAACCCATATAAAATGTTAGAGCCATAATTGATTTTACGCAAGCTCATATTCTGACAATGGAGCAATTATTTATTTTAATACAAATTATCATGGGTAATAAGCAATAGTGTTAAAAAAGATGGATACAGGACAGTATAAATAAGAGTTGAAATTAAGTGCTTGGAATTAGCACAGCACAATAAATTGCATACAGTTAAAAAATGTATCCATCTAATGCAGGTATATTTACACAACCCTAGGTATTTTAGATGACGAGAGAGGGGATGCCACACTAAGCACTCTCTATACACTCCATGTACAAATGTAGAGAGATGCTTAAGACTAAGGATCACTTGGGGCCGATGTTGGAGTGGATATGGTCATCACGAATGCATACCCGATAGTCAGCTCAATTAGAATTACGCTATAAGAGCATTAAATACGAGAGGACTGGTTTATAGTTTAAATCCTGCACATATAAAATCTTATTTAGTCGCAATATGTTTGAAACACAATTTTCTGCATAAGGTCTTGGAGACAGGGACTCACCATAAATTCCTGCAGGCTAAACTGACACTGTCATGCTTTTTTAAAACTAACTAATCTCAAGAAATAACTTTATTAAATGTATTAATACAAATTTCGTGAAATGAAAAACTTTTAAGCCTTGCCGTTTGTAATAAGTGATAAGCGCCATGTAAAAATTATTGAATATTTCATTAGCTAAGAAAGTTTTGCGGAGGTGAAACAGAATTTATCGTAATACGTACAGTACAGGACTATTATTGCTACAGATCAAAGTAGGTAGGTTTATAAGCACTCGTTAATAAGATTATTTAATGCCTCAGGTGTAGAACAAAGAGCATTGGCAATGAAGGTTATTGGCAACCTTATGTTCACTAATGCAGAAATATTTCTATTTGGCGGTTCCGTTTCATAAAATAGATTCTTAGTATTTGCTGACACAGTTGATGATAATTTAATTTACCATAAATCTTTAAAATAAAGCATTAAAAGTTTAGCAAAATATTTAAAAACTACGAAAAACATCATCCTGAGTTTGTTTAAAAAATAATTTCTGTCCAAGAATCTATATAGTTTAAGCATGTCTACAACAGACGCAGTCGAATGTTTCGTTAACCTGCTTGTGGAAACCATAGAGACTTTAAGAAAAAATGCGTGTATTTTTCCCTTATCACAAAACTGTGTTGACCATAATATTATTTTGCTTCAAACATCAAGAGAGTGTTATTATGTTAAATGAGAGACTTATTAATGTTCAACTCTTATATTAAACTAGATAACACTATAACTGGTTAACAACATAATATAGTTATTCTTATTTACCAGTATAACCAACATTTAGTGTTCTTCAAGGACCATTTATCGGGACTTTATTATTTATAAAAATACGTAAACGAATCTGGTTTATCGATGCAGCAAAAATGTTTAACGTAATAATCATATAACACGTCTCCTGTATTAAAACATCTTTAAAAAAGCTCTTTAATCAAACACATTTAATAAGGAGAACAAGTAGATCCAATAATTTAGTAAAATACAACAGACCATAGAAGGACCCGACTGAACGCAACGAAATACTTATCTCTCAGAGGGACAGAGTTCTTCCTTGGGCAAACAGGAATCTACAGTATGTATGCAGTTTCAAGCATCTAAGATCTTTATATCAAGAGCAATGGCATAATTAGTATTAATTTTCAGAATCGCATTCAGGTTTAACGACCAACAAAAACAAAAAATATTTATGTCTTGGACATTTTCGCTTTCCATGAGAATAGTCTATTATGACTGAAACACTTTATTTAGTGAGACTGAACCATTAGAGTTGCTTAAACATACACAAATCAAATATTGACTCTGGAATAAACACGTGCACAGTTATAAAATATGTTAGGCAATTTTGTATTTGTTAAATAAAAAAAAAACAATAAACTCTACTAGTTGCTTATTACGGAGTCATATATCCATACCTAGTGTACAGGATAAACTGCAAATTGTGTATACAAATAAGCTATACAGAATATTCAAACTTGGAAAAAACCACGGTTAGAATAATATCAAATTTATTTAAGAGTGTCTTGAAACGAGTTTTCATGGAGTAGGAACTGTTTACACTCCCTTGCCACTTTATAATTGAGAGCATAATATTCGTGATAAAAATGTTTACGTCGTAAATAAGTAAATGTGGCAAAAACGACACAGATCACTGTCAAACGTGAAACTCCGGACGTAAAGTTTTTAACGCATATTCATGAGAGTTTGTTCTCACTGCTAGGCGCTGTATTTATTAATAGCCTTCCAAACGGTATGAAAAGAGATCAGCCCCAGGCGTTAAAGGCTCAGTTAAAATGTCGATTAGCATCAGTGGGGTTTTCCTTGGTGAGCGAGTTCCTATTACACGGTGATGGGAGCGAGCAAAACCAAACTGCACTGGGGAAGGTTTTGTTAACTGTATGATTGAATGTTAGATCCTACAGGACTGAATGTTAGGAGAATTTAAAAAATTGTATACCAATATTGTACCACACAATAAAGAAGTAATATTATTGGTATATATATTTCACAACTTATATATAACCACATTCACGAACGTTACACATTGTCCTCGTTGCACAGTTTCTCCCATCATTAAATAATATATATAGGCTGTAATAACTTATATGCATAAATAAATAAAGATCTATTCATATACTCGTTTAATTAAACAACAGGAATTACATTAACGTACTTTTTTGCCATTTAGACAATTATTTTTATAATGCAAAGTTAATGCATTCAGGTATATGAATGTTTTAAAGCTCAAATGGGATATCGAGTAACTTTTAACAATACAATGTTAATGGCATTTTTAGGCATTGTATTTCTTTTAATATGCAAACAGGGGCAAATTATCGTTATCTACTCGTTTCCTTCGAGTTAATGAGTCCATAAATCAATTATTCAAACAAAACGATAAGACATTACAAAACTCATTATGTGAAAAATTGTCGCATATATATTGCAGCAATGTTTTCAAATGCTCACGAAGGTTTCTAATGGTGGTTTCTTAACTGCGATGTCTCAAGATCTTGCAAAAATTTAAGACGAATTCTGTAATATATTTTGTATAGATTTTGGTAAAAAATACTTTTTTTAATTTAAAAGTTGTATTTACAAGAAACTTATCTCCAAAATACCTTAATAAAAACTCCATGTTTGTTTAACCCTGTTGAACTAATGATCAAGAGGGTTAACATAGTTCAAAATAAATGTTAATATAGGCTGGTTATATTTAAAAAAAATATATTCGTTATTATAGTTGAGCCACTGGAATGCCCCGGATTAGTTAGAAAATAGATTTTGTATTTTTACGCAATGCAGCAAAGGACAATTTTCAATTTGACGTTCCTGTAAAACAAGGTAGAAGTACGCCACATCACGTGTCGTAACAGGCTTTACACGTTTTGCATGCTAAGTTTCTAATTCTTAGCTCATTTTATAAATATCAAATGACGTACCATAGAACTAATTTTTCTAGAAATGAAATTTTATGAAGAATTTCACGTCTTTAAAATCTCTCTCAACATACCTTGCCTCATGATATATCAAATCTTTTCATTAAAGTATATTTCATATTGTGTTTAAATTATAAAAGTATACTATGTCCTATGAAATGATTTATGGATATTTAAGTTACGTGTGTAAATATAATATATCACATGTTTGAATATTTCATGTGTGTACTGATTTTGTTTTGTTTTGTTTGTGTTTGATTTTGTTTTTTGTTGTTTGTTATTTATTCTGCTATTTTATCGTTGCCGTTGGTTACTCCATGGAGTACCCAACACCATGCACCATATTAAACTCAGTGTTCATCACTAAAATTAAGCTTCATGCACAATTTCAAGTCTGTATAACAGTTCTTTTCGAGATATCGTGAGGACAGACTGTCAAATAGACAGAGAGACATAAATTTAATGTTTCAGTCCCACGAGTGATGGGCTTCACTAAAGCTCAACCAGTTATTAAAAATGCATTGGTCATTTCCTATTACAGATTGTGTACTTTTATGTCCCAAATTTCAGCTAAAAATCCTAAACCAAAGCCAAAATCCGTTTATATTCCTAAATGTATTAATGTTAGTCATTATATTTAATTTGTTATTTATTAATGTTAAATAAATATTTATATTCACACGCAACCGGGAAGCTTTTTGCACACAAAATGTTTTGTCATATAAAACGTCCAGATCTCTGAGAGAGGTCCCGATCAGATACCAAAGAGTTTCGTTGAAAATTTAATCCGGTTACTCCCATGTCTTTGGTCAGAACTTGTAAGCAATTATTCTTAAAGCATTTTTTTTAACCTATGAGTGCGTGATAACGTAAAGCAGTTTTGATGATAACATGTTTTTGCTTTTGAAGATCCTGTCTTTGAGTTTCATAAGCGTTAAGTAACAGGGTTTAGTGAAGGTTGCTGCAAAAACTGTTGTACACATAAAGAGTATCACTGTAGGTATCTGTCACAAAACTTCGGTCGTAATCGGTTTAAAAGTTTCCGAGTTATGAATTTTAAAATTTGCAATTTAGAAGAAAAGCGCCAAAACCGGTAATCTTTTCGTTCTTATCGTCATAAGTAGTTTCTCATCTTTTTCCTCATTTTTAAGAGTTAGCTGTAATAACTATATTGAGGTTATACTCAGCACAATTATTACATATTTTTCATGGATTTGCTGCTCAGTAACCCATCACTTACTATGAATCTCAAAATACGTAATTTTGTTCCTGTATACAACGGGCATACATATATAATACTTGAATTATGTTCATGCTTGTTGTTTTTTTGTGAACAAATTTTATAAGTAACGAGAAAAATAGAAATAAAGTATACAGTCAAGCATACAAAGTACATTTACGAACGATTGTGTAAGGAAGGAAAGTATGGTAAAGCTTTTCAGCCTCAATTTCATAAAACTAAGATTATTAGCCTAATGAGTGATAATCAGTTGAAGAAATTTAACATTTAAATCTTTAAGAGCTAACCATTAGCCCTGTAAGCATTATTTCCTTCAGTATTTTCCAACGAGCAATTATTAATTTCCACCACTTAAGGCAGATTTAAATACGCAAAGCAAGAGTATTGTGTTCGAATAAAGCTAAAGCTGTACTGTAAACCTTTCTTCAAAACAACAGGGGCGGTTCAGATGTTATCCAGCTTTTACGTTGTCTAAAAAACCAAACTTTATTACTTCTTTTCAAATTCTTACAACATAGCTTAACTGTAATTAACATTCTTTAACTATGCATTTAATTATATTAAAATTAAGAAGCTGTCATGTTCAATAAAGCACATTTAATATCTCATGGGAGTATTTTACAGCTTGTACTACAAAGTAAACAAGTTAAATTAAATACAAAAGTTATCCCTGTAATAAGTCAAACTAGTATTAAATAAAGATTTGTTGTAAACTAGCAGTTACCCACGGCTACGCTCGAAATTTCGCAGGTTTGCATCTGTATGAGTACTTTTGGTTCGAGTGAATTATATTTCTGACACCAATTATGAGTTTTCCTTCTTACCAAGAAAATATGAAAATATGTTAAAAAGTTCATAATTATGGTCATTTCAATCTACTTCGGTCTTTGTATTTTTGGTTCTAAACCTGATTTTGCCCCTCTCCAGATCAAAACAATACATACATAGCTCTGTGAAGCCTACTTTTGTCAAAAGACAACTTAGATAGGTTACCATAATAGTATTTAAATGTATAGTAAAAGTTTGTCTTTTATGACCGCCACTTTTCACGCAATTTTGTAGTCTAGTCGTTGCTCATTTATAACCACTGCTGGTTCGAGTGAAATATATTTCCAACGACAATTTTGAGTTTTTCTTGTTGTCAAATACGTCAAAAATTTATATTTATGACCTAGGTAGTTTACTTCGTTCTTAGTATGTTTTGTTCCATATGTCTAATATATATCTCCCTATCAAGAGAATATAAAACACAGATCAAAGAAGCCTACTTCTGTCAAAAGAGAACTGAGATGGGTTTTTATATAAGTCTTAACATTAATAGTAAAAGTTTGTAAATATTTTAGAACATTTAGAGGTGGAATAGGTGCATTATAAAAGAACAGTCCAGCAAAATTTCGTCTAAAGTAGTTCTTGTAGAATGTTCCAAAGGGAGTCTTAGGAGCTAAATCTTGACTTTCTTATGTTTTACAAAATATTTGAATGCGGATTAGTAGTTACGTAATCGCTGAAATCCAAAAAGGCGTTAAAATTATAGCTTATTATAAAATTTACTCACTATAAATGTAAAAAAATTGAAAACAATAAACAATGTTTACACAATATTATTAAATTTTACAGGCGTAGTCAATTAATTCCTTTGGTTATTTTATAAACCAATAGGGCGTAGCCTGAGGGACCTTTTGCAATAAGGATAGGCAAATTCATCCAGTAACCACAAGAATGTCCATGTAAAATTTCAGAACAATCAGTTGAGTAGTTTACGTGTGAAAAGAAAATAAACAAACAAAGGCACACTCATTTATAATATTATTAGGATTAGGATAACTATATGGATATATAATTTATTTATTAATATGAAAATAATTTTAGTCTTCAAATAAACTTGTAATAAATAACTAAATACAATCATAAATACAAACGGATTAAACAATAAGTGTACGAGTGAATTGTGTTATAGTAATTATTAAGGTAAGCAGATTCAATAATTGAAATCCATCTGACAATTAACACTTTAAATAATTAATAATAATGTTTAATATGCCCACGTAATCTCAGGTGAATAAGTAACTCAAAATTGTTGAATTGTTATGAAACAATGAATAAAATTTCCCAAGATTTATTAAAATTAATAATGTCTCTTTAGAAATATGTAGTATGAATACCCCTATTTAATGGACGGAATTTGTTACAAGTTACAAGAAGAAAATTACTAATCTAAATATTTTTTCAAATAACTCCTGAATTTAATGTAGGCCTACTAAAACAAGCTAAATTTGAGTATAATGACAAAAGCTCATATGTCGTTTCCAACCTTTAAAAACTTTCCCATACTAAAAAAAACTAACTACATAAATATCACTACTAGCTTTAAAAACACTTTTATTTATTTTGCAAATGCAAAGATTTGCTGACAACATCTGTAATTAAATAAGTTCCTTCCAGTAAAATGAATTCATCAATACTGACATTAATTTCTAACAAACCTTGATTTAGCGCGGGCTTGACAAAAGTGAACGAGTGAATAGTGCTTGCCAATCAATAACCCAAGCAGATCCAATCTTTGATGTCCAATTGAGCGTTAAGTACAAAATTAAGTTCAGTTACCTCTGTAGAACTCTCAATAATGATCTGATCAATAAAATGGCTTCATCGAATAAATAACAAAATATAATTTTTACTTCTTAATGAGTTAAGAAAATCTTGTGGGCATATTTGTATCAAGAAAGGAATTAAGTTTGGAAAGCTTAAAGACTAATAATCTTTAAAATAATAGACAAAAACTGTTATAGGACAATAGTAGGAACAAAAATCATCTTTACTAATTTCTTATTTTACTTATGTTCTAAAGGTACACGTGAATGTACATGTTGTATCATAACGAATATGTTTATAATATAAACATCTGTATAGTCATATTAGTCCCTTTCCTAACTTCCAATGCAACCAAGAATATACGAATTCTGATATTTATAATGCAATCAAGGAGTTAAGTAATCTTTTAGCTGGTTGCGGTAGTCATCATAAAGTTATAGGTATCTCGTTATCTTTGTCCTGTTGCGGCTTGTGTATCATCGGCGCAGTTAATTCCCCCTCCCCCAAAATAACAACTCAAATATAATTTTTGTAAAAATCGCCTTATATAATTTATATCTGCTTTGTTACTAGGTTGAAAAGTAACGACCATTCAAGTTCTTGAAAAGATATTGTGATATCCTTCTAATTGAGAATTGCAGAACAAAACCAAAAAGAGTTCACCTACGTTTTAGGATGGTTTCAAAATGAGAACTGTAAGAAGATTGGAGGAATAAAAGGTACCAGATATACGAATAAACATGATAACTACAGTAATATCTAACTTTCTGAGACCATATTTATTGAAGACAGTACATACACAAACCCTTGGATGAAGTTTTCATGAATGAGAATGTTAACAGTTTTAATTTGTACAAAGCAATTGCAATACATACATACTGCAATGTATGTATGTACGAATTTCTTATTACTTAATGAAAATTCGATGTAGGTATAACACGATTAAATTATTGTTTTAATAAGCTAAGCTGAAAACTGATTTAAATTGTTCTTATTGTGTTTTCACCACTTTAGGCATCAAGGTGACGAATGTTTCGAAGTACACGATGAAATAGTGGTACCACACAAATAAATATTTTGTAACCAGCTGTAACCTAATCTAGCACAATATTGTTAACGATAACTCTAAACGATTTTACAAATTTAAAAGTTATTTACATATTTTAGACTGCAAATTTTACTATAACAGCACTATAGCAGTGTACCAGCTGTAACCTAATCTAGAACAATATTGTTAACGATAACTCTAAACGAGTTAACAAATTTAAAAGTTATTTACATATTTTAGACTGCAAATTTTACTATATCAGCACTATAGCAGTCTATAAACTATGCAAGTTTTTTATCCATAAAAAATGTTTAGTAAAAAAAACAAAATAATGTAAAAGATTGAATTTTTTATTTACAGAAATTTAAAGACATTTTCATGACTATAATTATTTCTTATGTGCTTTAAAGTGGTTTTTTAAATGACTCGAAATAGTAAATAAGATTTTAAAATGCTAGCCATTGAGGAATCATCGCAGCAGACCCAACAGATTATTAATTTTATATTATTGAGATGATGATCTTAATTTTTTTCTTACACATGGCCACCAATAGTGATAAATTAAATCTGCAATAATTTCACAGCAAATGATCAAACTACAAACCATAATGCATTCAATATAAAACAAGCTGTTTCAATGTTATACATGAAAATATAACACTAAATAATCTCTGACTCCATATTTTATAGGCAAACGTACTTTATCTGTCTCACTCAGTAAGCGAGTAAAAGAGAACGCTTGAGCCAAAGGCGATTGCTTCAATTACCATACTTTGATTTTCAATTAATATAATTTTATACTGTCATTTATTTGTCCGTACGACGGTAGCAGAACTCCCTTTATGTATCCCTGCTAATAAAACTGTCATACTAGTATTTTATTATTATGATACTACTATGAATTAGGTACTAGAAAGCCTATGATAAATAAATAAATAGTATGCTGAGGTTGCCAAATTTCAAGACTGCAGTTTATTTTGTTCTTGAGATAACTTGAGGACAGATAGTCAGACATACAGTTACAGAGAATAGGAATATTTCATGCCGTGGCAGACAAAAGAGAAATTGTGTTAGCCAACCAAGTGAAGTTTCAAAGACGATCAGTCGAATTCACGGCTAAATAACATGCACCACTATAGAACTCATTATTGACTATATAGAAATGAAATATCATGCAAAGTCTACAGATGAAACACTCATCGGGATATCCTTCCATGTAATACGTTCACGATTTTGTTCACTAACGCATTGACTGTAACGGAGCACATTGCCCCGCTGTCCCAAAGTCGGTACATGACTCGTGTCGCAGTGAAGGTGTTGTTTGAGTTTCATATCGATGTTTAAATAATAAAGTTCTACATACCAAGTTGCCGAAGGATAATGTTGTATGTATTGGTGTCGTTAGTCTACATGTTTTAAAATTTCTCATGTAAAAATCTTTATTTATCCAAGTATTCTCTCATTGTCCTCATGGTTTCCATAAGATAAATGTAAAATGTTCGCTGACGCTCAGAATAATCCCATGAGTTACCATGTGCAATATGTGAACTCGCCTATTACGAGTTCCATATAGCCTTGTAATATAAAAATGAACCTTCATGCAAAATTTAAAGTTTATAAGTCAGCTCTTTTTCGAGATATCGTGTTGAACGCTAGAAAGGTAGAAAGTAAGACAGACAAACACAGATATACAGAAATTAAATTGTAACCTCTGGAACTTCAATAACGCTCAGTCAATGATACGTTCGAACTATTACCGCGTTTACTTAGCTTGAGAGATAAATCTACTATTGTTACAATAGTTTCAAATTATACGTGTATACGATAAGCAGGGGAGGGAAATTCCATATTATGTTTAATTAATATAATTTAACATTCCATTAATATGATAGTAATTAAGAGTATATAATAAATAATTAAAAAAATAGGAAAATGTATACGAAATCCTTATGAGGTAGACGAAAATGAGCCCAAGACCAAGTGAGGTTGATAGATTCAAAGTTTTTTTAACGATTTGCAAAATTTAACATTGTTTTGGTATTTCAGCGAGATAGTTTCCCTAGAAGTGACAACACTGAGAGGATGTTGAGTGTCGAGTTATGAGGTTATATTTGTGTAGACCACAGACGGTTTTGTAGTTCAGTTTTGACCTCATGTTTAAGACAACGGAAGACGGTTGTTTCATTATAAATTTCATTATTGTTTACATACTAATCAAGAAATGTGGTTTTATAATGTTTTATAAAATGTTTTAACAATAAATTTAAAGCTTGTGTTGGAAAGTAAAGTTTAAAAATAGAATCCAATTACGTAATTACTATACGTATAAGTTGATTTATATGCATGTTGACATACAACTTTAAAATGATTCAGAATTAATAAGTTTAATATTCAGGTATTGTTTACACTGAAGTGAATTAAAATTTACCAATAGAAAAAGTATGTCTCACTGTTTGGTCATTTTTGTTTTTACTTAATTATGAAATAAAATTTTATTTCAGGCCTTCAACAAAGTACGTATTGGTTAAAAACGCCTATTTATCTTCTTTAACAATATACCTAACATTTGAAGTTTTCTAAATTTTTAGCACATATTTAGAAATATTATAAAATATATGCTCTTTTTTAGTGTGAATGTGCACTATGCTGTGTTCGGTAAGGTAGAATAAATATGAAAACCCCCTATGTCAGATGTAGTTCGTAATGCAAGTGTTAAATCTTAAAAGTGTGACTAATGATACCTGTGTGCCTCACTAACATGTCACACGTTTCTTAAGGAAAAGTGTAGGCTCGGGGTGCTAAGGATTCCAAGGATCACGACGATGGAGTGCTGAGAAGGAAACAAATGAGATGTCATGAGCACGAACGTGACGTAGAATGTTTTACAAGTCCGCGCCATCAGTCAGGGGTGATCCACTTGGTCCCAGGATTATATAAATGGTGAATTTATCAGGAAAGTAAATTACCTTGTGAATCCTCTAAAGTCCGCTTATATTCACCCCCATAACCGTGTCTTGTTAACTGACCATGCCTAAATGTTATAGACTTTCTACTAAATTATATAAAATATGAGTATTTGTGATGAATAAAGAATATGTTTAATTGAATTTACTGTAAATAAGTAACATTAATTGTATAAATATTGTAAAAGTCACCATATACGTTGAAAAAGGATTGATCTACATTAAAAAAAAAAATGTTCTGTCATAAATACGATCCTGGGCTTTACGTAAAAATATCTACCCCAATGTTCTTTTTTATGTCTATTTTATTTTAATAGTTGCTACACGATTAAAATAATTTGATGAGGTATGTACCATCACAAATAGTTATTATTAGATCAGGATTCTATTAATTTATGTGTCTCATTCTTATGGAAATAACATCTTTAATTTTCAATAAAATAAAGAAATATCAAGTAAGAGGTTAGGAATATAACGATGTCAACGAGACTCCTCATCTGATATAACTTAAATTATCAAATTTAAGGTCTATTCTTCCAGAAAGATTTCCTCGCAGTATATAAAACAAAAGCTTATGTATCCGTCCAGTGAATACAACTCATTATTTCTTCACCGTCACGACCACCTAACGGTCGCGGTATTGTCAAGTGGTATTATTTTCCTCCTTCTTGAAATGCGTGGTTTCCATTTTATATTAAGAAAATGATAAATTTTATATTACTTAATGAAATAAAAAACTTATTACAGATTTTAAAATCGTATATGATTTAGTAAAACGTTGAAATTGTTTCATATAGTGTGTTAAGAAATTGATTATTAGAATATCCAGCATTATCGTGGTGGTAGAAATCCAGAGTTTACTTACGATCCAAATTTGTCCTGTCCGGAAATGTCTCTTGTTTTACATGAGTCAGTTACCACGTTTAGATTTATATTTGATGGACTCATAAACGTAATTAATCCACCATCGCATCAATGATATGAGTGAGTGTTTAAAGCTCCAATAAATTGAAAATCGATGTACGGTAGTGCAGGCAATTACTGCCAGGTGAAGCGTATCCACGTACAAGTTCCCTGAGAAAGGCAGAACAGTTATTAATTTTTAAAATAGTGAATCAGTTATTGTGTTTGAACTTTAATTATTTCTGTACTTAAAACGGTATATCCTTATATCTATTTTATTCTTGTTGCTATTTTCAGTTTTCCTCGTTTTTGACGTGCACAAAGAAAAAGAAAATTTTTCCAGAATCATTTGTAAAAATGTAATAATTATAATACACGTCAATAATGCTTAACATATTTTTAGTTTTCTATAGAACCAAAATATTTGTTAACTTGTACTAAGAAACGGTTATAGATAGACACAAGGGTGCATTCTTTGTTTTTAGTTTTATATTATTTTAAGGTAAGACATTTTTTGTGACATGTAAGGAGATTTATTGCAGGTTAAGATTTTACTAATTAAACAACATAACTTTTTGACAACAGAATATTTGAGATTTGTTTTAACCCCATTTTTTATATTTTTGTCCACTATTTAGAAACAATAAACTATATATATATATATCGTATGGGGGACAAAGGCAGCTATCCATAAATAAATAAATTAAAAATTACAATTATTAAAAAGTACGTAAGAACAAAGTTCTTGAGTCATAAATTAAAAATAATATTAAAATCTCCCGTCACAAAGCTAAATCCAAATTACTGAGCCAGTTTAGAGACCCATCCTCTAAACCACTCAGACCAGCCAGACCACCAGAAAACAATCGCAAAGGGCAGTCGTTTACAATGTGCTCAATTGTCTGAGAGTTTGCGCCACAATCACACGTCTGGTCGTCAGTAATACCCCACTTGAATTTCCAGTGATTGCTTCTCCCAACCCCAGTTCGAAAACGATTCAATAAAACCCATTCCTTTCGAGGAATTTCCAAGCCACCCGCTGCTTTCGTAGGATCGGATATCAAGAACTTGTTCCGTCCATCGAATGATTCCCAGGATGACGGGGGGTGAAGTTGTTCGCGTCCGTAGCTTGCTACACGTGCTCCCTGGGTAACGCTAAACGAACAGCAATTTTTGGTAGCTGGACCGTCACTCTTGTGATCTCCCAGTTATGGCAGCTATCGAAGACCAAACAATAAACTGTTAAAACAAATGAACTTCCTAAAATATTTCCAGTTTTGGCTCATTATTTGCATAAAATCTGATAAAATTTACTTTATACTGATTTTCACTGTAAATAATTTAACACATTGTGCTTCTGTGTTATAGATCTAAACGTTCTCCCGATAAATTTTTAGGACACCATATGATTCGCCCTGTAAAAAATATAGTAAAATTTCTTTGTCATTGGTCAAACATTTTGTTGAATTATCACTGGGTTAAGTATATATTTTAAAATGAGTCAGGTTCAATCTTGATTCAGGAAAATAAACCCATCAACTAAAGAATAATATATCTATCAAATATATCAAAGTATATGTTTTTATGTACAAAAAGCCTTTAGCTTGAATAAGATTGAACCCATTTCAAATTTTCGTAGAAATTTGGTAAGCTTGCATTGGATATGGGTGTCTAGATTTTCCTTTCCATTTGAACTTAATTACATTCATGGTACCTAAATCTCTGGGTACAAATCCTCTTACAACAAAATATAGTTAGGCCATTTTATTATGAATGACTTTGAGTCTAGGTCCTCGTGATGACAAATTAAGATGTTGACGAATTAGTGATCAGAAATACAACAGTAAAAATGAAATACCGTATACTATAAAAATGTGAAGAAACGACACACTGCTCAAAAATGCTTGTCCTACGAATATTATTAGTACTTAGCAAATTTATGAACTCACACTCCAACTATTCATATTACCCTAAATCGTGTTTCGGTTGGAATATAAAATACATTATATCATAAACATTTTAATTGCCATTTATTACGTAGATTTAGAAATATATCTTAATTATTAGTTTTAAAATAATGCTCAGGATCGCAAATATCATTATGTACTGTAGCATGCAAGTATTACCCTTTTTTAATCTTACAGACGAGAGTAGATAAGTAACAAACTTGGAACTCGAACTTTAAAGGCCACCTTTTTATGGTTTGTAGATTGCTTTCACTGTAAGAGAATACTATTTTGTTATATTGAATTAACTCTGGAATAAATTAGAATTATATCATTAATGGTTGACTCTTAATCGTAATTAGTTGACTAAAAGTAGCTATTAAAAATTTCAATATTTACATGCAAATTATCAACTAACAATTTATAGCGAAATTTACCCTATGGATGAATTGAAGCGTTAACACAATTTATTTTAAGATTTTATTGGGATATTAATGGGAATTCGTGTGGCATTATCCACAGAGTTAGGCCATAGATACAATTTCTATTTATATAAAAAAATATTTAAAACTTATAATTCTAAACTTTAATATGGCGTGTTAGTTGTTTTCGTGCCTGTTTCCCATGATGTAATTTATATTTTGTACATTTAATATTTATTTATTTATTTATTTTCACTTATTTATTTTCACTTCCAACGGCAAATCCATTATACAATTTCCATATCATAATCTAAATAACTTAAACATACAAATAATAAATGTAAAAAACTTACCAGGCTACGATTTACAATAAGAAATTAAATACATTGATATTAATATATATTGATCTGAACTCTATGCGCAAAAATGATCACTGATTTACTAGAAAACTCCGGTTCTGACAAAATGCTCAAGCATATAATCAACTGGTCATAATAGACCAATAATATATTCAATAATTTTATAAGTTTTGTCACAAACCAATCAGTTACTATACAATTTATTTAACAGCAAATGAATGTGAAACAATAAGAATAACAACAATAATAACATGATAATATAACAATATATAAATAAATAATACAATAAACAATAACTATAATATATATATATATATAATATAACATAACAATAATTACATGTAAGCGTAAACATTAGATAAGACAACAACTTAAATATTAACGTTAACCCCAATAAATAATCCTAAAATAATATAACAATAGTAAGGTCACAGATTCACGGGTGTGTGTGTGTGTGTGTGTGTGTGTGTGTGTGTTAACTTCTGTTAGGTCAAAAAGGCATGTTTTCATCACATATAACATTATTGAGGTCCTTTCTGAATGAACCTCTGGTCGCCGTAAAAAAGTCCAAGTGCGGAGCGATTTTATTTCCTAGGATTTGGACTCTGTTCATCGTGCTGTGGCATTCGTAATTTACGCCACATATATCTAATAATATGATTAGATATATTGTATAGCCAGTAGAATTAACAAAGAATCCATGTATTTCAGGTGCGGAGAGCCAATTTGGTGTCGTATAAGTATCAACCCTGCGTTTTATTGCAATCTATACAGCATTTTATACTAAGAATGAAATTGATCGTTAGCTCAGCTGGTATTGAGGGTGTGAAAATTGGAAAAAAGCAAAAGCACACATGTAAAAATATTAAGTCTACATCAGCTAATCAAATTCAGACTAATTATTATTAGGCCAAAGTGGTAGTTTTAATTCTTTTTATATAGTTGTCTGATGTTAATATTATGAGTGTGATGATCGGTTTAAGTGTGTCAGACTAAGTAAAATATGATCCGAGAAAACCGTTATCGTATCCAGTTATCAACTCTTTTGATTTACACGATCTTTCCCAAAATTAGCGCCGCTGTCAATTTTATAAAATGTGAAATGGTGCAATTTTGAAAGTGAATATTAAATTAGTAATTTCTTAAATATTCATGTAAAGTAATTGAATAATGTCTCTTTAAATAGCAATTAGAATTACCACAGATGTTGAGACAACGTGATTACAACACGTTGAGACAACATAGATCAATGTAACACGTGTCTGACAGTTGTCTGAGTTATCACTACCTAGAATTGCCTTGTTACCAACTCAGGTAATATCGAACAGCAAATAAATACTTTCCTTGTAAATTAGCAATTAGAGCCACCATACCGGTAGAAAAAGTATTTCCAGGACATAAATCATTGTGACACGTAGTTTTCAGCTGTATGAGCTGTGACTAACTGGAACTTGCTTTTTAACAATTCTTGAAAGGAACGGAACGATGTGAATATTACTTACTGCAATTGGAAATAATGTTCATATTTGAAGATATAAATGAATAACTTGTGATGAATAAATGAAGCAGGACTTTTGAAATTTAAAATCATACTTAAGTATCAGTATACTCAGTGTTTGTAATTTTATAATTTACTTTATTTTGTCAACACGCTACTTTTAAAATATTTTAAGGATTGTAAATAAAGGTTCAAAATTTATTCAAACTGAAATTATTTATTCTTGATAACCGTACCATTAACAAACTTGCCATGATATATATATATATATATATATATATATATATATATATATATATATATGCATTATGTAAAAATTAAATTAAATAAAATGTTAGTCGGGTAAACAATACAAAAGCTACTACGTTACCCAAAGTACTTTAAAGTAGAAGTTCATTAAGATAGACCGAAGTAGACGCTTTTTGACTTCAAGCCAACCTATGTATATTTTTTATTGATCGGGATAAACGAAACCGGGAGAAGATTACAAATTGTAGAAAGTGTTTTTTAGGTTTATAACCTAAAGATGTTTAGTATATTGGAGAGACATCTGTGTATTTCATTGGTTCGCATAAGACACTGTAAAATTCTAATTATTCTGCAAAGGATCAGGATATTGGAATGTTTTTCAGTTAATATATCTTATTTTCAGAAGTGACAAGCGATTTAAAATATAAAACCTATATACCATTTAAAAAGGATATAACTATGAGGTGCCATATTGAATAATGTAATCGAGTGCAAAGCGGAGGTTAACTGGTCATGGTTATGTAAAAACTATTCTATTATTGCTACACAACTCTGGATTACTCAGTCACGAATAATGAAATAATTACTTATTTAATTTGTATAAACTATAACTTTAATAGTAGACCTAAATTGGGTAAAATATAGTTGAAAATGGTTAAAGAAAAATGCCCATCGATTTTAATAATTGCTATCAGTTGCTATTTAGGTTATGATTAGTTATTGTTTAGAATTACAAGGTGATCACTTTTGTACATTAAGACTACTTTTGGGAAGGAAATTGTTATGAGAAAGTTTAACCTTAGTTGGAGAAATTTAAGATATATTTAAAATTTTAATTAACATAAACATTTTAGAAAGATTTATTTAGTAGTCTAAACGTAGTTTTTTCCATGCAGTGAATTTTTTATTACTTATGCTTAACTAGAAAAGTGGAATATTTGATCAAATACATATTTTTGCAATACATCTGCTAGGGTACAAATGTAAGAGAATAAACTTGTACTTATACATACAAATTCAAATAAAATTCAATAATAAATTTAATGTTACACAAATTAATTAGTAATTTGTAAAAATGTATATACCGTCACTAATAAACCTGTAAAATATTACTTGTGTTAATATATATTATAATACCCGATTTTAATTAACAACTCTATTAAATTCAATCCGAACACTTAAGTGAAAAATGTTTAAGGCCACGCTTTTACCAAATCCGGTAAAATTTGGTTTGATTTCAAATAATACGTATTTAAATTAAGCAACTAATATTTTAATGTTGTTTTGAATCCTTTGTTGCTCTGTTATTTATTACTACCATTATTATTTTGTATTGTATTTGTACTGAATGTTGCTCCAGGAGTCAATTGTATGATGACATTTATTAGAAAAAATTTGTCCATGGCGATTAAAAATTTCAATTTAAGTCTTGAAGTAATCGCTCAACCTGTCACAAACGAATGAGTACATTCGTGTTTTGGCAAAGTGCGAATATGTGGAGTATATAGAAAAACGTGTGTTTTAGTAGATTTCTTTAAATTAAAGCAACACATGCAAAAGTGTAGGTAAAAGGTGTGTTTGCTGACACGTGTACGTGTTATTGTCACAGTGTCAGTGATGACGTATATGTAGGTTTTGGCCCACTGATAACCGGAGGGTGCCAGAAATATAACTTACATGTATCTTCTCCGGAGTTTATTGCATCATACGACTGGTCTTACATACTTCAAAAATCAGTAAAAGATTAAAACTCACACACACACACACACACACACATATATTTCTACACACACACACACACATATATATATATATATATATATATATATATATATATACATTAATGTATGGAAAATCTTGTTTCCAAAAGTGTTGCGCGCCTAAATTGACAAAGAATCCAGGCAAAAAGTTTCATGTATACTTGCTGGTACTGATATGAGTAAAATGATATGACTTTATAATCCGCTTATGTTCAACACTTAATCTTATTTCCTAAAAGCGATAGACTATGCATGAACCTATAAACACTTTCCACTAAGTTTTGGATTAAGATAAGGATTTGGTAACAGTTCTTATATTATTAAATACAATTTCATACATTTTATGCATTCTCTGCATGAAATGAGTTGGTAGTTGGAATATCTCTTTACGCTGAAAGTTATGTATACGTGTGTGCGAGCGTGCGCTTGTGTGTGTATAATATCAGTAAATTTAATATCTTTAGTAAGTGAACACTGTGTAATTGTAACTGCAATAAAAATTGGTTACTATGAAGCCCAAGAACTTCGTAATACACAATCACGATGTCTGATCATCTCAGAGAAAAAAAAAACATAATAAGTTTAGGCTCAATATTCTATTCCAGTATTGTATGATAACATATCCAAAATATATACTATTTACTATGTATAGTACTACAATATGCACAGTACATGCCAATATAGCTGCACAAGCTATCTAATTAGATTGTCTGCTAAAGCAATTTATTAATATATACACATTGAATATGTCAATTAAGTTTCTGTATTGAAAAACCATAACATCGCAATTAACGAGTTCGTCCCAGTCCTTCCATTGTTTTTTCCTTTTTCATACATTTTCACCAATGTTTCAATATAGCCTTTTCAATTCAAAGCAAAATATTTCACAGAATTAAAATACTTAGATAGTTTAGTGTGCCGTTTATAAAGTTTCAGATAAACATATTAGAATATATTAAGTAATTGAAATTGTACAAGATCTAGATAATAATAATAATAATAATAATAATATTCTTTATTGCATCAAAAATCAACAATTTCACAATTGCATTGCATGCGTCAACATTTGAGGTATTAAACACACAATACTTAAATGTGAGAGTCAATAAACAAGGCAGTTAACAAGTATTTGGAATTTCATGGTAACTGGACATCAGGACTGGGAAATTGTTTGTTGATAATTTCAAGGATTTTGATATAAGAATACACTTTTAAATAACTACACCGGGAGATTTTGATTATTTTGTTATGCATAACTGACCCAGATATGAGTAAAATGTTATTGAAAACCATGCCTTATAATCATGAAACCTCTTCAGATGAGGCAGTGATAGAGGTAATGAAAACAAATGCCAAGTATTAGCTTACCCAGACTTTCTCCAGAAGTGCCTTCATAGCCAAACTCAAAATGTGAATGAGTCGTTCAATTCAGAGTTTTGGTGTAGAGAAACCTAAAGTGAACTGTTTTAGAAATGAATTCCGTAAATTTTGGAACTTTTGATTCTACAGTTGCCTGAAATTAAGGCAATAGAGAGAGAATGAAAGTTCTAAAACATGTTAGGCTGAAGCCAGAGCTAAATGTATCAGGATTTTGTTGAATATCGATATTTTGAGAGTGAGGAAAGCAGAAAGCTCCATTCGAGAAGATGTAATAAAGATAAGACAAAATTGGACACTTCAAAAGAAAAAGAGAATGGGGATGTGGAGAAGCAAGAATAACTTCATTGTGAAATAGGATTGTCTTGATTTATGTGTAAATAAATGTTTTGCTCTTTCTGTTCTTATTTTTATTTTTCCAAAAAGTAGGCAGTTTAAACTCAAAATTATTTTTTTTCAGGAAAGTTTTACGTATTGAATTTAAACTTTTACTAAAAAGTAAATACTAAAAACTAAAAACAAACTACCTCTACCATCTTGAACATATTTATTGAAGTAAAATTTAGGTACTACTATAATGTTTGGAAAATTATATTTGGTAAGAAAATCATATTTGTTTATTTCAGCAGATTACTTTTTAAAAGTGGTAGGGGCTATTAAAGAGACTGTTTTTGAATAGTTGTAAATGTTTCAAGAGTGACCGTTACCTGAGAAAATATAATATTAATGAACGTAAAATAAATTGCGGGTATGGGGAGGTCCGTCTTCTCATAAAGTAATTTTACTTTAGTACAAAATTTCTATAATTAAGAAATTTCAATACAGATGTGATATATTTTAAGCTGGAAGACAAAATTTTAATGATTTCATGCATTTCTGAGATGATTTTTGGACATTGTGAGGAATTCCCTTCGTCTATAAGACCAGAATTGGCAGTATGGAGTCTCCAAGAGTGCTGTAATGCAGTACACTCTTAGTATAACCACTGTCAAGATTACCTTAGAAATATTCGTGCCAACTACATAAATCTGTATAATCATCAAATTGTTATATTAACTATCCTTTTGGATTAGTGGCAACTGCACAAGACTAATCAATCACAACGAAGGGCAAGTTGAATACCTCGCATGTTGAAACGTGCCCGTAATGAGAATACAGTAAATAAATTCTTAGTAAATATAAAAATATTTTTATCCATAAGAACTCACAACAGAAAATAACATTTATTGGTGTGGACAGAAAGTTTTAAACTATTCTGAAACAGTAACTCTCTGTTCTTATCTCTTTTCACTTGAGAAAGCTTTGTTAACTTTGATTTCCACAGTAAAAGTTTTAAGTCCTTATAAAGTACGTGTGCCTCATACGATGACTGTGATATCAACTACAGTATCTATAATTTTCGTATTTTTAACACAATGAGTTTAAGTTGAAATTAAAACCTGTACACTAATTCAAAACACGTCTTAACTGGATATAGAGATTAATGGTTAAATGTCACAAAAGGGGCTGAAAATTTATTTTCAGTCTGCCTGTCCGTCCGCACGATATCTTGAAAACGAACTTATCTATGCACTTGAAATTGTGAATGAAGCTTCATTTCTATAAAAGGAATACTGAATTCCATTAATGTGCGTGTCTTTCCATGTGATTTGGCTGAGTCTTAATGAATAATTGTACATTGGTCTTATGGGTAACCACGATGGCAACGATAAATATGAGAACAAATAAATTTTTTCTATTGTATGATTATTGTTATATTCTTTTCTATAAATCACCGTTTATTGTCTAGTGAAATTGTCAATATACAACAATCGTATTCGCTGTTGTTATAACACTATCGACGAAACAATACGACTGTTTTACTGTATTTTTTACATAACAGTAAAGGCTGCAATACATAATTGAGTATATAAGTGACGAATTTCTGAGTACTTACAAAAAATACATTTTTATATCAAACCGCAACAGTTTTGTTGTATTAAATTTGAATAAACTACTATCCGTGGAACAAAATAGGTATGTATGTTTTTTTCTGGCATATGTGATTTGTACTAAATCTTACTAGATTATTAAAGCGTGAGGAAGGTTCTTTTTATATTAATAAGGTCCCTTTATTATCAAGAACAATTTGCTACTGTAGTTTTAAGACATTTTCATACTTTACAAATTTAAAACAAGTTCACTAAATGCCCAATAAATACTAAAAGCGAATTAAATTCTTTTCTCAGTGATAAACCTTTGAAAGACAGTTTATTTCTTACTAAAGCCGCAAGCTACCTGCTAGTTAAAACATAAAACAAAAGCTGAATTTTAGAACAATTCGCCACAAAAAGGAACATTGCGTAAAAGTCGCCAAAATAACGGCCAGAGATAATGCCATCCAGCTCAGAAATAGTAACATGAATCTGCAAAAGACTAGTAATGTCATAACAATTATATGAAACTAACAGGTGTACATATTTCTGACTCTTCTGTGGTTGCTGTACACCAGAGTGATAGTAAATCACTTCTGAGTGATGTATTATCTTACGAAATTCTTGCTGTTTTTAGTTAACAGTTATTTTATTTCACACAAAAACTAAAATTTCCAAGTGGAGGATTAATTATCTCAAAGTGAAATAGTGTTATCCCTGTTTACTTTACCAACAAAGTTACGACAGTTATCTTCCGGATAATGTTTTTCGTTTTATTTAGTTTAGGTTAAAAAAATAAATAGGCACTCACAGAGAGATAAAAGTTATATAAGTTTTTATTTTGTTTCTTCTAGACTGGTTTTTATTATTTTTCTAGATATTGTTTAATTTAAATTAATGTACTGTTTAGAATTCACAGATAATACTTCGTGTGTACTACTCTTATTAAAAGAAATTATGGAAGTGAAAATGCAATATTAACTGTATAAGCACTAACATGATATTGCCTTGTGCACAATTATGTTAATAAAGGTATTATATCTAAGGAAATGTTTCTAATGTTATCCTTCCACCAGATTTTAAAACTCAGATCGCTACCTACTTTGTAACAAAGACTCGTCACTGAGTGCTAAGGATTTGACAACAAGGATCAAGGCGAGAGAGTGCCGAGACGAAACAAATGAGATGTCATGAGCACGAACGTGACATAGAATGTTTTACAAGTCCACGCCATCAGTCAGGGCTGATCCACTTGGTCCCAGGATTATATTTAATGGTGAATTTCGTGGCGAAGAAAATAGCCTCGTAAAGCCTTTATAATCTGCTTATGTTCAACACTTAATCCTATCTCCTAAAAGCGATAGACCATGCATGAACCTATAAACACTTTCCACTAAGTTTTGGATTAAGATAAGGATTTGGTAACAGTTCTTATATTATTGAATACAATTTCATACCTTTTATGCATTCTCTGCATGAAATGAGTTGGTAGTTGAAATATCTCTATACGCTGAAAGTTATGTATACGTGTGTGTGCGCGCGTGCGCTCGTGCGTGTATAATATCAGTGAATTTAATATCTTTAGTAAGTGAACACTGTGCAATTGTAACTGCAATAAAAATTGGTTACTATGAAGCCCAAGAACTTCGTAATACACAATCACGATGTCTGATCATCTCAGAGAAAAAAAAACATAATAAGTTTAGGCTCAATATTCTATTCCAGTATTGTATGATAAAATATCCAAAATATATACTATTTACTATGTATAGTACCACAATATGCACAGTACATGCCAATATAGCCGCACAAGCTATCTAATTGGATTGTCTGCTGAAGCAATTTATTAATATATGCACATTGAATATGTCAATTAAGTTTATGTATTGAAAAACCATAACATCGCAATAAACGAGTTTGTCTCAGCCCTTCCATTGTTTTTTCCTTTTTCATACATTTTCACCAATGTTTCAATATAGTATTTTCAATTCAAAGCAAAATATTTCACAGAATTAAAATACTTAGATAGTTGAGTGTGCCGTTCATAAAGTTTCAGATAAACATATTAGATTATATTAAGTAATTGAAATTGTACAAGATCTAGATAAACTTGATATAAGAATAAAGAATGTTATGAAAATTAGAACAGCTACTGAAACATTTATAATAATGAATTAAATATGTTGTGTTCATTGGAATAAAACACTTTTAAATAACTACACCAGGAGATTTTGATTATTTTGTTATGCATAACTGACCCAGATATGATTTTAAATTTGTGTTTATAAGTGCTCAAAAGAACCTGTATAACTCAAATATAAGAATCATTACAGACATTGGAGTTGTGCGTAACAGGGTCTAAATAAAGAACAATAAACCCATTATATACAACCGATTACCTTCAGTATGAAAGTGTCATTGAGATTGAACACATTAACCTCAGGAGACAACGATAAAGGTAATTTGAAAAGATTAATCTGAGACAAAGACACTCTTGTTCAGAGAGTATGCGGGTATCTTGGAGCGTGAAAGAGGAAGATATAATTCCAAATGAAATGAAATGAAAGGTACAAGTTCTAAAACTTAGTGAATTGTTTAAATTTTATCATACGCGTAAACAATATTACAAATAAGGAAAATTGCCTTATTTAAAGTTTGCAGTCAGATTTTAAGTTAAAAAAAAATCACAATAGTGGCACAATAAAACACTCACGTATATATATAATGTATATACATACATTTTATATCTTATTGTTCTAGATTAAATTTATGAAAGGTTTCAGTACTGCCTTAATAAATAATTATTGTATTTAATTTATGTCATTACTTTTTTATATCTTAAATGACGTACACATACTTGCATTTTGTAGTATAAATTAGGCTACATATTTATAACAACTTTAAACTTACCTTCTTAAGAGTAATAGTTACATATACATATATAAGATACATATATATATATATATATATATATATATATATATATATATATATATATATATATATATATATCTTTCTGTATCGAAATTGGTGATGTAAAATGGTGAAAAGGGGTTATTCTATGGAAAGACAAAACCAAAAGTGATTAAATTGCAATAATAAATTAACCACAGTTAAAGTAACAACTACATTAATTATGTTAATGATTACTGTAACAATTCTAAACTCATGGGACATTTAATAAGATACGTCTTTGGGTGAGCGTCAAAGAGCTGGAAAGATTTCATTTATGTGTATCTGTTTATCCGATAAATTACTCGAAAACGAGCTTGCCTATATATTAATTACGCTATGTGGCTTATTTATATCTTATTAATTAATGTACTAGATATAGAGGGTTACTCTTAATATTACAGATTATTGGCTGAGATTTAGCAAAACCTGGAAAAAATGTATGTCTGTATGTTTGTATTTTCACACGAAGCAACACTGCATTTCTATGAGCAACACTAAGTTTGATGATGGAGCATGTCACTACATGGGATTTAGCTGAGTGTTAGCAAATCATTTTATATTGGTTTTACGAGTAACCATGATGTAAGATAAAAAATATTAGTAAATAATAGAATAAATAAATAAGTAAAATAGTTGAGTACAATCATATGAGATTTTAACATGTGACATATTTAAATGTAATGCAGTGGAAGTGATTGGAAAACGTCTAAAAGCTAGTGTCAAGTTTTGGTTTCAACGCACTCTTGCGTTGGGGTATCCTTCCTAACTCACTGATGTTTTTTATTATTTAAGCATTGTTATGAAATTTAACTCAGCGAATAAAATGTGAAGGCATTATGTGGCAAGAATTTATCTTCAGAAATATTTTAGCTGTACACTTTAAATTTTGCATGAAACTTTATATCTACATAGACACGCATGATTCCTCTGATGGTTCATGTCCAAACTTGGAATTTGGCTGGTACCATTGAAGCATATCACTCACTAAGGTGACACAATTTCTCTGTTATATGATGTAAAACATTCTTTCCTGTTCGATGTCTGTCTGCCTATCTATCTCCAGGACACCTCAACAATGACATGAATTATAGACTTGAAATTTTGCATGTAACCTCAGCGAGGCCTCTTACGCGACACATGTAGTGGCGTACTCCTACTTTGTAACTTATTTATGTTTCACATTCCAAAATGATTTAAAACCATGATTGATTCGTAATCAATGCATTAGGAATACCTACGTTAAAAGGAATTAGAACTTTCACTGAGGAAATCAAAGTTAGCAAAGCTTTCCCAAGTGAAAAGAGATAAGAAAGAGAGTTACTGTTTGAGAATAGTTTGAGATACTCTCTTTCCACCGAGTACATTTAATTTTCTGTATCAATTTCACGGGATTAAAATATATTAAGTTAAAATATATATTGATTGAAGGGAGGAGAAATCTGGTCCTTCTTAACGAGCAGATATTTTGTAAAACGTTGGCGATTATATAGGATTATGAAACTTCGAGGTAAAATTCTCTAGTGTCACAGTCAAAGATATCCGTGGTTTAAGTCTGATCCATATAAAGTTTTCCAAAGACTTTACTACGGAGATGAATATGGTTGCCTAAATGAAAATTTCTTCCAAAGCCCACAACTCTTGACTATGATTTATTGCCTGAAAAGGGCTAAAAGATTTTGAAATAACTTAGATTTACTGTAAAATAATTTTAAATGTATTCAACATTTCTTGATAAAGTCAAAATATTTCACATAATTCAATATACTCTATCGTCGTTTCCAAACCGGTCACCAAATTTAAATTCTAAACTATTTGTTATTTACATGAAACAGGACATCATGGTTATTTCTTTCATTCACATTCATTCGACAAACATAAACAGGGAACATATGGGAAAACAGCGGTTTACTTGTCTCATATTATTTATGAACAATAAATTGCATTCAATTAGTATTCACAACATGACCAACACTAAGAAATACATACAAACGTACATCTATAACACTGTAGTTTTTTATTTCTAAACTAATATTGATCTCATTGGAACACAAAATTATTATGCAAATATTGAACTACTTTCCTGAGCCCCATATTCCTCTTCATTCGTGACATCATTTTTAATTGATATTTTCAAAAGGTTTATGTGGGTTTGAAAGTGCTATTAACCAGTTTTTTTTGTTTTGAAAATAAAAAATATTTGTTGAATTGGACATGTCGCGTTGTACTTCATATTTTGAAGGTATGAAGTGGAATTGATAGAAATCAAGCTATTGCATAAAAAGAACAGTTATATAAACTATATAAGTGTTATACTCATAAAATGTATATAATATTTACACTTATAAAATGCCGACAATTGTAGATAGTGCGCCATGTGGTACTTCAATACTTTGAGAAAGAAATCTTTAATTCTCATTTTAGCTCTAAAAATAAACTGTATTATTTCCTTTTACTTTGTGAAAATCTATAGCTTTTTCAGCAATATGTGAAAAAAACAACAGTTAAAAGTAAATAGAGTATATTTAAATAAATAAAGAATTAAATCAACATATAATATTTCTTAGTTGTAATGTAGCAACAATTAATATGTATGACATAATATTAAATAAAACAGTGTCCGACCTTAAACTTATAAGAAAATATCTAAAAATTAATATTGAATTTTATATTAGGTAAATTGTTTTTCCATTTAACCCATCAAGCTGCTGGACTGTGAGTCGGTCGGACATACGAGTATCTTCTCTGATAATGACAACTATATCGAAGTGAAGAACATTCTACAATATTAACATTAAATTCTCCTAACCAAAGACGCAGAGTCCTCTGAATGGGTGGTCTCCGTTTAATCAGAAAGGACAATAGGTTAAGAAATTACCACTTTGTGGAAATCAAAAAGGCTAACAATATTTTTACATTTCTATGTCAATATGAAGTATTGAAGGACAAATAAAATGGGTTTAAAAGGGAGCAGCCTTCCCTAATACAATATAGATTGTTGCAAAACTATGTATTTAGTGAACAAGTACTCTTAAGTAATAACGAAATAGCAGGGTTCCTATGTGAAGCGAGGCGTCCAGAAGGGCGTCGATTATCTTTGGTCTCTTGAGGCTTGACGAAGTGTGATACAAGGTGGAAAGGCGCTTAGCACAGTTGTTGACAAAAATCACTGATGAATCTCATTATAAAATTTAAACATCTGGATTAAGATGGTTATTGCCAATTTGGTTGTTTAATTAAGAAATTATTTAATTTGAGGAATAATTTCAATGGGTATTCATTGTTAACAAATTAACAAATACACTTACAGCTAATACAGCTATACCTTGTTTCGTGTTGTTTAAAAAAAATCTTATTAGTTGGAAAAAAGTCATTAATAACAATACTTTTTAGAATTATAAGTCCATAACCATTATCATAATAATGGAATATTTTACAGTTATAAACTTTAAATTAGTTTTAATAACAAGCTAGGAATACGCTACTCGAGGTGTTACGTAACAGACTTCGCTGAGGGTGCTTGTAAAATTTCATATCTATAGATTATACCATTCTCGCGATGATCTGCGGACAGAAAGGAAGAAATCAAATTGTACAAAGAATACATTTTTAACAACCTTACCCCTGCTGACGAAAGAAAAATTGTGTCAGCCTAGTGAGTGACAGTCAGCCAAATTCCATTGGATATTTAGTATTATCAAGCTCATTCTTAAATTTGTAGAAATGAAGTTCCGTGTACGGTGTAAAGATTAAATATTGCTTGAGATAACTTGAGACCTGAGAGATTCACACTTTTGATCTTTAACTTAAGTTTTCTAGTAGTGTTAAAATAATAAAAGTTCCGGTAAGCTAGGGTCGGACTACAACGCAAAAGTGCACTCAAATATTGCTACCAACTTTGAACACTCTTTCAGTCTATATTTTTTATTTTCAATCTTTGAATAAAAGTGTCTTATGGTGAACTATCATGTTATTATACTCAGTTTGCTTACAACTTTCTTTATTCTGCAATTTTCTCGTTGTCATCATGATTACCCATAACACCACTGTGAAAGTCTTCACTAGACCTCAGCCAAATCAAATGGAGTGACATGCACAATTATTGAACTCACTTTCACATGTATAGAAATAAAGCTTCATGCAAACCCTCAAGCCTAAAGGTCTGTTATTCTTCGAACAGATATACAGAATCGAAACTTTTCTTGCCAGTCGAGTAATAGGCCACGCTAACAATTATCCAATAATAGATACAAGAAATGATCATTTGAATGTAATAACTCCTAAAAGTTGCATCATGTACTAACTTCTTTATTTGTTTTTTATCGTCTACAAAATTAAACGATGTCAAGGCTTACATGCTGGATCAAGATATTTGTGTTCCTACGCCAAATTCATATTCGTCATTTCGGTGTAATTTTAATATATTATATAATTAATGTCAAATACAACATTTTTATTTATATTTTATGGTTTTACCTGGATTTTCAGTCTGATTCCTGCCGCGCTGCTCGTGAATGCACGAACAAGAGCACATAAAATGCCCTTCCTCTACCAACGGAAGTCCCCTTACCCTGCCTTACTCCTCCAGTCCCTCAATTAGTTCCTGTCATCCTTCGCTCTGCACTCGATGTCTCCGTTCTTGGTTCTATCATAACCAAACAAATAGCTTTACAACAAGGCTAATCTCACTGAGTATTACTCGTGTTAAGTTGAGTACTCTTATTTTATTAAATTCCGAATGAAGACGTATGTACGAGTATATAATGTCATACATAATAAGTTTGAAATAACTAACCAATTCTAAACTTCGTTACATGTAAAAATGTGGCAAGTTTGAGTCATCTATGTTTTTTCATAATAAAAATGTGCCATTATTTAAAGCTCAAGAAGGAATGATATATCTCACCTTAAAACGTGGCATGACTCGCTAAATACGTAATCCAATAAATATATCATGAAACCCAATTTCATCTATTAAGAATTTTTGTAATATCACCAAACTAAGAGCTTTAACTCACGCCATTTTGGTAGCTGTTTAACAAATATTATGAAGAGTGTAACGATGCAATGACATTTCAACATAATATGTATTTTAAATTGACAGAAAACATATTACACCCCCAACGAATCAACCATTTTATGAATCGATACATTCATAAATAATTAAGTACAATATCAACAACAATGCTTGCAGTAATAGACATAAAGCACTATATGCAACAATGGCAGTTTGAATTGATCAACACTAATTTTAAAAAAAGCAACAGAATTACTCAGTAGTTACAATAACAATGATTAAAAATACCATAATATTAACGACAGTATACAATACTATATATTACAGTATAACAATATAAAATTCTATGAATGATAACTATATAAAATAGAAGAATATAAGAATGATATTTCCTAATCTTTACTATACTATAAAAATATATACAATGTGCAATGATGTATGAGTAATAACCAAAGTAAAAAATAATATTGTTCATTATCCTATATTATAAAACGAAAATGGTTATTGATTTGAAACAGAGCTGTTGAAAAGTCAGAATAACATTTTTTCAATAATATTTCAGTAAGTTCCATTACATATTTAAAATAATCTGCAGCAAACACAAAGGCCGTATCTTCTACACCCGACCAGTCAGAATGATTGAAAGGGAGAACTATAACAATGCCCCCTTAGGACAAGTGGAATGAATTATTTTGAAAGCCTTTGAAATGGTATCTACATCATACAGCATGCCGCCATTTCCTTCTCGTCTCTAATACAAATTTACAGGAGTACAGAATTAACTAATTAATTTGTCTGAATATTGGAGAACCCTATCAATCGAAGGCCTGGAAGGAATCAGGTATATCTCTCTGTCGATTTGTCTGTTCCAGTACGAACTGACCTACAAACTCAAAATTTTCGTAGTAATTCATTTCTATGTAGGCAGTATCAAGTTTGGAAATGGTACTTTGTCGTTCCATAAGAGCGACTAAGAGATAATAAATAATACGAGTACATTGGTCTTTTGGTTAATTATGGGAAACGAGAAAATAGCAAAATTAATAAATGTTTAATAAAACTCAATACACCCATAAGAAATTAAAATAAGTGACATAATAACAACTGAATGGCAACCTCCAACCTTCTACATATATTTAAAACGATAGTCCATGTCCACTTTGTATTGCGTAATAAGTGAAAGTTTACCTTATGCGAGTTTTAATATCGTATAGTAAGATATTACTCTACTCCACTTTCCCACTCATTAAGCGGCGAAGCCACATTATCATATTAGATGATTCTCACTATAAACGACGCAACCGGCGACGTATAGATTCGTTGCGGTTGATTACATCTGTTTTGTATTCGGTTATTCTGTATGTTTTTTTTTATTATTAGATTTTGTTCACGTTCTGTGTCATAGTATAAACATGTGTTAATTTAAAACGTGAAAGACAGGATTCGGAAGATACATTAAAAGTAAAGATAAACAATAACGATCGACTTTTGAATTCATTCAATCACTAGTTTTTCTTCCGTTACATCTGGCAATATTGCACCACAACCCAGGTTTGCATTGATATATTTTTTTATATTTTGATGTTCAGTATATAGATCTTAAATAAAAATTAACATTTCGTAATACCACTAGCTTTACGTAATACTATTGTATCATAAAGTTTCCTAATATTACTTGTTATAGACCAAAATAGGTACACGGTCTAGATTATAATAATATAATACAAGTAAAAATCATCTGTATAAAAATGGGTTTTCTCCTAATAATATATTTAAAAAAGCATTTACTTAAAAATACTTAAAAACATAACATTACTTTGGAATAAAAATGCATTATTATTATTAAACAAAACTGAAAAAGCCATTAAAAGAGAAAAAATTATGATCAATACCACAAAAAATTAGCAAGCAGCAATAATATATTTGAAATGTAATCTATGAACAAGGGAGACAACCCAGAATTGCGCAACAGCCTCCATTATGAAAAGAGTAAGGAACGTGCCCTGTAGTTATGTTCACTATCATTGAACTCAATATTGTCCAAGTAGAATAAACACTATGTGCAAAAAAAAAACGGTCGATAAACAACTACATTTATTCTCGATATATCCATTGGAGTAATAGGCTTCCCTGACGCTAATGATCCACATCCATTAGCCCATATCACAAGGGAGAACGTGCACTATCATAAAACTCGATATTGCCTATGCATAAAGGAAGCTTAATGCAACTTTTCAAATATATATATACTGTATATTCACTATTTAAATATTGTATATCCAGACTTCTTAGTTATAGACTTATTCGATCTTCAGTTAATTACGTAACAAGATATTTCTTTAATATATATATATATATATATATATATATATATATATATATATATATATATATGTATATAAGACTAAACTATATTACGGTACTTGATCTACCTATATTATTAGAATGTTATAAACAAACATAAAATCCCATTACTTGGAGTATTTTGAAATGTTTTTTAAGTTGATTTTCAATACGCATTCTAAGGGGGTCGTTAAATCCAGGAGGGATCACTTCTCGCTGGTTTATACATTCCAGTTGTACCCACCATTGAGCACAGCAAAAACCGATATGTCACTTCAATCTGGGCAACCTTATATCCAGGAGCTAACCGCAAATGTCGAGATTTTGGGGTTCATGGGCAATTCGATAGGTCTAGTCTACTGTGGGAGATGACTGCTGGAGTTGGTGGGCTTTGTTCCCTAACCTCAGAGGTTCTTGCTAACCTCAACAAGGCTGTGCCACCCCTTGTCTACTTTGACTGGAGAGGCTGCTTCAGAGCTGGCCTCCCCTTCTTCCTGGGAGACATGACTTTAAGATGTAGTGCCCTAGTTCTTCCTCATGAATCTCGTTAGGAGGCGGCCCCTACCCCGTAACCTTACCCATCCTGAATATCCTGGCACTCCGGAAGTAACGCTAAGGTTCTTACAGGACTAAGTGCAATTTATAAGTTTCTTGTCGTTTGAGAACAAAAAAGGGGGTAGTTATCTTATACATTTAATGAAGAATGTTTGTAATTTAAACGTTTTAGATCATCTCCAAAAAATATTTTCCAACATATATATATATATATATATATATATATATATATATATCCAACATGTATATTACAGATACATACAAAGATATGACTGGTTCTTTTCACTCATAAGACATTTATTCTTCGTATATTTTTACAGCTAAAACATTTTTTTAAAGCTCTGAATGAAATATATGTGTTTAATCCTATTAGAAAAATGTTTTTATACAAATACGTAAGAAAGCGTTTTTCTCTATACACTTATTAGTGACATTTATCAAATCTTTATTTTTTTAAATATTAAACTCGTTATGAAATACTAATAATACAAAATAGACAAATTAAGTAATTTAAAATACTTAAAGATAAGTACCAATTCTCTTCTTGGTTTCGTGAATAGCTATGCGCCAGCATATGAGACCCTCAAACTGAAAAAGAAACCAGGTGTTGTAGGAACACTACATGAAAATTAATCCCACCGTCCCCCCCCCCCTAACATAATCTTTGAGCTGGTAAATACCGAGACGTCACAACTGGAATGTTTCAGATTGACACAGAAACTTCCCTACAGGTTATCATTTCATCAGCGGTTCTAACGTATTCATCATTACAGCCATAGATAAAAACGATACAGTGTAAGGCGCTACTATTTATGAAAGAAATCAGATACGTGAGGGAATCGGATCTTACTAGTGTTTATCTGTATGCAATTGATACTAAAAGATGAGCTATATTTAAGTAAGGTAGAATCACAACCGCAAGGAACAACTGTTATTGTGGAATTCAAAGTTGGCGCAGCTTAGCCTGAGCGAAAGACGATAAGGATCCAAAGTTAATGTCTACAGTCAGTTAGCTGAGAACAGCTCAAAGCAACTTGCCGTATAACTTTGAATTCTCGTTTCAAGCGGAAAACATTTTACTAGAATTGCATGTTTTTACTCAAGCTGCCATTTTGAAATTTAAAGTAGTTATTACTAAATACATGATTGCAACAGCTGAGACACTATTCATAAGTCTGATATGAAATGAAAGTTATTTAGGGGATTAAAATAATGTTCTTCTGTAACAGTCTACCTATTTACAAAATACCATTAACACAAGCGGTTTAATTCCTTAAAGAAAATCTGTTATTAATGCAAACTATACAGTCGATCCTTCCACAAAACGGTCAAAAAGAGCTATATAACTGCTAACATTATATAATGCATTCTCTCTCTCGGACTTCTATGTTCACAAGAGAGCAACAATGTACCTAATGACATTTTTCAACCACTGTTAACTTTTCTATTAACTTAAAAGTCGATTCGTGAATCATCTCCAAAGTTCAATTTTTTCAAACAATTGTCATAAGGTTTTCCATCGCTGTTTGATGAAAATCAAATAATAAAATGCATGTTACTATTTTAGTAATAAAACATCCTAATAGAAACAAAAAACAAAATGGGTGGAATATAACAACAAGGATATTATTATTAGTTTTATACGACAATCATCTTAAATTTAATAAATATATTTGTGATTATACCTTAACGTATTCATCCTACGTTAACTTGTCACTGAAGAGAGGGATCTAAAAATAGTATCCATTAAGTGAGTAAGCCGCTTATATCAATGACAGTGCACATTATATGGATCAATAGAAGACACTGTTACTCTTTGCTACAAGTTGAGATCTCAGTTGTTTTCGTGTTGCATGATTTCGATATTAAAGACAACTAGGCTACAGTGAAACACTTTGTCTGGCCTACCCAGCAGAAATTCAGTGTCTTTGTCTTTGACGCTGCACTAAGCGGAAGGTGAAGTTAAGCTAATCTCTACATTCTCACTGTATCAACCAGTCCCGTTATAGATGTGTCTTGTGTAGAAAACTCGGTTATTCCGCCGTGCTTTGGGATCTAAAAGATCGTAGTGCACTCAACTGTGCACTTGATGAGACAAAGAGAACAGCTCATCATCTAGATTACACTGGGTTTTTGACAACAAACACGATTCAATGTATTTATAGATTTTTAAAGTTTTTCAACAGAAAAATTAAATAATTTGAAAAATATGAATACAATGAAGTTTTTGTTAAGCGTTATTGTATCCTGATTACCGATTTTGCACATTAATACACAAAATAATATGTTTTTGAACTTCTAGTACTACTTAATAACATTTGAGAAGGATATGATCATAAATTACTGTGCATATTCACCGAAACCCACTTTACCTCCGTTATCGGTGTAATACATTCCCACAAGCCACAAAAAATGGCTTGAATATAAAATAGGACAACGGTACGATAGCATATGTGAACTCATATATCACGGGCTTTATTCAATGTAGAGAGGACGAAGTGTTCATTTACACCAACCAACTATACTGTTGGATATGCATTTAGTCACGTTGACTTTTTTATAGTAATACTTGTACACTAGGGTATTAACGACAGTAATACAGAACATACAGTCTAATTGTGTGCCGTCCAACTGCCTTCTGACGACAAAGAACCTGCATATGAATTTTATGTTTTAATAAAATATGTTCTGTAATAAAAGAAATAAAAATTTTAAATATATAATCATCTATATTTTAGTAATATCATGTGTAGAATTTTATGATTTATTACTCCTATGGAACCTAACTTTAAAAACGAAAATGTGAATGTATCGTGCAGCAAGATATTTTCAAAATATCATCTGTAGAATTGAAATTATACATGTAACTTCAGTTCTACATAGACAACTGTAGGCTAAATGTTTTCTGTTGGTCTGCTGAAATGTATGAATGCAGGAGACATTGTCACTGCACAATTAAAATTGTCGTTTAGTTTTTCGTAAATAATTCTTCGGACCTCCATAGCTGCAGATTGATGTTCGATTATTCCAGGGATTTGTAGTAATATCGAATCTCCGTACTAATAAATTCAATTTTTAAACGTGACAACTCAGGAATTTTCAGTGGTAACCCAAATTTTATCAATCTTAAACAATGCTCATCATCGTTAATGTAACACTCATAACATTGCAGGGATCGGTAGTAATGTCGTATCTCCGAACTATCAAATTAAATATTTAAGATCCTAACTTAGGGATTGTCCGTGGCACCCAATTTGGATCAATCTGGCTGGAAAATTATCTCCATCGTTAATACCCATGCCATTCTAGAGGTCAGTTGTAATATTGAATCTGCGAACTAACAAATAAAATAGTTAAGGAATTAACTCAGGGATTGTCAGTGGATGCAAGTATGATCAATCTGGAACAATGCTCATCAGTGTTAAAACCTATACTATGGTTTTTAATTTTGGGTAATGCTTTTAATAATGACTCGAGGTACGAAAGCATTGAAGGAAAATTGCTAAACAATATAGAGTATTATTAATGGTATACGGTGGTGATAAAGAACAATGGAGATTTCAAAGTTTATAAAAATCTATATTAATTTAATAGTTGGCCTACAGTTCAGACACTGAACAAAAGAAAACTGAAGAAATTTTTATCTTCACTACCATCACTGCGTCTGAGACTAACAGACCATTACATTTATAACGATGTTGAATTGTATGAAGTGATTGTTAATTTGACAGAAAAACATGGTTTACTTTGGAAATATTAATGCTAAGTAAGGCAATTTATTCATCTAGACAGAATTCATAATAACCAAGTGATTCAGAATTATGGTTTTGAAATTGGATGTGTATACCCTGATGTATTGACATTTAATATATAAACCACCTATTGGTATGTAATACTCAAAAGTATTTTTCCAAATTTACACACATACATGTCTTGAAGTCTTTTTTTGTTTCATTAGTAGACTAATTTGGTTTCAACGTCTATAATCTGTTTCAAAGCAGGTTCGTAGAAAATGTGGTGACAGTGCATTTGCGTTTTTACTAGTAACGTTTACAATTTATATTGTGTCACAGACATATCGTTCAGAAATCTGTTAATAAACAAGGTAGGAGTACGCCACACCACGTATCACATAGGGAACTTCGCTGAGACTGCATGAACATCAAAATTCAAGTCTATAGCTGCGTATTTACTATATAACATGTTTAAATGTCCTGTTTGAAAACTTATTTACTCTGCTGTTATTTCATTGCGATCATGGTTACGTATGAGACCAATGTAAAAGTGTTCACTATCGCTCAGCCAAATCCCATGCATTGACATAAAGAAATTATGTCACATAAAAAGGTTATAGCTCTATTCGTTCTTGATATTCAGTGGAAAGCAGGCAGGAAAAAATATAGTATACATACACGGAATTTTGCTAGGTCTTATAGTGATAGATAAGCAAAATGTACAACTTTTGATTTTTTAAGTAAATTCATTCTATCAAATTGAGTAAGCTCATCCAATTCCCACGGAGTGGCATTCACCATCATCGAACTCAATGTTGCCTGTAAGCAAACCATGGTATCTGGTTAATACACCATCTTTCCAAAAAATCGCAAAGTGCAATATTATTTTTTTACATTTTTTATAGAAATATTACATAGCAGGATATACTCTCATAAACTATTTGTCAGTTGTCGGGTTAAGCATCGTTATCGAAGGTGGCGTTACCGCAAATCCATAGTAGCCTACTTGTGTTATTTACACGGAACATGCCAAAGAGCGTGTTCTTGACAAAAGAACACTGAGTGTAGTGCACAATTGACGCCCACACGACAGCGAGTGATTGATGCCCAACCGTAACGACAACACGTCACGAAGATTATGCAATGTTGTATGAGACGGCGCGGCATGTCAAAACTATACGTGCTATTTGTGAACGTTCGGCGACAGTGATGGAGTGTGTTCCCGAAAATTTTATTGTACACCATGATTGTCTTAAACACGTTCGTAACTGCTGTATTTGTTACGAAAGGTTATGAGTTGCATTTCTGGAAACAGAAAAGTATTGTTATCAAATACAGCTTCTAAATTACTCTCGTACTTTAGAATCGTACTTTTAAGATCAGTAGGTCTATCCACACTTATTTCTTTCAAAATCTTAAAATATTTCGTTTCAGTACCTAACTACTAATTCATGTCAAATAGTGATTTGAAAAACATTTAAATTTAGGGGTTTTAATAATATTATAGGCGTATTTAGATTTCATTTACACTGCACATAACTTATGATTCACAACTTTTTTTATTTAATATTGACGGATTTTCATATTTTAGGTTATGAATTAGGGTATGGTTTAAGGTAAATATGAATAATAAGTATTAGAACGCTTGCCAAAGAAACATAAATTACAAATCTCATTCAATTATTATCTCATAAATTGAACAGGCTATAATGGGATTAACTAACATTAAGTCTACCTAATAATGCCATTATTTTGCTATTCAATTCCAGTATTTAGAACTATGATGTGTAATGAAAAAGTTGCATAAAGATATCCTTATTATTTTGAAGATACGCACGATATAGCCGCCTACGGATAGAAGACTTATATCCAACGGAGTTCGATGTTTTTAACTTTTCTAAGTGAACAATTGGGAACAACTCAGCCTAATCATGAAATATTAAAAAAAAACATTAATTTTATCTCTTAAATCATAATATACGTAAATGTTTTATAAGAGTATGTATGTCTATCAAAGAAGTGCAAATAAATTAAATTAAGTGTACGTGAAAATGTTATATGTTAACTACATACGTGGGATTAGATTTAGTTTCTAACCAATATATTAATGATTTTTAAAATAATATTTATGCAATACAATTTAGAGTAAAAATATGATACTATTGTAATAAAGGTTTTTCCTAAATATAAAACATTACTTCTTAAAATATGTCATGGAAACTACTCGAGAACTTTGGCAGATTGCCATCCAGCTCCCAGTACTGCACTTCAGATGAAATATTAAATTTCAGAATTCACCACTTGGACTAAATTAATTTTTACTGTTCATAATTTATGTAGCTTTATTTTCTAAATGCTTTTCTAAATTACATTGAAACTCCAAGTGTGTCTATTAGAAGGCACATCCCCTTATTAAGGAAGAGGAAACGACATAATATACTATTATTTTTGTAATTTGTCTTAATTATGTGGACATGTCTTAATATGTATGTAATGGGGTACCAGTATTAGTCAAGAAATAATTTTAAGTTACATGCCTAGCTCTTATACGATATATACGAGCTCGTATATATCACAATCAGCTGTAAGTTCTGCCGAATATGTCGTAAATGTAATAAGATTTGAGGTAGCATTAATGATAAAAAATCTAAATTTAATCGTCCAACGATTAAATAAACAGTTTTTATCATTTTGACATTAATAGATTTGGAATAAAAATTAACAATGATATGAAAGCTGTGCATATTATAAATGAGCAAATTATAACTCATCAGTAGGTATCAGTAGTGTCTGTGTGTTGGTGTGGTATGAATTTTTTTATTTATGTGATTTTTCAATTAAGTGTTTTTTTTAATAATTAGGCGAAGTGGGCTGAATTATTATTCAAGCCAAAGGCACTTCATAACGTGGATATCCTTGAAAGCATATATTCCCTAAGGATTTTATAAATTTATGATATTGAATGTATGGCACATCTAAATGGTATGTACATGGTTAATTCATGTTGTCTAAAAGTAATGAAAATTATAAACTAAGAACTTCATTCTGAGAAAAACGTATTTTAGTGTCTACGTTTTAGTTAGTTTTGAAATCTTTGGTTTGGTGTACAAAAATGTATTTTTAGTAAATACATAAATAAAATACTTTAGAACAAACTTTTTTCCACCAACAAACCAAGTAGCAAAAAAAACTTTTTATATAAATAAATATAAAAGTTTACTATTTAAATCTTTTACAGGTATTACAAATATTGGATTTTAAACTTTAGATAATTTAATTCTGAAAAAGAGACTGGAAATAAAAATTAGTTACAACACATCTAACTACAAAAATAATAATTTTAATAGAATCCTGTAATTTTTAGCATTGTTATTGCTAATTGAAGGGCCATGCAGGTTTCTAACAACTGCTAAGCTAATGTGTTAATGACTAAATCGATTTAAATGAGAATTAACAAAGATTATGTAAAACAAACTTTGATCAAAATAACGAAAATTTGTTGTACTTATTCATAATCGATTCTTGTTTTAATTTATACTTAAAGTCAATTATACTTCAATGTACCAAAATTTTTAAAATCAATCAATATTTTTGGAATGAAAAATATTAAAATGATAAAGCAAGTTTAACATGAATGAAGTCTAACGTCATATGTGACATTACGGAATGCATATACCTGTATGTGTATGATTTTTAAATTGACTTTTAAAGCACCTTAGTGTAAGATTTGAAATATTTTCAGATTTTGGAAAAATAAATGCATAATATTAAATGTGTATGCACTTGCCGATGTTATGAAAATAAGAAGTCATATATATATATATATATATTAAATTGAATAATATAGCCTTATTTAATTTCAATAAACATTGAATCACAAAAAGTACTTGCTCCGCCATATATATATATATATATATATATATATATATATATATATATATATTAAATTGAATAAATGGCAATAGCCTTATTTAATTTCAATAAACATTGAATCACAAAAAGTACTTGCTCCGCCTTAATACATATATATATATATATATATATATATATATATATATATATATATATGTATTAGCTATATTTAAACCATTATTTGGGTGTAAATGATTTAGCCAACACTCTGAAATTCAATCCGTCGTCACTATCAGTCACTGTTTAAAAGTACAGTAGGTAGGGAACTGCGAGATTGTAACGACATATTTAAGGCGAGTATAGGGTTGAAAAAAGTTGTCGAGAACATAATCCATGGTTGTTGGCCAACATTTACAAATGACAAGTATATAGTCTTGATATGACCGCGCCGTCTCATACAACATTGCATGATTTTCGTGATGTGTTTTCGTGACGATTGGGCATCAATCACCCGTCACGTGGGCGCCAACTGTGTACTACTTTCAGTGTCCTTTTGTAAAGAACACGCTCTTTGGCATGTTCCTTGTAAATAACACATGTAGGCCACTATGGATTTGCTGTAACGCCACCTTCGATAACGATGTTTAATTTAACAACTGAGCACGTAGGGATTATTTTACTTGTGGATTTTGTCATAGTTTTGTAACTTAAACGTATGTTTAATACGAAATAAACTAAATTACATTTGTTATTAGTTCTCAATGGATTTACACGCCACATAAACAGAGAAAACTGTGGAAGTGACTACTAGATAGAGTGTAGCATCCGCAGCTCATAGTACCTGATAAAATCATGCACAAATTATTCTATCCGCTGTCAATACATACGTAGTAAGAATACGCTCGGAGACACCAAGATTGCACGCCAAATTTTAGAAAATAAGGCGAAGAAACAAATATATTGGCTTCGACAGTTTGATAACGTTAGCTGTCCTTAATCAATGATTATATTTAAATTTAGCCGTTTTACACTCGATAATGGCAACCTCTCCATATCTTAAATCGGATTTTCGTGCAGTCTAACCAACAGATTCGTGCGATAGTACCAGTATAATACACTAACTTTCTACGATATGCGTGTCCTTACTGATAACTATACGAAATAAGTATTAAACCTATGATATAGTAATTCTTCAATATCAGCACTGATGTTAATGAACCTGTTCATAATGTGATCCGTATAGCGTGGATCTTGTACTGATACTTCCTAGGAATAAGTCCAAACTGGTGAACCAACAGCATTAGTAATCCTGATGTTCCGATATCCTATGTGAACTAACAACGCTTTAATTAAGTGAGCAAACAGCGCTGTTTAGAGAAACCCATGTTATTGTCTGCTTTATACATGTTATGTGCAAGGGTTTAGAACTGCCAGTTAAGATACGTTTTCGTATTAACAATGCTCCAGCCAATTTGTGTTAACAATTTTTCTCGTTCTGTTGGCCTGTATGGAACATGGCATTTTCTACTAGCTACATTTTATAAAAATATTAATAGGCTGTCAATACAAACACTTGTATTGTTAAATGTTAAACAGTTTAGTTAATGATTAGTATCTGCAATGATGTCAAACATATTCAACACACCATGTACATGTAGTAATAACATTTATTTTCTTTCTTGATAATTACTTTAAGTAAAATATTAATGTGTGTAGCCCATTCGTAATATCACATAGGACTAAGAAATTTATAGTTTATAAAAGTTACAAATATACAATTATTTACGTTTAAAATTTGTTTTAGGTGTACTTAAGATTCAAATAAATATTTCCAATCGATTTACATACATTACCAAACCGAAGAGGCAACACAATAACAGCTTTCTGTAATCTTATATTGTCAACAAAATGTCTTTAATAGTTTATATTTCTAGTCTGACAACAGAAGTCATAGCAGTATATTTTATTTTTAGACGATTCCCTGTCTTCTGAAGTTTATCTTGATAATATATTGAATAGATTAAAATTTACTTTTTTCATTTAGTATTTTTAAACCATATCCTGATAAAAAAATATAAAATCTTATAGAACTATAAGATTTGTATTCGAATAAAACCATTTTTATATAGCTTTATAATAATATTAAGCATAGTTTAATCAAAATGTATGAAATATTTGCAAAAACCATATAAAGTTGAAATGCTGCTATAGATGCAAAGTATAAATTAAGAATGTATATATGATCAATAACCCAGTAAGAATTATAGTCCATAATATAGATACAACGGTTTTGTTGTCCATTTTACACTTTCGTATTAGTCCAGGTTGAAATTTTATTCTTAAATATTGACATCTACTGCCTTCAATAGGCATAATATTGTTTACAAAGAGCTCGAGTTGCACGTAGGCACGTTTTTAGTATAACAATTTACTAAATCAATCAACCTCAGATCCGATTGTTTCAAGTAAAACAAATGATTTGCCAATTCAGCTTAATTGCAAAGATGAATTATATTCTATATCTGCAAGTAAAAGTGTATTGTGTAAGCGCAAAAACTTATTTTTAGTGATGTTAAAAAAGTGATTTTTAAGTAATAAGTTGATCGCCAGCCACTTTAAATTTTGGCTTCGGAATGGAAGAATATGAAATTATTTTTAAATATCAAACTCTTTTTGTTTCTCATATTATTTTAAATTTTACATAACAAACTAACTAAAGTAAAAATAATAGGTATAACATCATCAATAAATGTGATAAGACTGAAATAATTGGCAATCATACGATTGAGTGATGGCAATTAAACTTTTATTTACGACTCTGATGGTTTCAAATTTAACTGTGATAAAATATTCTTTAAAGTTTGAATTTTTTTATTTAAATATTAAAAATTTGTCTGTGATCAAATCTATGCAGGAGCACGCACAATATACTAGAGCATATAGGGTTTGTGATAAATTATAATTAACGTTATTTTATTCAATATGGAGAACTTAGCTACTTAAGGGTGAGAAATCGATCAAGCAAATATAATTGGAGTGTTGTAATACCATTCGTGTTGTCCAAAAATTTCCCATTTAAAAACTGTTTCATACACCGACCTCAGAGCTCTACCACATCGCTGTTACGAACGACGTAATATCAGAAACTTGACTACCAAATACCATGTACCAAAGTACAGCTTATTTAGAGGAGGTGCGCTTTCCATTTTTAGGCTATCACTTTATAGGCGTTTAAAGTTGAATCAAGCTGTAATTAAAAATAAATATTAAAATAAGTATCACATATTTTTAAACTAAGCATTTAACTCTAAAAGTAAAAGTGCAATCTGGAGTGCAAATGCCGAAAGCGATTTCGAACCACTCATGAGATTATGTTGAGTAATTTTGTTGTTCATTTATCAAAATAACGATTTTTCTATTAAAAAACATAGTTACTCTTGTAAATTTATAATACTAAAATTTTGGATAGTAACAAGATCAATAGTGTATGTTTTAAGTCACATAATGCTGGTACATTATTTAGTAAATAACAAAGCTGAATTTAGATCTTACATAATTATTCGCTATACCATCGATCATGTTGTGTGGTTATATTAAAATTTGGCAATGAGTTATAACAAATTTCAATGCCTTTTAGCTTTTACCATATTCAAAACAGAACACAACGCTTAAAATAAACAAACGAAACGGTCCGTAATTATTTTTAATAAATATTTAGCACAACTGGTTTTCTTTACACAGCATGAGCATGCAAATACCGTGGCTTTAAAATATTTGTTTGGCCTCTTCTCCCCTAGTGTAATTTGTTCAAGAGCTCTCTGGCAAACCTCCAGAGTTCAAGTGGTGGCACGTACAACGAGCGCAAGTGACGTCATTATGACGATTGATGGCTCTCGTTCAGTTTTTATAATGTAATGCAAATTTATATACGATAGAGTTAGGTTTTACTTGATTCAACTCAATATCAAACCTGTTTATTTAATTGGGAACATGTCCGTACTCAAGAATCAATGTACGATATACTTTACACATACTCGTAAACAGATACTTTACTATATGTGTAATTAACATTAAAAATCACGTATGAAAATACACCGCTTCCCTCAGGTATATTCCCGTTTTCTTTCAAAGCTTGATTATCTGCCTTTTGGAAGAAGACGTAACGTGATTAAAGAATGATATATTATTATGTTTATTTTATGTGTAATACCTAAACACGTTTAAGACAAACTAAGCTTATCTAAGATCAAGATTAAGGATTAATTTTATACCCTGACTTGCAACTTTCATACTAAATTCCATGATTAACAAATTCATAAAAATATGCATCCCAACTAAGCCAAAGGTGATTAAACAAATTTCCGTGTTCCTTACCCAATTGATCTTGAAAAAAACCGTATTTTTAATGCTTTACTTAAGATACATAAATAAACAAAAAATCTCAATAGCATCATCTTGGATATTCAGGGGTAATTCAGCTTAAATACATGCGTTTTGGCCGTAAATAGGACGATTATATGTATTACTTTATAGTAAATCAAATTTGAGTGTAATAAGTACCCTGGTTCCAGTAAATTATGTTGAAAAGAATGTTACTCGTATTTACTATTTAAATTAAAAATGCTTTCACTCGCCCATTACAGATACAATATTTACGCACCTACTTTAGTACAAGCTTAGTAGTAACTTGATCTTTAGTCCTGTACTGAAGCGTAAAATTCTTTGTTGCAGTGCTTTAAAATATTTATTAAATAGTGTTTGACTTTGTTTCTCTCTATATCCGGGGGTATATCAGACCTCTGTATACAGAGACCCTTTATAACCTTTTACTGGCTGTTATTAAGAGGTTCTCAAAACATGCTTATAGTGTTATGATAATGATTCCAGAATTACAGTTTACGCTCACCACTATGCACAGCGATGTCTAGAGCATGCACAACATTCCTGCATAGTATTTCAATAACTAGCTTCTTGTTTACGAAAAACCGGATATGATCAACCTAAAAATAAAATGAACAACTTACCTGTTAGAGATGACAAAGTTCTTGATGTTTTACCATTTTAGTGATTCCTACAATTAATTACACTAGCAAGTTAGCTTCACAGATCATTATTTTCATCTCTACCATATGTCAATACGCCAGGAACTTGAGGCAGAGGATTTTCTTCATAGAACTAACTTTTGCTAGGAATAAAAACGAATTTTTATTAATCTGTGCTAGGAATAAATTGAAGGAAAAATATACTGTGTAGGACAAAACTAATTTTCTCAGTAATGGGGATTAAAACCTTACATCACATGATGGGCTTTTGAAAATCTACACTAAATGGTTCAAGTAAATACTCAAAGTTATTAGAGCGTACTTTTTCATACAAGTTTTTAGCCGTCATTTGAAAAAGACAAAAGCTAATCCGGCGCCTAAATAACTTACACCAGAAGTAGATTACTATTATTTGAAATATACTTATTTTGCCCAAAGAAAACTTTCAAGATCTACAAATGTGTATATTTTCTTTATCAGGGCAACAATGCAAATGATACCACAGCACCAAAAATACCTTAAACCAAAAATAAATAATTACAATGACCTAAAGTGGTAATTTATTTTCAAAGTAAACTTTTCATACGAACATATTTTGTTAATAAGAGCAAAACCGCAAAAAGCTACAAAATGTCGGTACTTACGTATTATATAGACCACACTATTATTATTTTAAAACATCAACATATTTGGTAACTTAGAAGCATGGTTGTTGTTAAGGTAAACTGCCCACAATAGACTTCCAGTGTTATCTTATCGCAATACCTGTCCCTTTCCCCCTGGTCAAGGTTCAGCGACCGGCAGCTCCAGCGATAACTGCCAGTGCATGTTTCGTTGTGCATCGCGTCGATTGTAACTAATTGTTGTGTGTACTTGTTGGTTATTGTCGTCTGTGTTAACAGTGTAAATTGTTGTAATGGGTGGCCGAATTAAAATTTGGGATTTTCCTTAGCAGTGAAGAGGGGGCAATAAGGTTTTTGCAGGACAAAGACCCCTACATTTCTCCAAACACAAAAATTCAACAAAAACAAACATTACCAAACAAAAACTAAGCTCTTTATTGAAAAAAAAAAAAAAAAACAAAATTGTTTTTATTTTTTTTTAAACACACTCCGCCACCCAAAATGCAGCGATGTCAGCGCAGATCGAGCAATAATAGTGTTGTCGATATAATACGTAAGTACCAAAATGTCTTAGGCCGGAATTAGATAAAAATGGCCAGAATAATACAACAATGCAAATTAAAATATCTGAGTTAAAATATTTAAACTGTTACTGAAATCAATGAAGCTGCTCTTTAATATTTTGTGCTTCATTGGCACTCCTAAAATTTCAGGACTTTTGGACTCCAAAATATTGCTATTGAAACCTAAGATATTGAAAACAGTAGGCCTAGTATCTTCCAGTGACCATAACATTTTCAGGAGGGTTAATTAAGCCATTTAAAAAACTAATTAAGACATGCCTATGATGTACCTGTTAATAAATTAAATTGAGTGCAAAGTAATGGGTAACTTCTAGTATTATTAATAACTTTGGAGTTTTCATAGAGGAAAACTGTTAAGTAAATTATTAATTATAGTAAAATTTTAAAACTAAAATATAGCCCTGTTGGCACTTGATATTACAAATCTTCGATTGTTAACAACATGTCTTTAAATTTAAATTTAAAATTTGAAGTTAACGTATTTCAGGAAGAGGTGGAATTGGACTAGCTATTCTTGAGATAACCGCTTAGCAAACACATTTTATAATTAGTTTTTATTTATAAGATAGCATTAAATGTATATTTTCAGGTTTTGTGAGTTAAAATTGGGATTTAATATGGAAACAATAAATGATTAATGAGAGCCAACATCAAGGGCTAAAAGAAATATACGATACCGTCCTGATATGTGTGATACATAGTAATAAAAGGTCACACCTTTGTTAAAATGAAGGTAAATTAATGGTCCAGACTATTACAGTCAACTGTGATAAAACGTCAGAGTGAAAGGGGCTGAAAAATGTCAGCTCTCATTATGATTTATAAAGGAAGTCATTACAGCCTAACACCTAGCTAGTTTGTCACTTAATAACTGTTCAGTTGAAATAAGCGCTTAACAAATTGTACCACGTTTGAATGATCGATACAGATAATATAGTACCGTGCAGTACACAGAGTAGGGTTATATTTCACTATGACTCAGAGCACGCTGGTGTAACAATCAGTCGTACCAAAGTAAGTTATAGTTCAGTCAATGTGTAGTAGTTGTCTGAAATAATATTTAAAATTAGACGCTCCCCATACTTACAAAATGTGACAGTAAAATGAGCAAAACGAAATATCTTTCATTGCAATATATCATTAATTTTATAACACCTACGTTGTCACTATATTAAGATCAACTGCTTATTTGGGAGTGCCGATAGCTGAGCGGTCTGACGTTGGACTTCGAGTCTGAGTTAGAGATAGCGCAGGTTCGAATCCTGTCTGTAACCGTTGCACTTTTTATCAGTACCATCGACCTTGTACTGTATCGACTCTTCCTCTTATTCTGCTTGACAAGATCCTCGCACAGGCCAGTGGCCCATGAGGACGGGTAGAGTAAGGCTCAAAAGGGGATCGGCTTCTCCTTTAAAAAATGAAAAAAAAAACTTATAAATAACGTGTTGTTTATATCAGATTATTCTTTCTCATTGCATGCAAGATTAAATGTAAAATGCAATGCTAGTTTCACTGTAATTTACTGCATTTATAAAAAAATCCATAACTTTTTAACAGTACTAATTGTATTATCTATCCTAGATAATACATTCTGAATAACGACTTAAAGTTACTTAGCTGTTAACGAAATAGGAACCATTCGTTTCATTGTGATTTATAAATCACTGGAATAACTAGGAATAGTGTAACAGTAATTATCCTGTAACAGTTTCAAAAACGATCAAGATGTAAATTTTTAAATAACTTTGAGACTTTACACACTTTTTACTGAAAAAAGGCCAAATGAAGTGCGTAGATCAGTGTTAATGTAATGTGATTATCAGAAATGTTGCTAAAAACATGTGCTCTGTTGCTATTTCCCGACAGTTTAAAGTTTTGCTTTTATTTATTTCTTAAACAAAGCACAATACATTATTATCACTTACTGCCGTATGTTTTTACAGCCTATCGCTATGTAATATTTTAATCATGAAGCTATGTACTATTTCAACTAAATTGGACTGAAAGCTTGGCAGTACACAGTTTTTTATCTCAAGGAAACTGCTGGTTTTATATATTTCCAAAAGTTTATAGCTTATTCGTCATAGCCCCTCAAACATCATGATATAAAGTACTTAAAATTCGACCATTAAAACTAACATAAAGTAAATTGGACAGAGCCACAGAGACAGTAATTGTATGAAATAAATTTGACTCCGATATGGCTTTTAACTAAATGAAAACGTGATAACTGTCAAAAGGAATTGTTATCGATATTCTTCTCTAAAACTTATTTCAATTAAATATCCCACCGTACACATAAAGAAGCCGGCTCATTCAAACTTCAATGAGGTGCATTATTAGTTGACGTGATTTGCAATGAGAGAACAGAGATGAAATACTACATAGAACGACGTTAATGTAGCATAAACCACCATTTCACTGTGTTGCAAAAGTATCCAAGAATAAATGTGGATGCATATACATAGAAAGATATATATGAACCAAAAAATACGAACGAAACAGCAGATCAATTATATCGAAATTATACGGACATTATTAAATTGAATTAACACAACAGAGATTGCCTCAGACAGTGTCACCTCTCATTTTGATTTATGAGTGATTACAGGGTCTTATGAATGTGTATTAGTGCTTGATCTACCACCATCTCACCTAGTGGCTGGAGTTGGATTAGCTGGCGCAAAACATCAAATTTGCGGTTTAATTCAGTTTAACAAACAATGATGTGGTCTCCTGTCATGGAATTAGATGGATACGTGGATGACACAGGGATGAAACAAAAAAGACGAAATTGACCTTATTATCGTGGTATTTTGTTTGGAAATTAAGTAATTAGCTCCTAACGGACAGTGTTTTCTCAATCTCACCAGATAAAACTCAAGGGAGGTGAGAATTCCAGTCTTCATGGAGTATTTTTAATATCTTCCCCCCAACAACATCACATACATATATTATCTGGATTTTTTTGTAAAGAGAACAGCGGCTCTTTCAGTATTTCCAATAAAATTTTCATAAAACTTGGTGTGTTTAGAAATATTTCGGGATTTATATATATATATATATATATATATATATATATATATATATATATATATATATATCTCGTTGCAATTTATAACTGACACTGATGTCACGAACAGTCAATTGTCGCTGTATTGCAACGCATTTGAGGTCTAATTGGGGTGTATAAATATTCAGCCATTACCATACACTGTTGAGAAATGCAATGCATTGTCTCAAGAAGTGTAGATTTCGCTGTAATTTATCGTTGACACTAATGTTACAAACAGCCAGTTTGTAGCTGTAATGCAGGCGTATTCAAAATCAATGTACACATGTACCATGTCCAAGTCACTGTGGACCGTGAGAGGGGTGGACCCCCCACTGGATTTCATAGACTGCATACTGTAGTACAGCAGTTGACATCTCTCTAGTTCAAGGTAAGGTAGGTGTTTTTATCTTAACGCTTGTTATAAATGGCAGTAATTCTTCTTAACGTTTTACTTTAGTACTCCAAAATGAAATATTTATTCTTGTGCACCATTGGTATTGACATGATTCAATCATCTCAGTGTATTAACAGGTTCACAATAATTAAGTAAACGTTTGAAATAAATGTTATTAATAGTGATTCAGAAACACCACTGTTCAAATGTGACACTCAAATTTCAGGTATCATATAAATTAGTTATTCTTCCTTAAGTCATTAGGATCTCTTCAGACTCTTTCTGAGGTAGCCGATTTTCTAGTTTCTAACTTCTTTGCATCTTATAAGAGTCGTCCTTATTTTCCAAGTAAATTTTTCCAATAGAAATAGGTTTTTCAAAATTTAAAACCAACTTATTACATTCTGCAGGTTGCGACACAAAACAATTTATTAAATGAAACAAAAAACTCCAACTCAGAAAGTTTTAATTTTAACCAACAAATATCTAGAAAGTTTTGATACCTTGTTACGAATTTAAAAAAAATCCAGCTATTTTACATGTTCTCATTAAAGAATTTTTCTTCCATTGTGGTTCTACGAGTATAAGCCTTTTTTGGATACAAAGATTTGGCATTTCCCGATTCAATCGGTTAAAAGCTTTACGAACAATACGATCAAATAAATGTTCTTATAGAATTTTACGTATGATTTTGTACATTCATCACATCACTAACTTATAAAAAACAAAATGTCAAATATGTATTTTCCGTTATTTTGTACCAATGTGTTAAAAAAATGTTTGATATTCAAGAATAAAACATTGCTATGTTAAAGCTACTACCTCTTTTCACTCATCTCTTTGTTATTTGCTGAAAGTTATTGATTATAGTAAATGTATTATGTAAAATGCATCTACCCGTGTGAAGTATTACACATTTTCCGCACTATATCTATGAAAAGTTTCTTGTTGTTCTGTGAGAAATAGAAATGGCGTTAGTGCTCGGAAGATTGAAGTTTTTTTTATTCACGGTACACAGCAGTGTATTAAAGTTTACACTGCAACAGTAACTGTATAGGCCCAAATACCTACTCAGTTTCGACTTGCGCAGCGAGGGAGCGAATTGTACAACAGAGCGAGTAGTGTTGATAGTCACTTGGCAACAATGCAAGAGCACCGTCTAGCCTTTTATCAGGCCGTCGCGTCGTCTGTCCCAGTAGTAGCCAGTCGCTTGTACGCGAGAAACTAACTTGGTATCGCTTACGTTCATAAAATTCTGATTTTTTTCTGAGTTTGAGTTTTTTGTTTGAGTTAATAAATTGTTTTATCGTAACCTGCAGAATGGATAAGTTTATAATTAAAAAGATAAAAGTTGAAGATACCAGAATCTTAAAATTATAACTTTAACGAAAATAACGACGACTTTTTACTAGTGTAGTGAGATTGACACACCTAAAACGTATATCCCTTCTGCTACGATCCGTAACTAACTTGACAGTTATTTATGCTTTGTATTTACATTCAATGGCCTGAGAACCGTCCTGCACCATAATGTAGCGATTGTGGTGAAAAACTTAGCATTGAATCCATAATCCCTAGTAAACTAAAAATAAATTTAAACACTAAACATAACCATTTATCTGAAAATGGCAATATATATTTTAGCTTACCCTGGTCATCGGAAGAAAAAATAAAAAACTATGGTGAAAGCTCCTTATTAGTGAGAAATCATAACTGGCAAGCTATAAAATGCCTAAAATAGTAGTAAAAAAATGTCATTACACACTATTACAGATGTTATTTTACCGGCCTGTAAAGAAATAGTTAAGTATATGTTGGGTGACAATACAGAATAACAAATAATATTGGTTCCGCTTTCAAATGATATTATATCATGGCTTATTGATGGCACATGCCACATCTTCAGTTATCCAGTGCAATGTACATGACAAGCTAAGTGATGAAAGATTAATTTTAACCATAGCTCAAATGAGTCAAATGATATTGATAAAAAACACGCCAATTGCAAAGTTTACATCAGATTGTTTTATGAAAGTTATATTACTGAGAAATTTCTGGCGTGTTATAAATTACCATCAGCTTTAATTGGAGCAGGCATATATAAATCCATAAGCATTAGTTTAGAAAAAATAGGCTGACCCTGTCATCTGTTTGTTCCGGTTAGGCGCAAAGTATGACTTGAAGTTAGAAAGAGTCTGTCTGCACTAATTAAGCAAACGTTTTCTAGTTGTAGGATCCTAAACTTGAGACTCTATCTGGAAAGGGTTACTGCCAGAGGAAAATGGTCTTTAATGCAATGCAGACGTGTGATAGGTGGGTCTTGGGGACTTGTATGGCCTCGGCTTTTGTATTGTCTTTATGTCTTCGTGGTCAGACCTCTACTTATGTTTGGGGCTATTTTCTGGTGGCCAAGATGGCGGTAGCTGGTCTGAATGGCGTCCAAAGGATGGCTTGATTTGCTTATAACAGGATATTTCCAAGTGCGCCTGGCGCAGCTGTAGACTGTTGCCTCAACCTTGCCCCCATCTGGATATTATCATTCGGGCTATGGCAAGGAAGCCTACTGTCTTTGGCAGGCGAAACTTTGGTAAGCCTCGGGCTGCAGCAGTGGACATTTCAGAACTAACATTCTGATTTAGGGGAATGCTCTGAAAATTATATCTGATCAGATGCCAAAAAATATTTCTTTGACAAAAATCCAGCCTGTCTCGAAATGGGCTGAACATGAGCGAAGGTGGTGGCTGCATCCGGGTCTGAGAATGAGCAGAATGGTACTACAGTCGCCTTACTCTAGGATAACTTCTGGCATTCTCTCATTAAGTAGATCGGTGTCTTCTGGGGTTTTGGATCAGATTACGGGACAATGTCACCTGAGGAAGCATCTTCACACAGTTCGCATCCTTCGGGAGGATTCACTCTGTAGAATGTGTGATGAACAGCAGGAAACCGCTGAACACCTGCCCTTTGATTGTCCTGCAATAGCAAGGGAGTGGTATGCCGTCTTTACTAATTTGGACAAGGGTGGTAAATTTCTCTAGGAGGATCTAGAAAGTTGTTTTCGCCGGTTTGTGAAACCTTAGGCTGGTAGGACTCTTGGTGTCTTTCAGTGGTACACAAAAGGTCCCTTGAAGCTTAAGTGCAAGGCAATAGTCCGCAGCATAGAAGAAGAGGAAGAAGAAGAACTCAAAGGCCAGCCTCAAACTGCATAAAAGCTGATCTCATGTGGTCCTTGAGAGCTGAACGTGACAAAATGCGAGGTGACTACAGTGAGCTGCGAGAGATCACGTCCCAGAAGAATGATGTAAGGTTAATCTGTATTTGTCATGAGCTCCTACTTTAGAGGCTGATAGAACGCATTTGTAACAAATGGCTACATTTTAATGACAAAATTAACTGATAATGTGCTCACTAAAAATACCTGTCTCGAATAACCAGATTCAAATAAAACTATATTCTTACACATTCCTGGGCAAAATTATGCACCATATACTGTCTTAATGATGTCTTAAAATATAAAAAAAAACTCGATGACTTAAAATATTTAATTATTGTCTTGATGTGTGCCTGTATGTCTATCATTATGTCCTTCCGCATTCTTATAAATTAAAACTTTGCACAAAGTTTTATTTCCATATAAGTAATAACGATTTAAATAAATGGTTGATATCACTCCATTGCATTGGGCTGGGCGTTAGCAAACAGACATTGGTCTTATTATTAATTATGATGCCACTAGAAATTAGAAGTATGAATAAATTTGTAATCAGACTGACTACAGACATATGACATTTTAATATGTGACATGATAACTTATCTAGCCTAACTATAGACGAGATTTATATGCAATCTCAGCTAATCCTGTTACGCCACACGCGGGGTGCTGTGTACTCCTACCGTGCTATATAATATATACAGTAAAGTGTAAAATTCTAATAATGACTTTGAAAAATTTATTTCAATGTAAATTTTCTTCTCAGTGCTAAATCATAGCACATTAACAACTAGCATTAGCGTCTTATTTCAGATCAGCCATGTATAAAAGTACGTCAAAAGGAAATTGTGGTGTAAGGCACAGCATTATTTATTTTTAGCTTTATTTAACAAATTCTGGAGTGTAGTATAAACTTCATCGGTGAAATAAATATTAGATGGATTTGAGCTCAAGTTCTGTTAGTTTATCGGTAATGTACAAGTTCGACCGTATCGTTAACTTGGTTTTAGTCCTTTAGCATTTACAGACTGATCTCAGATTCTAGTGGTTTAAATAATTGCCAACCTACCTACGAAATTGTCTACGAGTATTGCAGTAACATTCGATAACAAGATAACCTATTTAAACTAAAGTTTTCTGTACGACTTTACCAGAGTGTAACATGAAATATAAAATAAAAGACCAACTCGGTTTCGCTATTGGTGCTCGCATATCAAATTGATAGATATATAACTATTTGAGGACTAATTCCATGGCCTGCTCGTTCTTCTCACCTCTCTGGGACCACTTTAAACAATTTTTTACGCAGCAGACAACCCGGAACCCGGATGAAGAAACTATTCATCGACGTGTCATAGCAAAGCCTGCAAAACGATTCGAAGCCGTCCAGGAATATTTGAAAGGGTACGACTGTCAATGGTTCGACGATTAAATGAGTTTTTAGGAGAGAAAGAGGACATTTCGAGCATTTAATAGAGTATATATGTTTTTGAGCTCCAATTGTCTGAATGTAACCTTTAATTCAGACAGTTAAAGTTTTTAATTCAAGTCTTAATTTGGGAGTGCCGAGGGGCGAGCTGTCTAAGACGTTGGACTTTAGGTCTGCAGAAGAAGACTGACCTGAGGACGAGCAGAAGAACGCTTAAAAGAGGATCGGCCTCTCCTTAAAAAAATTAATAACTCGAAAACAAAAATGTTCCAGGCATATATTTAGGAACTAGTTTTTTTTTTAGGTATGTTATAAAAACTCCACTTCCTCCTGATCCAGTTTAGAATAGTTTAATTTTAAGTGAGGAGACATGGTTTTTAGCCCTGAAGTCGAGAGTGAACATTTTTGAAACTACTAATAAAATACATAACCTTCTCAGCAACATTCCGTAATTTTGGCTTACCATCTCCAATAATTACAGTAACACCTGAACAATTTTAGGCCAGAGTGGAGGGGAAAGTCTGTAGTAATCTTATTGAAGGCACTCGTGATATAATATGATGGAGACTTATGATGATTTTGCATCGGGAGAAGGCATGTTCAAATATATTCTATTTCTTTGTTGTGAGGTTTAAGAATTGTTTAAGAAAAATTGCCACTGATGTTTAATCCTGGGTTCAGGGCTTGAATAACCGTTTTTGGTTCTCGATCAAGAAAATATATATTTCGTTCTGAAATCTACATCCAGCCTTAGGCATTTCAAGGGCCAAAGTAGCGTTTAAAATTTTTCCCAGATCAATTAAATGTATACACATATAAAAGTTTGAACAGTTTTCTTCGTTCAAAAAGCGTCTATTTCTGGCATTTTAATCTGGTCTGAGGTATTTTCGGTTTCTTAGAAGCATTTCTCCTTTTCTACTGATTAAGAAAATAAAGCTAGACATGAACTACATACAAGCGTCTTTTTCGGTGAAAAACATCTACTTATGACTATTAATTAAGGTATATCCTATGCCTCAATAAGGTTTGAAATTTCACCCTGATAAAACTCGTATGTATGGATTTCTTTAATGAAAACAAGTCTTCTTCTAGCCACTCTATTCTACGTCTACGTGGTTTATATTTATGAAAAAACCCTTTTTTTGTAAAATTCAATCTTTCTAGGGAAGTTATTAAACAAATTATAGCCCTTTTAAGGTTTTCAACCCTATTTCAATCCTTCTGGGCGTTTTATTTCAAAGAAAAAAGTTTGTTTTTTTCTATTCTATAGAATGGTTATGAGGCATACTTCTGCCTAATTACTGCTTTCTGAGATATCGGGAAGTTCGAGAATCAGTGATGACTGACTGAGTGAAGATAAAACGTTTATATCTGCAAATTATATAAATAATATACGTTTCAGTTCATAGACTACTTCTTCTCTTTGTCAATTGAAATGGTTTAGTAATCGTCAATCAATACCATTAGTTTCAAAATATGTATTGTTACATAAAATACTCCTATTTGAATAATGCTATAGTTAATAGTAGATTCTTTTTGATTAAAGAAACAGATGAAGAAAAAGATATGTTACAATTTTGATACAAGACAAGTATAAGGAAGGAAACATTGCATCACTATGAATGGTCTGACTCATCTTCTTTGCTCCCGATTTAAACTTAAAGTGTAGGTTCAAAGCAACGTTGTTCTTCAGAATCAATCATCCGAAGATATAACAAAAACCTTCAACTAAGGTACATTTAATACTTATACTTACCAAAATCGTATTGTCCTTAACAGCTGGGAAACGCTTACAGTCTCCAAACAGTATCATTTCTAAATAATGCCAGATGAACAAGTTGTAGAAGCACCACCAATTTTTCAAAGCTTTTCACAAAGCAATTATAATTTTTACAAAATATCTTTCCTCATTTTACTAGACTTTGCTTTCAATATGTATAACAAAACCTTGCTTTTCAAGATGTGGGATCTTCCTTCAAGTCGTCCCTAAATATTCACTTTCTTCTCGATACGTAGTAATTAAACACTCATAAATCTATGAAGAAAAATCAGTGCTCGTAAATCTTTTCTTGAAATTATGAGCTTTCTTAAATATCCTTAAGCTCATCAGACACATTGTGAGAAATCTCATACCAAAACCACCGAGTGACGCTACAATGTCTCGGTAGTGCGTGGCATATTATAAGGACGCAACCGTAAGAAAACTGTTTAGCTGGGGAGAAAAGTTGTAAAAATACACGCTATAATTCATGATATTAGCGATAATCGCCCAACTCATAAATCATTTTGGGTATAGATTTGAACGGGTTGTATAAAGTTTTATACATGACACGTATTCAAAGGGCACGTTGTAGTTAACTTAGACACATAAACTTTTCTAACTAAAAAACTAAACAGAACAAAACGCGAATCCAGGTGCAACTCTATATACCGAATATCAACCCATGTTAATTAATAGCACATGGGAGCAACATGTGGTTGTAATAAATCAAATTGATGATTTACTGTAAGGAACTCGATGTCACGATGTAGTGCTGAGGGCGGACCTAATAAGCCCTTTTGATTAAGAACATGATATACAGTGTCTTATTCTATTATTTACGCAGCGAATTAAATTAACATTTGGATCCTTTAAAGGCCAGAACTTAACCAATAATTGTATCAGCTATATATTAATATCTCCATCAACTTCATCTTGTTCTTCAAGACAATCTTCTTTACGAAGTTTAGATTCTCTTTTCAGCAAACTATCATATTTTGAGGCAAGTTATTCCGTAGTTACGGTAAGCTAATGCATATAATTCTCACATCAATACTAACAACACGAGGAAAATAAAGAAACTTCTTAAAGAAATTCAAGAATAAGTGAAAATTCATGTTGTTCTCTAGAAATAACTTTAAGCAGCTCAAAAATACGGCAGGCAAGTGCAGTTTATCTCTCTAAGAGCCCTCACTAAGAGTATGATATAATATGTCGTCTCAGTGGTTGATATTTGGCAGCATTCCCGAGTCTGGTGTTGTAGAAATTTATGCACGCCGTGAAGCTTCGTAGCACGATGTGGCTTGCAGCACAAATCTGAGCCGTTATAAGGAGTCTGAGAACAAAACGTATTGTAAAATAAATTACTAGTGGTGAATTTTAATAATAAAATTAATATATTAATTAATAAATTAACAATAAGTTTCCAAACATCAAGAAAATACAGTTCCTCTTTAATGATAATTGAAAATAACTGAATAATTTAAAACAGTTATTATTTCCACATTTTTAATTGAATATTCTTTACTCCTACTCCTGTCTAGGATTGATTATTTGTTTAAACCCTTGCAGAATATAATCAATTAATGTATTTCTGTTGATGCATCTAATGTCGTTTATGTCGTTGTTAAGTAAGGTAGAATCGTTATCTTAATCTTTATCGAACACCAGTGCCTAGTGTAGCCCTGACTTCACCTTATAAAATAAGACATCTTTACTTTAAGTTACCAGTATCCAGGTATTCGTGTTGTTGCAGTAGGTTCATTCTGGGAAATCAGGTTGTAGTCGATATTTTATCGCTGTTTTAACCTGTTCGTAAGTAAGTTATAAATACTTAGAAATTATTTCAAGTAAATGAAAGGTTAAGCGCACGCCAGCTTCAGTTCAGTGTGGGACGATTTGTTTTCACAACAACATTGTTTCGACAACTGGTTCAACTCTCAGCCATATAAAACTTATAATCCTTAATTTTAAATATACATAATACGTTTTAAGGACTAAATCATAGGCTTTGCAGTTTTATACATATAAATGAATCGCTAAATGTATTTCTAAGTCCTAACATCGAAATCGGTTGGACCAACTTGGCTAACTATGTTTGTACAATGCTCAGTGTTCAAATAAGTTTTTTTAATACAATATTGGGAATTGTATCTGAAATATTTGTGAATCTAAGAAAATAAAAAAAAAATATATTTATGGAACATAATCCAAGTTGAAAAAAAATGAAACGGCTGTCGACTCTTTCAACTGAAGTTTCCCAAAAAGGCTTAAAGACTTGTTAATATTTAAATTTTAAAGATTGTTAAGTATACATAAAATTATATTGATCAGTAGTGTAATTAATATTGCAGAGACAAAGTTACTATCTAAATTTACTCCACATTGCGGCATTAATAATTTAAACCATTTAATACATTTGCATTAGTTTTTAAAGCCAACCTGAAAAGTTGGGAATGTTTTTGCACATAAGGTACTTAAAACCAGTCGTCTTTCGTAGCATTGCGATTTTTATACTTACAGTAGCTTAAGAAACAAATATATGAATTAATTAAGCAACCCATTCTCTCCCAGATTAAAGCTATTACAGTATGACTTCTATCAAGCATAACCTATTAAAAACGATTCTTTTAAAATGTTAATTGAACTTTCTTAGGATTTTTAGTTCTGCTGAATTTACAGTTTACTTATTAAATCTTGTAACTGCCACTATTTTGTAATGAATTTTAAGCTTTTCAAGTGCTGTTTGAGGCATACGTCTTTGTTTGACTAGCCCATTAAAATAATATTTATATCAACCTATTTATTGTTAATTGTTCCCATAGAAGAATAGTAGGATACTGAATACATCTTATAGTAGGTGTTTGTGTACAGTAATCATGTGTGAAGTTCTGTTGGTTCATTTGATATGGTTACAATAAAATTATGCTATTCTTGAACTTGCATATATCATGAGTATTCAAACTTTCGAGCGACGCCATTTTTTTTTGGATTAACTTTTTGAGCTCTGATTTGCGGCATGATATTTTAATAATTAAGAAATTTATAGTGGTATGCACATCAGCCTATGCTTACATATAAGATTTTTCTATCGACTCCTTATGGGCTCTATAGATGGTGAAGAACTACTCATTGCTACTCAGCTATCATATGCCCAATGTCACTTTGTGACATGTCAATTTATGTTTGTACGTTGACGAGTACAGATGATATACAGATATACATATGGTGTTACTGAAACTATTAATTTAAATTTTGCAGAGAAATTTGTATTTCATTAGTACTAAAAAAAACTGATTCAATCTCCGGCTTAGAACGAACTCAAAAAAAGGACATGGCTATGGCATACCTCTTATTTCATAGGAAACCGCGTGCATAGCCACGAGTAAGTAAATGCTAGTCTTAATGTAAATTATTAACAATATGACAACTATGAACAAATTTGTCCTAATACATATCAAACTTTATATACGAAGAAGGATATATATTCCACTGTATTACACGTTACCAACCATAAATGAAAATGTTAGAAATGAATGTAATATAAATAAACTTCCCTTTTAAACATTTATTTGAACAAAGCCATATTTCAAAGTGGGGTTGATTTTATAAAACGAGACAACAAAGGCTTGGTGTTCAGTTCGTGCTTATTTGTAAGGAATAAAGACAACTAAAATGGGGTGAACATGCCCATTTATCTTCATGGTTTTTGTTTTGAAATTTTGGCATAAAAGGAAAATTGAGCTTAATATAACCATCACATTAAATATTATTCTTGTTACGATATAAATTATCTCTAAAAGGTTGATATTAAAAATTATGTGGTTATGCTGTTGTGCTGTTTGTAATGTTCATTTACAAGTTGATATGAGTTACTTTTTACACACTTTGATTCACAGGCAAACTTCATATTATGGCAAATATGAATATACGAAAATTTCTGACGAATACTTGAATACATAACGGTCTATAACTTCAAATAACAGGTAAACATTAAAAAAGCAAAAGAGAAAATTATGGAAAAAAAGTTTGTATGGTATTTTGGTATTCCCTGCTATATAAATTTTATGTTATAAATGGAATAAGTTTAAAAAGATAAACTTCAAAATAATCAATCAAAAAGCAAACCATCTTTGACATAGGTAAGAGATGACGCTCATTATTGCAATCTTTAACTAAGCGTTACGTTAAGGCTTATGATATTATGTTTGCAAAAAATAAACTAACAAACCGATTCAAGCCTTGTTCCTTAGTTGACTGAATATTTAATGGACTTAACTTATTAGCGACATGACACAAATATTGGGAATGTTTTGTTGTTGAAATGCAAATAAATGGAGATTCTCCAACATTTATTTTCCTGACAACAAAACCATTCGAGTACCAGGTGATGTACCTGGGGTTACTATAGCGGTTGAATATTTCACTAAAATGTGACTACTAATTCGTCTATGTTATACAAGTTTAGATAAACATGCCTAATTACTTGAAACCCCGTTTTTGTTGTTTATGTTGAAGTATCAATAGGGCAAAGTTATAACTGATAATATCGTAGCTAAGCAATTACACTTCATGTAACTATAGCATAGGCCATACTACGGGACGTATGGAGACCTATCCAAGCACCTGCATAATCTTCAATCAATTGACACACCCACTAATAACGTGGAACAAAGCTGAGGAGACTGTCATGGTCGTTCACGCAAAAATATTGTTTGGAGAATGAATCACGTCTATCACTACTCCAAATCAATATTGGAAGGGAAGGTTACCTATAAGATACTCTAGGCCTTTGGTTTATGGAGACCTACCCAAGCGCCTGCAATCTTTCATCATATAGCGCGCCCACCCCTAATAGGAACACAGATGAGTAGACCTCCACTCACAAACATTGCTTGGAGAAGTAATTAAGACTATCACTAATCCAGCCCAATGGAAGAGAAGGTTACCATAGCACCAGTTGTCTCCAGAAGGATGAACATTATGGATTGGATGAAAGGTCGGTTTTACATGAAACAAAAGAGAAAAACTCCATACTTTAAGCATTGAGCAGGTTCGAGAGTCATTCTTAATAATCTTAATCCCATATATAATACTTGATATTTGTCTTTGGAAATGTTAAATAAACACCATATTTGAGACCCAGTCCAGCAAAATGCTTTTAATTAGGCGCATTGATTTTTACAAAGCATTAAACAAGTGAAGCACAAAATGGACAGAAGTTTACGCTATTAGTAACTGGGCCATTTCCAATAAAAAAAATTCTGGATGTTACTTTAGGATAAATGAATAGCCTAGTTAAAAAGAAAGTGCAGTTTCGAAAAAAAATCACCATAGTCTGTTGGTATGTATGGTAGTCTCAATTTATACTGAGTGGCTGGTTACAAAAGTTCCTTCATTAATAAAATATCCTGTTCTTTGTGTTTTATACCCTATTAGTAGTTGCGGCTTTGAATGCAATTTCACTTTGAAGACAGGGACACCATGAGCATATGTTTTAAGTGGTATTCCAAACAATCCTTAGATAAGTAGTAGTTACTAAAATATAATCCAAACTCTTCCCTTTTTTATGTATGTTTATAATTTGGGGCCCTGAATTCGGAGAGTGAAACTGTGTTTTGTAAGTATATCTAAGATTTATCGCATGTTTCTCCAAAACTTCATGATATTTTATTTATTAGCTCAAACGATTTCAGTAATAATTAAATTAATACTGCCATTGGAAACATGTTTGGGGAAAATTATAAATATAAAGGGGGGAATAAACAGTCCTTAGATTTGTCTACTAAATAAATTATTGCGTTTTACTGTAGTTCATTGGCATTTCACACAATATAACCAAACTCGGACAAAGAAAAGCTTCTGCATTTACATAACATTTGTAAAGCGCATCTGAATGTGACAGATAAATAAAAAAGAAACATATACTATCATATATTTAAAGACCTATAAATTATCATAATTATTATTCTTGACTTTAAAAGGTGATTAAAAAATCATTTCATATCCTGCTTATTAATCTAATTCCATAAACAATGAATAAAAGGGAGTTTTTATTACCAGTGGGGCGTAGTCCAGCGGGAATCTTAAAGTAGGAATAGATCTATAGCCCAGTAAGTTTTATGTTTTTGAGTAACACACACTAACACACAGATAAGTCAATAAATTAGGAACTTGAAAAGTACAGTAAAGTTTTACTGTGGAAATCAAAGTTAACGAAGCTTTACTCCAGTAAAAACGAGATAAGCACTTTTATTTAGTTACCTTTTGAGAACATCTAAGACATTTCTCTCCAGAGTAACAAATTTAATTTTCCATGGTCAACTGTAACGGAAAAATAATATTTTTACTCACAAGTACTTTTGTATACGCAACACATGTATATAATCAATCATTAAACTTGTCCATACGGACAATCGTGTGTATTATGTATGTTGCAATATTACATGAGCTTCTAAACAAGATAACTGCCATACTTTTAAAAATATCCAGACTTAACTTGTTACAAACGATAGTACATGCACATAGCTTGAATGAGTTCGTTATCAGCCTTAACCAATGAAAGGTTTCAAGATGGCTGTACATAATCGAACAACATAATTGAAAACTGATACATTACGTAAAAAACTTTAATTCTTTTATTTATATTTTTAAAGCATATAGTATAGCGGTAATCCAAAATTGGATAAGAATAGTTGATATATATATATATATATATATATATATATATATATATATATATATATAAAAGTTATTTGCATATAACCCAAAAAGTGTTCTCGGGTCACATACAATAATAATAGTTCTAATGTGTTGTTTTTATTTCACGTAAATTTTTCACGTACACGTATTTCCAGCGTGCATCATTTCAAATTGTATAAAACATTGCTGCAATAATTGTGAACACGATAACTACCGTAGTGCCTAATATAGACCAAACTAGGTACATATACAATAATTGTATATAGCTTGGATGAGTTCGTTAGCCGCTCTTGACCAATGAAACGTTTTAAGATTACGGCCAATAAAACTTGGGAAGTAATTGAATTCAAATAATCCACAACAAAGAAATCTCCTAATCTGAAAATCATTTAAATTTATTATGTAATTATAAACAGTTTTATTCTCACATACTTGCTATGATTATAAGGGTTTCTAGATTATGGTCGTTACGGACATGAAAATGGAATGGTTTTGTATATAGTATATATATCTATACTTAATTATTACAATAATATTATAACCATATATATATATATATATATATATATATAATAATAATATATAATATTATTATATATTTATTGTTTATTTAGTTTTGTGTACTTGAAAAAATTGTAATACAACAAAATATTGTACAGGTAATAATCGTAGTTTTTTAAGTGACTGCGAATGAATATATTAAATATAAATTATCAATTATTATACATTATAGTGCAAAAAAAGTATTTTTGAATTCTCAGATTTTATGGAACAATGTTTGTTTCAACGAGATTTTTATACCCCGTATGGTTCACGTACTAGAAGTTTTAACTAGAACAACCAAATCTTGTTCTAGTTAAAACTTAGATTTGGTTGTTCTAGTTAAAACTTAGTACGTGAACCATACACTACATTGCGGTAATAATATTGTGATATCAATTCCTACTGTAGTTCTTAAATTATATAAACTACATTTCGTAAAGAGTCAGTATCAGTATATAGTTCGCATGAGGTCGTTAACCAATACTAACCAACTAATATAACGTTTCAAGACGACGGCCATTCGTATTTGGGAAAAAATGTTAACTCGAGTATTGTACAACATAAAACAAAATACGCATGAAAGCGTTCTACACAACGAAATCACTTTCTAAATATCTTCAATTTATAAGAAGTATGAGATGCCAAGATCAACGGCTATTGTCTCTCCAGTTTTGTGTGAACCAAATAAATAATACATCTTCAGTTTAGCAATTCCAGATGACACTCGTATCTAAAATCTACCTTTTTTCCGACTGGGCCGGAAAGGATCTTGTAGTAGTAGTGTGTATGTAACACGAAATTTTCATCAGATTGAATTTCATAAATAATCTATTTAAGGAAAGCTAAGCTGGTTCATTGAATTAAGGGGGAGTAAAGATAATTCATGTTAGGAATTCTTAAATATTACTTACTGCCGTGATTCTTCTACAAAGTTTGTGTAATATACATTGTAATTGGGTTCTCATTAATAGCACAAAACTATACCAATTTTTAAGTATATTATTTGATGTGGGATTTAAAATATAACATTGAGAGTTTACATAATTTTTATTGAATTATGATGCGTCAGATAATAGAGAGAAACTCATATATTATTAAATGCACACAAATATCTTCTATCACACACAGAGTTGGTTGTATTCATGACGGTTTTAAAATTAGAATTTTAGATTGAGCTTTAAAAGTAAAAAAAAGTATGTATTTTATAATTATTTATTTTAATAAAAAACTCAGTATTATTATGCCATAACAATGAGGTACGAGTAAACCACACCACGTGTTGCGTAATAGGTTTTGTTGAGGGAAGTTTTGAAATAATGCATAATTTCAAGTTTATTACTCATTTATTTTCATTGTAACAATAAGGGTCCATGTGATATGTGACAGGAACTATAATCAAACTCAATATTTTATATACAGAAATGAACTAAGTTTTTCAATTCCTCGAGTAATAGGCTTCACTGACACAAATTTTCTAACTAATTTCTATATGCTTTGATCTTTCGTAACAAAAAAAATTAATATTGGCTATTCATAGTATATATAACAACGGATTTTCATGTCTCAAAACAGTTCCTCTAATTTTCTTCTTTACTAACGAGCCCATTTAAAAAACTGTTAGTACAAACTTATAATACTTATACTGACAATGAATAGACACTTTTGGGTGTTCCAAAGTCATATGTTGTTTATGTTTTCAAAGTATGCGTGGATATGGAGTTGATGTAGTAGAAATAATTTTTGTGCATTAAAACAAAAGCAGATACCAATATTTGTGCTCAATACAACATTAATTGCAATACTGTGGATTTCTTCTATTTTTAATCAACCACCCTTGAATTTAGACATGTTATATTACTATTTATTTTGTTACCGGTAAAGGTTCAATTTGTTTAATATCACGGGAAGAGTTTTTAATTTAATATATTGGGAATTCTGCCATAATGTAACGCTTTGTTTAAAGTCTGTTATTAACAACATATAACAGTGAGTAAGATATAACAATGGCAAATATCTGGAATCCTATTATCATTTAACTGCTATACACTCCATGCACCATCTCGTATGTATAGCTTATTGGTTCAATAACTGCAGTTCACTCGGAGACATAGTTATTATTAAATAATACGCATATCAGAAGTCGTTGAAGGATGCCATAATCTAGAACGAGATCGAGATTGCAGTTTCTATTTGAATCACGAGTTATTGAAGTTTTGCTCCATTCTTCGATATGGATATATCCTTTATAAAGATTTTACATAATTTCAACTAAATGTTTTGCATTCCATTACACTTTCAAGAGCAGTGTTAATTGAAGAAAAAATAGAGGACATTTAAACATGAAAGGAACATCTACTGTACTTTTTATAAAAAACTTCAATTATGGAAATTATCTATTTTAGTAATCTTGTGGGAACGCTTTAAGCAAAAGGTAAAATTGCAAAATGAAGGTATTATATGGCTTAACTTCTAATTCATGTATAGCACCATGTTGAGCAATTTTAGAACTTTTCAAAGAAATCTCCTGACATTGTATTTATAAACTTTAGCTGCCAAAATTGTAGCATCTTTATATTCATCAATTATATTATACCTATATATTCTTTTTTTTTTAAGAACATGATATAAAGTAAACACAATGTTTCTATATATTTTATTGGCTTGATTTTATCCTAACCTTGTTTTGGGTTTAAAAGAAGTACTAATGTATTTGTTCCTTAACATTCTAATCTTTTAGGGACCGATAATAACGGTACATATAGGTACACGATTTGGCCTTCGCTTCTCTTTTTTGGTAACTCTTTAATAACTTTTGTCATACCTGCACACATAACAGCTATTTTATATTCGTTAAGTTCGACTGAAAAGTAATTATTTTACATTGCCTTATAAAATACATCTAAAAAATCAGTGCCCTAACCTAAGAAACTTTGTTATCGCTTTAAGAAAAGTAAATGAAAAATATAGCTGTTTTTGATTTGTCAAATTGACAATATTACTATTTTGAGCATTTATGTAATACAAGTTAAATAAAAAGGTTGTACATTTAAATGTTTTTTTATATGATAAAAACCGTTGTTGAACACACAAAAGAACAGTGTTCGTAAAACACAATTGCTCGCCCAAAACAACCAATACTGCTCCTATAGATGAAAACTACTATTTTGAGCATAGGATGTTTGCTCTATTGAACAAATAGTTTTCAACTCTTTCTTAGGCAGAGTCTTGATGGTTAGAGTAAAAATTTAGATATTGCAAGTGTGTAATAAGAATGCATCTTGTCCATCTCTCTTACGAAACTAGCATATACACTTACTAAAAGAGTAGTTTACTTTGAAAATTTGCCCACATGTTTAAGGCAACTCGAATGGAGGGAGTATGCTATGTGTGTGGATACAAAATTCATTCAGTATAGTGTCTACAAGAAGAGAGAAAAGTGAAGTGTCATTCACGTACCTTCATTGATTTGAATTGTTTTGGGGCAGGTTTTTTTCGGATTCTTACATAAATATATAGAAACAAATGGGTAACGGAGAAAACAATATTCCTATTCCCTTATGGAACACGACGTTATCCTCTGGTTCAAAATTGTATCAATGAGAGCATAATTACAATAGATCCATGATTACGTGGATTGAAAATTAGATTTCATGTGTAGTTATTTATCTCTAAAGAAATAAAACTCAATGAGTTCACCGTTTCGGGAACATTAGAAAAAGACTTTCTACGTCAAGTTCAATCGGTTTCAGCCAGTTTGAAGGTTTTTGATTTTTCGACGATCCTTTTTATTTTTAATAAGCAAGTCAGTTTGTCCAAAGGATGACTTCAGAGGAATTTAGAAACTTTTCTACTAGAATCTGAAAACTAATTATCGGCCGAAGTGCAAGTTTAAGTAAATGTTTTCGATGTTGTGCTTTAGTATGGTATGTGTTTATTCTACTCTTCTGGACCAGTTTAATTTTGATGCGTTCATAATTAAATTTTTTTATTACTGTGCACGCTTAAGTTATTTCTATTTTTCATGTAATGAAGAGAATAGAATCCGGCCTTAATAAAAAGTGTCATGTCTTTGTAACGTATAACTATGATATATAACCAAAATGTTACTATCGTTTAGAACCATCCATTTTAAATAAAAAACAAAAGTGCAAAAAATATTTATGATAGTTTATTTAAATATCACAATATTAAAAATAATGTCATAATAATGTCTTTTGCAACCTTTTTGATTCAGCAATAAAAGGTGTCACTGACTACTGGTATATGTTTTAATATAAATTACTCTATCAATTGTAATAAGGCTGGATTCTTACAGGATACACATTGACAACTACATTCCGGATTGATCAAAAATAAGAAGTCATTATTTTTTATTGTGAAATGTTCAGGAACTCGATCCAATCATGTCAGTTCGTTTGAGGACAAGACGAATTACTTTATCTATAAAAAACATAGTAAACAAGCGAACAAAGTGCTTTTTAAAATGAAGAGTAAAACTGCTTGCCATATACTAATTTTCTTTCATTCTGAACTACACCCTTATTACTAACAGTAAAATATATGCAGCAAATGGTTTAAAGTAATATTAGGCTCTTAAGTGTTGCGTGTGATTTAAGAGCCTTTGGTTAATTTATAACTTATAGTTTCGATTTGGTTTTAAAATTAATTTATTGTATTTTGCGTATGTATGTAAATCTATTACAACAGTTAAAGATTGATAAGTTTAGAAATGTGACAGGATCTTTGAACTAGTGTTTACACCAAAATAAGTGTTAACAGACAAACAGGGTATTTCCATAGAAAGATTTCCTCATTCATCGTACTCAGCAAGAAGAAAGCCAATTCAGATATTAAACAACTCTTAGAAAGTTTATTTACAACTGACTATAAAGTCCAGTTAAAGACCATATGCCTTAACGTATTTTAGAAATAAACGTTAATGTTATTAATTATGATAGTATCGTAAAACTATTATATTGTGAATTTGCAATCATAACGAGTCCTTAAAAGTATATATCAACTTAAAACTATGTCAGTAACCAATGACTCTTGTTATGACATCCACTGTTTACATTTTAGAAAAAATAAGCCATTTCTATATGGAGGTTCAAGTTTAACGAACCTACTAAATTAAGAGCGGATTTGACAATAGAAAACGCGTGAATGGTGCCAGTTGATATCCAGTTGAGCAGTAAGTACACAATTCACTTAAGTTATTGCTACGGAAGATTCAAATACTTATATTGTTACTATAGAACATCATTACTATCATAATAATAATAAATATGTCTACTAATTGGATGTTCTAAAATAGTGAAGCTATAAAAAATGTGGTTTTCTAGGTCTACTATCTCAAACGAAATTTCGCCTTTATTAGATTTATAGTTAACAGAATCTTGTATAAATAATCATCACATAAAGCATTTATGTTTTTAAAGTATTAAAACTTATTTTACATACAAACGTCAGCTTGACTTACCAGACTTACTAACAAGCAAGTTTCAGGTAGTCATAACTCAAACAAACTGTCAGCCTCGTGTTACATTGATCTTTGTACTACGCACGCTGTCTTTGTCTTTTTTAGTGATTTAATTGCTTATATACTACAAATGTTTTCACTTAATATCCGATATTACTAGAGTTAGTACAAAGCAAGTTCCAAGTAGTCATAACTCAGAAAACTGTCAGTCTTGTGTTACACTGAAATGTACTTCATACGATGTTTCTGTCCCTTTGAGTGCTCTAATTGCTTATTTACAGCAAATATTTTCACTTACTGTTCGATATTACCAGAGTTGGTAAAAAGCAAGTTCCAGGTAGTCATAACTCAGAAAACTTTCAGTCTTGTGTTACACTGAAATGTACTTCATACGATGTTTCTGTCCCTTTGAGTGCTCTAATTGCTTATTTACAGCAAATATTTTCACTTAATATCCGATATTACTAGAGTTAGTACAAAGCAAGTTCCAGGTAGTCATAACTCAGAAAACTGTCAGTCTTGTGTTACACTGAAATGTACTTCATACAATGTTTCTGCCCCTTTGAGTGCTCTAATTGCTTATTTACAGCAAATATTTTCACTTACTGTTCGATATTACCAGAGTTGGTAAAAAGCAAGTTCCAGGTAGTCATAACTCAGAAAACTGTCAGTCTTGTGTTACATTGAAATGTAATTCATACGATGTTTCTGTCCCTTTGAGTGCTCTAATTGCTTATTTACAGCAAATATTTTCACTTACTGTTCGATATTACTAGAGTTAGTACAAAGCAAGTTCCAGGTAGTCATAACTCAGAAAACTGTCAGTCTTGTGTTACATTGATCCATGTACTTCATACGATGTTTCTGTCCCTTTGAGTGCTCTAATTGCTTATTTACAGCAAATATTTTCACTTAATATCCGATATTACTAGAGTTAGTACAAAGCAAGTTCCAGGTAGTCATAACTCAGAAAACTGTCAGTCTTGTGTTACATTGATCCATGTACTTCATACGATGTTTCTGTTCCTTTGAGTGCTCTAATTGCTTATTTACAGCAAATATTTTCACTTACTGTTCGATATTACCAGAGTTGGTAAAAAGCAAGTTCCAGGTAGTCATAACTCAGAAAAATGTCAGTCTTGTGCTACATTGATCTATGTACAGCATACACAGGCTCTGTCCCTTTGAGTTCTCTTATTGCTTATTTACTGCAAATGTTTTCAATTTAGCAAAACGTTCACGGCAAATTTGTACCGGTTTGTATCGGTTTTATATTTGTATATATTTCCAATTAAGGAATCATTGTTTTATCCAATGCAACTATACTTCAATTATCTTTATACAAGGTATATGAAGCACATTGTTGTGTGTTTCATGTTGTGCTGTAATAGCATTGTACAGTATATCTAGGTCGTTACATCTTTATTGTATTCCTTACCAGTGCAATAGCAGAGAAAACTGTAAGCTTAATTTTATAAACGAAAATAATAATGTTCCTTTTGTAGTGTATATTGTTATGGTGATGCTATTTTTAGTATTGTAGTATAACATATTTTAAACGGTGGAACTTTGTCTTGCTATGGCAGTAAGGGTTTTGAGCTATCAATCACGACTTCTCAATACTTCATGAGCTTCAAATGTAACAATACTTATTTTTAAGTACTGTATTTTTACTTATTATTTTAATTACTTATTAAATATCAACTAACTCATTTTACATCTTTAATCACTATACTTATCATGGTTTTACTGACGATACATATGGGAGATGAGTTGACATAGTATTATTTACTGAAGAGTAACGTGAATCACGGTAAGTTTAATCTTGCAGAGTGGTAAAAATATGAGCGGTGAAACATTGTATCACTGTTGGTATTCCACCTATTTTTGAAATGAATGTGTACTTCACATGTACATGCAGAGCCAAGTATTATATACGTGTAAAAAACGTACTTAGTCAGGAATATACTTTAACGCGCTTGTTCAGTTGTGTACCTTTACTGTAGCACAGTTTGGTGACTGTTGGTTAGATTTAAATCTATTATTTTTCTATATAAATGATTTGGATCATTAACTTGATTAAGTGTAGTAGTTATTAGGCCATGAATTCCTCTAAATAGAAAATCATACATCAATCTTTATATTAATGAGGATTAATATTATATTGGATTGAAGATAATTAGTTTGAATTTTTAAGGGGCCTTATTTATTGTGACTACATTTTTTTGTTTTAGTATTGTGTGATTAGAATTTTCTGGATGTTATAAAGTTTGCCGCATGAGTTTTAATTTTCTCATAAGGTTGTATTCGGACTACTGTATATTTATTTATCCATGTTCTCGGTGCTGTTATGGTGACCAATAAGAACAGTATAGAAGTCGCTCAGCCATATTTCATGTAGTGGCATGCACCATTATCAAACCCAATACTAACTATATATAAATCGTGCAAATTTCAAGTCTTTGGATCAGTTAGTTCTCGAAATGTCCTGCATACAACATACAGAATTGGAGTTTTTCTAATCACTTCTAGTGATAAGCTTTGCTAACTCTCAGCCAATAATTTCCAGCAAGATATTTCACAGTTTCTTCTATATGTAGTTTTGTAAATTTATAAAGTCCGCGTCAAATTATTTACATGCAAACATCGGTGCTGAGGTTAAATTTTAATGAACCAACATTAAGCTTAAACTCGACAAAAGTAAACGAGGGAATGGTGCTTGCTAATCAATATTCGAGCAGATTTACTCATTGATATCTAACTAAGCGTTAAGTACGAAAAGTTTAGTAATTGCAAAAGATGTTTTCAGCAAAATAACTGTGCTATTGAGTTATAGAAACAAACATAAAAATTGTACCTAAAAACCTATGACTAAAATAATAGTTAAACCAACAATATTTAAAAAAATATGTGTTAAAGCCTAAATAACCTCCATTATTAAAATTTTATAAAGAAATAATCGTTAAATAAAACAGCAACGAATATATTTTTAAACAGGTATGTACCAGCCTCTTCAGTCAAAGCAGGCAGGGGTGGCACACCCTTGTGTTAAGGCTAGGAAGAACCTTTGATTGTTTGGGAACGAACCCTATCAACTCCGACAGTTATTTCCCGCAGTAGACTAGAATTATCGAATTACCCTTGCACCCCAGAATATCGAAATTTACGGTTATTGATGTGCCGCTCCTGGACACCCTTATGGTTGCCCAGATTTAAGTGACACAAGTTTTTACTCTGACCAGTGGTAGGTTCAATTGGGTGGTATAAAGAAGTGATTCCTTCTGGATACCATCATTGTTCTCTTACTAACCTTTAAAATTAGGTGTAGAGATAATAAATATATAAATTAATATTTATATTAATAAATATATTTCTTTTTAGTGAACATACGAGTTAAGGCCGTGAGAGAAGTATTGGATGGCATGACTAAGAATATTGAAATACCTGTAGAGGGTTCTGATCACTAAAATATTTGTTCCGTCGTGGCCTTGATGATTTTACGCCTAGAAGGAATGTGGTGGTGACATGTGGTTTGATGTTTTTAGAAACTTGTAATATTCACAAAGATTTCCAGATGGTTGCCTCATAAAGATCGAGCGCATTGTTACAGTGATATTCATTTACGTAGGGCTTTAAAAGTTTCATTTCATTCTGTTGTCTCTTAAAACTCAACTACTTGTAAATATACAATTAAAACGTTGAGCACAGGATTACTTAAGTTCATTTACTGCAGTTTTGTAATAGTTAGAGATAGGAAAGGACATTAAATGTGAAAGTTTTTCAATTTGTTATGAAATTTAGTTGTATTTGGTGGAAGCCCCTACTGTTATTGTGTTACGGGTTTTTTTTATATTTTCAAACAAAAAGGTTTTACAAGTAATAGAAAAATTATGGAAAATACTGCTGTGTATGTTATAATATCGAATCTCATTTCGTGAATTATTGCAAAATTTGTATACTTCTGTAGGTTAATATTACAGAGATCGCAATAAAAACTAAAAAAATAACATGTTTAAACATTGAAGCGGATAGTTTAATAAAAGACTTTAATGTTTATTGAATTTTCCAAACTGTTTAGGACCCAAAGACTTCAAATATATAATAAATTATTATATAGAAGAAATAATATTATTGAAATTCGAACATGGGAACCTCTGATTATAGTTTGAATGTAATTCAACAAAATATATTATTTAAATATATAATTTTTAGGAGTTGAAATTAATTTAAACAAAACATTCTGAGCAAATTTAGCGGGAAATCCGTTAAAGTATAAATCTGCAACTAGCCGTTTAACCAATAAACATTTGAGATGGGTGGTCTGAATAACACGTGTACACATCCTATCTATCGTAATATAATATATAATACTATACTATATATTATTTAAATCTTAAGCTATTAAGGTTATGTAATTTTCTTTTTTATTATTCCAGTTACATGTAAACCAATGCAGAATACACGCACTACAATGTACAAATGTTCCTTCTAAATACTTTTAAATAATAATTAATCTGTAAAATTTAAATAATTACTTAATTGGATATTGTGAGATGGTAACGATACATCAATGATTTATACCTTTCTTCCGACAGGTGAGGAACAATATTTGTATATAAAATGATTGTATAATGCAAGGTCAAAGAAAATTGATTAATGTAACCAGAGTAAAGCAAGCATTGTCAATAACAATATATCGTTAAGCATTAGCCAATGCAAATACAATTAAAGTTTAACAGATTTGATATTGGATACGTAAATAATTTTTCTGTCTCACACAGCGAGTGTGTATGTGAATACGCTTCACCTAGCGGCAATTGTCTTTACTAACCTACTTTGATATTTTAATAGTTAATTTTGATGTAGTAATTTACACCTCATTTCCGTTCTAATTCCTGCTAATACTAATTTGGTAATTTAATCGCATAAAATATCGCTCTAATAAAGAACAGTGAATGGAGCACTTATATGTCAACTAGTGAGAAAAAAGTAATTATTTTAGATTCAACTGCGAGACTCAGATACGTATAGAACACAAATGAAATGACGAATCTATATAATAATAAACTATCGTATATACAACCAAATTTATGTGTTACTAAAGTAGGTCTACAAAAAATCTTACTTAATCGTCCCTTCTCATTTTCATAGGAACATGATGAATAGAAAATGGTTAGAACTATAAAAAAACCTAGAAATAAACACAATGGTAACATAAATGAGTTTAAACAAATTATGAAAGAATTAAATCTGAAGGCGTGTTTCTAAATTATAATTCTGTTGAAGAGTTATAACAAAAGTTGCACAATTTGTTAGGAAAAGTGTTGGCTCGAGGTTTTAAGGATTTGACACCAAGGATCACGACGATGGAGTGCTGAGAAGGAAACAAATGAGATGTCATGAGCACGAACGTGACATAGAATGTTTTACAAGTCCACGCCATCAGTCAGGGGTGATCCACTTGGTCCCAGGATTATATTTAATGGTGGATTTCTCAGGAAACAAAATGAATTTGTAAATTCATAGTAATACGTTTATATTTGCCAACTTAACCGCGTATTTTTCGAATAATAGACCATGTAATTTTGGATGAAAAATTTTTACCATATGTTATCTTGAAATCCAAGTAATTGAACAACAAATTTCATGAAAACTGTTTCTTGTGAATTATGAGCAAAAAATCATATAATAAAAAAAAACTATTTAAAAATTTAGCCAAAACTGGATTGTTTCTTAATTTAGAAATTAGTGAAGTGAGGTTCTAATTAGGAAGTTAATTCATTAAGAATGTGGACAACATGAACCTTTGATATAGTAATATACGAAATGTTTCGATTAAGATTTAAGGCATAAGTTTCAGGGCAAACATGAATAAAATGAATTTTAGATCGTCTGAATTATATTAAAAAGGTGCCAAGTACGTTGAATAATTCTGGTAAGTATTTTATTTAAATAATTATCCTGAATAGGATAAGAGTTTCTGAGGTAATGAAGTTTGAAGAGGTTGGCTTAACAATTTTAAATTACTGAGTTGAAGACGCTGGGGAGTGCTAATTCAGAGATATAATTAGCAGAATGATAAAGATGATTCTGTAAATTATACCCAAGAATAATTAGCCACGATATAATTTTAGCATCTGTAAAATTCAAATAAAGGTGGGATTATCCTTAGTAATATAAAATGAAGGGTAAACAATAGGTATTGCAGACCTAAGACACGATATAAGCTAAACAGTTGAAAACTTATAGTTTGAATATGTACAGTTGCTGATATTATTTAATCAGCGAAACTGCTTTAACAAGCAGCATGAAGAATAAAATGTTTTATAAAATTTCAAATAGAAATTCAAATTAGAATTTCATATCTTATTCAATTTTGTGCAAAATGACAGGTTATTTGAATTTCATTACAGTATTCTTGCATTCATGTTTTAGTAATAACATTCAATTTAAATAATTTTTAAGCTTAAATATAAAAGTTCAAAGAAGGAAAATGGAATATAAAGGTAAAACTACTTCATATAAATACAGAATTAAAGAGAATTTCGTAATGAACTCTTTAACTCTAATAAAAACGTTTATTTAGCAAATAAGAGAGCTTTCAGTTTCGCTGAAAGTCGGTTTTATTTCTGTAGTTGTACTTTCTCTTTTCTAAACTTACCAATTAATTTATGCCTTTCTTCCTCTAAAATATCAAACTAATATTTATTTATTATCATGCAGATATTAAGAGTTGAAATTGATTCTACGATACAATTGGTGTAAATATTGGAGACATGGTTGAAATGATTGTTTAAACTCGTTGTTGATCAGACTTTTCTCCCAGTAAAATGTAAAATTAAGTTTTAAAGTTTAATTCATAAGAGATGAAGTATATAAGTTCTGGTTAATGTAATATTATGAAAATTTTCTACGTGTTCATAATTAATTAGTTTTCACTAAATTTGCTTGTATATGATACTAATTGGTTATACATTCTGTTCGTATTTTCTTTAGTGTTTGCTATTTACAATATTTTTTATTTTATGTAAGTACAGAATATTTGGAGAATTAAGACTTGCCTAAAATGTTTAGGTAGATATATTGGTATAATATAATAATGCAATCTACATATTCTTTATCACAATCACTTTTATCTGTAACCCTACAGGAACTAGGTCATATGTTTTACTAGGAAACTAAAAAAATAGGTTTTTTGATTATCTGTCAGAAAACCTGTCAAAAATAAATCCTCCATTGTCAGTTTAAATTTGCTTCTCCAACGCAATTTTATTTTGTTATTAAGTTATATTTTAGGACCAAAAATATAAATAATTTTCTTGCAAAATATTTATATTTATTCTGGTTTAAGACGGTGTACACAATTTTACATAGCACGATTTCAGTGAACTGGAGAAAATAAGTAGGTTAAACGCGCACATGTACCATACCGTTTCTTTGTAGATTATATAGTGCTAATAAATGCAGGACACCGTCATTATTTTTGATTCAGCAAGTATCTAATTTGATAATAAGATCTGGAGCAGAAAAATAGCCAAAAACAAAAACAAAATAATTTAATCAAAACAGTTAAACAGAGATTAACAAAAACAAAAAGAGAAGACTGTGAAACTATTGCATAAATTGTACTTTGTAAACCTAAATTAATATTATAAAGAAATTATATAAAGTGTCAAAGGCATTTGCTTTTAAGCCGTAATCTTACCTTTAAATTTACATTTTGCATTTTTAAATTTTTTATATTTATTTCTACAGAAATTTTAATTATTTTGATAGATATTCTTTTTAGTTTGTTGTAATTAAGCTAAAATAAATTATAAGTAACAATGCGGTACAGTACAAGACTCATTCTCAAAACACAAGTTTTTACTTAGTTTGGGAATTAATTTAAGTTATTAAGTTTTATTTTATAGAGTTTTACAGCAACGTAACTAGTTATTGTAGTATATTTTATTCACCTAAGAAAATATATGTAAACTAAATGTAAATAATTTTTGATGAAGAAATAAATACTTTTTGACTTTGACTTTGACCTTCATATAAAGTTTTTAATTTTACTGTTTTTACTATAAAGTCCATATGTAAAAACAAGTATCTATAAAAAATGTATACATTAATAGTGAACACTATAGAAAAATTAGGTATCCTAGGACTAATTATTTTTAAGGCTACTGAAAACAAACATTCTTTATGTAACAAAAAAACAAAGCGTGTTTCCTTATTTCATTCAAATAGGCCGTAAAAGTTTCCGTCTCCGTTTTACTGGAGACATATAACATTTGAGGAAAGCATTGAAAATGAATACTGTTTATTATATAAGGATAATTTGAGAATAGTAGTTCTAATGGATTTCATAAGATAACTGTTTTAATGATTTTAGAGACCACACTTTTCCTACCTAGCTACTTATCTTAAATACTAATGTGGACAATAATACCCTAAAGCTATTTTTTGTTCTTTTATGAGTAAATAGCATATATCGTTCAATACTAACACTTTCTGCAAATTACTGTTTTATATAAATATTACAATCTATATAATTTTAAGTTAAATACGAGCATTATCCAGGATTGTAGTGTTAGGAAGTTCCCGTACTGTTTTCAAATATCCAACATCGAACAAAACAATTAGTATAGTTACAAAAGGACTTACAGAACGTACAATAATTAATGATATGCGACAAGAACATTCCAGTGGGGTAATTACGCATTCAAAAGAACATCTGTTTGGTTGAAAGCCTCTTCTTTGCGTAATATTAAACATGCTTTCCTATTAAGCTCTTGTGATATAGTGTAACGTTTTGTATTAACGAGAGGATTCTATCTTTAATAACATATTTACATTGTTATTGTTATGTTACAAAAGGGAATTTTCTTCTAAACAAGCTTTTGTATAATTTCTAAACAAAAAATTAAACAAAGAAACTTTACCACACGTTCTTAACTTACTGATAAACACTATTTGATTAACATTCACAGTGTACTCTGTTTGTATAATAATTTGTCTCATTATTGCCATGGATGCAAACACGTAAAATCTTAAAATTAAAGAAAATAATTTTGAGTTCTTAGTTTATTATTGTTTTGTTTTAAATATGTTTAATTTTTTTTTAACCATTGAGTTAGTACTCGAAATTAAAATGATTTATCTTAAATATAAATTAAATTAAATATTTATCCCTCATTATTCATAGTTGGTCAGAAATACATAAAAAGCCTTAAAATATTACATTATTGCATTACAAATATTAGCTTTACTCCATATGCAAAGAAACATTTCGGCGATATTCGGATGAGCCGAGGTAATAAAGGCCGCACAGACGTACAGCCACTTCTGTACTTCTGATATTACTCTGATATTCATAACCGAGTCGTACCGTCGTAACCGGGCTGCTTGAAGTACATGTGATTTAGAATTATAGTTTATAATACAGAGTAGCGCATATGTCAGTATCCCCAGAAGAAAATTTTAAAGGCATTATAGGTTATTAAGTCAAATACTTTTAGGCATGAAAACTTATCCATTATATAAAATTAATTACATATTACCGTACAATGTTGTGGCAGTTGTTCGAAATGTACACCTTGATTTTGTATACACTTCATACAACGACTGAGAAAAGAATCACAAATTTTTAGCAATAAAGGTTTATCGTTATTAATAGGTTAAAATGCATTTCTTATTAGGTTTCTGAGTTCGTCAAGATTTTGTGGTTTTGAAGCACACGAGCTCTCCTTTATAATACCCCACGGTGGAAAAATCGCATGTGGTCAGGTCTAGTGAGCGTACAGGCCAATCGCTTGTACCACTGCGACCAATCTATTTATTAAATGTCTTACTTAAAAAATATTAAACTTGGATACCGAAATGTGCTGGGGCACCATCTTTTTGCCAGACGAGCGAATGAATATTGAAAACAGGATTGTTTCTGAGTTCGGGAACAATTTTTTGCGGCAACCGTAAGTAAATTTGTGAGTTAACATTTCTTTGAAAAAAATAAGGACCAAGCAGTGCAGTACTCGAAGTACCTCCCCATTCCATAACACCAGGCCCATTGGGTTCTGCTTGGATTACGTTATGAGGATTTACATCCAACCAGTACACGCAGTTATGGTGATTAACGCGCCCATTTAGTTTGAAACATGTCTTATCACACCATAAAATAGATCGCAAGAAATTTTGATCAGCCTCTGAGCGGATAATTATCGTATCACAGAATTCCAATCGCCTTTCAGACTCATCCTCGTGAAGCGCTTGGAGTAAAGATGGACGGTGTGGCTTAAATTGTAATTGCTTTAACATTCTTTGTACGCTTCTTCTTGATACTGCTAGTCCACCAGATGCCTTACGAGTCGATTTTACCGGGTCTGGCTACAAAAGCTTGACAAATGTCTGCAGGTTTTCCTCGTTACAAATTGATCGTGGACGACCACACTTTGGGGCATTTAAAACGGTTTCTGTGTTTCCAAGTTACTTATTTATCTTCCGCATATGCTGTGGAAATCTAAATTCTTCAATTATTATAACAGTATTTTTAATATGCTTCCACTACAAGGAGGGGATGTAAATTCGTTGTTCGGTTGTAAACATTTTAAAAACACACAAAAATAACAGATGCAAAGAGCGTCACTTTGCACTATGCACTTGAACAGACAACAATGAACTTACTCTGTGTTGCTGCCGACCTAACATTGTTACCAACCCATCGGAACAAAATATCCCAATTTATGGGAAAACCTACGTATGCGCCACCCTGTAGACAGTATATTGGAAATAGAGGTAACATTGAATGATTTTTTAGACTATGCATATTAGTTAATTTAATTATATTCATAAATTTCTGTAACCCGTGGACCTGCACCAATATGTATATATGTTATGTACTTTTTAATTTCGAATATATTGGAAATAAAACCAACAAAACCTGATTTGTCAATAGAACTATTAAACTGGTAATTTCAGTTACCAGCTTGCGGTCTACATTGAGGCTAATAAAAGCAGAAGTTCTATGGTAAACAATTAACTATATAAAGGAGGTTTTTATAACGCTAGATTATTATAAAGAAAAAGAATAATGGAACAACTGTGCCCAAGGTGTGTACTTCACCCGAAAAAGGTCGACATCGATCAGCCTTAACTCTCTTATTTCCCCAACGATTAAAGCCCTAGTGGCGTAACTTCACAGGTTTAACTCGAAGTAATGTGCTAAACAGTTCCAGGCTAGTGTACTCGGTGATGGGAGTATCTTTTAGCCGTTAGTCCGTGTGACAATGAATCTGCAGGAGTCCAGCACCATTGAGAGGTCAACAAGCCTCTCAGTGTGTGCAAAAAGTATTTTAAACTCCTTCCCGAAAAACAGCAGTGTGTTCATAAATATGTGTGAACTAATAGAATTTTTTTCCCAAAAGTATTCCAAATTACTTATAAACACAAGTATTAGGATATAAACTGTCATAGGCGTAGACGGAATTAAGTTCTAGAGTGCTTTTATACCGAGAGGTGCAGCTTTATTTCCAATGTCGTTTTCTGTCAAATTAATCCAAACATTTTTTTGTTTGAAGAAAATACATAAGGTAAAGAATGAAATGTAAATACAAATAATACAAAATTGTATATGAAAGATCGTTATAAAAGTTTTGTAAGACGGCTATGTACTACCAGATAATAGGTTTTTTCACTATATACGATTAGTGTTTTAGTTTATAAGATTTAAATATTTTCTGTGAATGACTGTGTACTTATCTTGCAGTGTATGACACAACATTGGCTAGCCATAAATGAAAGGGTACTTTTAAGACTGGGCTATTTAAAATCTTCACTGATTATATTAATTTGTCATAGAACAAACTATTATATACGATGCAAATGTATGAAACTTCGATAAGTTTTGAGGGTGGTTATGAGGAGGTCTAGATGCAAGTTTTAATTAATGATATCTGAGCTTGTATAGCATTAATTAAAATGAGGGTTGTAGATAACATCATGTATATTAATTTTGTATTTCCATGAATGTCACGATATTTAAATACGGAATAAGGAATGTATAATCATAGATATACGATTTATATTTACATTAATTCCTACACGTAGAAATAATTCTCATCGCAGTATACAGATTTTATAACCAATCGAATGAAATAAATCCCAAAACTCAATGAGGATGTCAACTGCATTATAGAAACTGAGCGAGTACGCTCGTTGTACGTGCCACCACTTGCACTCTGGAGGTTTGCCAGAGTCGCGGCATTAACTTGTTCACGTGGTACTTTGGCTGTGACGAGATTGTAATGTCTCATGCTGAAATAATAATGATTTTACTAAGTTTATTTGTAATTTAATATATTCTGCTATTTTCTCGTACGTCTTGGTTACCCATAAGACCAATGAAACAATATGTGTTAACACTCAGCGATATTCTGTGAAGTAACATGCACTATAATCAGTCAGCCCATATAAAAATAAAGCTTCATATAAAATTTAAAGTCTATAATTCAGTTAATTTGTGGGATATCAGACAGATTTACAGACAGAAGGACTTAACATAAAAACATTTTTCCAGCCTCTCAAATGCTACGCATTGCAAAAGCTCAGCAAATTTAGACGTTTTAAAGGTTAGACTGATTTGTTAAAATCTTTGGAATCTAGAACTTACGTCTTTTTTAATTCAAACTTAAAGAGTCTCAGCAGTTAAGTATATATTTGGAGAAAGAAAAAACTTGTTTTAAAACTTCAGTAATGATGTGATATAATAATAACAATAATAATTAAGATTGTTTCTAAATGAGAAGCCTTTGAAACGGAAGCTAAATCATGCGGCATGCCGATATACAATGCTGGTGTCCAATTTAGGGAAAGCCTATTATGCGTCACGTGTTTTGGTGTATTTATATGTTTAATTCTGTTATTATGTACTACTCCATGTTTGCGATTCCATCTTCAGTGTTTCTAATATGATATACTCATATGTGCTATGAAATATGTTCTAATAAATAGTGTGTTTATCATATCTCACACAGTCAATGTGGGTAATATTAAACTGGTAATAGGATTTTATATGTTACATAAATTAGAACAATATCCAAGTGAAACCATCAAGTAATTCCTGATAGGTACACGATTCGGATGATTTCTAGACTAGGTATTATTAACTTCGAGAGAAGCAGAGAAGAACGAACACTAAATAAAACGTCTCTCGCAATAGCGAAGGTGGAACACGGATGAGAAAATAACGTTAGCATTTCTGTAGTATAATTACGATTTTGACAAATAAAGATGGCAAATGTTCGAAACTCTACCTACTACCCTTTTAATCCATTCAACATTAATAATAAGCTTTAAAGAAAGACTTTAGATTATTGTTTGCATATTTCAGTAATATTAGAAACAAAGTTGAAAATTTATAACATGTTTAGTAAAATCTTTTCAAATATATTAAAAGTTTATTTTCAATGCGCGTTCTTAGTTTTGCAGTTTCTTCAGTTATACATTTATTAAAGATAGTTATTAGTTTTTGTGTTTTAAATCATTTATAGAACAATATTCTCCAATACTATGATCTACATAACAGGATATAATTGCTTGTTTTTGTACATTTATCTTTCTCTGTCTAAAAGGTTTAAAAAAGAAAAATTTTGTTGAAAAATAAAAACAGTTGCACGATTTACTAATACAAAATTTAGCTACTAAACCATATACCGTTCCAACTCAAGTCTAAAAATCCTCTTGTACTATTTTTGTACAAGACATTTATTTTCTTGGAGGGAAGTGTAATTTAAACATTTTAACTTATCTTCAACATGATAATGCTTTTATCCCGAAACTTATAAAACATGTCTCAGCTGTAGTAATCACGGATTTTAGAAATTAATCGCATTAAATTTTAAAGCGCAAGTTAGGTAAACATAAAAAAAACATACAATTCTAGTGAAATGTTTTCAGCTTGGAACGATAACTCAAAGTTGTTGTTACGGCAAGTTGAGCTCTGTGCTGTTCTCAGCAAACTAATTGTAGACTTTGGATTCTTATCATCTTTCGCTCAGGCTATCAATTGTAGATGGATAAACACTATTTCGATCCCCTCAGTTGCTTTAAAATATCTGGTTTGTTTAATATCATACGAGTATATTAGATAAGTAATATAACCTTACATTGTATCCATGTTACGCCATCAATGTTATGTAATGATGAATACGCCAGAATCACTTTTGATGCGGCAACTTATGGTGAAGTTTGTTAGTTCTATTTCTAAAATTGATTCCATTGCAGCTGCAACATCGCGGTGTTGTCCGGTATAAGGCTGAGGGATGAATGGTTTCTCATATTTATTATCCTGTTTTAACTGAATGCTGGGTTAGAGTTGTTTACGAACACAACAAGATAATTACTACAACTATTACAACTTATTTCCCTGTAGGTTGAAATGGGTATCATCCTAGCCTCCAAAACCCATTCGAGGAGACACTTGACGGACCAGCTGTTTTATTTGGCCTTAAGTCATACAAGTAGAATCTTACAAACACTATTGAAAAAAATAATGTAACTAAAATAGTATTTATTTGAACATTTAACCGCTTTATTCTAAAATTTTTTCATATAGCTAATCTAATGTATGAATATTGAGTTTAGCTCTAACTCACCATCCTCCTAGTGCAGCCGACGCTGTCACAGACTTGCCTCTTAAAATATGCTATATGTACATCTATATAGATCCAAAAATTGCCAGCGACGAAGAAACTCAAAATAGACTCTTTACATTACAACATATTTTACTCTTTAAGCCTATTTCTTCTAAGAGTGCTAAACTCATAAAAATTCATTTTTAAAGAATAAAAAAAGGCGTCTTCCTTTATTTTATAAAAATGGGTTGTAAAAGTTATCATCTCCTTTTAACTAAAGAAATACAATATTTAAAATAAGTATTGCACCAGAATATTGTTTATTATTCAAGAATCATATCATAATAAAAGTATCGATGTATTTCATAAGATACTTACTAGCCCCAAGTTTTCTTCAGAGACGGCATACTCTTTTACTATATTAATAAGACCCTACTTATTAATAAGAAGTCTTAAAATGCTAAAACTAACAATTATGATTTGAAAAATAATTTTGTTTTTTTTTCTGGTTAAGTGTTTATAGCAGTCAATAATAATATTTTCTGCAAGTGACTGTTTTATATAAGTAAAATAAAATACGGTATAATGAAGTGAAGCATGTGCATGATCCGGGGTTGCGACCCCTCACAGGACAAGACCTTACTGTCTTCAAGTATCCGACATCAAACAACACAAATAGTATATATACGAACAACGAGGACATACAGAATATGCAACAGTTACTGATATGCGACAAGAAGATTCCGGTGGCAAAATTACACATTCAAAAAGAAGATCTGTTTGGATGAAAGTCTCTTTGTGAAATATTAAACATGCTTTCCAATTAAGCTCTAACTTTTTGATGAACGTGAGGGTTAACTCTTTAAGAATATATTTACATGTTAATTGCAATATTACAAAACGGAATTTCGTTCTAAGCGGAAAACGGATAAATCGTATGTATATTTTCGAAACAAATTGTAAAAATAAAAATACCCACAAGGTAAATTTAAAAATAGGATTGAGTTCTTATTTCTTTACAAGTTAACTTTCCATCTTTTCTTCTTTACCAAATTCATTGAGTTATTATTACTAGAAATTAAAAAAATTTTCAGATATAAACCTCTCAACCTACATAGTTGATCATGAATAAAAACAGAGCCTTAAACAAAAATGCATTCCGGATATAGTAATAACACTGTGTTTTCTTCCACAGGGAAACAGAAATGTCGGCAATATTGGGATCAGCCGAGGTAATAAAGGTCGCAAAGACATGCGAATATGTTTGTACTACTGATATTCATAACCGAATCTGACTGCTTGTAACCTGGACTGCTTGAAGTACATGTGCTTTAGAGTTATAGTTTATAATAGACAGTAAACAAACAGCGGCGGACTCTAGTTTGTTGGACCCCTCACATACCGAAACTATTTTATGCCCCCACCTCCAGTAATCTGTTATGAGTTTTTGAAAATCGTTGTACTAAGGGGTAAGAAAAATATTTGTAATTGTTATGAAAAACAGGCATTACTTTATTAAATTTGAACCACATACTTTTTTATATAACCAGCCAATAAGGGAATAATTTGTACGTACTTGTGACAATATCAAAACTATCTAATTTTACAGCCTCTTTGAGTTGTTACCCTTAGACCCGAGTCTTGTCATCCTATTGGTTAAACATCATTGCAAACCGGCCAAGAAGACTAATATAGAAGGGTATACCCAAGGATTTATTTCTACTTGAAGTGGCAATGGGGAACATAAAAACCCTCATCTTCACATTCATTTGGTTAATTTTTTCCAATCACAAATTAGTTTAGGATGAAATTATTTATAGTAAATTAAGTAGCATTTTACATATAGAGTCAATAATCAGCCTATTGAAAAAAGGTTTGGAATTTATCAATAAAAACGTTGGGTTTTCGAAACAACCAATAAGCATTTTTTTACTACTAATAATTGTAGGATAACTCACTTTTGTAAGCAATTCTACTAGATCTGAATTTGTATAGCTAACGTAAACGCACAAGTAAGAAATACAAGTTATTTGTTCTTAAGCATTTAATTTTACAAATGTGCGGTGATACAAAGTGACATTTTTTACAAGATACAGTAACTCTTCCAGTATATCGAAAAAATGTGCTAATTAGATTGCTTATTGCTGATAGTAAAGTCAACAAAGGAACATACATATCACAGTTCCACTTCTTGTAAACATAAGTCTCTTCCTCAAAATCTCATATTTATTTCTGATTTACACATTAAAGGTGCATCTTATTTGCATTGTATATTGTATAATCAATATATTTTAAATTACCTTCGCTTGTAGGCCAAGGTACCCCTAAGAATCATTTTTTTAGAGTTTATTAATAATATTTTATACCAATATTGTAAAGAATTTAACGTCTTTGATTGAGCAAACTTCCGAGATATAAGCTATAAATAATATACAACAGACATCTTTAATACACAATGCACTCGCCTTTTTGAAAAAATAAATGAGAGGATATGTACTGTAGGAACACACAAACAAGGTTGAATGTACCTTTGTATATTAGTTTACTGCATAGATTCATCAGTTTCATTTCCATTCCATAAGAATCTGAGAGTCTCGCAGTTTTAAATAAATAAATAAATAATTTTCTGTTTATATAGTGATCCATCATTTGGCCTTTACTAAATTTTGATCATGCGTTATTTTAATCAATAGAACTGAGTTTCCCTTTCCTTGCTTGTTCCATAATCTATTTTTAGTTTTTCATGGCTCCCTGTTATACCTTTTAGAACCACACATGATTTTGATTTAATTTCACATTTGGAAATAATTTCACATTTCTTGGTACGCTTAAAAGTGATTGGAAAGTGTCATAAAATACCTACAATATCCAAGTTGAAATTATCCTTCGAAGTCTTACAACAATATATTGAAGTTTTGTTTCTTAGATTGGAAGTTGCTCTTTCGAGTGAAGGGCCCAAAATTTCCTTTATATCCCACCTTCTTCTTCAATTTCACGTGTAATAAAACTTCATAATTTGTTCATAGCATGGAGTTACTTGCTTGGAACATGCATTCCGTCAGTCTGAGACAGTTTTCAATGTCAGTAAGTCGACTTACTTACAAAAGTATGTCCGAACCTTGGCTGAAAGACAGATACAAATAGTGTTATAGCTGCTCTAATGTAAAGTATTTAACAGAATGTGAGTTATAGTTAGCAACAAACAAGTCATAAGTGATCACGTATCAACATGTTCCAGTCAGTCTCTTCCGTGAAATTTTATGGAACACTTGCATGTATTTAAAAACAAAAGGTAAGAATAGTTTTATAGCGTAAGTTTCTATAAAGTATATTCGAATGGCCTGAATAATGTCAAAGGAAGCTGCTCTACCGCTTTCAAAGTCGTGAGTCGTTGGCTTTCATCAAGGTAGACAATATTTCAAGGTGCACATCCACATGAGACAGCGACATTTATTGTTCATAAGGATCTTTCCTCTCTGGTTAAGGGAAGTCAGAACACGAAATATTTTTCCCTAATCTATATTTTTATTGAACTATATTCTCTAGTTCTTCTTTTTAAATTATATACATTATATTAGCCTATGTATATGCCTTAACATGTAAAATTAATAAGTTATATAGGCTTGAACGAATAGGTTTTACGTTTATTACGAAACTTTCTTCGTTGTAGTTCTACTCATAATAACCCTGCGTGTTATTTGATACCATGTGTCATTCATTCTCTCTACAGCTGGCATTATTTGTATAATTGAGATAAAATTATAAATTATCGGCTTATCAGCTAGAAAAACATTATAAGGAAAATACTGACTAACTGGCACAGCATATTATAAACTGCAATTACGAGAGAGTTGAGTATATTAAATAGTCAAACAGTATTTTGAGTTTTAATGCATATTCGTCCATGAAATAAATTTGTAGTTGCACTTAAAGCTTGAGTGTTAGACCACTTTATAATAAAGTACATGTACGTGTACAATGGCTATGAATATATACTTTTGACAGATGTACTTGGTCGTGGCAACAAGGTAAATTCTACATCGGCGTTTGAAATACAATTCACTCGAACCAGAAGTACTCATACACGGGCAAAGCTTATGAAAAGTGTGCGAAGACGCGGGAAACAGCTAGTTAAAAATAAAAGTAGGGTTAAGGAGATAATTGCTATTAGGTAGAGCGTATTTCATATACACACTACTGTGTGAGACAGAACAATTGTTTGCTTTAACGATATCAAATCAGAGACTATCTGTTAGTTGAACATCAGTTGTATTTGTATTAATGACAATGCTGGTTTTACACTGATTACATTAATAAATTATTGCTTCACTTTGATGTTGTATTAAAGAATCATAGCATATAGTAATATCGTTTCTAATGTGTTGAGAAACAGTTAGATTTCATGTATCGTTCAAAATATCAAATTGAGAATTTATAACAGTTTTAGAAGGAAACGTACACATGTCAGTAGTTATTCGTGATGTTGCGTATATTGGTTTAAATGTTACTAGAGTACTTAAAATAGTAAAAACTTTTAACCTTGAAATCTTAATTATTACAATAATATTGTCTAATATTATTCATTGTATTAGGAGAGAGATCCAGGGTCGATACCGGGCGAAACAAACATGTTTTGTGATACAATCTTTATTGACATTTTACCACCCGTCCGTCTTAATTGTCTAATGGTTAAATGGCTAACTGCATGGGTTTAGTTTTAACGCATTTCCCATTAAAACTACACAAAATGAATTTTTAGTTATTACTTTATACTCTTTAAAAGTACAGAATGTTCCCATAAATGGAGGTTCTCATGTTTGAATGCTAAACATTTAAAATAAAAGCACACTTTATTTTGTTCATAATATTAAAAGTATTTGTATCCTAAACATTTGGGAAAAAACAAATATATTTATAAAATAGATGTCTACTAATTTCTTAAATATTGGTATTGGTGGGTTCAACTTTTGTAATGAAATGAAATAATCTCTTAGTCTGGTGAGGATGTTCCCGTTAGGTGGTAAAGAGAGAAAAATAAGACAAAGAAAAGGGAGTCCAACTTTTTTGAGTCAAAAGCACTATTACACTTCACATCACGATCTATTACATTAAACTATGGTTTTATAACATATAACAATGCCCATAAGAAAAGAAGTAGTAGGGACTTCCACCACATAATATTAAAGAGCATAACAAACATTTAAATTTCTCTTTGTCACTAACCATTGCAAAACTGTAGGATTATTGGAGTGCTGAATGGAATATTCCATTATCTCTTTACAAGTAGTTGGGTAGTTCAAAGGCTGTAATTTACTAAGGCACTACGTTACTAAATATTTGTTTGAGCAATCACTCAGTATTGAGAAGGCAACCATCTAGAAACTTATGTATATTTTATCCTAACTATCCTAGGAATAATATCTTAAACGAGAAAAAAACATTTTTCTGATCAGAACTTTCCCAACACTGACTAGTTCCCAGGGAAAGACAAACAATGTCTCCAAGGCACCATTGAACAGCAGGGACAGAGTGTGGTTGATGGGTGGTCAACAAACGGACACCTGTCCTCTTTCATCAAGCTACACAAGTTTTACTAGTTCTTGGTTCTCGGCCACTCTATCTAATACTTCACTTACTGCTTTACTCTTATATTTGCTAAATACGGATTTAACTGGCATACATTCTTATTATTTCAAGAACTTATTTCAAAGGTTATTAAAAATATTTTCACCGCAAGCTGAATTGAGGAATAAACGGTGATGGAAAAACTAGACCTAAAAAGGTTAAAGTGCATTATTAAAATAAACTAGATATGCAGTTATGCAGTTATCATACAGAATATGATAAAACGTGTATGTATCCCCAAGAGAATATTTAAGATATAATCATTATAATAAGTTAAATATACAGTGTATTCTTTGCTCTTTTTGTTTACCGATTATTATTTCCTATTACTTCAATAATGATTGTTATTTAGGATTTTACAAAACTGTTTGACAAGGCTGTTTATTAATTCTGTTTCAAGAATTATTTTAGTGGTATGTGTTGAGGTATGGTATTTTATATTTGTTCCTATGGCTCGAAAATATTGATTTACTTTGTTGAAAACATCCTTTGTAATTACTAATTTTGTGTCATTTACTACATTATTTCATACTCAACACTGAGTTAGATATCAACGAGTAAATTTGCTCAGAATATTGGTTGGCAAGCACCAATCAACACTTATTGGTACCGCATTGTTTACGTTTGTCGAGTCTGTGCTTTATTTAGGTTCATTAAAATTTAACCTCAGTACTCATGATAGCATCTAAATAATTTGATGCAGATCGCTAAATTTACAAAACCACACGTAGAAGAAATTGATAAATTTATTGATGGAAGCTATCGGACGAGCGTTAACGAAGCCTAACACTCGACGGGTTAAAAACATGACATTTCACTGGTGTGTACAATATATATCGAAAATGAACTAATATTGAGATTGCAAGATTGCATGTAACTTCATTTCTACATTGGAAACACTGAATTCGATAGTGATGTATGAAACTCCATGGGATCTGGCTGACACTTTTACATTGGTCTTAGTGGTAAGTATGATGGCAATGGGGAAATGGTAGGATAAATAAATGTGTAAACAAACTGAACAGAACCATAAATGGAATATATGTGACGTTGCTTAACTACTTACGAGAAATAGTAAAATTCATATTGCAAACTTGTATTGAAACCAATAAAAGTTTAACTTTAAAATACATCCTAAAATTATTTGTCTTAAAATAATAATACGCCTTAAAATGTTCCGAACGATTTAGCCTTAAACCCATAGATTAATTAATATTAATGCTATGAAACAAATATTACATATCATTTAAAAAGCGATTTAAAAAAATTGAGTAAAACCGTATGATTTATCATTAAAACATTTTAGTTTTGAGTTTATAGAACCTTATCGGTGTAATATTTATTATATTAAGCCTATGTATTGTTGAACATAACAAATAGAGAAGATAAATATATTAAAATATACCAAAATGTTGCTATAATAATGTACAGGTACATAATTGGATGTGTGCCATTAAAGCATATTTCTAACTATGCACTTTTATGCATGTTGGCTCTACACGTACATGTGAAGTACACGTTATTCCAAAAACACGAGGAATAAAAAATGTAATGTTCCACCATTCATATCTTTACCATTGTACAAGGTAAAAGTAACCGTGTTTCATGTTACTCTCTGTAAACAGTATTATTTTTACTCGTCTCCCATACGTATCATCAGTAAAACCACGATAAGTATGGTGATTAAGGTTGTAAAATGAGTTAGTTGATATTTACTAAATAAATAATGAGACATTTTAATCAAATTAAATGTGTGAAGACGTTAGTGATATCTGAAAGTCCTTATCGGTGTAGTAAGGCAAATTTACATCTTTTCCTAGTATGTTGTATTAAGAATACAACATATTCAATAGACCAATGGAAATGTAAGTCAATTAAATGTGATAACTCGTAAGTGATATCTCAAAATTTTCTACGAACAATGGAATTTCAGTCTCAGTAAGTGTGAGAAGTCGTCAGTGATATCTCAAAATCTTCATTATAATGTCTTTATAATGTTTAAATGGAAATTTAAACTCATCAATTATGAGAATTCATGATTGATATCTCAAAACCCTTACTGTATTGAAAGACAAATTTCCATTGGTTGGTTTGTAGAATATGTTAGGCCTATACTAAAATACCGAAAATATCATCTTTATGAGAAATGTACAACTTTCGTTTATAACATAACACATAACAACAAACATACATTTTTCTCGGCTGTTTCATTGGCAGTGACTAGAACTAAGATTTATCGATCTGTACATTTTTATGTGGATAAGCTATGATGTTACGTTACAAAATGAAACGCACAACCGTGTGCTGAATATTAAATATAAATATAATATAGATATAATTAAATTGGATAAATAAATTATTCCTTTATACTGGTAGTATATAACAATAGAAACCTGGTAAAAATGGTATAAAGCTACCGTTAATGCAATGTTAATTAGTAATTAGAACCCCCACAAAGTCAGAGCGAGCGTGTTCAGTACATAGATCAATGTAACACGAGGCTGACAGTTGTCTGAGTTATGACTACCTGAAACTTGCTTGTTAGTAACTCTGGTAAGTCAACCTGGCATTGCCGTCTAAAATACGTTTTGATACATAATAATACTTTTTGTAAAGATTATGCAAGATTATTTGTAACTAAAAATCGTATAAAGGAAAAATATTGTTTGCAAAATTTATAGCTTTGAATAAATTATAAGTATTGATAAAATAAGCTCAGAGCTTAAAATACTGCTTACGTTAAACGGAACATTAAAAGGTTAAACACACTTAAGTTTTAAATATAGTATTTAAAATTTGTTTCTTAGGTAATGAAATTAACCTGAATATTATATGAGAAGTGTAATTATACTATTATCGATAGTACTAACATATTAAAATTAATACTTCATCTATAATAAATAGTTTGTTGAAAAAAGATATAAATATAAGAACTGTCCGTTTATGTTGTAACATGTAAACATTTAACCTCAAATAAAACTTCAATAACAATAAAAACCACGGTTGTAAATAAGATGTTATATTTTAAGTAATAAACAAATGTTACTCGTTTCATATTTTTTCTTACATAATTCCTACAAGATTTAATTTTTAAAATAAAAATACGTACTTTTAAAGGTGAAAAACTTGCAAATTTTTGGAGGTAGCTTTGATGTATGGTTCTTATTAATGTTTTTTTCTAACGAGTATATGCTTCATCACATCTTCTGGTGCAGACAGATCCTAAATGTACCATCCACAGGGTTCATAAAAATGGCTCGTCGTGACTTATCCTACGGTGTATGAGACATACCTGCAATCTGCCACATAGGCAACACGTACATGCAAGCATGAGACTTATACAGAGTGTCCATTAATCACTCTATCAAACTTCACCATTTTTTGTCAGGTCAAAATAAATAATGAAATAAAAAATGTCTTTATTTACAGAGGCGAAGTTACGACTTAAAAGTCCTCTCATATTACATCAAGTTTAAAAATGACGGTAACACCAAATGCTCAAACTTTAATAACTCAAAACATGGAGATTTTTTGGAAATCTTATAAGAATGTTAAAATATGTATTAATTTTAGCTGAACATCTTTATGCCAAATGTATTTCACTACGACACATAATAACCGAACAGTAAAGGTTTTTCTACGCAATGGTTAATATGTGATTATATTATATATTATGCACAAAATGAGCAAGAAAAGACTATACTGTAAACGATATTTTATACTTTTATTGACCTGATAAATAAAACTGGGAAGTTTGATAGAGTTTTAACTGGACTCCATGTGTAATTAATTCTAGGAACCTATTGGTGTATCTCTATCAGTAAAAAATTCAAGAATTTAATTCATACATATATTATAGAAAAGAAGATTGTAAAAATCCATACTCAATCCTAAGGATTGTTTTTAAGAGTTTAAATAATAGTTTAATATCTGATGCGGCTTAATTCCTTGTGAACATGAATGTGGCAATTTTCCCTTAACTACCTGTTTCTTTGTTAAAAACGTACTTGGGTGTATAAGCTAGTGAAAAGACCCTTCAAACAACCTCCTTTTAACTGATGTTGTAGGTTTCCGAATGCACGATATGCAAAGTACAATAAAGTAATCTCAAATCAAGGTTGAAGTCTAAATCATAAATGTTTTATATATATATATATATATATATATATATATATATATATATATATATATATATATAGAAAAAGGATATATAACTACTAAATCTTATAACACGCAATACTTAAGTTCCGAAACAAAACCATTATCAGAATGATACTCTTACAAAACACGAGTAATTAAGAATGAAATATAAAAATAATATATATTAAGAACTAGTATATGTAAAAGAATATTTCTCTTTATTTTCAAACATAACTAGGTTTGCTTGTTTACGATGTTACGTATTGATAGAACCAATTCATCTCGTCAGCTCAAACGAGATAACATGATTGGATGCAGTTCTGGAGCATTTCACAATAAACTATAACGATTTCAATTTCTTTTCCAGAATTCAATTATTAATTTGAACCCTGTAAGTTACCAGTCTTGCTTCTTGTGAAATCGAAAGATGAATTAAATTTAAAAAATATATCAATTGTCATTGGTAATAGTTTTATTGGATTTTGTTGATTATAACAGGGATGCAAAGGTTTAGAATGAAATTATTTTGAATATCTTTATATTTTTATATACTTTTTGACATACACAATATATATGTGTATATATATATATATATATATATATAGAACTAACACGTCAGCTAACAATATTATATTTCGGATTCATCACACAGGGAAGTTTCTAAATTTCTCTGATGGCATCCTTTGGCCATACTGCCGTGTTTATTAGCAACGTAAAGAATCGTCCAGAAATCAGAAACCTGCGGAAACTAATTAAATTGGAGCTGGAATATCTGCTTTGCGATGTATCAGTTCCCGAAACAACGCACCTCATCGAATTTCAGTTAAAAGGATTTAAATCCTTAAATGCGAAACTAATCTTCCGATTAACATAATAGTGAATTTACTTATATTATATTCTCAATACATAAACCAGAGGTTAAATTTACCATCTAGGTGAAGGAATAGTTGTGTGCCCTATTAGCTTTCTTTAATAATACGTATGGAAGAAGTCGAAAAAAAGTATCCTAGTCTTAACCTAATTCAAAACGATGATGTGATAATGACGCTTTCGTTGTCCTTACTCTTGATTATGCATCAGTATAAATAAATACAAATTATTGAAATCAGCCTAGATAGGTACATAGCTTGTGCGTAGATTAGAGCGTTAAACAGCCAACTTTAGTAATAAACCTTGATTTCATTTAAAAAACAGAATTAATGAGTAAACCCATTTTATAAATTTTCATTAAAACTAAATTGAAATAAACGTTTAAGACAAATTATTAAAAGGGATAATCACAAGGCCTGATGAGTGAATGGGTGATTGTTTGAGAAGGAGGGAGAAACCGGTAAAAAGGGATACAATTTCATTCTTTGCACATCTACGTACATTATTAGGGTTTCTATTTCCTTAATTCTATTTTTTTACAGAAAATTTTTAATTTATGCTTAATTATTGAAATGGTATTACATTCAAATAATTTAAGATTGTTTAAGTTTATACAAATGTTTCTAAATAGTACATATTATATAAAAATGTAATTGTGTCTGTCTGTCTGTCTGCGCCTGTTTATTGTTCATGAGCACAACCATGTTTAATTAATTTAACCAATATTTACAATGTCTTACATTAAATTTATAGTCTTGAATGCATAGAGTAAGGTCGATAGTTACAACACTTCTTAATACAAACCTTTCCGCAATAGAACATATCCAGATAAGGAGATTAAAAGTATTAGTAAAAATATACTAGTAACCATACATTAAATTTGAGTAAATATCTAATTTGGAGCACTTGATCAGTTCTGTAAAGTATATGTAAAAAGAAACATGAACTTTTATAATAAATTTAAAGACAGTTATAAAACTAATTTTAGTTGCCTTTATATTTTAAGTGAAAATTTGTGTAATTTCGTACTCTCAATTATAATTAATGCATTTTAGACTATTATTTTATAATTATAATTCTTTAAAAAATATATTAGAATTCCTGAAATTGAAAGTTGACTAAGAGTAATCCCTCTCTCTTCAATCTAGTCCGACTCGATGAAGCAGCTTGGAAATTCCAAGAGATCCGTAATTGGGAATCATTATTTGGATTATACTTCCACTATCAGCTTGCGTTTTAGAGCCACACGAGGGACACACCTAATTATTTCTGAAATTCGACCTCAAATTCAAATTGTAGTGTACGTACTACACAAATATTACCACTAAAATACATGTGTAATATATGCGACAGCCTGTTTTGAAACATTAAATTTAAATGGTTGGTTTTATACTTTTGCTGCGTGCACACACAATTTATGTGTTGGAATTGGCAACAGGAAATTAAATTTATTACTCTGAGGAGAAAGTTCTGAGCTGTTCTCGGAAGGTAACTAACTAACAGTGTTTATCTCTTTTCACTGGGGCAAAGTTCCTTTAACTGATTTCTACAGCAAAACGTTCAGGTACTTTTAAGGTTCATTTATCGATTATTCAATCAAATCTGGCCATGTAATCAATTTCGGATTCAAGAACATATAATTTGATTTTAATATAAAGTACTTATTATGTTAAAACATTGCCTAACTCTCACACACAAATGAAATTAATTCTTTATTTAGTTTTAGAAAATACAGATTTACTGCGACTCATTCGGGCTAGATTTTAATTACAATTTTTTTTTAATTCATTCAAAAAAATTCTTTCCTTTCATTATTGATGCTATGGATGGAACATTGATATGTAGATAACAAGCTAAAGATAATCCGTTTTAATAATTCGTTAATTTTAAAAGATACCCACATACAACATTGTAAAAGCCATTCTAAAAATAAAAATTATTTTAGCACCTTCACTGCGGCTCTATTACCTAATGGTCTTGAGTACTACGTGAGTAGCTACTACGGACGATGCGGTCTACCGCAGTCAACATGACAAAACAGCGTTGAGAATAATGAGTTAAGATTTTTTTTCGTTTGAATTAAATTGTTGTCTAATTTAAATATATGTGTTATAGTCAGTCCAATATAAATAATCCAGTTGAACAGTGTCTATTTTCACAGAATATGCGAATTATTTCATAAAAAAGCCACCCAATCATAAAGCAGTCTGCCAAAACACAAGCAAGGAGTAAACATTCAACATTAGTTTCCTAGGAAGACGGTCTGTATAGGGAATATCTGACTAAATGTCTAGGATGGAGACGAATAAATGAAAAAGAATGAGATAATTTGTTTAGTCGACCTAACATACGAATGAATTAATAGTTTTTGGACGTTATCTACCTTTTTATCAGGAAGTAGTTTTTAAGGCGATTTGGATTTTTAAATACGCACAGCAAATTAAAAAAGAAGAGAAATTAATATTTTTGTGCATGCCACCAGAATTCTTGCCACGCAAGAATTTCGATTCAACTATTCATAGTGATATAAAGGCTGAAACTTCCTAAATATTTTCATAATTTTAAAATGAGAAAATTCCCACTTGAGATAAATATTGCTGTAATTATAGAAATGATATAGTATGATTTTTTCCATATTTAAAATTGTAGAACTACTAACTAAATTATTTTAATAATTAAATAATAAGTTGTTGTTGAAATTACTCGACGAACATTTTTTTCTCATTATTGACCTTTATATTATTGATATTTTTCCTAGTGTTTGGTTTACGATTTCCTGGACCATAGACTTTTTCAACATCCATATATCGCCAATGACATGTATGATGACCCTACTTGTGTGGCCTGGGTCAGATTTACTGCCGACACAAGAGACAAGGGCGAGTGTGTGGAGCCATTAAGGCGTCTCAGACAATTAACGCTCTATAATGAGACTTTCTCGTAGCCAAGCCTACAGTTATAATTAAATCTCTGGACCTACATTTTAACTACCGCTGTGAATATTTTATACGGTTGTTAGAGGAGTATGAAATACTCATTACGGAGAGATTCTTTTATAAATTTAACCAAAATGAATACAAAATTAAGCAGTTTTCGTGATTACTGGACTTAAATTTGTAATAAAAAAGTAATAATTAGTGATGTATAAAATCCAAAAATAATATTTTGTAAAAAATTAGTTATTTTATCTTTTGGAAGGATATAATTTATTATATTTTCATTTAATGTATAAACAACTGTATAAAAAGTTATTATTTAAGATGTTGTAGAGGATAACGTATTGATACTTTATTTTATACTTTTTATTTAGCATTAGTAAAAATATCCTATAAAATTTAATTTTGGAATTCGATTATTAGACACTTTCAATACTCAATTCCTTAATTAAAGCAAGAGCAGTGGTGTATGAGTAACATTTATTTTCTAAGGAAAATAAATGTTACTCATTTTAATGTTATTATTTATTTACACCTACCCCCAAATGTGTGATGTATTTACATAATACCTGGTCCCCTGAAGTTCAAGTATCCATAGTGGACCACCTACAGGTAACAGTATGCTGTCACGGATAATGAACATGGAGATCGTCATCAATAGCCGATACTCAGAAAATAACATCTAGAATTTTTCTTTCGAGACGTACATATTCCACTCCATCTGAGGTAGAATATCTATGAGATCCTCAATGTCTGCTGGCATGTTGGCGTGAAAAACATCAGGGAATTTCACTTAAGCGTTAATAAGTTTCCACCACTTTTGCATACTACATCGACTTTCCAGCATTCCTCATTAACATTACGTATTTGCTAAAGTACCATGTAAAGTATCGGATTAACCATACACAGGAACTCCCACACAGCAGGAAAACATATATGCGTTCACCAAGAGTTCTACTGTAGTAATTTGTTTCGTGTGCTGTTTTTTTCCAAAGGGAAACTGTATTTGTAAAGCGTGAAATGAACTAAAACTTACATAGTAAATATTTTCTTTCATATATCCTATTAAATAGAAATATAATGGTGTCAGTTTGATTGTGTGTGTGTGTTGATTATTCACATAGACCTACTGGATCTCTAGGAATATTCCTAGTTAAAAAACCCATCCAGGCTACACCCTACTGGTCCTAAAAAACTTCCTTTTATCCATTATGTGTATGGAGTTCGCTTATTTAGAAGGATAGTAAGTTTGTTTTTCTGTGTAAGTCTAGAATAATAAGTATAATAATACACATTTAAACATATAATAGGAAACATTTGTTGTTATTCATAGGGCAGATAGTTACACTTCATAAATGTCATGTAACATGCAGAAGCTTGTCTTTCTTAGGTTTTGGTTTTTGTGATTTTAATCAGTGCAATTGCCATCATTCACATCATAAGTGTTTTAACTAAAATTTCAACTTGTCTCCCTTTAGATTTCATATCTCTCTTTCTGGCCTAAAATAGTTCCTTTGTTTTTGAATTAATTGGAGGAATTAAATAAATATCATGGGATTTTTGGTGAAATTCGAGAAATTTTAGAGGTACTTATAAACCAGTTTCACTCTCCGATTTCAGGGCTCCATCTTTAAATCTAAAACGGTTAAAGGGACAGTAATATCTTTCCGTGATTACCATTTATCTCAGGGTTGCTTTAGAACGTGCTCATGATGTTGTGGTTTTTCAAAATGAAATTGTATGCAAAGCGAAGTTTAACTAACAGACAGTGTACTATTTAAACTTCGCAAAACGCTGGACCAATTCACGTTTGAGGGTTATAGACCATCAATGGAATATGTCTTGTTAATATAAAAATAATCTAGCAAGCAAAAATTTCATGTTCATAGTTAAATTTCATTCTCAAAATATCATTGGCTAGTAAACTTGTTTAATGATCAGTGAAACCCATGGAGGGATGCACACCTCATTTAAATTATATAGTATCAACGCAGTAATGATGTATTGTGTAAAATTTCAATTCAAAAGCTCATTTCCGTTCTCGAGATATCCTATGGAAAACCTATAGACAGACAAATATTTACTACCACGTAAGTTAATCAATATATCAAAATGCAGACAAGTTAACGTTTACGTAATTATACAATATCAACCTGGAACCAGATAAAATCGTACGAATTGTAGTAGAAAAATTTGAAACTTCCAAAATTAACAATATGTGAAAAAAATGTGGTTTGTCTGTACAGTTAATTGATTTAGTATATGAATTCTTCCACAGTTCTTTAATAGGAGGTCATTTAGGCATTGCTAGAACGCAAAGAAAAATAATCAGTATTTTTATAGACCTGATTTAGAGACGAAATTATAAAGGCAAAAGTCAAAGAATGTAATGTTTGTAAAATGAGTAAAGTGTGCCAAAGAAAATATGAAGGCGAATTAGTATCTGTGCCATTTAAGAACAATATGGATTGTTTATTCATAGATCTTTTGGGTCCCTTAGTGAGAACTAGAAACAGTAATGTATATTTACTTGTTTGTAGATGCCGCCAGTAAATTTCTATGGCTAATCCCTTTGAGGGAATGTAAGAGTGCTGAAATATGTAATAAATTAGATCGCATAATATTTAACAACTTTTCTGTACCTAAAATAATAGTGTCAGACAATGCCGCATATTTTACATCAACTGTATTTTAAGAAGTTCTTATTTAAGAATTTTATTGAACACCGTAGACTAGCGCCTTACAGAGCTAATGGAAATCAATCAGAAAGGCATATTAGAAACATATCTACATTATTACGTAGTTTCTATCACAACTGTCATAGTAATTGGGATAATGACCTAGGCTATATACAATTAAGTTTAAACACCGCCCATAATGAAAGCACAGGTTTTGCTGCCTTTGATTTAATGTTTAATCATTCCTGTAATAATGCTTTTATCTAATTTATGGAAGCTAAATGATCTAATTTGGTGAGAATTTGTCCAAGGAAACTGTTGTAAACAATTTAAAGTGAGCTATGGTGAATGTAAAAAGGAGTATAGCACATAACAGTAATAGACAAAAAGTACTCAGAGCAAAATGTAAAACATACCTTTAAGTTGCATTCCTTAGTATGGATTAGAACCCACTATTTAAGCAATAAGGTAGAAAATTTTTGTGCAAAATTAGCACCAAAATATGTAGGAATTTATAGAATTTTATATTTTGTAAGCCTTGTAACTTGTATTGTACAACACACTGAAAATGTTTTGAATGTAAAAAGGTTCATATTGTAGATTTTAAAATTACATTAAGACCTGTTCTGTACAAAAAAAACTTTGTAGCATCCCTAGCTTAAGGAACCACTTGCTGCCAATTTTAAAAGGTAAGATAAAATCCAGGAAGTTAATTGTTTGGTGAATTCTAAACGAATGTTTAAATGGAAATAAAAATATAGAAAAAGAATTTGTAAATAGACTTTGTATAAGGAAAATGAGACAGAGTTGATCCTGACTATTTGTAATAAAGGAAACAAATATAAAAATTGTTGTTCTGTCTTTTGTATGTATGTCGAAATACTGAAGATTTGAATTTTGTATATATATTGAAGTGTTATAATTCGTGTGATGTAAGATGTATAGGATGTGGTATGTAAATATATATATATATATATATATATATATATATATATATTAAATATATATATATATATATATATATATATATATATATATAAGAGTAATGCAGTATTAATAAGGAATGGGAGACTTAGCTTCTCGTGAGGGGATGTTTCATTCCAAAGTATTCGATCAATATTGGTAACTTGACGCAAGTCTCAGGGTATTTATTGGTAAAACACTACACACAAAAACACTAGTATGAATGCGACGCCTATCTAACACTACACTACACTACACTTATTCACGATTTAATCGCCTTAAATGCCCTTATTCTCGCAACGACCCGCAAATTCTAAAAAACGCTGCAACGTGCACTGCATATAAATTGTTTCCTAAATCGATTTTCTATTTTTGGTCCCTAAGCGAGCAGATAAGAAGTCATAGAACTGCATTGGCATGCGATCTAGCGGATTTCATAGGAAACTTTTGAAACCCCGCGCTATCGTATTGTTATGAATGAATTTGAATTTATGTAACGAATAAAAGGATGAAAAAAGTTTGTTATTTAGGATATGTTTAAAGTAAAGTGACTAACTAGGTTGCGAACTCAAAACAGGGGGGGGATATTCTGTACCGTAAATTAGTTAATTAAATTTCATATAATGTAAATTTCGCAACCTAGTCAGCCAGTATAATATAATATTAATTTTACACATCCAATCTTCCGGAACTAAATTATTGGGCGGAGTAACTACCTAATTGGCACGCGTATGAATATTTTCTTCTAACCCTTTGTAGCAGCCCAACTACGTGACCGATCAGACCTCGTGCGCTTTTGTCCGCGAGTTCACGTAGCTCACGTAGCTGATGTATCTCACGTGTTGTTTGAGTAGATGGCTACCACTTTCCCAACTTCTACTCCTCTTCTTGGAATAACCATTCTTAGACTACAGCTTCAAAGTTCTCGTGCCAAGACGCCAACGCCCGGGTTGTGAGTCTACATATTGCGAAGGGAAGTATAATCTTATGTTTATAAAAAATAGAACATCATAGGCATAATTCCATAGAACATTGGATATTTTAGGCCCACCTGGAAGATATGCATTTTAGTTATTATATTCTAAATGGCAAGCAACGTGGCATTACATACTTTTCCTTTACCATCTAAAAGTGGAGCTTGTAAGTTTTTAATAATTAAACTGAACTTATAAGTAAACTTTGCAATTTCGAGTATTTATTAACTACGACCTCAGAAGTCACCACCCCCATGTGTTTATCGTCCAACGGTACAGGTTATTGAAGTATTTTTTAATGTTCACAAAAGGAGATAAGAAAATAATCACACGCTTTTTTGTAAATTACACTAAGTCTGAACAAATTTAGATTTGTGCTAATAGCTACGATTCAGCCGCTATCGGGGAGTAAAAAACACGATTTTTAACCTGAGAATTAATGGAATTTCAATTCGCTTAATAATAAGAGATAAGACAAAAAGTGACTAGACATATTTTGTAATCCACTTCATTCCCCACTAACGATTTTTCGTGAGATTTGAGCTAACTCTAAGAGGTTCGGCCTCTGTCAATCTGTAATAAAAGGTCTCTAAGAGTAAAAAATGTCGCGAGTTTTTTTAGGGGTTTAAGACTAAAATTTCCAGATTGTGAGACTTTTTGTTATATTGCAAAATCTATCTGCGTGTGAAATTTAAAGTTTCTAGACTCCCGTAAGTATGTCAGAATTTTTATCTGTATATCAGTAGGTGAATCAGTTACACTTGCGGCTGTTTTAGGTATTGAGATGTAATAAGATAGACGAATTAGGCGTTTCTCATTTTATCAAAATATTAAAGCGCTACTAGTGGTCCACAGATAAGCCCCTTATACTCGACTGGTCAATGAACGATGTGCAGTCTACGAAAGGTGTTGAATTATTTTGTTTAAAAACATTTAGTATAAAGCTATAATGTTTCCAATCCCGTTAGATAATCAGTGAACTAATTAAACAAGGTAACCGATTTGGATCGGTTTGTTAGTTTATTATCTTTGCAAATATAATCTCATTAGGTTTAAACGTGACATGTTAGAGCAATATATGTATTATAATCAATTCAATTAGTAATTTAGTGTCACTATATTATTAAATAGTGATACTATAGTTAAACAAAACACTTTGTTCAATTTAAGTTCAGAGATTCACCTTTAATAAATAACTAATTATCAAATGTTCTTTATTATTGAATAATTTCTAATTAAGGATTTAATTAACGAATGTTTAATCTTCGTGACGCTAATTTATTTGTTGTTTCAAAACTGGTTTTGCTATTTGATTGATTATTTTTGGAGTTTGCCTTTTTAAACCTAACTCGTATTATATTCATAACATAAAATGTGTATAGTAGTAAATACCAAATTTCTATACGAAATTCATCCAGTACAGCTATTTTTTAAATTTCGTCAGACGAAGTTTGTCAGTGAATAAGTGTCAAAGGTAACAGCTTATTACTTGTTAACGAATATTTAATCAGCAAACATACAACTCATTGAATAAATAATAATATCAATCCGAAGATTAGATTAATCTAAACCTTCATTTCTATATGTTCAGGTAACTTTTAAAAATAATAACCTAGTGTATGAAAGAGCACGTTCAGCGCTATTTAGTTTTGTTTATTCCTGAAAACACACATACAAACTAAATATCGAACCTTAGTTATACCATTATTTCGAATAAAAAAACATATTTAAATACGGTTTTTTTTTCGAGTAAATGTAAAAAAACAGTGCTTATTAATTATTAAAATTCCTTTTAATACAGTTTTATTTCGGATTCATAGACATCTATTCACAATATAAAGTTGTCATGATTTATAGAACGACAAACCTTATCTGTAGTCACATGCAGTTTCATATTAAATAACCGATACGCCACCAAATCAATAAACACTCATGAAAATAAGTAATGGTCACTGAAAGCTAAAAGTCTTCCATTTCACCCGTTTTTTGGGAGTCATGAAGTTGGAAAGTAAATCAGTTTTTATAAACTAAGAATGGAAAACATAAATCTAACTACAAGATTTCCATAACTTTGAACGCATAGCTCCTATGCTACTAAAAAAGCTGTAATTCTTCTACTATTTTTTTAATATTAAAATTATAGTAACAGTTAAACTGTTTCATTTCATATTGAAGTAATAATATCTCCGTTTTGGTAATCCTAGTGAAAGCACATATGTTTTAAGATAAAGGAGCCCAATTACAATTTTTATTTAGAAGTAGACATAATTCGTATTGTTTCAAATTTGTATTGATAAGAGGTTCAAAAAGTAAATAACATTTACACTGGCTGTTGCATTTTAAGGTTAATATGCAAAGGAGCATTTTTGATTCGAATCTATTAATCTTTGCTCTTGTAAATCTTCTTCCGGTCTGTTATTCGCGATGCTCTACGAACAATATGCATACGTTAGTTTGAAAAAGTCTACTTAAAAAAAGCGTCTACTTGCAGCCAATTTAATCTGCCGTAGATGTGTTTAAGTTGATGCTCTGATTAAGAAAACATATTATACGTTGGTTTGATAAGAATACTTTTGCCAAAGAGTGACCAATTCCCGTATTTTTAATTTAATTTAAGATGTATTCATAGAGTGGTAGCGTATTTTTGTTGCTCCATTACAAAGGTTTCAAAACCAAGTCTACTTCGGTAAAAAAATGACTACTGCTGGTGTGGTAAGAGTGTTTTCTTTCTTGCTCCAATTTAGAAATTGCTTCATAGGCTGATCTGAAAAGTCTACTTCGGTCTGTACATGGACTATTTCCGAACATTGGACTCTAATTCTGGTGTCGAAGTAGGATTTATATTGATGCTCCGCTTAAGAAAATTCACAATGTATATGCGTTAATCTAAAACGTATACCTTAGTCAAGCAGTAACTAATTTTATGACATTGTAACTACTTCCAGTTTTATATTATTTTCGGTGAGTTTAGTCTTTTTGGAATAATACACATGACTGCTCTCTTGCAGATTTTGGGTTTTCAGTATTCCGCAAGTGCATGTTGTAAAAGTCATAAATACCTTGTCTTGCAAAAAGATATTTGTCTGTCCATAAGATTTGTTCAAACAAATTATATTGCTCAAAGTAGAATTTGATAAATAGCGACAAAAGTCTAGTCTAACCGCATAATCATTAGAACCAAGGCCGTGAATTTTTTATAAAATTATAAGGTTAAATTTATTCCTTTGTAAACTTTTCAAAATTGTACATTTACTCATGCCGATGTCGCCTGCAAGATCTTTGCTACTAATCTCCAGGTTTTGTCTAACTCTGTCCAATATTTGTTCTTCTGTGTTCAAATCCATACTGCTGCCCCCAACTCACTCCACTCCTTGTGCACCAAGTTCTATCAAACGCTAATGCAGTCTTGTAAATACTTGTGTACTACAGTACACCGACCAGGATATCGGACAGTGCACTCCCTTTGAGCCGCACTAGCATTAATCATCACATAAACCATACACATAATGTTTTTCTTTATATTCCTGATGTGTAAACGTCATTTTGAAATCACTTCTAACTATTAAATGACCTAAATACACTACAAATAAATATTATACAAACCAAATATGTCATTGGTATCAGACCCTATATCATGATATAATGGGGTAGTCGGATATGGTTAAGTAAGGCTGGCTATCATAGCTATTAGCATGTATTTTTAAACATGGGTAATTACTAACTAGATACGTTTTATTTGAATCGCCATCTAATTAAAAATATGTGTAAGTTAAAGTCATGACACTGTACCAATATTTAAAACCAGTTGGCATTTTTATAATATCGTGTTATACAAAAATGTTTAAGTAATTGTACTTAAATGATAAACTATGTATTGTATTTTCTGCATGATTAGGTTTTGAATTAGTTTATTTGGCATTTGATAGTCTCTATAATTTTTATATAGAATTATAAATGTTAGCTTGTCCTTTTAATTTTTAAAAAAATTGAGAACTTATTTACGGAGGTACGGGTTCATTACAAGTTATCCATACTTACTCTAAATTTAATTTAGAATATATAATATTAGTAATTAAGTTAGAGAAATTTCTCAAAATATCATATAAATTTAATTTTTTTTAACAAATATACATGTGTTTAATAAAAAATGAAAATCATGTTTGTCTGGATGTGTGTGAGTAATAAAAACTTAATTTCCAATTTTAAGTCACATTTATGTTGCATTATCCCCTACAAAAATATTCCATACTAGGTCACGACCACCCTATATATACACATACATATATATATATATGTGTGTGTGTAAAACTAACAAAGCATGTTTATACATACAAAGCAATTTCGTATGTCTTGTACATGGCTAGCTCTGTAAAGTTGTTTACACAAGCAATTTATCGCCTTGTTGGTCAGCGGTTTGAACCGTGAAATCTAGGAACATGAGTGGTTTCGTCTCTCCTTAAAATATCCCAGAACGTCAAAATGTTAAGCAAACCCGGGAAAAAATTTCTATTTGCCTGTTTTTATCTTTATCACTATTAGTTTTTTTCCAAATATATTGCAACTAAAATACTTGATTTTTTAAATTTTAATTAATTCAAATCAGTGTTATTTTGGCATAGCATCTAATTATACTTGAAATAAAAAACACAAATAGTCATTTCCAATTAAGATTTTCAAAGTTAAATTATTATAATTATTATTATAACTATCACAATTACATGTTTTGTTGATTGGTTTTATAATAATAATTGATAGGGTTTAGTGAGAGATGTTTGTCCCTCTGTACATGTACAAAGTGAGGGTTGAATTTGTTTCAAACGACACGAAGTTAAGCAAATAAGTCTATAAAATTATTTTCTTTAGATTGTTTTTAATATCAGAAATCGATAGGCTACCTAGCTAAATATTATTTTATACCTAAACTTAAAACTGTACTCACACTTAGAGCACTACCTTATATTGGAAATAAAATATTTCGATGTTTTATTTTATATCGTATTATAGAATATTTGAATTCTACTTCAACTGATCCTGTTTCAAAAATATCTGTAACAACTTCATCCTCATTATTAATATCTAACATTTATTTTCTATTTTTATAAACTACAACTGTCTGCAGTAGTTGTGTTTTTTACGTGATGAAGTATGATAACACTTATACTTATACAATTCGGGTCTTTGCTTAGAATAAACTATCATATAATTCTTTAAATACATTTATCAGTATAGTGAAAAGCATTAACATGTACTAACATATAACTGCGGGTCATATCTGTGTATACATATGCAGGACACGAAGGCTATAACCATCAAAATGTGTCTATTTCGTCCTTTAAACTTAAATTTCACTTCCCGTCAAATGTATTTAAGGCTACATACTTGAGTAAACCTAGTTTTAGGACCAAGAAAATACATAACGTTTTATGGCAACTTCGATCCAAAAGATGTAATTCCGGTATTTATAATCCCTGTCCAGTCTCAGATATTTCTGATGTTATATTTGATTATTCTTATTTTCCCATGATCATTAAAATATATCACACGTAGGCTTATTATTTTATTAAGGTACTTAAAATAAACATATTAAGACATTAAGATATTAATTCGATTGGGAACATTAGCTACTAATAATTTATTTTACAATATGCTTTGTTCTCAGAATATTGTATCACTCGTTATATCGTCCCAGATTCATACTTCAGTACTCATGTGCCAATAGACCTTCTCGGCGTGCGTAAATTTCCACAACACCAGACTCTGGAATGCTGCCAAATACCGACCGCTGAGTCTCCATATATCATACTCGTAGTGTGGGCTCTTTGTGTCATAAACTCCACTTGCCGTCTTTGAGCTGCTTAAAGTTATTTCTAAAGAACAATACGAATTTCTCCTAATTCATAACTTCCTTAAGACGGTGTCTAAATTCAGTATTTGGTGAATATAGTTGTACAAATCAATTTGCACCAACTGTCGCAGCTAAGGAATAGTTTTTTTCCTGGCTTTCTTCAGGATAGGATGCTTTGTTGTGAAAACGAATCCTAACTACTGTGAGTGTCCTAGAAATACAGGATGAAGTTTCCTATACATATTAAGTATGGTAAGAGATAACATTGTTATAATGGAAAAGACATTTCTCATACTTTCACAGTCAAATTTATGAAAAAATGTCTTTTTCCATTAAAACATACTCATTCCACCAAGAATACAAAGCAGAAAATATAATTATTGTTAGTTGGATAACTGGACTGTGAAGGATCCAGAATGTTAGTTAGAAAATGTTTGAGAAAGAAGTCTACCAAAACACAAGCAAGGAGTAAACATTCAACATTAGTTTCCTAGGAAGACGGTCTGTATAGGGAATATCTGACTACCTGTCTAGGATGGAGACGAATAAGTGAAACAGAGAGAGATAGTTTGTTTAGTCGACCTAACATATGAATGAATTATTAGTTTTTGGATGTTATCTACCTTTTTATCAGGAAGTAGTTTTTAAGGCGATTTGGATTTTTAAATACGCACAGCAAATTAAAAAAGAAGAAAAATTAATATTTTTGTGCATGCCACCAAAACACGCAAGAATTTCGATTCAACTATTCATAGTGATATAAAGGCTGAAACTTCCTAAATATTTTCATAATTTTAAAATGAGAAAATTCCCACTTGAGATAAATATTGCTGTAATTATAGAAATGATATAGTATGATTTTTTTCCATATTTAAAATTGCAGAACTACTAACTAAATTATTTTAATAAGCAAATAATAAGTTGTTGTTGAAATTACTCGACGAACATTTTTTTCTCATTATTGACCTTTATATTATTGATATTTTTCCTCATGTTTAGTTTACGATTTCCTGGACCATAGACTTTTTCAACATCCATATATCGCCAATGACATGTATAATGACCACACTTGTGTAGCCTGGGTCAGATTTACTGCCAACACAAGAGACAAGGGCGAGTGTGTGGAGCCATTAAGGCGTCTCAGACAATTAACGCTCCATAATGAGACTTTCTCGTAGCCAAGCCTACAGTTATAATTAAATCTCTGGACCTACATTTTAACTACCGCTGTGAATATTTTATACGGTTGTTAGAGGAGTATGAAATACTCATTACGGAGAGATTCTTTTATAAATTTAACCAAAATGAATACAAAATTAAGCAGTTTTCGTGATTACTGGACTTAAATTTGTAATAAAAAACTAATAATTAGTGATGTATAAAATCCAAAAATAACATTTTATAAAAAATTGTTTATTTTATCTTTTGGAAGGATATAATTTATTATATTTTCATTTACATGTATAAACAACTGTATAAAAAGTTATTATTTAAGATGTTGTAGAGGATAACGTATTGATGTATATATAGTAACTTTATTTTATACTTTTTATTTAGCATTAGTAAAAATATCCTATAAAATTTAATTTTGGAATTCGATTATTAGACACTTTCAATACTGAATTCCTTAATTAAAGCAAGAGCAGTGGTGTATGAGTAACATTTATTTTCCTTAACCTAACCCCAAATGTGTGATGTATTTACATAATACCTGGTCCCCTGAAGTTCAAGTATCCATAGTGGATCACCTACAGGTAACAGTATGCTGTCACGGATAATGAACATGGAGATCGTCATAAATAGCCGATACTCAGAAAATAATATCTAGAATTTTTCTTTCGAGACGTACATATTCCACTCCATCTGTGGTAGAATCTCTATGAGATCCTCATACTGGCATGTTGGCGTGAAAAACATCCGGGAATTTCACTTAAGCGTTAATAAGTTTCCACCACTTTTGCATACTACATCGACTTTCCAGCATTCCTCATTAACATTACGTATTTGCTAAAGTACCATGTAAAGTACGTCAGTATCGGATTAACCACACACAGGAACTCCCACACAGCAGGAAAACATATATTCGTTCACCAAGAGTTCTACAGTAGTATTTTGTTTCGTGTGCTGTTTTTTACAAAGGGAAACTGTATTTGTAAAGCGTGAAATGAACTAAAACTTACATAGTAAATATTTTATTTCATATATCCTACTAAATAGAAATATAATGGTGTCAGTTTGATTGTGTGTGTGTGTGTGTTGATTATTCACATAGACCTACTGGATCTCTAGGAATATTCCTACTTAAAAAACCCATCCAGGCTACACCCTACTGGTCCTAAAAACTTCCTTTTATCCATTATGTGTATGGAGTTCGCTTATTTAGAAGGATAGTAAGTTTGTTTTTCTGTGTAAGTCTAGAATAATAAGTATAATAATACACATTTAAACATATAATAGGAAACATTTGTTGTTATTCATAGGTCAGATAGTTACACTTCATAAACGTCATGTAACATGCAGAAGCTTGTCTTTCTTAGGTTTTGGTTTTTTGTGATTTTAATCAGTGCAATTGCCATCATTCACATCATAAGTGTTTTAACTAAAACTTCAACTTGTCTCCCTTTAGATTTCATATCTCTCTTTCTGGCCTAAAATAGTTCCTTTGTTTTTGAATTAATTGGAGGCATTAAATAAATATCATGGGATTTTGGGAGAAATTCGAGAAATTTTAGATGCACTTGTAAAACCAGTTTCACTCTCAGATTTCAGGGCTCCATCTTTAAATATAAACGGTTAAAGGGACAGTAATATCTTTCCGTGATTACCACTTATCTCAGGGTTGCTTGGAATGTGCTCATGATGTTGTGGTTTTTCAAAATGAAATTGTATGCGAAGCGACATTTATCTAACAGCTGTGTATAAAACTACAACGAACAGTGTACTATTTAAACTTCGCAAACGCTGGACCAATTCACGTTTGAGGGTTATAGACCATCAATGGAATATGTCTTGTTAATATAAAAATAATCTAGCAAGCCAAAATTTCATGTTCATAGTTAAATTAATTCTAGAAATATCATTGGCTAGTAAACTTATTTAATGATCAGCGAAACCCATGGAGGGATGTACACCTCATTTAAATTATAAAGTATCAACGCAGTAATGATGTATTGTGTAAAATTTCAATTCCAAAGCTCATTTCGTTCTCGAGATATCCTATGGAAAACATATAGAGACAAATATTTACTACCACGTAGGTTAATCAATATATCAAAATGCAGACAAGTTAACGTTTACGTAATTATACAAGATCAACCTGGAACCAGATAAAATCGTACGAATTGTAGTTGTGGAAAAACTTGAAACTTCTAAAATTAACAATATGTGACAAAAATGTGGTTATTGAAGTATTTTTAATCTTTACAAAAGGAGATAAGAAAAAAATCACTTACGCTTTTTTGTAAATTACACCAAGTCTGAACAAATTTAGATTTGTGCTACTACCTACGATTTAGCCGCTATCGGGGTAAAAACACAATTTGTAACCTGAGAATTAATGGAATTTCAATTCGCTTAATAATAAGAGATAAGACAAAAAGTGACTAGACATATTTTGTAATCCACTTCATTCCCCACTAACGATGTTTCGTGAGATTTGAGCTAACTCTAAGAGGTCGGCCTCTGTCAATCTGTAGGTCTCTAAGAGTGAAAAAATGTGCGAGTTTTTTGAGGGGTTTTAAGAGTAAAATTTCCAGATTGTGAGACTTTTTGTTATATTGCAAAATCTATCTGCGTGTGAAATTTAAAGTTTCTAGACTCCCGTAAGTATGTCAGAATTTTTATCTGTATATCAGTAGGTGAATCAGTTACACTTGCGGCTGTTTAGGTATTGAGATGTAATAAGATAGACGAATTAGGCGTTTCTCATTTTATCAAAATATTAAAGCGCTACTAGTGGTCCACAGATAAGCCCCTTATACTCGACTTGGTCAATGAACGATGTGCAGTCTACGAAAGGTGTTGAATTATTTAGTTTAAAAACATTTAGTATAAAGCTATAATGTTTCCAATCCGTTAGATAATCAGTGAACTAATTAAACAAGGTAACCGATTTGGAATCGGTTTGTTAGTTTATTATCTTTGCAAATATAATCTCATTAGGTTTAACGTGACATGTTAGAGCTTTATTACAGCAATATATGTATTATAATCAATTCAATTAGTAATGTAGTGTCACTATATTATAAATAGTGATACTATAGTTAAACAAAACACTTTGTTCAATATAAGTTCAGAGATTCACCTTTAATAAATAACTAATTATCAAATGTTCTTTATTATTGAATAATTTCTAATTAAGGATTTAATTAACGAATGTTTAATCTTCGTGACGCTAATTTATTTGTTGTTTCAAAACTGGTTTGCTATTTGATTGATTATTTTTGGAGTTTGCCTTTTTAAACCTAACTCGTATTATATTCATAACATAAAATGTGTATAGTAGTAAATACCAAATTTCTATACGAAATTCATCCAGTACAGCTATTTTTTAACTTTTTCCTGTTACTTACAGTTTATGAGACCGTTATGTGTTCGATTATGTCATTATGTGTATGCGTGTTTGTCGTGACACGAAGTTTGTCAGTGAATAAGTGTCAAAGGTAACAGCTTATTACTTGTTAACGAATATTAAATCAGCATACTGTATAAACACACATCTCATTGAATAAATTATAATCTCAATCCGAACATTAGATTAATCTATACTTTCATTTCTATATGTTCAGGTAACATTTAAAAATAATAACCTAGTGTATGAAAGAGCACGTTCAGCGCTATTTAGTTTGTTTATTCCTGAAACACACATACAAAATAAATAGCAAACCTTAGTTATACCATTATTTCGAATAAAAAAACATATTTAAATACGGTTTTTTTTTTTCGAGTAAATGTAAAAAACAGTGCTTATTTAATATTAAAATTCCTTTATACAGTTTTATTTCGGATTCATAGACATCTATTCACAATGTAAAGTTGTCATGATTTATAGAACGACAAACAGTTATCTGTAGTCACATGCAGTTTCATATTAAATAACCGATACGCCACCAACTTAATAAACACTCTTGAAAATAAGTAATGGTCATTGAAAGCTAAAAGCCTTCCATTTCACCCATTTTGGAGTCATGAAGTTGGAGAGTAAATCAGTTTTTGTAACTAAGAATGGAAAACATAAATTTAACTGCAAGATTCCATAATTTTTAAAGCATAGCTCCTTTGCTACTAAAAAGCTGTAATTTTCCTACTATTTTTTTAATACTAAAATTATAGTAACAGTTAAACTGTTTCATTTCATATTGAAGTAATAATATCTCCGTTGTGGTAATCCTATAGTGAAAGCACTTATGTTTTAAGATAAAGGAGCCCAATCACAATTTTTATTTAGAAGTAGACATAATTTTAATTTGTATTGTTTCAAAATTTGTATTGATAAGAGGTTCAAAAAGTAAATAACATTTACACTGGCTGTTATTTGAGGTTAATATGCAAAGGAGCATTTTTGATTCGAATCTATTAATCTTGGCTCTTGTAATCTTCTTCCGGTCTGTTATTCGCGATGTCTACGAACAATATGCATACGTTTGTTTGAAAAGTCTACTTAAAAAGAGTCTACTTGCAGCCAATTTAATCTGCCGTAGATGTGTTTAAATTGATGCTCTGATTAAGAAAACATATAATACGTTGGTTTGATAAGAATACTTTTGCCAAAGAGTGACCAATTCCCGTATTTTTAATTTAATTTAAGTTATATTCGTAGAGTAGTAGCGTATTTTTGTTACTCCAATACATATGTTTCAAAACCATCCTGGGTTAAAAAGCGTGTACTTACATTCAAAATAGTCCACTTCCACTGAAAGTTAATTTCTGGTGCGGCATCGTAAAGTTTGCCTTGTCCCGATTAAGGACGTTGGTTTAAAAGTCTACTTCGGTAAAAAAATTACTACTGCTGGTGTGATTAGTGACTGAAGAGTGTTTTCTTTCTTGCTCCAATTTAGAAATTGCTTCATACGCTGATCTGAAAAGTCTACTTCGGTCTGTACATGACTATTTCCGAACATTGGACTCTACTTCCGTTGTCGAAGTAGGATTTATACTGATGCTCCGCTTAAGAAAAATTACAATGTATACATGCGTTACTCTAAAAAGTATACCTTAGTCAAGCAGACATTGTAACTACTCCCAGTCTATATTATTTTCGGTGAATTTAGTCGTTTTTGGAATAATACACATGACTGATCTCTTGCAGATTTTGGGTTTTCAGTATTCCGCAAGTGCATGTTGTAAAAGTTATAAATACTCGTTGTCTTGCAAAAAGAGATTCGTCTGTCCATAAGATTTGTCAAACAAATTATATTGCTCAAAGTAGAATTTGATAAATAGCGACAAAAGTCTAGTCTAACTGCATAATCATTAGTATCAAGGCCGTGAATTTTTATAAAATTATAAGGGTAAAATTCCTTTGTAAACTTTTCAAAATTGTACATTTACTCATGCCGATGTCGCCTGCAAGATCTTTGCTACTAATCTCCAGGTTTTGTCTAACTCTGTCCAATATTTGTTCTTCTGTGTTCAAATCCATACTGCTGCCCCCAACTCACTCCACTCCTTGTGCACAGATCCAAGTTCTATCAAACGCTAATGCAGTCTTGTAAATACTTGTGTACTACAGTACACCGACCAGGATATCGGACAGTGCACTCCCTTTGAGCCGCACTAGCATTATCATCACATAAACCATACACATAATGTTTTTCTTTATATTCCTGATTTGTAAACGTCATATTGAAATCACTTCTAACTATTAAATGACCTAAATACACTACAAATAAATATTATACAAACCAAATATGTCATTGGTATCAGACCCTATATCATGATATAATGGGGTAGTCGGATATGGTTAAGTAAGGCTGGCTATCATAGCTATCAGCATGTATTTTTAATATGGTAATTACTAACTAGATACGTTTTATTTGAATCGGAATCTAATTAAAAATATGTGTAAGTTAAAGTCATGACACTGTACCAATATTTTAAACCAGTTGGCATTTTTATAATATCGTGTTATACAAAATTTTACGTAATTGTACTTAAATGATAAATGATAAAACTATGTATCGTATTTTCTGCATGCTTAGATTTTGAATTAGTTTATTTGGCATTTGATAGTCTCTAGCATTTTTATATAGAATTATAAATGTTAGCTTGTCCTTTTATTTTTCAAAAATTGAGAACTTATTTACGGAGGTACGGGTTCATTACAAGTTATCCATACTTACTCTAAATTTAATTTAGAATATAATATTAGTAATCAAGTTAGAGAAATTTCTCAAAATATCATAGAAATTTAAAATTTTTTAAGAAATATACATGTGTTTAATAAAAAATGAAAATCATGTTTGTCTGGATGTGTGTGAGTAATAAAAACTTAATTTCCAATTTTAAGTCACATTTATGTTGCATTATCCCCTACAAAATATTCCATACTAGGTCACGGCCACCCTATATATACACATACATATATATGTGTGTGTGTAAACTAACAAAGCATGTTTATACATACAAAGCAATTTCGTATGTCTTGTACATGGCTAGCTCTGTAAAGTTGTTTACACAAGCAATTTATCGCCTTGTTGGTCAGCGGTTTGAACCGTGAAATCTAGGAACATGAGTGGTTCGTCTCTCCTTAAAATATCCCAGAACGTCAAAATGTTAAGCAAACCCGGAAAAAATTCTATTTGCCTGTTTTTATCTTTATCACGTATTAGTTTTTCCAAATATACTGCAACTAAAATACTTGATTTTTAAATTTTTAATCAATATCAGTGTTATTTGGTATAGCATCTAATTATACTTGAAATAAAACACAACTAGGCCTTTCCAATTAAGATTTTCAAAGTTAAACTATTATAATTATTATTATAACTATCACAATTACATGTTTTGTGATTGGTTTATAATAATAATTTATATATTAATTTATTAGCTGAGGATTTAGACAGAGATGTTTGTCCCTCTGTACATGTACAAAGTGAGGTTTGAATTTGTTTGAAACGACACGAAGTTAAGCAAATAAGTCTATAAACTTATTTTCTTTAGATTGTTTAATATCAGAAAATAGATAGGCTACCTAGCTAAATATTATTTTATACCTAAACTTAAAACTGTACTCACAGTTTAGAGCACTACCTTATATTGGAAATAAAATATTTCGATGTTTTATTTTATCGTATTATAGAATATTTGAATTCTACTTCAACTGATCCTGTTTCAGAAATATCTGTAACAACTTCATCCTCATTATTAATATCTAACATTTATTTTCTATTTTTATATACTACAACTGTTTGCAGTAGTTGTGTTTTTTACGTGATGAAGTATGATAACACTTATACTTATACAATTCGGGCCTTTGCTTAGAATAAACTATCATATAATTCTTTATATACATTTATCAGTATAGTGAAGCATTAACATGTACTAACATATAACTGCGGGTCACATCTGTGTATACATATGCAGGACACGAAGGCTATAACCATCAAAATGTGTCTATTTCGTCCTTTAAACTTACATTTCACTTCCCGTCTAATGTATTTAAGGCTACATACTTGAGTGAACCTAGTTTTTAGGACCAAGAAAATACATAACGTTTTATGGCAACTTCGATCCAAAAGATGTAATTCCGGTATTTATAATCCCTTCCAGTCTCAGATATTTCTGATGTTATATTTGATTATTCTTATTTTCCCATGATCATTAAAATATATTCACACGTAGGCTTATTATTTTATTAAGGTACTAAAATAACATATTAAGACATTAAGATATTAATTCGATTGGGAACATTCACTACTAATAATTTATTTTACAATATGCTTTGTTCTCAGGATATTGTATCACTCGTTATATCGTCCCAGATTCATACTTCAGTTCTCATGCAATAGACCTTCTCGGCGTGCATAAATTTCTACAACACCAGACTCTGGAATGCTGCCAAATACCGACCGCTGAGTCTCCATATATCATACTCGTAGTGAGGGCTCTTTGTGTCATAAACTCCACTTGCCGCCTTTGAGCTGCTTAAAGTTATTTCTAAAGAACAATAAGAATTTCTCCTAATTCATAAATTCCTTAAGACGTGTCTAAATTCAGTAGTTTGGTGAATATAGTTGTACAAATCATTTGCACCAACTTGTCGCAGCTAAGGAATAGTTTTTTCCTGGCTTTCTTCAGGATAGGATACTTTGTTTGAAAACGAATCCTAACTACTATGAGTGTCTAGAAATACAGGATGAAGTTTCGTATACATAGTAAGAGGTAAGAGATAACATTGTTATAATGGAAAAGACATTTTTCATACTTCCACATTAAATTTATGAAAAATGTCTTTTCCATTAAAACCTACTCACTTCCACCAAGAATACAAAGCAGAAAATAAAATTATTGTTAGTTGGATACTGGACTGTGAAGGATCCAGAATGTTAGTTAGAAAATGTTACAATGTTACAATAATACAATGTTAGTTTTCCCTGAATAATAATTCAACCTTTCGTTCTGAAAAGGACGGTAAGATTACATTAAAAGATGTAAAACACTGTATCTCATCTTTTTGCACACGGTGGCCCATTTGTGTTGTGTACGTTCCCAGCACTAAATCGCGTCATCGAGATCTTTCCAGTAAAACATCAAATGTGAATTACACATCTATGGCACTTGACACAGGCTTACGTGAAGAAAATCCTTCGATACGTAATTTATTACAATCGGATGTTGCTACCATGTACTATTAATTAATTTGGGCTGGTGATTTGTTCTGGTCCTGTGTTTCAGGTATATGCAGTTATGAGTTTTCCCAGTCAGTCTTGAAGTAAAAGATTGAATAACTTATGAAAAATAAGTTTACCAGTTTATTGAAGTCGTAAATATTACAATTCTGCTTTGATATTGTAATAAATAAGTAACATCTTGAATAATAGAGCAAACAAAAAATTATGGAACGCGGAAAATGCCACTTTTACTTGCCGCTTTAATTAATTATTAAACAAGTTAGGAGAAAGCCAAATCGTTTAAAACTGCTAAAAACCTATTAAAACATCATAAAGCGTATTTTGTAATACTTAGTTGAATGTAAATTTACAAACATGCGTAGCGTATTTTAATTGTATGGAATAAAATATATCTTGCTGGGTTCCAGAAAATGTAACATATTAATACTAAGAAATAAATTATATACCTCATAAGACCCCTTACCTTAAGAAAAGACGGAAATTGTATGTACGAGTAAAATTACGTTTTACGGTAAAGATCTTTTGCGTCAACAAATAGAGGACTAATCAGGATTTCTTACAGTAACCATCGCTGGCCTCAGGGTTGCTTGGGAACACCTTGTCATACTCAAAAAATACAAGTGGTGACATAACTGGAGATTACAATGTTCAAACCTTGATGTATGATAAAATAATTATATAAGGAAAATATTTTTGTTACTTATAAAATTACCATAATTTCAGGTATTTGTTTTGTTTATGGATGTATATAAGTATTTTCACAAGTTATCATCACTGACTTTAGCAACTTGTAATGAACCGGACCGTTGTATTTCTATTATATTTGGGCCTATTTATGACAATGAATATATTTACTTACTAACCTAAATGGTAAGCTTGTGGCAATGTGTAACTTCATATATTGACAATCATCGCTAGTATTATGAATTTTCGGGTAGAGTTGTAAAACATTTAATCTCTCCCCAGTTAAACCACTTTCATGCGGTTGTGTCCTAAAGTTATGCTACGCACCACTATGACATGTGCAGTGACGGTGTTTTGGCTCCGAGATTTCTCCCTATGTGTCTGACTGAGCTTAGGGATGTTTAAAAAAACTCACATTTATAAGAAGAGATTCATCTTTATGGAGTTACGAATGTCTGATTAATACATAGTGAGAAGAGATTTCACACATATTTAGGGACGACTTGAAAAAAAAATTCCTTGAAAAGAAAAGTTTTTCCAATACCCACATACGTATTGGAAACTAAGTCTAGTACATTGAGAAAAGACGTTTTGCACAAACTACGATTACTTCACTGTGGTATTTTCTTCAACTTGTCATCTGATAAAGATGAGAAATTATGCATGTTAGAGGCTGCAAACATGCTGCTTAATACAAACAAATGAGACAATTAGTTCTATGATTGAGAATTTTTGCAGTCCTCAAAGCAACCACAGTGCCCGAGAACCTGTGGTTGCAATCAAATGTTGGGGTATTTTGTTAATGTTTTCTGCAATAGCTTACGAAATATTTACGTCCCGATTATGGTATACACTCATACCTACTTTTCAAATGTCTTCTCTAAATATAGTAAAAGTAGAAACTTATTTGATGAATAAACATGAAACTACAGGCAATGAATATCTGATATTCAGGAATTTCGTAATTAGGCCCAAATAGAAACGGCTGCAGATAAAATATGAGATTTTACAATACAAGAGACCTAAGGTTGTCGTCAGGGAACTGTGTTCAGCGAGTTACATACGATTTTCTATTTAAATTTCGTTGAGAAAAATATACTTAAAACCTTCGATATTTGTTAATTACACTTAATATAGAGAGAAGAGAACTTCTTGTATTCATAAATAAATAAAAAATTGCCATGCTAATATTAAAAAAGTTCCTTACATCAGTTTAAATCCATAGTAACCTATTACTCGGAAAAAATATGCGATGCCTTTCATATACAAATATGCTTAAAGATTTTTACTATATTGTTTTTTTTCATATGTATTTAAAAAAACAATAACCCTCTTTAATTTTTTTAGTATAATTATTGAATTTAAAAATTAATGTAATATCTCTAGAAATGTAATATAATGGTATTTATTGATAATTTTAAACTCTCATTACAAAATGTTGAGAATTTGTATTTAAACCATTTAAGTTGACGAAGAGAAGAAGTAATCTGTCAATTAACGAAGCGTAAACTATTGCGTAATTTGCAGATCATTGGGTTGATGAACTCTAAATAGGTTTTGCAATTGAATTATAACACCGACTGCGTTAGAATCATTTCATGTGTCACTTCACCCATTCATCTGATGTCAGAGAAGTGTGATTTTGGAACAGCGCAATGAAAATGTTTTATTATAAGTTCAATATATTGCTTACTAATCCGGTCAGTGATCCTTCTAAATATAGTTTACTCGCGGTAATAAAATTTTATTCCTATATTCTGTATAATCTTTCATATCATACATTATACAAGCATGCCTTTTTAAATTATAAAAGAACCCAAAAAAACTGATTGCATTATAATAAATGTGATATAAAATGTTTAATGACAATCATAAAGATTTTAAGTAAGATGGAGGGTTAAAAAATATTTCCACATGCTTTAAAACATTACTTTTATTTGAAATGTATTTGTATCGCTTAAAATGCAAATATACTTTAAATGGTGTATTTTCTCTACAATTTTTGATTCTGATTCTTTATTCCACAAACCTATTATAATAAATAATGATATTTCAAAATTGTAAAATTAACCAAAACTATAATATAGTTTAATGGTATATTATAAAAGGTGAAGTAATATAATTAAGTTATAATTCTAATAAGGAATGATATACACAACCGATTACGGTAGGTGCAAGGAAACAATGAAACAACCATTCTGTAGAAAATTAAAGTGGAAATTGTGGTTCGGTGCCTCATTAACGTAGTGTTGAGACACCACCACATGCAATGGAGGTGGATACCGGGCTCTCTCAAGTAACTGAATTAGTATTTATAAAAAAAAACCAAGAAGTACATAGTTATTCATATAACAACATTTACATGAAAATTGGTAAATAAAAACATTGTTTAACGTTGAACATTTCAAAATGTGTACAATAAACAATTAAGTTAAACAAACTCCATATTCTCAAGTGAAAATAACGCATTTAATACTGTATACAGTACATCTTGAATAATAAAATATAAATTAAAAAATCTGAATCTAGTAACATGTTAACAAATTTATTGTAAAGGCTTTCTATATAAGACAGCTTATATTCAGTGAAAAGTGAAGGTACTTTAGTTTTAGTACTGAGCTATAACCGTACTATAGAGGAAAATGTAAACCACGCTCTTAAAAAATCTTAGACATTTGCATATTACATTTTAAATCTCATTGAAGTAACACATTTATAACATAATGCAGTGTCATCAGTAGTTGTTAACAAATTTTTTCACAGTAGTACTTTATATTGTTCATAATAGTGAATAAACAGCTGATCTTGATGATGGAAATAATTTAAACTACATGGAAAACCTTGTTATTGCAAAGCCTTGACTTCCCAAAGTGTATTAAACACTGTACGGCAGTGTACGGCTCATATGTATGCTGATGAATGCCAGTTGCATTTGTCCTATGACCCTAGCTCAGTTCAGGTGGCTTTTGCCCATATAAACTCTGATCTTGAAAACATCAGTAAATGGTCTGTAGACAATGGGTTAAAGCTCAATGTAGGCAAGTGCACTGTCCTTCATACTATACCACACAACACAATACAGGCCTTCACAGACAGTGGTGTGGGGATTGCTCTTGATGGGGAGTTTTTGACCTTGTGTGACAGGGGGAAAAAACGCTCGGCATCATGCTTAATAGCGATCTAACATTCTCTGAACACGTCACTTATGTCATACAACGTGCACTTGGCAGATTAAGAGGTCTATACAGATTCAGATCTCTACTGCCGGAATTTGCGAAGCTTCAGCTTATGCAGTCGATGGTTTTTCCGTCATTTACTACTGCTATCCAGCCTATGGTAACAGCATCTCGCGGGGGGACGTAGAACGTATTCAGAGACTTCAAAACTCTGCTGTGCCTTTCATTTTCAACTTGAAACGTTTTGATCACGTGTCCCCCTTTCGAGATGCTGCCAGCCTGCTACCAGTGGAGTCCGTCTGAAGGATGTTGACTTGCTCATTGGTCCACAAGGTCCTATCACACCAGGTACCGCAGTACCTGAGCGAGCGGTTGTTGTTCCGGGAGGGGGTCTCGCAACGCAGTACACGCCATGGCTACCTTCTTGACTTTCGAAAAGTCAGGCATGAAGTTGGGAAGTTTTTCGTATTTCGGCCCTAAATTGTACAATGACCTCCCCCTTAGCCTTAAGCAATACAGTTGCAATTCGTTTTAAACGAAAACTTAAGGACTACATATGTGTTGATAAATAACGTAGTTAAGTTGTTAGTGTATAAGTTTTAGTATTTAGTATAATCCAATGTTGTTCCTTTTAGTTTTAGTCACAAGTCTTTGTTATTTAGTATTTAAGGCCATTAAATGACTTGAGTTGTTCTGCAAAACAGTGTATGTACTGAGAACCGCTTGTAAATAAAAAACATTTTGAATTGATTTGAATATGATTACGTTGACATGTTGATACATAGATTTTGCATTTACGACATACAAGTTGTAACACTTTTGATTACTAATTTAATATTATTTGTTAATTAATTGTATAATACGTGTAGGCAGTACATGAATCAACAAGAAAATGATATAAGTTACGACGAGGTCGGGTTTGAGTAGTAGAATGAAATCTGATAGGAAATCGAAAATAGCATTTTAACATGAGGCTACTTGTCCAAAAGCTGGATACGATTGAATGAAAAGCTGGAATATTAGGTCGTCACCTACTATTTCCAATAGCCAACACATCGCTTTGATATGAGAATACAGGGAAATAGAGAAACCGACGTGGTGTTTAATTTTAATTTTTTTGTAAACCTGATAATGTCGTGCAATGTCGTGACGTGTGTTGATTTAGTTGATAGAATTTTATGGAATAACTTAATGATGCTGCATTCGAAACTATTTAAGAACTGGTTGACAATTATTGAACCACTAGAATATGTGATCAGAGTAAAAATACTGAAGGGTTAAAACCAACTTTTCGATATGGTCCACTTGTATACTACCAATAAACCAATAGAACTTGAGCTCGAATCAATCCAGTATTTATTTCGCCCAATGTAGTTTAAACCATTCGCCAGAATTGGTAATATAAAGCTGGAAAAAAAGTTTTTGCCTTAAATCCACAACTGCTCTTTGATGGAATTTAAAGCATTTGCTTTTTGGATAGTTGATCTAAACTGGGATTAATTTCTGGTTTTGTAACTTATAAATGAAATTCTAATTGTCAGTGAAAACATTACAGGTATTATTTGCGGACTTTCATGGTTAGATTGCAAAGATTTTTAATTATCTCTTAAGAGTATTTACGACTCTAGGGTGAACTAAGTTTCATATTTACCAACCCTATTCTTTTAACATTATAACTGGATACATGAGTGATATCAGAGTTTTCATGAGAGCTTACATTTGCTACCAAAGCTTCAGTGATAGGATTTTACCCAAAGAACTCTAATATTAGTTTAAAATATACGAGTATTTTACCGTATGAAATATATTGTGTGTTTAGTGAATTTTCGCCATTACAATTGCAATTTTGAGAGTTAGGACTTTCGTACCTCACCAAAAATAAACACATCCTCAAACATTAGTTTTAAACATTTGACGAGACACCGCCTTTTAATTATTCAGCATTATTCTCATAGATACCATCGTTACCCATAAGACCAATGCGAGACTGTTCGCTAAGACTCAGCCAAATCCTATGTATTGTCGTGCACCATTACCGAACTCGCTATTTACTATTTATAATTGAAGTTTCGTGTGAAATTTAAAGTCTACAGGTAAGTTTATCAAGATATCTTGTGAACAGACAGATATACATACAGAAATACAGAAGTACAATTTGTACAGCTTCTCAAGTGGACTCGTTTTATGAGAAATCATTCTAAGAGATCACTATTGTATGTATTGACTGGTAATGTATAAGTATATTATGATTAAAATTTATTTGGTGATTCTAGAGATTTCGTTCAAAAGCATATTACTACTATATAGTATCATTAAAGTTCAGCTAATTGTTACAAATACATTTTTCAAACTTGTTACATGAAATAGGAGCTCACGTAGCAAATTGTAAACTGACGTCACTATTCTCTTCTGGGGCTTGTTCCATTGTAGCTCACTATTATATTCAACACGGCGTCACCTCAGATTATGTCACGTTCAGCTCTCAAGCGTCATCAGACATCAGCGTTCCGTCAGCTGTTCTCCCATGTGAGCCTGCCATTTTAGTTATAATTAGAACAGCTAATTGGCTGCTAATATTGTTTCCGAAGAGAAGAAATTTATTAGAAAATTGTTTCTCTATACGATGTGATATATTCTATATATGTCATCTTTTGTTTTTTTTTAGCAAGTATATTTTTTATTTGCCTTGACTAACAATCCACATGAGTCATGTAAAAGAACTAAAACCTTGAAACCTTGTATTACGTTTATATCAGCCACAGATTTACATATAACACTTAAACGGAATTTTGGTTTAATTAGAACGGATACAATAAGGGTTGGAAAAATCAGCATTGAAGTCTTAGCAAACAAAAATAAATAAGCAATGATATACAAAACATAATCATAACGTCAGTATAGGTTTATGTGAAGTTGGGGAATGTCTGAATTGTAATATTTCCATCACGATATGGTGATATGTGAAATAGAGTGGGACGCTATGTTGTTAAGCTAGTTGGATTCATACTAACCATACACTGGTATTAGATCTAGGACGCATATCTCCATAAACAACGCTTATAGCTGAAAGTCCTCATCTTTTTTATCCATTCCACATTTATGCAATAGATTGTGGTTATTCCAGTTTAGGTTATTTCTGGAGTCATAGTTGAGTTTATCTAAAATCCCTACTTCAGTAAGAAACAACTAAAGTGTATTTTATGACAGACTTCTAACTTAATGCAAGATTTAGATAGTAACTTTGTCTGACATCTACTTTACACTAATCATCAAGTAAGGCATACTAAATATTTGCTACAATTTACTGATAAAAGTATATTTTGAGTACTACTTTAGTATTACAATAGTACTTTCAATACTACAAACGTAAGGAATGTTAAATTTGTATTCAACTTAATTAAAATTATTCTGTTGTCACATAGTAATATTTAAATAGAACGATTAAAAATAAACATGTATTATCTGCTGATAAAGCAAAAAGGGAGTTTTCAAATTCAGTAAGGCGTAGCCAGGAGGAAATAACGGAATATTAATATCTCTATTTTTAACCCTAAGAATGTCATAATATAATTTGAATATAATCGGTCTAGTAGTTTTTACGGAATTAAGTAAAACATACACACGATCACACAGTCAGACAGTATTAGATTTATATATAAGTATGGATATGGAAAGCGTCACTTGCTATAGTACGAATAACTGTTGCAGTGATTTGGCTCAATGGAGAATTATCCTGGGTTGTGATTGATCATATTTGGTTTGTATTCTGATGAGGAATACTGGAATTCCGTAATGGTTAGTGTAAATGTGTGTTATGCTGTTAGTGAAAGAAAATATAGAAATATGTCATAAATAACCTATTTTACTTACATCCCAATTTTCTGAGTTTTTGTATGAAGAAGAAAATTATATTAAGTGTAATGAAATGAAAGGTAAAGATTGTAGGTTCAAAGGCCAAGAAAAATTTATAATTTTTCAAAATTATATTATTTTATATGGGTTATCGTCTGATTAACAGGTTCAGTGTAAAACTGTAACATTGCTGGTAAATTATAAACCAAACGTATACTAAAATTTGTACGAATAAAAACAAAAAAATATTAATAATATTATCAATAAATACCAACAAAATAATTTATTTATAGTTTACTAACCGATTTTTCTTAAAAAATCCATGAACATTTTGGTTTATAACCTATAGGTGCAGGAAGGGTTTTGGTTTCTAAAATTGGTTTGGCTTATGTCACTTAAATTTTTAATCTTAACTTTCTTATACATTTTTCTAATGATAGTTTTATTAAAATTCCATTCAGGTATAGGGCACCTGAATTAATGGTCTGGAATCCGTTACAAGGACTCCTCTTTTAAAATTTAGTTGATGGGTTGCAATAATTAACTTTATCTTGCAATTTTTCATAGAATTATAATACATTAGGTTCGATAGAAATAATTGCTACTGTAATCGATTTGACAAAAATATTCATAGGCAAAAATGTTTACATAGCATATTTGTGTTAGGCATCTTGAAAACAATAGAACATGTAAATTTTATACTAGTGCAATGACTTGGAATATTATCAATAAGAGAATAGAAATTATGACTAGTTACAAAACTACCATGTCCTAATCATAAACCACAACATAATTTAGACGAAAGACTATTATCTTACAAATGTGTAATCTTGTCTCTATTTAGCCATCGTAGTTTAGCTGTAATAGTTCTATGAAAGCAATGATCTAATCAATGAGCCAATAATTCAGCTCTTTGATGTTGTCTGTCGTAAACTATCATAGCTAAGAGCAATTGATTAATACGGTACCATCGGATGTTAAAAGTATACGCTTAACCTGTAAATTACATGAAACCTAGTTTTAAATGAACGACATACTTTAGTGAGTAACATTTATTTATTGATCATCGTATAGCATAGGTATAAATACCTCTGAAATTCATCTGTAAAAGATCGTGATAGTTAAATAAAAACTGTATCTCAAAGTATCGTGATTGGATATAATATAGAGTTGGCAATCACAAATTAGAAGTTACACTTCTCAAAACATTACAAACTTCAATAATTTAGTCTAGGGCAATGGTTGAATAGTTATACACACCATTAACCCTTAAACTATGTGTAATACAGCAACACATAGTGTTGTAACATTAGTGATAGTGATAAATCACAAAGAGAGCTGACACTACTCGAGATACTACATTGTAATGTTTCAACAGTCTATGGTAATGGCAGACTATTTATACACACCATTAGCTACAGAATGACGTGTAATACAGCAAAACATACCGTTGAAACATAAATGAAAAGATAAATCGCAAAGACAATTGAAACTTCTCCAAACACTATATCGTAATTATTCAACATTATCGTAGCTATGGTGGGAAGGGTTAATTTAATGTAAATGTGGAGTTTAGCTCCATACCTTCCTCTTAGTGCAACTGAATCTTCTTTAAATCTGAATCTGTCACAGACTTAATTCCTGGAATAAGGAGTCATGTTCGTCTGAAGATATAAAACAGATCTGCAACGAGAAGAAGCCCAAACCGAACCCTTTATGTCGTTTGGACATCAGAGACACCCAGACTACAAAATATTAAATATAGTGAAGAGACATATCATTGCCTAATGAAGTGCACAATTGAAATTATAGACGCTGCACTCAGAGGAAGGTGAACTGGAGCTAAACTCAACAATAGCATTGTATCAACCTTTAACACGATATCTACGTTATATTTGTGTAGAAAAATCACATGCTACTTTGTACGTGCTATTGAATTAAAGTCGCGTCAGAAAAATCGTAATCAAGTGAAATAAAGATAATCCTTAAATAGCTCAAGACGCTCTACTGTAGTGTTTAATCGTCACTTCCTTTTAAAATGTACCTTACATTATACGAATGGAATTTGAAACTTAATTTTAGATTTTTTAGAGGGTATAGCAATATTATATAATATAGGCTATGATATTCAAGATGAACATGGACCCATTGAAAAAATTTGTCTTTTTATTGTGGGATAATGAGAAGTAAACTTTTTTCGAGTCGAGTGGTGCAATGGTCACCCATTCATATTAATGTTCATAGTTTAGCCGAGATTTGTAATGAAGTGGTAGGGAATTCTAAAAGTCCCGCTGTTTTATTTACATATCCAGAAAATATGCGGGCGTGTTCTTGTTTGGGAGAAGGTATTACATGACTTTAATAGTTATTTTATTTGTAGGACAAATACTACGCCATTAAGGTCAAGTTGATATTCTGCATTTCACTCGTGTGATATTCTGCATTTCACTCGTATGATATTCTGCATTTCACTCGTGTGTCATCTGCCCATCAATGTCTTCAAAGATAGGAGACCACAGGTAGTTTGATGTAAATTAATGAACCGTAAGTTGGATATTTTATGCAAGCCACTAACAGGTGATGGTGGTAACTCGAGCCGTACTTCACATTCATCAGATCCTGTAGTCACAAAGACATTAAAGTGACAGAGGGCACTGAAGCATTAGTTTAAAGTGTAATTCCATATAACCTTGCCATAATTATTCCTATGCGTTTTCAACATATTTGATTTAGTATATATTGTCTCTTTATATACAACCACCTTTAATCTTTGATTATACTAAAACACAATGAAGTGTTGCTTTATGTTACATTAACGTCACAGAGACAGCTGACACTGTGTAAGTCACACATCATTGTAATATTTCATCAGTGTTCACTCAATGCAATCAAGCAATCCAATAATACACATAATTTAGGTTTAACAGGGCTATAATAAAGTGTTCCAGTAGTGAATATCCAGTGGCAATAACGTATTTTCGGGAGAATATCAACACTCCTTTTATAGTAAAACGTTGATAAAAAACAAAAACCAACAGAAATTGCTTATAAACTCTTGTGTTCATTGTTGTTTTTGTAAGAAATAAATAAAGATAAAACATAACGCTTTTGTGAAATAAAACAGAGCATATGTTTTCCACAAACTTCCTGATAATCATATTAGATCCACAGTGATCTATGCTCTCATTAGCAAATTTTGCTGTAGGAAGTGTTTGTATTATTCAATTATATAAAAGTTTTCATTTATATTAGTGTTTTGAAATAGTGAGACGCTTATTGTTGGTGTATGAATGATTTATCAATGACAATGTAAATAATTTATTCTATTTCTTTCACAGCAATGCCACTTTTCGGTATTATTTATAATGTATTATCTAGTAAAATAAAGCAATTTGTTCGACATTTACTGAGCCATTACAAAGTTATGAAGTATTTTTTATGGAAATAAATTTGGTGAATTAACATGTATGATATATTGTATAGAAATACAACATGTTCTGTGCAATTTACTGTAACATTTTATTAGCAATAGGAACGTTTAGTTTGAACTATTATTTCAAGAGACCACGGAAAGAGGATGAGAGTTACATTTTTACACTTTTAAGCATTAGTTTTGCTATACAAAAACTTTTTTATTAGTAGTAAGTTTAATTTTTGGTTTTAGAGTTGGATTGACAGTGTTTTTTAGCAGAATGTAATGAAGTCAAAATGTGACATGTTTGAATACCATAAAACGATTTATTGCATAAGAAAGTACATAAAAACTTCACAAAAAGGATAATAAATGCTCATTTATGGATATTTTTCAATGTTTTAATGCGGTAAACAATCAAAGTATTTTTAAATGGTAACAAATAAATATATTTGGGTTATGGTACCGAAATATAATTTGTTAAAATAGCATATTATGAGCCTAAATTATGATGATTTTGGTTTTTGGATAATAAAGGCGTGCATGACAAATATGCGTTGTATAATTGTCGCCCTTTGTTCGACTAATCTAAAGTAATGGATTAAGACCCGTATTTCTCTTATACGTCTTGTTGTGAATAGGCAGCTCTTAGGGTATAATCTTTCAAGTCTTAGTTCATTGGCGGTAAATTTGTAAGTCAGCTTACATAACTTGAAACAGAGCAGATGTTGTCCGGGATAATAAATCCTCAGGGGTCTCCGCAGGATACATTGTTCCGATCACATTCTAGATAAGAGTGACCTCTTATGAGGAAAATTTATTTAATCGAATCAAGTTTTTTCACAGTGTTTACTATGTAGTGGCAGAACCTTATCGATGTTTAATTTTTATTTTGACCACTACAAGAATCACAAAACACATTTAGTTTGTTTTAATGTAGACTGATTTTGGTAAACAAGTAGTGAAATAACTCTCATCCCTCTGGCAGTATAGGCAAGTGATTCTCTCCCTTTTTGTATTGTATGCCAAATCTAATATTGGCTATGATTTGCACACATTAATTTTTTTGCAGCAAACACAACTATTTCAACTTTATCTTTATATAAGGCAATCTTTGCAATGGAAAACTGAACATTGAAAAAAGTCACTCTCATGTTTTTTCCCGTTGACTCTTCATTTTGAAACGAACAATTTTATCTTGAATCAACTGACATAGTGACTGATTAGCCGTTTGTCACACCAACGTTCTCGGAAAGTTAACGTGAAAAATAAAGGTCCTCTGTATACTTCACTGCACCATTTTATCAATAGTATTCATCCAAACGTGATATAATTATTTTAAAAGCGAACCTTAACTGGTCTGTGAATAAATGGCATATTAGATAGCAGTTTTTTTTATAATTAATGTATTAGAATATCATAATGGGAGGTGGCAGTGTTTAGCACTTTTCACTCTGATCTTTCTCAGTATTTATTTTGAATAAACTTGAAAACTATTTACCTTCATCTTGTAGAAGATGTGATCTTACACTATTATGTGTTACAGAATAAAAATTAAATATTAGATATATATATATATATATATATATATATATATATATATATATATATATATATATATATATATATATATATTAACATTTTACAATGGCATACCTTTAATTGTGTATTTTTCCGTGGTATATCTCAATTTATACTCACAAAATATGAAAACATATATTAGAGGCAATAATATTATAAAATTATTATACATGGAGGAAAAGTCCGTGGTTACCGAATTATGACCTTTAAATCGAACATATTATGTTAAAGTAATTAATTAGTAATTAATTATGTTAAATCCCATCAACTGATGTCATTTATAGGTATTATTTGCAGAGGAATCAGATCTTGGAGAAGCCTTGTACATTGCTAATATAAAATGTATATAAAGGTTCACAGGACTGTTTCTTGGTAAAAGTATACAAGTCACTCACACACAAAATTGAATACTATGTACTTCGATGATATGATGTTAATTTTTGATTACTATTTAATCCCTACACTCAGTCTTGTCTTGATCACATGTTTGTATCATGATATAATATTCAAAAATATAAAACAGCTGTGGTTCAGACAGGCCTCACAGAACATGACAGCAATATTTTTATATTAACCGGACCTACAGCCATTGATAAGTACAAACATAGACTGGACTGTGACGAATTGACATATTAGACAACAGAGTATAATTAATTTATTGGGATATCATAATGAGTACTGACAATGTCCAGCACCTTCCACTCTGATTTTTATTAGTATTTTTATTTAGAATAATCTTTAAAATTAATTTACCTTCATCTTGTAGTAGATGTGATCTTACAATTTTATTTGTCGCAGAATCAAAATAGTGTATTGTTTCCGTGGTGTATCTCAACTTATACTCACAAACTCTATAAAGTATATATTGAAGGCAATAATATTATGAAATTGATATACATGGAGGAAAAGTCTGTGAGTACCAAATTATGACCTTTAATTTGAACATATAATTTTTAATCAAATATGTAAAATAAACTCAACTGATGTAATACGTATTATTTGCAGAGGAATCAGATCTTGGAGAAGCATTGCACATTGCTAATATAAAATTTATATAAGAATTTACACGACTGTTTGTTGGTAAAAGAATACATGTAACAACCAAAAATGAAATTGTATACGATGTTACTCGATGATATAATGTTAATTTTTTATTGCTATAGTAAATCTTTACACTCAGTCTTGTCTTGATCACATGTGTTGAAGAAACTATACAAAAATTAAAGTAAGACTTGCAGTACTCCTCACCTCTGGTACGGCACACCTCACCAACCAATCAGTCACAAACTCCACGACTGCGTTTCAAGCTCTCGTTATCAGTCAGACGTACCGGTTGGTGATCAACAGTTCTTTATCAACTGCTGCTTTATCAACACATGATAAGACTGGTCATAACTGTCGACTCGATCCCCTGATATATGTGGTGGTTAGCCTCCACAACGTGATAAATTTACCTGGAGTCTCTGCCATGGGTCATTATGGAGTCTCTGCACGTGTCCTCAAGGATAATTTAAGTATTTTTATAAAACCACTGATGCACTTGATTCATTTAAGTATCACACAGGTAATATTCCCTGATAATTTTAAGCTAGATAAAGTGTATCATTTGCATTAGTTAAACAACTTTACTGATAAAGATAATTTTCGGTCAATATCTCTTTTAAGTGTTTTGGTAAGGTTCTGGAGACAGTAGTTAGAGAACAACTGGTAAAACTTTTGCAAATAAATAATGTACTTCTTCAGTGTAAGTATAAGAATAGGTTTAGAGACAATAAGAATATATCGGGTGTATTGTTTGATTTAAATAAAGAATTAAATAATGCAAAAGAATGTTAATATTTTTAGGCCTAAAAAGTCTTTAAATCTGTCGACAGAAATAAATTAATGAATAAAGCACAACAATTTGAAGTTAAGGGCATGGCCCTCACTTGGTTTCAAAGTTATCTCACTAATAGAAAACAAGTGTTTCAATTTCTAATGTAAGTAGCGATGGAGTTAATGTACACTACAGTGTAATTCAAGGGAGTGATCAAGGGAAAATTCTGTTTTTACTATACAGTGTGTCCCGTTACTCTCTAGAGAAAGGTGTATCAAAATGTTACTCAGGTCAAGACAGACACATTTTACTATATGAACATGGGTTTCCTATGTGTACTTTCCTATTTATCTGTCTTTATGTATTTTTTTATATACATTAATAGGCTATCTTAAAAACAAATAAATTCCACCAAATTTGGGTTAGTTTTTATAGAAACAAGGCCAGTTACTGCTAAAATACTCTAATAATATCTTCAGTATTTTCAAAATGGCAGCCATTAGAACTTTAATTTAAGTATCTTAAGGACAAGTAATTTTATTACAAAGTATTTTATTACAAATTTAATGACAAAAAATTTGATAAATAGGTCATTAAATAATTGATTTAGAGTAGATACATTGTGACAAGTCATGGTCCTCTTTGAATTCCTCAGCTATTCGCCAACAATACAAAAATGCAATAAACGGTAACTAAATACTACTATTTATACATACTTCACTCTAACTCTTGTAAATAAAATTTAAAATTGTTTACCTTTTTCATTATGTTTTAAATTTATAAATGTTAAATACTTAGATGTTATTATTTTTAGTAAGAGCAACTCAAGTTAGGCATCATGAGCCATGCAGGCTCGTTTCCCAAGAACTATGCCTTCCTTTATGATGGTTCTTATAGTTTTATCTTCGTTCAAGCTACTTTTTGTCGTTGTAAAAATAGTTTTCATGGTTAAAATCTACCACCATTGAACAGAAAAGAGAATCAGATTAATATATTTTTACCTCAAAATAACTTAAGTCATCAATCAGGGTGATTTAACTCTTTGTTAAAGTTTATAAAGCACTTCTGATAAATGATTTATAACATTTACCTTCCATTCTATAGTTTTTCTTTTTAATCTATGAATCACATTTTAAACTTCATACGATTGTACTAAATTTTTTAAAAACATATTTTATTCTATTATTTTCACTTTGCCATAAATATGACTTAGAAGAAAAATAATATAAAAATATTCGCTGACACTCAGCTAAATTCCAGGGAATGACATGCACCATCATCGAACACAATATTGTCTATATATAAATGAAGCTTATAGCTATATATCTTCCAAAAAAAAGGTGAGTTTCTTTCAGAGATATCGTGCGGAGAAAGATACAGACATATAGAAATGAGCTTTTCCAGCCCCTCGTATTATGAGCTTCACTAAAGCTCAGCCAATACAACGCACATCTCACCTCTAAAATGATATTGTTGCTCACGATAAAGGTGCATTTTTGCCCTCTTTCTGGAGAATAATCATTCAACGAGACACCTTAATAAACATAGTGGCATGAGGATTGTATAATGATAGGACTTATACCTTCCAGTTCAACCTACACGGGTACAGCTAAACCAATGTGTCAGCATCATATGGGCAACCGAATAGATGTGCAAGAAAGGCTCAATAAAAAAATGTCGACATAGTGGGGTAAAAAAGTGCCTCCATATAAACAGAATATATATATATATATTTTTATGAAAACATTTTGACTAGTATTACTTAAAATTCTTATTCAGTCGTAGGTGGTTTGTCAATGAATGCAGACATATTGTGATCTGCATTCTGTACTTCAGTTTGAAAGATTAGTGTGTTGCTTCGTCTTTTATTGGTGTTTGTGATTACTGACTTACGCATGTCACAACGCTCTGGTATGATTTGTTTATTTTAACATAGTTTGTAATTATGTGTTAGGTTAGTTATTTACTTGAAGAATAGATCAGATTGCAGATCTCGAAACGTAGCGTTACTGATTTTTTTATAGCTGAACTATGGCAAATTTCAGGAAAATCCTGTTTTCTTCTCAATTCTTCCATCGTTAAAAACAAATTTCACAAAAAAGAACTTATTCAAATAATTAAAAATAGAATTTCCGCTCTATATATATTTTTCTAATTGTTTCGTAATTTAGCGATCTTTAGTGTGGTTTAATGGAGTTATATTAATGGTGTATTTCAAAACACAAGCTATAAATTCTCATTTGAGTATAATATTTATTTTATAGCTATTAGATTTGTTATTTTAAATCAAATAAAAAACTAAATGTAATTCATAATCGCACTAAGCTATTATTAATGTTTAAAGTGTATATTCCTGAACAATATTCTATATTGTATTTAACCTTTATAAGTAACGACAGGTGTAAGAAGCTATCTATGAACAGGTTAATACGACACAGTGGTCTGCAGCTGCGATATCCGATATATGGCTATTATTACATTGGATTGAATGCCTGTTGTAAATAAAAGATTTATGTTTGAAATTTCACTAATACAATATAAATTGTGAATGCAAAAGGAAAATTTGATTTATGGATTATGAGTATTACAGTTGGTTGAGAAATATTACATAATAAATTGTTCTATTGAATACAGCCAAAGAAAACTATTAATTTATGTTTGTGTTCAAAAAATGTTCAAAATGAAGATTTTAAATATTGCTTTAGTAATATAAAATAGGCGTTACTCAGTATTAATTCCACCAGTTCCGAACATTTATAATACTCAGTTTTAATTGGAGAGAAAGGCGTGCATGTATAGTATTAACGAACTGTTTTATATTTGTTTAGTTTTACCACATATATGCGATCGGGCACGAGTCCACATAGCAGTATACTTTTTAATTATCAATGGATTTTCTCAGTAACGTTTGTAATAATTTATTATTTTTAAAAACATTTGTGACAAATTTAACAATTTTCCAAATCCAGACTAATAATAGGTTATCAAAATGACCCGCGTCACGAAATTATTTTCTAAGTTAAAACGCAATTGAAACCGTGATAACGAGTAAAGCCAGCCTTGTTTACATATAAATACAGTAAATATAAATAGATTCAATTTACAATGTAAAAATGCAATCCTAGAAAATACAAAATGGAAAAATAAGTTTGTGAAATGTCAATTCTCTATATATATTAAATTACATGTGACAGTCACTGGTCATATGCGAGCAGTATAAACCAGAACACATATTTAATGTATCTAATAACTTGAAAAGTTGCAAAACCTGCAAAAAAACAATTAAGACTGGAAGATTCTTCCTTAACTCCCATCGGAGTAGTTGCTGACCAATTAGTCTCTAATGAGCTTACACTCGCATAGAGAGCCGTTGGCAGGGGAGCAGTAACAGTGTAGGCTGTGGCTGAAACTCGGCTCCCAGCGGAGAAGTTGATAATTAAATAACCTCTAATGAGCTTACACTCGTACACTGAGTCGTTGAAATGTAGGCTGTGTCTGCAACCTGGCTCCCAGCGGAGTAGTGCTGCCCATTTAGCCTCAATGATAGTCACATTGAGGTCCCATGACAATGGTTGAAAGGGGGGGGGGAGGGTAACAATGTAGGCTGTGGCCGCAACCTAACTCCTTTCGGAGTAGTTGCTAATCATTTAGCCGCCACTGAGCTTAAAATGACATTGAGAGCCGGTGATGACCTATTAAGGTAATATTTATAAGGGAAAGGAATTAAAATGGTACTACTGATTTACAATAATCCTAAACTTAAACATAGATACATTTTAAATGTTACCAGAATCGTTATTGTGTCATTATGGTATACTATTTTAGCCTGTGTACAAAGTGGACTGATAATACATATCATACCTCACATAATATGAATTGAAGCATAAAAACATAGCAATCTGCATGATAAAATATTGATATAGTTGTTTTAACTGTAAGATATTTCATAATAACCGTTTGTAAAGTACATGTAACTTACAACTTCGTGTTTTATTCAAAAAGTAAAATACGCACACCTGGTAAGGTCCAGTTAGCGATCTTGACAGTTATTGAAGTCAAAGAATCGAGAGCCAGCTTGCATTATATAAGTACACAAACTGAGTTTTTATATCTATAGAAACAATTCCCATGAGAAAGATATAGATCGTCAGCTGCGCTAGTTTTGAAAGTGGTCAAAATGTGCGGTTATTGAAAGACAATTCAGTAAAACTAGTGCTGCTGATGTTTATCAATTTCTTAGGTGATATTTCTCTCTATGATTTAAAGCAACACTCAATTAATTGTTTGCTTTTACATTGCAAATTAGCTCCTGGTGTCTTGAAAATTTCAAATTTGAAATTTGAATGGTACATTAACTTTGAAATTATTTACGAAATGGATTTTTTTCCGAAAACAGATGAGCTAAATAACACTCATAAACTAAGCTAATGAGATGCCATATTCACTTAGACTGAATGTTGGAGCGCCGCCAAAATAAGCTTTAAATACTGCTTGAATTTCTGATACTTGAGCGGGATTAAACAGACTGAAACAGTTTCAGTAACGTTATGGAAAATTATTATTCGATAATTATAGAGTCACTAGTTTATCACTAGACCCAGAGTGTTATTAAAATTCAAGTAGTTAACATGTAACAGTTTCTAACAGATCTAAGCATAGTGGAAAATATAAATTAACAATGATTTGTAATCAGTATTATGATTATCCAAACAAAAAATAAATTCTTTTTATTTTTATGTCAGATTGCTATCTACAGTGTATTGTTTCTTTCACTAATACATTATTACTCTATATACATATCACCTCAGTTACAGTAGTATGGTATGTTCAACAAATGGAAATTTAACCAATGTTCTATCGATATTTACAGCAGTAAGCTAGTTACTTTATATTGTAGTTTATTATTCAAGAAGAAGTGATTGCCAATTTTTGCAGTATTATTTATTTAAATTTTTTACATATTATTCTATCATTTCATAATTTAATCCTCGTTTCGGAAGATTGTTGACGATTCAATTACAAAACTTAAATGAGTTGCTTCAAGAATATTTGTAAAGCCTGTTTAAACCTTCTGAAATATTGTATATTATAAACTCTAATTATGAAACTATAACATTACTCCAATAATTCAATGGAGATTATGATTTTTAAAGTAAGATGATTTAATACCTTGTGGTAATAATTAATTCTATAAGAATGTTATGTTTATCTTAATTGCACCTTCCACTCATGCATCGTCTCAAAATCGAGTACTGTCACAGATGTGACTCCTGTATTTTGTAGTCCACGAAGGTTTGAGACGTTGAAAAAGCCAAACTCTGCCAAGTCGCACAAAACGAATTTTATAATCGTTTCGACATACGAGCTAGAGTATAAAACGAGTCCAGTGAAATCAAATCTAATATATAACAAGACGATGCACTTCTCATATATCAGACACTGCACTAAGCGGAAGGTGATATGGAGCTAAACTCAACATTCACATCGAACCCTTCCCATTATAGCTGCGTTATGTGTAGAAATCTCGACTGCACTCACATGTATCAGAATCGTGTGTAAAATATTGTAGTGCACTCAGTTGTGCACCTGATGAGATAATGAAAACACCTTTTCATCTAGTTTAGACTGTCTCAGATAATTATCAATTAGTTCCTAACATTATAACTTACAATAAATGATTTTCAGCTCCGAAGGCTAACATTTATTTTTCGGTGAACGCCCTCCGTACTTCGTTACAAGGAAACAGTTCTGCAGTCACACAAAGCCTTTATTTGAATTCATTATTCATGTACAATTTTTATTCCTACTTCTTATTCAGTTTTACTCCATTAAATTTAATTGCCTAGTCTTAGTAACAATTAATGTTTATTGATGTAGAGGAAACCAAATTTAACTCATCATAATGGGAAGATTTGATTCTTAGTAAAACACAATTTGTTTATATTCAGAAGTGTTCTTTTGACAAACTCGTTAATATTTATTTTGTTGACTCGTTAGGGGTCGTTTTTATATTTCCCGAAAAAAAGATTATATCACTAAAGGTTTTTAATAATATAAAACTTATAATCTGTTAAATGATATTTAATCCACAGATATATTAGCTACTTGCTGCTTTTAGTGTAGCAGTTTACAGTCATGAGATACACTTTTAAGAATCACTTATAAGGGCATTTCATAACATAACACATCCATTTTTATCTCCAAATAATAAATAAAAAAGGAATTTATACATGTAAGATCAGAAAAAAGGAGCAGATACTGACAAATGGTCAGAATCGAGCTCCGGCAAATCTTATTGGAGTATTGAAAAGGTGGTGTTTTCATTCAAATCAATATCAAACATAAGGTTTATAATCTTTACTTGGTTCATATTTTGGCCCTTAAATACCACTGAGGGTAGAATGTATTACAAATGACAAACTTAAACAAGGTAAAGTAAATCGGGTAGAAACATTTTCATTTGAATAAAACATATACAACAAGAACAATTCTGTATATTCTCTCGATGAACGCAAGAATTCCATAATTTTAAGGTTAGATTTAAATTTAATTATTTACATATATACAGTTTGTGTGTATGGGTGGGAAAATAATTAATGAAAGTATATTTGGGCTGGATTTTAAAGAATAAGTGTGTTCCTTAAAAATAGAGACTGCAAAAATATATATATATATATATATATATATATATATTTGTTTTTAAATAGCGTATTTCTTTATAGGTATGCGTGAAGATAAATAATTACAGTAGATGTGATTTCCACAGCCAGTAGGATATAACGAAAATGCACCTTTCAGATTAGGCTTGCTCTTTGATCTGCCCGACTAAATAATCAGGCTCTCACCTGTAAGTAATTTACGGTTATTTTACGAATCCATCAATGAACACCACATTCTGATCTTTTTGAGGATTATTTGTGAAGTGGAATATTCTATTAATTCATGTTTAATGTGTTATTTTTAATACAGAATTATTTTAAATGTGTGTTTTATTAGGGAATAAATTTTACTTTTATATAATTGCTTATCATTTCTAGTTTCATTATAAGAGTGTTATGAGGAAGCTGTCTCATTGCAGAATTGTTGATACTATTATAGACTTCTCCTTTTCACAATCCAAAGTAATTTATTAAGACCTAGAAGTATCCTAAATGCTGCCCACTTATATTTTCTGTGCCTTAAAGAATTGAATATTTTACTCCAAAATGAAAATGAAAATATATATAATATGTTTATATGTAAAGAGAATTTGGTTACAATGATTTCTTAAATCCACCTCCATAACTGTTGATACTAATTTGTTTTTAAATCAATATGACTTGTATGTGTATTTAAATAACACTAACTTAAAATAATGAAGGTTTTTTTTTATCAACATGGACAGGATAAAATTAAAACTTTTTCAATATCTGAGTCTAAATTTAAAGCATTATTTGTTGTTTCTGATTTTATTCTTTGTTCCTCTATCAATAGCTCATAAACGGCTACCGTAGTACAGAATTCTCCAAAGGCTGCTTCTTATAACTAACAAAATTCAAACTTACAAGCAATTCACATCCAAGAATAGATGAATCCGAATCTTAAAAACACATTTTCATCTCATACACCTTTCACAGCCCAAGTGTATTTTGAAACCTACCTTTTTAATTTTTCACGATCACTTAGTAGTAGAAAGTAGCATTACGGATTTTCCATGAACGATTATGATCTTAACATTTCCTCCCTTTGTAGTAGAGAAGACAAGAGATAGTAAATCCAATTAGATATGATTAACTCTCATCGAATATTGTTGCATTAAGAGAATCCATTCAGTGCACTTTCATGAAAGTGTAGATGATGCTTGGGACGAAGCTGGTTGTACTCAAACCTAGTAAAACTTGAAGTATACTCAAATCTGAAGTAGATACAAATACTTTCAGTATCAATAAAAAAGAATTCTTAAATAGGTTTGAGAAAATTCTATAAACAGAATACCAAGCAACATAAAACAGCTAATTCTGTAATTTATACAATATGAAAAAAGACCCATTTCGAATACATTACTCTAATCAAGAGTGTAAGCAATCACGAAATTTATAACACTAGTGCAATAGAGATTGTTATATGATAAATCTAAAATATAATTAATTAAAAAAAAATAAAAGAGTAAAATACACGTTTTAGAAAATACATATCTAAATTTACTGAAAGAATGTCAAAGCCAGTGCCCATAACTGCTCACATGCTGGAACTATTAAATATATATATATATATATATATATATATATATATATATACACACATCTAGACAACTCGAAATCTCGTGGTATAACAGTAACAATATCAGACATAAGTAAGAGTACTGCCGTGTAACAATATACTCAGCTACTTAATACTAACACTATTATGAACTGATCCATAGAATTGAAATTATGCATATAAATTTTATCATCCTCCTTTTATCTTGGTATTCATATAAGTAAAGAAACCCTACAGATGAAGAACTAAAACGGCTCACCGAAGATATATGATTTGTATTGACGGGAAGAAGTTAAGATATGTATAATAATTACAAAATCAAAAATAATTATAAATATATCAGTAGAAATATGATGCCTTTGTATAAATGCATAGGTATTATAGTGTATATACCTAAATAAAATAAATTAAAATTCACGTTATAAAACCATGCCTAAATATTTCTATAAACGTCTCGATCTCTCTCGTTATGTGTCCCTTGTACAGTTAATCGTACATCGCAGTTTCAGATTTAAAAAGTCTAATAATTAATAATACACATCTTTTAACTATACAAAACAAGTAATATTTAGAAGAAGAGAAACCCTATTACAATTTCTTGTAGCTATAAAATTAACTAATGAAGCACTATGAAACGTTGTATTAAATTTCATGCAACTTTTTCCTGTGTAAATAAATAAAACAAAAACACATAACTATAACCAGATACATAATTTACACAAATATTTAAGTATTGTCAATTTTAAAGTTGATTAAACTGTTACAGAAAAAGTAACAAAATATAATCAGACAAATTCCTACACTTATCTGTTGTGAATGAATTTTAAATATACGGTTATTTATGAACATTGTTATTTGCGTTTAACGTACAATATTCCAATCACTGATGGTAAGCAATATTGTAATAGATCCTTTCCAAAGAAACAAAATTACAATGGACAGTAAATTAAAACGAGGAATATGCTTGTATTTGACTAAAAGTAAAGTCTACAGTCTATATTTTTATACTACAGATACCATACTACGTAAAAATGTGAGGAAGGTGGGGGTGAGTGAGTTAATGTTACTTTATTTACTTCACATAACTAAATAGCAAATAATAAAAGGTGCCTTTATTTTAAACAATAAGCACATGCTTGTAGGATACTGCATGATGTCATGTTGTCAGTAGCTGAAACGTCGTAACTTCTGTTTATAGTTTCTTGTGTCCTGTACAGTTATTGACATGTTACATGGTACTACAAGTTTGTAGTGTACTTGAGGGATGGTTAGCATTACAAGCCTCATTACCGACTGTTTCATTAATTACAAAAGAACTGTGCCGTTTTTGAAAAAGCCACCTTTAGATTATAAGAAACTAATAAAGAAACTTGGAAAGATGTACAAACATACGACCACTGAATGAAAATATTTTTAATTATTTAGCCCATACTGGTTTGAATAATGCTGTTTGATGGATTAAATGGACGCAGTTCACAATAACTCACAATGAAATAGAACGGCTAAGTAAATGTAGCAAAATAAACAAAGGTTACAAACGTCAATTCGTGTGGTTGACTGCACCCACATAGGAATCCTAAAACGAAACCACTATGGAGATAAATACCAACCAATCGGTAAAGCAGCTTTGAATATGCAAGCTACACGTTACGTACAAGTGAAATGTTGCGTGTTGTTGATGTTTGTCGGCCTGGATATGTGCTTCTATAGGGGCAGATACATTTATTCGCGGGTTATAACTATGCATTATGAAATAAGCCATTATCTATTAATTCCTTTTACAAATGTTGATTATTTTGTGACGAAATAATATAAAACTTTTGAACACAGAAAAAATAAAATCAGCCAGATGATTATACCAATTAAAATATCTGTTCCCTGACTTTCTAGTGTATTCCGCAATAATTGTAAATTTGGGTGATCCTGATTTTGAGCCTTCCTGTTCACGACAAATATCGTTTCATCCAAAGCAACCTACCGAATACGTTAATTCTCGGTGAATACTCGGGGTATTTAATAATAATATGAAGTGTCAAAATAGTTCTGCCACTTTGCAGTAGTAAAATAGAAGAATCATTTTGCGTAAACTCAGATTCAAAATGTCTTTGTTTACAACAACGTACACATAATGCTTGTTTTATCAGTGTATGCAATATATGTCACAATAATAAGAATTTTAAACTAACAATTTCCTTTCATTTAAAAATTTAAATCACTTTTATATCACTGTTAGGTAAGAAACAACTTGACATAATAAAGGTTCTTTGTAAAAATGCTTTTTAATAAATCCCAAAAGGCCTATCGCCCTTCCGCCTCAGTTTCTCCGCTAGTCGACTAGTTTAATTGAAAATAGTTCTCAAATGTATGTTTTGCAATGTAAGATGAGATTTAGTTTTTGTACTGTCTTAGCTCCATACAGCGTCTTTGTTTGAGACATTTTATTAGATAATAATATAGTAGGCCACAAGTAGAGCTTTCCTGTCAGCTAGAGAATATAGCCAGCCGCCTCTAAACAAAGATTCTGGAGCTAAATATTCGACGAAATGTTGACGTGAGTGTCAAACCTAAGATGTCTGTCAGTAACAATCCCTAGAAATGTTATTTCTACAAACGGCACCACTTCATGATTTCCAATGTTTAAAATAATATAGAGTTACGATTCCTTGATTTGGTGATACAAAACGTAGTTTGTGTCTCTTTATAGATTGAGGAACAGGGACTCTCATGAAAACCCCCTTTAAATTTAGAGAATTTATTTTTGTTATATACTTTTAGTTCTAAGGCAGTTTGGTTTTTAGCCGACACATAAAAAGAGGTGTCGTCTTCAACCAAGGACGTAGTCCTTATACCCATCTGCACTCGCTGACAACTTTAGATTCAGAAGAATTCACCAATTACTGACAACCTACAGTTTCATGAAAGAGAATTTAGGGATATTGGGACCTAGTAGAATTGAGATAAGTAGTAATTCATAAATACGTAACACCCTCAAACCAATATAATTTAGTTTTTGCAGACAAAATAACTGTAGTCGATCATGTAAAATGTCTTCGTTACGTAAAAACTACCCTACAGAACACTGACAAGAATCAAGAGATTAGGCAATTGATGACAAGAGCTGATTGATTGCCTCTGTCATAGATTTCTAAGTAATTACCCAAAGAGAGACTCAAAAAGTATTTTTTTATGAATTTAAGCCAATTAACCTGTTCAGAAATATTCCTTCCATTATTTTTATAAGGTTGTTATTATGCGTTTTAGGCCGGTTTTTAGGTTTTAGGCGTTTATTTTGCCTATGTGCAGTCGGTTCTGCAGTACGGTATTCTCGCGTGGGGAGTAGTGTCGTCTGCTGTACTGGAATCACTTGCGGTCACACAGAGAAGTATAATAAGGATCATTTTGAGGAGAAGTCGCATATATCCTTCTAATCTTGTATATAATGAGTTTCCTGTTTTAAGTATAAGGCAATTATATATATATAATCTCTGTTACTGCATATACAACAGTACAAAGATTTTATCTTTATAGCGCTTCATCACAACTATACTGCCAGAAATAGAATACAGATTGGATATCAGATACCAAGACCAAATTGTTCCATAGAAAAATATAACTCTTTTTTAAATAGCTCATGTGCTTTATAAAAATATACCAGAGCACATATTATAGGCAGAGGGGCGGAAGTGTAGCCGAATACAAGCGTAGGGTGGGTCGATGGTTGCTCAGACTGGGTGATGCTGCTTCAGAGGCACTGATTCGTTCGCGTTACCAAAATTATGTTAACAGCAAATTCTTTTGAAATATTGTGTACGCAAGAATTATCATTGTGGGATATGGTTTGGTGGTGCTGTTGGATTGTTTTCATCCATCTAATAGTAATATGGTGGTTAAGCGGTGCTTAAACTGTATAGAGATGGATGGGTATATGTATATGGATATGTATGATTTATTTTAATAAGGTATTTTGTACAATCTTAAGATAACCTTTTGTACATCCTTTTGTACATTGTAATGTAAAACTATGCTTCATAAATGTAAATAAAGTAAAATACTGGTTTATGGACTCTTCCCCTTTCACAGAACTATAGCCTATAGGAGTTATTCATTTGAAATGATGGAAGTGTACTTTATATGTTATTGTTTTGTGTATGTGAAAAAAAAAATTTTCATTTGATGTGATTTATTAAGAAAATATATCTGAAAGGTTGGGAGAGTACCTTTATTACAAGCATATCCGAGAAAGAATAAAACGTGAGCATAATGAAAGTCTTAAATACATAATGAATTGCATGCAAATTCTCGACATTGCAGTTTAGAAATGTATATTAAATTTTACCTAACCAGGAAAAATGGAAAGAATGTGAATAAATGAAACACTGCTAAAAGCATTAAAGCCACACTTCCAAGGGCCATGACGGTACACTAGATACTCTCCGACTTGCTGAAGCCTTCAATTTTTAACTGTAAGACTGAAACAAAATCATCACTTTTTGACCGTTGTAGGAAGCAAGGAGAGTATCCGATTTTTTACACGCACCAAAGCAATTAACTGCAGTGTAACATTTTATGCGAGAGCACTCTGGATCGGAGGAATAATCTGAAGACTTCCTATGTCTCATAACTATTGAACTACAAATGTCAACTATCGATACAGAACGATCTGAGTACTACTTATTGGGACCCATATACTAAATCTTTACACTGCATCGATACACACAATCTTTACCACCGGAAACGTTGAGGCAGCAGGCCCAATAACACTGATTGTATTAAAAGATTACACTAGTAATAACACTGTAATATGCATTTCATTTGTCAATTTGTAAACATATTATATTGGAGGGAGGAGCATATATCTAATTATTCTAATATAAATAAATAAAATGTACTTAATGTTTGATACATGAACACAAAGTAATTCAGGCTATTGTGTAGGCAGCCTAAAGTGCTATGTGAGACATAAAAGTAAAATAGCCCGGAATCGCCTAGGGGGAGTCTGAATGTAGACCGGAACATTTTAAATAATTCTGCAACACACTACACCTAAGGCTATCTTTTAGACAACACACAGTACTCTGTAAAAATGAATCCTAAAATGCTTAAAGGTAATCATAACTGATTTATAAACAAACAATAAAGAATCATATGGAATAACTTTTCCCTATGACTTATGGTAAACAATCCATCTTCGACTTTGTGGCGACCGGATATGATTCTTTTTACTCACGGTACAGAAAACGGTATCTAATAAACATGAGAGCAGAAAGTAGAGTCACTGAGATTTCTCAAACGGGAAAATATTTTTTCTTCAGAACTTGAAAAGTCTTGTTCCGAGATGTTCAGATAAAAAACTAAAGTAAACACGCTGTAGAAAGGTCGAATATCCAGCACACGCGAACATACGCTGGGATTCTCGCTTTTACAACTTTGTTATCGATGAAACAGATGATTCAAGATTAAAAGCATAGAAAAGGAGATATGCACCACAAAAAATAATTAACATTTTTATACAATTTTTATTCAATTAAGGTGTTACTTGTTGCTATTTTGTATAACACCTGAATGCTCGAGTTCAATGTAATGCAAAATTAATGTTTTGTAAAAAATTTACACAATTACTCAGCGTCCAATCACTGTGTATTCAACATATATGCTCATGTTATTATAAACTCATTGTTGATATGTTGTGTTGGCTAACCAGATTCCTGGTTTATTTTTCTCTCTTTTAGTCTGTACGTTCTCTATTTGTTGTTTCTGCTTGTGTTATTTTTTGTAAGTGTAATTACAAAAGTTATATCTTTAACTGCAAAAATGGGTTATATTTTAAACTGTAGAATTACAAAATATAATAAGTTTTGTAATAAAAGAAGGTTTTGATGAAAAAATTTCAAAATATATAGTTATGTACCAAATTAAGAAAATATTTATACCTATAAATGATGATAAACAAAGCTTAGAAACCAAAGATTGTGCAAGATTTCTTAGTTAAATTGACCGAGACCGGGTTATGAAATCAAATATAGCGTGGGAAAAATAGACAAAGATACAGAGATTAAAGTAACCAGGATGGTCACGAATAATCTCTTGGATGTTGAAAAAGATAAGGAGCAGGATTATGAAACTGGAATATTTTAAAACGTAAGTAAAATTATATTTTCAGCGTTTTTTGTGATTTTACTGGCTTAAAACACTTGTCCCGCTATCTCAGGATGTATTTGGTGAAATAAATTAAAATATTTACTACGTATTTAGCATGTATACAAACAAACTCTCTTGCAGGTTTATAATTCTTGCCAAAAAGATTCTCTACAAGTAAAAATTAAAACCATACTTATAGATAGGTGAAATAAAAAAATTCCAAGGTGTCTTCGGTGCATAAAATAAATTTTAGGATGCATTCTAGTTCTGATTTTTGTTTATTTCGAGATAACTAGTCTCTTACATAATTTAAAATTACGGGCATATTCATCTGCCATTAATCAGATAAGGCAGAGAGACCAGATAACTTATTTCAGGAGTATTGAAGGAATTCTGTCTGAGCCAATAAAGTTTTTATTTTTTAAGACCAAATTTGTCGTTTAACTTCCAAAATAGTACCATTGAAAGAACACGACACTAGATTCAGTCCATAGTCGTTTTTGAGGTGTATGTTAGAGTTTGTATACCATGTCCTACCTCCCTGTAAAATGAGTTAAGCCTACTTACGATAACATAGGGGTCTATTACGATCTTAATTAGTATTGTTATTCGTTTTGGCCTCTGTCTGGTTTATATATTTTATAACTGGCAGTTACCCACGGTTTCGCATGCAAATAGTAGGCTTTGCACGTGTATGACCACTTCTGGTTCGAGTGATGTTTTATACCGACGCCAATTTTGAGTTTTCCATGTTCCCACGATGAAGGCAATATATAAAATAGAGTTTATCTTAGTAGTTTGTTCCATAGTTGACTTTTTCTTTTTTTACCAATGAATTCATGTTTCCGACGCCAATGTTGAGTTGATTTTGCATTGTTTCCTGATCAAGAAATTAAATATTACAGATCAGAGAACCCTATTTCTGTCAAAATAAAACTAAGATGGGTTTTATATCAATCTTAAAATTAATTGACAGTGAAAGTGTTTTAATATTTTTTAACATTTTGAGCTGGAATAAAAATAAACAAAAGTCTGTTCTTAAAAACAAAAAGCGTATGTATTTGTAGTACAACATGTTATTACTCGGTTAATCAATGTACTCATATATGGTACTAAGATTAAAAACAAACCGAAACTTAAACAGAAACTTTTTCCCGACAGCCACGGTTAGAGGCTTATCCATAATTAAAGAGGAAAGGCATATAGGAATTGTAATGTGCCTGTCCTCCACATTTTACTTGTTGGTAAAAGTTCATATATCCTAGAGGCAGCTGACCAAGCACTGCGTGGCTTGATCAGAGAACACCGTATGGTCATACTAGTAGTCACAAATGTCGTATGTTTTAGTAACAATTATAACACTGTATCAATATTTGAACAATTGTTATTTAAAGTTCAAACATATACAATAAAAGGCTTGCCAAATACGCTCTGACGATGTTAAACAGAATAAAACTGTTGACGACTTAAATTGTAAACATTTTATTATGTGCTTAAAATATCATGTTCGGTTTTTACTGTTCCAAAAACTATCAATACTTCACTATCCACAATTCGGATTACAACTAAATTTTTCTGATATACGTATTTTAGTTAACATGATAAATGCTGTTCCTACACCTTAATAAGACCTACTTCGGCTGAAGATCTAACAGTTAAAGACGCACATCTACTAAATCGACCACCTCTAAACTCCTGAGGTTCTTCTTAGGGCAACATGACACAGTTCTAATAATAGAAGCTCGGGCACTTGAGTGAAGATTAGAATCTGGCCAATTTCAAGTCTAAAGGAACATAAGATGGTCAGAATTTGACTCCGATGACTCCCTTATTTGAGGCAGTTGGCAAGAATTATACTAGATAAAATATCGGTACACTGTTTTTTTTATCTATTTACAATAAATAATGGAACCATATCATGATAATTTATTTGCATCAATGCCTCATTCTGTTTGTCCATAATAATTACAAATAATAGCAAATAAAATAGCAAATTTAAAATACAAAATAGCTAGAGTTAAAAACAAATATCTCATTTCCGTACATAATTGTTACTGCAAAGTTCCCTTTCACATTTAAAGTAACTAAAAAAGTATCATAGAAATTCCCAACAAATTAAAATTGTTTTTTGATTTTAGATTATCATCAGAGAAAAATAATCTTACATTGCTAGAGTTTCATTATTAAAATTAACATTAAACCATTAAAATAACTAAGCCATCTCACAACTTTTGGACATGTTTGAACCTATGAGTTAAGTAAGGCTACATAAGTTACATTGATGTGAACTTCTCTAGTAAAGTCCCTCAGTACCCAAAGTCCCACACTTTGTTCGATTACTAATTCAGCGAGACCCTCATCTTGTGTCTCAAAATTCATGAAAGAAAATACGAAGTCTTTTAAAAGTTGTTCAACTTTGTTGTCATAAAACAAACATTGGTAATCATGTCTGATAATATTATAATCTCCTAATATTTCTGTTAATCAATAAGGGTCGGCTGTAGTGAAACGATAATTAGTAGTTTTCTAAATAACAACGACATTAAATTTTCGATACTTTTATACACCTACTTTGGACCCTAGCTTGATGGGAGATGTCTTTTTAGAGATATAGTAACCATCAAATCGCGTTTTATCTCTTTTTGTACTGTAAATTGTATACATTTTAAATATTTACGATGTACAAAATGTTTAAAGTTTTTTTTTACAAACATCTTTAAAATATCAATAAAATCTTTAAAAATGAGTTTGTATAAGTAATATATATTTTTAGTTTAGCTAATCAAGATAGTCGCAAAAACAGCACTATCTTAAAAAAATAATAATTTAAAAATATTCTAACGTTCCAGTGCAAAGATGTATATTTTAGCATTATATGTTGATTTGTGTCTTTATATTAATAACGAAGAAAAAAATACTAACACAAATATAATCGATTTATGTTAAAAAAATATCAAGATTTATTAGTAATCAAAAGAAACGTCACGCTCGTTATTCCAAAGTTAGTGAGTAAACGTATTTGGAACTATTCTATTATAGTTGGTATTTGATGTAACCATTATAATTTTCCCCCTAATTTAATGGAACTAAGGGATTTTTTAATTATAGCCTACAAAACTTTGTTTATTATTGAATAATACAAAAAATCATCCTTTCTATAGCAAAAACGAATTTTAAGCATGATATAAGCCTTTGTATCCGGCGTAATACAATGGAGCTTTGTTAGATACTACATTTTATTGTAAGGTCATTATTTATTCATGAAAGTGAAACATTAAAAATACTTGTTTGTTCAGTATAAATTTAACCAACAATTGATTTGGTTAGTTAAGTTCCACGTAAATATTCAAGGATTTTGAATTTATTAATCAACCACGGATTTCAGTAATATAGATGCAAATCCGGTTTTGAAATTCAGCCGATATCTTGATTCTAGTGAAACTAAATTGTCTTAGGCATATTTAGATATATAAAATAAACAGTTTGATATATAATTCTTTAGGTAAGACGCTTATCACTGCATCTGCAAAGGTACTACAAAGGTATCAAATACATCTTTTAAGTGGAATTCCTCTGTTGGAAGCAATGGTACCTACTAATACTTACCTCGTGTTGTTTTTTTTATATTTTTTTCACAAATAAACAATTGCTCTTTACATTGATCCTGGAGTATAAGTATGATTCCCAATGAAGTAAAGAGGTTTTATATTGAATTAAATCAAGTAAAACCTAAAATCAATGATATATCAATTGAATTAAGTTATATAAAGTAAACGAGTCCCATCAATCGTCATAACGATGTCACTTGCGATCGTTTGTACGTGCGTCCACTTGAAATCTGGAGGTTTGCCAGAGCGCTCTTGAACAAATTGCGCTAGGGAAGAAGAGGCCAAATAAAGGTCGCGGTGTTTACATATTCATGCGATTTTTGAAGATTCTCTAATATTTTGTAAAATATTTTCGTAATATTTATTTTCTTAATTTGTTCAGCTTTGATTTTTTACTATTATAAAAGAGAGTAGTTCGTAACAATCTCCAGCTAAAAATGGAGAAATGTGTCTCTTGCCAAAAGCATTTCATAAACAATGCTCCTGGAAAATTGCCCTGGATATTAAACACTGGAAGTTCAGGGCGTAAATGATATGGCAAAGATAGTAGGTAATACCTATCGGACCGATGATAAACCCAAGATGATTTATCAGGCCACTGAGTATTTCCAGTGACAATGAATTATTTTCATGAGTGCTTATTTTGCCATTATAAAGAATACGCCTATGATGTACCTCTTGTGCAAGATAAATCGTGTGTAAAGCCGCTACTGTTACAAATAAAGTATAAATATGAATTTTTAAGGTTTGAAGTATATAAGTGCAAAATAGATTGTTACTGTTTTAGGCGTATATCTGGTTCAAAACCAACCGAAATAGTTGAAATACAAATAATATAATCTTTAGATGAAAATACATGATAGGAACAGTTTTAATCTTTTATAACATGAAGTGATTTATAACTAACTATTAATGGGAAACTTGAGCTTGCCGTTTCTTACACAATAGATCAACAATACGTGTCGTATTATAGACAAACAGACACGTATTTCTTGATCAATAGAGATAAGTCTCTCCCGTTTCTTTTTTGTTTATCAACGCCGAGAAACATACAAGTAGGTTGTTGAAACATGTAATATAACTGTTAGGTTGAGAAAGAGAGCTATAAATAAAATTAAGAATTGAAAACAATTACTTTCGGAGATGGAAGGAAGGGTGAGACATGAGGTATAAAGGGTGTATTCGAGGATAGATGCCAACCCACCGATGTTGATCTTGATTTTTGCTTGCTTCATCCGATGGGGGCGACATTCAGTTTATCCAGGACTAGGATGTGACGTGAAAAAGTTGTTCTGAGAGTTTTTTTTTTATTTTTAAGGTAGAGACAAAGTGTAAGTGAGAGATTTAGAACTAAGGAGTTGAATTTTGAATATCATATTTAAAATTTTTAATAGTTCAATTACTTTGAATTTTACAGGAGGGTTAATATACGGTTTTGAAAAACGCTAAATCCCGCTGCTCCAAGCGCCGTTGCCGCTTGCCGGGTTGCAGAAATTCTGAAAAAAGTTTACATAGATTTCTTAAGTTTTTTTAGTATATTTTTTGTAAAATTAAACTACAGCAAAGAGTTTGATTCCATGAGAAATGAAAATCAGTAAAATAAAATAATACGAATTGTATTCTAAATGATAAGTATTTTTTTGGAACTATACACACAATCTGGTTCGAAACAATACCGATAAGGCATACAGAACAATTTGTAATTCTCATACAATCATTACTACTTGATAAAATAAAATAACGTGAAATATTTGTTGAAATACATTGTTGGATACAAAATATTTTAGTAAATAAATTTAATTGGCCTTTTGTAAAGGTTAAGTAAAAAATTTTAAGTCTTGGCAAATAAACATAAACTAGCAATATTTACATACAAATAACCCTGAAATTTATTGAGGAATATCTCAATTCTAGCATTTCTACCACGATTCGATGATACATTAAATAAGGTGGGACGCCGTGGTTATTAAACAAGTATGTGTCCAATATCAAGCATTCACATGTGCTACTAGACCTATGACTTAATCTCTATAAGAAGTCATCGCCTTACTTATCCCACCTTAGGCAATAGGCCTAAATAACAAACTGGTTCTATTTGTAAATCTGTACAATGATTACTGACGCTATTTCTCTTTTCGATAGAACTGCAAGAAACTTTGCATGTATATTTACAGCAAATTTGTAACGCTTCACACAGGTAGCTGCATTTTATGTAATACAGATGGTATAGTTAATAACTTTTAGTAAAATAACAAATAGCTGATTTAAAAGTGGTAGTAACTATAACATGACATTATTAAAGTCTTAATCAAACACTTTTGTAACGTAACGGCACAACATAATTAAAAATAGATATTTGACATTTTGTGGTATTAGTTGTTGATATGATGAATAAATACATACTCAAGAGTCAATTTAAAATTTTATAAGATAACTGCTTTGGTCGTAAAGTGTTTAAGAATGAGAAACGGAAAATGCCAAATTGTAACTTGTTTCTATTAAAATCTGTAACAAGCTATCGACTTTCCTTAAACATTATTGGTTTAAACCTTCTTAAATTTTGTTGAAATTCTTAAGTACAAAATACAACTTGGAAAGTAAGAGCAACTCTTAAAAGGTATAAAAAAGGTGGGGACTGGAGATTCTTTACTTCAGAGAGAGAGGATATTAAAAAAGAAATTGGATATAATTCAGTGGTCCTCTCTACTGAAACAATATTCGTTTAAAGTGGATATAAGAATCATCCACATTGAGTTATACTATAAGTTCCTATTTTAGTACGAGTATTTTGTATAGTTTAGGGTTGAGGGGAAATATTGGCACTTCCCCTTTTATAGTCAACACAAGCTTCAAAGCTTCCAAAATTTAGTTTTGTATTAACGAGAAACAGGTTTAGTTCAGCGCAGTGGCCTATAAGATAATTCAAGAAATATTTTATATTACCATACGTATAATTAATATAATAATATAATTTAAGTATATAATAATTATTATTATTCTATAATATTATAAAAAAGTAAAGTAAGTAAGTATAATTTTACTTTAATGTAATTATGTAATATACTTATAATTTATAAAATTTTATCCTTATTCAGTTCATTGTTCTTTTTAAGACTAAAAACGTGAAGTGAAATGTAAAAGAGAAGAAATAATTGCATTTAATTGAACCTTTGATTTTCTATTTAAATTTAACAAACTATTACTATATTTTTTTATTTATCAGCTGGTCTTAATCAGAACGGAAACTTCGTTACGTAAATATCGTGAACAGCTTATGGCAATTTCTGGCAACATTCTACCAACCACAAGGTATGCATTGTGTGGGAAACGGTTTTGACCCTGGGGCTACGTGGTTGTCGTTTTTACAGACAACACCCATGAAAATGAAATTGTCATGTACTAGTACGAGTATTACGTCCATTAAAATGTGAATTAAGAATGAGAATTCAATTTTTTTTTAATCTTCCAGACTTCAAAGTAAATATCTGTACAGTATCTTAAAAAACTTACATTAATCTTGAAAATAATCATTGTCTTTAAATATATAAGCAATGTAAATTCAAAGTTTCATCCAAATCTGTCCACTATATTTTACGTGATGAAGTGCTAAACATTCAGACATCTTTGAAAACTTTACTATTTATAATAATATTTGTAGGCTATACAGGCAAAGAAGAATTTCTTTTTATGTCCATAAAATAGATTTAAAATTGTTTCTAAAATGTTTAAAGGAAATACAATTCAATGGTAAAGGAATACAAAATGCAAAATATATTTAAAAGCTGCTAAGTTTGTACTTTACTCTCTGCTTAACGACGAACAATTTAGCTCTAATAATTCTCTCAAAGGAGTTCTCTAATCTAATAGCTAATGGTTTCGCCCTTTGATGGTGTTTGAAGTAAGCTATCTAAACCAATATCGATTGAACTATTAGGTCTCAACAGATGTTAGAAACTTATTGCATAACCCGTTAATGACAATAAGCTTATCATTAGAACAATGATATGATTTGATAAATAAAACTTCTTAATTGGTCATCGTATACCACATGAAAAATAAATACACCTTAAATTCAACGGGAAGAGATTGTGGTATTTGAATGTATCTCGAATTTTGATAATAGGATACAATATTGAGTTGAACATATAATTTTATTTGACCACGTCATGACTAACAACTAGATTAAGGCTCATGTTTACATTTAAGAAACATGTTGATTCCCATGAAATCAATGTCTTACATACCTATGCACTAATTTTCATAGTGACTGAAATTCGCTGCCACAGAAGTGTTATGAATCATTAATAGCATTTATGTAGTTAACGTCTACTTCATCATTGTGTCCATGTTAGCATACTGAGCCAAGTTAAGCATGTTCATAACACTGATACACAAGAATACACATATTAATTTGGACCAGGTACCACAAAAAACTGAATGATATTCAAATCATCCTCAGATCCCATTAAAAGATTGGAGAGTTTGATGTTAATCCACGAAATTATACGTTTTTTTTCGAGTCAAGTGGTGCTGTATTAAACCGATCATATTAATGTTCATCGTCTAGCCGAGTTTTGTACGATCTTTCTTGAGAATACTACTAGAACTCCTAAACGTCCCACTTTTTCCTCTACACATTTAGACAATATGCGGGTGAGACTAAAATCCTCTTTTTCCATGAAGCTGTCTCTGCTGAGATAAAGTAACTGCGTCGGACAGGAGCTAATTAATTATTTATAGACCAAATACTACGCCATTAAGGTCCACCACATCCACGTATTTCAAGACCGCAACTGAATTTATAGGTAGGTTGAACTGAATTTATAGACCGTAAATTGGATATTTTGCGCAAGCTAACTCGACTTCAGCCACCAGTCGAGATGGTGGTATGTAAAAGCCGTAATACATTGCAGCCACTAATAAATCAAAACGACAACTGGCACATTATGAGGCATTCATTGTGACGTTAATTTATAATAATAACTTCTGTATAATGTGAAAATGATTATGGAGTTATGGATTAATAGTTCTATGGTTATGGAGTTTCCTTCTTCTGTACGTATAATATATATAATTGTTTATATATATTTATGTTAAATCTTTGATTAATCTAGAATACTGAGAATTGGTGCTCTACGGTACATTAACCTCGTCAATACATCACAGAGGCAGCTGACACTGTATAATACACACTTGACGACACATATTTCATCAGTGTTCTCTCAGTGCAATCAAGCACACTAATGATGTACCATATTGAAGTTTCACATTCCGGCATAATGTGTGCGGTGGAATATTTAATTATAATATAAGTTTCTAGAAAGAATATCAATAACAACTCGTTTTGACAGTTATCACGTTTTTATTCAGTTAGTTCAAATTTCTTCTTATATAACTACGGCCTCTGTGACAACGAAAGAATCTTAATTATTATTTATCATAAGGTTTAGGAGACTATAATGAACTAGGAACAAACTGAAATATATGGCTTGCAGTTCTAGATACATGGCAAACGCCGTCAAAACAGAAAAATGTACTGCCAAGATTTCAGTGTAATTAGGTCCAAATAGTACTTCACTTCTTGATGAAAATGTTACATAGTGACAGGCTAATCTAAATAGAAAGAACAGTAAATACTAATAAAGCCTAGTGCCTACTCCAATAAATAAATAAAGTCAAAATATGAAATTATTGTAAAATTAACAACAAGGCAACATAGCATATGTTTTTAAAAAAATTCCTGATTGTAACATCATATCCTTACTTATGTAAGCACGTTATTACCAATTTTTTACAGAAAGTGTGTGAAGTCATATACATTTTTTTTTAAATTTTACATCTAGATTGTGTAGTGAAATGGTGACAGGATAATTGTTGTTATAACATTCTTAGTTCCTCCAGTGATTTATAAATCACATTGAAACGAATTGTTCCTATTTCGTTTATAGCAATGATACTTATTGACATTACTGAAAATGAATGTATATATAGGACAATAACACTAATTTTCTACGCTTCGAAATATTTTTTGCTGCAATAAATTTAGTAAATTACAATAAAACTGGCATTCATTTATCAAATTTACATTTAATTTTAAATGAAATGAGAATTAATAATCTGATATAAACAAAACTTTACTTATAAGTTGATCTTAAAATATTGATAAGGAAGGTGTAATAAAATTTATGTAACATTGCACTTGTAAACAACTATGCTCTCATCATTTTACTGTCACATTTTGTAAGGATGGGGAAAGTCTAGTTTGAAATACTATTTCAACAAACTATAGCATATTGACTGAACGTTAACCTATACTTAGGTACGACTGATTGTCACACCAACGTTCTCTGACATCGTGAAAAATAACGCTACTCTGTATACTAAACGGTACCATTTTATCAGTATTGGCTATACAAACGTTATATAAATGTTTAAGCACACATTTCAACTGAACGGTTATTAAGTGACATAACTAATTTACTGTTAACAAAATTTTCATATTTATAGATAAAAATTATAATTTAAAGAACATTTTTTCACACTTAAAACTAAACATTAGTGTTGTAAATGAAAGTGTAATCAGCATCAACCATATGAATGCCAACTATTTGACTAATTAGTCTTCAGTCACTTTATATCATCGATTAAAGATGACATACTTATAGTTTGTATGTTAGTTAGTTTTAATATGCCTAAAAGAAAATTATATGAGGCAAAAATGGCGTTTTATATTTTTAACGCTTTTCCTATTCGGAAGAATAAAGTGGCAATTGCGGCGCCCACCAAAAATTGACACGGCTGGCGATTTAAAATAACCTGTTTCTTACGAAAATTCATTTTTTGATTTCCCAAAAACGAGGTTTTGCGCTTTGATTACAGATTGATTCGCAGATATAGAATATAATTTATCTTTGAAATTAAGGTGTGTTGCCTAATGATGTGCTTTGCTTGGAACAATCAGATTGGGGGTTGATTGATTACATAAATTATAGAGCTAAAGACTCGCGTGTTCACCGGCACTCAAGCTCTTTGCAAACAAACATAGTACTTATTCAAGACAGATGACGTTAATATTTAAGTATGAAATAGTCTTAACTTTGACTAATAAAGAAAGAATAAAATTTTAAACCAATCCGTTGTATTTATATTATGAAGTAGAGTACTATAACTTTTCTGAGTTGTCGATTTCAAATACATCCTTACCCAATTTATACTTTAAATCTATTATTTCAAATCTGTACTCACGAATATTACAATTTTTATCGTTTAAGTTAGGCCTAAATATTATTACAAAACTACGAAACATTTACTTTTATTCAAATAAAAATCTCAAATTTTGTAACATTGCATTCTATCAGAAATTGGTGTTTAATCCTACAACAACATTTGCAATATTAATATGTTACTCATTATCTGACATTAAACTATACTGCTATGATAAATGTTGGCATAGAGGAAATATAAACCCTTACATACATTTTGTCAACAATATAACATTACAGAAAGCTATTGATGCGTTAAGTATATCAGTAGAAAATATTTAGTTGAATATTAAGGTAAGATAATATTAGTATATTAATATATATATATATAAATATTTGTATATTAACCATGTTAAATTTGTAAGCCTATATGATATTACGCATGGAATACACATATTAGTCTTTAACTTAATGTAATTGTCTAGAAAGAAAATAACTATTTTATAGTACATAGTATGTTGAATATTTTTGACATAATGCATATACTAATAATTTACAAAACGTCTGGCATCTGTTTATATTAGCAGTCTCTTCACATTTATGTAATATTTAGCCTGTAGTATATGCCATGTTCCATACAAGGCCAACAGAACGAGAAAAATTGTTAATAAAAGTTGTCTGGAGCGTTGGTAACACGTAAATGTTTCTTAACCGGCAGGTTTAAACCCTTATTTATAACACGTATATAGCAAACAATTACGCGGGTTTCTGTAAACACTGATGTTTGCTCGTTTAATTATACCGTTTTTATTTTACATAGGATATCGAAATATCAGGTTTAGTAATGATATTGGTGCATCAGTTTGTACTTATTCTCAGAAAGTATCAGTACAAGAAACACGTTATACTGTTCGCATTAAAGAGATGTACATTAACATCAGTACTGATATTGAAGAATCACTTTATCATTGATATGATACTTATTTAGATGTTATACTGATACCATTGCTCGAATCTGTTTATTAGACAACCCGAAAGATATGGAAAGATAAGCATTATCGCGTGTAAAACGGCTAAGTTTAAACATCGTCATTCTTTGAGGACAGGTAAAATAATCAAATTATCGGATTGTCGAAGCATTGTTTTTTCGTTTTATTACACAAAACTTGACTTAGAATCTCGATGTCTCAGATATCGTAACTACTTGTGTATCAATATATTAAAGAATTACTTCTAACTGGGGCATAGGTTGCTACGAGTTGTATCAGTTATTTCAGCTACGTATGCTAAACTGTATCTAGTAGTGTTTTCCAGAGTTTCCTTTGTTTACACGACGTGCAATGCTTTCAAAATCAATAAATATTCATAATATTCTATATTTCGTATTCATATATACGTTACGTAACAAACCAACACAACATTCACAAGTAAAATGATCGCTACATGCTCAGCCATCAAATTAAACATTGATATCGAAGGCAGCGGTACCACAAGTCCGTGGTAGCCTAACTGTGTTCTTTTCACGAAACATGTTTGACAAAAAACACTGAAACTACTGCAGAGTTGACGGCCACACGTATGATTGATGCCCAACCGTCACGCAGATCATACAACGTTGTATGAAACGGTGCGGTATATCAAGGGTATAAGTGTCATTTGTAAATGTTCGGCGGCAGCTACGGCGTGTTCTCGAAAACATGCTTCTACACTATGTTCGTCTTAACATATGACCTGACTGCTGTATTTGTAAGCAGTATAAACCGACTTTGACGAATTGAGTTTTAGTGAGCTGGCTGTCTTTTACAATGAAATAATCGTTTAAAATGTATCTGATACATTTCTGTGGCTCCTTATACATGTTTATAACATCGTTAAGTGCATAAAAAACAATATCTTGCACTAATTTCCCAAAATATGAAAATATATAAATCTTTGCACTAACGTGATTTTAAAGACAATTAATAAACCATAAATATACCTCGTACCATAAAACGTATCGTAAACCATAAAAATACCCTGTATATACAGGGTGTAAACAATTTACGCACTGGCTTTGGTAACTGTAGAACGATTACAGGTTTAACTAAGCCTATTTAAAGTATAACTTAAGCCAAGACAAGAATATTAAACCATCTAGAACAGGACTTACAATGTAAATGTTTCAAACTTCAAACAAGCATAACTTTTTACAAAGTACACCCTTTGATGTCAGATTTGTAGCATTTAAATCTAATAATAAAGACTAATTTCATGTTCTACTTGACCTATTCTCTCATTTAAGATTTCGTTGTGACTCCTTGTCATCCCCCTGTCATGACAAACATGGTAATTAATTCAAGAAGTAGATTTATAGGTGTAGTATTCATGTACCAATTTTTATTGACTTGCCGTTCGGAAATGTTCAAGTCTGTGCGGGACTTTTAGAATGATTTAGATTTTTGAAGGAAAAAAATTCTTAGTGCATTTTATGTATGTCTCTACTAAAAATACATATTTTTGTAAACCAAGCTAAAGAATTTAAAATTAACGCAAACGTATACACTAAAATAATTTCAAAATAAAAACTATTAGTTTATGATTTTCCTTAGTTTTACTTAATTTTACATATTAGACACACCATTTAGATTTACATTAAATTCAATTTCCTAAATTTACTAAAACTTTAGGTTATATATGATTTTTCGACATCGACGTAATGAGCTAACAACTATTATCTCCATCTTCAAGGGTTTGGCCTAAATATGTGAAAACTATTGAAAATTATATACAAAAATAATTTCATACCATAATATGAAATAGACACTACTGATAACTATTGATAAGCTAAAGTTTCCTCATTTATAATACGTACAGCTTTCATACCATTGTTGATTTTTATTCCAAATCAAGTACTGTCAAAGTGATAAAAATTGTTTAGTAACGTCCAACGACTTAAACGTAAGATATTTATAGTTAGTGCCACTGTAACGATTACTGAATGTACGACGTATACAGCAGACCTTACAACTGAATGTTGTTTGTTAGAGCTATTTATGTTACTTTGACTTATGTATTTAGTACGTGCTGGTACCGTATTATATAAATCATTTAAGGCATTTCCACAAAATGTATAAATATTACAACATACTAGTATGTACCCGATATGTATATACCCAATTCCTCTCTCTTAATTAGTAAAAAAGTACTCTCTAAATATATTTATAAAATAAACTTATTTAAAAAAAATCATGAAGACTAAAAATTAATTTAGTCCAAGTGGTGAATGTTGGTATTTAATATTTCAACTGAAGTGTAGTACTGGGAGCTGACTGGCAATAAGGCTCTTGGCAATCTGCCAAAGTTCTCGAGAAACTTGCTGGATTATATTTTCCACCACATGTTTTACAAAGTAATGTTTTATATCCACAAAAACCTCTATAGCTATTATTATATTTTTACCCTAAGTTATATTACAATAGTAAAAATTGTAAAAGCTGAAGAAATTGATTTATAAACTAAATCTAATACTATTTGTTTTCCTGGAATGGTCTGGGTTTTTACGATAACGAGCATCGTTCAAGATTGATCTTACTGAGGTTTTCACACATAATCCCTGTATTAACACCATACAAATACTTAATTTATTAGTTTGGATATACTATACTATAATTACCCAACCCTTGAATAACAACATGTAGTCTGCAGCTACCAAGGTCCAGTGAAACATTTAACAAACACTAAACTACAAATTTAATAAATGTGCAGTTACCCTAGTGCATTCATTAATTTGAGCAGACAGACCTCAAATTTAGAGTTGAGCCTTGGCACTTGTCTATGTAGAACTGAAGTTTCATGCATAATTTGAACTTTAAAGATGAATATTTTCCAAATATCTTGCTACATAATCAGTTCATACTTTATTTATTTAAGATTAATATCAGTATTACATCATAATATTCTACACATTATACCAAGGTAACGTTGAATGAGTTTGAGATAGTTAAGTTACATGTGTTAATATTTCACATGTTAAAATGTCATAATATGTTTGTACTTCGTTTGTTTAACAAATTATTGATTAATTAATGTTATCGTTGTCATCAAAGTTACCTATAAGATCAATGTAAAATGTTCTCTATATCTCAGACAAATACCACGCAGTAATATGCATATCATCGAACTCAGTATTGCCTATATAGAGATGAGGCTTCATGCAAAATGTGAAGTATATAGGTAAATTTGATTCAGTCATACAGACAGTTAGCCAGCCAGACAAGCATCCGGATATTGTATTTTTAACCGCTTTAGTTATAGACTTCGCTAGCGCTTAGCCAATTAAATAGAGCTACGTCTTCAGTTCTACGTTGTTCTCGTAATAATGATCCTGGAATATATAATATTATTCTAATAATCCTCTTTTACTGCCATTATATTAACATACAGTAAAAAATATAATAATGTGATCACATGAAATATATGATATTTTACATATGTTTAACAATAAAAATTAAATACTTTTGCTTAGCACCAGTAACTATAATGTATACTTATTATAGTTAGGATATTGAATAAAGTCATATAAAAGTTTTTAGTAACCTTGTAGAAACTTATGGAAAAGATTAAAAATATACATGTATCATTTTAAATTTTTTAATATATCTATATATTGAATATGTTATTAATACTTTTAGTCAATTTAATTAAACATGTAAATTAACATAGGCAATATTGTTTACATAATAAAACATCAGCAAGGCTTTGTATATCATCTTGCAATAGATACATAAAAGTAGTGCATTATTATTATTTCAGATTATTTTTAGCTAATCTTCACTGTGAAGCTTATATTTATACTAGATGAAAATTTCTCTCGTGGGTATTGGTTATACTCTAGGATTTTATTGTGGGTATTAAAGTATTATTTTGGTATGTTCGTTTATTTTATTCTATATGTTATATATGAAACTATTATTATTATTATTATTATGAATAAACGATTTTATTGGTACTGTTATCAATTACAACATATCTATATGTCCCCCAACACAATAAACTGTAATAAATGATCTTTACTTAACATTTATCTCTGAACGATTCATAAACTAAAATTGCTAAATTGCTCAAAACTTATATAAATCACTTTCACTCAATTACATTCTTTACTGATTTCTGATCCTATGCCTCTCATAAATCTCAGCGACTCATTGAGAGATTAGAACAAACACACAAGACACAAATAGGCGTTTTTGCGAGTTTTGATTGGTTTCGATTGTGGAGCTCTTTATACTTTCTGGGAGCTTATTAATTAGTCTGACACAAACTTGTTGTGGCAGACGCTGTCACAGCGTCAGTCTGTGATGTTGGGTTCGATAGTTGTCTCTGCCTCAGGTCTCATATCGGCGAAGGTCCCCACCACGGATCAAAGTGCGCTTAAATACTATGGTTGAGTAAAGGAACCGCTTTTAACTTTAAATATAAAAAGGAGCAGAATACGGATGCAAACTTAAATCGATAAAACATTTTTTGCATTTTAGTCTTTGCCTATATTTGTATGTCAAAATTATTACTGGTTTATTATTACCCTCATTAAATACTGTAAGGGAAATAGTGTATTAATGTTGAATACATATAATGTGACTAAAATAAATATAAAATAAAATAAGGAAATTAATTACATTGCATATTTTTAATATTAAATCCCCTTGGAGACCTTTGAACAGGTATTCCTGTAAGGTTATGGGTTTAATACATTAACCATAGTCTAACAGAGACTCATAATATTGCTAATGTTAAACTTACATGTGAATATGTGTTGGGAAGCATGTGGTATGCACCATGGTGAGACTCCATAAGATAAATTATAAGAATTCAAATGATAGAGTAAATTTAAGATATTACCAACTGCTATATGTCGAAGGAATACAAATATGGAATTATCATCCAATAATTTTGTTTTCCCATTTGATTATATGAATTTGGCAGTTAATGTTACGAATCAAGATTATTGACCTGTAGGTATATTTACTGGAGGAATTAAATACAGTACGGTGCAGATATTATTATTTTTACCATTACATTAATAACCAAAGTAATATTACAAGATATTATACTTTTCGGAAACTCAACAAAAGAAATTTATTAAAATTAAAGCTCAATGCTCGAAACTGCCTGATATTAATTTTGGTTTTTTGAGGGATAGGTACAGTATCCATTTCGTTTAACCTTAAAGAAAAGAATTGGATTGTCTATCACCGACTTAATCACTACCATGTACTTTAATTAGATAACTTATAGTATAAATTTTATCTTCCTTTTATTTCAAAAAGAGGAAATATAATTATAAGTCACCAGTAAAATATTTAGAACTATAGTTTAATGGTAATTTTACTTTTGACTGATTATGGATGTATTCCTCGTATTAACTTATGTCCCAGTTGACTGTATACTGTCATATAAAATTTCAAAAGCTAATGTACTTATGGCTGGTTGAATTATGACGTTTCTTTTCAGCATATCCATTCTTGATGAAAAGTGGCTTTATTGTTGCGACAGGCCCAATAAAAATCGGCACTAAGGTGTACCTTAAATTTTAATTGATATACTATTTAAATAATATAAAATAAAATTTATCTAGAACATAACTTATTGGCTTTTAATGGATGCTTTTATTAAGTTGGGGAATTTTCAAAATAGAGATACAACCAAAATACAAATGTTTCATTTTACATTGGGCTTTTGCATAATTTCCTTTCATGTATGCTCAAATATAAGCAAACTAGAAAACTCAAGTTTTAGGTAAATATATTGGTATATAAAATTATTAATCTATTAATTTCTTTAACATATTAGCCTTATGTTCTATGTCATTACCATATTTCATTCACGAGTTTATTTTATTATGAGATACATTTTTGAAACCTAAATAATTGTGTAACTTTTATACAGAACAAAAGTTTTACAAAAACATAAAATTCATAGGCAGGTATTGTTAAGTTGGGACGCATTGGTAACATCACAAAATTAGACTTTACATTTTTAACTGTCGTTAATACCCTAGTTTTGAAGTATTACTAGAAAAAAGGAAGTCAATTTGACAAAATGCATGTCCAAAAGTACAGTTGGTTGGTGTAAATGAATACCTCGTCCTCTGTACAATGAATAAAGCCAGTGATATATGAGTTCACATATGCTATCGTACCGTTTTCATATTTTATATTTAAGCCATTTTTGTGGCTTGTGGGAATGTATTACACCGATAACGGAGGTAAAGTGGGGTTTCAGTGACTCTGCATAATATTTTATGATCTTATTCTTCTCCGCTTTTATTAAGTAACAGTAAAATTGTAAAGACATGCTACTTTTTAAAATAATTCTATAATGTGTCAAAGCCAAAATAAGTAATAAGAATAAAATAAGAATTGACAAAGGAATTTTTGTATTAGTGTTTGTGTTGTAAACTCCAGACATGTTAGAAATACATGGATTGTTTTTTCTATCGATAATCCAGTGTTATCTAGATAATAAGCTGTTTTCTTCGTCTCCGCAGTTACACAGTTCAGTTGAGTGAACTACGATAATTTGAATCGATCTCTAAGCACAGCGGAATAAACGAGTTTTCCATACAAGACGGGAATGGTTGACTCAGTGGACATGTCGAGTTTAGCTTATTTTCACCTTCAGGAAGAAAGCCAATTGAATATGTTTTTCTTTGTGTTCAATAAAGACATTTTTCATTTCATTTCTTTTTAGGTTAGTTTAGGAGTCACTGAGTTTCTGCTGGGTAAACCAGACGGAGTATTTTGTTGTAGCCTTGTTGTCTCTGATGTCGAAAAGGGTGCAACACGGTATCAAATAAGAACTGAATGTGTTACCGAGTGACAGTGTGTTGTCAGTGTTTTCTATTGTTTTATATAATGTGTATTGTCATTGATATGTTAGGCTTATTTGCTCTCAAAAAAGTTTAATATTGAATTAAATGTTTTGGAAAAATATCACTAATGGGTGTTTTAGAAACACACCTTGCAATATATTTGTAGAAAGACATTCTTCAATAGCATGAAACTGGTATATTTGTTATTCATAGTCTCCAATCAAAACTGGTAAATGCATATTCAGTGTCTAAGAGACAGTCCGACCATTATGGCTTTGACTGAGAGTGCGAAACCATACGTAATATCTATGGGCCACTGTTTTACATTCACGGATCAAAATAGATACCCGAGTTTAAAATTCAACCACAAGCTAAACAATAGAGCTATAATAGAGCAGTCTTAATGGATGAAGCGTTCGAACGAGCCGTGGTGACCGCGGCAAATTAACAAAATCGCGCAGTTAACAACTGTTAAAAATTAACTTGCTCTCTTTTAGAGCTCTCTCTTCACTCATAAGTTAACGAAGAAAGTTCAGGATAAGGAATATATACACATATATCAATTTCATTTAAGATGGTTATGGTATAAAACTAATAATAATATGTCTGCTGCTATATTTCATTAGTTTTTTTTATATTTTAGTATGCTTAATTAATACTATATAAGTATTATGTAATTTACTACTTAAGTTATATGAAACAGTGATGAAAAATTTATGCCACTTCAATTGTTTGGAAAATATTGAAATGTGATCTTAGGATTTGATTCACGTATTGACTCTTAAGTTGATAGGTAAGTTAACAGAGACTGAGTGTGTCATTAAGTACATTGTTGCTCACCTGCTAACATTAAAGTTCGAGAGAGAGAATGAATTAACTAATTTTATCATTTCTATTGCTCACTCGGAGCCTTTTCTTTTAACCTTTATGTGTAAAATGTAAACGTTGTATTTGTTACAGATTTTCTTTAAGAAATTAATCCACTTTTATTTGTGAAATATAATGGAATAATCTGTGATAAAGATAAAGACTGCTTGAAAAACCAATTATTTTACTCGCATAGTAAATGCTACAGAGGCTAAAACTTTATTTTGTCAGCTCTATATCTCAGACTTATAAAAATGTATCATCTGTCGTATTCATGGATTTTGGAATAACTGCTTAAAATTTTAAAATGACAGCTTAAGTAAAACATAAAAATGTAGTAAAGTGTTTTCCACTTGGAACGAGAATTCAAAGTTGTACGGCAAGTTGAGATCTGACTGTAAACGTTAACTTTGGATCCTTATCGTCTTTCGCTCAGGCTAAGCTGCGCCAACTTTGAATCCCACAATATCAGTGGTTCCTTGCGGTTGTGATTATACTGTACTTAACTATAGCTCAGCTATTAGGATCAATTGTAGGTAGATAAACCATAGTTAGATTCCATCTGGAATTCTAAAACAAGTGGTTTATTTCATAAAATATAGTAGTGCCTTACACTGTACCATCGTTGCTTATGGCTGTAATGATGAATAACGTCAGAACCACTTTTGAAATAGTAACTTATAGGAAAATTGTTATGTAAATTTGGAACATTCCTGTTGTGACTTCTTGGTTTTATCCAGCTCAAGGCTGACGGTTGAGGGGGGTGCTGGTTAGATGTAGCGTTCCTAAAAACCCTTATTTCTCTTTTCTTCTAGTTCACATTTTAAATTACTTAATTTCTTTATTATGTTTCTCTTGGTAAAATGTTATAGTTTTGTTTAATATTAAATGAAATTTGGATTAATGTCACGAATTACTGCACACACACAAACAAACACACACACACACACACACACACACAGCTATATATTTGTAGGAAAACATTTTTCATTATTATGAAACTCGTATATTTAATTCGTAGCCTCCAAAATGTTAAATGCGTATCGAAACTGTAGTCAGTGTCTAAGAGTCATTCCGACCATTCGGGCTTTGACTGCGCGTGCGAGACCATAATACTTGCCACTGTTTTAAATTCTCGGATCAAAACTGTCGATACCCGAGTTTGAAATTGAACCACAAACTAACAATAAATCTACAATAACGCAGTCTGGCGGATGACAAGCTCGAAAGAGCAGTGGTGATCGCGGTAAATTAACAAAACCTGCTCAATGAAGAAGTGTTAAAAACTAAACATTTACATACTGTATGCAAAATTTACACGATACAAGATAATGTCTTTGAAAGATCCGTAACATGACAAGTGCCGAATTTTGTTTTCTGATCAAGAATAAAATAGCTGGTAACTGAATAGAATTGCCTTATATTTTATAAAATTTATATTAATATTATTATTTATATAAGTAGTACTCTATCTTGTGTACAAAATTAGTTCCATGTAAACAGGATTACACATTTTTTATATATTAATTTTAAAAGTTGTAAAGGTTTTGCAATTTGTGTACGTCGTTACTTAAGTACAGTGGGATTTATGGAGATTTAAATATTATAGTTAAATATTATAGTGCTTACATTTATATTACAATTATTTTATACTCGATTTTCTTTGGCATGTGGTCAACACTGAAATAAGCAACACAAAACGTACCCGCAAAATGTGCCGCTTTATGTTTATACATTTATAAGGAAGAACTATTGATTTTAGTGTGAAAAAGTAAAAAGTTAGTGTTAATATGTCTACTTGACTGTGCGCTACTTTCATTACGTTTTGTCGGGTCCTTCGATACGTCGTTGCATCGATTTCTTTTTATGATTTTCCAAACAAAGTACGGTATAAAAGTAAAGTTACCACACGTGGTTATGTTTCCTAGGAGTATAGAATGTGATTAAAAGAAGTGAGATATAGTAGTCTAGATTATGAATCTGATTGTACGGTGAATACCCGGTCGTTCTTATACAACTATTTGTGAACTTACATGAAGATCAACAAAACAATAAGTTCAATAAACAATCCTTTGCTAAATATATCTCTAGCAATTCAACTTTCAGAATTTATCTTTGTCATAAACATTTTGGAGGATATAACAGTTTACAGCATGTTAAAAATTGCACCACTGTGATGGTGAAGAGGGAACGAATCATAAAATATTATGCAGAGTCGCTGAAAACCCAATTTTACCACCGCTATCGGTGTAACACCACAAGACGTAAATAGTGGCTTGACTATAACATAGGAAAACCATACGATATCATACTTGAACTAAAATATCACTGGCTTTGTACAATGTTGAAACCACGTGGTATACTATTACACAAATCTATTTTGATAATTTATTTTGTGACGTTGGTTTTTTTAAATAAAAATAACATTTAAACTGCTGTACTTACAATTATCTAAATCGTACTGTGTAGTACTCCCACTTCCAATTTAGCAGGGTTAAAATTTAACATCTAAAGATAAAAACGTATTTTAAGGGATACTGTTTCACACTAAAACCAACCATCTGACGTAAACCAAAGTTGAATCAACATCACTCACCCATACAAATGATTATTAATTAGATGTTTTGTTATTAGATATTTGTATAACTCATTGCCGATGACATAGCCGTTATTTCTATATTTGTTAGTTGTATGAGACAAAATATAAATGATCTGAGAAACAAATGATAGTTTGATTGTTTTTAAAATTGATGCGGCTGACGATCGACTTATTTCTTGGGCATAAGCCCTTTGTCGATTATAACGACTTGGATTGTTGATATTAATATTTCAGAGTATTAATATTTAAATCATCAATAATACATCCAAGACGATATAAAATATTTTTTGATTAGTAAAGATTCTAGTGAATATTAAGTACAATGTATTACTAAATTTGTTAACTATTAAATATTATCTGGTTTGTCGAAAATAAAAATCACAGTTCTAAATTAAAACAATGGATTTATTTTTAATTGGCAAAATAATAAGTTCAACGTTTCAGATTTTTTATCACTCTATTTTCCACAAAGAATTGACAAACCTTTTGTAAATTTACAAATTCCTTTGGCAAGAAATAAAAATATTAATCAAATATATCAAACTAAAAATCAGAGCTCTCTTCTAAAATAAAATAATAAAGTTTTAAAATAAGAATGAAATACCACTTGGAAATAATAAAAATAAAAATGTTCACTTCTAAGTTCACTCAAAATTCAAAATTCAAATTTCAACTTCTCTTTACACTATTTGAACCTTAACTTTCAAGTCTCTGCAATTCAGATTACAAGTCTCTCTCTAACAATTATTAAAGTTCAATTAATTTTCAATTAATAATTCACAATAAAACAGTTCCAGTTAAATATTAATAAATTACTACCTTTTCAAATCTCAATTAAAGTTATTAACAAAGTTCAATTTTAATTCACTTCTCTTGCAAGCATGAACCAAATGTAACTTGTATGATTCTATTATGCTCTATTGTTCTTCGAGAATAAGTTATTCAGATTGCTCTGTAGTTTCTATGAATTTAATTTTTTCCTCAAAATCACTCGCGGAAAAAAATTTAAGAAAAACGGCGCACTGCAATTAACTTTACTCACGAAAATAACCAAAAGAAGGGCGAAAATTATGAGCGGGCGCTTAAATACTTCCCTTTCCAATCACCTTTGCAGGACATCCGTGGAGCTCTCTCATTGGTCCAGCTGTATCAAACCAGGAGAACAATACTCACAATAAGACAAGTTCTAATCAATTCAAGGCAGTCAACCTGCCTTCCTAACAATTTAAAACTACCAGTGCTAACTTGCCAAGGGATTACATGTTCGATTTTACCCTGGCATTTCACAATCTAATCTAAAATTAAGTCCCAATATGATCCCAAAGTTTTTATTTAATTTAAGCTTTAATTAAAAAAATAAATCAATGTAGCTTTAAAAACGCTACATCGATATAACAGAAAACAAGTTTCTGTACTTATCGAATACAGATTGACTCACGGATCTACAATATAATTTATAAATGGAATTAAGGTTTGTTGTCAAATCATTTCTTTCACTTGCAACAATCAGTTCGGAGGTTGAGCGATTTAGTAAGTTAGCGCAAACGAGTTGCGTGTCCACGTGAACTCTGAAGCATTGTGCAGACAAATTATACCTGTTGTTGGCAGTAAACGTACTTTAATCTGGATTAACAAAGTACAAAATGGTCAAGAACAATTACTATACTAATATTATGGGAGTAGAGCTCTATAATGTTTGTTGCATTGATGGTGTACATACTTATAATTATAATCCATAATAGTATATAAGCTGCATATTTTTTTTTGTAAATATTTTTAATTTTTGTTTAAATCTGTTCAATTTATCATTAAAAATCTATTTAAAACTTATTAATTTAAATAAATATCAAAATATGTGTAAAATTGTACTTGATATTTTCCCCACAATATGATTTTTCATTCTTAAAACAAAGAGATACAAGTATAAACTGTTTTATACAAGAAGATCTACTTCAAAAGAATGGCAATGATCTGAAATTAGAATCGAATTGTATCACGTATGTTATAAAATATGAAATATAAACCCCTAAATACGTTTTGTCACCAAGGTTACAGAAAACTATTAATGTGTCACCTTTTCGGTTTCTCATTGAGTATAAATCAATTGAATTTAAATAGGTGTTAAAAGCTTAAATATTTTCTCTTATTGAGTTCAAAATGTAAACATTCATTTTGTGATTGATATCAGACGTAAGCTACATAAATTAATCCTTGATATAAATACCGAATTTAATGGTTAAAAAAGGAACATCATTTGTTTTATTTAAGAAATATAAAATCATATGCAGTTCAATTATTCACATTAATACATATATTAATTATTATAAAACGCGTGGGATCTATTTATACCGTTTATTGTGTATATATTCGCAGTAACAATATGTAGCCTGTAAAAATATCATGTTAGTTACAACACTAACGAAAGAAGAAAAATATTAACAACAGTCGTTTTGAGCGTTTTTTTTAATATCTTACAGGCGGGCTTATAAAGCAGCTGATAATGTGTATTTCTGTAAAGAGCGCTGTTGGCTCACTTAATTTTAGCTTGTTAGTTTACGAAGTGTATCGGAACATCAGTTTTAGTAATGATATAGGTGAATCAGCTTGGCGCTTATTCTTAGGAAGCATCTGTACAATACATTTGTTATACTGTTTTGCATCAGTTCACATTAAAGGTAAGTACATCAACTTCAGTAATGATGTTGAAGAATTAGTTTAGCATTGATTTGATACTTATTTAGCATGATTATCAGTTACATCTTGTTAGGATATAATACTGGTATATAGTTTGAGACTGTTCAGAGAATAAACAAAATCCTATATAGAAAGGTTGTGATGATAAATAATTTATAAAATGACTAAGAGGATATATATCCATTTATTGGGAATGGCTCTCAATGATGTAAACAAATCAAACTGTCGGAGCCAAAAATGTTTCTTGCGTTTAATCACTGACATTTGGCGTGGAATCTCGCTTTCGTACAGCATATAGTTACTAAGTTTATATCGACAGCTAATAGAATTTCTACTAGCAGTGGCTTTCGGACAGGATGAATCTTGTTGATTACATACCCCATATGTAATAATATTATATATCTACATTTAAATTATTAGTTGGCCTAATACAAAGTAAAACATTTAAATGCTGTATTTCAAATAAGTTTACTTAGTTTTATAAGCATATTTTTCTAAACATTTTTGACTTTTTGGGGAGAAATGTTCTATCCTTCTCGTCCCCCAACCCCTAGGTTATTCCACGGACTCCTAGACTAGAGGAGTATAGGCAGTTTCATGAATATATCTGCTACTTTAGCTATGGATGCTACACTGTATCTAGTAATCTTTTCCTGGCTATTCTCGTTACGTGCAATGCATAAAAACCCAATAAATATACGTAAAATTATTTAAAATACGAAGTGGATTAAATTAACTTACAGCTCAAAGTAAAAATTCACATTTAAAATTATCTCTACATTCCCTCAGTCATTACACTAAGCATCGTTATCGCAGGCGGCTTTGTGACGAATACATAGTAACCTGCTTTTGTTATTCACATGGAACATGTAAAGGTGCGTGTTCTTGACAAAAGAACACTGAAACTACTGCACAGTTGACGCCCACACGTATGATTGATGCCCAACCGTCACGACAACACGTCACGCAGATCGTGCAAAGTTGTATGAGACGGCGCGGAATTTCCAGAGTAAATGTGTCATTTGTAAATGTTCGGCGACAGTGATGGAGTGTGTTCCCGACAACTTTCTTCTACACTATACTCATCTTAAATATGTCGTGACATTCTCGCAGTTCCCTAACTGCTGTATTTGTAAACAGTATAAACCGACAGTGATGGATTGAGTTTTAGAAAACTACAAATCATCAAAGTAATGTTAAAAAAACAGCATCATTCTATCAGTATTTATATTTTTAGCAACATAATGAAGGGCTTAAAAATGTAATATTGTTCAATTATCTTTCCAAACTATCAAGCTATTTTGATGCTTAACTGACGTTGAGTAAAATAAATGTTTTAATTTTGTAAATATTGATGGATTTTAAGCTTTTATTTTGAATATTGATATATAATTTCGTTATAGTTAGGAGTGTTTTGACATGTTTAGAAGAAACTGTTTTGTCATCTTTTTTACTACAACACGATTTTCAGTTAATAATTTTACTTAATTTTCAGTTCAAACATACCTAAAATTTAGGTATATAAAAACATTAACAACCTAAATTTACATGCCTCCTTGAAAATATGTACGAATTAGATATAACTTCCGGCTTTAAGGATTTGTCCCAATAGCCATAATTAATAAAATGATTCATATGACAAAACTTTGTCATAATTTCACATAGAAACTATTGATACCTCGTAGTTTAAAAGTAATAATTTGTTTATTTATAATAACCACAGAAACTATAACAGTAAAAACCATTTAATAAACGGCTAACCACTTAAATTTACGTTATTTGTAGTTACTACCACTTAAACTTTTATTATATCTACAACACAATTGGCAAGCCATACATATGTTAGACATAGGGATGTAACCGGTAATGATTTCTCTGCTCGGTGCTGGTACCATATTATATTATTCTTCAGGTAGTTGCACGTATATCTTTTTTACAAATTAAAAAATATACTAATATATTTGTTCTCTCCATTAATAGTGGGACATGGCCTTTAATAGACTACTACGTAAGACTTGAATATTCTACAAATATTTATTTAGAAAATAAAGCTACATATATTACAAGCAATTAACACTAATTTAGTCCTTTTGCTGAATTTTTATATTTAATATATCAACAGAAGTGTAGTACTGCCAGCTGGCTGTCAATGAAGTTCTTGGCAATCTACCAAAGTACAGCGAATAACATGCTGGATTATTTTCCTTAACATGTTATACAAAGTTCAGTGGTATATTCATGAAAAGATAAGCTTTATTATTACGTTTTGGAATTTATTGATATTAGTTGCTTCAATATTTGGTTTCAGTAATATGATTTCTTCCGTTTGATAAAGACTTGTCATGTTTAAAAAAACTTACGAAACCATGATATCGGATTAACGTAACTACTTTAGAAGGTATATTGAATTGCATACTGTATTCAAACTGAATATTCTGTAGTGTACACCTTCTCAACACTCATAAATTTACCAAGATGCTTAGCTTAGTTCGTAACTAAATTCATCTAGATTTACCAATTAAATCAGTTTTTTAACTTTTATATTGGTTATTTTTTATTACAATAATTTATTACATTTGACATATTAACATTGAAAACATTTATGCCTATAGTACATTTATTTTTCCATAGTACGGTTGGACTGATATTTTTAATCATCGTCTGAGAAGGAAACCTTATAAACAAAAGTATATTGTGATGGAAAAGTAGTCTGGAATGGTACAAGTGTACAATAACAGATATAAACTAACTGTAGTGAGAGATGTATAAATAGGGTAGGGAAATTATGTTTTATATATCACCAAAGTTATAGTCTATAAGTAAGCTGTATTTGCCAAATAACTAGTTAAATATTTTGATATTACTTATAAAGTATAATTTACCACAGTAAAGCAGCAATCCAACCAATACTCTCTCTATGTAAAAGTGTATTTAAACATTTTATTTGCAGTTTTGTTTCTATAAAGAAAGTGTACGAATTGAAGTTGCTAAAAAATCTGAAGAAAATATGATATGTAAAGTAAGTCAGGGAGGGAAGGTTTTGCCTTTTCCATATATAAATTCTTAAAAAATATTAAATTACATTTTCATTAAAGTTGTGAATTCTTAAAAGAATCATAGGTTAGACATCGTCACCGACATGCTGAGAGATTATTATCTTCACATGCAATACAACATAACCAAAATTAATTCTAGGCCAAAAGGCCGTCTTATTAAAAGGTGAATGTATATTTCTTTAGTACTTCTATCGTACATAACAGCTGATGGAAAATGAGTTTTTTATGATATAAATTCGTCTATTATTATTTCTAAGGTTTCCTCTGAACACTACGAACACTTTTCCAAATATGAACAGTGAAAATATTTACCTGATATCCGTCATAAATACTTTCATGTAGATAGCTACGTAATTAGGCTTTAAGGTTGCTGTCACATTGGTCCAAAATATTTTAAGTATTACTGAAATTGTTGGTGCTGTTCAATTGAATACATAAATCATTGCCGACAAATTGCAGGCGAAGACAAGGAAATGTGTTAGTATTAAATTTTATATTTTTTTATCTCATATTGAATCGAACAAACTTTGAAAATTATTTGTTTAATGTGATGATACTTACTGATAGTTATAAATTAATTATGCCTCGTAATATACTCATTCTGTTTATCTACTAATTTATTTATTTGCCCCGCGTTTCGTTGCCAACATGGTTTCAAAAACAATTTAACAATATTATTATTGTAGTTTTATTATTGATAAAGAGTATTCAGTGATGGTGAAAGATCACGTCCATTGATTTTTGAGACCCAATACTCCTTATTAATACAGCTCAATATCCATATCACTCTTTATATCATTCACTCTATATTCACTCTATTATCACTCTATACTTTAAATAATTATATTCTATTTAAATATATGTTGTAAATAATACTAATACAAGTTTATAGTAACAATTTCTTCAAAAACTTAATACAAAAATATATGTACTAGTTGTGACTAATCAACAATCAACACTGTTAGGTATTCCTGAAAAATTCAAACGAGCTAGGAACAAACTGACCCCAGTGTTTCACTGGTGACAATAAGTGAAAAAGAGACAATGTTTTATTTCTGCTCTGCAGAATATGTATGTTCCTTTGTTTCAATTGTAGGTATTGTCCACCTACGGAATTGTATTTTGCTTTGTTTTTGAAAATATGCTTTACTTCCAGTTCTCGTGTTACGTCGTAGATCACAGAAATTATACAAAACACACGTCACTCTTATAGTTTAATCCGCCATTAATTATACCAAGATCAAATAAACACATAAAGGATGCATTTTTTCCTGCAAAAATGTGTCTATGCATATTTTTCTCATTGTATGTAATTTAGGTTATTATATGCCGAACAAATTAATGTCAGTCACATTTACATCGAAGGCTTGTGTTATAAATGATTCAAGAACGAGTTTTACCTTACGCCTCGTGTATAATTAAAATTGGTCAAACAGATGGTTTTGAATTAGATATTAAAAAAATAATTATGTAAAATAGTTTAAAAAACTTTTAAAACGTTATCAATGTAAAAGAATTTATCTATCAAATATATAAAAATGGTTTCTAATCGAAATACTGCTAGCTAAAATACAGAAATAGCTAATTGTGTACGTGACTACAAATATAATAAAACAAATTTATTGTAGATTTGTTTAGAAATAATATAATAACACATCGACATATTATATACAAACTTAGACACTTTCTTACGTACACCATTATTTTAAAAACTAAGTGTTGTGGAAGCTTTGTATTTTGTACGATTGGTAAAAATGCTCACTTCTGTCACTCTCATTTATAAAATAAAAGCTTTTTATTTAATATTACTTATATCTTGAAAACCACTATACGTCTTGTTGTTATTTGACGTTTGTGAAATAAAAGAGAATTCGGTAAGAGCCATATTTTGAAGAGAGAAATATTATTTTAATAGGCAATTGTAAGATTTAATAAATGTCTCTCAGAGGATGGAACCTACCAGAGGCGAGAAGCTCTTAGAGCAAAATTCTCTCAGCATCTAAGAAGCTCCAAGATCAGATACCTTCCAGAAGAATCTCTCAGAATATGGGACCTTAAGGAGTTTCAGAGTTAGTTTAATGTATATGCTGGGGGGTTGCATGGAACCAGATGATTCAGTTCGTAAGTTTCTATATACTAGTCTTATAAATTGTAACGAAAGTCTACCCAAATCTTGGTAAACCATGGTGGATCGGTGAGCCAAAAGATCTTTACAAGACAAGAAGAAGACAAGACAAGAAGAAAAATAGAAGGTTTATTTTCTATATTTAATACTTGAAATATCAACAAATTTTTCAGGCTTTCTCTTAATTTTCAGCATCTATTTTTATTTGGAGAATAGAGCATGGTGTAATATCAATATGGAAATGGGCATAGGCTTATATGTTACTCTTGTTTTATATTAGTATATATACATTTTCTTCAGTCACGTCACTAGTTTTTGCGTGATGAAAATACAAACATTCAAAATTGCAACTTTATATTACGTGATAGGTGTACACCACACCGCGTTGATTTACAAACTTATTTTTTGTGCAACTTTTTCGTTACTATATCGTCACAAGATAAATATAAAAATGTTTGAATACACTCAGCTAAATCCCAAGAGTGATATGCACAAAATTCGAGCTTAATGGTTCTTATGCAGAAATGAAGGTTCGTGCAAAATTTCAAATCTATTGGTCGGATTTTTTCGGGCAGACAAGCAGGCAGGCAAAAATAATATGTTTCGGCTCCTCTAGGCTTCCATAGTGCTCAGTAATTAGCAGGACTATCGAGACATTTTGGATGTATTTGAGGTTTTACATTACCTAGAATTCAATGGTGCGATAAATATGCCAGCAATAATTTACAGCATCAATTTACAGCTTTTGATTTATAACAAAACTACTAATTAATTTATTGTTGAATTTGAAATACATTATAAGATTAAAATAAAACCATTATGCTATGAAATAGTCATGCATATTCTATCCAACAGATCCAATTTGAATCCAGTACGAATTAACGTTATTTAAAAGTATTTAAAGCGCGTTAATGGTTAAAATAGTTTATTTATACCTAGTGTTTTAATGATAAACATGTGATTTAAAAACAATAAACATCTCACGTAATATGCAAGTATTTTGTAATAATTTAATAGTTCTTTGGCTTATAAAGTTACTGTTTCGAACTATCTACACATTCACACTGAAACTGTCATATATAATATATTTAAAAGGATTTATTAACAACAAATAATACTTTTTAAACTTGTGTTTAATATTAGCAGTAATATTATAGATAAATACAAACACACACACACACACACACACACACACACACACACACACACATATATATATATATATATATATATATATATATATATATATATATATATCGTATTACGTATTATTTTTATTCTAACTTGGATTAAGAGATAGTAATGTATTTCAATGATTTTCATTGATATTATGTCTTTTAATAAAAAGCCAAAATCGTATTTAACTGAAGTAATTAAACATTTCTGTGAATATCTAAACAAAACTCCAAGCAAGATACGTTATCTATGATAGAATTGTTAGCTTGAAGTTTGTATGTGGGACATAGTTATATAATGATTAATGTAAGGAGACCCTATGCGATGGTTGCATTATGCCATAATACTGTCGTTGAATGTAATGAGGCTCCTGCTGATAACATTGTGGCATATTTTACTTTATGATTGTCTGAAGTTGTTTTACTAAAAACTTTTATTTTCATTTTACATTTATTTACAAGTTACTTTTTATACAAATTTGGACTTAAATTTGATTCCAGTTTTTCTTTTACACGCTACAATTACATTTTTATAGAAGAAATAGTACGGGAACTAATAAAAACTGCTTCCTGGTGAGAAAACACCTATTAAATTATTTACAACTTAAAAACCTCTGATTCTAATAAAGTAAACCATGACAATTTCTTTCACAGAAAGTGATATTATAGAATCAAAACATTTATCTTTAGTCAAGATATTTCCCTGATATCCAGGCGATTCTATTTATATAACGTCTGAAATAACCGGAAAAGGAAATGCCCGAACAAATATTACGTTATGGAAACACGTCTATATGGAAAGTGTACGAATGGAAGTTGCCTATTTACTTATTGATATAGCAAACGTAGCTAGAGACAGTGTTTTTGCAACTTTGAATTTAAAGACGAAATATGAAATTATGTGCAAATGAAATATTGACTAACAGTACTAAAATAATTATGTAATTGTATTACAATTGACCTATATAGTTAAGGCCACACTCATTATTATTTTATTGACGCTTTAAGAGATTTATAAGATGCCACAAAATGATAAAATGCACAAAGTGGGATCCTTTTAAATAATACTCTAGAGATTATATGGAGCATATTAGCAGGTTTAGCGAAATTGGTCATACCAATTTCTACTGACGCCACCTGTTGAAGGTCTTTTCAAACATTAGGGGATAAATAAGACAGTTCTATCTTCCAACGTTAGGACTTGTCTGTGTGAACATAGATGGAGTTAGCAGTTCGTTTTATTGCTCCAGGGAGAATTCCAAGAGGTCTAGTACAGTGTGGTGCTTGTATTAAAATTCCTCTGAATGTAAATGGGTTATTTCCGTCATATGAGCGGGAATGTTCCTTTAGACAACGTTATGAAAACATATAATAAGATTTAATGACCACTACTAGAAACTAGCAGGGAATCCTGTCGATGTTGTCAAAAGATCCATATTTCGTCCGATTCTGATGAATCTTTTCTTACATAATTTACAGTGTCTATAAAGCCCCAAAACACTATCATGTGTGCTGATAGCAATGCTGTTGTATAGGGTTTACACACGATGACATGTGTGTAAACCATCACATCATCGTTTCTTAAACCATAATTCTTAAACATTTCAAACTTTTGAATTGGATCACCAAGAACGGTGTGTGAAACATACCATTCTCTTTATATTCGCAGTAGAGGAATGGTAGTTGAAAGAAAAATCATTTTACATATCGATTACATAGATAGTTTTAAAAGAAACAGGATTTTCCGGACATTTGCCATCGTTCAGTGAAACAAAAAATCAGTAAAAGTACGTTTCGAGATCTGCAATCTGATCTAGGTTAGTTATTTACCTGAAGAAAAGATCATATTACAGATCTCGTAACGTAGTGTTACTGATTTTTCGTTTCACTGAACGATGGCAAATGTCCGGAAAAAATCCTGTTTCCTTCACAATGCTTCCATCATCAAAAATAAACTTCAAACACAGTATACAGTTTTATTAGGTTAACTAAATAAACTGTTATTACTATAAATGTAATTTGATGGAAAATAATTTTAAATAAATACCGATGAAGAGTTGATAAAAACGTTATTCCAGCTGAACCAATCCACAGTGAGACGTTGATAACAACGATACATACTACTCATAAGCTAAATATAAACTTTATTTTTATATATACATATAACATACTGTGCTGTCATAGAATATTACCTCTTTGTATTTTTAATGACATATATTTTTATTTAGTACAAAATTGTTTATGTTACTAATGTTATTATTACTTTCATTCAGTTGTGTGAGTCCGAAGATGTACTCATTGAGTGCGAAAAGCCTCACAAAAATAAAAAACTTTATGTTATTGGAGAGTTTGTTTGAATTAATATACTCATAAGCTGTTTTAAAAACGTGTTGTGGTACCCGCAAGAGTTTCTCTTTGATAACACACCTCAAGCCCCTTCTGCAAATACGAGACAGTTGTAAATATTACGATAATTATTGATAATCGTATTGAAAAGTGTTAAGGTTGATCAGCATGTAATGGAAACTTAAAACGTGTAAACAACCCTCTTTATGGGACATACAATTTGAAATAAGTGTAATATAGTTGTATCTCATATCTTCAAATTCTTAAAGAAAATTTGTTTGTACCTACATTTTAACGTATCATAACAGCTTATCAACTTAATAACAATCTAAATTATTAAGTATATTATTTGCAATTATGATTGACGATTCCCATCCTTTACACCATATATTAATTCTAGTTCTTTGGATATGTTGGTCATCGGGTCGGTCATGTTACATTCATCGTGTGTCATATATCGGACCCAGTATTATTTATAATATATATCAGGAGAAAGTAAGTTTAATACTGAAATGGCTTAAAAACATTGAGAGTAAAATATAACTTCTGTATCAGCTACTTCATTTAAATTGTAAATATCCTGAGAAGAGCTGGCAATCTTCCCTTAGTAAAGTGTTTTCTTCTAGATGACTAGGTGCCTGTGAAATTTCTTTGATTTCCGTTTTCAGATGATAGCCATTATTATTGACTCTAAATAACTGGAATGCTATTTTCGTTATAAACGGGCTTTATCCTCAAATCACTGTATTGTCTTATCATTACATTCAAAATTTAAATTCTGTAAGTGTACTATAAATATGAAATCTTAAAAACAAATAAAATAAATAATAAAATAATAAATAAATTAAATAATAATATGCCTTATTAAATGATGACAGACTTACCCACATACAATAATTATAAAATTGTAACATATACGATATTGTTTTATCGTGAAATGTTTTAGACATATAAATATTAGAACTAGACCACCTTTTTGCGATTAAAAACACGCTGACCCGTAACAAATCTATTTGTACTTGAACTCAATATTTGTAACCAGTTAAAAATACTTATAATTTTAATAAATTTCCTACAAGGAGTTTGTGCACCGATTAAATAATGACAATTTCTAAGAGAGGAATACGGTAGAAATATAAATTCCTAAATCTTAATAATGTTGTAATATTTATTAAATTATGAGAACACTAAAACACTATTGTTGTTATTACATAATTCAATTTTCTTATATAATAAATATTCGTTGCAATCATCTTAAAAAATATGGTTTGTCATTTCTTTCTTTCTTTCAATAACAGTACTACGTTTTTTATACTATAACAATCCAGTTTGCATAAAACCAGAAGAAAAACGTTTTAAAATGATTATTTATTTAAACTAAATTAATTACAATGTTAAGGTCTTCAACATACAGAGGACACAACCACTACATGCAAATATATGCATTCAACAGTAAAAGCTATTACAAGTGGGGCAGTAACTATTCCAGATGTGTTAACTGCCTGTGCTGACACAAAGGACAGGCATGGTAGCTAAACCTCTTCTGGCCTAGTGCCTCTACAGAATGTTTAGTGGAATTCCTTTGTCTGCTAAACTTATATAACAATACAAAGTGAAAACTACAACTTTTTCTTGAAAATTAATAAGGTTATTTAAAATAACAAAATTATATACAAAACTGATCTTAATCTCAATACAAATTGTTGTTGAGCCTTATGAAGAGCGCCAGTATAACATTTTATACATAAATACTGTATTTTGTCTTTTCTTTATACCGGAGCCGTTAGAATCTCAACTGAAAGCTCTAAACTTCAGGATTTTACTACCAGTGTTTTATCAATTAGGGAAAGAAAATCTCTAATCACACTCATTTCTAAAATACTCTTTGCGCTTGTGTCCGAAGTGGCAGTATATTCTGCATAGGTAAGGTTGGTGGTAAAGCCCAACACCACTGTAAAAGTCCGAAAAAGAGGTCTATAGGGTTCATGAAATCTTATTATAGTCGCCATTGTTTTCAGGCCTGTTCAAAATTAATTTTTCCTGTTATATTTGTGGATAATCACGACCTGTGAGGCAATATAGAATACATCAAAGACTTACTTAATTTAGGATTTTTCTGGATATCAGATGGGACTACCACTTCAGGTATAAAATGTGCTGAATTTCTTTAAATAAAAACGTTAAAACCCGATTTGCACTGGGATATTGTACAACTCTGTACATAAAATGGTGGATGTATCCAAGATTTTCTTACTTACCTGTATTATTTATAATATTGTGCAGACTGAAATACTACGTATATAAAAGATTAAAGTCAATAATAGGATTACCTTTATAGCATTTACGATATTAGCCTAAGGTTTGATTAAAGATTGTGTTGCAAAAGCATTACTTAAATAGAGTTACTTTACAACCAGTATTTTATGTGTTCCATTAAACGCAAATGAGTTATAGTTTATAGACGCTAAATTAACAGTTTGTTTAAGAGTCTTAACTATTATATGAGTAGCTTTTTTTAAAAGACTTATAAGACTGTTACTCATCCAGAATATAGATCATAAATAGTAAATTTGTTCCTTATGATTATAAAGATTTTACTACTTTCATGTAGAATAAAATAATGCGTTGTGAAACCTTTGTTGTAGTAATGTTATGCTAAATATATGTTACGTCAATAAAAACGTAGTCTTGTATACTTAAACAATAAATATAGTAAGCTTGTTATACTACAGACTTGGCGTGCCAGAAACTATTTGCTGTTTACACTCACGCATTTTATGACCAATACTGATGTTTGGATCACCTGTACTTTGGAACAAGAAGCTAATGAAATATATAATTACATATAATTAATAGATAATAATACAGATAAAGTTTTTACGTTACCTGGAAGACGAAATTGTGTTGGCCTGTTGAGTAATAGTATTATTGAACACTAAGCCAAGTTCAGTAGTTGGATATGCACCATCGGTGTACTGAATCTTTTCTATGTATAAATGAAGTTTTACGCAAAATGAGAAGTCTACAAATGCAATTATTCTTTAGTTAACTTGCTATATACTAAATTCAAATCTTTTTTCATTACATTAAGTTACATAGTAGTCTTCAAATAGAAAAGGTTCATTGAAGTAGGGAAGGTGTTCCTGTTACATACTTGTAACATTGACTTTCTACTCTATCATTACTTTCTCACTCTATGAACACAAATATCACATATAAAATGTTATATGAGTATACCCAGATTGCTTCCACATTTATTTAATATGCTATTTTTATAGTCATCATGATTATCTTAAAGGCCAATATCAAATATATGCTAACGCTTAGCCAAATAACTAGCCTTCCATATTCATAATAAGTAAAAAAATTAAAAAAAATAATTTATTTGAATAAATTTGCTTAAATTTATTTAAGCAATAAATAAAAGATTTTGTAGTAATTAAGTGTACGGATATTGAAAGTGAGGCTGCCTAGTAAACTAAATACCAGCCTTCCATCAGCAATGGGTATTCAATGCTGAGAAGGCCACTGTTTTAGTTTCAATGGGTCCGCCATCGACTGCGGCATCCAGCGGTGATAAATTACACTTCTTGTTCTAGCAGCCTCGCTCGATACGCTCTTACAGCAGTCCCCATGGACCAGATTTACAGGCAATAAGCTTTTTGTGAGGCTGGACATTGTAGCGAATATGAATTAGTTATTCACAAGAGCTAAATCCAGATATAATTTATTTACAATATAGCTATCATATTTTAGAGACATACATTTTTATTTTTAAAATTAAATTTTTGTGTTCGCTTCATATAAAACTATATTTTTATGGTATTATAATTTGTCTTTATTTTCTGCTATAACATTTAGAAATATGTATTTGTCTGTATCATTTAGGTTTTTAGTCAAAAACACAAGTTAAATTAAAAAAAAAAATATGTCAAAGGGTTAAGAAATTATAAGATTATTACAGTACAACTTGAATTGCTAACACCTTCATAAATCTTTCACTATTTATAAGCCCACACCTTTAAAAGTTATGAGATGTCAAAAAAACTACAAGGACAACAAATTTTCCTAAAGGGTTTAGGGTGTTTAAAACAAATGTTTATTTTGTAAGGGTATTTTGTCTCTATTACCTAAAGAAATATATAATTTTGATAACTTTTAATCCTATAAATTTAAATTATTTTCCGAAATAGTTTGTAATGAATTTGGTGAATTAAAAAAATGCATAGTTAATAGGTTAATTTTGTTAGGGTTGCTAATGATGATTTTAAAAATAACTCAAACTCACAGCTGAGTTGTTTGTATCGATCATCCAATACAATGGTAAGTAGTGTAACTTTATCTAATATTTTATATACGGCTATTTGAACGTTTTCAAAATTTTTAGTACTTTTTAAAATATACTAATTTTTTTAAATTTTTAGTACTAATACAATGACGGTAAATATATTCTTGTATCATACAGTTTATCTTTGCAAGGAAAACGAAAGTTAATCATAAGAATCTGCTATGATGTTTTATTTAATTTGTAAAACATACACAACTTTGTATATCTTATGTAAATTTCTACATTTTTACGATGAGGTCCATTATTGTTAATTTTTTTAGGTATACTATAAGTATAATTTTACCATATAATTATTTGTATAACTGCCTTCATTCATATAATAATATGTTTCAATTGTACTAAACACGCCTCTATTCTTAACATAAAATCTTTATATTCGAATTGACTAAAAATGATATGCGTATCAGTTTGTAAACTGATTGGAAGAATCACCTGTTTTTAATACCAATGGAGGCATAAACGTCACGTTGAAATATAAAGAAATATAAACCATTACAAGCCTATCCATGTTCAAATACAGTACTTTCGTACCACATAAAAATGTTTGTAGATATATAAGTCGATTATATTTAGCTAAATTTTAAAAAGTAAGTATACTAATTTAAAAAAAATCAATAAAAAAATTATGGTTGCCTGTAAAGTCGGTTTTACGGGCGAAGATTTTACGTGACAACGTCTTTTTTCTCGGTAGAATATTTATTGATATGAATATTATTAAATTGCACAATAGGAACAAGGAATTGAATGAAAATAAGAATTGCACAAATTTTAACTATAGAAATATATTTTGTTTACTAAAACATTGTACATAATTTGAAATTAATTAAAATTTGTTATTGTAAATGGTAAAGTTGAATAAAACATTTACTAAAATTGGAATTTGAAATTCTTGCTAAACACAGTTAAATTCTAACTCCGCGCGTGGTGATTGGTCGGTTTAGTTCGTTTGTTTGGTCGCACTGTTATGACAGGTTAGAGGTTATAATTTGTTATTTTAAATGTTTGACTAGCAATACGCGCTGTTTCTTCTCAATCGACTGAATTACGATTGATTGCAGAGTGATTTAAACTAATAATTTACTTAACACTATCAACATTTGTCAATAGTATGACATAACCTATAAACTCAGTTTCTCAACTTTTGTGTCAATCTAACAATTAATTAATCAATCAATCATAGTTTACGATAATGAAATATCAGTGTACAATTATTTACCTTTATTGTTGTACATTTGTCAATAGTATGACATAACCTATAAACTCAGTTTCTCAACTTTTGTGTCAATCTAACAATTAATCAATCAATCATAGTTTACGATAATGAAATATCAGTGTACAATTATTTACCTTTATTGTTGTAGTTGTTGTAAATGACGAATCTAAGCACTCCACATTTTTACGAATAAACATAGTTATCTGCTTTATCCCGTGCGGCGGACCCACAGTTATCTGCTTTATCCCGTGCGGATCCCGTGCGGCGGACCCACTGGACGGGCATCGTAACGTTACCGGGCGTTACACTTTTTCATGAGTGACTCCGAGCCGCAACCTAATTTAAGACGTTGTCACGTCAAAAATAAATTTTTGACGTGGAAAAACTAACAATCAATTAATCATTTCGAGAGGACGGGGTACAACAGACGTCATGTGCTCGGGCCAAACGAGCAACTCCACGCATTCGGTAAACACAAAACGGAAGAGAAAGACGCCGAGATAACGCTATTTTCAATTCTATCTATATGGATAAGGAAGGATAAATGCCATGGCCTCTGGCCATTCTCAGACAATACGAGCAACCTAAAGTAAAACAAAACTCATCGTAAATTAAAGTATATTTAATAATACGAATGCACAATGTTATAAATACAGTAAAAATAATTTTACATACAGTATTTTTCAATAACCAGAAATTTATTTGGATATTACACATATTTAAAACTTGGAATTCTGAAATATATCAAATATAAGCCTTATTTTTAATGGGGGAATTAAAACACAACTTTGTTATCAAATAAGCTACAATAATTTAAAAATATTCTTTTCTAATGAAGCTTTGAACTAGGGTTCTTGGAATAAGTGATACTTTGTCTTTTTTACCTAATATCCATTACATTTTTGCCTTCTTTAATCCAAAGTTTTCAATGCCTTCTTAAGTCAAACATCTAATTCATTATAATATTTCAGGACTGTTATTACCTCCCTTACAGTTCGTATTGCTATCATTCAGTATCATGGCGTAAATAATGGCATTTATTGTCTTTACATATAGTAAGTGCAACGATATTGTTTTAACTATTCAAACTAATATCTAGTCTGTGACTGCTCCACATCCCAGACGGTCTACTAAAAGAAAGGTAAACTGAAGATAAACTCTATATTCATATTGAATCAACTCTTCCCACAGTGACTGCGTTATGTGTAGATATTAACTTATTATTTGAATATCTAACTCACTGTAGTAGGTAATGTTAAGTAATAAATCGGTGAAACCAATATTATAACATCGCAGAAAGTACGCAAATTCTTAATCAATCTTTAAGTAATAGTTTGTATGTTATTTTAAACAATATTGACACATGGTATCTTTTTTATTTGTACGTATACCAGATTATGATATTATATTAGTACGGTTTTTTAAAATTTATATATGAGCATAACTTGTCCATTTAAATAGAAATTTACATCTATTAAACCATGTACAAAAAGGGATCACAATTCCTTTTATTCAGTTTACTGTTAGGATATATCATGCAAATCTATGGGGCTTATAGTCAATTCTACTTCTTATAAATTATTATATATATTATATATAAATTATATATTTATGTTTTATATATATATATATATATTTTATATATATATACATACGAGTAATGTTATACCTAAGAAGTACAAACCTTTTTTTAACACATGTAAGTAATCCTTTATTATTGATAAATCGAAGTTTAAAATGAGAAATATAATATTTATTGAATACCACACATTAAATTCTTTATAGTTTAACATTACACGTAAATATTTTCATTTACTCAATAAATTATATCGTATATATTATTGCACTGTTCAGAAAACTGCTTTTAAAGTCCATATTCTTATTTTATTAAAACTAAATCGATGTAGAAATTATGAAGCCGTCATGATTGTTTTAGAAACAAAAATTCTCTCTTTCCCAGTCTCGTGTAAGAAGAGAATATATCCTTTGACGTTAGGTTGGTTAAAGTTAGTTATTGCAAGAAAGTAAGTATAAAGCTAGAGTGATACTTTTATCCCTCCTTGACAAGAATGCCTGCTTTGTTGGGCGAGAGCTTAATCTCCGCTTCATAATGTTAAGCTTGTTTCAACATGCCTCTCGTATGAAGTCACTTTAGATAAAACCCGTTTAAAAATTACGTAGAATCTGTCAGAAATGTCTAAATGACACAAACAGAAACATTTTATTTTTTTAAATAATTTAGAATGCCACAACCTTAAGAGTTACCTCAATGTTTGTGCTTTGTATGAGTAAAATAAAAAAAATAAAAATAAAAAATACGCCATTTTCCTAAACTTTTCCTAATAATGTATCGTCTATATGAGCTAAGTTACATGTGTTTGTGTTTTATTTTTTTATTGAGAAAACAGTTATACAACAATATCGCAAGGTTTCGGGAAGGAAAGTATATACTATTAGTATTTTTATATTACTAATAGTATATACTTATATAATTCTGCTTATAAATAAAAATTGGTTTGCTTACCATTTGATTTTGAGACTTGATAACATCGTTTAAGTTTTTGCCTTACTTTGGACTGATGCTTATTTAGCACAATAACGGGACTTGTGATTTTGTTAGTAATGTATAAGGAATAAATACTTAATCCTGACACATTCAGGATTCCACGCTGTGCCGCTCTAAGAAACACTAAAAGTTAAAAAAAAAATCCTACAGCTGAAACGGCTATGAACAAACAGACCAACTTGCATAAACTACCCTTTGAAGATGTAGCGAGTGTATGATACCAGCTAAATATAGGAACACGATGACACTGCCACATGTGTGAAAGGGAGAGGGAGGATATGGCACGGGCTGTTTATTCGAGAACCGTAGAGAAAACAAGGAGGACCTAATAAACTATCGGTACTATCGTGTTTTTACCGCGTTTATATATTATAGTGGTGTGATAATGAAACCGATCAGGAGCTCAGAAATGATGACGTGATAACTGGTATAGGTGTATTCAACTGGCCAGTATTATTTATTTATCACTTATACACCTGGAGGATTCAAATGTTATTCACCCTGAAGGGATCTTGGAAGCTGTAATAGATACAGCAAAGATTAAATGGACTGAGTTGTCTGTAATAACAATACTAATAAATTAGTTCGGTTTAGTTAATTATTAAATCATATAATGATGTTTTTCAACATGAAATATCTTTTAGTGTTTAACATTATAGTGTAGAAAGCTGGAGGTGTAGAGTTTCAGTAAATTTTTTAAATGAAATAACCTATATTTTTTTTATCAAAAGAAAGTATATTTATTCCTAATTTTAAAAAGTGTCATACTTAGCTTGTACGTTTCATAAATAAATAAATTAAAACCCCGTTTTTATGGTTGCTTAAAGGTAATGTTTATCCTACTATTCGAGAGGATGGTAAATCAAATTAGTCGTTGCACAATAAAAATACTAGAACCCTACACCTCGTGCTTACTTCTCTTGAACAATGTAATTATAATATTTAAAGACTAGAAGAACTTCATACATGTAAATAATTTTTCCGTTAAACTTGTAAGTAATAAAACGAAAGCTATGATGGTTTGAATATATTTACTAATAAATATTATTTAGTTGATATTGTTATTACGCACAACCTTGTCTTTTTAATATATACTGAATATCCTATGGTTTAAAAGTTCACTTCAGTGTGCATAACAATTTTCAACACCCGGCAACAAAAATAAGTAAATTAGTAAATTGGTAACTAGGTAACAGGTAGGCAGTTTTGGAATATGGACCTACCCACAGATTAGTGCCTATTTAATATTATCGAATAGATACTATATTGAAAATAATATCTACAAGAAAATTGTGACTTTCACTATGAACATGCCCAGTCTGTATTTTAGAGATATTGGCAATATTTATCGGTTATCAGGGAAAATGTCATATTTCACTCGTTCATTTATTAAAATTTTGCTAAGGCCACTGAAAATGTTACCAATCCAATCCTCAATAAAACAAGTTGTGTTTGCTTATTTTCATACACTCATTGTCTTAATCACATATTTATGACCATGTTTCAAACATTGAAATTTTGGGTATTTTTCTAAAATTATTTTAGTTGAGGAAGAAATGAGGAAAGCGGATCCGTCTTTGGCCCTTATTGTACCCGCCCTAATGTGCAACAGGCCTGCTTAAGGATCGTAGCAAACAAAATAAGGACGAGAGCCGATACAGTAAAAGGTCGACAGCACTGATAAAAAGAGCTATGGACAAAGCCAGGGTTAGAATATGCTTTATTACTAAACACATATCCACCATCCGACACCTTGGACAGTGAGGTTTAAGCTCACTTAAATGTAGGTATGGTAATTTGAGAAGTACCATATAAAGTATTTAAAAATACTATTAGGTACTTTTATGTAAATAAATTATAAGAATTATTTTGCAAATCATAAGAATTTGAGAAACGTTCGATTAATATTATTACTTTACTATAGACATTTTTGAACTAAACTGACCTACTTCTATGTTTCATTATTCATTGAAAGATAGAGTTGTATCTCCATTATAAAAGTTTTAATTATAGTAGTATCTTAATTTAACTTCAAAACAATAATGTGTGTGATAAAAAGTAGTTGTAGTATTATGAAACAGACAATATGTTTCACAGACTAAAACATGTGGAATATATTTTATTAAATACCCTATTGCGATTTTCCATACGAAGTGATTTATAGTCACTTAAGCGTATGAACTGGAAGAAGATTTTATACCAATTTAAATGCAGAGGAAGTTATTCTATCTTCATAGCTTTTCCTATTATGAATACAGAATTGAACGTTTTTAGAAATGTTAGTAGCATAAAGTGAAGATTGGAGTAGCATGATTTGGTAAACACTGATATATATATATATATATATATATATATATATATATATATATATATATATATATATATATATATATATATATATATATATATATATATGAACGGCAAAGGTAGATTTCATTTTATTTCATATCTTTATTTTTAATCTCCAATGCTATATTTATGGGTCAACCAGGGTAGGTGCAAACAATATACAGCATTTTAGAATAATAAAGTCATTATTGAACATACGATGATACTAGCAGTTATAGAATTGTTGCACAATTTGTTGCAACAAAATGAATTACTGGTTTATATTGTATTTAATAACGTGTTGCGTATTATTCTTGATAACTCCATTTTCCTTCTTTCATTACAAGGAAGTTGTATTAATTTAATCATCGTAAATATAAGTTACTAATGTGAAATAAACGTATTATTATAATTGATAATTAAATAAACAAAAAGTTTAGACGAAATATGAATTTTAGTTTGTTATTTCATCAGAAAAATGATTTTGTATTATTATACCTCATCATAAACATATTTTTAATTATGAGTCTCATATTTAGTTATAGAAAATTATCCTACCATGGAATTAGATCATATTTCCATTCAAAATACAGAGAGCAGAAAAGTAATTTTTATTTTTCAAGGTAAAGTATTGTCATTACAAAACTCAGCAAATCCTATAATTTATTGATGTTTGCTGTAATAGGAAATTCTTGTACACTTCTGGGGTTAATTAATATTGAAAAGCATAACTTACTGATTATTCTAGCGTATGGTAGATCTTTTGTTTACTAATCCCCAACTAAATTGGCTCTTATTGACAATGGTAAACTTCACACGTATGTCACATTAGGGTTAAAAGTTCATAAACCATAGACTTTAGTTTGCATTATTACCTGTTCCCCATTATTTTTAAACAAAATTTACCCAAAAATAGTTTTTTTCTGAAATGCAGGATTTTGTGCGGGTTTCTAATAAAAGTCGCATGTTTTGTGAAATGTATTAAGAAAATTTCTGTTTTCAGAAATAGTATATATATAGATAACTAATTATCTAATTGTTATTGAATATCACTTTTACTGCTAGGTATTAAATTATTTTCAATTGCAGTTATAATGTCATTAAGTTTTCATTTCGTAAAAGGTCTTCAAATATTAACTAACCCATAAATAAATATTTAATTCCAAGAGCTGATTTTCAATTTTATTATATTTTTAACTAAAACTAAAAAGAAAAGTAAAATAATGTAGCTGACATTTATGTATATTTACTGATTAACACGGATAAATCACGAGGCGAATGAAATCTTCATAATGATATTCAAAATATGTAGATATGGAAATCGTGTAAACCACTAAACTGAATAATAGCATGACTTTTTTGCATTGCACTCCATAAAGGATGAAATTATTTTCTGGCTTATTTAACATTTGCATTTTATCGCGAAATAAATTCTAAAAATGGGTTTTGTTTAAATATTCATGCTAAGAAACGAGTGCCTTCTCCAACCTCCCGGACACGGTCCACGCATTGTTAGACATTGTTTATTGTCCGTCATTTATACCTATTGATTTTTTGTTTCAGATGCAATTAAGAAACTAAGCTAACAACGACGACTTGTTATACTTAGAGAACTTTCGTGTGTCCATGACTAAAATATAGTACATTATACGCTTAAAACAAATCAAGCAATGAACGTTATTTTTAACTTAGACAAAAGTACAACGCCCTAGACCGCTTGGTCATCGGGGCTGATAAAACGATGTCTGAATTAAAGATATATTCAGTATTTAGAATAAATTTTAATAAAAATAACTGTATTTCCTTCGAAGTAAATCATTATTAATATTATTATAAAGTTATCATTGACATAAGACATAAATTATCTCCGGAGAGTATCAGACTCCGTTATCCTTCAACGAATGCATTTGTGTGGCTTTAATCGGATACAAAGATATCTTGGCTCAAGCAATAGATGAATAATTTAACTAAGATAAGAAAAATGTATCTAATTATTGGTCAAAAATGGACTTATGTGAAACCATTTTCAATTCTTCAGTTTGCACATTTTGAATGTATATACCGTGTGTTGAAGATAAAGGGTTCTCTGATGATAGCAGGAATATGACGACAACATTATTAAAAAGTTTTGAAGGTCTTTCAACGATAAACATGATATGCTTTTTTAACGAGGTACTCAGTTTGTAAATAAAAATATAATACTAACATTGAGTACTGCTGTTCGTACCTAAAAGTATCAAAACATATCAAGATGCAGATGATTTAACAATGCTTTTGGGGTTGAAGATGTGAATTTAATGCAAGTGAAGTAGTTTTCCTGTCGTATACGGGCACTGTGTAAGCACTACACACTCTCAAAACACGCAGTTTATTTTTAATTCAGGGTTAAGACCGTAAGCAGCACGGTCACTTTGTACAGTCCCTACTGGGGTTCTTTGACACCCTTTTTGTGCCAGTTGGAGGAAGAAGAGCAGAGTATTGTTGTATAAAACAGATTTCAAATATTTAGTGTCCCTAAGAATTGACGATAAAAAAAATAAATTGTTTCATCCAAAGAAAAACCTTTTTGCCCTACACTCTGTCAGAATACCCTAGAAAATCGAACCGGTAATGACAGCCGTTCAAAGATGGCTTGAATTTATAATTATTAGGTAAGCATCAGTAGTTTATTATTTACATTGCTTAATTAAAATCCAAGCCATCTGCCATTTCTGGCTTATTTATCTTTTTAACGAAAAGTTTGTAGAGTAATATAATAAAGGCGTTTACTTAAATGTGCATATGAACCTATGATTACATTGAAAATGTTCTGTTTACATTTAAATTTTATTCTAATTCTTTTTTGGCCGTACTTCTGAGGAAGTAAAGTGTCACTGGATTTGTGTCAAATTAGATTTTTATATCCAGTAAGCCTGTACCAAGTTTTGAAGCTCTATATTAAATCTTTCCAAAAATATTCAACCGACCCTAGACTTTGAAGACACCTTGAATACATAAACAGGTGTTATAGAAAGGAAAAGTCTTCTTTTGGCAAAACTCAGCTATCTTCGGCCATTGCAATATACCTCCGGTTCAGCAGTGGCGTTTGAACTGTTGCCCATATTAAGCAATAGTAAAAACCGTATTTCTGAATAGTCTACTTTGGACAAAATGCGATTCTCATTGTAACTAACTTCAAGTCCAAGATATATTGAGAGCATAATAGCGTTTGCGTTGCTATCCCGATAAAGAAAATGTATACATACATAGGAGTGAAAACATTCTTTGGTAAAAACCTTATACATACGGTAAAACAAAATATAATTCTCGTTTAAAGTATATGTGGCACCATAGTAGGGTTTGCTGTGTTGCCGCAATCAATAAAGCTTGTATTAAAAGTCTACTTTTACCATAATGTGAAAACTTCCAACCATAGAAATTTAAATCCTGGGTATGAAAGTTCTATATTAGTAAGAAGTAATAATTTCCTGCCATTGTAATTTACTTCAGTTAAGGTATTTCTGGTGCCTAAATAGCGTTTTTATTGTTTTCCGTTGCCTATATGAAGAAAATTACACACATAGGTCTGCATAGTCTTCCTCAATCCAAAAGCGTCTACTTCAATTTGTAATACACCACTTTCGGACTAAGGTATGCTGGCACCTATTAGCCAGCGTTTATCTTAATGTTCCGATTAGGAGAGTACATAAGGTTTTTTTTGGAGACAGTACTCTGTTTAGGGCATAGTACATATTTGTGTCACATTCGACCTATTTGAACCTCTAGGAAAGATGCATTTAATTCATGTTTCTAGGATGTTGAGAGGTTAAGAAACATAATACTCTTATATTTATTCTATAGAACCACATTAAAATAACTATGGGTGTTTGATCTTTATAAAACTGCTTTCGTTTTTTAATCTTACCTCAATAGGCATACATATGCAAAATTTAAACTTTCTGAGATATTGGGAAGTTAAAAATTAGTGATTTTACATGTTATAAACACAAGTTTTAAATAACGAGATGGGGATGGTTGATTCAATGTGAATGTTGAATTTACCTGCAGTTCACCTTTTTATTAGTGCAGTGTCTGGATTCTGATGCTATCAAAGACTTGACTCCTGGAATCTGTAGCATGTTCTGTAGCAATAAGAGATCTTTTCTTGTGAAATTGAGATAATCATGGAAAATATTATTTGAACTATTTAAATTTTCATTAGCAGGAAGATCTTTTTCGCTGTACTTCTCATATATAATTAATGATAAGTTTTAATATTCAAAGCAGGAAAATCTTCGGTGTGAAATAGAACTAGGTTTTGCATAGTATGTCGTATTGGTTCGTGAAAATTTTCTTTTTATAAATAAGTAAACGTCAACATTTTCTAAGTGTGGTATATACTCCTGCACTGCTAATTTATTATTCTATACTAAGGCATTTCTTAAGGTTATATGAGTCAAAATGCAAATAATTTGAATACATTACTGGTTAAATCCATTAAATTTGTTTTGTTAATGAGAGTATCAAATGAGAATTTTCAATATTAGATGACGTGGCAAAAGTACAAAGGATCTGCATAAGTGCGAGTTCAAAGAGAGTAATTTTTGTAATGCTGTTAGTAAGTAATGAATACTGTCGAAATGAAATTATAGTCTTCTTTAAATGTAAACGAATATTTTCAGACCAGAGTATAAATGACATTGTGACTTAATTAACCATTTTGACCAGATATTGACTGACTAATCGTTAGTGAAGCTACATCTTGAGGGGCTGATACTATGATTTATGCCTGTCTCCCTAAAATAAAAAGAACGAACAGACCTGCAGATTCTTATACATTTTTAAACAAGCAGAGTACAAACAGAGTACAATCATATGGAATTTTAACAATATACGTAGTAACATATAAAGCGTAATGAAACGACATATATACACGAATTGTGCATGCAACCTATGCGACTCACTTATTACATTACATGGTGTGATGACATGCTGCTTCCTTGTTACAACAATTAACATATATAAATGCACATATTTAATACGTTTTAACTACATAACCGGTCAATATTACTTCATAAAATAAAAAACAATGAGAACAATATAATTTTTATTTATGGACAAAATACCTGATAAATGTTTGGTGTAAAATACAATTGTCCACAAGACTAAGAATACTACTAATATGATTTTTTTTATTGTTTTAGCTAGTTTATAGTATGAAAAGGGTATCTTTATAAAGAAAATTGATAATGGATGGTATAATGTCGTAGTCGTTTCTAAAGAACCATTTAGTAATAAGTAAAATTATTCAATCACAAAATATAAAATTATAGGTTATTTAACACTGTCAGAGACAATGCAGTAAATAATGTTTAAGCAACATTAGTGTGTTATTTATATCCTTTTCCTTAAACTAATTATATATATATATATATAGGTGGCATTGGTTGTCTGGTGATTGTCTGGATCTGTGCTCCCGCATTTTGTGTAAACTTAATGAGTTTTTTGTGCGATATATAGTTTTTAATTACTTGTTTCGTTCATAATTAACATATTCTACAATGCCTAACGATGGGGCTAACCCAAATTGCGGTAAATGCAAAAATAGCCTTCCAACTGATGGTGACTATGCCATTTGTAGGCTATGTCACCTAGGTTATCATTTTGAAGAGTGTAGCATGAAATCTCAGTCTTGGAAGGGTTTGGGTAAGGTCGGTCAAGGAAAATGGGCATGCTCTTCTTGCAGAAGGAAGGAGAAACTAGCCAATCTCAGGAAGATGAGTTAGTGACACAAGATATTGCTAGTAAACTTGATAGCCTTATGGACATCATTCCATCCGTTGAGCAGATCAAGAACTCCTTGGAGTTTATGTCAAGTAAGTACGATACCTTGCTGGAAGAAATCAGGCAGTTAAGAAAAGAAAATAAGGAACTAAGGGATGAAGTAGTTGAGGTTAAGAAAAGGCTAAATATAAGTGAAGGCTCTATTACAGCTCTCACTGATAGGGTTAATGATCTCGAACAATACGGTCGCCGTGTTAACCTCGAAATACAGGGAGTGCCCGTAAGAGGGGGGAGTATTAGAAAAAGAAGATACTACTCAAGTGGTAAAAGACTTGGCGAGTGAAATTGGTGTCCCTTTTGTTTCACAACAAATGCATAAGCTACATACACTTCAGAAAAGGTTAGATGGTAAACCCACCCACTATCATTGTGCAATTTGTGTCAAATGTTGATCGCGACATATGGCTGAAGAAAGGAAAAGGGCTCGTCTTTCGGAAAATAATACCGGCAATAGATCTTCTTTAACGAGAATTTGAGTTATTTCTAACAAGGGCCTGTTGAGAGAGACTAAAGCTCGAGCTAAACTTCACAACTTTAAATTCGTGTGGTTTCAGAACGGAAAAATCCTAGTTAAAAGACATGAAAACGACAAAAAACATAGTGGTTATTAAAAGCCTAGATGATCTTAATAAGATAGGAGTGTAAAAAGGTACGAATAAATTCTCCAATAAATATGTTTAGCCTATCTTGTACAAGTGGCACAATGTTTAGAAATAGATTTAGATAGTAATATAAGCTTTGCAAACTATAATAGTTTTTGTGAGTGGTTTTCTGGTTGCAATAGTAGCAATAGTGATTTTACGGGTATTTCCATTGTACACATTAACATAAGGTCCATAAAGAAAAACTGGGATTTACTCATGTTAGAATTAAACATCTTTTCTGATACATTCGATGTGCTGATTTTATCAGAGATATTTTGTGACGAAATTGAGATAGACAAATTTAACATTGATTAACTTCTGCAGAATTAGTGCATGTAGGGTGGGTAAAAGAGGAGGAGGTTTAGCCTTATTTTATAATACCTTAAAACTTAAATTTACCGAATTTAACATTCATACAGAATCATTTGAAAACATTGCTGGGTCATTACATACTTACGGAAATAATTTTAGTTGCAATTTGCAGATTCTAGCTCTTTATAGCCTCCAACTCAGAGCACAGGTTTTAGCGTAGGTTATTTTGTGAACGAATTATCAATTAAGTTGGATAAAATTTATCATAATGGGAATATAATTATGATTGGGGACACAAACATTAATATTAATGGTGACCTGGAGAATTCTGCTTTAGATTATTTAACGATGTTATTGTCGAAGGGACTGGATAGAGTAATTTACGACAATACTAGGGAAGAATTTAGAGGTGAAATATTATGTTCATCTTGCATTGACCATATATTTATTAGAGAAGTTTCTACTTTCGAGAAAATTGTTGGAGGCGTTATTAGGTCCTAAAATTTCGGATCACTATCCTGTTGGTGTAAAACTCAAATTTGTGCAATCCATCAAAAACTGTAGTGCATCTTTGCCCAAAATAGATAATATAAATGAAACTAGGTTGAAATTAGAATTAGGTAACATTGATTTATTTAAATATGCCTATAGAGAACTCAGATATGGCCTATAACTATATAATCAACAATCTGAAAAGCATTATACGATAAATGTAAGGTTATAAATAAAAACCCCAAAAACAATAAAAAATTAAAAATAGGACAAGAAAAAAAAAGTAAAGAGTGGATGACTAATGACCTGAGAGACCTGACAAAGGAAAGAGATAGGCTATTTAGAAAATCGAAGCGAATCCTACAAATCTAGTTTATAGGAGGAACTACAATTGCTTTCAAAATAGAGTAAATAGTGAAATTTCAAAAAGAAAAATGAGTACTATAAACATTATTTTCAGAACACTAAAAGTGACCCTAGGAAACTATGGAATGGAGTAAATAAACTATTGGGCAGATTGAAAGATAAAAATTCCGATAACCAAATAATGGGTTCCATATCAGACTCTGTACAAAATATAACTAACGGATTTGCCAACCAGTTTGATACAGGGGTGAATGAAAATTAAACATCACTGTGCTAATAAAGAATTTACTGGTATGTGTAACAATGCAAAACATAGTTTCTATATACCTAAGGCAACTGCAACAGAGATTAAACGTATTATTGATAACTGTAATGAGCACAAAGCTCCAGGAATAGACGGGATTAGGTATAAAGAGATCTGGAAAGTATATCTGCATCCTTGCTCCTGTTTCTGGCCAAAGCTATAAATATATCAATTTCGACGGGGGTATTTCCAGAAAATTTTAAAAAACTTCCATAGTTAGACCAATATACAAAAAGGGGCCCAGAGAGGCCTATATTAAATTACCGTCCGATTGCCTTGCTTTCAAGCATATAAAAAATAAACTGAGATGTTTCATTGTCGGAAAATTAAATAAATATCTTAATGAATGTAGTTTAATTAATGAAAACCAATTTGCATTTCAAAAAGGCAAAGGAGCGGAAGATCTCTTACATGTATTTGGGTACATATATTAATAAACAATTATATAAAGGATGTCACGTACTGTGCCTATTTATTGACTTGTCAAAGGCATTTGACACAATTGATTATTTGCAAAAATGGCTGAGACACTGAAAAAGCATTGGGTGGTTGGTTTGCGGCTGCAATGGTTCCAGTCCTATTTGAAAAAAAATCGGATGTTTACAGTTAAAATTTCCAACATATTTAGCACTTACAAAACAAATACTTGTGGGGTGCCCCAAGGTAGCAATCTTGGCCAGTACTTTTTAATATTTAACCTTAATAAAGTGTTTGAAACTGTAAAACATGTAAAATTATGGGCCTATGCTGATGATTTGCTACTAGTAGCAAGTCATCAATTGCTTGCCGACAGCTCAATCCATGTTGCAGGCCGACTTTGGCCGGGTTTGTGAATGGTTTAATGACATGGAACTGATCGTGAACTTCGGGAGAAGACGGTTATGATGCACATTCAATTGAGAAATAAAAATGTAGCAATAAATCCAGTAATAAAATATCACAAGTGTCTGTCCTGTCCAAATTTTAGAAATTCAACAAATGGAATAGTAACAGTATGCAGTTGCAAAAGAAATATAACTGGTAGAAGATTGCAGTTATTTAGGAATAAATAATTGACAGTGGTCTTACTTGGAAAAAAACTGAAAAAAAATTCAAAAGAAAATGTTGTCATGTATGACTGCGTTTTATAGATTGAAAAACACCATTAATTTAGAATGTAAAATATCCATATATAAAGCATTAATTGAGTCTATTATTAGATATGAATACAACTGTATGGGTCAGCAGCAGCGAATTGCCATTTGAATAAGATTTACCAACTTCAAAACAGGAGTCTACAGCTGATGTTTTACACGCAGCCCAGATATATATATATAGCAATCTACGTAGGGCGAATACATTAACCCCTCAAGATTTTTATAAATATACGATATACGTGAGATTCTTTTGGTAATGACGAATACATGATGGTAAACTCTAATACTACATCTGCAAATTTAAGAAACACAAAAAAACTAATTGTTCCTTACATAAAAAACGGATTTTGGGAAGAGACTGGTGGAATTTAATAGTGCCTACTCTTTACAACAACTTGCCTAACCACATTTTACAATGAAAATAAATTTAACAAATTTTAAAAAATCTGTATATTAATTGGGTTAGTTCACACATATTAATGGTAAGGCTGAACATTTCCTGATTTTATGACCTTGTTGTTGTTTTGTTTTCAACTATAAATATTGTTTTATTTCATATTTTTAAGAAACTGTTAATGCCAAAGATGTATTCCTGTAGTTGTATTGATGTTTTTTCTATGTTCATTAGTTTAGATCACTGTTGTTATTTATTATTGTCATGTTTACTAAGTAAAATTTTAGATATAATTTTACTCAATACATATATTTATACACAAGACCTATCACAAGTGTTTGAATATACATATAAAAACAAGCCTTTTAGTTATGTGTAATCAGAGAAATTGTTATGCTGTTCTTATATATTGTTATGTGTACAGTTTACTAATAAGATATATTTGTGTTACTAATTAATCAAGTATATCTCTCTAGACTTCTGTTATCCTCAGGGATGGATTTTTATTATTGTTTTTTTTTTGTTCTGTTAAACTTAAATAAAATATTTTTTGCTTATTTCACACTTTAATGAACATATTGAATAATCGACTAGGTATAAGGTAATCTGAACTTTACGTAAAACTGATGATTGCAATTTGGCTACTGGTGTTCCATTAATACTGCACAATATCACTTTGATAATACATCAAGTAAATCAACCGGTAAAGTAACTCAACCGGTGCTTACCATTTTAATAAGGAATGCATATTTTAATGGTTCTAGAGGTAATCTCCATTGTGCTGTGTGTAGTGTTTCTGGTACACTATGTCTACTAAAGGATATAACAATTACTAGTTGTGTTTAATTATTTGAGCTTATATTAGAAATTAATTTATGTACTCGGTTTACTATCTGTTGTTATAAACGGACTAATATAGAAAGTTTGCTAAGACCTGCCAGATTGAGAGTTGCTTGAATTTTTATTTATTCTATGCACTGAATGTAAATATAACTAAGAGTGTAGCTTTAATATATAACAAAATAATTTATATTATATCTAGTATTAAATGTAAGTTATTAGGAGCAATATCATAGTTATCAAGATAATGTTATTTACCTGGAAAATAGAATATCCAAATTTCCACTTACACAGTTGAATAATTTCAATCAAATTTACACAACATTTAACAAAGACATAACCGACACACAGTACGCCAGCATATGTTCAAATACTTGTATGCGAAAAAAAGTTATTAAGTAAGAATGAATAAATTTGATATACATAATTTCTAAAAATAAATAAATTAGAATACTGTACACAGTTGTAAGAACCACATTTATTCATATTAATTTACCTCGATCCGTCTGTATGTAGGCTACACGACAACTGTTATTGCCCAATGCACGGAAATTAATCGAAAACATTTTGAATTGTACGTATATTTGTCTACCTCTTCCGATAACCAATATATTTAATGGTTATTACACAAATGGATAGGAATGGTAATAACTGATAAGACTAATGAGTTACTTAGTTGAACCGAGTCTTTTGACTATTCGCCACGGTCAATACCATCGATCCTATGTCACCACTTTATTTACTTTTCTTCAACTTTTCAGGTTTTATCTAAAAGCTTAATCAACAGAATGTTTCTAAATATTTAACAGTGTTATGGGAATGATGTATTGTATTAACTTAATAGTCATAATCAGACAATATTTTTAATCACTCCAAATTAATAATTTCATGTTTGTAAGTATTTATATACTAATGATTCCACAATTAAATTCAATACTATCCGTTAAGGACCTGAAACGATCACCCAATTGAATTAATTATGTATCTCAACTTTTCAGTTAAATATAGTTAAAAGCTTCCCGCTGACAAGTAATTTGTACTTAGCGGGGTCAGAAATGTATAATTTCTTGAATAAACGCAATTCAATTCAATTCAATTCAATCACTCCACAATTAATAATTTACAGCCGCATGTGTAACTGACTCACTGATGTATAGATACCAATTTCACCATAGTTCTAGAAGTGCTGGAAACTTGAAAAATACTACCGTGTAACCGACAGGAAAAGTCTGAAACCGGGAATTTTTTACTTTTAAACCCCTCAAAAAATTCCCAAAAAATCGCGCATTCTTCACCCCTGCAGCATTTTTATTGTAAGCCCGATTAGCGGGCGAACCGTTGGAGTTAGCTCGGATCTGATGAAACGCAATTCATAGTCAATGAAGTGAACTACAAAAAAGGTCCTATTTTTGCTGTATCTATCCGCATGGTTAAGCGACAAAACGCTCGAACATTTGAAATTCCAGACATTTTTTCGATAAAAATAATGTTTCGAGCCCGATAGCGGCCGAACCGTTGGTCGTAGCTCAAATTTGATTGGAACCGTGTAACCGACAGGAAAACGTCTGAAAACCGGTCTAGTGACTCTTTTAAACCCCTCAAAATTGGTTTGGCCGAAAAAACGTGATTATGTGCAATTTTTTTGTAAATTTTACGTGAAAATTTTGATTATGGGGTCCCGATAGCGGCGTAACCATCGTTGAGCTAGCTCGGATCTGATGAAAAGATTCATAGATTTAGGAAATAATGTGATCTACAAAAAAAGGTTAAGTAATTTTTTACTGTATTTTCATTAGTTAAGCGACAAAACGCGAACAGTTAAAAAATTCCAGACATTTTCGCCTAAAAAATTTACATTCCGGGCTTGATAGCGGCTAAACCGGTTGGTCGTAGCTCAAATTTTTGACCCATCACATTATGAAATTACGTGATCTACAGAAAATGTTCTAGTAACATTTTTGCCCTATCCTCCATTGGTTTGGCCGCAAACGCGTAAAGTGATTATGTGCATTTTTATGTAAATTTACGTGAAAATTTTGATTATGGGCAGTCTTTTGTCCTATAGCGGGCGTAACCATTATAGGTCGGAGCTTAAAACAAAGATTAATCGAAAGAGAAAAAATTAAATCTTTCGACAAAAAAAGGTCCAGTCACTTTTTGTCGTACTCTATTTTCAAGCCGTTAAAATGCTCGCAAAACTTTGGTTAAAATTAAGTTAAAATACTTTGACTAGTATACGCCTACAAATCGTGAATTCCGGGCTGATAGCGAATGTTACTTAAACACCCTGGGAATTGGTCCTTGTAGACCATATAACAAATTAAACCCCCCGATGTGTTAACCACCTGGTATTTATGAAATTTCCTGGCATGACCTCATGTCCGAATTCTAAAATGTTCACCAACATCTCTAACCCTCCCTTGGGAAGTTTCTGGCCGCATAACGCTGATGTTTAAAGTATTGGAATTTTGTATGTATAATCTACTGAGTATTTTTAAACCCCCCGATGTGCCACCCTGGTAACATTTAGGAATTGTCCTATGACCTCATGTCCGAATTCTAACAATCACCAATCTCTTAAAATCTGAAGTTCCTGGTATAACCGATAACTGATGTCTTAACCCCCAGTAACATTAAAACCCCCCCAGGGAATTTTGGACAAATTTTAACAATCACCAAATCCTTTCTTATCCCCGAATTATCTCTAAGCGTGAATTTAAACCTGCTCTTTAAATTTGCAAAACATCATGGGGGCCTGGTTAAAAGCCGAAGGCGAGTATATATATATATATATATATATATACATAGTTAGTGTGAGATTATGAGTTTATTCTCATTCAAGTCAATAAACGTAGGTTGAATTAACTGGATATAAGTGAATGAGTATATCGTATCAAATATCCATCAAGATATAAATGGGGGTCACATCTTCATATTGTGTTATTACTTATAATGTCTGAGGGCAATAACAAGAATATCGCTCGCGTGTGGAGTTTGTATCGCTGTTTTGAAATGGTTTCATTTCAGAAGTATTGTTTCAACTTCGTCACATAGGAGAAGGTAAAGAGTTTATTTTTCTTCTTCACAGTTAGAAGCATACAAAGCAGGTAATTTCAATAAAAGTTTATGCGGTTTCTGTATTAGAATTAACAAACTTCTTTAATATAACTACACATGCTTGTATTATAATGGTTAAAAAATTCTAAACCAATAATTGTTATACAATGTATAAATAGGTTTTGTTTTAGATTCATTACAGTACTGCTAAAATAGTATAACAAGCGAAAGATTCGCAACAAGATCTACGTATTAATCTATGTGACTAAACATGTTTATTTCCATGTATAGAGTACATGCAATACAGGTAAAATTAGATATTCAATAATTTTGTGAATAGTTAAATTGCGTAATTCAGAATAAACCCAACAAACATTTCCTGTGTGATTTTTTTTATTTTATATTGAAATAATGAGCAATATAAAACTATAACGCAATATGTACATTCTTTCTTAACATATAGGACTTCGTATTTCGCCGCTGCTTAGAACGGTGTTATAGCAAATAGAAAGCCCATAATAATGAGGGCTCACTAATTTTAATTCACAAAAGGATTTAAATTTAAAAATGGTACATAACAATGTGTAACACTTTTTAATTCACGCAGTTTTACACACATTTTAGTATACCAATTTTGATATGTAAAATATTCTATGTACTTGTTATTAGTCTTATGTGCCAAAATTATTTACAAACTTATAAATATTGAAATGAATGATAATAATTACTTAATGATTAACTACTTAAACTTACAAACGTAGTAACACGGAATTGCAATTGATGATGTACATGACAAACTATGAAAAATAAATTTATGTAAAACAGTTTGGTTCTTTTCAGTACTGGAATGAGTTATAAAATAAATTAACATATGCATGTTACATTTTTTTGTATAAATATTACTCAGACGAGTGATTTGTCTGAGTTTTCTGATATGCAATCCGTCACTGTCGGCTTATATTGTTTACAAATACAGAAGCTAGGGTACCGTGAGCATGTTACGACATATTTAAGACGAACATAGTGTAAAAGAAAGTTGTCGGGAACACACTCCATCACTGTCGCCGAACACTTACAAATGACACGTGTACTCTCGACGTGCCGCGCCGTCTCATACAACGTTGTTGCGTGTCGGCTGGGCATCAATCATACGTTAGGGCGTCAACTGTGCAGTAGTTCCAGAGTTATTTTGCCTAGCACACGCTCCTTCACTGATTCCTGACCATTTAGATTTTCTTAATGAATAACATTTGAATATAAATGCTATCCGCTTCACGATACCGATTCCACTTGGAACAGACCGTGAATCACCAATATACAGTATTTTGCAGAGTCTTGATAATGCTCTTTGCATCATACCTCACAATTATTGTGATAAAATCCCAAATGACCATGGAATTGTCAAATGGCCAATGGCGTAGTGTAGCGGGTAGAGCGGTTATTGCGAGATAACTGAACCAATCAAGCGTCCCGTGGCTGCTTCTTGAATGGGTAACAGCTAAGCAATCCTGTCCTTGCAAGTAGCTCACCTGCCCGTCCGTTGGTCTTTTTAGCCCTAACTTCGCCTGGTAAATAAGGGTGTATTTACAGCGCCATTTCTCATAACTTATTATCAAAATATAAAACCACCCATCATTGGCATTAAATATGGAATTGTATTACTGGTACCGTAATTGATAAAAAAAATGTTCATAAAGATACTTATTGTATTTTAATTTGAGTTCGTGATTAGGTATATATTTCATATTTTTAAGCCTAATAATTAAAAAACACTAAACCTACCCCATTACTTGCTACATAGTTATGGATTAAATTTAAAAGAAAGTTAATTTGTGTCAAAATTAATTTAATTTTGGATGTCTGATATTGTTATGCCTTAGACACACATTTTTATAGTACATTTTCAAAATCCCATTCTCCTTTAAAATCAGCTATTGTCAATGATAAAATGTAAACGAAGAAATAATTAAGTCTTCAGTATGAACCAGGAGCCGAAAAATAAATTAATTCACTTGAAAATATGCACCTAAAATTCGATTGTAAACATATAATTGCATTTTAATACATAATGATGACAAATGTATGAGATCCTATATTTATAACGATACTTTATGAATCTATTAGTATCAGACTTAATAATGATAAAGGGAGACGAGAAGTTTTTGGAATAATGTTTACTGAGAACCTTTAGGATTTGCTATTTATTTTAATAATTAATTAACTATCTTTCTTTTCTAAAAACTTTACCTGTGATGTGAGCCATGAATCAAAAATGAATCTTCACATCATTGGCCAAATTACATTTTTCTTTTTGGTCCAGAGCGTTCGAGAGACGAACATATTGATTTCCGCCTCCGTTGTTTTGACAATGGGCGTACTTACAATTTTTAAGATTTCAATATCATCTTCTAGGAGGAAGTATTGTATATGGATACAGATGTGACTGTACTAAGTAGACTATACGGTACAAAGGTAGCTTGTATGAAAATTAAATGTCGCTCAAGCTATTTGTGACTCTAAAAACCAATTTTAAGGACTTAGATAACAACTTCGTCATTTAAGAAAGCTTGTGGCGAAATTTGGATTATAGTTGTCTGAAGATGCTTAGTGTTTGGTGATTGAAAACACAGGGTCTGAAAAAATGATACATTCTGGAAATATATCTAGTTGCAGAAAACATTTCATATAAGAATTTGACTATGCCATAATAAACATTCTACAATATCTGTGTATGCTTCTGTGCATGAACTGTCATTATATTGATATATTTTGAATCATTACTATATAAAATTATAAGTAAGAAGGCATATAAAATATGGCATGATATAATTTCGATGTTATAATTTAAGTTAGTTTTAAGTGTGATAATGGTGCAATATATGTCTAAAATATAAATGCAATTTAAATTTGCCTGCAGTTTTAAATTTCGAAGCATTATAAATCATACCTTTAATATTTATGCATATAATAATCTTAAACTTTTCATTATAAAGATCACATAAATAGTGTTATATAATTTATTTGGAGATCTCAAACGCAGAGGCAAAACCAAAATAGCTCTTTGCAAGATTAGATGCGTCTGAAAGGGTTTGTATATCCTCTTTGACAAGATATGTCAAAGTAGTGGATTCTCATTTCAGATCATTGCTTGTCATCTTTGTGAAGCTTATCTCAGTATGTAAAATGGTTGAACTCTGTATCTGTTGGTAATAGAATATGAAGCTTGTATTCTTGTGAGTACACTAATGCGATAATATAGTTTGTTTTAGGGTAAACGTGAGGGTAAATAAAATAACTTATACATATTAGTTCATATACTATAACAGATAACAATTTTCTGATGATAATATATGTTTTACTATATATTTAATTACCAAACCAATAAATATAATCAGGAAATTTCAAAGAAAAATAATTGATAAAAAACCAAAAATCTAAAAAAAGTAATTTTTTCTAGGTCAGACTGCCCTTAAGAGTGAAACTTCCTACGATAATGAAAGCATACTGGAGGAGGCCCTCAGTTGTAAAATAAAACAAGTTGCTTATGAGTAATTATACCTATTGCTCAGCAACTTAATAAATGTTAAATATAGAAACTTAGTTTAATACATATAAAAAAATGTTTAATACATAAATGACCTGATGAAACAGTTTCGAAGATAACCTGAAAATCACATAAATGCAAATTTTATAGAATGAAGTATCAGGGAGTTCACGATTTATTTATTAATTTTGCACTAAGAACCTATATTATAATGAAGAAGTTATGAAATAAAAAAATAATAATTAATTAAAATAAATTAAAACTTATAACATGAAGATTTTAAGAGTTTTTTTTTAATATTTCATGTCTAATGACTGTTATTAAGACAATCATTTTAGGATTTAAATTCCATAAACTCCGGATAAATATTTCAGTAGTCTATTGTTCCTAGATATATTAAAGCGAGATGATGAATAATTACACAACGCTGAAAAAGAATTGAATCATATACGTATATAGCATAACTATATACTCCACTATTTTAGATATCAGTACATTGTTCCATATCTAAGTATCACGCGAACAAATTAATTTCGCAACTCTTTATCTTTCCATTTTTATCCTCGTATAATTTGTTCAAGAGCGCTCTGGCAAACCTCCAGAGTTCAAGTGGTGGCACGTACAGGGAGCGCAAGTGACGTCATTATGACGATTGATGGCACTACTTCAGTTTTCATGCAGATGATATCCTCATCGAATTTAGGTTTAATTTGAATCGTTTCAATGCAACATATATTTATTGTAAACATAATAATGACCTAACTAAAGGTTCAGTCCAACGTGAAATTATGCATAATTATGTACAGGACTATTACTAAATAACTATGGATTCTTTCCGCTTCACAGGCAGGTTCACCACAAACGCCTTAATTGGAAAGCTCGTCACTGGCTTACAAAATGTGTGGAACGTTTACTTAAAAATGCCACGCAAGTCTAAAAAGAAGATTGTCTTCTATTTGATAAATTATGGAACAATTTTCATTTTCATAATGGTGGCTATGCCTGCAAAATTCAAAACCAATTCAGTAGTTGCTTCATTGAATACAATACTGTACATTTTAAACCTAAACTTCATCTAGAAAACCAAATAATGAAGAAAACCATAATGACTTTATATTGCTCTGAAACATTTAAAAAACAGTTCAAAATCTAATCACATTTAATGCATTTTTAACCTTTAAGATAATGAATTCAACATTGTGCAATCAAACACGTATACTATATAAATATTTAACTGTCCTTTAACTTAATATTTGTACGTAGTTTTATGTATGTCTGAAAATCTTTTAAAACAAAAAGCTATCTTACATTTTATTTTATAACAATTATTTAAAAATAAATGTAAGAAAAAAGAACAAAACTTTGATTTAAAACACAACATTCCTAACTACATTTGTTTCTAATGTACTTTAACTACGTTACACTTAACGATCTCAACCCACTGGCCACCCTGGGGGATAAATATTATGAAATCATGTGAATATAAATAAAAATAGTATGATATCATTTCCAGAAATAGTTTTTAGACAGACGCTATAATAATTACAACCGATAATATGTTACGTTTTAGGGTATATCTGAAATAGTGAATCAAGGAGAATCTGGGTTTCTAGGTGGGAAAAGTAACAAGCTAAGGAGGGGTGGTCATTCGTAAAAAAATCATAAATGAGATACCAAAATTCAGGCGATAAAGATACAAGACATTTTAAAGGTCAGAGTATTTTTTCATTTTTTATGGTAAGGATTAAATACCTTTTTATCAGATTTTATCTCTATGTTGGCACTTTTCCTCTGTGCGCTTGGTATTGTTCTTCTTTCTCGGCATTTTTGCAGCATTTCCCACCAACGCTCTTATAATTTGCGCATCTCGTTATTATATTGTTGTAGCAGTTTCAATCAGATTTTTCTGCGTAGTAAATTGCAAAATATATACGGTGTTCAGTGTTTTTCCTCGTCGCCATTAGCCTTTTTGTATTCGTGTTTTCTTTTACCTTCTACAAATGAAGAAGTTTGACCCGTGAAATATATGTGCAGTGGGTGTTCCCTGATGTTATATAATTGTGTTCCAATGAAATATTGGGAAATGTTTAATTTTACTTTGCCATGGTGTTTTAAGCGTGATTTCCTTGTGTAAAATAGTTTGGCGGCCATTGTCCTTTAGCTGAGAATACACTGTTGTGGCGTTGTATTCAACGCTAGAACGACTTCATAACTTTGCCAGAGCAGCCGCCAAGTTGCATCCTCCCCTTCATGTAATATGATGTAAATGTCTAAAAGTTTTATTTATTTGTTATTTTATGTGTTTATTATTTTAATTATGTTTGAAATTTATGACTTTAATTCTTGCATTGGCTGGTTGCCCCCCGGTAGGCAAATTTTAAGATAATATCTCGTTCAATGAACTCTAGGTAGGGCAAAAACGAGCACTCACGTGATCTGAGCACACGTTTTTGAGCACTATCTCCAGGGTGTTTTAATTTTTTTTCCAGAAGTATGGGGTCACGCCGCGGGCGCCACTGAAGACCACACTGGTGGTAAGGGGTAATTTCATTTATTATTATGGCTCTCCTCCCTTTAATATCTATGTATTAGTCTCCTATACATATATATTTATCATTTATCATATACAATATATATATATATATATATATATATATATATATATGTGTGTGTGTATTTACATATATATGTATAAATGGCAATAACCGAATTAAATTTTACACATATGTAATGGTAGCACATTCACCTGGCAAGTGAGAGATCTGGGTTCGAGTCCCGGTGGAGGAAGTACTTTTTGTGATTCAAATTTTTATTGAAACAATTATATATATTGTATATAAATTATATATATATATATATATATATATATATATATAGTATATAAATGATATATATTGTATATAAATTATATATATATATATTTCAATATTTAATTTTTAAATGCTATACATTTTTATAAATCTGTTATATCACTCTGAACGCAAAATTTGACATGAAAGATAGAGACAAGAAAATAAATATTTACTAAAGAAATTTTTTTGAAATCTTGGTAAACTTAAAATTTTGGCATAAGGCTTACATTTAATATCGTATAAGAACTAAACTATTTTTAGAAACCTGATAATGTTTGCTCTAAAAAAGAGCACCAACACGTCCAACTGGTGAATGGGGAGATCTTGAACTTTAACGCGATCTAAACGGTTGCGTTTAGCATGTGAACTGATTTTAACAAAAACAAACACATTCTAAGAAAGGAAGAGAATTATATGAACGAGGGAGATGGGTAGGACACAACCAGGCGATAGAAGAAAATACGTGTGACAATTGTTGAATCAACTGTTCAACAGTCCCTAATCTGCCTCGGACCCGCGTGGCTGCCCACGTCTACGAAGAGTCTGTCCGCATGCTAAGTTGACGAGATCTGTTCAATTACTTAAAAAGAAATGCAACACATATTTCCTTGAGATAAACTTAAGTTTAATATTTCCTCTTGACCTCATATTTTTATTACAAAGGGTCTTACAGCCTCCGTCATTATGGTTACCAATTATATAACCGGTACACAGCACACGAAGGGTGCAACATAGTCATCCATATTATTCATGTTAACTTATTCCAACGTGTATAAGAAAACATTATTTCCACTACCATTTTTATACGTGAGACTGGTATGTTAAAAAAACATTTTAAAATGTTGAAGTATTAATCTATAAAGTGGAGTTCCTGCTTACTAAGTAACAACAGACAAACATATTTTTATTGAATATTATTGCCTGTAATGACCGATAAGAAGTGACTAATTAGAACGTGAAGCAAAAAATCGTTTGTTTCAGTTTACATTTGTCCTCTTTACCTTGGATACGTAGACTTCTAGAAGCTTAAGAAATATGAATTCACGCCTTACAGCTTCTATTAAGTTTCATACATTAATAAGATGTCTAGGGTACTGTATAGAACATTAGTATTGAAATAAAGCTTTCGTCAAAGTATTGCGAATCCTAAAAGTCCGACTAGTTTACATGATCCGGTGCATACATTGTTTATACACGTATACTCTAATTAATGTTAACATTTAGTAAACTCAAATAAACCTTACTGTTACATATAGAAATAAATTTAAAAAAGTCATATATAATTAGAGAAACTGAGATAATTAATACTCATATATACCATATAAAATGAATTGAAATAAACTAACCCCCTGTGTTTTACTGATGACAATAAGTGAAAACGAGACAATGTTTTATTCCTGAATTGCAGAGTATACATGTTTCTTTTGTTTCAATGTTCGTTATTGTCTCGGTATTGAGTTGTATATTGTTGTGTTTATAAATGTACTTTATTTCAAGTTCTTTTGTTATTTAGTAAACAATGTACTATACAGACATTACTCTTATAGTATATATCCATACAAAGTATACGAATTATACAGGAAATATTTTTCATGCAACAGTACAAGTTATGTTTCAAAGTTTTACTGTTTTCTTCCAAAAACGGAAAAAAATTGAAATGTTTGTTTTAGTGCAATAATTGATAATAGCGCATTAGACATGCAAAAAACCCGAATATATAAAATCATTTAGTTGAGACAGCTTTAAAACTGAGGTGTATTGTTCTGATAAAAGTTCTAAACAAAAACTGCGATAAAACTAAAATGTAGGGTTTGCTATAGAGTGACTGTGGGGAAAATGTTCTAAATCCAAATATACCAAATTAGAATACTTAAGAGTGGTTCTTGTTTAAATAGACCTAAATTAATAGCGTAAATGAAAAAGATAATTTAAACTTAACTGTAATTAAATGAAAGCTGTTACAGCAATTTTTTAAATTTCATAATTCACAGTACTTTTTTACTTTTTTTAAATAATAAAGTATAAGTCGGTTAGTGACTTTATGTGTGTTGATGTGAAACAATATTTCAAGAAGGTATTGAAATGTATATTTCCACATTTTGTAATAGGTACATTATAGAATTAAGCTTTTAAAAGAATTTTTAACAAATAATATGGAGACCTCATCAGAATAGGCTTTGAAGAACTTCTGAAAAATAGTTAAAGTGACTAGTTTAGACCTTAGTTTGTTCTAGTTACACAGGACTTACATCATTCATAATAACGTGGTGTGCTGTGTGCTTAGCGATTATTTTAGTAAGTCCTAAGGTATAACGATAGTGCGTCGCCACATAAATTTGATTGTTATCGTTCAAATGTTTTTGTACTTTTGACCTTTCATCCCCAAAAATAGTTGTCCGAACATTAAATTTTGCCGTGCTTTATTTTATAGCGTTATACATTCCATTTCTTGTGTAACTAATGCATTCAAGGTTTCAATCAGAAAAAGGAACCTTAGTTTGAACTTTGGTTTTTATAACCAAAATAACTAGAGAGATACTGATGATGTGGCCGGATACAGATAAATTAATCTTATGACTGTGGTTCTTCCCTATTTGAGCATTTTAGTAGCGTATCCTAGCAGGTTTTGATTTATCTGTCCTCCAAAGGCGTTTCTTATCGTTACCTTGATGAACCGATGTGGGAAAGGTTTTAGAAATCTGGAAGAAAGTTTGTATACGCTTTGGACCCAGGTTTTTAAGTGGATGCGAACACGAAATGGTAGCGTATTAATATGCGTTCCTACAAACTGGTGACAGTTTCAGCGACTCTGTGTTTGAAAATTATACTTATGGAAATGTTGGAATGATAAATTGAAGGATAAGTTGAAAATAGCATGATTTCTTGTAGGAAAAAGGCTTTCGATGCGCTAAAGGTGGTAGATAGAAAGAGGGAGTAATATATGTGGGGACGATTTTCATCATTTATGGTTACAACAGATTCTAAAAAAAGTTGCAGAATGGCAGTGTCCCAGATCTTTAGGGTGATTAAGACATGTTTCAGACACCGACTTGTGGTATCCAGATTGCGGATAGCAAAAACAGAAACTTGGTCGTGTAGTCAGGGCTCTTTATGTCCCGGGTCTATTTTTTAGAGTACCTGGTTTAATGAAGAGCCGGAGCAGTAATATTGTAGATTTGATGGCAAAGGTGGTTGACTGTATTGTGGTCTTGACGAGTGATGTCAGAGACAGGTTGGGAAGGAGAGTTACGTAGGTGTTACAAAGAAAGAATACTAGCTGTGAGGGAGAAAATTTTAGGGATTGCTAGAGAGTTTAGCGTTTATGATTAAATAAGCAACTATTATCTTATAATTTATAGAATACGTTAGTCTGCATATTTGAATTTCAAAGTTGTTTCTGTCCCTAATTTTTTGATGGTGAATTTTTGTGTATCCTGAATCAAATCACAAGTCGGCCAATAATTTGAAGAAAACTATAAAAAATTGCTAGGCATTATTCGTTATGACACAATTAAAAGTTGGGTTTCTATTGCTATAAGGAGTGTACATGTATATTATAATTAATTAATGCATATACATATAATTTTTATATTAAATTAGACTATTGCCATTCCTAAAAATTTAATAAAAGTCTTGACAGATATATGTTAGTGTGGTTATTTAAACACATATATGAAAAAATACAAATGTGATAGAGAGGTTTGTCATCTCCATGAAGAAAACCATATTGGCGTTACGGTAGCCTGTCATTCTAATACGGGGTTAGATTTACTACATACTGGCCCGTCAATAATTAAATTACGGTAATCTGATACCTCACGGTATCTGCAGTAGAAAAAGTTTTGATATTATGCATTTAATTATTTCACGTAAAAAAAGTTAATTAAACATTTGTATAATGTAGTTATAAATAGAAACAGTAATCTCTAGAGTAAATCCGTTTTAAACAATTCAATTCCAAGTAATACACTTTATGTAAATTTAAACTTAACGTGTGCATAACAAACGCCATTCAGTGAATTCTAAATGTATTTGTTCGTTACAATATTCAATGACTGAATCCTAATAAAACCCACACTACTATTTTATTGTGCTATGATAGTAGTTACACTTTTAGAATTGTGTTACTTAGGTGGAATGGATATTACTTGTAGCTTATGTATCTCTTATAACATTCGAATAGATTATTGTGAGTACTATTTCTAATAAAATGTTTGCGTTGTTCAATCGTTATGGTAAATATATATATGTACTTACACCCTAGTAGAGTGTTGTCTACAATTAGATGCTTGCCGCATTATGGACTTAAGTACCCAACGAAATAAACTTGGTCAGTTAGGAATATTTTTGATAGTACGTAAAAATGAGTCCTTAAAAATATTGGAAAGTCCAATTTTGGACCGAATAAAACAAATAGAAGAGGTTTTGCATGCCTGTTGCCTGGGTAATTGTAAAGATAAAAATACATTTATTTTATCAATAATATTATATATTACACAATCTTACTATTTCAATACTGGAGCTAAAATAATCTTATAACATACGTATAAATCTTCATAATCAATGCGTATGTCAAACCATGTATGATTTTAAATTTTTATGTCAGTTCAGTAACTGAAAAAACCAACACATTTTGATTCCCCTATGTATTTCGAGTATAAGCCTTTCGATAGTGTCGATATATATTTATTTATTTATTATACATATGTATAATAAATATACTGCACTGCACTCTTTTATATAGAACTATTAAATTAGAACGGACTACACCTACTCGCGCTATAACAGCAGCTCACCTGATCAAAATATTCATCATAACAATACTTATATTTATACGATGTATAAATGAATCTATTAGGAGAGATGGCTTTAACTAATCTCAGTCTTATTTAAGATTGGAATGAGCAGTGACTGTAATTTATAAACTCATTAATAACTAAACAAAACATCTTACAACCAGACTCTGAGATGTCACTGTACTTAAGCTAATGTTTCATGATTAGGGACTTGATTAATCAATGTTAAACCACTTAATAGCCATTCACTGCTTGGGTAACCTGTAAAGCATGGATGGTTATTCAATTGAAGAGCACATTGGAATTACAGCGCTTTGCATTATTACTGTGGAATGTCAACGTCCGTTTGATTCTATGCCACAGTCTAACCACATCTAATTGGAAATATTTTGATCCCTCCACTAGAAAAGCGTCAGAAATCTGACACTGTCGCAGACTTCACTAAATTTATAGTTAAGGACATCTGTATAGATTAAAATTCCCGGCAGATACATTTAGACTGCAAAAGAGGTCCGCCTAGTTTACCAAGCTATCCGGTGTAATCTAGATAAAGGCGTGTCATCATGAGGCCTAATCACCTTTTCATTTGGTGTACTCCGTTGCACACAGGCTACAAGCATCGAATAAAGTATAGCTACAACCACAGCGTAACTTTGGTGGGATACTATTACCATGATCGGAATAAATCGCAACATATATGACATTGGACAAAGTTTAATTTTCCTGGACGTGGTACTCTTGTTGGGCAGCCGTTAAGTCAGAATGAACATATTCTCTACGTGTAGCATTTAGTCTGGCCGAGAAATAATGTGTATAAATTCTCCCTAATCTAATACCCCCCATTTCTATAACTACTTATCCTCTTTTGAAGACAGAAACTCTTATTTGCAAATTGAAAAATCAAAAAGTATTTACACTGCACAGCGTGTATAATGTACAAAATAATCACGAATTATTACCTTAGGCAATGCGAATGAGATGAGAGAGACCCAATGGGATTCTACTGCCGAATAACAGGAACTAGTCATTGTAGTAGTTTCTACTTCTCAAATCAGAATAAGTGACATGACTTAATTTAAATTGGCATCAATGCTTTACACGTATAAGTATTCTGTAAACAACAACTGAGAATAAAATATTACCGCAATACATAAGATTAAAACAAACTTTATTCTTTAACACATTATAGTTAAATCATCGTATTCGCATATAGTATTTTATTGTACGTAATTCTAATTAATTATTTAAAATGAAGAGGAAAACGTTTTTCCAGGACCTATTTGAGATAATTTGCTTCTATATTTCTCTGAAAGTAAAGGTATTTATACTGAAACGAATTCAAATGAAACATGTATATTTTTAATAGTTTTCAAAAATGTCTAAAACTTATTTACAAATGAATATTAAGATATAGTGATTATATTTAGCCATATAATGTAATAAAATTTTGTGTTCAGTCCAAGTATATATTACAAATTATAACCTACGTATTTTTATAGTAATTGAAGCCTTAATAATGCTTTTTCAAATATTAAGAAGTAGGTTAGGCATAGACAAAGTGGGAGCTTTCTCTGGAGTATGATATTTCCTAGTTAAATATATACTATGATTACCGTGAAAGTATCGTTTCTTGAAAACTCCAAAAACTACAAAGGCATAATTTTAACAGTTGTTAGTTGTATTAAAAGGTACAGACAAAGAGAAACAAAAAGTATTATTGAAGCACAATATTCATATACAAAATACCTTATATAAAGAAAACGTTTCAGACATAAAACCTTAAAATATTTTTAATTAAAAATATAAATAAAACGTATCTTTTCAAACACAATTTACATGTTTTAAAGAAAAGTTTGTATACCAAAAATGCAATGAAAACATATTAAAAAACGTTTCTCTACAGTGATCCTTTTAAATGTAACATTATTAATTTCTAAAGCGTCATATACGATAAATATTCGATGTTTGCTAAATAATACTCGTAAATCACTATTGATTCTTTCTCGTTACCTGCTGTATATGAGCAAATCTTGTTCAGAAAGATTCAAAAACTTTTCATTAGATAAGAGTCCTACCTCTTGAATTGCTAATATGCTAATATCTGACTGTCTTCTCACAATAAACTGTTTTCGTTTAGATGACTAGAGATCTGTGGAGATAGTGAGTGATTTAATTAATATCAAATAAGTTGCGCTGCCATATTTTTAAAATTTTTCAAGTTACTTTTCTTTGTCGCCCACCTATAAATAAACATTATGAAACTTACCTTTAATTTCTCCAGAATGTAAACGCTTTAAGTACTGACGCTGTTTTAAAGTCGTCTGCAAAATATTACCTGAAAAATGATGTTCAAATAATGTAGTATTGCAATTACCTGCAACTTGGCCTAACAAACGTTTAAAGCTTTTATTACACCATTAAGTAATACGCAGTAAGTTAATAGTTTGTACGTACGTAATAAAATATGATTAGTTTATATAATTATAAGAGTAACCTTGTAACTTTTAATCTGAATATAATTCATATCATAATAATAACAAATTAAATTGAGTACATTTTCTTTGCACATCTTTTAATTCGTTTGCAGACCCCTGCAGGAACATAATCTGCAATTTATAGTATTTAAAAATGTCTTTTTACATTTATTACAAAACGTTTAATAAATTTAAATACATATCTTTCAACATTGCCTTACAAATTATGTTTAACAAAATAAATTGCATTTCATTGCAGTGTGTAGTCAAAATAAATTTAGATAATTCTGTATTTGAAAATAACAATATTGTGACATTTTTTAAATGTAAGGAGATTATACTGTATATACAGTTATAAGATTTTAGATAAATAAAAATCTCTGAGTTTATAACCAAACAAAGAATAAATTTCATGCATTAAACTCATAACACGATGATATTTCTAGGTATTTTATTTCTACATGAAAAATATTTTCTTCTTTATTTATGCAAGTACAAAACTATCAGTAATATACAATAATTTATTGCATATTCTCAAAACTAATTTTAAACAAGTTTATAGTTTTGCTATCGAAAGTACTTTAAGAATGTACAAGGGGGTGAGAAATTCTTCGCTATTAAAAAATCTATTTTATAAGTAATTTAAATTTGAATAAAAATGGCAAGATTTTATAGAAATAATACATTTCGGCTAAATTGAATTGTAAATGGAAGGCCTTCTTCATACAGAGGACAAAACCACTTCATGCAAATATATTCACTCAACAGTAAAAGCTATTACAAGTGGGGCAGTAACTGTTCCGGTTGCGTTAACTGCCCAAGCCGACACAATGGACGGACATTACAGATATACGTCTTCTGGCCTAGTGCCTCCATTGAGTATTACAGTCCCAGTTGAAATCCATTTTACTGTGCATATCATAAAAAAAACAATACTTACAAATTGTTACGGTAGTTATTATTATGGGAAGCAATTACAATACATCTAAACTACAGTTAGTTAATCTTTCATAGCACACATAGTAGTAAAAATACCATAGATTAACTTGCATTAAATACGTTATTAAAAAATACATTCCCTGCTAGTTCACATTTATAACTCATCCCACTAAGTTATGATAAATATTAAAATAATTTTGTTCTAAACTTAATGGGCGAATATAGGTAATTATGTGGTGGCAGATGTCATATGATTTGCTCTCCCGTCTTCCTTGGTCCCTTGGTCGGAGATCATGCTATGTCTTGAACAGAATAGCACGTGCCCCGCTCGGGCAGTGTTGGAGGCTAGCATCGCGTCCTCTACCAGTTGGTCGAGCCGGCTTTCTCCATGGGGCATTCTCCTTCTGAATTGCGTGATGTTTCTGATAAGCCGGTCTCTTCCCTAGGCGTGCCTTTTGTTGCTCTCGATCCCGCAGTGTTTCACGTTCGCTTACAACATAACGTGACGAAAAATCTCTTTCGTATTCTCAATGTGGTTTTTTACGAACTAACTGATAATTTACTTGGGTACTCAAGGCCTCAACTTTATGCTTCCTCTTCGCTGCCAAAGTTTGAAAACTGTGATTGTACTTCATTTTGTGTAGTCATTACGCTCAAATGCCTAGGCATTGTGAAGACATTGGGATATAATTAGATGAGCTGGTATGAATACATGCAACTGGTCAAAGTCTCTTATGTAGTAGAAGACATTTCTATCAAGTCTGGGATGTAAGAATTAATGCTATGATGTCAGGTTAGATGTCATCTCTAAGTTATAATATTTTCGGAGAGCCGATGCTGTGCTCTGGCGTTGGACTTTGGATCAGAAATAGATATAGGGGAGTATCAATTCCTGTCTTTGACTGTACGATTTTTTTAATAAATAAATAAACATAAATAAAAATAAATAAATAAATATATATAGTTATATTTTGACTACACACACACACACACACACACACACACACACACACACACACACACACACACACACACACACACACACACACACACACACACACACACACACACACACACACACACACACACACACACACACACACACACACACACACACACACACACACACACACACACACACACACACACACACACACACACACACACACACACACACACACACACACACACACACAATAAATATTTTTTCTTATTTTACTCTCTGTATACTGTGTCTTTTAAAACGACAGTTTACGTATTCTGTAAGCAAACCATAATTTCACAATATAATAACGCATTGTATAATCATAATTTGTTTATCTATTCAGATGCCCACAACACTAAAAGTAATAATAATGTACGAGGATTGGGAGAATAGTTGAAGAGTTACTGAATGAAATTCACAATCAACAAATCAAAGGGTTCGTATTGTGATAATAATTGTTTTATTGGGTTACATTAATATTGAAACAAATTAGTAATAATCATGACAAACACTAATTATAGAGATATTAACAATTCTGGACCGTTGACTTTAGCCCTTGGGGGCGCAATGCTGTGATTCTGTTATCCCGTACGCCTAATGTATGCAAAACAATATTTTACAAACTTCATCAATTAGATAGATTATTAAATTATATTTGCTCAATTTAGCTGCTTTATATTGTTTGAATATATAACATTAAAATATATCCTAAGGTAGGTTTTTTAACTACTCATTGCAATCTTTTTTTAAGGAGAGGACAATCCCCATTCTGCCCGTCCTCACGGGCCACTGGCCTGTGCGAGGATCTTATCAAATAGAATAAGGAGGAAGAGTCGATACAGTACAAGGTCGATGGTACTGATAAAAAGTGCAACGGGTCACAGACAGGATTTGAATCTGCGCTATCTCTAAATCAGACCCAAAGTCCAACGTCTTTAGACCACTCGGCCATCGGCACTCCACTGTTAGTATAAAACATGAGTATAGACAGTTTTTACGTCAGCAGTTCGCAACGCATCCTTAATGAAAGTTTAGTTGTACATTTCACACATGAATGGCAGCGTTGAGTTCCTTATTGACGTCCGAGCTGGGCGTCGGTAAAACATTTTATTTAATATCTACCTAGTCCAAACGGCCTTATTATTGCATGGGTTTTAGCGAAAATAAAAACATTCTATGGAACAGGGGTTAATAAAAGATTTTTATTTTTTGAAATTTTATTATTTCTGTAATTTTTTACATATAAATTACGTTTATGAAAGGTTTAAGAAGAACCCTAGTACATTATTCAAATTGTTATTTCCAATATCATGCTAACATAGTAGTTTTGTGATCTAATCGTTATAATTTTGAAAGTTTTCAAAATTATTATGGGAACCTAATACATAACTTTTATCCCGTCTTTACATGGGTCCTTTCATTTATGCTTGTATCAGGTATTGTGATAACTTTAATTTGTCCTGAGATTAGGCCTATTTTATAATTTAAAAATAAGTTTTTTCTTATTCCATTGTTTCACATACTTAATATCATATTTTAAAAAATAGAAAAGAGTAATTTTTAGTAATATAAACGTTCTTAAAGACAACCTGCAAAGGTTTACATCTCTTAGGATAACTTATAATAAATTAGCAAAGTATGAAGCAGCGTGCAATTTTACGCTTACGTATAAGGATACCTAAATTGGATAAACAAGTAATTATTAAATTGCGAATCTCAAGCGCAGTTGCTGAAGCGAGTTGTACTAATTTAGTTAACAGATTTTGTATTATGCAAACTTTTAATGACCCAAACTTCGACAAAACTTTAAAACTGTAATTATAAAAAGCAAAATAAAAATATGATTATAACGACTTGGATTGTAGATATTAATATTCCAGAGTATTAATATTTAAATTATCAATACGACATCCAAGACGATATAAAATATTTTTTTGATTAGTAAGCTCCTAGTGAATATTAAATACAATTTATTACTAAATTTTTTAACTATTAAATATTATCTGTTTTGCCTAAAATAAAAATCATAGTTCTAAATAAAAATAATGGATTTATTTTAAACTGGAAAATTAATAAATTCAACGTTTCAGAATTTTTATCACTCTATTTTCCACAAAGAATTGACAAACCTTTTAGTAAATTTTAAAATTCCTTTGGCAAGAAATAAAAATATTAATCAAATATATTAAACTAAAAATCAGAGCTCTCTTCTAAAATAAAATAATAAAGTTTTAAAATAAAAATGAAATACCAATTGGAAATAACTAAAATAAAAATGTTCACTTCTAAGTTCACTCAAAATTCAAAATAAAATTTAAACTTCTCTTTCCACTATTTGAACCTTAACTTTCAAGTCTTTGCAATTCACATTACAACTCTCTCTAACAATTATTAAAGTTCAATTAATTTCCAATTAATAATTCAAAATAAGACAGTTCTAGTTAAACATTAATAAATTACTACTTTTCCATATCTCAATTAAAGTTATTAACAAAGTTCAATTTTAATTCACTTTCTTGCAAGCATGAACCAAATGTAACTTGTATGATTCTATTATGCTCTATTGTTCTTCGAGAATAAGTTATTCAGATTGCTCTGTAGTTTCTATGAATTTAATTTTTTCCTATAAAAAAGACAACAAAATTAATTTAATATCAGATCAGAAAGACTATTTCAATAAAACGTACAATAAATGTGGTGCTTACCTCAAAATCCCTCGCGGAAAAAAATATTTAAGAAACACGGCGCACTGTAATTAACTTGACTCACAAAAATAACCAAAAGAAGGGCGAAAATTATGAGCGGGCGCTTAAATACTTCCCTTTCCAATCAACTTTTCAGGACATCCGCGGTGTTCTCTCATTGGTCCAGCTGTATCAAACAAGGAGAACAATACTCGCAACAAGACAAGTTCTAATCAATTCAAGGCAGTCAACCTGCCTTCCTAACAATTTAAAACTACCAGTATTAACTTGCCAAAGGATTACATGTTCGTTTTTACCCTGACATTTCACGTTGTAATCTAAAATTAAATCCCAATATTTCGATCCCAAAATTTTTATTTAATTAAAGTTTTAGTTTAAAAAATAAATCAATGTAGCTTTAAAAACGCTACAATGATGTAAATATAATTGTTTTATATTAGGTATCGTAGAAAACCATTAACGTTGAAAAACTAAAACAAAATATTAGTATCGATCAAAAGTACGAAACTCAGTGTTCCATCAATTTCAAAATGATGAATGAGAGTTCTGTGAATTATATTTTAAACTTTATTTGCACCATCTCATCCACTTTATTTCTGAAATTAATAAAAAAAATCGAGTATTGATATAAGGATTATTGGATTTTGCGTATATCATGACGCTGAAAGCTAGGTATCAAATTAATCCGTTAACATAGTTAAAAACACTCATAAGTTTCTGGAAAAGTGTGACACATCTGTAATAAAAATTTAATAAAATATATGTTTATACGTAACACCTTTCTGTAAATACAAGCTTCAGAAACTTTTAAAATAGCGAGCTGAAATAAGGGAGACCTTTATAATATCCATAAAAAATAAACATGCTAATGGTTTATCATCATAAATGTCACAAAAAAATAAAAATAACTGATAACAGAGAGACTAAATCATTTTAAGTGATATAATTGATATTCGTGTATGTAAAAGAGGAGAAGTATATAGTTAAAAGAAATTTGATACCAATAAACAAAACCAAATTATTAAACTTTACATACAAATAAAAAAAATTAAAAACACCATCACAATGGCAAGGTTAATCATATTAACCATCACATGAAAAACCTAGTTTATGAAAAAAGTGTTCATGTAGTTTGTTGTGTAATAATAGTGCTCATTTATAAACAAACAAAACAGCTAGAAAGAACAAAAGTAATGTAATATAAGTAGGCCCTACATTTAATATTTACTGCAATGTTCCATTAAAATAATATTTAATTTTATTGTTTACAATAATACAGTTTTTATTTATTTCTACTGTCTAATATATGATACTTAGTTCAGTTGTACTACGAACCATGCCATGAAAGCATGTGATTGCTCCTTAATAGACGAAAAAGATTTAATTTAACATCACCTAAGATCACGTGATTGCCTAGGGTTGTCCCATCCCGTTCAGATGCATATCCATGTATGAGATTCTAGTGGTGAAATGTGCGACAGAAGGTCATAAATGTGTAAAACCGAATTTCACAATTACGTAATTCAGGTACCATTAGGGCTTTTTAACTTTAGCTTAAGTCCCTACCTGCAGCATAGAAGGCTGAAAATAAATTCTTCTCAAGTCCCTCAAACAGAAATATTTATAAAAGCTTAAACATCAGTAGGATGTATGAATTGGATGTGTAGTATAATAATAAATATTATAGACCTAACAGTATCAACTTTTAACTCAAATATATATCGTAGAAGTTAGTAAGACATCTTTCATAAATTCAACTTTATAATATTGTAGAAGATCACTGCAATATTTTGACGTTAATATACCGTAAAATGACTGGTTAGGGTGCTATTTGGGAAATAACTTTCAAAAAGCTTTCTTATTGTTCAGTATACTTAATCATTTTTAAAATTTTGTTGGCGATCACTGTTTATTTTTATAAGTCGGATGCATATATTCTAGCTGATTTTATTCCACAAACACCTTTAATTTTAGGTACTACTTGACAATTTTTATATTTATGTTTTTTGAGTCACGCCCACATCCATTTTGGGGTGAGAGTGCACAATTGCAAGCGAAAATAAATTCGTTTTATATTACTGAAATCCATCAATGGGCATTTTAATAAATTCAGCCGTTACAAAGTAGAAAGGGAAGGGATGACTATTTCCGTTTAGCAAAAATATATTTAGTCATACAGTATTGGAAGTATATAGATGTCATGGAGCCGGAAAAAGTTTAAATAAACAAGTGTTAATATATTAGAAATTAAATAAAGTCTTGTAGAGGTATATTGGCTATTAAAATACTAACCTCTTTTCTTATCCTTAATGTAATATTTTAAAATAGCAAAATAAAAGGGATCCTTGACCTTTTCTCGTGTAGCCTAAAATCTTCATCACAATGAAGAATATATTTTTAAATGAAACATGTAACTAATTGTGTATTTTTAGAATAAATTATCTTACACCAATTAAAAAGTAGTAAAACTCGTACACTTATATACCCATTGATAAAATATTTACCGCAAAGCAATATAAAGCAAAATTTTAAAACTAAGATATACTCACATTTAAAGAAATGTGTAACAAAGTACTATTCTTTGGAATAGTATTATATTCAACACTCGTGTACATAGCTTTGAACAAGGTGTTGAAAGCTCTTAACATACGCATAACTGCTCACTATAGCGTTTATAAGACGTGGGAGTGTACACTCGACAATAGAAGTAGCCGTTACTTGCAGTGTTATAGCTGTCCCAGTACAGATTAACAGTTACTTACTGATTATATTACGAGTAACACAATAGGTCGGCAATTCCAGTAAAAACTCTGGCTTTGTTTGTGCCGTTAGAAAGCTGAGGCTTCCAGATATTCCACTTGATATCATGTAAGTGAGTTTGAACGGGCCAAATGGTTCAGTAAACCACCATGTGTCATGTTTCTCTTAAAAGTTCCTTGAACATCTTCCTTCACTCTGGTTTTGTAAACATTTAAAATTATTGAGTGGTATTTCATTAGTACATCATGATGACTAATATAGTTTTAAAATGCACACAATTGCTAGTAAAAGTTCGTAAAAAAGTTATATAAAATTATTAAATAATTAATAATTTATAAAACATATAATATCACACAAAACTTTGATTGAGGTAAAATACGTTTATGATTAGTAAAATAGTTTCTGTGTCATGTGAAAGAAATTGAACGAATATTTAGTTGTATAATGAAACACAACACCGACGTTTACTAATAAAACATGTTAATCACCGTACTTGCAGTCTATGAATTGCGAGAAATATCATGTAATTTGTAAAAATTTAATAAACTTTCAAATCTAGGATGCATTAACATGAATGTATAACAATTTAATTTATATGTTACATTCATTTATTAAAAACCAACTTGCAGTTCCCACCTCATCCACCCTAAATACGATATTCATTCTTACACGGTATTAAAAAAATGTTAACCTCACAACTGTCTGAACTTGAATTGGTTTCTTATCCGTCAGAAAACGTGTCAGTGAGTTTAATGTCCTCCTCCATTGAACTACAGCTACATATACACAGTCACGATACAGTAAACACAACATCTCGCAACACAGATAATGAAACAAGATGGCGATCCGATAACGGTGAAACAGGCAGTGAGGAGCACAATTCATTTCGCCTGTCACTGGGGCTCACACTGAGCCAGTGAAACAGGGTATAGCCTGCAGGAGACAGCTTTAGCAGCTCATAGCAAGGCGCTGTAGAAGGTATTTACAGTATTACAAAAGCAGCCGTTACAGGGAATTTGTTAGTACTACAAAACGGGTACCATAAGAGGTAGTGACCCCTTATGCAATGAGAGGCAGGGACGACTACCGATCTGTGAGACATAGAACGGTAGCTCATGAACGACTGCCTTCTCAGGCAGGAGTTCGATTGGTCAACAAATTGCCAAGCTCGATTAAAAGTGCCCCAATGCTGTAGGCATTTAAGACTCGTCTAAAAACAACACTGACCACTTACGCATTTTTACAGTACGGACGAGTTCATGGCACACAACTGGGAGACATAACAATTGGCTTACTGACTGGGGAAAGGGTGGAACAATTCGAATGACTAGGAGAGAATGAACGTCAAAACTGTATGTTAGAAAGGGATTTTGATGCAAGTATGAGTGAAAAATTTTAGCTTAATTCAGTTATTTGACGATTGCATAACATGTAATATGTTCACGCAATAAAACATTATTATTATTATTATTATTACCTGGGTGGTAAATTATTACAGTATAGATAGAGATGCTTCATTGTATTTTTCAATAGTTATAAATAATATTTACTCTGTATAAAGTGATTGTTTATTAAGGGAGACAAGCTAGTTATTTTCTCTGTTTAAAGATTGTTCTTGACCATGGAAGGTTTGATAGGATAACAGGATTTCGTACATCTGCTATCGTTATGGTTAGGTATAACACAACGTTTCGAGTATTGGAAGCCTCTTCATCAGGTGGAGGAGGTATTACTATATAAACAATTTAAGAACAGAAAGAAGTCAAAGAAAATGGTTCAAACCTGCCCAAAAGCTGCTTGAGTCTAGCACAAACATTGTCACTGTAGAGAACTCAAGTCGTTTTGGTCCTAGAACTTAGTGGCACAGTGTGTGTACGAGTATTGTTGGTTGAGGTTTCTTTAGTTGGTATAATGTTTTTAGGTTTCTTAGTTAGTTCGTTTTTAATATTAGTAACCAAAGTGGTTTACCCTCCCCCTAAAGTCGATTAAGCGGTTGGTCTGCTAATTTTATTTATGAAGCCGCAATAACGTTTCGTTTAAAACATTCCCCTTGCAATTTATTATGTTGGTTTTATCCAATTTCATTTCATGATTTTCAGACCAGCAATGTTGAGCAATTTTAGACTATTCTATTAGTCCTTTTTTCGTATTTTTTATGTTTTTTAATTATCACATTTAGTGGTCTCTTTGTCTCGCCTTTGTATTTCCTATTACCAGATTTTATAATGTAAACACACTTTTTGAGCCCTGTAAGATCTAATATCTAGTAAGATTGCACTATATATATATATATATATATATATATATATATATATATATATACATAATTATTTAATGCCTCCTAAACGCTCATAAACACATGTTGGGGACGACAGAGCTCACTGTATATTTTTATCCTAACAAAACTTTTCTTGATTAATCTTTAATATACATCAATAATAACAGAAACATTGACTAAATTTAGTAATTCACATGGGTGAATATTGTTGAAACTCAACTTACATACGAATGAATAAATATAATATTATTTAAATTTTAGTTACAACATGCAAGCGTTAGCATAATAGTATTCCTGTGGTATTTAAATTATGAATTATGATGAATATATCTTTTTAATTGTTGTTTGATATATGTTTTATTTTTAAAATAAATATATAGATTATTAACCATTATTACCATTAAAAATATAATATTCAAATAATAATTTATTTTCTAATGTAATACTATATTATTATACAGTAAAACAATCTAAACAGAATTTTTAACCAATTACTAACAAAATTACAGATTATACGAATTTCAAGCTCCCTGATGGATAGGGTAGGATAATGGATGTGTCCCAAAGTGAATCTGTGATGTGACACTGCAGATGCGTTACTAAGGATTTACATAATGCATTACTGTAGAGACTTGGAGAGCAGGAATCACAATTGATTCTTTGGAGCTTTAGGTTTTATCTGTTACCTTTTATTTGTTAATCTGTAAAAAAACTGTAAAAATAACCTTTCAAATGTGCAATAGGAAACGTTAATTTTAATGAAATGAAATAAAATGAAATGAAATATGCCTTTATTCAAGAGGCGGAGTTAAATGCTGTAAGGAGTAAATTAGAAGTGATATGTATCATTTGTAAGTCTAATATATTTATCATATAAAAATATTATGTATCCATCGATAGTAGTGATATATGACAGTAATATCATAACATGTTAAGTAGTTGTAAAGATGTATATATATCGCAGTATATATATTACGCACATTTAATGTTAAAACGTAATGATCACTTAAAGGTTCACCCTCCGAATTAGTTACAATACAAGAGTAGGATCCTTAGTTCTCTCTTGACTGATTGCAGAACTAGGGTCTGGTTGGTGGTGAGAAGACTGGCGCTGACGTTGTTGTTGACTGGGACACCCTGTATACCATATGTACATCATTAGTATTTTGTATTTAATGTACATAGAATACATCCCTAATCACCTTTTCTGTTTGATCGAAGACGTAGAGTTGTGATTGTAATAAAGATGTTTGTTAACCGATGTTGAAAACTTCTATTTGCAAAAGGTCCACTAAAGAATGACATTACGCGAAACCTAGAATATTTGTATAAGGTAAGTGTTTGTATCCCTATGAGTTTATTCTGTCTATAGGCAAAACAATATAACAAGACTAATAAATAAATTATATAAGCTGCATTGGAAAGCAGGCGTACTTTATAATGAAAGCAAAATGTCCTTTTTTACCGTATATTTCCAGATGTGTTGAGTAACGTTACAGGATTTGAGCTTCCAGGTAGATTTACGTTTCTCTCTGAAAGCGAATGTTAAGTAAGTCTTTTATCCCCACAATGTATTCAACTGTTTAACCTTTTTTATAATAATACTGTAAAATTATGAAATACCAGAGATACATTGCACTCTTGTAATTTTATGTTAAACAATAAATATCGTGACCTTTGTAAGTTTGTTGGCTGCTTTTATAATACATAACATATAACTAAGAGACTTTCGCTAAAATGTATCCTTAAATTAATTACATATTAAACTTGACGCACGGATGAACTCGATATCCAAAATTAATTAAATAATTGTCAAATTGACAGAAGAGAACCTGCAAAATGAATGAAAGTTGTTGGGTTAAACCGAACAATAACAATTATGTTTAGTATTAATATATGCTAAAAATTTAGCATATCATTGTATAAATATAACGATGTAATGTTCTGGTTCCTAAAGAACAAATTGAGTATTATAATCCGCTCACAAACATTTAGAACAATCACCAGACACCAGATATTCTGTTTGGTAGTCCTCCTAGAGTTTAGGAAACCACTTAGTTTTTAAAATTTATTATTTCGTCAAAAGTATATTGTACTAACTTATGGATTGTTATGAACCTCGTTTACGAAGTTTCTTGTTTTATACACAGTCTTCAACATGAAAAACTCAATAGCCATTATTTTCCAGAGTTGTCCAAATTCAATTTCTACATAGACTAATAAAACTACATTTACACACTGCATAAACCATTTCGTCCTTGTCTCATCAAGAACTTAAAAACTATATTAACATTGTACATGTGTTCTTTTTATTATCACCACTGACATTCTTTTCTATATTGGGTGAATACTAATTACCCAATGCAATAAAGCCTTAATTTTTAGGTCCTATACTTTTAGAGTATATTTTAATATAATAAATAATAATTATTGATTAAAATTTTTTTAAATTTACTAACAACTATATACACATTGTAAAAGCAGAACTACAGCATAAGTATTCTTAGTTTTATTAATTATTGCGCGCAAACTTAAATAAAATATATGGTTTTAAAGTCACTCCTTGTTTAGGATTATAGTACAATCAATAAATATTATTACTTGCAGGTTACTTTATCACTGCTCTAGTTTGTTAGTTCTCTCAGTCATGTACGTAATGGTTTAGAAAACAGGTGTTTTTGTAACTGTTGTAGTTTTGTAACAGTTCAGTCGTACAGTCATTGTTATCATTCTCATGAGTTATGGTTTATGATATTGCCACAACCGCTCATGTCCAAACTGCTAAAATTGTTTGTTTTGGTGTTTGCTTTCAAATGTTTTTATGAGTGTATAGTTTCCTAACTATTATTATTGTCACTTAAAATTTAATAATTATTTTTTAAACATTATGATGTAAATATTTACGTAAGTTTAATTTGTTAAATCGTTATTTTATGTAAACCATGCTTCTTACTTTACCAGGTATTTTGCCTCTTTCTCGTGTGCTAAGCTACTGAGAATTTCAAAGTAAGAGTACATAACACTACGTTTAGCTAAGCTTCGATAAGGTTACTTTAAAACATCTGTATTTCATTTTATCCCTTTGTTGTACTGCGGGTAGATAGATGGACATAAAAACAATCATACACAAAAGAAAGTTTTACTTCCCCCTGGATGACCACAGAGAATTTATGCAGCCGTCCTGAAAGACAGTTGAATCCTAAATCCTATTCAGAAAGATAGGGAGGATACCTCTACACAGTGTAACGAAATAAATTATTTTCAACAACATTGACTTTCCACCCTATTATGTTTTATTTCACCCCTATGAATAAATATGTCGCATGTTGATACCCTCATAAGATTATAATAATTTTATTTCAAATTTAGTAATTCTCTTATTTCTTATTGCCATCATGGTTACCTGTAAGAAACACGTAAACACATTCGCTAACGCTCACAAAAATCTCATTGAATGACATGAACTGTAACCGAAATCAGTTTTGGTCACCTAAAAATTAAGCTTTATGCAAAATTTCAAGTATTTAGGTTAGTTAATTTCAGAAACATTGGTTAGACGGACAGACATATAGATAGCAGACAGACTCAAATAAAATTTTACCAGGCTTTCGAGTTATATGATTCACTGTCACTCAGCCAACAATCTTCACAACATTTCTCATACTAAAACTTTGTTATCAATATACAACAATATTGACACGATACAATACAACAACAACAATACAACAACAACAACAACAATATTGTTGTTTATTTAACAATTTAAAGGCATTACTTAAGTAGTTACTTTATTACAAGTACTTTAACAGTAAACTATCCCTATAAAACTCAAATGAGTTCTTAACAAGGTTTATTGACGCTGTAAACTTGTACTTAGTTTAAGAGTATAAGCATTAAATAAGTTTCATTTTATTATAATCAAGGCATTTATCACACCGTTCCATCCTGAATACAGTTCATAAACAGTGTAAACTCTTTCGTTACCATTTATAAAATAATTACAAAATTCATGTTGTAAAATAAATAGCTTTATTAAGTAAAATTACAAAATATTATCATTTAAAATAATGTCTCTTTGCCAAATTAGTTTTTCTTTGTAATCTATTAGTTAAAGTTTTCATGTATACATTTGATACATTATAAGATATTTTAATTGTTTCATAGTTTACTACAGTTATGTGCATAGGCCTCCGAACAATTTTTATTCCCTATATTAAAGCATTACTACAAGACACTTTCCTTCTCGCGAATAACTGCCTCACTATATCCGTGGTCAAATTTTCAATACGCAAATGATATCAGTAACCCCCACTCATGAAATTTTATGACTACATTGAAAACACACCAATATCATCGGAAACACTATCATACCGCTTCGTTATGGTTTTATAAACTTCAGTCCTACCAGGATTCCTGACTCTTAGGGTTCAAAACTATTTACAGTGCTTTAAGTATTGTGTAATAACTCAGACGTTCCAGATTTAAGTTAGTAGTACTTTAACATATTAAATAATGTTAGGAGTTAAAAAGCATGACTGGCTTTTTCAAAACCAATATTTAACAATGTTTATGTCAGGATCAGGCATATATGGCTCTCTCGGAGAATCTGTCCTAACCGCCTACTAATGCATTTTAGGTTATAACAAATTAAAACGCATGCACTATATGTATATAAGTCTTATCTAGGGATTCGGAGTTGAAGGATCGGTTTTCATGCTTTCATTGACAGATCGTTGCTTTTTTAACGATATTGCTAACTATATATTAACTGTCAGACAGCTGTCCCATTAAGAAAATTCTAATAGCATTGCATAAACGTGCAGCTACAGACTCATATGATGTTTAATGCATGTTGTGTGGTTTGTAGACGTTTTATATTAAATTAAAACGTTTATCATTTACAAAGACAGGAAATAACAAAAAGTCTTTCCTCTTACAGTATATTTTCTAGCTGCAAAAAGTTATGGTACTGATGAACTCTACTTATTCTTCGATTTCTTCATCGTGCACTTTATGTATTATTGTTCCTGACAATAACATATATAAACGCAAAACTAATTGCTCTTAGCCCTTACTTGGGTTTTAACATGACATTGTAGTCCACAATGCATTAAGACATCCACTGAAGGAGATAACTTTGAATTAGCCGCGGCTTCAACAATAAACAGTTAATGAGCTACAATTATGTTAGGTTTAATATCTTGGGAAGTTGATATAAAACAAGAAAACCCATTATTAAACCATAAACCCATTACAAGCCATTGTACTAAGGTGAAGAAACCAAATTAACGGAAATAATATTCTATATTATTGATATCCATAAAAATATTGAGTTATGGAGAACCATCTTGGATATATCTTCTTGCTTTGTGTGTTACATATTTGATGAATTTAAATGTTATTTTTTATTTTAACGGAATGAGAAATTCAATACATATTTAAAGCCTTGCACCAATATACATCATGAAGAAACATGTTTCGTGGTGTACTACTTACAGTAAAATTTGTAATAAGAAATATGGCTATGGAACACTACCTTACAATACATTCCACATTTCTTTTTTTACTGTATATTTTCTGGAGTGTTTGGTAACATTACAGGATTTAAGTTTCCAGAAGGATTTACTTTTCTCTCTGACACTTTTAAAGCGAATGTAAAGTAAGTCTTTTATACCCACAATGTACTCAAATGTTTAACCTTTCTTATAACCTCGTACTACTATAAAATTACACAATACCAGTGATATATTGTAGTCTTGAAATGTTATTATAAAGTATAAATATTGTGACTATTGTAAGTTTGTTGGCTGTTTTTATAATAATACGTAACATATAATTAAAAGACTTTTACTTTCATTTATCCTTACATTAATTACATATTAAACTTGGTACGGATGGGCTTGATGTCCAAAATTATTGAAATATTTATCAAATTAACAGAAGAGAACCTACAAAATTGAATGAAAGTGGTGCGGTGAAACCGAACAATTACAATTTTATGTTTAGTATTAAAAATTTGCAATAAGGAATATACAGTAAAGGTTGGCAATGGAACACTTTACCTTACAATACATTCCACATTTCCTAATAAACAACCTACTTTAGTTACAGTTCCCTCTATTCGCTGTTTATTTAGGCTTTATTTGTGTTCTTGTAACTCATGTACTTATAATAAAGAGTAATTAAGAGTATGTTCTCTTGACAGCGACGCGGTGTGTCTTTGGTATTGTAATACACACTTGACTAATGAGTTTAAGTTCTAAGAAAAGTTTTCAAGCACTGTTTTGTTCAGATTATACTGACATCTTAGCTGGAAGATAGACGCTACTTTAATGAGGTTAAGCCGCTACAGAGGTCCTTTACTCCTAGGATAATTTATGCTTTCCATTTTATTTATTTAGTTACACACTAGTAATTACACTTAAGTATGAGTAAAAATCTAAACTCGGTGTATAATAATGTGGTATTAGTGTTTAATGCAGTATATTAAATGTAGTATATATTAATAAATGTGTAATTGTGTTAAACGTTTTATCTATAATGAACATAGCAATGGTTTATTTAGTAAAAGTATTCAAGAAATGCCTACAACCATACTGAGAATAAATATGTATATTACTGAATTATATTTGTCACATTTAAAAAACGTGATTGAATGTTAGATTAGCATTACTCATTGTTTTTTGTCTCACTGAGTGGTGACCAATGTCCGGAAAATGATGTTTCCTTGTTCATTCAGATTCTGGATGGGGCGTACTAAGGGTCCCGGTTTTGGGGTCCGAACGGTCCAGCATAGCATCCGCCGCGCCTCTTAGTAGCCAAAGGGCAAATATATTGACTACTATTCTAACTATAGCTAGTTGGTATGAATTTTATTTGGAAAAAGATTTAAGACCACGGTTAAAATTTGTGTCGTTGTTCCAGATTAGTCTACTAGAAACAAGAGGTCACTTTGATGAATTAGTTGTTTAAAACCAGATGGTTTTAGTGTAATGAGGTAAACTACAAACACTTTTTATAACAAATTTGCGTAAAAAAATACTTACATTGGCAGGTCTGGGGTTCGAGTCCACTTTAAACTCCAAGAAAACGTCCATTCCTTCTAGGACATTCGTGGCGTTCAGACTGCTGCCCACTTGTTATGCCTTGTTGGCCTGGCAGACATGTTATAGTCTCCACTAACAGGTGCAAAACGTAGGCACATAGTTTGGAAAATATTGATCTTTAAAATTGGATCTTCTATGTTCTTACTTGGAGCTTTATTGATACTGGTTATAGTTATGTTGTACAATTTTTGTTTAGCTGTTTACAACAGGTATTAATTGTTTTGTAGCTGCTATTAGAAAAAAAGATACTGTATATTTACTTTTATACAATTTTTTTATTTCAAACTATTTGTAGACTGAACTTATCTTAAACGTAGTTTTAAATTAGAAATTTTAATATATATATTTTTATCATTGTTTTTTATGTAAGGTTATATTTAACATTTTTATTTTTATATAAATATAAATACATTCAAAAATTTAGTTTTTATATTTATTTATAGAGAGTCAATAATTGAGAATAGCCGTATAGTTAAAAAATCAAATACAGGAATTACTTAATTTATATTGTGCACGTTTCACTATATACAAGAATCACCAAACTCCACTGTTGGGTGTTTGAGCACTAAATAGATTTTCTTATGTAAAACATCTCTATTCTGCTAACTAATAAACTTTAAATGTAAATTAACTTATTTTATAATGGTCTTAGAAATTCTTAGTTTGTTTTCTTAAAATTAAAACTGTATCCCACACATAGACCTTTGATTCAAAGAAGTAACTAGAATCAAGGGACTAGTAACTATCACAGTGATATAGAGGCTTTTATTATACTGAGTTCAGGCACAATTACTCGTATACTTGTAAATAAGAACAATTACTACCGACATTAAGTATTGGGGTTACAAGATATTATCGTTGAAACATAGGTATGTCTTTCAAATACATCATAGAAATATCTATGGATACAAATGTAACGTTAAATATTAAGCAATAGCTTTGAGTGTCACTGCAATAATAAAATGAAGTAATACATTTTGGAAATGCTTTAGATTTTGAAAGGATTTTGAAAGGATCTTTACATTTTAATATATCATATTTGATATTTAGTTTAAACAGCCGAAGTCTAAATACTTAGAACATTGTGGTCGTGAGTAAACTGCCATAAAATGTAATTTTAACAAATAAATTTATAGTTAAATTCCGTTCATCAATAATTGCCGTATTATTATTCCAGTAATTTTCTTTAAATGTATCAATTCTAGATACCTTACAACACTAGTTTCTTTCAAAATCATTGCATAGTGCAGTTTATAAAATATGTCATTTTGTACTAACTTTTATTTCAATATTTCAGTAATAGGGTATGATTACTAAAAGAAAAGTGTCGTATTCGAGCTATTAGTATTTTGTACCGAAAAGCGTAATTGTTATCAAATGCCTAATCCCACTATAATGCGCCTGATAATGTAACACACATTATTTATTTGTAGCAGCTGAATCTTAATTCCACCGAATCTTGAAGAAGGTTGTGAAACCAAGGATCGATAGGTGAAAAAACAGATTCTGCCGAGATTTGCCGCACCCTTATAATTGGAATTTGTAAGAAAAGATTGTTTATCAGTTACATTACTAAATGCTAGAATTTCGTTTGTTTTCATGAATAGCCTCGTTAACAAAACAAAACAGTCCATTAGAAGACTTATCGGGAAAGACTCCCCTCCCTCCTTTTAGGTATAGCGAGTGTAAAATGACTATTACGTCGGCTAAGTAAGAGGTGCCAATAAAAAGATTAATCTTCATTCCGTTCAGTAAACCATGAGTATTATTTTAATGCATTGTGTGTTTAAATTTAATTTATGATAGGAATAAAGTATAAATATTGTTAGTCGTTGAGTACCCTTAAACAATTGGAAACGTTTAAAACCAGTAGTATTTAATTTTATAAACAATTTTAAAAAAATTATTAAATATTCAAATTGCTAAATGTTTTGTAAAAGGCCACTCAAAACAAAAGGTTTTATCTTCAGGCGACACCTTTCAATAAAAGTTGAATACATAAATCAAGCACGCCAGAAGGTCAGTTACTTATCTGGTGAACTTCTGCAGATTTTCAAATAATTAGCGTCATTTTCAACCATTTAACTTCGCCAAAGGAGGCTGATCTAAGCATAGAGCGTCTGAGATGGATATAGAAATTCTAAACTTATTGACTTATAATAAAGCTTTTAAGCACTTCCTTGTTATAGGTTTATCAGGATGTGCAACATTAAACCGCCTTCTAATGCCTAATGATAGTTTTCATTATAACCCCCGATAATAAATATTATTTCTACTTTATCGTGGTGACTGTTGGGCATTTTTACTCATAACCAACAATAATTTGAGAATAGTATTAAACTTTTAAAAACTATTAAATTCTGTACCTAATTACATTAAATTTAATTAATTAAATTAAATAACTATATTGAAACTAAAACACACACGAATTGCTCAAAACACTTCACTATAAAATAACCACAAAATAATGATACCACCGGATAATAATGATCCACTAGACAATAACCTCTCTAAAAGTATGACCTCTTCTGACGAGATTTAAACAAAAAAGTTACTTATTTGTACTAAACCGTAGTTCAAACTGGGAAAGTTTGGTTATACTTTGAAAATAAAGTTCTCTTCATTAAGTCGGCTATTGCATTACTAACTGATTCAAATACAAACGACTAACATTTCCGCAAACTGTAACATTATAACAACTAAAATTTAACGTAAATAACTCCACGTAATATTTTTATATCTCGTAATACAATTTAATGGAAGTTGCATAGTATATGGCTAACATTGACGTTGAGACAGTTGTAGCGTAATGTTGTCCCTTGCACTAATCTTGAGTCAAGTCTTGAGTTTAACAGCTGTGAAAATTTTAACTGTCATAAAACTTTTACATCTCAAATAATGAGACTGCGCTGAACTCATAAGAAAGATTTATACTTTGGTTTATCACTTGTAACAGGATGGTCTGATCGTAAAGTCCTAGAAGACGTGCACATTCGAGAGGTTTGAAATCTTGTGATTACACTCTAAAAGAAGATGTTTTCGATTTATAATGTGTACCATAGTAAAGTAATACATTTTGTTAATTATAGCTATATAATTAAATTTACGGTGTTCTTTTTACTGTCCATGATAATATTTTATGAGGAATAAAGTTATTTTAATAATATTGAGTACATAGCATCTTGGATATTGGTTACTTCATATTTATTTCAAAAATTTAAATTCCAACCATTCATCCGGAAAAATTTGTACATATAATCTTAAACATGGTTATTGAAATAATAAACCAAACCTAAGGTAAAAACCAAACACAATTCCGTTTTTAACTACAGTGAAATATAATTTTGTCGACGAAACAGGAGAGCATATTGTACAAAACAAACGTATTATATTGCCACAATCAAAATAATTGTTTTCCATTCCGTAATTATAGAATTTAATGTTTACATGTCATGCTGGAACAACATAAAATAATTATTTTCTAAAGTTATTTTCAAAACATTCACTAAGTTATTTGTTTTAGAATTTAATAGTCCATAGATTTTTATTGTTGATACACAAATCATAGCTACTGCCCTCTATTTAAATATGAATTCTATTATAATTGCATTAGATTATTTATTTTCGTAACTTTGTAAGTTTAAAAAGAGTTTACGTAATATGAAAATAATTTTTTATTTGAGTTTCTCTGATACTTATGAAAATATTAATATTTTTCAAATAAGCATTAGGTTTGTGTCTAAGATAAGTCGATTATAAAGTATATATAAGGTAAGAAATAGACGGTGAAAAGCCCTCTGTTACAAATCACGAATAAATCAAATAATTTAATTTAGTAGTGAAGTAGGATCTAAGTGGCAGGAACATAAAAATAAACCTTGGCAGCGAGAAATAATTTAAATTAACTTAAGTAAATGGATAAGGATTAACAGTTTTATCTCACTGGAAACTACTAACTTAGCTCACGTAACACACATTATAGTCATCCTACAACACTAAAATTGATATACTAGTTTCGCTCATTAACCCTAGAGTAGACGGGCAAAACAATTTACGTATCAGGACGGGCTGGGTCTGACAGACCCAAATAAAAACAATGGAAAAAATATTTTTTGACCAGTTTATTAATACAAATTTATTTTTATATTAAAATGCAGGCATGACTGTATTAGTATTGGCTGGTTTTCATGTCATAATTAAATGAACAGCTTTTATAAAAAATTGCTAATTAGATCTTACAAATTTACTTAAAAAATTAAATGTTTTCAAATACACGTTATCCTTACCATGATGTGTATATAAAAATTTAACTACACATATTTTTGAAATAAGAACGACCTAAATAATAAAACAAAAATGTAAAATCTTTCTGAAATAAAACCGATTTCTTATTATATAGGCGTAAAATTCTACTTTTGCAAATGTACATTTCCGTATACAGAAAAGCAAAATGAAGACAAGTACTGTTTCTACTCTACAAATAGATATTTACACAATAAAACATTATTTTATCACTATAACTAACTTAAGAAGGGGGGAAAACACTATACTACTTTCACACTCATAGATACAAGCTGTAGGTATCGGTTGTGTCCTTATCTTAGATCTACTCAGGGCAATCCCGGCACAGCAGTTCCGCGTGAGACAAGCACAGTCACGCTTTACACTGCTTACAAAAATACTTGGTTTTGCTGTCTTTGCACAAAGAGCATCTGCCTCGTTTTCCTGGTTCAGGGTTTTCTTTTGCAGGAATAGGAGTTCCCGAAAATTTTGCAGCTAAGGCTCAAATTTCCCTAGGTAAGTTGCCTTGTTGTGCCCGAAGTGACATGTAAGGTTGTAAGAGTGACCGTCTTATGTCCTTGATAAGGTTACGTATCACAGTGTTGTTTTGATTCCCTTTTAGGACCAGGCGTTCAATGCTGCTATGTTCATAAAGAAATAAAATAAACATAATGGCCAACGTCGTGTACCTCTTGCAACTGTATACTCAGCACACATAGCATCTACTACAACTACACCACTTTTGGTGGAATTGTAGTATGTTATTATCAAAGGTTTTTTTTCTGGTCACCAGTAGTTGGATCTATTTCATTGCTGTGGTGTATCGTTGACAACATCATGACACATTTGTTACGTTTTGGTACGTAAGAGACCAAGGTCATATGGTCTTGAAATCCGAAAATGTTGAAGTATTATTCTCTTCCCCTTTTTTCCACAAAGCATGGGGTATCTGGGGTTTGTTTTTGTTTAAATCCCAACAATTGTTAGTTTTTGGTTTTTCAGAAGCTCACTGGCAGACTCATACGAGATGAACCAGTTGTCTAAGGTAACGTTCCGATTACTTCCCTTGATAGGTCCAACCATCCTATCAACAACATCCTTGACTTTGTTACTTACTGCATAGGGGCCATCCCCTTAGTTAAAGAGTCATTACAAGTTTGGCTTTCCTGTTTTGCACAATAAACCTCCAGGTTTTTTACGTAGTAAGTTTTCGAGCATGCCAGCGTAAATACCTTTACACCATATTTTTGTGGCTTACTTGGAATATACATCCTAAATTTACAGCCTCCCCTGAAAAGGAACAAGAGACTCGTCTAGTGTTGCACATTCCGAAATTGAATAATATTTTCTGCAGTTCAAAAAGAACATATCACACAATTCTCTGATTGGAGATAAATTGTCTTGGCTTTTTCTGAGCCCCCTTGTTTCAATATCGTCAAAGCGAATACATCTAGTCAGGAACCTAAATCGTCTCAAGGACATTCCGCCCTGAATATTTCCACTCCGGTTTCATCAGTACTCCAAAACTCTTCAATGCTCATTTTACTCCATGTAAAACCCCACTAATGTAGAAAATCCCAAAGTAAGCTTTTATTTCTTCAGTTGTAGTAAGTCTTGCTACATTTGGATCATGAACATAATTTTTTTTTACAGTATTTCTAAATATATTTGTTGACCCTACAACCAAATCAATTAGTGGTTCGTTGAGAAACAAAGACCATGCTTCGATGAGATTTTGTACTGTCATTGCCTCTCGTATGCTTCCCGGTAAATGAAGAGTAACAATATTGTGAGCTCTTGTTTTCACATTGTGATTGGGTGGATTATTCAGCCATTTTGTTTTTTATCTTTCCCCATAAATTTTGGTTCCCTTCTTCGTCGTACTGGATCAGAATTATGCGCTGTAGAAGGACCTGGTAAATTTATATTGATATCTCTACTTTCTTCACATAACTGATCGTCAGTATTGTCTTCTCTTTGCAGTCCAGCTTCGTTGTCACTTTCCTCTTCAAGTTGCCCTGGTTCACAAACTTCATCCAAATCGAATTCACTTTCTGTATCGTGGTCACTGTATATTTCAAAGTTTGGATCAGCGTCATCAGATTCACTCTCACTGTCCGTAACAATAGTCTGTGAATTTCACTGCTTCTGTCAATATGTCTATGAGCCATATTTATTTAAATGGTCTAAAACTTCATTACAATAAAAATCGTATATAAACACTTTTCCGATGTAAAATAGGCGATGAAATGAAATAAGAACAATACGAAATATCTGTAAAAACGTGACGCCAACGGACGGGCTGGGCCTACCAGACCCAAAACGTAATCAATCACTTACTATGCAAAGACTGAGACGTGGGAAACAAAAACAATGACGGCAGAGCACTCTGTGGAGTGTTTTGGAAAGCTACACGGAGTCTCGCCACCGTGAGTCACTTTGACCATGAAGCTATGAACAAAAAAAAACTACTCTAGGGTTTAAATGTATTCTTGGAATACATTAAATTAAAATAACATATTTTACCTGCATTCCCCTTCCATCCTAAACAATTGAAATTTATTAATCCCATTTTCTCTTACGTAATATAAAATTGCTTAACACTGTTCCACATTGACCAATACTCTAGCAAAATCCCCAGATTAGTTGCAATGCAATAAATATGAAATTTGCAAACTAGAATGCTACGTTGAAATGTAACGGCTGTCAGATAAGTTTACTCTGAAACATGCTATGTACAACTGCTTGTGGGAGAATCACTCCTTAGATCGACGACAGCTATCTTAAAGCTTTACCCTTAAAATCATATTGGATTTTGGTGCACATTGTCATGTTAAGTTATATCTTGTCAAGCAGTGACTTCATATCACTAATATTATGAACACAATTAAGATATTGTACATTTACCTTCTTTAACAACAAACAATTTACCATGAAGTACTTTATATCTGATGTCGAAACCTCTTCTGCTTGAAAATCACAATTAATTACAGTTTATCCGTTTTTTTTTGTAAACGGAAAAAACTATTTTCTGTATTTTATTGTTACAAAACAATCAAGAAAAATAATCAAGAATTAAATAAAATGAGTACATGTCAAACAATTTTACTCTTTATTATTTAAACACAATTACGTTTGCTTGTTTACAATGTTTTGTATTTATAGAAGCAATTCACCTCGTCAGCTCAAACGAGCTAACATGATTGGATCGAGTTATTGAACATTTCACAAGAAAATATAACGACGCAAATTTGTTTCAGTCTGGAGTGCATTGTCGTTGTTTACCCTACAAGAACCCAGCCTTACTTCTCCTGAAACTGAAAGAGGAATTCCGTTAAAAAATATACCAATTGTCATTAGTGCTAGTTTTATTAGATTGTATTGTTTGTTATAAGCCCGTATTTTAGACTTAATATTTATGGAAGAATGAAATCGAAATGTCGTAGCCTCAAGTTAATTCCAACCGAGGATGTAATGTAAACAAGTGATTAACACTCTCGTTGCCCCTCTTGAATACGCTAAATTAAATAATTTTGTCTTATTCATATTAATTGCTTTCCCCTCCATTAGCTTCAGCATGGAAGTAAATTCCAGAGTAAACTCCATGGAAAAACTTTTAGGGTGTGTTTAAGTTATAGGCATACACATCATTAATACACATCGTTAATACACATCAGGCATAGATATCCTGATATCCTGTGTATCTTTTTTTTATACTTCGAAATGAACCCACATTGGTGGAATAAAAAATGTTAATTAGTCCATCGATACTTTACCAAAGAAGGTGCCCTCATTGTTTGATAAAACAAAATGCTCGGAGGCAGTAAATACACAAGTACCGCTTTTATAATAAAAGTATTTTTTAGAGGAAAAATAAAAATGACAATAAAGAATAAACTGTAAAACTACATTATGTTTTTCTGACAAAGAATAATTGGCCTAGAAAAATGACCACAAGTGAAAGACCATAAAGGCAATATAAGGAGGGTTATTTGAAAAATTCTAAAAATATTTAACATAGAGCTAGACGGAATTTTATCACATGCAATGGGATTAAGCCTACATAACTCACTGTGAAGAAACTTTCTCCAACTTATATTGAGGCTCCATAGGGAACATTGTATGGTCGACTTCCTAGTTAACCTTCCGTTGAAGTTACGCCCCTTTCGTAAACAATATTAAGAAATTTATTTAGGAAACCTAAACAAATTGTAATGTCAGCTAAGAAAATTAACTCTCGCAATATTACTTTCAGGTAATAAAAAGCGTAAAGATGGAATAGGTTACTAGGACCCATCTTTTGTAGCAATAGTTTGAAATCAACAGTCAGAAAGATAATATTGAGTACTAAGCTAGTTCTACTTGTCATTTAAATTAAAATGTGTAAGACAAAAGTGAGAATATTTCGGAAAAAACTTGTTCTTAGTAGCTCACCCAGGTATAGCACCAGACTATATTGAACAGTATTTCATGACCTTTGTGTAATAAAAGTACTTTTTTAAATTACTTCCGGATGTCAAAACCTTAATTTTACGAGTTAATTACCTAAATAGAAAGTTATAACTATAACTGCAGGGTGTAAGTTTTAATTGTACTACCTTTAGCTACACAAAAACGACTAAATTAACGATTACAATATATGCAATAAAATAGTGGTTTAAAGTTAAAAATGTGACCACAAAATTAGCTTTTGTCATTATTTTATTATTTAAAATATTAAAGTCCCGACAAAGGGCTATAAATATAACGAACAATATAATCATACATTTCGTATAGATTGATCCGTTTAAAGTCGGATTAGCGCCATTGTGTTCTCATAATATAGGGTGTAACTACTCGACCTATGCTCTCATTTGAGATTTAATTCTGATTACTTGAGAAATTTCTAAATAAGAATTCTAAATAAGATATTTACGTAAGAGAGTAAATATTTCTGTGCAGCATTGATGTATTAAATTTTATTCTTTTATCTGCGATAATTATAAAATATAATTAAATGAACATGTATTTTTTCCAATTAAAAATGACTGTACATAATATTACTGTACTTAGTCAGAGTTAGAAAATAAATGTAACATGTTTAAATATTTATCATGCATCAGTATAAATAAATTATAATTACTTATCTAGATAAGTACATAGCGTGTGCGTAAACTACAGCGTTAAAAGCCAGCTTTAGATAAAAAATAATTAATAAATAAACCCATTTATAAATCTTGTCTGAAAATCTTATTGAAACAAAGTTGGAGACAAATAATTAAGGAGATAATCACAAGAGTTCATGAGTAGTAATGTAATGTTCATGTTACAATGGGTGGTTGAAGGGGGGAGCCCGTAAAAAGGGATGCAATTTCATTCCCAGCCATATTTGGCTAGAATATTAGGGTTTCAACTTCCCAAGGACAAATTTTTGAAAATAAACGTGTTAATTTTATGCTTAATTATTAAAATGCTAATTAATTCAAATAAGGTTAAACTGTTAAAGTTTTTACATGTATTTCTAAGTAGTAGATATTATAAAAAAATTCAATTGCGTCTGTTTGCGCGTGTTTATTTTATATAAGCGTATATAATGTTTAATTATTTAACCCGTATTTTTAACTTTTTACGTTTATATTCTTGAAAGTATAGAGTAAGCACGATTGAAACAACTCTTCTTACTTCAACTCTTTCTGCAACCGCTGTTGAGCACGGATTAAGAATATATTCAGAATAGAAAATTAAAAGTTTTAATAAAAATAATATACTTTTAACTATACATTAAATCTGAGCAAATTAAAATACTAATTTGAAGTGCTTGATCAATAGTGTAAAGCAGACAGTATTTAAACCATTTTAATAAATTAAAAGACGGTTATTTGCAATCATCGTTGCAAATCATCAGACTCATCTTATTTGCATTTTTGATAGAACTAGCCTTCTAATGATAGTTTTATGATGATAACATCAACATAGAAAATTCAACATTGGAGTAGGAAATATACGTTAATCGAACCAGAAGTGCTTATACACGTGCAAAGCCTACGAAATTGCGTGCAAGCTGCGGGTAACTGATAGTAATAAATATGTTTATAATGCAGCATTCTGACAAACATAATTGGTTCTTGGCCATAATGTATGTTATTTTCACAGTTGCATTAATTATGTATACCCATATTAGCAATTTATTAGTCCCAGCAAGCTTTTTTAATGAATGTGGGCGTTATATTAATAGTACACTTAAAAACCTTATTCGATATCTACAGCCTTTTAAATTATCTACATAATGTGTGCACGCCATGGCGTTTGTCATTTCAGCTTTCGTACAGTGCTGAACATAAACGAATTAGTTCAAAAGTTAGCTTTAAATATGCAGTTGGTTGACGTAACACCAAATCGATATGAGGAATATGAAAGTGGAGGCAAGACTTCAATAATTCATGACTCGAATAGAGACTGCAATCTCAATCTCGTTCTGGTGTATGGCAGCCTTCACCGACTTCTGCTGTGTGTTTTATTTAACAACAATTATGTTTCAGGGTGAACTGCATTAACTGCAATAATAAACCACATATACGAGATGATATATTGAACAAATTACAAAATGCAGTTACAAAATGAGACTTGATATCTGATTCAATATTGCAAAATTGATGTGCAGGTCAACCTTGATCAGTACAAAAATAAGTACTCATGTAACTTAAGTGGTTATTTGTAAATAGTTTAACCTCTTAGAATTGCAATAAATGTTTTATTCAACAATAAAATTGGGTGTTGAATTTTTGAATAACGAAAACAAATTATGTCAACCACATCAAACCAAACTATATACAATAATGTCTTTTGGAAGATATCAGTTTAAGAAAAACTTTTTCAAACAAATTAAAAAAGTTTAAATAATGTAAACATTCTAGAAATTGTCTTGAAACTTGATATATATATATATATATATATATATATATATATATATATATCTCAACTTCATTTTTATCATAAGAATAATAATGATGTTTTGCATGTTTTGAAAAATTTTGCTCTACCTCTTCCTGAAAATACAAAATTTGTAAAACACCATGTTCAATAATGGTACACAAACACGAACAAGGAATTAATTCTGTTAAATAATATTTAAACGAACGCTCCAAATATACAATATCATTATCATATTTTCTTTTACATCTAACAAAATTTAATTTTTACTATGAATTGCTTTAGTTTTAATATACCCTTTCTTTTACAGCAAAAAGGTATATCCGTGGAAATAGCTCCTTCATATGCTAATCTTGTCATGTCAAACTTTTTGCCAAAACAAACCAACCATACAAACCCATAATTTGGAACAGTTACATTCATGATAATTTCATGGTATGACATACAGTAATGAACACTTAATATCATATCTACCAGGACTTTATAAAATAGCATAGAGATTATTTGACAGCTCTGCTTCAACTTACAAGATTTTAAAACAAATTAAAAAAGTAATATTTTTTAAACCACCAATTTTTAAAGACATTGTAGTACACTCAGAATTACCTAAGCACAAAGAACAAGAAAACATAATAGTTGGATCTCATCCTTGCAATAACCCCAGGTGGTGATTATACAGCATGTGCATCACTTTAAAAAAACATTTGCACGCTGTTTTACACAAAAATCGTACAGTGCACTTGAAGACTTATCCTCTGAATCAAACAATCCTATTTATGAAATTCAGTGCAAGATTTCCCCTAAGGATTTGCATTGGCTCAACAGTAAATTCTTGAAGAACAAGAATGACAGGGCACAAATATGCATACAAATATAAATATACAGACATCCCTGTTGTGGCACATGGCTAGAAACATAATTTATAATTGGAAACATAAAGGCAATCAAATTATTAAATTAGTTAGTCTCAAGTAATTGTTTTGTAACTAAGCTTGTTACGCGACCCTTAGTGTGTCTTACTTCCTACCTTGTTACATATACTGTCTTTTGGATCCAAACTAATTATAAAATTCATATTATTCTTCCATTTTTATAAATTTAAACCTAAATACATTTTTATATAGTTATGTATTTTTTTATGACTGGAAATAGTGTGTGTGTTGTTTTTTTTATAAAATTTGGACTGTCCCTAAGATCTTTTGATGCCGCAATTCTTCGATAAAATTACAAAAACTAACTATTTTCCAGTCAAATTAAAATTTTATATGAAAATCGGAGTAATTTTGCACTCTCAATTAGAATTTTTGAAATTTAACACTATTCATTGAACATTGTAGTGGGAAATATTTGAGTAGTCCATTTCCAAAACCAGCTTTTCCGTCCAAAAAAAATCGAAATTGACATAATGGTTGCCATGGTAACTTTAGTGAATTTGCTACCGTTTTGAAATATTTTCAAGTTGCAAAACCTGCTAAAACAGCAAGAAAATTGGATTTAAAAATTGATTTTATTTCCAAAACCTGTTATTTACACTCAAGCTTCAGTATCAAAACCTGTTATTTATTCATCCATCTTTACTGTTCCAAAGCCTGTTATATATCAATAAATGTAAATGGCGTCAAAGTAAAACATTTCCAAAACCAGCTATTTTGTTCACTCATATGATTAGGCGCATTTCAAAATGAAGTTTTTGCACTCTTATAAAATAATTATTTGAGTTTTACTTATGAAATATTTTACTACCAGTGTTGGCAATACTGCAGAAACAAAATATTTAACGTATTTTTCTATGTGCTTTAATTTTGCCGCCAACATCAAGATCTATAACAGCGTTTGTTGTTTGTTGTGGTTAAGTTGAAAATTATATTGTTCTCAGTTATTTAGTTTGTTTTTTTTTTAAGTTTTATCTAATGGAATCTGAGGATACAGTCTTAGATAATCTACAAAATAGTAAGGCCTACTGATACTGTGGAAAATGTTCAAACGACAACGCCTAAACTAGCAAGGAAAAGGTACCCCGACGATTGGCAGAAGAACGTTGCAAAGAAAGCAAGGTTAGTTCTGTAAACATTATATTTATTAGTTGTTTTCTACCGGTAACTAAACTGATTTTTATTTAGGTCTAAAAACCCTTGTAGCTATAATGCATTTCGAAACATTATTAAAGTTAATAAGTAGGCCTAAACTATTGTTTTATGGATTTCTTTTATGTACAAAATAAATCCACAACATGCCAATTAATAGTCTGAACACTTCAAAGGATTTTTTTTGTTTTGTTTTTTTCTAATCCATATGTACTGGACTTTAACCATAATCTACAGTATTTGGATAATTTTCTGTTTACTAGCCCAACTGCTATGAGTTGGTCGTTTATTAGCCTAACCAGATGGAACCTAACATAAACTGTAGGTCCCGTAAGTTTTCCATTGGCTGTTGGGCTATTAATTAACAGTCCTCTCTAAGGTTGATGTCGACCTTAGTTAGTAACAAGACTACAAAGATCGCGCCACACACTCATTCTACACCTCACCATTCATCTCATATTCGCCTGTCTTGAAGTCGGCGTCTTAAGCCAATAATAATAATAACCTAATAATTGGTTTTGTTGTTTCAGACATTTACCAAAAGGATTCCCCGAGTTACTGAAATGCAAACATGGAGGAACTAGCATGTTTAGATGCAATGAACTATCACTACAGGATGCACGGAGAATTCATCAAAAGTACTATAAAGATGCAAATTTGGACACGAAGAAAAATTTTATCCTGCGGCATGTATCAATCTCATCTGCCAAAAAAAAGAGGTAAGCCCAATGATGCAGGCAGCTCTCGTGAACGGCTGGTAAGCACTTCATACTTCCTACCCCAAACAACGTGAAGTAGAGATCGAGCAAATAAGGTGTCTGCAGAACTGCATTTTTGGGAATAATACAAGAAGGGCGTGATCGCTTACAAAGGTTATGTAAAGAATATCTGCAAACAGGTGAGGTTTCCCAAGAAACATGAGGAGGTGCCCGTCAAGTTGTCAAGTTCCGAAAAAAGGGAAGCTGTAATAGACTTTATAAAAACATTCCAGCCGATTCAGAATCATTACTCAAGGTGTGAAAATTAAAATACGTCAATATCTACCAAGTGAACTATCAGTAAAAAAAATGTGGGAGATGTATACAGCTAGGGAAAAAGATGAAAATCTTTGTGTTGAATATGAATGTTTTAGGAATGTTTTCAATGAAAATTTTAATATTAGTTTTCATGCCCCGTATAGTGACAAATGCTCTACTTGCACTAGTCTTGAGAATAAGCTGAACTTAGAACGCAACAAAGAATAACGAGACAATCTAAAGCTGCAACTTCTTCCTCACAAAAGAAGAGCTGATACATTTTTTAAAGCATTGCAAGGAAAGAAAGAAAATGTGTTAATCTTAAGTTATGACTGCCAAAAAAAATTTAGTTCTTCCTAAAATACCAGATCAGGAAGCATATTATCGACGCCAGATGTATTTGTACAATTTCACAGTTGTTAAAGGAGATTCAAAAGCCAATTTAAACAAGGAAAAACACTTTTGCTTATGTATGGTGTGAAAATGAATATGCTAAGGGATCAGTTCAAATTGCTTCTGCCCTGAATCATAGACTATGTTCTACAGATATGAATGGGAATCACATCTGTCCATCTCTTTTCCGATGGTTGTGGTGGCCAAAATAAACAATAGCACTATAATATTCATGCTGTCTGACTGGTTATTAAATACAGCTCCACAACACGTCAAAGAAGTCGTTCTCTTGTTTCCGATCGTTGGCCATTCGTTTATCCCACCTGACAGGGTTTTTGGAATCCTTGAGCGACAGTTCAAAAGTAATAGTGTTATTGAAAAATCATGATAAATATCTTGAAATGTTCCGGAAAGTTTACAACAGTTATTCAACTTGGAGAAGACTGTGAGGTTATTGATTGGAAACAGTCTTCAGATGAAGTTTTGAAGAGGACGACTGACTGGCAATTTTTCAATTCCAAAAGTCAAAAAAGATTGTTTTTAGAAGAAACAAAACGTTGACAACTTTTTTGGTTCGAGGAGAACCTTTTTATATAATTTTGAAAGTGGGAAGGGCAAAACTCTATGCAGAAGAGGAAAAAACTTTGAAGAATATACGATCAGAAAAGGTGAGCAAAGGAATTCCTGTAAAATCCGCCAAACTTGATTATGTGAAACGACTTCTAGAACTTCATTTGGAGAAGAATGGAGCCAAAAACGAACTTTTGCAATACTATTCAAATGTATTTGTTCAGCAAGCCAACTTAAATACCGGTACACCTATTGAACATGAAGATATTGACTTCGATTTAATGGAGGATGAAGATGAAGTGGTTGCATAGAAACCTTTTTTACATTGATGTTGTGGACAGTAAAGTGACATTTTCATGATGTTTTTGGTTAAAGTTCTTTTTAATTACTTTTTATTTTTATATTGTCGTTTAAGTCTTCACAACCATAAAAGGGCACTATTAAAATAAAATCATCAAGTCTTTTGTACTTATTAATAAATATGAATAAAATTAAAATTTGTCACAAGTTAATTTATTTATTCAAACCCTTTTTTAACTGTGTTTTTTGAAATTAAAATCATTTTAACTGGTTTTGGAAATGTACAAAAAAACTAAATTGCTTCTTGTACAGTTCCAAAAACCAGTTATATTCATTATCATTTCCAAAACCAGCTATATCCAAAACTCAATATTTAATTACTAAAAAAGCAAAATTTTTTGGTGAAAAAATCTAAAAGATATGTTAATTAGTAATGTTTTTATACGTTTTTAATGAATACTGTAAAATAACAAAAATTCTAAATAACAGGTTTTGGAAATGGCCTACTCATTTACGATTTCATGAAATATTTATAGTGGACTTTAAGAGTAATCTCTATCTTTCCAGTTCAGTCCGATTCGATGAACCAGCTTGGGGATTCTAAGAGACCCGTAAGTTGGATTTCCTTACTTGGATTATACTTACAATATCCGCCTGAGTTTTACAACCACATGAGGAATTGGCAGCGAGAAATTAAATTTGTTACTCTAGTGAGAAAGTTCTGAGCTGTTCTCAGGAGGTAACTAACAGTGTTTATCTCTTTTCACTGGGGAAATGCTTCGTTAACTTTGATTTCTACAGCAAAACTTAAAAATTCCTTTAATGTTCCTCATTTATTTATTGATCAATCAAATCTGGGCAGTCAATCAATTTCGAACGAGAAACATACAATTTGATTTTAAGTTAAAATATTTATAAATTTTTAAGCACTGCATTAAACTAGTACACCAATGAAATTCATTTCTTCTTACTTATGTTATTTTGTGATTTATATAGTACTGAATGCATGGTTACTTCATACAAAAAAGAGTATTCTTCTCATTGCTACAAATAAAAGTGCGATTTTTTTATTATTGTTCAAAATCGTTTCATACCCTTCAAAGTAATAAAGAAACAAAAAACTTAATGAAATTAATAGTAAATTATTAAGGTAATGAAAATAATATAAAAGTAATATCAATAGTTAAAAAATTACAACGCTCTTTTTGTAAGAGTACAATAAAGTGAAATAAACATATTCAGAAAGAATAATAAATAAAATCGAGAACACAATATTGCAAAGCAACCCCATTTAAACTGAAAAAATTCGTAATGTTTCAATTATAGCAAATCCTATAAAATTACTCCTAAGCTCGAGATATAGAAGAAGATTCTCTCGATAGCGCATGTAAAATCCTCAGTATTATTAATACGCGTTTCCTTAAGAATCCCCATATGAAGAGCTACCTACAGTTGAATGATTTAAGAAATTAATTTAGCGAAATTTAAGAATTTATTTTGAACTGTGAAAATTAAATACCCGTAAAGTTTCTATTTAGTAATGGGTGGATTGAATTCGTACAGAAAGGCGTAACACAAAAACGTTTGGAAATTATTGGAAAGACAACATGTAGCAATATTGTTTAATGCAATACTTTTAGGTTTTCAGTAATCTTAATACTCAGAGTGTCATAAGTCTACAAGTCTAAAGCTACTTTATGTACTAATCAAAGCATAGTTAGCTACGTATTTGCACTAATTTTATATTTATTTGTGTTAGAATAAAAATATTTAACTAACACTAATTATGACTCCACAGTTGTCATCACCCTTTGTATATTCCACTTGATGAGTGGAGTAATTAAAAGTATACACGTTTCCTGTGACTTATTTGGATTTTAAACCTAATTTTTATTACACGTGTAGTTTTAATTCATCCATAAGAAATTCTTTCATTTCATTATTGATGGTGGAGCATTGCAATATAAGGAAAAAAATCTGAAAATAATCCGTTTTCACAAAGTTTTAGAAGCCAAGTTTTAAAAGGCAGCCATGCGGTCTGCCGCAGTGAAAAAAACCGCATGAAAAAGAATTAGTGTATAGTGTCCTTGATTATAACAAACTGTCAAATTTAAAAATCTGTTTTATAATCAGACCAATATAAATAATGCAGTTGTAATGAATGTTAAAGTAATGATTTTCACAGAACACTCCTACAACTTCATAAAATAGGGACTCAATCTCAAAACAATCAGCTGAAAAACAAGCAAGCAGTAAGAAATCAAACGCTAAATGCTCGTACTGGGACACTCTGTATAGAGAATAACTATCCGTCAGAAAGAAATAGAGATGAAAGAAGTGAAAACAGACTGAGACAATTTTTATAGTCGACATAACATATGAATGAATAGTTCAAATTTTGTGCTTTATCTTTCTCTTCATTAGAAAGTATTTTTAAAGTTGACTTTTTAAATAATCACGACAAATTAGAAAAGACTGTAGGTCGAAGTAAAGTCATATTTTCCTGTATGCTAACAAAATAAACAAGAATTTACATTTAACTACTTAAAGTGAAAATAAAGGCTTAAACTGTCTCCATATTTGTATAATTTTATAAAATGAGGAAATATACTTTGACCAATATTACCGTAATTGTAAGGATCTACGATTTGTTGCCAAATTTTCAATTTTAGAACAAGTAATATAGTATTCTATCACTTAAAAAAACTAAATTAACCATTATTAATTATCAGGTTAAATATAAAAATATATATATCCAGTAACAAAGGCAAGTATTAAAACAGGTAAACTTCTATATCCATTTAGTAAATAAGAATGTAGATATTTATTTATTCTTGAAATCAATATAAACTGAACGAGAATTATTAAATATTTCCTTATGTTTCGTTCACAACTTCCTGGACCATACTTATTGTCAAAATCCATATATCGTCAATGACATGTTTGATGACCCCACTTGTGTGGCTTGGGTCAGATTTACTGCCGACACAAGAGACAAGGGCGAGTGTGTGGAGCCATTAAGGCGTCTCAGACAATTAACGCTCCATAATGAGACTTTCTCGTAGCCAAGCCTGCAGTTATAATTAAATCTGTGGACCTACATTTTAACTACCGCGAATATTTTATACGGTTGTTAGGGGAGTATGAAATACTCGGTACGTAGGTACACAAAGGTAAGCAATTTACTTCATTACTGGTTTTAAATTTGTGTAAAAAGAGAAATTAAGAATAAGTGATGATAAAATCTAAAAAAAATATTGTATTATGTCAATAAGACTTGGTATTTTTTCAAGATTTACATTGAATTAAATGACAACGCAACTATATGAAAACAATTTGTTATTTAAGATGTTATACTTTACAAGTATATAAGTGATAGTGTAGTAATGTTATTTTATTCCTTTTACTTAGCATAAAACAAAATATACATTTAACTTTAACATAAAATGTTATTTTAAGAAAACAATTGTCAAACACATTTGAATCGAAACATTTCAAGTACGGACAGAAAAGGCTGAAACTGCAACATACGTAGGTTAGTAAGAATAGTTATCAAAACAAAATGAGGAGAATAGATCGGCAGTATTAAATCTTTGTGAATTATGTAAATTTATTATATGCTATCAATGCAAAAAGGATAAAGGATTGTAGTAGGAGGGGTAAGGAATTAAAGTAAGAGTAGTGCTCTATGGTTCACACTTACTTTACTTAATCTACCATCACATGTGAGATGTGTATACGTAACACCTGTTCTCATCTAGTTTATGTAGCATGGTGGTGTTATATATTGGGACCATCTACAGATAACAGTATGCTGTCATGGATATGAGCACATTCCTCATTGAACTAGAAATATACATAACGATGGTGTTAACGTCTGAGACAGAATTTCAGTGACTGTTGACATCGGTACTTTGCTACTTTCGTCGCGTGCAAAACGTCCAGGAACTTCACTTAAACGCTTAACCCTGGAACTGGCAAACGCCCGATATCGGGCGTTTTAACATGTCTTTTATTTCTCGATATTACGTACTTTAATCACGATCAAAGAATATCGGTATTGATACCAATCGAACGAGGTAGGTTCAATTAATGTAAATAATACACTAATAAATAATTTTATAGTTTCGTTACACGTCCATTCGTTGTACGTCCATTATATCTCTGAACTGTTTGTTTACATTCTCCCGCGTACTGCGCCAGCTGCGCAAGCAGCGATGAGTCAACTGGTTAACTCGGCTATTGTTATTTCGTCAGCTACATGGTGTTCTGTCTGGTTTATTGTCTGAAAGTCTGAAACCAGTGTTCTTATTGATAAATATAATCGGTACATGGTGGGGGGGGGGGGTAGAAAACAAAGATAAGTTTATTTATCAAGCAACTTTTGACCGTCCAAGAAAAAAATTTTGGAAACAGATTTTGTACAGTCTAACACTCTAACTGACCTGGCTTTGTTTCACGCATATGGTTTGTATCAAAATATCACTGACAAGTCCCTGAGTAGGCTAAAATTTATGTGTAGTATTGTTAAAAGCTTGATAGAAGAACAAAACACATAGCCTCTGCCAGACCCCATCCCAGGCCCTGCTGGTGCTGGTCAGTTACACTTTACATGCATAATTTACAGTAAAATACCATAGTTTACTATTTTAAGTGGGTTAAATTCAAAGCTAAGGACTCCGAATCTATTCTTCTTTAATACGTAGTATTTCTCTACAATAGCCTCAAATAATTTAATTGTTAATGAGCTCGTTAGAACTAGTCAATGAAATATCAAGAAACTTCGGAGAGACATTCGATACATTTCAGAAGTACTTTAAAAAAATGTTTCATTCTCCAAATTCAGGGCTCCATCTTTAAATTTAAAATGGCTCAAGATTTTGGAATATATTTTAGTGACTACCACTTATCTCAGGATTGCTTGGAATGCCACTTAAAAATAATTGAAGACACTTTTTGTAACCGGCTACAAAGTTAAAATAATACAACAAAAAACCTATAGGCTTTGGTAATTTTGTTTTTAAACTGCACTTAAATGTTGAAATTGGCTGTAATATATCCTCAAGTAACAGCGAGAATGTATTTTCTTAAGAGGAGATTTGTAGGTTCCTTACAGCTTGAAATTTTATTATTTTTTTGCTTAAAACGACATGTGACAGTCTACTCATCTCTGTTCCCATTAGGGTTGGGTGCCATATGATGGAAGATTACAGGTACATGAGTTGGGAAGGTCTTTATACGCATAAAGCCTGAATAATGCTACAGTTAGGTGAAGTCTACTTTCTTAGCTACTTGTTGTATTAGTTACATTATTATTAGTTATAACTCTGCCCTACTTCGAGACTGCGATATCGCTGATTAGATTAAAAACTGCTACTTTGTTAACACGCTTTTATAAGCTTCTTTCATTTGTAGACTGAAAAGTCCATAAGGTAGATAGCCAGAAATTTTAAATTCTCAATATCAGTTTTGATATATGTGTATTTTACAAACCTCTGAAATATTACAGAAAATAATTTGCATCAACTGATACAATCGATATTATTGAGTTAGTTCACTCCATATATTTTAATGTAAATAATATCCTCAGAAGTTGGCAACAGTAATAGCCATGAAATTGCACATACACGCATAAGACATTAACTTTTTACGTGACCCATACGACCTATGTATGCGTCACCTACCCAGTTGAAAATTAAGTCTTATGTTACTGTATTAGGTTATCAATGAACAAAATAAATGGGATTTCAACTGATTAGGCCTGCATTTTTAAAACTCGCTGGGGGCTGTGCTCCAAGGGTTCGGGTGTGGGTGGATCAGGTATTGTGAATTATTTAGAGAAAATCAAAATGAAACTGACCAGCTTTCTGATATTTTCTGGATATTTCACCGTCTAAGCTTCCTACCGTCTAAGTGTACCTAGTTTAAATTTTCTAGAATACCAGTAAGTTTATAAAGTAAGGTTTAATGGTAACGGAGTTTAGAAATACATGTTTCTTTTCTGGAGATAGTTGGTTCTTTGCTATTAAATAAATAGAGAGCAATCTTTATCAATAGAATAAGTTTAACATTGGGTTTAATATATACAAATAATAATCTGGGCAAACCACAAGGGTTTCTTATAATGTGGTTAAAATTACCGGGGGTTAAGAGCACTTAGGATCTTTCCTGGAGAGAGTAGTGTCTTTATCGTAAGTGACATGTTACGTTCTATGTGGGAACAAAATCTATATTACAATCAATTCAATTAGTAAAGCAGTAACTATCGTGAAACTAAAATCTTTTCAATGTAATTAAGAAATTTACATTTAATAAAATAATTAACTGTGATACATACTTTATTATTGGATTATTACTATTTAATGATTTAATTATAGCGTGTTTAATTTTTGTGGTACAAATTAGTTTTTAAAAGCTATGTGCGCCAAATATGATATATGTAATCGTTGGTTTGCTATTTAATAGATTATTTTTCAGGTTTTCCTTTTTAAACCTATCTCATATTCTATTCATAACATAAAATGTGTATAGTAGCAAATACTACTTTTTCCTACGAAATTAATCTAGTATGCCTATTTTTTAACTTTTGCCTGTTACTTACAGTTATGGGACCGTTATGCATTCAAATATGTCATTAGACAGTTACGTGTATTCGTGTTTGTCATGAAACGAAATTTGTCCGTAAACAGTGTTAAAGTTAACTTATTACTTGTAAACGATCATTAAATCAGCAAAACAGTATAAACATAAGTCTTGTAGAATAGTTTTTAATGTCAATCTGATGGTTGGACTAAGCTCAATTTCGTTTTTATATGTTAAGGCAACATTGAAAAACAAAAAAAAACTTGTACATGAAAGAGCACGTTTAGCCCTTTTTAGTTGGCTTTATTCCTTAAACACACATAAAAACTGAATACCAAGCCTTTGTTGTGTCGTTCTTTGAAATCAACCACCACTTTCAAATATGCTTTTGTTGGAGTAAATGTTGTGAAAGCGACGTTTATTTTGTATTAAAACTCTTTTTTAACATTTGATTTTCCTTTATATAGTTGAGAGAGTGTAATGGTTTGGAATATACATCCCCCCTCGTATATGAAGTTTTATTTTGGATCACATATATCTGTTCACAATTGACATAGTCCTCATGATTAATACTAGCAGTTACCCTAGGCTACTCGTATGCACGCAATTTCATATTGAATAATAATACACCATGGGCAAGTCCTTTTAAAGTATTTAATAAATACTCCTGAAAATAAATAATGTTCACTGAAAGCTAAAAGTCCTCTACTTCACTTTTTTCGGAGTGATGAAGTTGGAGAGTTGAAAAGTTTTTTATGAGTACGATGAAACACACAAATTTCTATGCATGATTCGCTACTTTTTGAAGGAATATTTCTAATACTTTTAGTAACACTTGAACAATTTTAGTTTAGAGTGGAGTAATAATATTTCCTGTGTTTTAATCTTAGTAAAAACACTTCTGATGAAGGAGGCCAACTATAATTTTGCCTTGGCAGTAGACATATTTATAATTCGTAAAATTTCAAATGTTCATTGTTAAGAGGCTAAAAACAGAAATTACATTTCCGCTGTCTCTTATTGAGGTTTTGCGTGAAGGAGCATTTCTGGTTCGAATCAATTATATTCTCAGCTCTTGTATTCTTTTGGTTAAGCTATTTTCAGCGCCATTGTAGACTTTGCATTTCTGCCACGAACATGTCTATATTAATTGGTTTGAAAAGTATACGTAAAAAGCGTCTACTTACGGCCAATGCAATCAACTTCCAGTGCCATACATGCGTTTATGTTGTTGCCCCGATTAAGAAAACTTATAACCCTTTAGTTTTATAAGACTTCTTTGTCCAAACAGCGATTATTTCCCTTCATATTAATTTAATTCCGTTTTTACTTATTTTCAGGGTGTAGAAGAGTTTTTTGTTGTCCCGATCAAGGAAGTTGGTTTATAAGAGTCTACTTCGGTAGAAAAATGAATACCGCACGTGTGGTAATAGCGTTTTCTTTCTTGCTACAATTTAGTAATTACATAATACGTTGATCCGAAGTCTACTTCGCTCAAAATGTAACTATTTCTGGACATTCGAATCTACTTCCGGTGCCGCAGTAGGGTATACAATGGTGCTTCGCTTAAGAAAATTTACAAAGCCGTTACTCTAAAAAGTATACTTTAGTCAAATATTGATCTTTTTTCCATTGCAAACTACTTCCTGTCTATAGTATTTTTAGTGACTGCAGACTATTTAGGGCATAATACACATTTACACAAAGCGGGAATTTCCTATAAGTGAATATATATTACATAATAGGATTTTATATATATATATATATATATATATATATATATATATATATAAATATATTTATATAAACTAACAAAGTATGTGTGTACATACAAAGCAATTTCATATATCTTGTACATCGCTAGCTATGAAGAGTTGTTTACACAAGCAATTTATCGCCTTGTTGGCCAGCGGATCCAACCGTAAAATCTAGGAACATGAGTGGCCCGTGTTTCCTTAAATATTCTGGAACGTCGAAATGATCCTAATCCTGAAAAACTAAATTTTCCTGTTGTAATCTTTCTCACATATTAGCTTTTCTAAATATACTGCTACTCAAATTCTTGAACTAATAAAATTATGTGTCCTTAGGATAAGTTTTATTTATTGTAACATTTGACTTAAAACAAACACGAATAATGTATTTCAAATAAAATTTTTAAAGTTGAACTATTAAATATTTTATAATTGGGTATGTAGTATTTCCATAATTCCTTGACTACTCGTGTTTTTAAGCAACGCCCACCGTGTTTTTACTGATTAACGAAATCTGTCCAGAATGAAACTACTCCAACAACACGAATAGCGGGTGCTGTTGTGCTATAAAGATTGTGATAACGACTCTACCTTATTTTACAATGTCAAAATAACCCAGGCCACTGGGTCATGGACGAGGTTAGATGCGTCATCAGCAATGCACTGACTGCTTTTATTCAGCAAGATAATAGGTAAACTTTCCAGAGAGGAGCATGAGTAAAGAATATTCGATTAATAATTTTCGTAAATATGAAATAACTGAACTTCTCGAATTAACTTCAATGTTCATTAAATAGGAATTTTATTTTAATTTTGATGCTTTATTGTTGATTTTTTCATCAAGATATCATTAGATTTATTCACTACTAGTAATTTATTTAATATATATCTTGATTTCAGAATATTTTATGACTCATTATTTCGTCACAGATTTGTGCTACAGTTCGCATGCAATAGACCTTCTCGGTATATACAAATTTCTACAACACCAGACTCGGGAATGCTGCCAAATACCGACCTCTGAGACTCCATATATCATACACTTAGTGAGGGCTTAAACTCCACTTGCCGCCTCGTGTTCGAGTTGCCTAAAGTTTCTAAAGAACAACAAGAAATTCCGCTTATTCTTGAATTACTCTAAAACATCTCTGTAAGAATTGTCCAAATACATTATTTTGGTGAGGATATATGCAACAATTATTTGCAATAACTTGTAACTAAGGAATAGTTTGGTCCTGACTTGCATCAAGATAGAATATTATGTCTCAAAAAGAATCTCAAGTACAATACATGAGAGTCTAGAAATACAGGATGAAGTTTTGAGGACATAATAGTAGGTAAGAAACTACAATTTTATTGGGTACTGAACGGTGAAGGATTCGTAATATTATTTCTTCCCTGGGTAGTAATATAATCAATTATTCTGCAAGTGACGGTAAGATCACATCAAAAGATGTAATACTCTGTATCTCATGTTTTTACCCAAGGTGGCTCATTTGTTATACCCTCAGCAATAACATCGTCCTTCCAGTAAAACATTACATTTGTAATATCCATTAATGGCACGTGACGCAGGCTTATTTTAAGAAAATCCTTTATTTATTAAAATCAAATGTTACTACCATGTGCTAGGCCAATCATTCACACGGATTTTTATTGGGATTGTCATGCTGAATTTCAGCTTCTTGCAGCCGGCATTTAAAAGAACTGAGACGTCAATAGATCCTCCTTGAAATCGCGTATTTTTGGTTTGGTTTTTAATTCGAATAATTTTATGTGTCACAGTTCAAAAAATGTGTCTTTTGAATACATGCTTTGTATCAAACTTATAAAACACGTTTAAATCAATAGCAAAATATTCATTCTCTTATAAGTAACGAATAAAGAGTGCTTTAATGAGTTTTAAAGACATATTTACAAGTATAAAAACATTAAAAAGTATAATAACGAAATGATATAAGTAATTACCTAATTAAAATCGTATGATTATTTACTATTTTTTCTGAAACGTTTTAACTAACTATTATTAATTAAATCTTATTTAATTTACCACTGAAGAGTATGCATCCTTTTTGTCTATGTGAGTTGAATCTCGGATACGGACCCAGTAATGAAAATAAATTTTACTTTTCTCTATTGTTAACAAGACTCAATTAAATCTGAACTAAGAACTTTCTGAAATATTCTTCGCACCCTTGGGTCAGTTTCTTATTTTGTTAATTGTACATGTCACATGACTATTATTAATTAAATCGTATTTAATTTTCTACTAAAGAGTATGCATCTCTTTTTTCTATGTGAGTCGATAGTTAAATCTCGGATATGGATCTGTATTGAAAATAATTTGAACTTAAAAACAAGGGTGAAAGTAAACTGAATTAAGAACTTCCTGAAACATTCTACGCACCCCTTGGGTCACAACTTGAAACTTCTGGTACAGTCTCAAAGTTCAAACTGTGATTCAATTATGTTTCACGCAAAAATATTTACTAAAAACTTTATATATATATATATAAATATATATATATATATATATATATAATATATATATATATATATATATATATATATATATATATATATATATACATATATACAGCATTTTGACTGTTCTATACTAAATGGTTGTTTCAAGTAACTTTGAAACAATTTTACACTTGAAAACTTTACTTTCAACAATATTCGCAATGACATGTATTTTCTTGAAAACTTGTATTAATTATAAAGTAAAATTCAACTCATCTAATTTCCCTTGTTTATTAACAAAATCTAATAATACCTGCAAAAGAAAGCAAACAATTTTCCTAGTTAAAAATTGTAATTACACAATAAAATAGCTACTTATGCAAAATCCCGAGCAGATTTGTAGAGCAGTAAGTAAATAGAAAACCACAAACAATTAAACCGCAATAGAAACTCAAAAAGAAGCTGAGAGCGCGTGTCGGCGGGCGATATGCAACCCGTTCCCCCTAATCAGCTAACTAACCCCGACGCCTCTGATTGGCCTGCGACTATCTAATGACAAGGCCAGAGAGACTCCTTGTTAACCCCTATTGTAATCCCTTTACCAAAGCAGACTATCAATAAACCTGACGTCTTACTGTACAATTCCGACATCCGCAGACCCTTTCTTGATAAATTACATTATTTTTTTACCTGTATTTTGACACCACTATTTAAATTCTAAAAAAATGAACATAAAATCCTCCATAAATATTTAGTAAATAAATTTTAATTTGGCAACGTAGGTAATGTTACAGGTAACATGCCAGCTCCCTCATTTTTATTGCTCTGATATCCCCAACTTCCAGGTATATAAGAGGGGATGGAGTGATGGGTGGTGCTGATTTTCTATACTTTGGATCACACAACTTCCAAATTTTAAATTGAAATATTTAAAAATATCTCTATTTATAATTTCATGTTTTTAGGAATAATGTATTAATGGACTGTTATTTTTCTATATTTGTAGGCCAAATTGAATTGACCTAATTTATTTCACAATGAAAATCATACATTTTAAATCAGTTTAATTGCATGATAATACGTAAAAGTGCAAATAAATTAAATTAAGTTCCAATAAAATATTATTAGCGTTTGCAGGCATACTTGTACTGTAATTCGTAATAGTATATTTATTGTTGTTACTTCGGTGTATGTATAACATTGTTTATAGCTCTTATTTATTGCATATGTGAATGTATACGTATATATTTCCTGTGTGTGTGTGTGTGTGTGTGTGTGTGTGTGTGTGTGTGTGTGTGTGTGTGTGCGTGTGTGTGTGTGTGTGTGTTGTGTGTGTGTGTGTGTGTGTGTTTTACTAAAGTAGGCAGTGGTATAGAGTTTGAATCATGTATTTGTGTGTACATGTTGCATATTAAGCAGTGACTGCAAAAATAATTCAAAATTAAAACAGGAAAAAAGAGCATAAAACATTTATTTCGTCTTAACTTTGTGAATCTGTCTATACACATTATTTTTACTCTATCTTTAATCGTGTTTAGTTCCGTACACAGTAAGTTGTGTTCGGATACATTCTCAGACAAATTTTGTCATGTCTCCAATGTTAAATATTACTTGAATAATATTTTCAAAGTGATGGTTCCAAATGATTTTAAATATATAAATATGCTTAAACATTTTCTCCTTTTATGTTTATTCATGTGTTTTAAAATAAAACAAAAACTAATATTAATTTATTAAAGTATGAGTATTGAATTTAATAATAAATTTAATGTCTATTTAAATGCAGTTTAACAGTATTGATTGATAATTTTAACATGTAACAAAATGTCGAGATTTTGTACCTAAACCAGTTGACGCAGAGAAGTAATTTATTAATGAATCCTAAATTAGTCCATAATTTGCAGATCGTTGCGTTGATGGACTGTAAATAGGGTTTGAAATTGAATTATAACACCGATCGCGTTACAGTCAATTTACGTGTCACTTCATCTATTCATTTGACAACATCTGATGTGAGGAAAGTGTGATTTTGAACAGCGCTATGCAAAAATGCTTTGTTTTTATTACAACATATTACTCTCAAACCCGGTCAGTGATCGTTCTAAATATAAGTTACTCGCGGTAATAAAATTGTGTTAATGTATAATCTGTTACTTTATACAGTATACAAGCATGTCTTATTAAATTATGTAACGAACCAGAAAACCTGTATGTGTTATAACATGTTTAATTACAATATAAACATCTTTTAAATAAGGGGAGAATTACAAAAGTATTTACAAATGATTTCAAACTATTGTTTCAAATCTGTTTGAAATATATTTGTGTCATTGAAATTCAACTATACTGTATATGCTGTAGATGGAGCTTATATTGGTCACTGTTAATTTACATTACAAACATAAAACCAATATTTAATACATTTTATTGTTTTGTGAGGCCTTTCGATATCCAAGATATCTTCTTAATTTTGTGATGTGTCTGAAGAAGATATCTTGGATATCGAAAGGCCTCACAAAACAATAAAATGTATTAAATATTGGTTTTATGTTTTTAATGTAATTTTTTACTGTATATGGTTTTTACTACATTTGCTCTACAATTTTGATTCAGATTCGTTATTCCTCTAATACATAATATAACAAACAATTATAACGTTAACTATAATTGTTAACTATAACTAACGTTAACGTTGTTTCAAATAATAACGTTAACCAGAACTATAATATAGTTTACTATACATAACAAAACTTAAATAATATAATTAAGTTATAATGCTACGAAGAAATTATATACACAATTAATTACGCTTGGTGCATGTAAGTAATGAAACAACCATTCAGTATAAAATTATAGTGGAACGTGTGGTTGGGTGCCTCATTAACGTAGTGTTGAGACACCACCACATGTAACGAAGCTGGATACCGGGCTCTCTCAAGTAACTGATGTAGTATTTATAAAATTTAATAAAATTAAAACCTAGGAGGACAAAAATATTCATATACACCACATTTAGATACACATTTATGAATATAAACTGTTTTTAACGTCAGGTATTTCAAAATTCTTACACTAATCAGTAAGTGGAAATAACCAAGATTTGAACTCTCTAGTAAATAAAAAAAACTGCGGGGTGATGTATCAATGATTGGTGAATAATTATACATTTTTAAGTAACAAGAATATTTGCTTTCAATAATACAATCCAATTCAGCGACTTTAAATTGCAGGAATAAATATCGCAGTTCTCTCTTATGTATTCCACTGTAAATAAGACAATTCTCAAAACCCTGAAACATTAAGAGCATAATATCTAACTGTTTAAATAGTGGAAATAATGTTCAATCCTCCTACATCCTGCCATTGTTCGAATTATTTTCTTTCTGCCAATAAATGTATATGTGTTAATATGTGCTAAGCCATCAGCTTATCATATATTGTAAATTAATATTTATAACGGAATAATAAAATTTTCTGAATCACATATCGGACATATACATCTCAAATAGTCAAAAGTTCCTAAAGAGTACAACATATCAAAAGTGAATGTTCTTAGTTTTAGTATTGAGATTTAATCGTACTATAAAGGTTAATATGGCCCACAACTTCAATGAATCTAAGACATTTGCATATCTAATTTTAAAGCTTACTGGTGTAACAAATTCATAATATAATGCTGCGTCATCAGTAAATGTTAACAAATTTGTCCCCTTTAGTACTTTGTATTGTTCATTATAACAATAATGGAACTATTTAAAAAATACATGTGAAGCTATATTGATTTCCAAATTGAAACCGTGATTTTAGAAACATTCACTAGTGCCACACAATAACACATTAAAATTTTGATTATTAATTAAACTTAGGTAATGATTTTAATAATATGTACACGGTATACAAGAAACAAAAAGAAACAATATGATTAGTTTCGGTGTGCTTTGTTTTGAGAAGTAGAATAAAATCTGGAGGAAAATTAAAACAGCATTTCCACATGACGCGGCTAGTCCAAAGCTAGACACTTATTGACTGAACAGCTGGAATGTCAGGTCGTCACCTACTATTTCCAACAGCCAGTGGGAGAAACATCGCTTTGATATGAGAGCACAGAGAAATAGAGAAAAAAACATTGTTTTGTTTTTATGTAAATCTGGTTATGTCGTGCATAAACATTTATTTTAAATGTATTTTATTGAATTAGCTAATGTTACCGCATTAGAAAATTTTTAACAGGTTCCCAACTATTTACACCACTAGAATATGTGATCAGAGTATAAATACTGAAGGTTAAAACTAACTTTTCGATACGGTCCAACTTGTACACCATCGGTAAACCAATAGAACTTTAGCTTGAATCAATCCAATATTTATTTCGACTGATGAAGTTTTAACCTTGCGCCAGATTTGGTAAATTAAGGCTAAAAAATAAATCTGTTCCATAAGACTACAGCTGCCCTTTGATGAAATTTAAAACATTTGCTTATCAAGATGGGACTTTATTACTGGATTTCAATGTTTTATAACTTATCAATGGGATTCACATTGTCCTTGAAAATATCACAGGTGTTACTCGCGGCCTTTCATGGTTAGTTGGAAAGTTTTCTTATTATGTCTTAAAGAGTATTTACGAGTCAAGTGTACAGTACGTTTCTTATTTACCCTTCCCACCCCTCAACTTATAGTATAACTTGATACAAGCGTGAATTCAGGTTTTTCAGGAGAACTTAATTTTGTTATGAAAGCTGAAGTAAAAGGATTTTATCTTACGTGGAAGTCTATTGTTTGGTTTTAATATTCGCTTATTTTGCTGTATGAAATATACCGTGGATGTTTGTGAATTAAAAAATTTTTAAATATTAAATTTTTAGAGTTAAAAATAATATATCTTAAGCAAAATAAACGCACCCTCCAACATTAGTTCTCAATTAGTTCTTTTATTTATTCAACAACTTTATTGCTGACATCATGATTAACCATAAGCCCAATGTAAGCCTGTTCTTTGAATGACGGATTAAATTTATTGTATTGCAATATTCTAAGCCTGATAGCTAACTTTGACAATTTTATGTTAAAACTCAATCAAATTAAGAAAACTCTTTAATTATTATTCTATGTGAAGTTTGCATAGGCACTTCTGAAATTGATTTGTATCGATCATATTTTTTATTAGAATTAGAGTTTTAGATGTATTCATAAAAGCCCATTTTGATATTGGATTAATGGAACCATTGTCTACTTGTAACACCAGGTAAAGAAAGTAGAAAAAGTGTTGAAGGATTTAAAATAATAATAAAAGTGTTGAATAAAAATTGATTATAATTGATTATAATGTAGTTATATTAATGTACAGGGAAAATTGAATAATGTTAAACGGATTAGTCTATAGATAACTTAAGATCTCTTAAGTAAAATTAACACTAGGAGAAACCATTATAAAACTTGTAAGAAAAGACATTACGATAATGTTTTTATAAATTAATTATTACCACAGATATATTAATAACCTGAAAAATGAAATATTTACTAAAAAACAGGTATTTGGCAAATAGACTAACTAATTTTAGACAACGACATTTCTCAACAATGGACGGTTATAAATTAAATTACAGGAAGAAGTAGGAACCAATATGTAGATACCGTTACGCTTATTCGCTTATACCGTAGTGGGAAGACGGTTGTCGATGAGAGTCTCAGAGCTTATCAATAATTATCTTATCAGTAATCAAACAGCTGTTACCTGCACCGCTGCGCTAGGCGTCACCGACCTGCTGCCCGGCCATACCTGCAAGCATTCATTCTTCCTAAATAATTAAAATTGTCCACCAATAAAATAAAATAAATAAATATAAATAGTTCATTTGGACAAATTGGTAATAAATTACGGTTTCTTTAAGAATAGTATTGTTAGTTGTAAGATAAGTTTCTAGTATTAGGACTTTACTATGTAATTTTGTTTTATGGTCTTGTAGACACTTTGGAGTTCGGCACAAGTGTAGTTCAAGTAATGGACTTGGACTCGCCTGCTTTTACACTACTTGTAAACCTAACCAGGGTAAATTTCCTAAGAGTAATAATATGTTTTCAAACTGTAAACTATTGAAAAGAATAAATCATTTATTCCTGTATTGTTCGCTGACGCTCAGCCAAATCCCATGCAGTGTCATGCACCATTATCGAACTCGCTATTGCCTACTAGAAATGAACACTCATATACAGTTTCATATCTATAGATCAGTTTATCAAGATATTTTGTGGACAGACAAAATACAAGAGATAGACATAGAAAAATACAGTAGTAATGTTTTACAGCCCGTCAAGTGAACCCGTTTTAAGAGACCACCAATGTATGTGGTGCATGGTTTTGACGAGTAATGTATAAGTGTATACTTTCAGTTGAATCTGTTTGGTGATTTGAGAGATTTCGTTGAGTAAGCACATTATTAGTGTATTTTATCATTAAAGTTTAGCTATTTATTACAAAAACATTTCGTTAGAATTTTTCATGAAGTAAGAGCTCACGTAGTAAATGTTAAACTTACGTCCTCTCTTCTCTTTTCGTTCCCTTATAGCTCACTATATTCACAACACGATGTCACATCACATTATGTCACGTTTAGCTCTCAAGCGTCACCTGAGATCAGCGTTATGTCAGCTGTTCTCCCAGTGTGAAGTTGTCACTTTAGTTACAATCAGAATTATTTAGCGGCTGAGGATATCGTTTGAAAACACAGCAATTAATTGGAAAACTGTAATATTCTATATATGCCATATTCTATTTTTTAGTACGTATGCATTTTATTTGGCTTGATTATCAATAAAAATGAGTCATATAAGAGAACTAACATTTTAAATCCAAAAATTTTTCCAGTAATCAATCACCGTAAGCAGCGATGTTATTATTTTTATATCAGGCACATATTTAGTTTCAAACATTACATTGGAGTTTTCCTTTGATTACAACGGATTAAGTAAGGGCTACGAAAAGCAGAATTGAAGTGTTACATATAAAAATAAATAAGCAATTATATACAACCAAATAACCATAACGGCAATATAAGTTTATTTGAAGATGCGGAATGTCTGAATTACCACCACGATATGATGATACATGAAATAGGGTGGGGCGTGGTGTTGTTAAGGAAGTTTGATGAATACTAATCATACACATGTGCTTCTTAGCTGAAACTCCTCATCTTCCTTATCAATTACAGTTTTGTGCAATAGAGTTAAATTCCATACCGGATCTACATGAAAATCTAAACGTGACTATTTTATCCTTTAAATATTCAATCTTCTGACTTCTGACTCCATTTATGTTTCTGAAAAAATTACAAATAATTTTGATTACATACTTCACAGCATATTTGTAGCATTTCACACGGCTAGCCGAGCTTTGCGTAATACCTTCTCTATACTCAATAATTGTTTAGTAAAAAACAAATGAAGGTTAAAGGGGGTTTTCATTGCTAAAGCATAAAAAAGTTGTAGTATTGGTTACAAACTTTTTGGCTTATTGTTGCAACATAGTTTACAAATTCTGTCATTTTAGGATATTATCTGTTGAGAAAATGCAAAACTAGCCTGTTGAATCACAATGGATAATTTCATTCATGTATTATAACACGTTAAATATCGGGCTTTCTCCTCTTATCCTCTTGTTTAGGTCTTATAAGACTTATGTTCTTAGGAGCTTGTTTATCTGGAACAAAAATACTTGGATATTAAGGACAATTATTTTTAGCTACATATAAGGTGGAAGTTTTCACTTGAGTAAAAGAGTATTTAAAAATACTAAGTATTTCCAGTGGCCCTCATCACTATTCCTTTATTATGGATTGGATTTTATAATGGTTACCCATGAATTCAGACATAATCTCCCACTGAAAACCAGGCAAATCGTGAGTATAATCCTTTTAAATAACATGATAATAATATAAACAATAATAATTCTTTATTTCAGTAAGACAAAATTTGCATTGCAAGCGTCATTTCTACATACTTATTTAAAACATGTATAAACTAAAATCTGTTTTATCATAGGCACAGTCAATTCCACATACTAATTTGTGAACCTAACAATATATTGTATTTTGCATGTTTTGGATATCAGAAAAGGATAAATAAAATAAGAATAATAAAATGCTAATTTTCATCCCAGCGGCCCATCGTAAACTCATCAACGGAGTGAAATGCTTTTGACAACAAAAAGTGTCTTAATCGAGATTTGAATTGTTTGGGTTCATTAATTCGTTTGAGATCTCCAGGGAGCTTATTGATTAACTTGACACCCATTTGAGATGGCAAGTGTTCGAACACAGCCGTTCTATGCTGTTCAATTCCGAAGTTGTTCCTGCCTCTGGTCTCGTACTGATGGACGTCCCTGCCCTGAACCAGTTCACATTTGAATCGGCAGTACATAGTGACGTCGAGAATATAGAGGCTGGTTAAGGTTAGACATCCAAGCTCCCTGAAGGCAATTTTACACAAATCTGTTTGTTTTAATTTCGAAATTATTCGAACAGCTTTCTTTTGCGTTCTAAATACTCTGTCAAATTTGTATTTAGAACAGCTGCCCCATATAGTCTCAAACCGTAGGTCAAATGTGGATGTACTATGCCAAAGTAGACTGTTTTCAGTACATCAAACGAGCAGAATTTTGCTAGATTGCGTAAGACATAAATGCCTGAGGCAACCTTTTAGCAAACTCTGGCAATGTGATTGCTCCAGGTCAGTCCCCCGGTCCAGGTACATCCCCAGAAACTTGGTGGATTCGGCTTCATCTAAGATAGCTTCATCCGCCATCACAATTGGTCTGTATTCGTCTTCTTGTTGACGGAGACAAAATTTTATTACGTTAGTTTTGGCACAGTTAGTATTTAGATTTATCTTTGAAAAGTGCTTGATGCATGCGTTTAGTTCAATAAAAGCTTTGATCTCAAGATTTCGTACTTGATCTGATGCACAAAGACGAATCGTCCGCATATTGATTGAATCACATCTCCATTTTGAATTGATGAATTCAATCTGTTAAAGTTAATAATAAATCACCATTACATTTTGAATGCTCTGAAATATAGTGGGAAACTGACTATACAAAATTATCCATGATAAATCATGATTGCAGATTAGAATGCTTAAGAAACTGCACTATGTCAGTATAACAGTATTCAATCTATTGAATCCAACACTGTAATATTTATAAACACAATTTAACTTTAAACACGCTGCAATAAAGTAACAAACTGACTGTAATATAAGTATTAATGATAAATCTCAACGTCACAGCTCAAGACACTGCATTAATATAGTATAATAGTACGCAATCTTTAAAATCTGACTGGAATATTTATAAACACCATTGACATTTGAATGCACTGCAATACAGTTCAAACTAATGGTTTGTAACATAAGTATCAACGATAAATCACAATGATAGATCACATTGCTCAGGCACTATGCCTGTATAATAGTATGCAATCTTTGAAATCCGAATGGAATATTTATACACGCCATTAACCTTTGAATGCGCTACATTATAGCCTTACATTGTATTATGTAACATGAATGAGAAAGATAACCACAAATACAACTAACACTTCTCAAAACACCACATTGTAAATTTTCAACAATATAGTCAATGACAATGGTTAAATATTGATACATACAATTAAACCTTAAATTATGTACAACACAGCAACAAAATTGTTGTAACATTAGTAATAGTGATAAATCACAGCCAGATAACAACACTACTCCAGATACTACATTGGAGAGTTGTTTCAACAGTCTATGGCAATAGCTGAATATTTATACACACCATTAACTATAGAATTAGCTGTCATACAGCAACACAATTGTGTTGTAACATTAGTGATAGTGTTAAATCACCGACAGCTGAAACTACTCGAGCTATTACATTGGAATGTTTCAACAGTCTATGGCAGTAGTTAAGTATTTATTCACACCATTAACTATAGAATGAGCTGTAATACAGCAAAACATAGTGTTGTAACATTAATAACAAGATTTAATGATCAAGACAACCGAACATTTTTAAATTACTAATTTTTAATTTATTACAATATCGTATCAATGGTAGGAAGAGTTGATTTAATGTGAATGTGGAGTTTAACTCCAGTTTCACCTTAGCCGCGTCTGGAATCTGACGCTGTAACAGGCTTGATTCCTGGAATAAGGAGTCATGTTCGCCTCAAGACATAAATTAGATCAGCGACAAAGAAGCTAAAAAATTAACTCTAATAGTTTGAATATCAGAGACACCTAGACTAGAAAACATAAAATATACTGTAACCTAGGTGAATAGGCATTATCATTGTATAATAAGGTGCATAATTGAGATTCTAAACTGCACTCAGAGGAAGGTGAACTGGAGCTAAACTCAACATTCACCTTCAATCAACATTTCCCATCCCACTTTGACCCTTCTACATATATACATGGGCCAAGTATGTAACACCGTTAGATTCTAGACGTTGCACTCAGAGGAAGATGAACTGGAGCTAAACTCAACATTCACCTTCAATCAACGTTTCCCATCCCACTTTGACCCTTCTACATATATACATGGGCCAAGTATGTAACACCGTTAGATTCTAGACGTTGCACTCAGAGGAAGGTGAACTGGAGCTAAACTCAACATTCACCTTCAATCAACATTTCCCATCCCACTTTGACCCTTCTACATATATACATGGGCCAAGTATGTAACACCGTTAGATTCTAGACGTTGCACTCAGAGGAAGATGAACTGGAGCTAAACTCAACATTCACCTTCAATCAACGTTTCCATCCCACTTTGACCCTTCTACATATATACATGGGCCAAGTATGTAACACCGTTAGATTCTAGACGTTGCACTCAGAGGAAGATGAACTGGAGCTAAACTCAACATTCACCTTCAATCAACATTTCCCATCCCACTTTGACCCTTCTACATATATACATGGGCCAAGTATGTAACACCGTTAGATTCTAGAACTGCACTCAGAGGAAGATGAACTGGAGCTAAACTCAACATTCACCTTCAATCAACGTTTCCCATCCCACTTTGACCCTTCTACATATATACATGGGACAAGTATGTAAGAATATTAATACGAATCCTTTTATAGTAATAGGTTTATAAAAAAAATTATGGTTGCCTGTAAAGTCGGTTTTACGGGCGAAGATTTTACGTGACAACGTCTTTTTCTCGGTAGAATATTTATTGATATGAATATTATTAAATTGCATAATAGGAACAAGGAATTGAATGAAAATAAGAATTGCACAAATTTTAACTATACAAATATATTTTGTTTACTAAAACATTGTACATAATTTGAAATTAATTAAAATTTGTTATTGTAAATGGTAAAGTTGAATAAAACATTTACTAAAATTGGAATTTGAAATTCTTGCTAAACACAGTTAAATTCTAACTCCGCGCGTGGTGATTGGTCGGTTTAGTTCGTTTGTTTGGTCGCACTGTTATGACAGGTTAGAGGTTATAATTTGTTATTTTAAATGTTTGACTAGCAATACGCGCTGTTTCTTCTCAATCGACTGAATTACGATTGATTGCAGAGTGATTTAAACTAATAATTTACTTAACACTATCAACATTTGTCAATAGTATGACATAACCTATAAACTCAGTTTCTCAACTTTTGTGTCAATCTAACAATTAATCAATCAATTATAGTTTACGATAATGAAATATCAGTGTACAATTATTTACCTTTATTGTTGTAGTTGTTGTAAATGACGAATCTAAGCACTCCACATTTTCACGAATAAACATAGTTATCTGCTTTATCCCGTGCGGCGGACCCACAGTTATCTGCTTTATCCCGTGCGGATCCCGTGCGGCGGACCCACTGGACGGGCATCGTAACGTTACCGGGCGTTACACTTTTTCATGAGTGACTCCGAGCCGCAACCTAATTTAAGACGTTGTCACGTCAAAAAACAAATTAAAGCTAGGGCTTATAAAGTCTTGTGCTCTTTGATGTTTTTCCAAGAAACAAATAAAGGCAATACATCACACTCTTGTAAAATGGCTACAGACCATATATTTTATACAACATTCCTGATAATAATATTAGATTTACAATAATCTATTCAATGTAATAGAAAATCTTTCCAGTAAGAAGTGTTAGAAGTATCATCAATTATTAAAAAAATTACCTTTACATATACTGTTGTGAAAATAATGACAGGCTAATTGTCATTTTTTATCCCTAGTTGTTATAATGGTTTTTAAATCACAATAAAACGAATTTATTCTTTTTAATGCACACCAATATTACTTTTTATCATTATTGAGAATGTATTTTCTAGAACAATAAAGCTAAATTTTCCACGTTAAAGGATCTTTGAGAAAGTTATGAAGTTATTGTTGCAGGCAATAAATTTCGTGCATTAACATTCATGATATAATGTTTTGAAATACCACGTTGTTCTGTAAAATTTAGTGTTATTTGAAGTAAGCATTGGAAATGTTTAGTCTGAAACATTATTTTAACGAGCTATATCATCTTGACTGAACTGTAACATAGTGACTGATTAGCCGTTTGTAACACTAACGTTCCCGGAAAGTTAACGTAAAAAATAACACTCCTCTGTATGATTCACTGCACCGTTTTATCAATATTATTTATCCAGAGGTGATATAATTATTTTAAAACAAACCTTAACAGGACGTGACAAAGTGAAAAATTAGCTAAATGTTATAGTATAGTTAATTTATCGGTAAATCATAATGAGGGCTGACAATGTTCAGCACCTTCAACTCTAATGGTTTATCGGTATTTGGTTTAAATAATCTGTAAAACTAGTTTACCTTCATCTCTGTAAAAAATTAACTCTTTAATATTATGTATCACAGAATCAAAATTAAATCTTATATTTCTCTTAACACTTGAGGTTGGCACTTTTTATTTGTGTATTTATTCTTTCGGATTGAAAATTACAGAAAATAGAAAGAATTGAAAAATGTTTTGCGGAGCAGAAAACGAAAGCAGCTGTTATGTATATGTATTGTGCAAACTAAAATCACATTTTTAATTTCCTGAAAAATTAAAAATGTTTCTGCTGACAAATTCAAATATTATTAAAAAATACATAACTCAAATCAGCATATGATTTTAATTAATATTTTGCTTCTGTTGAAAAAGATAAGTTATGCGATTGGCTCGAGAAGTGATTTAGTATTATAAACTGGACGTAACATTTACGTTAAGTACGGGGACAGAACTTGATATAATACGTTACGTGACATATTTATTGGAGGCTTTGCCCAGGGTCATGATGGCGTCTCTGTATGGGTCCTATGGGTATGGAACAATTGAAGTAATTTTATAATAACTTAAATTGTACATGATTACACAATTGCCGTACATGAATAATGTAATAATCATCAAGGGAATATTCCTTGATAATTTTAAGCTAGCTAAATTGACCTTTTTCACAAGTTAAACCGATTTACTGATAACAATAACAAAAGAACTTTGATTGTCCATAAGCGTACTGAAACCCTTTGTGCAACTTATTTTTTACAGTGGATAATTTGAAAGAATAATATGTTTCCATTTATTACTTATCGTTAAGGTTAAAATAGTATAACACTATTTTTCTAGATTATTTTCTAATTTTTAGAACACCACGTTCTGTTCTTGTAACATTAATCATTGTACATGTCCCTAATATTATTTCATAACAAAACTGGCGTGTAGTGAATGATTATCTCTAATTTAGAGGGATTGATATGCCATTTGGCATACAGTACTGAAGTAAATGTCCAAATAGGAAGCAACGCTAATACAAAAGTAAACTTTCATAATAAAAAAAAAAACAAATCATAGTTAGCTACTTTTTAAAAATACATTGGAATCATATATTAATCTGCCACTAGTAAATTACAAGGTAGGAGTACCCCACATGCTGGCGTAAACATGCATTGCGGAGCCTGCTTACAAATTTACAAATCAATAGGTCACGTCATTCTCGAGATGACCTGGGGACGGTTAGACATAAAAGAAATATGAACCCTGAAACTCTCTTAGGGGTTTTCAAGCCCCTCAAATGATAAACTTCATTACAGATCAGCTAATTAAATGTACTCTTGTCCTCTTTCTGGAGAGTGATCGTTCAGTGAGCCGCCTTAATAAACATAATGACATCCCTATGAGCGATTTCTACTAGTAGGTTTTTACTTTCTAATTGAATCTACACTGGGTACAGCCAAATCGATGTGTCGTCACCATCTGGGTAACCCCTTGTGGAGCTCCCTTGGTGTGAAAAACCTCTTCCTAAATGGTACCTTACCCTACCCGCTTTGAATAGAAGAGACTGGAACAGAGCTAGCCTCCTCTTCTTCCAAAGTGACATGGCGGAGATATAAAGCCGGATTATAACTCCTCAAGTGATATAAATATTAGGGGATCAAAATTATTTTAAGAACTAAGACCAATGAAGGGCAACCTCAATTTCTTTTCTTATAGTGAACAGAAAAATAGCCCTTGATCTTTATGAACACGTTATCACCGGTATCACTTACAACCCTTATTTTGGAATATGCGTTGGCGCATTAGGGTCAATAAAATTTCGTACTATATATATTTTTCTAATTGTTTTATAGCTCAGCAACATTTCTGTATAGAATACAGTTTGATTTAACGGAGTTATATTAATGGAGCTTCTTTTCATCTACATACTATTATTGTTACAAAACACAAATTAGGAATTCTCATTTCAGTTTAATATTTATTCTATAGGAATTAGATTTATTCTTTCAAATAAATCACAAGCTAAAATTAATTAGTAAAGTCGTACTATGTAATTATAATTTTTAAACATGTCCATTCATGAACGATATTCTGTATTGTTTTTGACTGCGATACGTAACAAGTGTAAGAGGCGATCTGCGAACAGCCTAATATGAAGCAGTGCCCTGCGGCTGCGATATCCGATATTTGGCTAGTAGATTGGATCATATATCTCAAAATTTTGGTGAATAAAAGATTTACGTTTGAATCCAATATCCCTTGTGACTGCAATTTGAAGATTTGAGTTATGGCTTGTGAATATTACAGTTGGTCGAGAAGCATTACATGTCCTCGTAATCAATGGATTACCTGAATATTATCAGAAAAAAGCATTAATTTTTGTATTTAAAACGTGTTAAAAATGTAGTTTAAATACTGTTTTAATTCATATAAAACAACTCATTGCTAAATATCGATTTCAACAGATTAAAAAAATGTTAGTTTGTCATATGCGGCTTTTGATGCTCAAGTAAAAATTACACTAAAGTTAAATCAAGAAGTGACATCGTTTATAATATTTAGTTTTAAGTGGAGAGAAAGGTTTGCATATATATTTAAAACAAACGGGTTTATAACTTTTTCTGTTTAACAACGTATATACAATCCGGCACAAGCCCTCATAGATTTTTATTTTTGAATTATCAAAGGATTTTTTCAGTAACCTTTGTAAAGTTCTACTATTTTAAAACAGTTGTAACGATTTTACCAAATCTAGCCTATTTAATGCTAATCAAAATGACTCAAAACTCAAAAGTACTTTATATATATATATATATATATATATATATATATATATATATATATATATATATATATATATATATATATATATGTTACAATGCAACTAAAACCGTAATAATGAATATAAACAGCCTTGTTTCTTATATATAAATAGACTTAGTTTATAAATATCCTGTTGCATGATCTGTAAATATATTTTTATCCTACAATATCTTAGGGGTGGCCCGGCAATGTGAAAATCCAATTCTAGGAAATACAAAATCTAAGACGCAAAAGATGTTATAAAATGTTTTGTACTTACAGATATCGTATACTAGACAAAAGCATTATAGACTAGGAAGTTATAGACCTAAAAAGTTGCAAAAAACAGTAAGTAGCAATTAAGACTGCAAGATCCACCCTCGGCTCCCAGCGGGGTAGTTGCTAACCACTTAGCCTCTAATGGGGTTATAGGGCCGTTGACAATGACGCAGGAACAGCGTGGGCTGTGGCCGCGACTCGGTTTCTAGCGGCGAAGTACTTAACTAACTAGCCTCTAATGAGTTTACACTCACACATAGATCCGTTAAAATCTAGACTAATCTACAACCTGGCTCCCAGCGGAGTAGTTGCTAATCACTTAACCGCCACTGAGCTTACACTCACATTGAGAGCCATTGATAAGTTATTTACCTGACCATCACTGTTAATTTGTACATGAGGAGCGAGGCGTCGCTCTGCGTTATTTATGCTTGTTACCATTGTTAACATACTAAGGGAGAATTAATTGATAAAGTATTTTACAGCATCACGTTTCCAGCTCTCTAGAGATGGTTATATGTATATTTAATTTATAGTATCGTAATATTTCAATTTAAAATTATAGTCAATTTAAAAGAGAAATACATATTTTTTTAACCATGTGTATTATTATTTTGCAACTGCATTAACTATGTTATCATAATTACTACTGTATATTTAATTATATAACGAATTGTTTGCATAAGTGAGATATACTTAATTATAAAACCTTTTTCGGTAGGCCAGACAGCTCAGGACTAATATGGAACTGAAATTATCATATAGTAACAGAGAATTGTGCTAATTATAAGTAGCCACTATTGTGGGAGCACCAGACTTCCTATTACGTGACTTTTATTCTCTAATAGCAGCAACCCTGGCTCCTGAACTTTCATTGGATGTTGCTTACAACCTCCAAAGTGAAAAAAATAAACCAGTAGCAATTCTATATCTTTGTATACATATCTAAGTATAGTATAGACCTAAATAAAAAATCTATTTCACGTTACAAAATTATGCCAAAATATTGATACAAACGTCACGATCTCTTGTAGCACGTAGTAAAAGGATATCACAATTTCAGATTACAAATAAAGTCTATATTATAGAATATATATAACATGTTTATATAAATATGTATATATATATATATATATATATATATATATATATATTTGCCATACAAACAAGTAATATTTATTAGAACACAAACAATATTACAATTACTTTTAGCTATAACATTAATCAAACGAAACTTCATGATACGTTGTGTTTAATTTCATACTACCTTTTCCTTGTAACAAGATAAAAAGAGACAAATGAATTGAAAAAATATATAATTTACACAACTGTTTAATTATTACCAATTTTAACTTGAATTCTAAGTGTTACAGGAAAAACATAAACAAATTTAAACACAAAAATTGTTACATTTATCTGTTGTGGCTGATTTTGAAATATATATGTGGTTGTTTGTGAATATTATTTGCGTTTAACGTTCAATATTACAAACCACTGACAGTAAGTAATAATATCCTAATAATATCATCAATGCGAAAGTGCCTTTGTTTGCTTCTTATGTTTTCACACGTAAACTACTCAACTACTCAAACTACTGAAATTTCACATTTAAATTTCTACGGTTCTTAGGATGAATATAGCCTATTTCTATCCTTATTTTGAAAACTCCTTCGGGCTACGCCTCATTGGTAGTAACTAACTTTAAAGTAGCGAAAACCCCATCTTGGTCCCTAAAGTTGTCTAATATTAATTCAAGGAGCCTATTTAAATTAATAAACTGTTTTCTGTAAACATTGTTTATTATTTCCCATTTGCTTACAATTATATGTAAGAAATAGCCATTCTTTCCACAAATTTTAAGATTTCCAATAATTATGTAAGTACTCATGTACCTCAAAAAATATCCTATAACATAAAATGGTCAGAATTTGACACCGAAGACTCCTTTTGAAGCAGTCACCAAGAACTATGCTAGATGTTTGGTGGCCTGCATTTGATCATTACATTAGTACCATTTCCAGCTTAATTTTGTAAAATATTAACAATATTTTTCAGTTTATACAGGATTAAAATTGTTTTGTCATTGTTAATGTACTTTTAGCTGTAAATCTTTATCGAATATTAGTTATTAGAGCTATAAGACAGTGTTAGTATCTAAAATGTTTATTAAATTTAAAAACCGATATAAAACCTGTTAAGTTCACTTTGGATAGCATTAAGTTTCACTGATCTCTGATATATATTTTATAAATCGTGGCAACAAAGTAAAATTTACATTGGCGAAGGAAATATAATTCATTTGAACCAGCAGTGGTCGCATGCGTGCAACGCCTATTATAAATTGCGTGCAAAGTGCTAGAAGTGCAGATATAAGTGAAATTGTAGTATAACTAATAATTTGCAATTATTTGTTTTTTTTGTGTGCAAAAGCAGACTTCTTAGAGCTGTGTAGGTACACATATTATCTTCGGGAAAGAGGCAAAGTCAGCCAAGGGAGAAACAAAATACTAAAATCAAAGTAAATTACAATGATCATAAATACACAATCTTTAACATATTTTTGGTCGTGGGAAGGAAGCAAACTTAAAATTGGCATCAGAAATATTATTCACTCAAATCAGAAGTGCTCATACAGAAGCAAAACCTACGAAGCAGGACACGAAGCCGCGGGTAACTGTTAGTAACGACATATTTTTTATAAAGCAAATATATATTACAATGGATCGTAACGTAAAATCAGGAATATGTTTGTACTTGACTGAAAGTTAAGTCTTATATTTTGAGAGAACAAGTATATGCCTTAATGCTACTTTATTTAATTTACATATAATTAAATATCTATTAATAAAAGTTGTGTTTATTTTTCACAGTACATATGCTTGTAGGATACTGCATGATATAATGTTGTAAGTAGCGGAAACGTCGTAACTTCTATGTTTACAGTTTCATGTGTCCTGTATAACTCCTGACATGTTATATGGCATATGAGGGATGGTTAGCATTAGAAGCTCCATTACAGACTCTTTTACTACATTATAAAGTAACTATGCCGCTCTCGAGAAAATCAGCTTTATATTACAAGAAATAATAAAGAACATTGGGACGATAACGACTAAATGAAAATATCTTCAACTATTTCACTCATACTAATTCGCAAAATTCTGTTCAATATATTGTTAGTGTTAGACTACAGTGAAAATAAATGCTGGTGTATATAGTATAAGTTCATAAGCATTTGTATGGATAAGTTAACACTAACTCACAGTAAAGTATCAGCGCTAATAGATCTGGCAAAATAATCTATAGTTACAAATGACAATTTGTGTGGTTCACTGCACCTACATTGGAATCCTAAACGGAACAAATATGGAGATAAATACCAGTAAAGCAGCTTTGAATATGCAAGCTACACGTTACGTGCCTTTGAAATGAAATGTTGCCTGTTGTTGAATTTCGTTGTCCTGGAAACGTGTTTCTATAGGGACATATACATTTATTTGAAGGTTAACTACTATAGCAAAAAACATAGATGTCTCACTCACTTTCAGTGTAATTTCCGCATTAAATGGACATTTGGGCGATTTGAGCCTTCATCCCCACGCTAAATATCGTCTTAGTCATTAAGTCACATGTCTATTTCATAAAACTTGTGAAGCAAAAGACGAAATCAAAGAGGTTGTTTTATAAGCTTTATTACGCCTTGTTAACAGATGAAAATTATATCGATTTGTTTAAAAGTAAGCAATTGTATAGAATACTTACAAAATCAAATTTAAATACAAATTTATAATTTTAATAGAGACAATTTAGCCTTAATTAGTTTAAACTCAATCACCTGAACAATTAGATTTTATATTTGTGATCCCTTACATTTTCAAGGAAAAGATCATCAGAATCAGATAACTCAAAACAACATTATTGAAAAACAATGGAAATTTTACATGATAACTGTATGATTTGATGTCATACATCGTTGGATATGCAAGTAACATATTTACAGTGCTTGCTAGATGTGCATGTGGGTATGTAAGAGGGAGACCGAGAGACCTACACCGAACAATTATGTTTTCTCTTTGGATTATAAGTGTCATCATAGCTCTTTCACTTTGTAGTAGTAAAATAGAAGAATTATTGTGCGCAAACAAAAAACTAACACTAAAAATTTGTTTGCAACTGATTACACTGTATAAAAGCGTCCATTACGAAATGCTTATTTTAATAGTATAGGTTACTCTAATAAGAATTTTTTTATTAATGATTGTCCTACGGATGAATATTTAAATCACTTTGGTATTAGATATGGTATGTAACTCCTCAACATCAGGGTTCTTTGTAAAAAAACGCTTTTTTAATCCATCCTAAAAGCACTATCGCTCTCCTATCTTAGTTCCTTAGGGAGTAAATGAAATATTTTCACGTTACTACGAGATGGTTTAGGATAAAGGTAGTTATATATACTGGAATTCTCAGGTTCAATTCAATGCGTAGGTAAATCCCACTAAATCCTTCTCATGAAACTGTAGAAAGAACATAGATTACTAAAAAGGTCAATATATTGTTTTTCTTAAACAGATCTGTACATGAAGTTGACTGATTTAACTGAATACAGTTCTCAAGGGTCTCTTTTATAGTTTAAAATTAGATTTGAATTATGTGCTTTCTTGGTTCAATACAGCGACTTTGTATGAGACTTATTAATAGATAATAATATAGTAGACCACTAGCAGAGCGTTTTTGTAATTCAGAGGATATAGCCGCCTTTAAGTAAAGGTTCTAGAGCAATATTTGTACGAAATTTTGACCTGAGTGTCAAAATTAATACTCTTGACAAACGGTGTCACTTGATTTCAAATTTTTAAAGATATGGAGTTAAAAGCCCTTAATTGGGTGATGAAAAACTCAGGTGGCACTCATGAAACCACTGATGTATAACATTTGTTGCCTCATATCCCTTTATTTCTAAGGCAGTTTGATTTCCAGCCGACACACAAAAAGAAGTGTCGTTATCAACAATCAAATCCCCAAAGATGTGTTCCTTTGCAAAGGCACATTGTCGATGAATAGCAGGAAAATCATGAGTTCAAGGACCGAGTCCTTAGACCCACCCTCAACTTCCTTACAATTTCAGACTCCGAAATGAACGAGAACCTTTGGGACCAAAGTAGGTTCCCATATTTTGGGACCTACCTCAGATATAAGAAGTAAACCATAAATACGTAACATTTAAACCGATCGCGGGGTTAGATGAATAAGGTTCTAACTAATTTTTTTTCAAAATTGAGTTATTGATGCAATATGATTCTATGTACTCTAGAGAATGTTTTTCTTTGGTTAGAATTGATAAATCAACTGTTTTCCCATTTTAAAAGCCAAAAAAGATAGTCCTATCTACAGTAAGGCAGAATATATCAGTCAATACAGTTCTAACTACTACATGCACCTTTAATGCTTTAAAAATCGTGAAATTTTAATTCAATATGGTTCTAACTAACCAAATAGAACCTTGTTGATTCCAAATAACTGTATTAACTATGGTTTCTCTATGGTATAACTGTTTCTCTATGGTGGTTTCATCTCCATCTCCATGTCATGATTATCTAAGGAGTTACTGTATGAAGAGAAACAGGCTGCAGTGTATTTGTGTTGTTTATGTTCTACGTGAAAATATGGATCCTTTATATCATGACCATATTTTGGAACTATTACAAAATGATGAACAAGTTAACTCATCACCACTTCGGCCTTCTAATGATTCCCAAAAATTTTGAAAGGTAAGCCAAATTTTGTCAGTAATCAACCCTACGCTTACGTTTAGGTTAGGTTGTTTTAAGGTTATTCAAAAACCATTCTATTATGGGCTCAAACATGAAATACCTTAAAACATATATTGTAGTTGTAATTGTCGGCCTATAACTATTAAGAAATCTTACAGGCTTACAAATAATTACTCGTATACTGGCTTGACTATAATAATGCCTACTGATCTAGTAGTTTTGGCTCCTGTTAATCGAATCAATCTACTAAGAAATAAAAAAATCTTTTAAAATATTATTACTTTCACTTTAAAGTGAGAATAAATAGGCACCAAAAATGAAACTGTGAAATCTGATTATTGATTAAAATATACAAACGACACTGTGGCTGTTAGATCAGACATTAGTTACAATAATATGTACTACCTAGTACTTTTTCAGTACATATACTTTGTTTACCACGATTTCTCGAGTTATCTGTTGTTGTATGCATAACCTAACCTAATGTAATCTGTATCATATCCTAACTGTAATTTATTTAAATGTAGGCCTAATTGATAATCTAATCTAACGTAACCAAAAATAATGTAACAAAACCTTATTCAAAATCTTTATTCCTGCAACTTGGATACCTATTAAATTTAAATATGTTAAGAATATTTGTTTTTTGTTCTAGTGACCAAGATGGATTCCAAAATGTAGATTGTTCTACAGCCCAGAATGATTTGTATGACATGAATGAAAGTAATGAAGATGTCAATACTCCAGATGTCCATTCTTGATGATTATGTTTTTGAATGAAGACTTCATTGACAACAACGTCTCAGTGGAAGCGGTAAACAGTGAAGAACTCGGTGAAAATGAAGTTATTGTGATTGTTTTACCTTACAACGCACATGTAGAAAACTAATGAGTCAGGTGAGCGTTTGGAAAATAATGAAAGTGTTGAAGTGACAGGGAATGAACATCGACAAACTTATGAGGAAATAAGAATAAGTGACAAATCTAGTGTGGGCCTAAGTGTAGACATCAATGATGGGAACTGATTTGAATGTCAATCAGGAAACTACTATAAATCATGTAACTGTAAGTAATGTAGTATCTGAATATACTGAAGAGAATATTGTGGCCAATCCTGGAGAGAATAATGATCATACTGACAATCCCAATAAAGACAGAGACATTAATAATATAGCAGAACCTAAAAACAGGAGCCGTAAACGCATTATAACCCCAGAAGATTGGGTGAGAAACGTACGGAAAAAAAGCATCAAGCTGGAGAGGAATATGTAAACCAAAAGGGTAAGATAGTTAAGAAAAAAGTGTTGACATCTAAAAAAGATTACTTAAACCACTGTAAATTTGGCTGCAGTAAGCAAATAACAACAAAAGAAAGAGAGTGCTTATTCCGTGGGTACTACAGCCTTAGTACTTATAATGAAAAAATTATTATTTCTAAAAAAAAACACAGCAATTTCTAACAGTCAGAAAAACTAAAAAAAGAGAAGAAAGAAAAACCGTCAAGGTGAATGTTTTCATTCAAATACTTTTTCAAAGTAAAGGAAATTAGGGTACAGGTATGTAAAACCTTTTTCTTGACCACTCTACAAATATCACAAAAGCCAATTTATAATGTGCATTTGAAAACTGATAAAACTTCTGGCCTTCCTAAGCCAGACAAAAGAGGGCAGTGCAAAACATCAAATATACCAGAGTATGCCAAAAATGATGTAAGAGCACACATAAAATCATTTCCAGCTATTGAGTCCCATTATTGCAGGTAGATTCAAAAAAGCAATACTTGGACAGTGCTTTAAACATATCGAAAATGTACTCCTTGTTTAAAGAAAAACATCCTGACCATGCAATTAAAGGAATCTATGTACAGGAAAATATTTGTAAGTGAATATAATTTAGATTTCAATAAGCCGAAGAAGGATAGATGCGATATGTGTGAAGAGTATAAAATCAAAATTGAAGAAAAAATACCAGTTGATGAAGGGACGCACCAAAACCACCTCCGCCTCGAAGACTACAATGAGGGAGGAAAGAAAACTCGACAGGGAAAATAAACAAATACCGGTTTTAAATTTTTTGATCTGCAGAATGTTATAACTTGTCCTCGAGTTGAAATAAGCTCATTTTTTTATTATAGTAAATTTAATGTCTATAACCTTACAGCACACTTAAAAAACTGATAAAGGTAAAAGAGTGTATTGTGCTATTTGGACAGAGGTTGTAGGAGAGCAGAACCGGCAATGATATTGCCAGTGCAGTCTAGAGTATTTGAAGATGAACCTGCAATCGAACACCTCATAACATGGACAGATTCCTGTGTCCCTCAAAATAGGAACCAGATGATGTCAGGAGCGATGATGTTACTGCTACAACAAAATCTAAACCTGAAATCCATCACAATGAAGTATTCAACTCCTGGCCATGGTGCTGTTCAGGAGGTCGACAATATCCACAGCTAGATAGAAAAGGCTTTTGCAATTACAGAATTTTATTCACCTTTAGGCCTCATTAAACTTCTGCTGAATGTGAACCGCAAAAATCCATTTACTGTTTTACAAATGGCGAACAAAGATTTTATGGATTTTTGCAGCTTCAAGCAAGGAGTTAAATTTTCATCTAGTCCCTTTTACTAAAATAAGCAGCATAATGTTTACTCAAGTGTTTGGTGAAATTTTATTTCATGAAATCCACAAAGGAGAACTTACAGTTGTTAATGTGAAACCAACAGATCCCGTTTCGGAAAGGTCGACTAGAAGACAATCAGAAGCAAGGAGCGAAGTGATGCGTTAAATATTAATAATTATTATAATATTATAAATAATATTATTAATTATAATAATATATAATTATTATTAATTAATAATAATAATAATAATTTATTAATAATATTAATATTATAATAATTCCAAAAGTATTAACCAATACAATTAGTAAGCTAAGTGCAGTGAAAATGCGAGATCTCCAGAGGATGGAACGGTTCATGTCCGCTCCTTGATAGAGAATACTACAAGGCGATTTTGAGTGCTCACTAGCAGTGTATGACAATTTGTTTTCTCTTATAAATCGCAATATAATTTTTTTTCTTTCAATAATTTTGTTAATACAAAAATGTTAATATTAAGATTTTTACACACACTCGGTGTCTCTGTATTACTCTTTAATACTAAACTGGTTTAAGAAAATAGCGTTAATTGCATTTATTACAAAGTATCCCTTAACAGCCCAGTGTTCTAGTAATTCTAACCAATTAGTGCATTATAATTAGGTTTAGGAAGCCTCTTATTTGTTTTTTTAACTATTTTTGAAACTTTAGGAACTTAAATACTGGGATATTTCTGTCAGAATAGGTTTCTTTTGTGGTTATTGTGAACCTGAAACATGATAACAGTGCTTTAATAACAAAACTGTTAATATATAATATATAATTCAGCAAGGTTGTAACTGGTAAATAGAACCTTGTTTCACTAAGTAAAACCATATTCAAGAGCAATATAGTTCTAAGTGGAAGTTAGAACTTTGTTGTATTAATAATTCAGTAACATTAGGTGCAACAAGGTTCTAATTGGAAATTAATAGTTGTTATTTTGAAACAGTGAAACCATATTATTAAAGTGGAAGTGTAATTTTCTTATATTAATAGGTAAATATATCAGAAAAACTCTAGGTTATTTATAATGCACTAAGTACAGAGCTGTATAGACACTGCAAAACTTCGAATGGCCATATCCGAAAATTAGTGTTTGTCAAGATAGAACCTTAATGATCTAACCCCGCGCGATGTAATTTTTTTGTGTAGAAAAAGACTGTGGTCAACCATATCAAATATCTTTGTTAAATAAAAATAACCCAGCAGAACACTTATGAGAATCAAGGGTATAGAAACTGGATGATGTAGAGAGATCTTGCAAGTTTCATAATACCCTTACGCAATTTTCGCACTTAATTATTAAGTCTAAAATCTAATTAATTATATGTATTTGGTTAGATAGACAAGGGAATACTTCCTCAAATGACTTTAAGAATTATTGATTATAATTGTATACTTGTCTTGTCACATGTTTCTCAAGGAAAGGTTTTCTTCTTTCAAATAAAATAAATTTAATCAAAGTTAACTTTTGTTCAAGAAAGAAATGGAACAAAAAATTATACTTCCTTATAAAACTCAAGTAAAATAAAATTTTTAAATCAATTTCAAATGAAATGTACTTTTTTCTATTATAAACGAGGCTGAATTAAAACTGAAATAAGAACTTCATGACAAATTCTTCGTATCCCTTGCGTCAGAATTTGTTACTGTTCGTATAGACTCAAGGTTAAAACTGTAATTTAATTCTGTTTCACTCAAAAATATTAACTTTATACCTTGATGTATAAAATTATTTAGAATGTTGTATACTAAATTGTTATTAGTAACTTTAAAATAATGTTAAAATTGAATACTTTACTTTGAACAATAGTTGCAATGACATGTACTGTCTTGAAAACTTACGTTAATTACTAAGTGTGCCGTATACACCTTCTGTGTTAAAACTGTACAATATCCCTGTAAAAAAGCTGAAATTAGTTGACAACAAAACTCCCATCTGAAAAACGTAATTTGATTATAAAAGCACTACTTACGAAATATCCCGCGCAAACTGGTAGGGTAAAAAGAAAAACGGAAATCCACTAATAATGAACCGCAAAAAGACACCCAAAATAAACCGAGAAGCGCGTGTTTGATAGGTTTGATACCGATCCCTTCGACTAAACATATAGTTATGCGTCGCCTTTGATTGGCCCCAACTATCCATAGAGAACAAAAATCTACTCTCATTACAAACCTTTTAATAGACTAGACTACCAGAACTGACTTATCCTACATTTGCAAACCCATTCTTAAGAAATTACATAATTTAATTTACTAGAATTTTGACATAACTAATAACATTTCAAAATATTATCGCATATAATTTCACCAATCAATAGTTAGTTAATTAAATATTAAACTTACCTATGTAGTAAATGCTACAGATTACACTAGCTAATTGATTGCCTCTGCCGTAGGGTTCACATTGATTAACCCAAACTGAGATTCAAACATTAGTATGTACTTTTGAAGGCTTGAAACTAACCTATTGAGCAATATTCCTTCTTTTATGTTTGATAAGGTTCATATTATAGAAACTTTTATGAAAGGTTAGAGGAGCATCTTTACAAAAAGTTGTTTGGACTGAATCAATCGTGATTATAATGAAAGGGTTAACTAAAACAATTATTAAGTGCACCACAGTGATTTTCAGCAGTGTAACATTTTATGCGGAAACGCTCTGGGAAGAGCCCTAATAATCTTTAACTGTCGCATATTGCGCAAAGTACAAACGTCGCGAAACTGTCGTCACTGAAAGCTCTGAATAGTTTTAGCAACATCTCGGACCTATATAACTAAATTTGTACCTGCTTTGAGACACAAACTCCTAATAATCGGAAACCCGCAAGGCCCTATTACACGGATTGAATTAAACATTTACACTAATGACACTACAAAATGTCATTTTTTACATTTGTCAATCATTTATTATTACGCCCGTTTTAGACAAAAAAGGAGCACCTCAGGTTATTAAATACACAGAACGTGCAAATTTAGCTGCTAAATCAACGGATTATATCGGGAGCGAGGGAAGTTAACTAATTATTCCTAAAATAAAATAATTATTAATTATTAGTTTTTGATGCATGAACCAAAATCAACTCAAGTTTGACGTGTAGGCAACACACAAAGTGCTATATGAGACACGGAAGTACTTGCAGAATGCCTCAGAAACGCATGGGGTGTGTTTTAATTATAGAAGAAAAATATTAAATAATTTAGAAACACACTGCACCTCTGGCCAACTTTTAGAAAACACAGAGTGATCTGTGAATTTGAAAGTAAAAAAATTAACAAAAATGATTAGGCGGAATTGAAACAAATTTATGGGCAAACTATAAAGAATCATATAAATAAAAGAAAAAAAAACTTTAAACTTACCCAGACGACTCTTTTTTGATGTGGTAGCGTCCGGGCACGATACTTTTTCTCACAGCATGGCAGACGGCAACTAAATGATACGATAGCAGAAACTAGACAGATTTATTCTACAGAATATGAAAAGTCTTGTTCAAAGATGTTACAATGAACTACTAAAATAAACGCGGTGTTGTCCAAATGTCGAAGATCCAGTACAAGCGAACTTACACGGGAATACATGCTCTCAAAACTATGAAAAGTACATGCATTCTATACAGCTCTCTACATGCTGAAAAATACATGCTCTCTACTTGATGAAAAGATGATTCTAAAATAGTAAGGCATATCAAAAGGAGATTTTCAACTCAAACAACATTAATTTTTATTACGTTTTTTGTGATTGTAAATATGCATAATACCTGAATGTTTGGATTCTATGTAATGTGAAATAAGGTTTTGAAATCATATTTACGCGTTTACTCAGCGACCAACCACTGTGTATTTAGCATGTACTCATGTTATTGTACTCATTGTTGATTTTGCTACGCTATGTTTGCTAACTAGGTTTATGGTTTACTTTTCCCTTCTTTAGTGTCTACTTTCTCTATCTGTTACTTTTGCTTATGTTATTGTCTACAGGTATAATTACAAAGGTTATATTTTGCAAGTGAAAAAGTAAGTAGTGTTTTACATTATGGAATGAAAAAATCTAACAAGATTTGGAAAAAAGAAGCTTTTGAAGAAACAAAGCTGATACAAATAATAAATAGTTCTGCACCTAATTAAGGAAATATCGATACCTATATATGATGGTAACCAAACCTTTGGATCTTTCTGAAAACCAATGTGGATAATTTCTCATTAAAATTGACCGAGAACTAAATTGTAAAAACGGATATAACAACTGAAGTGAAGTACAGACCTGATTGATTCCTGAATTCTAAGCGTTTCTATGTAAAAGTGTACTATATACATTAAAATACTGTGTTCGCTGAATAGATAGGTTCAATATGTACCAGATAGTTCCATTACAGCATACCAAGGGTCAATAAAATTATACTTATAAAAGGTTCAAACTCTAAGTTCTTCAAAACATTATTAGTTAAATACCAAATATTATAATGCGGTGTTATTTGTGGCAAACTCAAGAAAGCAAACGTCACCAGATATCCAATTGCCCACTTCTATTTGTCCATACTATTTACAAATAATGTGGGTAAAATTTTAAATATAAAATAGCTAGAGTTAAATATAATCAATCATCTTTATTAATTTCTGTACAGCATTTTAACTCCAAAGTTACCTTACACATTCAAAGCAGCGAAAAAAGTTTAACATAGTTTAACAATTGTTTAACATGGTTTTTTTTAATTTTAGATTAGCCTAAAATAAGATAAAACAGTTTTACTTAATAACGAGTTTCATTATTATACATTAAACCATTAAAATAGTTAAGCCATTGCGCAACTTTGGACATGTATAAACGTAGAAGTAAAGCTGGATAAGTTACAATGAAGTAAACTTCTCTAGTAAAGTCCCTCAGGATGTACCACACGTTGGTCGATTACTAATTCAGTGAGACCCTCATCTTGTGTCTCAAAGTTCATGACAGAAAATACGTACGTTACAGTCATCTTTTAAAAGTTATACAACTTTGATATACCCTTGTTGTTACTACAGCCTTGCTCTGTCATGAAACAACCGTTGGTAATCATGTCTGCTAATATTATAATAATCTCATAATAACGGCCTGATATAGTGAAACGATCTTGAGTTTTCTAAATAACATCAAACCTCATTCACTTTTACACTCTTTATTTTGATTCATGGTTCATGAGAGATTTCTCTTTTAAAGATATAATAAGCAACCAATCGACTTTTAGTTCTTTTTTGTACTGTAAATTCAACGATTTTTAAATATGTAAACGATGTAGGAAATGTTTAATATCTTTTTTTCTGAATAACCTATAAATATCAATAAAATCTAAGTAGAGTTTGTGAGAGTAATATGTATCTTTAAATTAGCTCAAATGGAGCTACAGTCAAGATAGCCGCCAATACAGCAGTATCTTAAAAGCAACAATTTTAAAAAATACTCCAAAGTTGCTATTTAAAGATAATCATATAAACACTACTTTTTGAGTCGAGTCTTATATTACTAACAAAGGAAAACATATAAACACAGAACAAACTGTACTCGATTTATAACAAAAATAGGATTAATACTTATTAGTTAGCTAAACTAAGGATGCGCTTGTTCTTACCAAGTTAGGCGAGTTGAACGCATTTTCAACTTTAAAAGAAATCATGATGTTTTTCCACGTACTTCAATGGGACTGAGGGATTATTATACGAACATTTAACTTAATATGAAATAATAAGCAAAATTATCCGTTCTATACAGCATCGAGCATGAAGTGAACTTTCATATTCCTTATAATACAATGGAAATTTAATTTATACTATATTTTATTGTAAGGTCATTATTTATTTATGTAAGTGAAGCATTAAAAATACTAATTTGGTCATAATCAATTGAATTAACAAAGGAATTTGTTTAGTTAAGTTTCAGATAATTAATCAAGGTTCTGGCATTTATTGATTTGTAAACCACAGATTTTAGAAATGTAGTTGCAAACAGGATCACTCCTAATGGCTTTCAAAGTAAACTTGAATTCATGTGCAGTAAGCAGTTATCCCTACTATTTGTTTTAATTATGCCGTTTGTTTTTACATTGTTCACAAATACACAGTTTCTCTTTACATTGACCCTGGAGTAAGGGTATGTAAAAGGTTTTATATTGAATTGAATCAAATAAAACGTAAATTCAATGCTATCTCAATTCCGTTGCATTATACAAACTGAACGAGGGTCATCAATCGTCATAATGACGTCACTTGCGCTCGTTGTACGTGCCACCACTTGAACTCTGGAGGTTTGCCAGAGCGCTCTTGAACAAATTACGCTAGGGGAGAAGAGGCCAAATGATGAGTCACGGTATTTAAACATTCATGTGATTTTTAAAGATACCATTGTGCTTAAATTTAGGCTAATTAATGGATTCCTAGTAATTTTTTATTTATTACATAGTAGCAGAAAATGCATTAAAAATACATATTAAGGGCAGGAAAGGGCTTTATTGAAATTGTATCGTTGTCAACCCGTACATACATCTCTGGATATAAAAATTCTAGGGACTTTAAATTTGGTAGATAGGTTCCTTTTAGTCCATAGAAGAACTTTATTTCGTAGTGAAAAAGTGAAGGAGCTGTCAGTCCGTATGTCAGTCGATCGTCTGTCCATCCGTGCAATAACTATTGATATAATTTTCCTAGATATTTGAAACTTGGTACATGGGTTAATATTAATTTTAGAAATGTAGGTTTTTGTGTAAAATAGTAAAAAAAACCTGTCAGTCTGTTCCTCTGTCTGTCTGACTGTGCAGTATCTCTTTAGTTACGTCTTGTCGGGCCTTCGATACCCCATTGTATCGTTATATTTTTACGATTTTTCAAATAGATCAGGGTGTAAAAGGACAGCTGTTACGCATGCTTATGTTTCCTGGGAGTATGAAATGAGTCTGAAATAAATTACTTATTCGCGTATTACCCTATATTTTGAATCTGATTGTACGTTAAACACCCGGTTTGTTCTTATACGAGTAATTTTGGATGTATAAGTAGATTTACAAAACGATGAGTTCGATAATCACGCCTTTGTTATCGATAGCTCTAAGAATTCAACTTTAAGAATTTATTTTTTCATTAGTATTCTTGAGGATATAACATTATACAGCATGTTTTCCACATTGCACCATTGTGAAGAAGAAACGAATCATAAAATATTCTGCAGAGTCTCTGAAACCCCACTTTATCACCGTTATCGGTGTAATACTTATCCACAAGTGGGTTGAATATACCTTATGAAAACCATACAAAAGCATATGTGAACTCATAGATCACTGGATTTGTGCAATGTTGAAGGGACGATGTATAACCTTACACAAACCTATTTTGATAATTTATTATTTAACGTAGGCTTTTTTATTCAAATAAAATTTTAAACTGGTGAACTACCAATTATTTACAGCCTACTGTTTGGTGCTGCAGCTTAAATTTGACCAAGGAACAAATTTTAGATGTAAAGATAAAAACTTACATTAAGGGATACATTGTCACACTCCAAACCAACCATCAGAGTTGTAAATCAAATTTGAATCAACATCAGTCCACCGTACGTATGCCTATTATTTGGCCACTGAGTCTTTAGTATATTTATATAATTCATGGATATTGACATAAATATTATCTCTATACGTGCCAAAATAAAAATGATCTGAGAAACAAGTTATAGTTTGATATATTAAACCTTACTTCCATTTCCAAGCCCACAACAATTGATGCGGCTGACGATCGACTTATTTCTTAGTAATAAGTCTTTTGTCGGTATAACAAAAAAGGATTTTCTTTGCTTACCCAATACAGATTGACTCACGGAAATATAATATTATTTATCTTTGGAACTGAGGTTAATTACATCAATCAGTTTTGTGGTTGAGTGATTTAGTAAATTGTAGCGCAAACGAGTTGCGTGTCTACGTGAACTCTGAAGCTTTGTCCAGAAAATTATACCTGTTAAAGGTAGTAGGCGTATTCACAATCTGCATTAAGAAAATATAATATGAACAAGAACTCTTCAACTGATATTATGGAGTAGAGATATATAGTTCTTGTTGGGTTGGTGGGTATACATTCCTTACTTTATACTTTAAATCTGTACTATTACTATCGGACTCTCCAGACGTTGTCCTGAACATACGTGTTTAATTAAACAATTTCAAACTTTTTTGAATAACAATCTTGATTATTTTTATGAAAATGTATATATTTTTTTATTTCTTTTACATTGTACAGTATATACCATCTGGTAAATGACATCTGAAAGTAAAAGTAAAGTAAATTGAAGATGTCTTTTTTTTAGTAGGCGAAGTTAGGGCTAAGAAGGCCCTCTCTAACACTTAACCTGTGGACCAACGGCTTAAAGGTGACTTCCAAATCCCCACAACCGGCCGAGCAGGCCATCCGACGTATCATAAAAAAAGTAGTAAGCCAATGACTATTTGGTTTGAGATTAAATGATTGATAAAATATGTGTCATTTAACTCACGTGTTCACTTATATAATATCTAAAAGATCTAAAAGATAAAAACGCTAATAAATACTGAAGAAATGAACAAGGAAAATAACAACTGTAATATTGAATAATAAACATTGACGAATTGCTCACAGCTGATGTTTTGTCAGAAATGTCAAAGAGTAAAAATAAAAACATTGTATAAATTAACAAAGGTTGAAACCGACAGGAAATTTTCATTGTCATTTAAGTTAATGGATAAATTTACTCCCTTTAAAATTAAATCCATTTATATATTTCAAATACTTTGTCCCATACGTACTGCTAAAGTCAAATGCCTGCAAACCTCGACTAAAATAATACGAGCAGGAAGGACTCTAGATGAATTAGATGTTACACCAGAGCCTGCGGCAGAACGTGTAGCTACTGAAAATAACGAACAACGAGAGCGACGTCTGCAAGATTCGCGGCAGCGTGCAGCACAACGTGTAGTTACCGAAAATGACTAGCAACGAGAATACCGATTAGAAGAACAAAGACGTCGAGACGAAAGATGTCGTAGGACTTTAGAACTTAATAATTATTGACATATAAATGTGCCATTACTGCAGCTGTGCAATATCACGACTTAGAAAAATGTGCAATTTTGTGTATCCACTGCGGTGCATTGCATTTCCCTGAGGAACGGGTTTCTAATCGCACAAATAGAAATTATTTTGTTGACGTTTGTTTGCATGGACGAATTTTACTGGAACAACCAAAATTTTCAAATTAATTAGTACGTCTTTTTTAAACCGACACCCATATTCGGAAGAGTTTCGTAAAAAAAACACAAACGCATCTTTTGCTCTAGCATCCTTTAATGCAGAAGATGACATAACAATAAATAGCCATGGCATTTACAGCTTTATAGTTTGTGGCCAAGTATATCATAAAATGAATCCAAAAACAGATTTAACAGAAAAAATACCGAGGAAAGCTCGGTTTCCTGATATGTATACTGATATTATTATTTGAAACTGTTGGGTAGACCACACAAAATTCAGATTTAAGATAAGGAAAGGTTACGATGATTGAATGTAAAATGATTAAGAGTAAAGCCAATCCATTCATTGAAGACGGCGGCTTTCTATGATGTAAACTAATACTGTCGAAACCAATAATTTTGTTTCTTCGCCCTATTAGCTGACATTTACCGTGGAGCACATAGTTACTACTAACTATCTTTCGACAGTTGAATTACCACTAGCAGTGGCTTTCAGGGGAGATGAATTTTATTGAATACGTACCCCGTATGTAATAAAATAATTTAAATCTACCTTTAAATCATTAGTAGCCTAATTCAAAGTGAAGCATTTCAATGCTGTATTTGAAAAAAAATTCCTTGTTTTATACGTATATTTTTCTTAATCTCTAGGGATTTTAATACACTTCACCCACTATTGACTCCCAACCTCTTTAGTTACACCACGGCCAACAAGAGTTTTTTTGAAATTGGTTAATACATTTGATCAGCTACTTGAGATAAGGATACTTCACTGTATCTAGCAGTCTTTTTCAGGGTTTTCTCTGTTTACGTGGCGTACAATGCAATTAAGTAGATTAAAGTAACTTAAAGCACAAAGTAAAAATTCGCATGTAAACAGTCCCTATATTTCCTCAGTCATCAAACTAAGCATCGTACGCGGCTGTGTGACGAATCCATAGTAACCTACATATGTTATTAATTTGGAACATGCAAAGGAGCGTTCTTGACAAAAGGACACTGAAACTACTGCACATTTGACGCCCACACGACAACGCGTGATTGATGCCCTACCGTAACGACAACACGTCACGCAGATCATGCAATATTGTATGAGACTGCGCGGCAAGTACAGTATATACAGAGGGTGGCCAAATTATTAGACTAGACTGCTTTTTTAGCGAAGAATATGAAAAAACTTTATTTTAACAACTTGTTACATCTTAGATTACAACAAATACATTTTTTTAATACTTTGTGTGCATATCCTTATTCTTAATTAACATTTTTATTCTATTTGGCATGCTTTGGACCAAATTTTTACAATTGTTCCTAATTTCCTCATCATGGTGCCACACTTGTATTAACAGTTCAATAAGTCCTTGTCGAGTTGTAACTTCACAATATTCTTTTCTTCACAATAGCCCACAGATTCTCAATTGGATTCATGTCAGGGCTATTACCTGGCCATGGAAATGTACTGATCTCTGATTCACGGAGAAAGTTTGACACAGTCTTCGCTGCGTGGCAAAGGGCTCCGTCGTGCATAAAAATATATTCGCCATTCGGGAACCACTCTTTTGCTTGGGGAATAAGCCTTTTTTTCAAAACATTCAAATACTGGTCCTGTCTCATAGTTTTGTCTACTATATACAGTCTTCCTGGGCCATGTACAGACATTACACTCCAAATCATTATCGACGTTGGATGCATTACAAACTGCTGAATACAATTTTCGTTAAACTCTTCCCCACATTGTCTACGGACGTACTGAGAGCTCTCATCACTAATCTGGAATATAGACTCATCAGAGAAGCATACCTGGAAAAACAAGTTGAATTGTAGTTCACTGTTGCTTAGGTTAGGTTAAATTAAGTTAAATTAGGTTATAGGTTTTGTACGGTACGATAGGCCTACGTAGTAATTTCATCATTACATTGATTACCATAGTTTTAACATTTTAAAATAAATTAAAATAAGCTATAAATGCATGACTAGTATATATAGGCATACTGTAGGTTAGTTTACCTTTTTCCCAATCTTCAACTGTGAAGCCTTGTAAGCCCTTAGCACATTGCAGCCGTTTCTTGGCCATGGCAGGCGTGATCTTCTGTTTCTTCCTTGGCCTACAAGCCTTTAGGCCTTCTGCACTCAACACCCTCCTTACAGTTCTAGTTGAAACATTCGCTCCGTACTCATTTATTTGTTCAGTCAATTGTTCTGTTGTATTTCTTCTGTTCATTGTAGTAATATTTTTTAGTTTTCTAACCAGTCTGTCATTTAGTTTACGCTTTCGACCACATTTGCCTACTCGACATGGTTCGTAATTCAAATTGAGATCACAGGCCATCTTAATTCTGCTTACAGATTTTTGGGAAATACCTAATCTCTTAGCTATTTCAGTCTGTGAATAGCAGTTTTCTTCCAATAGAAGTTTCACTGAAGCACTTTTTCTGGGAGACAAATCAATTGTTTTCCCCATTGCTGGTCAAATGTTTTCAACACAATTCAGAAACCAAAATGCACTTAAAAGTTATAAAAAAGCAGAACAAACTGATTTACAACACAAACCGCTTCATAAACACTGTTTGCAATTCACACAATACATAAACAAACAACTACAAACACAAGTAATCAACATCAATTGTATGCCAAGTTTGAGGTTAGGAATTGCTTATAATGTCCAAAAGAATCAACAGCTGATTCAGTGCTGCCAATGCCTTCAGAATCAATATAAAAACTATCAAGCATAATATAAATTGATTTTATACTGTAGTCCATACCAAATTAGGCAGTTTTATTTTAATTTATACATGTTTTCTAACCAAATTCAAAGTTAAGTCAAAAATGCATTAAACTAATACGTCTAGTCTAATAATTTTGCCACCCTCTGTACGTGTCGTTTGTGAATGTTCGGCGACAGTGATGGAGTGTGTTAACGACAACTTTCTTCTACATTACACACGCCTTAAATATGTCGTGACATTCTCAGAGTTCTCTAGCTGCTGTATTTGTAACCAGTATAAACCGACAGTGACGGATTGACTTTTAGAAAACTAGCAAATCTTTTACATCAAAGTAGTGATTTAAAAACAGTTTAAATACTTTATGACTATTTATACCTTTTTATAACATAGTTAAGCGCATACAAATTTATTATTATGCTTTTATTTTTTCAAAATCTGAGAGTATTGTGATGCTTAACTTAACGTCGTGTTAAAAACCTTTTTTACTTCGAGGAATATTGATAGATTTAAAAAATTTTATTTTTAATACTTAAGTATTTTTTTCTTATTGTTAGGAGTATTTTGACACATTTTGAAGAAACCATTTTGTCATGTTTTAGTTTAACCTTAACTAAAAATATACATACTTTAGACAGCAAACAAAGATTAAAATTATTGTCATACTAGACACTAAAATATTTTTTCTTAAACTTATGTTTTTAGTTTTTAATTTTACTTAGTTTTTAGTTATACTAAACATAAAATGTAGGTGTATAATAATACTAATATCCTAAATGTTCATAAACTTTAGAATATGTTACTTGAAAACCGGTACGAATTAGATATAACTTCGGCTTCAAGGATTAGCCTCAATAGCCTTAATTAAAAAAATATTAAAAAATCGTAAATATCCATAACATTTCATGTTTTAATGTGACATAGATGCTACTGATACCTAGTAGTATAAGTAAGAGTTTGTTTAGTTATAATATCTACAGCTTTCACACCATTTTTCCATTTTATTCAAAATATCCTCCTGAAAAACTATAAACATCGTTTAATAAAGTCCAACGACTTAAATTTACGTTATTTGTTGTTACTGTAAATTTAAACGCTTTTACATCTACGAAACATTCGGCAAACCATTCTTCTGACTATGGTTTATTACAGTTAGGCGTGTAAAGATTTCTGCGTTCCGTACTGGTACCCTGTCTATTATATAATTATCGAAACAGTTAGACATGTATTTTTGTACTAATTAAAAAACTAATTTATAAGGGTTTTTCTCTCCCTTAATCTCTAACATGCCATTACTTACAACTTCAATATTCTAGAGATATTTATTTCAAAAATAAATCCATATATATTACAAACAATAAAAATTAATTAATTTCATGTGCTAAATGTTGATATTTAATATCTCAACTGAAGTGCAATACAGTGATGGCTGGCAATGAGGTTTTTGACAATCTACCAAAAATCTTTGTATGACTTTGCTGGATTATTTTGCTTCACGTGGTTTACAAAGCGCTGTGGTATATTCACGAAAACATTTATAACTTTTATTATTGGTTCAATTGTTGGATTAAGAAATATACTTTTCTCCACTTAATAACGACTCGGCATGTATAAAAACATACTAAATCATAATCTCAACTGTCTTAGAAGATATATTGAGATGGCTACTCAATTCAAACTGAATGTATAGTAATGTACATACTGTATATTCTTTATCGAAATTTTAAAATTAAATCAATTTGACAAACGGTAAATTGATTGCTTTTTATAACAAAGTGCGTGGAGTGGAGAAATTATATATATATATATAATATAAATTATATATATATATATATATATATATATATATATATATATATATATATATATATATAATTTCTCCAGTTAATCGTTTCGTATGTCGTTCTAAAAGTGGTTAGACTACAAGCACATTATATTTTGTGATTCCCATTCCTGCCTTCTTCTAAGTTTCTTCAGGTGTTAATACTAAATCACTGCTTATTCATATTAATAAATTGCTTTATTTAACACATAATTATAGTTGGCATATTGCTCATATGCTTTCAACAATTATGAAACAGTGTTTTGAGAACGTAAAAAAACTTTGTTATAATCCTTATTATAAATTTAATTTTAAAAACGTTACAAAAAATAATATTTCTTTGCAATAAATACTTTATTCGTTTATTTTCGATATTCGAATCACTTGAGGGCGGTTATTATTCTACTAGTCCTTGGTTGTATGGGACCAAGTAACAAAACTGTTACAGAGAAAGAAACTATCGATCCTTTGTTTTAGTCATTCGAAACCTATCGATTTATATTAATATACATTAGTGTATTTTATAATATTTGGCATATTCGCGTTGAAAACAATTACGCGTATAACGCAATTATTTTGCATAAAATGGTTGGATTATTATTAATATTTTTAATAATTTTCAGAGAACGAGACCTTATCAACCTAAGCAGATTACAACATAAAAATAGTCTGTGCAAGTATACAATAATAAAAAAATAGTACAAGTATACAATAATAAAAAAAATAGTACAAGTATACAATAATAAAAAAATAGTACAAGTATACAATAAATGGATTAAAACTATCTGTAGCGAGAGAAATAGAGGAGGCTAAATTACTTTTTTATCTCGCCACAGTTAAAGTCTTATAACTGTAATTACCAAATAGTTACTTCAAGATTTTGATACCAATTATGCAATATAATTGACCACAGTAAAGTCACAATCCAACTAATACCCTCTCTATACACATGTTTTTAATACTTTATCACACTTTCTTATTAAAATTGTTTAATATTGACTATTGGTAAAGATAAACAGGAGAATAATTTCTCACACTATTTTAAATATTGTTTATTACACCACAGTTCATTTAAAGTTCAAAATGTAAAGTTGGTGTTCAATAAAATAATATCTGTCTAATATATTTAATATTTAGATTTAATCCACCAATCGTTTACAAGACAACTTACATTCTAAAAGCTTTCTCAAAAGTCTTGTAATAAATAAATTTAAAATTAAATAATTCTTGATTCCAAATTAATAATAGAATTAAAATTAAAGTTTCTTATAAAACTCAGATAAAATAACCTTTTCTAAATTTAAACACTTATAAGCTTAACTAAATTCAATTTATTAAAATCTGTGTTGAAAATTTCTTCGTGCCACGTGTTCTACTTCCTGTTACAGTTGGCACAATTTCAAGATGAACACTCTGATTGCACTATATTCATTCAAAATTATTTATTTAAGCCTTAAAATCTTAATTTATTAATTTATTCTAACTGCTGTTTATAAAATTGCAATTTCAAACAACCTTTAATTGAAAACTTTACTTAAACAAAAGCCTGCTGTAACTTGTAATATCTTGTAATCATCCGTTCATAATATCGTTAGGTTCCAAATTTATGACATCCAAATTGTATTAATGCAATACAAGCTTCCCTGTAGAAATAAACTCTAATTAGGTGACAGTGATTACCAGAGCGAAAATTGCAATTCGAATTTAAAATTTCTATTAACGCTAAATTCCACGCAGAACAGCTTTTGGAAAAAAATAACACAACCAAATAATACGCTAAAGTGCCACTGAAAGTACTACAAAAACCGCAAGACGGAGGCTTATATACCGCCCATTCCCAGCCCACATTACCTCATAACCGACGATCCAACCACGAGGCTGGAGAAATAAATGTTCAACTCTCCTACCCTATTGCAGTCAGTTATCGTACTCTACGTCCAGGAAATCAGGTGTCTATCTGTACAATTAACAGTCTTTTCATGGGAAATTACATTTTAAATTTACTTATGCTTTAGCAATATTTAAAAATATTGTTGTATATATTTGGTACCATAACTATTTATTTTTAAAACTTAAAAAAATGTGCAACTGCTACAATTATTAAAAACATATTTAATTATAAACTTGAATGTTTTAAGGTGGTTTCTGAAAACATAATATACTTAATATAACTAGAGACTTTTACAGATACAATATAATATTAATAATATATTTCAAAATGACAACCTTTTAAAAAAGGGAAACGTTTTTTTTATTTTAAAATATGTTTTCTTTTATTTTTCATAGGTACAATTCACATTCACCATCATCCATATCTTCCATTACCTAATACCTGAAAATCCATAAATATTTTCTAAGATATTAAAGTTAAAATTTAATTAAGTCTGAATTAAGCCTATAGTCATATATAAAAATTGCTGAAAGTACGATAAAATTTTAACGGGGTAGTAAAATAATATTTTATATTACGCTAATATGAGGTAACAAATTAACACATTTCAAAATATTTAAAGCAGTGCACAACTGTACGTATGTTTCCAATCCCTGGTAAGCTATGTGGAAAGTGTTATATATACATGAAAAAGGTCTATTGTAAAATATTACTGTGATGTACAAGTTTTCCAATAATCTGAAATTTAATCTGTCATTGTCGGTATATTATATTTATAAAATACAGTAGGTTGGGAACTGCGAGAATGTGATGATACATTTAAAACGAGTATAGTGTAGAAGATAGTTGACGAGAAAACATTCAATCACTGCGCGATTTTACATTATTTACAAATACACCAGTTAAAAACAGTAAGATTGTCACGACATGCTAAGTATAGTGTAGAACAAAGTTGTCGGGAGAAAACGTGTACTCTTGATATGCCGCACCGTCTCATATGACATTGCATGATTTGCGTGACGTATTTGGTCGTGACGGCTGGGCATCAATCATACGTGTGTGGGCGTCAACTGTGCTGTAGTTTTAGTTTTTCTTTTGTCAAATACACGCTCCTTGACATGTTCCGTATAACAACACATGGAGGCTACTATGGACTCGTCTTAACGATAACGATATTATACAGCCGCCTTTGATAATGACGTTTAATTTGGCGACTGCGGATAGCTTCCATGTGCAATGTAATATTTTTATAGTTATATTTTGTTCATTTCAACCATTTGGATGTCAAATAAAATGTAGTATATTGTACTTTGTAACGTTTTTAAGCAGGTTATCAACAAGATACAGTGGTTTTACATGTAAAAAGTAAACTATCCACTTCAATAAATGTATTTTACTAAGAGAACTAAAACACGTTTTGTTAATTGGCTGAGCCTATCACTCGAGGAAATCGAGACATTTTATTTTTTTGTTGTAATTTACTAACTTTAAATTATAGGGTTATCTTTATATTAATATAAAACATTGATTTAAAAATCCTTTTTAAAAACATATATTTGTCATACACGTGTTTATGGCATTCAGCCAGCCGTCGTCAGTGTACATTTACCTATAAAGTAAAAGAAAACAACTAAATATACACACATGTCGACTATTTCAACAGATTTTAAATTGATAATGACAAGTCATTTTGATTATAATTTTGAATTTAATATTTTTTTTAATTGGGTATCTTTTAATTTTCTCATTAATATTTAGAATATTATGTTGATCTTTATTATAATTTAAAAAAAATATATATCATTCTTCTTTGTGTAAAATATTTTCCTTTCATTCCGATATCTAAAATTTTCAATCTTATTTTCAATATTTTTTAGTTACGATCAGTTTCAAATACATGTTCAGTGAAGTTTAGATTTTCATTGTAGATATATTATTTTATTTCAAAACTTGCATATGATATGTTCTTTAAATCTTTTATCCAATTTTTTTCCCAGTTTGCCCAATGTAATGGCTTTCCACAGTCATTGACATTAATTTTGTATACTCCAGAATGCTTGTATAATTCTTGTTGGTAACCATTCTGGTTTACTTTTCGTTTTCTACGAATAAAATATTTTTATTTGAATTGGTTCTGGTTAGTATAGCATTTCCTGCTTGATAACTGATGGCACATTTTGAAATTGTATAGATTTTACTTTAGTATTGGAAAATGCAAATATATTTCTGCCTTTTTAGAATTTGGTTTAGTTTGTATTATGTCGATTTTATTGACGTTTTCTTATTATAGCAAAAAATCATCTCATAACGTACGTCATAAATTCGTCAGTCTTTTACAGTATTTTATCTCAGTCATGGTAACGAAAATAAAGATGTTTCCATTTTTGGTGTATTTTAGTTAATTTCTTGAACACCACATGTAGTTATTAAGGTTTAGATAAATTTGCTTTACACTTTATTAGATAAAATTTATGATAAGATTTGTATTTATTAGGTCAGGCATGTTCTCAACCCGTTATTATAAATAAAGTATTCTTCAAATATGTTTATTAGATCTTGGCACAGAGTTTTTCAAGAGAGACGGTAATCGTTCTTTTACAGTTGTTTTGTGTATAGATATGCTGTTAATTTCTAATTCATAAGTGCGTTTTGATTTTATAATATTATACGTCACTTAAGCTGTTCTGTCTCAGATAAACATTTAAAGCCTAGGAAAAAAGATTAATTTGAACTAATATAGTCAGGTTTGTGAATTGGTTGTACAAAACGCTCAGTTTTGGTAAACTTAGACCTTACATGAATTCTTTATAAAAGAGACGTGAGAAAATTATTAGAGGCGTAGCTAAACGATTTAGTTTATAAATCTATTCATTATGTTAAATTATGTTAAAAAACTTTAACTCTTTTCATTTCGTGTTTTCATGTTTATTACTGTTTTTACCGTGTCAGTTTATTCCTTGCATTTCTAGGTGGTAGTACGCCACACCACTTAGTGCTTAAAAGGCTTCGCTTAGGTTCAATACAAAATTTCAAGTAATTTTACCATCGAAATTTTTTCATACGGTCAAATACATAGGCAGGGAATCCAACAGAAATAAATTTTTATATCATTCTAGAAGACAACAGAGAAACTGTGTTGTTGAGTGATAGTCTTTAATAACGCTCAGCCAAATTTCATGACAGGACATGGACCATCATTCATTCCTTTATATTTTAATATCTCACATGTTTGAATCTCTTATGGGTGTATTGAGATTATTTACAAACCCTTAGCCAAATCCTGTGCAATGGTAGGAATTTTCACCAAACTCAGTAATGGATATATTGAAAAGAAGCTTCATTCAAAATTTGAAGTATATAGATCTGTTCATTTGTTCGTGTGCGTGCTCGAGTGGGTGTTTTTAAACCGAGAGACTTACATGTTTCTGCTCGTTCCATTGTTCGTGAAAGATTAATTAAATTTAGGAAAAGTAGTAAAAAAACAGTTTTAAATGTTGCAATTTTAAAAAATCGGCTCGGGCAGGTTTATTTTTTAAAAGAACACGATTAGATTTAGAGACCTATTTTGGTTTGGTGACCACGTTGCTTCACCTAAAGCCTCCGAGACAACGTTACATTTCCTTGGAGTTTGGCGTTTCTTCAAATTGTGTAGTGGACTGATATTCTTTCTGCCGCGAAGTGTACTTTGATCACATTTCAACGACGTCGAAAAAAATTGGCGGACATTGACAGTCGTTGAAATTGATGAGGCTAAATTTGGAAAGAGAAAGTACAATTGCGGCATAAGTATTCAGGGACAGTGGGTTTTTGGGGGAATATAAAGGCAGAGCAGAGAGCCCTTCCTTGTTCCTATAGAACAACGCGATAGGGACATTGCTCGACATAATTAAACAATGGGTTCTGCCAGGTACCACAATTGTTAGTGACTGTTGGAGGACCTACAATTGTCTCGGTGACGAGGGATTTAGGCACTTAACGGTAAATCACTCAATAAACTTTGTCGACCCTAACACCGGTGCCCACACGAACACGATTGAGAGACACTGGAGGGAAGTCAGGGCCAACATCCCTCGGTATGGTGTCCGGACTGACCATTTTGTTGGGTACCTGGCAGAATTCCTTTTTAAGGCAAAATACCCCCACCCACATACCAGGCTCCACCACTTTTTTGTTGCTGCGCTCAGCTATATCCGCCAACACACTAATGGTACGTGTTCTCTGTTAATGTCCATCTATATATTTGAGTTTTTCATGATTTATTAAGTTTTTTAACTTTACATAATTGCCGTTGCATTACATTCCAATTTATATTTTTGATCAGCCCTCTAGAATTTTATATTTTACTGATAGGTACTATCTCGAGGGGTGTTTTTCTTTTATTGACACTCTAATTAATTTGTTGCTCGAAATTAAGAAAAACATTATTATTTTGATCAAAATTCTGCTTATTTCAGTATTATTTTTCATTTAGGTTTGCAAAGATGGCGACGCATCCGATGACGTCATCACGAGGTTGAATCATGGTCACAAAAGGTCACGTGACGCTCGACGTGGATGTACAACATGGAAATATTACTCCGCCCGTGAATAGTTGTTACATTTTTTATGTTCTAGAACTTCGTTATTTTTCATTTCCACCCCATCAAACCTTATATATTTTTTGTTCTATAGGACGATTCCAATAAGTTAATAACGCAAAACTCGTATTTTTCCGCTACGGCCGTTAATATGGTAATTACCTTTATATATATATATATATATATATATATATATATATATATATATATATATATATATATATTATTTATAATAATTTTATAAATATATTTTTTATAATAATTTTGAATAAAGCTTAGACTTATATTTTAACAACAAAACAAGGATTATTATTAAAGAATCTTTGACAGTAGTTATATCCTGTCATTTGTGTGTACACATTATCGTATTACCCATAACCAAAATAAAACAAATTGGGTGGAATCAGCTATATACAAATGAATAAATAAATCAAATATTGAGTGGATATCTTTTCCAGATATCTGCAAATTACGTCACAGCCAAGTAGCACTTGAAACAGTTAATACCGTGACACTTTTTTTAACCTATTTTCTCCCTAGTGCAATTCATTCAAGAGCGCTCTGGCAAACCTCCAGAGTTCAAGTAGTGGCACGTATAAGGAGCACAAGTGACGTCGTTATGACGATTGATGGCACTCGTTCAGTTTCTATAATACAGTTCAGTTCATATCCTCAATGAATATAGAATTTATTTGATTAGATTCGTTATAAAACTTTAATATTGCAATGAGAATCATATCTATAAGTAGGTCTCAATATAAATTAAAATTATGTACACGATTATTTATTCCGTATTAAAAAGTCGTGACAGTCATGGAAATATGCAGTTAACACAAATACCGTTTTCCATAATCAATACAAGATAAGACATCACTAACAAAAAATGTGTATCCCTAATCTAAACCATTCTCAAAATCTATCTCAGCTATGTAAATTTGCCTCATTTAACTCATTTATGAAGATTAAACACAGTGCATTTTATTTTATGAACAGCCTATATTGTGTTATAAACGGCAAGAAAGAAGCCATTTAATAAAATAAAATTATTGAAACCTTATGTGCTAGAATAGTGGTCGTATATATTACGAAAGCCTCGTATATGTCGTATTTTGTCGTTTTACAACTTCGTAAATTGCAGATACTATTTTTTAAACTTGCATTTACATTTCATCTATCGGCCTGTAGAATTACATGGATATTTCAGTAAAATGAGACTTTATTGTAAATGATTTTAGCAATGAATCTGCACGTTTGGCTACAAAAGGACTCTAAAACTAAATTTTGTCTATGTCCATAAAAGTTCAGATTACGGAAAATTTGACCCAAAGTTTCAATATAATGCGACTATAAAAATGTTTGGGTATTAGTTCCTTTGTATTGAGTTACTATTCGTTCAGTAACAATTTCCATGCCACGTTAGTAAGAAACAAGGAATTATTTGGACATTCAGAATTGTAAATCTCCATTAATCAATCATTAATCAGACATCTTAGGCCCGGATCTCTGGAACTTCGCTTACGACAGCCTCCTTAGGTCTGAGATACCGGAGGAAACGGTTTTTAGTTGGGTACGCCGATGACGTCGCAGCCCTAATTGCTGCACGCAACGTAGAAATGGCCCAGATTAAACTGAACCAGGTCATGCGAGTCGTTAAAAGATGGATGGAAAATTACGGCCTGTCGCTCGCTTTGAGCAAAACAGAGATCGTGATTTTGACTAAGAAACGAATCGACACCGTCGTCCCATGAAGAGTGGGAGATGTAGTGGCCCAGACCACGCGAGCCGCAAAATACCTTGGCGTCTTGGTGGACAATAAGCTGACTTGGAGGGACCAGATTTTCCGTACAGCGGACAAGGCCGTTAAGATTGTAACTCATCTTAGCAGGCTCATGGCCAACGTCGGCGGTCCCAAGTCCAGCAGGAGAAGACTGTTAATGTCTACAGTCCAGTCCGTGCTCCTTTACGGGGCTGAGGTGTGGGCAGACGCACTAAATATTGAATTTTATCGGATACGGATCACCCGGGTACAGCGTCAAGCGGCGCTCAGGGTGTGTTCCGCCTACCGTACAGTGTCTGAGCCTGCCGTCCTGGTTATTGCTGGAGTCATCCCCATCAAGCTTTTGGCAGGGGAGAGGAAGGCAATTTATCAGCGACAAGGCGAAATCGGCAAGGACACTGCAAGTACCGAGGAGCGCTCTCGTACGTACCAGCAATGGCAAAACAGCTGGCAACAGGACGCCCGTGGACGTTGGACTGCCAGACTTATCAAACAAATCCAACCGTGGGTAGAACGGTGGCATGGTGAGGTGGATTACTACCTCACAATGTTTTTGAGTGGTCACGGCTACTTACGGTCGTACCTACACCGAATGGGCAAGGCCGTTTCGCCGGATTGTATTTATTGCTCAGGCGTTCCCGACGACGCGGAACACACTTTCTTCCGCTGCCCGCGTTGGGAAAGGCCCCGCCTTGAAGTGACTCAAACTTTCGGTATGATTTCGGTGGACACGGTCTGTGACCGGATGATGGAGGGCGAGGACTACTGGTGCTGCTGGTCCAGCTTTGCACAGGGTATACTCCGCGCCAAAAAGAGTGATCTGGACCGGAACGCGGGACAGATCCAAGATCCGAACGGCTAGATAGGTGCGAGCCCTCTGGGCGTAAGCCAAAATTAGGTCTAGCCCGAAGTTTAAAGCGATAAGTAGTTTCCAGGCCAGAATCCTAAGAGTAGAGGAGGTTTTTAGTGGGTATTCTACGTAAGTAGGAGTCCCACACTACAGGCTGGCCACCTGGGTGCGCAAAAGCATTTTCCTGCCTCTCCCTAAAAAAATCTCCATTAATCAAAATAGGCTCAAAAACTAATTGAATTAAAACTTGTTTTAGTTAAATTTTGTTCCAATTTTAGTTAAAAACCCAGTTGGGCTATATTACGTAATGCTCCCTTGTACTAACTGTAGAAGACTAGTTCTATATTTAAATATTATTGTCTATTATAAAACTAATCGAAATCTTTTTTTGACTATGGAACAAAACTTTCCTTGGACTCAATAATAACATTATTCAGGTTCAAAAATCCTCTGTTAATTCCCAATAATGTTTGTTATAATGCTCCATGTTTGCTAAATTAACATAACACACGACAACCGGTATACACACTCTTTGTTTTATAAATTTTTTCTCTGCCACAATCAGTATATGTTTCCGTCTTATGGTTCCTCATACATGAAAATCATCTAAACACTGAATTACACCAATTGTTTTGGAAAAAACTTATCATCAGCTTAAAAATTCACAACCAAATTTCACGTTTTATTATTATTATGACATTTAAAGTTAGTACACAAAAAGTGTATTTCCCACATACTTTCCAGTGTTAAGTCTCTACTCGGGATTGCTCAGGAAAGTTCCACCCCACACTTTGTTTCTTAACTGTACTACAATCGTGCCAATTACATTTCATTGCTATAGGAGTCTCATTCAGTACTGTACTGCCGGTGAAACAACACGATATCCATGACTCTGTAACGTCTTGGTTTATCGGTCTCAAAATCATAAATAAAATTAAAAGGTTAAATTGTAATGAACTCTCCAAGTCGGTTTAAAAATATTTGTTTAAAGTTATGCCTGAGCAATGCTTAACCAGTAAACACCATGTACATCTACGCACAGGAAATATTATAGGAGTGTTGCAAAATCAAACTCAGATTTTAAATTCAATAAAAACATTAGTGTTACTTAGAAAACTCAATATTAAAACACTTTGCTGTCATATTTACAATTGATATATTACCAATCAAATTTGGAGGAAACTTTGTATTCAATTATTCCTTTGGCAAGAAAATTTGCCAAATATTCTAAATAAATAATATATTTATTATTTTGGCAAAATAGGTTCTTCAAATAAAACTAAATTTGAATAAAATGAAATTAAACTTCTTCTCTTGTTAAAATAAAATAATAAATTAAATACAAATTAAATTAATTCTCAAAGCTCAATTCTGCACCTCGTGCTAAACTAAAACTGTGGGATTTTGCCCAGTAAATTTTTTAATTCAAATATATTTTGCTAAAAAGTAAATTCTTTTTAATGTCAAATACAAAAGTTAGTGAAAAATAAATTAAATCTGAACTATTATTAAGATTAAACAGAATTTACTATCCTTTGTTTGAACAGAAAAAAGAAGTATACTACATCAACATTTTCTTCCTTCTAACGGCCCTCCTTTTACTGTATTATTATCTAGTCTTGCATACTGCGTGAAATGACCTGTAACAAGAAACTTCCTAAATCAGGTACATGCCAGGAAAACTATTTAATTATTTTGGAAAGAAATTTTGTACTTACCCAAAAATCTCTCGCGAAGACACGGAACAAATTGACATAGATTTCGCGCATTCTTACAACAGACAAAGTGGGTGGAAATCGAGAAGCGCTGGTTTAAATATCCTCCCCCCTCTCAAAATTAAGGATGTCATAACTGACCTAAATAATAGGGCAAGCATGATTCCAATGCGTTAGCCAGTTTTGCTGGTCTGAAACAACCAAAACCAAGTTTAATAGTTGGAAAAAGAACCGGTACAACAAAGGCTCAATTCAGAATCGAACTACTATTCTAGATTAACAATAGCGGACTTGTCAAAGGAGACTTGTCAATTGTTAGAATGACAATTCAACATAATTCATTACCTACCGTCTGACAATCTATGAAATACTAAAAACCTCTTTTTTTATTTTCATTAGAAAATTGAATCCTGTAAAATTAAAACTAACGAAGTCTAAAACTCCACAGACTCCCTACGGTGTTTTCCAGCATCTTGATCCACCATCCTTATCTCAGAAATTTGCTTTCCATCACTAATCTGACATTGACTATCATTGCCTTTTTAAATTGTTGCTTTGAGGCATGAATTAGATTTTCATACTCATATACATTTAGTCTACTCTTTTTAAAATGTTTAAAATCTATTTCAAAATTTTCTCTTTTCGTCGTCACTCTCATACTTATCTCCTCTTATCAGTCACTTAAGACAACATCTTAAATAAAATTGTTGATGGCTTCGTTGTCTATATGTTGCTATGAGTTTATATAATATGGGTTTATCTATATAATAAACTTAATAGATCTATATATTATAAAGTCGAAATGTTGTTACTATTTAGATAAGGTAAGATAAGATAAGATTGTACTCAATCACAAAAAAAAAAAACAACAGTTAGACAGATTTAGAAAAAGTTTGGCATTTAAATTACTTAGATATCAGAAAGTGTATATTAATGAATAAGGCACATCCACAAGTTAGGATTTACCCCACCCCTTATAATCGAAGTAGAATAAAAAGGCCGTAAGTAGGGCCTTTTTCACTGTAGTTGGCTTTTCAGTTGGAAGTATGATGTACTCGTACTCTCACAGATTCTTTTTTTATTTCAAATATCTTATTATTTTAAAAAACACATTTTTGTATCAATCTCATTGAGTTAATTTACAGTTATTGAATATAGTTTAAGTAGATTGTTTTAAATTGAAAACAAGGACAACAGTATAGTATATCAAAGATTGGTAAACAACGTCCGACTTTATTTTAATCAAGTTTTTCCCTCTACACAGTTCCTCAATCACACAGTGCAATGTTTTCACATAAGCGGATTATTAGTAAAACACACAGTCATTGTTGTGTGACCAGTAAAAATCATTCCGTTATATCATTGTAAAATATAAATTTTAGCAATTTTGTGTATCAAATCCCAAATAATCCGTAAATGAAGCCAGTACTCTGGTAATCTGAGGCTAATTCTAAGAGTGGTGTTTAATATTAAAAATATAGTAAAAAGAATCATTGTATGTTTGTTTACATATAAGAAGCTAACACATCCATACGTGATTATACCATGCATATTCCCTCGCTTATACCATTATTTTAAGAAATAAATGGTGTAGATGCTTTATATTTTGTACGTTTGGTATAATGCTCAATTCTGTAATCCTCATTTATACAATAAATGTTTGCTGATTTTTATTTAATACAAAATATACCATAAAAAACCACTATACATATTTTTTATTTATTATTTGTGAAATTAAAAGGAATTCGGACTGAGTTATATATTGAAGAGGGAAATATTATCTTAATAAGCAACTGTAAAATTTCATAAATATCTCTTAGAGGCTGGGACCTATCAGAGGTCAGAAGCTCTTAGAAGCAATGTGCTCTCGGCACCTGAGAAGTTCTCAGATCGGGTGCGATTCTTTAGAATTTCTCAAAATGCGGGAACGAGCGTAGAGTGTTTCAGAGTTAGTTAAATTTACATTCTTGTATGGAACCAGGGATTTCTCAATGTACTGGTCTGATTAACTATAACGGAAGTCAATTCAAACCTTGGTAATACATGGTGGTAGATGAGCCAAAAGACTTTTACAAAACAAAAAAAGAAGAATACTTTTAATCATATACATTCAGGACTATACATGTTAAAGAATTGTTTAGGCTTTAATTTTTTTCAGTATGTCTTGTCATTCTTTGAATGTAGCTTGGTCTAATATCAGTTAAGAAATGGGTATGTCGTTCTTGTTTTATATTCAGTTTGTATAAAAATTTCTTCAATCAGGTCATTAGTTTTTGCGTGATAAAAATACAAAGTTCAAAATTCAATATTTATACTACATGTTAGGTGTACACCACACCACACCACGTTTATTTACATACACACTTTTCAACTTTTGTGTTACATAATGCCACAACATCAATGTGAAAATGTTCGTTGATGATTGATGTGACAAATTTCATGATTTGAGCTTTATGGTCGCTTTTGAAATGAAGGTTTGAAGTCTAAATTTCATCTCTATTAGACGGTTAGTTTTTAAGATGTCATGGGGACTTAAAAACAGGCAGACAGAACATGTTTCCAGATCCTTGAGTGATAGGCTTCGCTAAAGCTCAGTCAATTAGCAGCTATTTAGACATTCTGGATTTATTAATGGTTTTATCCTACCCGTCAATCGTATACAGTCAATGAAATGAAAAATATGCCACCAAAAAATTCACAGTATCAATAAATTATTGGAGCTTTTCTTGTATTATAAAACTGCTAATTATTTTTTGCCGTACTTGAAATGCATTACAAGAGTTAAATATAACGATTATGTTTTGAAATAGTAATTTATTTTCTATTCAATTGATTGAATTATGATTCAGTACAAATTTACGTCATTTAAAAGTATGTAAATATCGTTAATAATTAAATCTTAATTTTACAAACGATTTATTTACGATTAACATCTCATATGATAGGAAAATAGTTTAAAATAATGTTATAGTTTTTTGATCAAATGGTATATAAATTTACTGTTTTCCGAAGCTCTACACGTACGCACTAAAACTGTCCTAGATATATATTAATAAAATGTATTAACTAATAATTTTTATGTTATGTTTAGTATAAAAAGTAATATTACAGTTGTATAACAAATAATAAACAACTATTTCTTAGTAATTAATAAATAATGTCTGTATTAAAGAGATCTTTAGTTTCACAGTGGTATTCAAATTGATTCAAATAATGTATTTGTTTTTATGCAGTGGTAATAATACAGTGATCGACTTTATGAGACCTGGAAAAAAAATAAGATTCTAACCTTACCAAAATATAATTACAATAAATTATTATACAAATAATTATAATTGCCGTAAGTATCTGTTGTTTTCCTACTTGAGCAATATTCACGCACAGCGCATTTGATCTAAAATACGAGAATAAATATATACTAGTATTTCATTATTCAAATGTTTATAAAGGGGATAATAATGTATTTTGACTATCGTCATTGATATTATCATGTTATTTGAATATTGAGAGTGTTTAAATATTTTTATGGTGCATAAAACTGCTATGTAACATTAAACGCTAAAATAAATAATCAACCTTCTAAAATATCATGTAACTGAAGTATTTGATAATTGCTGCGAATATGTAAATAAAACTCTATAGGTAAAACTTTATTTGTGATAGTATTGTTAGCTTGAAGACGGTATGTGGAACGTAGTTACATAATGAGTAATATAAGCAGACCCTATGCGATGGCTGCATTACGCCGTAATTATGTCGTTGAATTTAATGATGGTCATGCTTATATCATTGTAGTACTTATTTGTTTTTGTGGTTATTTGAAATTGTTTAACTAAAAACTTACTTTTTTAAAATTACCTATTTTTTAAGAAGTAAACTTTTGTAATCTTTTACAACTTTGTACAACTTTAGCCTTTAATTATATTCTGAGTTTTACTTTACAGGTTACAATTAATCTTTATAATGAAAAAAATATATATATATATAAACTAATACAATCCTCTCGTTGAGGAATCCTATATTGAATTATTTAAAACAACTTTTGAAAGACTGTGTATTGTAATAAAATAAACAATGTTAATTTACCAGACAGTCAGTAATATTCTAGAATAGAAAACATTTATCTTTACTCAAGATATCTCAGTGATATCCAGGCGATTATATTTATATAATGTCTAAAGTAACCGGAAAAGGAAATATCAGATCAAATATTACGTTAAGGAAACACGTCTATATGGAAAGTGTACGCATGGAAGTTGCCCATATACTTATTGATACAGCAAACGTGCCTAGAAAGAGTATTTTTATAACTTCAATTTAAATACGGTGTGCAAATGAAATTTCAAATAACAACAAGAAAATAATTCTTTAATTTTATCAGTATTTACCTAATTTTTAATAACAATAATGCATGTATCTATTTTTACAAGCATTATAATTTTATTGACGCCTTTAGAGATTTATCAGATGCTAAACAATTTTAAGATGCACAAATTGGGATCCTTGTAAGTAATACTACGGAGAATTTCAGATATGATACGTAGCATATGAGAAGGGTAACGAAATGGGTTACGCTAGTATCAAATAACGCAACCTGTTTGAGGGTCATTTTAATCATTTTGTGGACCAAAAAGACAGAGTGAGCTGCAAAGAGGGTTCTACCTTCCAACCATTAAGGCTTGCCAGTGTGATCATAAAAGATTTTGTCATTTCGTTTTAGTGCTCTGGAGAGAGACTACTTCTGTGAGAATTCGCCTTGTATCCTGTAGAGTAATTGTATTAAAATTTCTCTGAATGTAGAAAGCATGTGGGTGATTTCAGCCATATTAGGGGGCAATATTCTTTTATACAACGTAATGGAAACAGTTAATCAGATATAATGAACACAGCTAGAAACTGGCCGAGAATAGTCGTTCTCCAAAACGTCAATATTTGGTCCAATTTTGTTCAACCTTTGCTTATGCCATTTAAAGTCCCTATACAGCCCCAAAACACTATCATGTGTGCTATCAGCATTGCTGTAATATAGCGTTTACACACGAATAGTTTTACTCGGTCAAGTTTCGATGACATCATCATTTACTAAAGAATAATTTTTAAACCTGTTAAATTTTTAATTGGACCGCCAAGAATGGTGTATAAAGCATACCATTTTCCATATTTTCACAATAGAGGAACGTTTGTCGAAAGAAAAATATTTAAAATCGAGTGCATACATAGTTATATTAGGTTTACAAAATAAACTGTTATAGCTAAAAATTTAGTTTGATGGAAACTTATGTTAAATAAATACCAATGAATAGTTGATAGGAAAACAAATATATTCAAGCTAAAAATAGATGTTGGGTTTCCTAAGAGTTTCTCTTACGTAATGCACACCGCTTCTGCGAACACGATGTATTGTAATTGTTACAATCATCCTTCATAATCTTATTTAAAATTGCTAAATTACAAAATTATCAAATGAGAATGTCATGGAAACTTAAATCATGTAAACATAATCTTGTACACATTGTATGATATTATAGTAGTAATTGAAATTGAGCAATATAGTTCATCACACTTCTAAAAATTCTTAAAGAAAATTTAATTGTATCTAAATGTTTTCTTATTATAACAGCTTATCAACTTAATATTAATGTAAATAATTAAATGTGCATTTGAGTTGAAGATTCCAATACTATACAGCATATGTTATTTTTAATTCTTTTGATATGTTAGTCGTGCTGTTACATTCATCGTGTGTCCGCGACTGGAACCCAGTATTCTTTATAATATACAGTATATCAGGAGAAGGTAGATTCAATACTGAAATGGGTTAAAAACATTAAAAGTGAAATATAACTTGTGTATCAGCTACTTCATTTAAATTGTAAATATCCTGAGAAGAGCTGGCAATCTTCCTTTAGTAAAGTGCTTTCTTCTAGATGACGAGATGCCTGTGAAAATGTCTGTGAGATCACTTTTGAGATGATAGCCATTATTATTGACTCGAAATAATTGGACTTGCATTTCCGTCATATCCGGAATTTATCCTTAAATTGTCTATTGTCTTATCATTAAAAAATATTAAAAAATTTAAAATTTTGTTGTAAGAGCAATACAGAATCCTCCAAAATTGGGAAACCACACTTGGTTCCCATGTACTGTCCAAAGTTAGCTGTCTAGGATTAGAAGAAGGAAATTAAATAAATTAATAATTTATATACGTTATATATTATCAAATAGTGAAAAACTTATCCACATAAAATAATTACAAAATTGTAATTAATTCAACTTTTGCTTCTGTCGTGCAATGGTTTAGACAAATATATATTAGAATTCAGACCAATTTTTTAACGGTTAATCACTCTAACCCATCCTAAACCTCTTATTACTTTTCCGAAATGTTACTATCCAGTAAAAACCACTTAATGTTACTAAATATCCTAAAAAGTGTTTGTGAGTCCATTCAATTATGGTATTTTCTAAGAGAAAATATAAAAGAGAAAAATATAAATTCCTGAATCATAATGATGTTGGAATATTTGTTAAAAATGTGAGAATACTCTTCGTGTAATAAACACGTTTCCTGCATACTAAATATCCGATTCAATCTCAGTGAAAAATAGATATGTCATTTCTTTCTACAATCATAATCTTTTCTTTAGAAGGAGAAACACAAATAAGGTTTCAACGCTACAATAGTTTTATAATCACAAGTGTCATTCTAGCATATGTTATGCTTTTAGAATGAAAAATACTTCACTTTGGCATGGACAGAAATACAAACGAGACGCTGAAATAAACGTTCTACGCTTTTTAGATTGTAACAATCAAGATTGCATAAAACGAGAAGAAAAATGCTTTATAGTGATTAGATATTTAAACTAAAGTAATTGCAAGGTTAAGGTCTTTTTCATACACACGGCACAACCACTACATGAAAATATATGCATTCAACAGCAAATATATGTATCACAAGTGGGGCAGTAACTATTCGAGTTGTGTTAACTGCCTGTGCTGACACAAGGGACAAGCATGGCAACAAAACTTCTTCTGGCCTAGTGCCTCTACAGAATGTTTAGTGGAATCCCTTTGTCTGCTACATGTATATAACAATACAAAGTGAAACCTGCAACTTGTTCTTTAATTGCAGCAGAGATGATTTAAAATATCAAAATAATTTACAAGACTGGTATTAATCTCCTGCAAATTGTTTTTTAGATTAATGAAGAGCACCATTAAAATTTGTGTATGAAATGGTGCTAATTTCGTCCCGTATTTATAACTGGGTCGTTAGAATTTCTACTAATAGATCTAAAGTTCAGGATTTAAATGCCAGTATTTTTTATCGATTTGGACAAGAAGCTGAGAAAATCTTTAATCATACTCAGACTTACAAGAACCTTTGCGCTTATTTCCGAAGTGCCAGTGCATTCAGAATGAGGTAAGGTTGTTGGTAGAGGTAATTAGTAGAGGTAGTTGGTAAATTATTAGCTTTACTTTGATATAAGGCATCTTTATATCATATGTAATGTCATTTGAAACTATTTTAAATATATTTTAAGATGACATAGCATGGTAAAAAATGTACAACATTGGCCCTGGGCCAGCGTGGGAAAATTCGTTACAGTGCTCATTATACTTAGTAATGTCTATTTGTTTTCATAGGTTTTAAGGTTTTGACAGTCAAGATAGTTGATTAGATAGAATAATTGTTCTTTTTGTATAAACGTAACATAAATCTAGAATATTGCTTATTTGTATATGTATTAAGCGTTTTTTTACTAACAGTATTGAGTATTGTTGTGCACGTATACACTTATACTTGACAATGACAAAACCATAATGGACTATTAAAAGGAAGAAACAAGTTGATAAAAGGAAACTCACGGTTATGTTTAGCCCTTCAAAATCCGGTTCTTGAACCAACATGAATAAATCCTGCCTTAACCAAGCAATCTATATAAGTCAGTTTATCTAAAAGATAACTTTGTGAAATTTTCTCTTTTCACTCAAATTTCCTCTAAGAAAATAACTCGTGGTCTGAAATGATTAATTTATATTCATTTGTTTCCTTTATAAATAGTTGTGTTTGTTGAAAAACTGGTGAACAGAGCCAACCTGTAGGCAAGCGCTTACGCCTAGCGACTACTGTTGACTACATTTTTAACACTACGAGGCGATTGTTACCGCCTACTACCATTTTGTATACATGGAACAGTGTCAGATTCAACGGTAGACACACACACACACGTATCATTTTTGACACTATGGTAGTCTAAATCTCTTTAACTAGTCAGTTGGAAAGAATAATTGCTAATAATAAAAACATTTTAAGATATCATTCAATATGTTAATTTACACAAATTTCAAGAAAACATTGTATTCTGGTAAAAATTTGAATTTGGCCACCACATCAAAAAATGGCAGTCAAAATTTGTAATTCTAAATTCATGCTTTAAACTGTAACTAAAAACGTGTTAGTTTCTTATTGAAACATATCTGTAAATATATCCAGTTATGAAGTACCAATGTTGGTACATTTAAAAGGGACGAAATTTACATATATTATAACTAACAAAGAAAAACACATTATACTTAAACGAAATTCTAGAATTAGAAGATTTCTATAGACAAGGACAAGTAGGAATATTAATTACAAATATATTTCAGTTTGATAAGTTCAATATACACTACCGTATTTAGGACAGTCAATAATAAATTCATCCATAAATAATTTGATTACTTTGTCTTCCTCTACCTGTCAAGTGTAAACATCAAAGTGGTGAATACTCAATAATTGATCAAAGGGTGATTCAGACATAACAGATGACTAAACGTTAAAGAATATTTTGTATTCTTCCTGGAAACCAAAGTGTAAGCAAGGACTTAAAAGAAATTTTAGTTATTTATGTTAACACTAAATAGCTATAGTATTTCTCTTATTATTCCAAATCATACGTTGCGTTATTCATAATAAAAATTATGTTTTAATGTTCATAAAATTAATTTGGTCATAATATTTTGGATCTATTTCTTTTGTAACGTTTTATTTTGTAATATTCTGCCCAATGTTTTAAACAAATTTTAAAATAAAAAAAAATAAATCTGCTGGACTAGTTTTGAGATTTTTGTCAAACCTTTTGTTAAAACTATAAGATTTCTTTGCAGCGGTAAAGTGTTCATTGTGTACGAAAAATTATTGCATGAGATAAATAATATTTACTATTTGTCAAGCGAAATTTATTATTGTCCTACTTTTGTAACATCTACATGACAATTAGCTCTGGATTTTTGGTGTTATCTTTATTACAATTGTGTGAAATCTGTGGAGTTTTAGGTACACAATCATAATTGATGAGAAAATACTTGGGTTTCCAAAATAAACTTGGGGTTTATCGTTACTAATAAATAAAAATTAATTTTACCCATTACTCACGCATGCAATTAAAAATGTTTGGTTACATAAAATTTACTGGAATAATTTTATTAGCATAATTGAACATAAATGGCCTAATCGAGCTTATGCTGAGCAAACGAAAATCATTTTCAATTTTCATACTCTCCTGATCTTTGACGAAATGAGCTATATGGCTGTCATTATTTAGTTCTGAGACAAAACTTTTGCAATAGTAAAATATCAGGGACTTTACTTGCACTGACTATTGACACAACTGACATATCAGACTATACATTAAAAGCAACTATAAACCATGCAAATATAATATTAGTGTAGTTTATGTAATTTATGTTTCTGTTAATTATTATTTTGTAATGAAAGATTTTAGTTTTTTTACCCAAAGAAAAAGTCTTAGAATTGTTATTCACTGATAACATTTTGCCGCAAACGTGTCCTTAAAAGATATTTTTGCATGAAAAATTTTAAACAATTTGCTCATATTCTTATTATTTAAATTAGGATAATACCACAACATGATTATAACTCTTTATGTGGATATCAAGATAATGCATTACCAAAAAATCTTGAACGTATTTCCATACTCAATAAATCAATAAGAAAAAATATAATTATAATTAATTATAAAATATATTTTCCAATCAGAAAAGATTGTGTTCAATAATGAACATACGGTCAACTCATTTATCTCATTGTAAGCATTTACAATGTCTCATTAAACTGTTTTATAATGAATAAATACCGAATATTCTAATAGTTTATAATTTTTTTAAATTTTAAACCATTTTTTTATTTTCTCACTTTAATATGAGTATCCTTTTATAACAAGTAAAACGGGTTTATGAGACAAATAAAGAAGAGCTAGAATCAAGGAATGCAAATTGAATGATGTAAACTATGCGTATATATTTACATGACGATGCCATAATGACAACCATAATGGATGTTTTAGTGATTCAATATCCATAATCTCTTTCTACTACAGGTGTAGTAAATATAATCTATAATGGATTACCAGAGCAAAAGTTTGTACGTTTATAGATGATGTGAAAACCAAAAATTTAATGTTACCTCCAATTTATTTATGCTTTTGAATAAAATCTTCGTATCAATTACAATTAGTGAGAAACAATAATTTTTAAGATCCAATTAATAAACAAGCCAATATGAGAGTTAACTGTGCCAATCAATTACTTTTAAATAATGCAAAGGTTTCTAAATACTACATTTCTTTTTATTTTAATTTTTTATTTTTAATTTAGAATTGAAGTAAAACAAATTGTAGACTTTACTGAATGTTTTTAGATTATTTCTTATTATAATTGACATTTAATGAAAATATTGTTTAAAAACTTTGATTTTAGCAACACCTATTAATCTATAAAAATAATATGTTGTCCTGATATGTTATTGATTACTAGTATTTAATTTCTTTGAAAGTTATTTTATTATTTTCCTAGTTATTTATACATTGTCTGATATGAATGAAATTTCCAAATGTTTTTGTTTTCAATCTATTACTTATATTATAGGTAAAAATGTATAATTCATATATTATCATAAATAAAGGGGTTTACTCTGGTATAAAGATAACTAATTGAGACCAATCTGATTGTGCAATATGCAATCGAAAGTTTGCTATTAGGAATTACGTGTGATTCGGATCTGTTAACAGCAAGGTAAAATTACGCTTTAATTTGTAACTTCTATATAAACGCATTAAACACTTCTCATATTAAATAATAAAGTAGGAGCGTCGCGTAAGAGCCTTCACTGAAGTTATATAATATATAAGAAATATATAATTATAAATAATCTGTAATAATCTAATTCCTGGTAGGCAAAAGAGGTATTATGTCGGCCTGCTGAGTGATAGGGGTATTGAATACTCAGCAAAATTCAATATTTGGACATGCACCATCGTGATTCTACAGATGTAATGTTTTTCAAGTTAACATGTCACATAATGCATTCACATCTTTTTTCCTTATATTAAATTGACACAGTAGTCTTAAAATAAAAAAAGGTACGATTATGTATGGAGATTATTTATGTCAACAACTTGTTGCATAGATTTTAAAATCTATTATATTTTGACACTTTGAATACAAATTTAACATATTAATATCTCATATGTGTATTCCCAAATTGTCCACACATTTATTTATTCTACTGCTTTTGTTGCTACCATGGTTACAAAAGATCAATGACAAATTCTTGCTCAGCCAAATACTATGGAGTAACATGCACAATCATCCAACTCAGCGCCGCCAATATAGAAATGAAGATTATACAAAAATCAAGTATATGTTAGTTTGTTTTTGAGATATTGTGTGGACAGATAGGCAGAAAGATTGACAAATAGGCAGCCAGATGGAAATAGAAATGCAGCCAGATGCTTCAACCCTGCGTGTGATAATCTTCACAAACGCATTGCTTATCATAATTACTAAACGTAACTAAAATTAATTGTAATAGCAATCCTTCCATATTCACAAACGAATTTAATACATCAATCAACATTACATTAATACAACGAATCAAACATTGTCTTGTGACTAAGCCAGTGAGAAGATTGAGTGAGGCTGCTTGATGAACTAATCCCAGCCTTCCATCAGCAATGGGTATTCAATGCTGAGAAGGCCACTGTTTTAGTTTCAATGGGTCCGCCATCGACTGCGGCATCCAGTGGTGATAAATTACACTTCTTGTTCTAGCAGCCTCGCTCGATACGCTCTTACAGCAGTCCCGATGGGTCAGATTTACAGGCAATAAGCTTTTTGTGTGGCTGGACATTGTAGGGAATATGAATGAGGTATTCACAATAATTAATGCAATAGATGATGTATGAACAATTCGCTCACTACCTTTAATATTGTACACAAATAGACATAATGTTTAAAAATAATTTATTTTGTCAGTTTTATATATATTTATAATTATATGTTTGAATGATATGTTCATTTTTACTTTATTTTCTGTTATTATAAAGCATATTACCTTAACAAGTATTAGGCAATTAACATTTTTTTGAAGTTCATAAATGTTTAATATTGTACTTTTAGTTTTCAAACACAAGTCAAATTAAAAAATGAAAATTTGTAAATGGATTAAAAAGAGAATTATATAATTATTGCACGTCAACTTAAATTGCTATCATTTCTTTCTAACCCTTCATCATTTACTGATTTACCAAAGAGTCATGTTTCTTATTTAAAATGGTCTCTTTTAAAATTTCCGTGCTAATCTTTATTCCATATTTTTATAAAAAGAATAACTTAACATTCAAATATAAAGTGAAACTGGGATCTTTACCTCTAGAGTGAATCTTGTAAAATTAAAGAGTTCGTTGATTGAGATTCACTCAAAGGTCACTTGCCCAGCAATGCTTTCAAATAACGAAAGGTGAGGCGTTCATTAAAATATCTATTCAAGTCACACAGTAACGATTTTGTTTAGAAGAACGAACTACTGAAGCTTTTATTGTTCAATTCCTACTATAACTTACCTAAGGAATATTGGTGGAGTCTTATGATATGTTTGGGCTATGCCATAACTCATGCATAACTTTCACTTATAAAAGAACGTATTTTAACCCATGTGATTTGTTCAGTTCTTACAGACTTTATACATTATTTAAAAATCACGCTATGGTGAGAATATTTACGCAAAATATCTGGATTGCTTACACAAATAAAAATTTATTTTTTATAACTGTATCAATAGCGCAAAAATTTTTACTTTTGAGGACAAGCATTCGACAAAGTTTAGGTCATGATTCAAGTAGTAGACATGATTTATTCATCCTCAATTTAAAATGAATAGCAGATCTTTTATGTAACTTATTTAACGTCAACACATATGTTCTGTTATAGATACAATAACTTCAACCTGATTATTTCAAAAAGAGAACAAATTTGATCATCAAACTATGATGATGTAAAAGCATAGCGTTAAACTAAAGTTAAACTGGTGGGAGGAGGGTTTTCGGACACTAGGGCTTTAATAGAAAGTTTGGAATGGGTAAGTGCCACAGACCCACAAGAAAATAACAACCCACTATCGTAAGGATTGAATTTGGAATTAGTTCCTTTGCACTGAGACAAAACAAAGCTCTGTTGAGATCCTTGTTGCTGTTAACCCCCTAGTTAAATGTTTACACGACAAAGTGACGTTTTTAAGGCATATAAGTTCATATTTATAAATATCTTGCGTGCTATGACTGTTTTTGAAAATCTATGCGAGAACAATTTTTAATGGATTCAAATTTAAACAAAAACTTAAAAATAGAATTTTTTCAAAAGTATTTGTACTACAAACATAAACCAGATTTGTGTTATTTTGTAAGCACATGAGGTAGAAAATACCAATTAGAATACAGAAATTATTCTTTCTTAATAGCTTTTCCTATTGTAAATAAAGTGTTGAATGTTTTTTGGAACTTCGGCAGCATAAAGTGGAGATTCAGTATATATTATAATTTTTCAAATAATGATATCAAGATCTTAGACTAAATATGGATTTAGTGCGTTATTTAATCAGAACAATCATATTGTATTCTTGGGCCACAACATAATAATGTTTTAACCATGAGTCTTGTAATTAATTATATAATATTGCTCTAATATAGAATTAGATCATATTCCAACGTTTTATTTATTGGGTAGACAGAGTTGGTCTAATTAAAATACATTAGTTTAGAATAATATAGTTCACCCTAGAACATAAGATAATATTTACAGTAAACAACTTGTTACAATAAAATGTACGACTGGTTTACATTGTAATTAATAACGTGATAGTAATCACACAAAGTATTATTCTTGAAAGCTCCATATTCCTTTTTTCCTTAAAAGAAAGTTTTATTTATTTAACATCACAAATATTATTTACATAATTAATTTATAATATAAGGCGTTATATTATAAATTATATTTAATAAAATAATTAAGTAAAGAGCGTAGACGAAATATGAATTTAAGTACGTTATTTCATCAGAATAATAATATTGTATTCATAGACATTATCATAATATGTTTTTAATTATGAGTCTTAATTTTAGAAAATTACTCTAATATGGAATGAAAAGATCATATTTGCGTACAGCACAGAGAAAGCAGAATTGTTTAATATTTTTCAATGTAAAGTATTGTCATTGCAAGAAGAGTGTGGAAATCCTACAATTTACTAAAGTTTGCCGTAATGGAAAATACTGGTACACTTTTGACGTTAACTGATATTGAAAAACATAACTTACAAATTCTTCTAGCGTATAATAGATCTTTTGTTTGCTAACCCCAAACAACTTAGCTATTACTCACAAACTTCACATGTATACCAAGGTAAGGTTAACCTTCATAAATCATGGCCTAAAGATTGCATTTTCAACTATTGTCACAGTATTTTGAAACCAAATTTATCCACAAATAGTTTTATCCAAATTATAATACTTTGTGTGAAGTAAGTAACAAAATTAGCCTGTGTTATGAAATATATTAATTAAAATGTATATTTTCAGAAATAGTTCCAGCGATAGAATTATTTAGTTGCCAAGCAATAACAACTGTATCGTAGTTTAATAATTTCATTTCAATTTTAAAATTAAATTAAAATTTCATCAATGGTCTTCAAATATTAGGCAATATATCAATAACTATACAAATCATAGAGCTACTTTTAAATGTTCTTATATTAGCCATGAACACTGAAAAGAAATGTAAAATAATGTTGCTGACAATCATGTATACTTAGCGATTCACACGGATAAATCACGAGACGAATGAAACCATCATAATGATATGCAAAATATGTAAAAATGGAAATCGTGTAAACCACTAAACTGAATAATAGCATGACATTTATGCATTAAACTCCACAAAGAATGAAATTACTTTCTTTTTTATTTAACATTTGCATTTTATCACGAGATAAACGCTAAAACGCGTTTTATTTAAATATTCATACCTAATAATCGAGAGCCGTCTTCAACTACACGATCCCGGTTCAAGCATTACCAGAAACTGTTTTATTGTCCGTATTTAGGCATTACAATATGTCGATTTTTCATGAAGTAGTTGCAAGTATAACAATATATTCACTTATCTCACGTGCTTCATGTGCATCTAAGTAACCAAACTAAGTACGATGACTTTGTTAAAATGAGAAAATGTTCGTTAACCTATGGCTGAAAGATAATAAGGTGTAGGTTTTGAACAAATCACGCAAGAGCTTTGGAGAAAATAATCCACTTACAGACTACGAAGAAATGTAGTAGCATTGCCACATTCTGACCATGCTAATAACCCACTGACTTATGCGAGGATGTTATAAAACAGTACAACAGTGGAAGTCTGTACAATACAGCGTAAATATTAATTATAACAGAATAAGATCAACGTTTATGGAAAAGATAGGAATGCTACGCTATCATTACTGGGGTTATCCGACACGCATTTTGAACCAGTTGGATAATGTCTCAAAATTGAAAATTCAAGCTATCTGTGAACGGCTGCCATTTTCGGCTTGATTGTCCATTTGAGATCAAGTTCTGGCATTGTACTCAATACGAACAGAGCTCAATAAAGACCTTTACTTGATTGTGCGTAACAACCTATGCCTATATTTAAAAGTTTCTGTTTAAATAAACAAAATCATCCGATTCCTTGTGAGCCGTACCCCTGAGGAAGTACAGGACGTATGATTTTACACATATCCAGTGAAATATGTGTAAAATTAGATTTTTATGTCCTGTACACCAGGTTTTGCAGCTCTATATTAACTGGCTTCAGAAATATTTAACCGCCCCAAGACTTTTAGGACACCTTGTATACATAAACAGGTCTCATAGAGAGGAAAAGTCTTCTTTTGTCGAATATTGGCTACTTCCGTCCATTGTAATCTACTTCCGGCTCACCAGTAGCGTTGCCTAAATTAAGCAGTAATATAATCCGTACATAAATCTACTTTTGTCCAAAAAGTGACTAATTACTATCACTGTAATTTCTTCAGGTAATTAGTAGTTTTGGAGGCGTAATAACGTTTGCGTTCTTATGAAGAAAATGTATACATAAGTAGGTGTAAAAAACCTGTTTTGGTAAAAAAACCATATAAATACATTACAAATTTATACTCCGGTCTAACGTTATGCAGCACTGTAGTAACGTTTGTCTTGTTCCTCCAATCAATAAAGTTCGTATAGAAAACTGATAAAAAAAAGTGACTACTTCAATAATTTAAATCTACTTCCCAAGGTGTGAAACGTCTCTAACTTAGTAAAAACGCGATAATTTTCTTCCCTTTGTAATTTACTTCGGGTTTTATGTATTTTAGGACTTTTATTGGGTAGGACTAGTAGTAGATAAATATAATTATCGTAAGGGTGGAGGGGAACCATATTTATGATTGATTAATCTTTATGAAAATTATCTTATTTTGTATACTTAATTCAAGAGGCAATATCGTGTGATAATATTTTTAAAATTTTAGAGATATCGGGAAGTTAAGAATAAGTAATGAGTGAATATATATATTTATATATATATAATATATATATATATATCTATATATTTTACTTATTGAAATGAAAAAAAACAAAGATTATAAGGCTAATATATATACAAACGCATGTGTAACTGACTGACTGACTCACGTATACTAATTCTAACCTACTTCCAGATGAGTTAGAGACATTGAAATTTGGTACACAGATAGCTTTCCACGTGTAAATACCACCAGGAAAATCCCGAAAAGTGAGAATTTTTCATTTTTCAACCCCTCAAAAAAATTCCCAAAAATAATCGCGCATTCTTCACCCATGCAGGCATTTTTTGTAAGCCCGATTGCGGGCGAACCGTTGGAGCTAGCTCGGATCTGACGGAAAATTCATGAGTCAGGAAATGAAGTGAACTACAAAAAAGGTCTAATGGTTTTTTGCTCTATCTTCCATGGTTAAGCGACAAAACGCTCGAACATTTGAAATTCCAGAGATTTTTTTCGATAAAAATAAAAAGTAAAATGTTCTCGAAGCCCGATAGCGGCCGAACCGTATGGTCGTAGCTCAATCTGATTGACCCATCAAATTAGCAAATTGCGCGATCTACAGAAAACAGGTCCAGTAATCTTTTGCCCATATCTCGATTGGTTTGGCCGAAAAAACGTGGATTATGTACAATTTTGTTGTAACTTTTACGTGAAACTTTTGTTTTTTGGGGTCGATAGCGGCGAAATACCATTGGTCGGAGGTCAAAATCAGACTAACGTTTTTTTTAGGAAATAAGATGACCTACAAAAAAGGGCCAGTGACTTTTTTACTATATTACCCTTAGTTTGACCGCAAAACGGCGATTAAGTGAAAAATATTGGACATTTTCGCCTAAATAATTTACATTCCGGGCTTGATAGCGGCTAAACGGTTGGGTTAAGTAACTCAAAACAAATTTTTAAATCGGGATTTAGGAAATCACGTGATCTACAGAAAAGGTTCAGTGACTTCGGGAGTTGTGCTGAAAAGCGTTAGCTCTAAGCGTCAATAGTTTTAGATAGGGACAGAGGAATATTTATTATGTTCAACAGACACAATACCTCTAAAAAAGGCCCAAGTGTGTCGATTTTAACCCCCGGTAATATTAACCCCCCCCCCGGGGATTTTCCTGGTATGACCTGATAACTCCTGTACATTCAACCCCCTGATGTGTTAACCCCCCTGGTAACATTAAACCCCCCCAGGGAATTTCCTGCCATGACCTCATGTCCGAAATTTTACCAGTCACCAGATCTCTTAACCCCCCCCCCTGGGAAGATCCTGGTATGACCAGATAACCCCCTGGAGACTTATCCCCGGTAACGTTAACCCCCCCTGGGGAATTTGTTCATATGACCAGGGACAATATCCTGACGAAATTAAACCCCCTTTTTTTCTTGTCTTAACCTCCTTAACATTAATCACCCACCCAGGGAATTTCTCGCCTTGAAATAGATAGTCTCCTGGTGATATTAAACCCCCCTGTTCGACTTAAAATACTGCCTTGAGGTCGTAGTTTTTATTATGTTTATACTAAACAATTCAAGATAGGAATGACCCGTGCAGACTTTTCTCCCGAGCTCATTTCTGGCTAAATCCATAGGTCGTAGATCAGATCTGAGGGCAACAATCGAAAGACAAAAATTAAATTTCCAACAAGAAAGGTCCTCCAGTCAACTTTTTGTCGTATCTCTAACGGTTTAACCGCATCAATGCCCTCAAAGTCAAAAGTTTTTTTTTTTATTTTACGAATCGGAAAAAATCTATGAAAAAAGGTCAATTTTTAAAATCCCTTGTCATTTACTTAATGTCCGGACTTAACCAGTCACCGAATTCCGCTTATCCCCCTCCGTAAATTTGCAAGCGTTTACTTTGGGGCCTGGGGGCCGTAGAGCCCCAGCGAGCCGAAGGCGATATATATATAATTTTGCAAGAACCGCAACGTGGTTTGTCGCACGGTTTTTTACATCCATTAGTAACGGGTTGGGTGTAATTTAGGTAGTTTTTGGTTGGACAAGTTTGTTTTTTAGGTTGGGAGCCATCCTGGTGCCCATAGCTGTACCCGGAGAATTTTGTAGATAATTTTGTTTTTTACTCACAACATTCTTAGTTAAATTTAAAATTGTTCATCTGTAAGGTTCGAATTGATTAAATTAATCAAAAAGGTATTAAAATCCCACAAAATATATAGAAGCCTTATAATCTTTATTTTTTCATTTCAATAAGTGAAATATATATATATATTTCACTTATAATATATATATATATATATATATACATTTCACTTATATATATATAAAGAGACCGTTTTACATGGTGGGGATGGATGAGTCAATGTGAATGTTCAGTTGACCTCTAGATCACCTTTCAGTGCAACGTCTGGAATCGACTTAAAGCATTTTCGGCTAAAGAGGATGCTAAAAAAAACCTTTGCATGAAATGCTTCACTTAGCATTGCTTATACATCAGAGATACCCAGAATTTAAAAATAGTAGTGTGATTATGGTTAAAAGGAATTCTCAAAATAAAGCGAAGAAATACCAAATATTTTGTTGAGACAATTATATGAAATGTTGATAGTTATTGAAAAGCTGCTATAAAGCTTGATTTTGTGACAATATAATAAATAATTTCATAAGGTTTTCGCCTATTTTCTTGTGAAATTAAGATAATCAAGGATAAGATTACTTGAAATATTAAGATTTCCTTTTTCGAAGGAAGAGTTTTGTCGCAATACTTCTTATAGATAACCAAGAGTTAGTTTTAATATTCAAAGCAGGAAAAGCTTCAGTGTAAGATAGAACTACGTTTTGTATGGAATATCTTATGAGCCCCTGGGAATTTTCTTGTTATGGATAAGTTAATGTGAACATTTTTATAGGCTGATGTGTATTCTTACATTGCCGATTTGTTATTCAGTACTAAGTTTTCTTTATGCTATATGAGTTAAATGTAAATAATTTGAACATATTAATGACTAGATCAATTAAATTTGTTTTGTTAATGGGAGTATCAAATGAAAACTTTGAATAATACATAATGTAGCAAAAGTGCAAAGAATCTCACATGAGTGCGAATTCAACGAAAGTAATTTTTTAATGCGTGTTACTAAGTAATGAATACTGTCAAAGAAGACTTGTTTTACACAAACATAAGGGAAAGTTGCAATTGTAAATTCTATATATCAAAAACTTATGTGTTAATTCCTATAAAATGAATCTAATGAAATTATAATATTCTTATAATGCAAACGAATATTATCAGACCAGAGCTTCAAATGATATTAAGTTGAGTTTTAGTTATAGAAATTACACTTTAGATCATTTTGACCAGATATTGACTAATTGTTACTTTTCCCTCCAAAATAACAAGAAAGAACAGATTTCCAGATTTTCATCAAATTTAAACAAGCAGATTACAATCATATTGAATTTTAACAATATGCGTAATAACATATAAGCGTGAATAAATTAATTATATACTCTAAATTTTGCATGCAACTTCTTCGAACAATCTATTACATTACATGGTGTGACGTACTGCTTCCTTGTTGCAGAAACATAACGTATACAAGAGCACATATGTAGAACGTTTTAATTAAATAACTGATCACCATTATTCCTTAAAAAAGCAAGCTATATAATCTTTATTTATAAACACAATACATGTTATTTGTAGGAGCGAAATACAATTATTTACGTCAAAGGAATTTTTGTGACTGTACATAAGAGTAACAATACAAATAATGTGATTTATTTAAACGGTCATAGATAATTTACTCTACGAAAAGGATATCTTTATATTAACAACTTGACAATGGATGGTATAATGTATTAGTCGTTTCTAAAACAACCTTCAGTAATCAATATAAATATTTAATCACAATTGCGTTATTTAATTAACACTGTCAAAGAGAACGCAGCCAACCAATGATAAAATAACATTACAGTTTTATTTGACTAAAAGAGTAATTATAGTTAGCATGAGATTATGAGTTTATTCTAATTCAAGTCAATAAACGTACGTTGTATTAACTGGATTTAAGTAAACGAGTATATCGTATCAAATATTCCATCGACATACATAAGTGGGTCGCTTGTTCTTATTGTGTTTTTAGATGTAATGTTTTATGGCAATCACAAAAATATCGCTCGGGTATGGATTTCGTATTGTTGTTTTTAAATTGCATCATTTCAGAAGTATAGTTTCAAATACGCCACACAGGAAAAGGTTAAGGTTTATTTTTCTTCTTAGTAGTTAGTAGCATACAAAGCAGGGAATTTGTAATAAAAATAGGAATGGATTCTGTATTAGAATGATAAAACTTCTCGAATAGAACTGCATATGCATTTATTATCATGGTGATAATCATGCTCGATAAAAAAACACTTCATATGAAACGTATAATTTGATTTAGTTTTATATTCAAAAGAGTCTAACGTGAAAGTACTGCTAGCATCTTTAGGATGATAAGCAAATTGTCATTTGACCCTATTTGAGAAACATTAATATTTAAAATATTGAAATGAATGATAACAGTTAATTAATTATTAATTACTTAAATTTTTAAAATTGTAATAACAAGGAAGTCTTAAGCGGTTGGCATTGATAATATACATGATACCTTATAAAAATAAATAGCTGTATGCAAAGCAGTTTGACGCTTTCCAATACTGGAATGGTTTATTCAATAAATTAAATATATAAGCTTCATTTTGATGTATAAGATATTACTTAGACATGTGATTTGTCTGTGTTGTGATATGCAATCTGTTACTGTCAGTTTATACTGTTTACAAATACAGCAGTTAGGGAACTGCGAGTATGTCATGACATATTTAAGGCGAAAATAGTGTAGAAGAAAGTTGTCGGGAATACACTCCATCACTGTCGCCGAACATTTACAAATGACACGTGTACTCTCGACGTGCCGCGCCGTCTCATACATCGTTGCATGATCTGCGAGACGGTTGGGTTTCAGTAAAAGGTGTGGGCGTCTACTGTGTAGTAGGTTCAGAGTTCTTTTGCCAAGGATACGCTCCTTCACTGATTCTTTATAACTTAGAGATGTTAGTATAAACTGTAAAACAACGTTGAACCCGTCGTGCTGCCCATGACTAAGCACAGTCATAAGTTTGGCGTTAAAATCTAATTTTTCTTTAAGTTAATGTGTAAAAGTTTGGATATAAAAGCTATCCGCTTTAAATTACGATTCCACTTCACAACATGAGTAACAGACCGCGAGTCGCCAATATATAGTATTCTGCAGAGTCAGCATATTGCTCTTTGCATCACGCATAACAATTAATGTTGTTATTGGTTTATTTACGTATAATAAATATAAAACAATTCCGAATTTCCCTCGAATTTTGGTAAACTGCCAACGTTGTAGTATAGCGGGTACAGCGGTTATCGCGAGATATTCGAATCAAGCAACATCGATCATGGCTGCTGTTTGAAAGAGCAACATCAGAGCGATCCCGTCCTTGCAAGTAGTTCACCTGCCCGGCTGTCGGTGGTGGTTTGAAGTCACCTTTAAGCTGTTAATCCACATTTTAGGCATTAGAGAGGGCTTCTTAGCCCTTTCTGTGACTGGTTAATAAGACATTCTTCACTTCACAATATTAACTGGAAAATAGTTTAATTCAATGCAGATGTAAAGTAGCGTTGAAAGCTATTACTCATAGTTTATTATTAATAATAAAACTTATCATTAGTAACATGAAAGATGAAAATGAATTAGTTTCATCGTGATTTATCTTAAGAAATTATTTTATTTAGGACTTTTTTGGATTTAAATTTGGGCTACGTGTTTGGGTATATTTTCACATGTTTTCAACCTCAAAAATGCAGAGATACTAAGCCTACTGCATTAATTGCTAAGTAGCTCTCAATTCAAATAGTTTGAAGACGGCTATTGGTCCAAAATGAATTCATAAAAATCAGTTTGCATAGTAAATAAAGATATAAATATTGGAACTCGGTGTACATTTATGTTTTATAGAAACAATGATAACATCCGACATTAAAAAAGCGTTTATTATTAGTGTTGGATGTTTTAAAAAGAAAACAGGATATTGGTTACTTTAAATTGTTGAGTGTTGGACAGATATTATTTTAACATAATAAACACATTAGGTGAAACTTCTAAATCATGTTCTCCTTTCAAATTAACAACTGTAAATAATAAATTGTGAAAACAATTACATCTTCAGTAACCGGTAAACAAATTAATGAACTTGAAAACTTACAACTCAAATTATGATTGTAAATACATAAGAAACAAATAATTGCATTGTAACACATAATGATGACAAATGTATGAAATCCTATTTAATTTTAACGATACTACCCATTTATGAATCTCTTAGTACTAGACATGGTGATGATAGAGTGAGACGATAATTGTTTAAAATTTTACTAAGAACCTTAGTGGTTCATCTGTTGGGTTTTAATGATTTTGTTGACTAGCTTGCTTTCCAAAAACGTTATCTGTGAGATAAGCCATGAGTCCTAATCTTCACATTAGTGGCCAAAATAAATCTTTATATATGGCTCAGAGAGTTCGAGAGGTGAACATATTGATTTCCGCCCTCGTTTTCTTGAAAATCGGTTTTGATTGTACTAAGTAGACTAAACGTTACGAAGATTGCTCGTGTAAAAACAAAATGTTGTTCAAGCTATTTCTGTTTCAGAAAACCCCAATGATAGGGGCGTAGACAACGCCTTCTTCATTGTTGTGATTCGACTATTTTTGTATTTTAGTTGTCTCAAAATACTCAGATTTGATGATCTTAGGCTAACACCTTAGCTTATAAAACAAAAGTTTCCTCTTTGGAAATAATGACATGGATAAAACAAGGCTACTATTACAGTTGAAGGCAATCTAGGTTGACAGGTAGCTCATCTATTTAAGTATTCCAAATAAGCTGTACATGCCACATTATGCATTATGTTCTATTGTGTATAAACCTATAACTTTGAGTTTTATCTTATTCAATTTTGTTTAGCAAAATTCATTAAAACACACATGGTCTGAAAAAAGACATGATACATTCTGTAAATATATCTAGTTGCAACAAATATTTCGTTTATGAATGTGACTATGATATAATAAACTTTCTACAATATCTATTTATGCTGCTGTGTACATGAACTGTCATTATATTGATCTATTTTGAATCATTACTATCTAAAATTATAAGTACGAAAGCATACAAAATATGACATGATACTTATTTAATTTATGTTAGTTTTAAGTGTGGTAATCGTAATTATATAAATATCACACTGTCTTGAAATTTGAAATTTCGAAGCATTATAAATTATGCTCATAATATTCATGGATATAATTATCTTGAACTTTTCAAGTTACAGACCACATAATAGTTTGTATAGTTTTATTGGAGAAATGAAAAGCAGAGGCAATACAAAAATACCTCTTTGTAACATTAGATACGTCTGAAAAGGTTTGCATATCCTCTTTGAAAAGATATGTCAAAGCAGTGGATTCTTATTTCTGATCATTGCTTGTCTTCTTTGTAAAGCTTATCACAATATGTAAAATGGTGAAACGCTGTCTCTGTTGTTAAAAGAATTTAAAATTTGTATTCTTATGAGTACAATAAATACAGCGATATAGTTTCGTTCATGGTAAATGTGAGGGTTAAAATTTACACAAATAAAATATTGAGTTTAAGTACTATTAGCAGTCACCCGCGGTTTCAACGCAATTTCGTAGATTTTACACCTGTATGAGCTCATCTGGTTCTAGTTAATATATTTCCGACGCCAATGTAGAATTATTTTTTTCTCCGCACAATAAGAAAATATGTTAAGAAAAAGTGTATATTTTAGTAATTTTAATCCAATCTTAGTATTCTTTGGTCCAATGCTGATTTTGCTTCTCTCCCGATCAAGAAAATATATATATCTCTGAGAAGTCTACAATTGTCAAAATGCAATTTTGAGAGGTTACATAACAATCTTTAAGTTTATAGTAAAAGGTAAACTATATTGTCTCTCGTATATGCACTGCAAAGCAGTTACCCCCTGCTATAAACGTAATTTAGTAGGCGTTGCCCGATTATGATAACTATTGGTTCCAGTGAATTATATTTGCGTTGCCAATTTTGGGGTTCCCTTGTTGCCACGATCAAGAAAATAGGTCAAAAACGTTAATAAATTCTATATTTTATTGACAAACCTTAATATAGTACATATAATTTTTTTATACGTTTTGTACACCTTAAGAGCGATATTACATACGATGCTGACAACATACGGAAGGACGAAATTTGAAAAAGAAAACGAGTTGCTTGTAAGTAATAATATTATTTTGAGGTGACTTAATAAAAGTTAAATATAACAACTAAAGTGCTCATTTACAATAAATGATTCGTTGCAAAAATGTCGACTATAACTTGGAAACCACATAGAAGTAAATTTTATAGATTTAAATGTCACTGAGTTCCCAATTGGTTTATTCAATTTTCATTACAATCTTATAAATTGATGAAGACATTTTGAAAATGAAAAAATTAGATATTATGTGTAATAAATTAAAATTTACATCATGTGGATTTTAAAACTTATTTAAATATTAAAACGTATAATTTCAATAATTTTTCAAATTTGAATTCCACAAACTCACGATACAAATATGTTAATTTTAGTATTATTCATAAATATAACACTACTAGATGAATAATTTCACAATGCCGATAAAGGATTTAAATACGTATGTAAAGCGTAACTATATATTCTTCTATTCCGGATATCTGAATAGTTCACAGTTGAGTGCTGCGTGATCACATTAATATCACAACTCTTTATTTGACCACATTTTTCCTCGTATAATTTGTTCAAGAGCACTCTGGCAAACCTCCAGAGTTCAAGTGGTGGCACGTACAACGAGCGCAAGTGACGTCATTATGACGATTGATGACACTCCTTCAGTTTTCATGCGGATGATATCCTCGTTGAGTTTAGGTTTCATTTGAATCGTTTCAATACCAAATATATTTATTGTATTCATAATAATGCCCTTACTAAAAGTAAATTCGTTTAAAATATTGAATTGAAAAGCTCGTCACTAGCCTACAAAATAAGTAAAATGTTTACTTGAAAGTGCTTTGCATGTCTAAGAAGACGATAACCTTATGTTTAGCAAATTAAATGGTGCAGTTTTAATTTTTATAGTGGTGGCTATGCCTACGAAATTAAGCATGACAGTTTACTAGTTGAATGATACTGATATAATACTAATAATATGATACTATAATGTTTTATTCTATAGTACATCTAAATAATAAAAAATTAAACCACAATTCCTTTATATAGCTCTGAAACAACTCAAAAAATTTACCAGTTTAATTATATTTGATGCATTTCTTACCGTTAAGATAATAGGTAAGTAAACATTGTTCAATTAAATATCTATACTTACTTCATAATTACTTAACTGTCCTTAAACTTAATATTTTTACATAGTTTTATGTATTCCTGAAAATCTTTTATAACATTCAGTTATTACTTTGGTACGATAGTTCATAATTTCCCCCTTTAGAGAAATTACAATTTGGACTAAGTCTATAATTACACTATAACCAATAATTTGTTTAAATTTAGGTTATATGTAAAATGGTCCACCAATCTAGGGGACCGAGTGGAATCTGGGTTTTAGAGTGAGAGAGATAACAAGCTAAGGAGGGCTAGAAATTAGTGGAGGGGATAAATGGGATACCAACGTTAAAGAAAAAAAAGTACAAGGAATTTTAGAGGTCAGAGTATTTTTACAACAGGTTATAACTGTATAGTAAAGGTTTATTGCCATTTTACATCAGAGTCTACCTGTATGATGACGTTTTTTCTTTGTGCTCTTGGTCTTGTTCCACCTGTTCGACATTTTTAGAAAATTTTCTACCAACGCGCATCTTATTTGCGCAACTCGTTAATAAATTAGATTTCCCGTTCCAATCAGATTTTGCTGATTTGAACATTTAAAAGTAAAGACGTTGTCTTTGTGTTTTTTCTCGTCGCAATTAGCCATTTTGTATTCGCCATTTCTTTGACCTTCTACAAATAGTGATGAGTTTTACCTAAGAATAACATGTGCAGTGGGTGTTCCCTGAAGGATTGCGTTCCAGTGCGAAATTGGAAAAATTATCGTTTTTAGTTCGAAATGAAATTTTAAACATGTTTTCCTTGTGTGTAACATTTTTTGGCTATTATACTTATCTGAGGATACACTGTTTAGTTGTAATCAAAACTAGACCAGCTTCATAACTTTGTGTCCTCATAAGTTGTATGAGGACCTCCTCTTCAGTTTATATTCTGTTACTGTGATAAGTTTCAATAAGTTTTATTTTTTTATTATTTTATGTATTTTTATTTCAATTATGTTATAAATGTATTACTCTAATTCTTGTGTTGGCTCGTTGGCTCCCGGGTAGACTACTTTTAAGATCATATCACGTTGAATGAACTAGGGGTAGGGCGGAAACAAGCACTTACGTGATCTGAACTCGAATTCAGGCATTATTTCGAGAATGTGTTTTTCTGTATTTTTTTTATTCTTCAGACATACCGTTGTATAAATATTGCATAAAAATATAAAATTATTAAACTATTATAAAATATAAACAAGAAAACTGTTCGCTGTATTTTAATATTGACTAGTGAACGAATACCGCGCAGCTGAGTGATATTTTATCAGAAACATATAGGGTAAAAATTAAAAGAATTAATAATTAGTGACGGTTTCAAAACAATTATAAAAAAGTGTTTATCGTAATATAATATAATGAACGGTATGTTGTGTTCCTGGGGATTATTTTAGTTTAGTCCTGAGGTCCGACACTGGTGCGCGTTACCTGGCAGATTTTTACCGTTCAACTTTTTTTCGTGGCTAAAGTTGTGAGAGACATGCTCATAGTGTGGTTGAGTAGTTCTTCCACACTTTGAGCATTGATAGTACCGTATATTAGCATGTTTAGATTTACATGTTCTCCAAAGACGTGGCTTATCCTTACTCTGGTATTCTAAGATATGTAAGGAAATTTATACCGTTAAGATCTTTAGTTGATAAACTATCGTTTCAATGAACCGATTTCAGGACAGGTTTTAGAAATATTGAAGTGTTTAGACGATCTAATCCCAAGTGGATAAAAAGGACGCGGACACAAAAGGGTAGCGTATCGTCATACGATCATACAATCTGGTAACTACTGATAGTTGCAGTGACTGTTTTTGAGGATTATAGTTATGGGAAATTTTGGAATGATACATAGAAGGGTAAGTTCAAGATAGTATGATTCCTGGAGGAAAGAGGCTCGCGATGCGCTAAAAGCTATAGATAGAAAGAAAGAGTAATATATGTGGGCATGTTTTTGATGATTTATAATGGAGATTCTAAGAAAATTGGAGGATAGGAGTGTCCGATATCTTTAGGATTAATAAGATGTGTTTCAGTGACCGACTTGTGGAACCAAAATTGCAGATGTAAAATGCAGATACTCGGTCGTGTCACCAGGACTATGAATGTCCCGGGATTATTTTTCAGAATGCATGTGTGAACGAAGAACTGGATCAGTAATTTTGTTCATTGAAGATGGTAGTAACTGTATTGTGGTCTTGACGAGTAATGTCAGATACAGGTTGTGAAGGAGAGCCACGGAGGTGTTACGAAGAAAATGCACTAGCTATGAAGGAGAAAACTTAAGAACTTGCTAGAAAAGTCGGCGTTTATGATTAAATAACCAACTTTTAACGTAATTTTGAGAATATGCATGTCTGCATATTTGAATTTAAAGGCTGTTTCTGTCTTTAATTAGTATTGGTGAATCCGTTTTCCTAAATCAAGTCACGGCTATTAACACCTGTGAAGTACAACATTATTGTTTTGAAGCAAGGAGAGAGTTAGCAGTTAGCAGTTTAACTCCATGAAGGAATTCCTGCATTACTGTGTATTATTTATGTGTAAATATTACTCTTTGTATCTTGAAGAACTACTCATAAATTTAAACCATTTTAAATCATCTAGAGCAAAGAACTTTGCAGTCTACACTAAATTACTCATTTTATAATAATTTGACGATATTTAGCTGTCTATAATTAGTAAAATTAAAAGAAAATAGGGAAATAATATGCTGACTTAAAAATATCATATCGTTTATATATATGTAGTTAAAAATGTGTTTTATAAAACATATGAAACAATGCCATGATACAAATCTCTTAATAACTTACATATCGATATTTCTTATATTCACAAACAGTCTGAGTGATTTCAATGTACATTATTCAGTATTTGATTACAAAAATATCTTTGATTAACCTTACATATTAATTGTAATTTACTTAAATATAGGTTTTGTATACATATTATGGTACATATTTTCATTATAGTTAGTATTTTTTACTTTAATATATATTACTTGTGTTTTACACGTTATCTCAACATTTTGATGGGTTAAACACATAGATGAATCCTCCATTATGGTAACTTATTTGTGTTAGGTATTTTGGATTTTGTCCATAACCACAAAGTTTTAGTTGAATACCAAGTAACCAAGTATCTTTAGTTCCATTATTACGTTATATCACAGATATTTCACTCTTTACACAGTCTTCAGAACTCAGCCACATTCTTCTGTTCGTCAAAGACCACTCAGTACCTTCAGGTTTAGATCTGAAACATATTACTAATATTTATTTATGTATTAAACCTATTTTTAACTATGGAGAACAATAAAAATAAAACACAACTTAAAACTTAGGAAATATTATTTAAGAATAATAGGATTTAGTGACTCATTGTGAAATTTAGAATAGTCTACAGACGTGCATTGGTTCATTAGCATTTTAAAAATAGTAAACACGTTTTAACCTTGGATATTGTTCAAGAATTGTAATTAACTCTCTTGAAAACCAAACTTATATTTATGTTTTATTGATAAAATATTATAATCAAATTATAACAAAGCATACCAATTAATTATAATTATATATTGCGTTTCACTCACAAGAGTTTGAAGGAAGCTTTATAAGAAGTACTGAGTATCCGAGGCTGTTATCACGATCGCCTTTTCAATTTTCTGGAATAAAAATAATAAATAGTAAGTAATCATATGTTAAAAATGAAATATTTTTATTGTTTTAACATAAAAAATCAAAGGTGCATTTATTTCTGTACTTTAGAGTCTACATATTGTAATGACTGAATATCATTTTACTCAATTTTAAATATCAAACATTTATGGTAGTGTATTATTTCTAACTATACAAATTGTTTAAAACTAATAATATTTAAAAAGCCTTTATACTCAAAGTTTTCCGTACACATTCTATAAAGCAATTATTTTAAGTGTATACAAAAACATATTTGCAGTGAATAAACTAAATAAAGTAATTCATCCCACCGGAAAAATTTAAACAATTAGGTTAATGCTTGGGGTCAATTTAAAAAACCATTATCTGCACTTTCCTCCACTTTTTCGTAATTACATAGCACATTAATGTTAGATTTTGTTCATTTTCCCATTTGCATTGCAATTGACTAGGATATTCTACTCGGTCAATACTTTGGGGAGTACAATAAATAACAAAGTTCATTTCGTTATTACACAACAAAAGGTTGGTATTATTAGTACAAGGAGTATACATGTGTGTGTGTATATATATATATATATATATATATATATATATATATATATATATATATATATATATATATATATATATATTATATATTAAATTGTATAAATGGCAATTGCCTTATTTAATTTCAATAAACATTGAATCGCAAAAAGTACTTGCTCCGCCGGGAGTCGAACCCGGATATACATATATATATATATATATATATATATATATATATATATATATATATATATATATATATATATATATATATGTATACATTATATTTTATATATTCAGTTAGGCTCTTGCCATTTATACCAATTTCATGAGTGTAAATTAGAATCGCTTGACAGATAATTATTTTGTCTTCTGATAATATGTTAGTGTGGTTATTTAAACACATTTGTGACAGAAACACACATGTTAAATAGTGCCTTGTCATCTCCATGAACAATATCATAACAGCATAACGGTGACCTGTTATTCTAATACGAAGAGTGTTAGAGATTCGTAGGTCTGTTACTATACTTGTAGTATATAAAGTTTAGATATTGCGCCTTTACTGTATTGCACCTGAAAACACGAAGGTTGATTAAAAATGTCATAGCCATAAAAAGCAATCTCTAGAGGAAATACGTTTTCAAACTATTCACTAAGCAATCATACATTTTATTAATTTTATTAAAATAATCTTCTGTTCGTAAAATCTTAATTTATTTGTTCGTAACAATATTCCATAATTGCATCCTACTAAAACCACACCACTCTTTTATTGTGCTCTGGTTGTAGAAACACTAATATAAATGGACTCCTTAGATGTAATAGACATTATTTGTTGCTTGTGTATCTCTTATAACATGCGAATGTAATATTGTGAGTATCATTTATAGTAAAATATTTACAGTGTTCAATCGCTACGGTAAGTTCGTTATACATATACCTGCATATATCCCAGCAGAGTGTTGTCTATATTTAGATGCTTGCCACATTACAGGGTTAAGTGGAAACGAAGTAAACCTGGTCAGTTAGGAATATTTTTGGTAGTACGTAAAAATGAGCCCTTGCAAATAGTGAAAGTTTTGATTTAGAACCAATAAAATAAAATAATAGATTTCTTGCATTTATGTCGCGTAGGTATATTTAAACATACAAAAATAACTTTAGTTTATTTATGAAACTATGATGTCTTAATACGCAAAACTGGAACTCAGAATATCGGATAACATAACTACGCCTTTTCACAAGCAATACGTATGCCAAAACGTATGTGATATTTTATATATAACTAATATTTCAAATTTTGAGTCAGTCTGTGGAGTGTCTCGGTTGATTAAGACATGTGCCTATGTATTTGTATGGAGAATTGTCGTTAAATTAACATCCCAAAAGTAATCTTATAATGAACAAAATTAATAATATTTTAATTTATCTGCTGATTCAATTCAAAACTCATACTATATGGTATCTTTAAATATTTGTATGGCATTGTGAAAATAAAAAGTTAAGTTTAAATGTAAATTGAAACACCAGCTTATAAGACACCGAAGAAAATATACATAAATAATGCAAAATATTGAATACCGAATGATAATATAACATTTAGCGTAGTCTATTTTCAAAAACGGTGGTACTATTATGTCGTGTCTATTTCAATGTTCCTTATCCATATTTAGAAGTTTGTAATGCTATTGTGTAATCAACAACCTTTATTTTCTGTAAATAATTTGCTGTGTTAAAGATAAAATGATATTTATAATGTGTTTTCTAGAAATACGTGGTTTTACTAAAATGTTGTCTATGTATTATATTTGGGGCAACATCCAACATTTCCACCTTTAAAAACATAAAAAATACTACGTTTATTAAGCTCAATTACTTTTGAAATAATTAGGTTCTATGTTAGAGATTAAATGGATTAAAATCTAAGATATTATAATATTTAATTTATATTTTTATGCAAAAGATAAATCTTATTATATGATTTTGTAAATACCATATAAACAACACATTTTTATTATATGTGCAGATAGACATAACATGTAATTAATTAATGACTTTACTTTACGATTTCTCTAGGAACTGAGATATAAAATTCAAAGTCGTAAACATTATTTTATATTATGACTGCTGAAATTGATATTTACTGCTAGTAACGTGAGTTATAACTGGAAGAGGTATTAATGTCATATTCACTCATGTGAAAACAGTGTAATAAAATAACTGTACAAGGGAACTAACTTGCTTTAAATACAAAAGGACATTATTAATGAATCGTGTTTTATGTAGTAAAATTAAAATGTTTTTTGGCTACTGTAAAATTGTGTGTTTATATTTCATATGTAAGATTCATCTGTAATGTTAATAGATTAAGGCTATTTAATGGTAGTATACTCGTCCGACAAGTGAGACACCCGGGTTCAAGTAATCGGGACTCACCCCTTAAAATAGCCATAAAATAACACAATAGGCAATTGATATTTAAATTGTGATCCTAGCCAAAAACCAAATTTAATGGTAAATATGCATTTTTACGTTAGTTTGTAGTTTTAATTAACCAGGGATGACTGTGTGAGCGAGAGTTTGTATTATTAATAAGAAGATATACATCAAGAATAATAAACATTAATTAGTGAATGATAATATCAAGGGTTGTAGAATCTACTTTAAAATACAGTAGTACTTTAATATTATATTTTTATAGTGTAAATTTGAATAAAATTAAGGAGATAAATATCTTATTACTTTATTGTGTGGACATATACTTCGAAATGTTAATTATTTATATATATAAAATATTTTTTGAAATCATCGTTGCTCTTTTTAACGTACAATCTACGATTAAACAATAAACTCTGAGTCGTACTGCAGGTATATTGAAAGCAATCGTGATAAGGATTTTTACCTATTCAGATTGGATCTTTGATTAAAATATAAGGCGGTATTGGTGTATTAAAACAAGTTTAAACTTCAATTTTTCCAAATATTAGCTTCCAGTGACAATTATTGTATAACATAGCTGCGTATAAAAGTTATATTTTTATGATAAACGAAACGGAACTGTTTATACGGTAATAATAGAATAGCAATACATGATACGTTTTTATATATTGTTCGGTGCTATATAACACAGTAAAACACCATCACATGTAGACAACATGTAAGATACCTGGAGAGCGAAGAGCTTGCGCCCAGCGTTCAGCTCTTTTGTCGAACTAAGCTGCAGCCTCAGTCTTTTTCTCGGCTGCGGCTTCTCGACAGCTCGCTCAGTTCTAATAAAAAAATACATGATCAATATGAACTTTTCACTAAAGACTAATTCGATTTCCTAAAATTTATTACCAGCTAGATATGTCTTACGTACATATGATTGTTTCGATGTAAGATATTTTCAGTGAAAAATATGCTTGGATAAATATGATAACATCTTTAATTAACATCTCACTTAGAATTATTTTATGTATGTAATCTAAATTTAAGTAGGACAAATTTGAAAGTATACTTGATTTTTACTACCTCACTGAAAGTTGCAATATTTGTACATAATCTTGCTTCAAGTTATATTCATCAGATTACTCAGTATAAAGGCACGATTTTTATACTGTTACTATATAAAGTTTGAGGATAATATTATGTGTGCAGCTTCTCGGTAAGAAATAATGTTACTCGATCAACTACTAGGCATAAAGAAGACCTTTGATACAAGCTGCAGAGCCGAAAAGTTACTAATTATGAATATATAAATAAATATTATAAAGAGGAGAGTCTATGATAAATGTCAAATAAAATAAAAATTCGCATAAAACAGGTATATACAGAATAGCAAGATCAGATCAATGAAGACATGATTAAATTTTTTGCGTTTTAATGAGCGTTTTTTAGATAGCCTTGCCCAGTGATATACACGTTATTTGAGAATATAAATAACGTTATTGGTTCTCTAAATTAACTTTCCTCGTTGTATTTCCTCAGTAGTCATATATATATACATATATATATATATATATATATATATATATATATATATATATATATATATTGCTTTTATTAAGTAAATTTATATGTTAATATAAATCTCTTTTTTATAAATAATTTTCCGGGTAATAAATTAGTGGATTATTAACTGTAGTGCCTTTTTATCATTTGTAATTGGGAACATTAATTTTGTAAGTTATATTAGTTTCGTTAATTATATTTAATATCTAGTCATGAGATCTTTAAATCAATTATCCTTAACCATGATTTACTTTAATTTGAGTGATCAATACCTGAGAATAGGTTTAAAAATAAAGTTTTAAACTCTAATATAAATTATGATGTTAATGCAAGTGTAGAGTCATAAAACGCTGCAGTATATGAATAATTAGCTAAACTAATACACAATAAATTACCTTGCTAGACAGTACTCTCCTTATGCTGTAGGGTTTGTGTACCGGCGTTTCGCTGTACAGGAACAGGACACAGTTTCTGTACGGGAGAGTTACTGGGCCATACACTAACTCCCCAGTTTGCCTCCTGCAGAAAATTGTCATTTTACTCTTTAGCTTGGAAATTGAAATATCCTACATAAGTCCTACGTGAAAGTTTAATGTTGCGTTTGGAAAGGAGTTTACACTATTTACGCAAACTTAGATTAGGTTTCCATTTCTATTGCGACTGCAGGATATAATTGCAAAATATAACGTGCCGCAAGATATACTTCGCTTAGTTTACAAAGAAGGACATGAACTTTTACAGATTACGATCTTGTTTACTTTCTTATGAAATGTTTTATTACTTATTTTCAACAAAGTCTAATCGCAAATTGTACTTGTACAGTTGATTTGTTCAATAGATATCTCCTTAAGCCACAGGCTTCGTTGAAAGTTAGCAAAGTTGCACATTAGACGATTGCTACTAATAAACTTGTAATTTCTTTTTTAATGTAGTAGTATCTGAAGTAGAATCACGAGGAATTTACCATTTTCAATAAAAAAAGACATTTTCTCCAGTACTTGCTCGGTAAGCATACGACGAAACGTTTCAAATGGTATAATTTACTTGTTTTAAAGTTTGGTTAAGGATAAAATAATTAAATTTTTTTATTGGAAGATAATTTGCTATGGTTAGATTAAAACGGTGCAGTTTACTATACCATAAGTATAAACTTACAGTGGAAGGGGAAGGGGAACGGTATAACTGATGGATAATGCAACAAACAAAATTTCCCTGTTTAGGTCATACTACTCCGACACGCTAGAATAGATAGAATAAAGAATTAAAATTTGTTTTGTTTATGCAGGCAGAAATACGGGCACATAATATTGTTTTCATTTCATTACTTCAAATTTTATATTAGATAATTATAGAAATTAAATGCATATCTATACAGATCAACAATAAGTATAGTGAACAGCAACATTTTAGGTTACATTATTAAATTAGGATATATTATACGAAATAACACTACAATAGTAGCTCATGTGATTAACATATTCACTACAACAATATTTATCTTTATACTCTGGATAATGATTCTCTTTGGAGAAATTGCTTACGCTAAACTCAGTTTTATTCAAGATTGGCATTAGCAGTAATCGTATTTTATAAACGCGTTAATAACTAAACAAACACCTCACATCAGATTCTGAGATTTCAATGTACGTAAGAGAAAGCTTCATGATTAGAGATTTTATTAATCCATCTTGAACCACTTAATATCCATTTACTGCCCGAGTGCCTTGTAAAGCATGGACGGTTATTCAATTGAAGAGCACATTGGAGTTACGGCTAGTTTACCGAGAATCTATCCAGTGTAATCTAGATGAACACGTGTCCTCATTGAGTTCTCAATGTTTCATCAGATGCACAGGAAAACTCTGTTGGACACTGCCCACCAAGCATTGGATAAAAGTATAGCTATTTTGTAACAATCACGGAGTCACCTTTAGTAGGATATTGGGACCGTTTTCGGGACAAATCACAACCATTATGACATAGGACAAGTCACATTTTTCTAAACGAATGCACTTTTAATGGGCACGTATTGATCAGAAACATAATCTCAACAAGTAACATGAAGAGATAATATGTATACAATTTGAATACATTTTAATACCGAATTTCATACCCTCCATTTCTGGAATTACTTATCCACTTTTTAAGATACAAATTCTTTCCAATTAACAAACCAAGAAGTATTTAACTACAAAGCATATTTAAAGTACAAAATAATCACTAAATTATTACCTTAGGCAATGCGACTGCGATGGGAGAGATCCACTGGGATTCCACCGCCGAATCGCAGGAAGGGGTCATTGTTGTTGTTTCTACTTCTGCAATCAGAATGACTGACATTGCAGAATTCAATTGGCATCAACGCTTTTTACGTATAAGTGTTCTATAAGCTAAAACTGACAATAAACATTCGGCAAAATACATATAAGATTAATAGTTTGTTCTTTAATACATTATAGATTAATAATCTTACAATCGTACAGTATTTTAGAGTACGTATATTCTAATTGTTAAGAATAAATGGTAAACTGTATGCTATTCTTTTTCATCTTAAATTATTATACTGTTTTCTCAGGATTTATTTGAGATAATTTCTTCTGTTTTTCTGTGAAAATAAATCTTTTTTACACTGCAACATACTTCAATACTTGTGCCAAGGCACAAGCTGTAGAAAACATTCAGAATTTCACACAGTTGAAAAAAGATTCTACAACATCACCAAAGCAATCGGGCAGGTCTAGGCCTAGTACTGATCATTCGAACAGTAGCCATTCTAACCATGATAGGCCTATGTTGAAACATAACCCTAAAAGTAAACATGGTCCTAGTGATAACCTATTGGTTACTAAAAACAGCATTAGTCCCAGAAAAAATACTAAAAATCTTAATAAAGGAAGATGTATTCTAGGCACGGCTACCAAAGGGAATGACCTTAAAGTTGTGGAAAAATACAGGTACCTCTTTCTCTCAAGACTTTCAACCGATGTAAACAGTGACGCAGTAAAAAATTATCTTAATGATGGCCTTAAAGGTAACTATAAAGTCAGCCAGATGAGGAATAAATTTCCTGGTTACCGATCTTTTAAGGTTGGTGTACCAGGTAATCTATGGGACCAAATTTTTATTCCCGAATTCTGGCCAACCGGAGCCTATGTCAGTTACTTTAACTTTAACTTTAAAAGAATAAGTACAAATGGGGACCAAGATTCTTTTTTGGGGAATGTACAAAACTCAAAAACAAAAAGTTAGCGGTTAAGGCTTTTGTAGACATTGGTGACGTACCTAAAAATTCTCTGGTACACCTAAATGAACACAAATCAAATGATGAAGACATTTTAAATAGCTCTACATTACCAACAAAAACAAATAATTCCCTGTCTAACTTAACACTACTGTACTGGAACGCGCAGGGTGTAACAAACAAGCTGGACTATCTGAATCATTTAGCATCACTGCACAGTGCTGATGTTATCTGTGTTTCTGAACACTGGGTTCTTAACTCTGACATTGATTTTTTGACACTGCAAGATTATAAAACTGCAAGCTACTTTGTTAGATCAAATGCGATTCATGGTGGTACAGTGATCTTTGTGAAGGAGAATGTGCGTTTCCAAGTATATAATAAGTTATCACTGGTAGTTGAAGAGCAAATTTTTGAACTTACAGCAATACAGTTAATTGATTTTAATACCATCATCGTTTGCTTTTATAGACCACCTACAGGTAAGACCAGCGCTTTGTTTGACAAGCTGCATGAAGTTTTCTCGTGTGTGCATGGTGTGAACTTTGACTTTATATGCGCAGGAGATTTGAATATCGATCTGTTAGCCGATAATAAAGATACCTTAGAGCTGTATAACTTAACTAAAACTTTTGGTTTACACATAACGATTAAGGATGTTACCAGGCCAAATCTATCTTCAAATGCGGCAAGTAGGGGCTCCTGTTTGGACAATATTGTTACATCCTTACATCCTGATAGATGGAATGCTTCCGTTTTGCACACAGGTGTGTCTGATCACAACGCCATCAATTTTCAGTACACCAATGAACGTGACTTCAGATAATCTTAAGTTAAAGAAACTTGTTAGGCCTATCAATCCTCAGAACTCTAAGCTATTTCTAACTTACCTTAATAGTATAAATTGGTTAGCTATATATAATAGTGAGGATGACTTAAACAATAAGTTAAATAAGTTCTTTGATTTGTTGTTATGGGCGGTAAACAGCGCAATGCCTATGAAAACTGTTGGGATAACCAACTGAAATAGTAAATCTAACAACAAATGGTACAATGAGGACTTAAGAATATTAAAGGTCCAACTTGACAATGCTTACTATTTATTCTGCAACACTAACTGTAACGGGTCTAAAGAAAATTATATTGCTCTTAAGAGAACGTACAAGGCAGAAATTAAAAAAGCCAAACTAAATCATAATAACAACATAATTGACAGTTCAAACAATAAATCAAAAGCTGCATGGTCTGTCATAAATCAGCTTAGAAATGTTAACAGTAAGCCTCCCAATATTAACGCTAATTTAACGCCTGATGCTTTTAACAATTTTTTTTCTTACCAGTGTAGAACAAATTTGTAATAGCATACCAACTGATGTAAATAAGCCTAATCATAGTGTTTTTCTTGACAATAGTGAGAACTGTGAAACAGGAAACAATTCAGCAGGGTTACTCACTCTTAGAAGTTTTACAGTAGAAGAAGTCTACCTAGCCATAAACCAACTGAATAATAGCACTTGTCTTGATATATATGGCACCAATGCAGCAATACTGAAGTTATCAGCTAGGTCTATTTGTGAAGTACTAACATATCTTTTCAACTTGTGTATTAAGCAGGGTATTTATCCTGACAAACTAAAAGTAAGTAAGGTCATTCCAATACACAAAAGAGGGCCTAGGGATGATTGTGCCAACTATAGGCCAATATCCATTGTTCCGACGCTGTCAAAGGTCTTGGAACGTCTCATTCATGAACAACTTTCCTCCTTCTTGGAATCAAATAAGTTATTGTCCAAGAATCAGTACGGCTTTAGACCTAACCATAGCACTGTTGAAGCTACTCAGGATTTGATCTTGAATTGTTTTGAAGGACTGGAGAACAACCTGAACGTTCTTTTCAGATCATTTGATATGTCCAAGGCCTTTGACACAGTGTCGCATCATATTTTACTGGATAAGATGTATTTTTATTCTATTGACAACAGTGTAGTGCAGTTCTTAAGATCTTATTTGAACAATCGATGGCAATCCGTATTCCTAAATGGCTCTTACTCAAAACAGTTAAGTGTAAAACAAGGTGTCCCACAAGGGTCCATTTTGGGACCCTTGCTTTTCATACTCTATGTTAATGACCTGCCGTACAACCTAAATGCTCATTCAGTAAAATCATTTCTATTTGCTGACGATTTGGCAGTGTGTGTCCAGGGTAACAGTGCAGAAAATGTGGGTTACATAATCGACGCCAAAACTAAAACCATTCATGACTGGTGTAATGCAAATAAGTTAAGCCTTAATGACGGGAAAACTCAGGACCTTGCTTTCAGCCTTAGCAATCGGGGGGAAGTAACCCACTCAAAATTCTTGGGGTTCACAGTCCAGAGCAATCTTAAATGGCATCAGCAAATTGACAGTCTTGCGAACAAAATTTCAAAAGGCATTTTCATGATCAGAGCACTTAAAGGCAGTGTCTCTGTTGGTGTTCTGCTCTGTGTTTACTATGGCCACATACATAGCTACCTCTCTTATGGAACTTCAATCTGGGCAAACCATGGATATGTACAGAAGCTTTTTGTGCTGCAAAAAAAAGCAATCCGTCTGATTTGTGATGCACACTGGCAGGCCCACTGTAAAGAGCTCTTCATTAGGTTAGGTGTCCTTTCATTGCCTTCTATGTATATATTTAGCACACTCTTGTTTGTTAAGAGGAACTTGGCACTTTTGCCTGCAATGTCTGAGGTCCATAACTATGCAACTAGAAACAAAAATAAACTTATAAGTGAACGATGCAGATACTCTGCAACTCAGAAGAGTTTTATATACCAAGGCATAAAAATGTTTAATGTTTTGCCGGAAGGTATTAAAGAGATGCCACTCACTAGATTTAGACAAAAACTAAAGAACTTTCTAGTTGCAACCTGCTTATACGATGTAACAGAATTTTACGAAGTTGTTAACTCTTTAAGTTAGGTTAAGTAACCTTTTAAGTTGACTTTGTTATACATGTGAACATGTTTACAACAAATAAATATTTGATTTGATTTGATTTGAATAACAATGTGTATTTTATAATATTTTTATGCAATTTCTAAAAACTTATTAAAAAATAAGAATAAATGGAAAAGCTTTTATTACACAGTAAATTAAAATAATAAATATTAATTAATTAAATTGTATCTAGAACATGTTTAAATAAGTATCCTTTAGTTAAGAGGCATTGCTAATTTAAATCGTTATACTAGTCTTATATAATCTTACAAACTAAGGAAACAATTCATATTTAAAATATTTAAAAAAAATCCAAGAATAAAAATAAAAAATATTTCTTTCTATATTGCATTAGAAGTTAGTAATAAACATGCCAATTATATTTCATTAAAGGGTGTGGTCAAAATAAATGAAGATAATACTTTGATAATGATACTACTGAAAGTATTTTTATAATATGCGGAGTTTATTAATTATAATTATTATAATTAAAGATTTTTTTATAAATAAGAATTTTGGACTTTATAACCAAACAAAGAAGAAGTTTTAATGTTTCAAATTATAACATGACTTTATTTTTTAAGAGTTATCTCCTTCAAGTAAAATGTTTTATTCGTTTGTTTACACAAATACAAAAGCTGTAAAAAAATATATTGCACATTCTAAAACTTATTTTAAACAGGTTTATAGTTTCGTTATTGACAGTAATGTATTAATGAAAAGGTAGCGAGAAATTCTGAGCAACTGAAAAAATATAATATATAAAAACTAAATTTTATTGAGATAATACATTTCGGCTAAATTGAATTGCAAAGTGAAGGCCTTCTTCATACAGAGGACACAACCACTTCATGCAAATATATTCACTCAACAGTAAAAGCTATTACAAGTGGGGCAGTAACTGTTCCGGTTGTGTTAACTGCCCAAGCCGACACAATGGACGGACATTACAGATATACGTCTTCTGGCCTAGTGCCTCCATTGAGTATTACAGTCCCAGTTGAAACCCAATTTTTGCGTATATTATAAAATAAGACATTACACTACAGCTAAATTACAGTTAATTAATATTTTAAAGTGCATATAATCACAATATCGTAGAATAGCTTATATTTAATACTGTATTTACAAAAATATATTATTTGCTGGTTTACATTTATAAATCATCCAGCTAAATTATGTTAAACATTGATATACCATTCTGCTATAAATTTACTGGAAAGGAAAAAAACAGTAATCTGGTGGCAAACGTTAGTATAATTTGCTTCCCCGTGTCCCATTGGTCGGAGATCATGCTGTTTTGAACGGAATAGGCTGTGTTGGAGGCTCGCGCCCTCTATCACTCGGCCGAGCCGGCTTTCTCTCTAGAGCATTCACCTTCTGAGTTTTGTAATGTTTCTGATTGGCCGGTCTATTGTCGAGGTGTATCATATTTGCTCTCGATCCAGCCGTGTTTCACGTTTGCCTACAACATATCGCACCGTAAAACTTCTTTTTTATTTCTCTATGTGAGATTTTCAAGAACTGTAACTGTTAACTTATTTTGGAACACAAAACTTCAATTTTTTGCTTTCTATACTCTGCCAAGGTTTGAGTACTGTGATTGCACTTAATTTTTTGTACTCTATTACGCTGAAATACCGAGCCATTATGAAGACAGTGGTATATAATTAGATTATTAGCATGCATGCATGAAAATGGTCATAGGCTCCTATGTAGGAGAAAAAGATCTATCAATCAAGTCTGAAAAGTAAGAAGTAATGCTATGACGCCAGGTTGAAGACCATATCTAAGTATTAATATCTACAAGAGATCCGATGCTAAGTGGACCTTGGGTCACAATTAGATATAACGAAGTTTTAAATCCTGCCATATATAGTAGAGAATAAACAAATGCTCAGCTTTGTAATAGAACACTTTAGACCTTTCATGACACACGTTAAAGGATTTACTCTTGTGTGCTATACCTCGTGCAACACGTACTTAAGTCAAGAAGTATGCAGTTTGCTCACATCACGCAACACGCATTATCTAGTTAATAAAACAAGGTTTTTAATAATTTTTTTCTTTTTACTGAATAACTTTTACGTATCTTAAAAATAAATATTACCTGTACTAGTCAATTTCTTAACAAAGATATTTTTTAAAGTTTTATTCAACTTCATGCATCTCCATTATAATTATTTTTCTTTTATGAAACTCTTTGTGAGCTTTTAAACAACATAATTATTTGAATATCAAGACCATTTATTTTCGTACAACAATGCAAGCTATATTTGAACACAATCTTAACTGAATTCAAAGTCATAGTTTCTTTATCTATTCAGATGTTTATATATGTAAAAGTGATAGTAATGCATTGGGAGAATAGTATTTATTAAATTAAATTCTCACTCAGAAAATCAAAGGGTTCGTATATAAATAATTGTAATTTTATTGGGTTACATCAATATTGTAATTGATTGGTAATAATCATCACAAACACTAAATATAGAGATATTAATAATTCATGACAGTTGAGTTTAGCCCTTGGGGGCGCAATGTTGTCAATCATTTATCACGTACGCCTAGTGCATGCAAAACAATATTTTCCAGACTTAATTAATTACAATATTGAGTTTTGCTCAATTTGGCTACTTTATATGGTTCACATATATAACAGCAAACACATCCTTAGATCTTTTCTAACCTACTAATTGCAATCTATTAGTATTAAAAAATCTACCTGTATTTAGACTGATAATTATGTTAGCAAATCTTAACTCATCCTTGACATCCTTAACGAAATATTTTATACATTAGAAACAACGTCAAGTTTCTTGCTGATGCGCATTGGACCTCGGTATCAAAGCATTTAATACCCATCTAGTCTAGACATTATATTCTTGGGTGGGTTTTAGCAAGCATTCTAGATAATTCCATGGAACAGGCGTCAATAACATTTTTGAACTATTTGAAATTTTCTTGTTTGTGTAATATTTTAAATATAACCGTAATAAAAAGGTATGAATAAACTTCTTACATTAGTCAAACGCATCCCGTGCTACATGGCTCCTTTCATTTATGCTTGTATCAGGCATTGCGAAAACTTTATTTAGTGGTGATTTTGCTCTTATTATATTATTTTAAAATACAACATTTTATTATTACAATATTTCTAATAAATAATCGTATATTTTAAATAGAGTAGAAGAAACTTGCGTTTTGGGAATAAAAACGCAATCTACTCGGTCTAAGCTTTCTTATCATAATTTGTAATAAGTTATGATATCATATACAACAGAGTATGAGGCAGCGTGCGATTTTACATTTACCTACCTACTTGTATAAACAAGTACTTATTAAACCATGAATTTAAAACAATGACAGAAACGAGTAGAAATAAATTACTTAAAGAATTTCATATTATGCGTACTTTCAATGATCCAAAAACATTGACAAAACTACAATACTGTAATTACGAAAAAGCAGTAAAAAGATTTATAGTAGATTTTCTTTATATCAGGTATCATCTCACTAAAACCAGTACCGTTAAAAACTGAAACAAAACATTAGTATCGATCAAAAGAACGAAACTCGGTTTTCCATCACTTTCAAAATGATGGATGAGATCTCTGAGCATTCTATCAGTTTTAAAATTGTATTTGCACCATCTCATCCTCTTTCTTCCTAAAATTATTAATATAAAGTTTCGTATTGATTTTACGTATATCAAGATATTGCGAGCCAGGTTTCAAATTAATCCGTTACTAATTTTTAAAAAGCTCCTAAGTTTCTGAAAATTTGTAACACACTCATTAATAACAATCTAATAACCTACATGTTAATACCTCAACACCTTTCTTAATGTTGATAAATATACAAGCTTCGGAAAAGTTTTACAATAATGAGCTGAAATTAGTGTATCCCTTATAATCTTCCTTAAAAATAAGAGCATTAAAATATAATAAAATAATTAAAAATACATGATAACCAAGAACCCAAAACATTTTAAGGGATATATTTAATATTTGCATATTTAAATAGGAGAAGTATATCATCCAAAATATATTTGATACCAATAAACAAAACCAAATGATAACAATTCAAATAAAAAAATACATAAATAAAACATGTTATTCATAGCAGACGACACTGATTTCAACTATAATCTTCATCTGTAGTTACTCTAGACCTTACATATTAATGTTGTGTAATATTAGTGCTCATTATTAAACAACCAAGACACCCAGAATAAGCGAAACAAATATAAACACATAAACAGAATTATAAATAAGTATCAATGGCCTCATCGGTATAACGGTCCCTGGACGCTGACTGGCGGCAGTCATACCCAGTACTTCAGAATGTAAGCCTGTGTCTCTTTCTTTCTCTTAGTGTGTGGTGGGTCACTCGCTCGTTCACGTATAATAGTAATGTGCAAATTACAGAAATTAAAGAAACAAGTTGAAGGGCATCTTGAAAAACCCCCTTGAATAACCCGTTAGATTTCGTCTTTTCACCGTAGACAGATGTGGCCGTAAGATGCGATGGCAGACGTACTGCCCAGAACATCCAGTCGTTAGTGTACCGAAGCAGTTGGTTGTTTGTTGTAAGAGGAATTGGGTTGAATTCCCAATTGGATCGTGTTTTATCATAAAAGGAATACGGATTGATGAATACAAGCAAATGTATCCTGCGTGGAATTTGTTTTCATATCCAACATTTAATTTTAAAGAACTTTTTGGACTCTCGGTGGAATGATCCAAATTTGTTACAGACATTTTCTAAAAACCAATAGTCGTCAAAAAAGGTTTCTTTAACAAAACTAATTATTGCTTATTTATTAATTTATCAATATTTAAATTTTATCAAATTTAAAGTTTCGAAAATTGTTTAGATAAGTTTACTTTGTTGTTTGTATGTTTAAAAATATTATATAGCATTAAACTAATATATTCGGTTTGTTATCTGCACTGAGCTTATCATATAGACTGTCATTCTTTTTGTTCACCTCGTAAATATTTTTATCTTACGATATACAGTTCCTAAAACTTGGTTAAAAATAAGACTTTCCATTACGTGCTTAGGCTCGTAAAGTGAAAACAGAATAGGCTTTCGTTCCAGTAAAGTGTTTTACCTCGTGTCAAGAAAACGTCTGCGTCAAATAATATCTTTACTTGCATGTTTACGGCCGGAAGCCGTCAACTTCTTTGCCGTTCCTTCATAATTAATATAAAGACTTTGATCTTGACTTGTAAGTCATTTGCAATATAATTAGAAATTATCGATGTTGACACGTTTTATTCTGACCCTGGAGTTGTTACATCACGTTTAGGTGCATACCCATGCATGAGATTCTGGTACTTTCATGAATTGCACGACAGAAATGTTGTCTAAAACAGAATATAAAATAACGTATTTAGATACCGTTAGGACGTTTTAATTTTAGCTTAAGTCCCTCCCTTCAGCATAGAAGGCTGAATATCAATTCTCCTCAAGTGCCTAAAACAGTAATATTTATAGAAACTTAAATATTACTAGAATGTATGAATTGGATATGGAATATAATGATAAACATTATGGATCCAAAAATATGAATTTGTAACTAAAATTTATGTCGTGGAAGTTAGTTAGACATCTTTTAAAAATTCAAATTTTTAGTATATTGTACAGGTTCGCTGTAATATTTTATTGTTCGTTAACAACATAATTTGATTCGCAAATATTATATAATGATGGACGCTTACTTTCATTAAATTGTTTCAAGGTGGTAACCCCAGATTGAGATTCAGAAAAAACATATAGTGTTCTAAGTGTTCATGTAGGAAGGCGTTTCTTTAGAAAACAGTACCTCTTAATTTTAATAATTGGTTTATTTAAAATACGGATTGTAGGATTTATATGAAATAAGTGTTTTATAAGTGTTTCCATTACTTTAACACTACGCCCCCTTACGGTAAAATAAGTTGTGTTATGTTGGCAAGTAGTTTCTAAAACAGTTTTTTCATTGTTCAGTAGACCTTATCATTGCTTCAAATTTAGCTAGCCATAAGTTTTATACGATAAGACGGATTTTAGTTAAATAACTATTATTGGTTTTGTTTCAGACAGATTTTAGCTTTCATTTTAGCTGCTACTTAATGAGTCTTTCTTATTTCTGAGTCATCCCCACACCCATTTTGGGATAAGAGTGCATAATTTTGAAACATGCAAAACTAATTTCAATCAATGTTATGGAAATCCACCAATGGGCATTGTAATACATTCAGCCATTCTAAAGTAGAGAGGGAAGTGAAGACTATATCCGCCCAGGAAATATATATTTAACCGTACATTATTATGAAAATATAACATATAGATGTCATTGAAGCTGTAATAAGGTTTAAGAACATGTTTTAATATTTTATAAATTAAGTGAAGCCTTATACAGATATACTGGCTATTATTTTACTAACTTAATTTATAATCGTAGATGTAATATTTATTACAGTAATACAAAAAGTTTCTTTGAGTTTTGGTTGGACCACAGTCTTCATCATAATGAACAACATATTTTGTTGAAACATGTAACTAATTGTGAGTCATTAGAATAAATTCTATCTACTTTAAACCAATTAAAATATACTCTAACTCATATATTATATACCCATTCATAAAATAGTCATGGCAAAAGAATCGAAAGTAAAACTTCGAAATACTTACACTTTAAGAAATCTTTTACGAAGAAGTATTCTGTGGAGTAGTAATAAACGCAACACTTGTATACATAGCTTGAACAAGGTGTTGAAAGCTCTTAACATACGCATAACTGCTCACTATAGCGTTTATATGACGTGGGAGTGTACACTCGACAATAGAAGTAGCCGTTACTTGCAGTGTTATAGCTGTTCCAGTACAGATTAACAGTTACTTACTGATTATATTACGAGTAACACAATAGATCGGAAATTCCAGTAAAAGCTCCGGCTTTGTTTGTACCGTTAGAAAGCCGAGGCTTCCAGATATTCTACTTGATATCATGTTAGCAAGTTTGAACGGGCTAAATGGTTCAGTAAACCATGAAGTGCCATTCTTCTCTTAAAAGTTCCTCGAATCAGGTTTTTATATATTTAAATATACTGAGTGATATTTCATTAGCACACCATAATAACTAATATAGTTCTAAAATGACACAATTGCGAGGAAAGGTTCGTGAAAATGTTATAATTAAACATTCAATTACTTAATAATTTATAAAACACATAGTATCGCACAACCCTTTGTTTGAGTAAGATAAGTCAGTAAATATTTCTCTTTCGTGTGAAATAAAGTGAAACGAATATTCTGTTCTATAATCAAGCTCAACACCGACAATTACTAATGCTATAAGTTTATAACAATATTTTAAGTCTACGATTTCTGAAAAATTCATGTATATGTCTAAGTTTAATCAATTTTCTAACCTAGGATGCATTTTCAAGAATTTGATTTGTTATTCATTTATATTTTATATTTATTTATCACAAAAACAACCTTATAGTTCCCGCCTCATCACACCTATATATATTTATTCCAACAGACTATCTAAAAACGTCATCATAATAACTGTCTGGTTTTTTGAATTTGCTTCTTATTCGTCAGAAAACAGGTGTTCAGTGAGTTTAATATCCTCCCCCATTGAACTATAGTTACGTATACATAGTCACGAACGATAAACACATCAAAAAAAAACTAAACAAAGAAAATGAACCAATATGACGATCCGATAACGGTAAAACCTGCAGTACACGCAGTAAGGAGCACAATTCACTCCGCCTGACACTGGGGCTCACACTGAGTCAGTGAGCCAGGGTATAGAATAGGCAGCTTTAGCAGCTCATCGCATAGCGCTGATATTTACCGCCAAAGAAGCTCGCCATAGGTAATGTGTTAGAACTAAAAACGTCTACCTTGATGAATAATTGCGGTGTAGTGAAGATTCTTTATTATATTTATTTTTCAATTGATTTATTATGTTCTATAAAATACTAATTTTATTTATAAAGAGAGTAATGTTCAATTTATTCCCTACGGAGCAAATGTACTATTTTACTAATCAATGACTATAAAACAAGAGCAATGCTAATTTGAAGGATTGTAAATTATTTTAATAGAAAATATTATTAATCCTCAATGTTGATTGCAGGAAAAGTGACTGAGGACAGCAAGTGAGTCTTGTCCAGGTGCACAAAACTGATAGTAAGGGATTCCTGAAAACTTCACCGCTTGCCACAGAAACAACTACAATGATTTCCACTCTATTCTAGACTTACCATCAACGCCTGGACTACGTCTTGCCCAGGTGAACGGGCTGACCCAAGAAGACTCCTCTATACTTTACCGCTTGCCACAGAAACAACTACAATGATTTCCACTCTATTCTAAACTTACCATCAACGCCTGGAATACGTCTTGCCCAGGTGAACGGGCTGACCCAAGAAGACTCCTCTATACTTTACCGCTTACCACAGAAACATTAAAAATCATTTCCTCTCTATTAAAGGCTTACCAGTCTTATGAGGAACGACGTCTGGATTACGATCGTCCTCAACGTTGATTGCAGGAACAGTGATTGAGAGTAGAGAGTGAGTCTTGTCCAGATGCACGGAACTGACATCGGGAGATCCCTGGAGACTTCGCCGCTTCACACAGACGATGGCCACCAACACAATACCCACCATCAGCATGACTCCAATCACGATACCAGAGGTCACTAGTAGCAGTGGATCCATGGTTGGAAGAGATGTATCTACAGAAAGTAAGAACGTACGCTTTCAGTATCAAGGTGATCTAGGCAATATGAAGGTTGATGATTAAATTCACGTGTCTTAACCTAATTCATTTAAATTTAGTAAACTATTTTATATGTTTTCATTGTAAAAAATATTGTATACGCGAATAATTGTATATCAAATTGTAGTGCGTTAATTATTTACGTCATAAGATTGATCTTTTCAGATTACAGGTTCACTAATTGTAAACGGAAATAAATTATATCTATCAGGAATCCTATCCTTAAAAAAGGAGTTCGCTAAAAAATTATTTCTTTAAGGTCGTTTCTTTAAAACTGTCTGTAGGTAATGAATTATTGTTCCATTGCATCCTATATTATTTATCATTTTGAAATGTAATAATATATTTTTGAATAATTTTGTAAAAATATTTCCTACTATAAACAGTAGTAATTACCTAATAGAACACTGTGTTAGACCATAACTAAAATATAAAGCAACGCCTAGTTTGTGAGGCCTTGTGTAATCACTTGTAATGTAACAATATTGTCTAGTATATTTTGTTTTTGACTATTATAATCCTAAATTCCTCCTAAAGCTGATATAGTATTGGTGGATTTGTTTATTACTACTGATATTCCTACCAATATGAAATATTTATTAAAATATGCTATTAGAATGTTGGAAATTGAAACCTGTATATAGCTTCTAAATTATTATTTATATGTAAAGGAATAAGACAAGATGTTTTGAGGAAAGACGTTATTGAAATTGTATAGAATTACATGTACATGTACTTGACCCATAGGAAGGATTAAAGAATTTAAATGTGAAATAGGGATGATACTGACCAGTTGTCCTTCTGTGCGTCTGCGTGTGGCCAAGAGTTGTTATCTCTATAGTGACACGCTGCCCACTGCGGCCCTTGGCGTTGCTAGAGTACACCACGACACTGTAGGACACTCCTGGCTCTAGGCTGGTCAGGGTGAACTGTGGTAGTGAACGGCTGGTCGTATTGCTGACCGTACCACCGTCAGCACGCAACACTTCTGCCGTGAATTGCTGAGGCAGCCCACCGTCAAAACCAGGGTAGCACACGACGTGCACCCAGCTCTGACTGCGGTTGGTAACACTGCAGTTGTGGGGGGCGTCAGGGACACCTAGAGAATACATTGTCTAGTTTATTCTCAAATCAAAACTTTAAAAATAGTAATGTGATTAATATATAAATATATATACATATGACTTGTGTTATTACTATTAGATGAGAGTTACCACTCTGTCTGTCTGCTCGATATCTCGAAAAGAAACTGATATATCAACTAATATTTTGCTTGAAGCTCCATTTATTTTTAAGCAAAATCGATTTTGATGATGATGCAATGTGATTTGGTTGAGCTTTAAAAACCAATTTTACATTGGGCTTATGGGTAACAATGATGGAAATGAGAACATAGAATTATTAAGTTTTGTAAACAAACTTAGTACAGTCTCATAGCATTTCAACATATGATATAGTAGGACATACATCTTTGAAATTTTTCACGTAACCCAAGCGAAGCTTGTTTCGCGATACGTGTTGTGACGTGTCCATACCTAGTCAGTGTTTAATAGTACTATAAATTGATAGCTATAACCCATGTTCACAGAAGAGATACACAAGATGGAATGAAATAAAATAGACAACAAAATGTTTATTTATTGAGGCCACGTATCCCTTTCTCATAAATTGGGAATATACATACTACTATTAACGTTATCCATTCACTCCATCTAAATTAAATTTTCAAAACTGAGGTAACAGTCCTAATAAGGGTCACAGGGAACATAATACTCAACAATACAGGTATATTTTAATCATAAAATATAAATTATTGTCCCTTGGCTTATTCTTTATTTTACCTGGATTTAAATGATTTGATATTTATATTTACCAACATTAATTTAATTATAATAACAGATTTAATGAAAAATTAAATTTTAGATTATTCCATTAATTTAAGATTATTTACTATTATATGTTTAAATGAAGGTTATAAACACAATGCGACCTTTTTGTACAGGTTAGGTTGAAGCCAAACTTTAGAACCAACCTGCAGGCACTACGTGAAAAACGCAAGGCACCATTTGAAAACCGATCTCGTTACCGGCCCAACACAAAACGGTGCCGAAGTCGGTCTCGGTGAACGCCGTGTACTTGGCCTCACTGCGGTCTCCTGTGTGGGTACTCTCTAGCCTCTTCTCTTGGATTACGGAGTTGTTGAACATCCATCGAAATTCGGTGGCCGGAGGGTTTGCGTCCACCTGACACGTGACAAGCAGTTCCTCGAACCGAGCCGCACCGTACACGCGCTGCTGTGACTCCTTACACCTTCGGTTCATCTGGTATCAAGTACAGACTTATTAAACTAAATTAGGTACTACTATATAAATGGTGTAACAATGCAATGGCGATAGTTTTCCTGGCCTGATCGCAGAATAGACAAATAAACAATTTAAGACAGTAATTATCTAATTTTGGAAATAATAATCTCTTTAAAATGGTTTTGTATTTACTTGTTTACCGTTTAAAAAGTTATTCATTTTTAAAATATGATTGGTAGGTATATTTTCCCTGATAACAAAAATCTTCTTTATGTTTCAATTAATTACATCAATTGTAACAATCTGATGTGAATATTGTAATCTCAGATGTAAATGTCGTTGAAACATAACTCACATACGCACGAAAAAAAATCATTTTGTTTAAATTGAAGTAAAAAATTGCAAGCATTGGCATTATAATATGCCCATACGGTACATACGTACATTATGAACTATTGTAAATACTTATTTGCTATTATTGTTTTTGATATAATTAATTTTAAGAAAATAATACAGATTGATTAATAAAATAGAATTAATTAATTTATAATTTTATATATATGTAATTAAACTAATTATAATTTATTTGATTCATATTATATTTTAAATATAATATATATTTTAATATATTATAACACATTTTAATATAATAAAAAATTATAAATAGATACTTTTAACTAAGTTGAAGCATTATTGCCAATTCTATGAAATTCAAGGTCCCTGACGGATAGAGGAGGATAATGGATGTGTCCCAAAGTGAATCTCTGATGTGAATCTACAGATGCGTTACTAAGGCTTTACATAATGCATTACTGAAGAGACTTGGAGACCAGGAATCCCAATTGATTCTTTGGAGCTTCAGGTTTTATCTGTTAGCTTTTATCTGTTCATCTTCAAAAATAACCATTTCAAATTTGCAATGGAAAACGTTAATTTGAATATTGTAAGGAGTAGATAAGATGTGATTTGTTTGACTTGTAAGCCTTATCATATAAAAATTATAAAATTATTATTCATTCACCGATATTAGTGATATATGACAGTTATATCATAACATGTTAAGCAAGTAATTGTAAAAATTTCTTAGTTCATATATATATATATATATATATATATATATATGACTTTCGCATTTATAATATTAGTGGGATATATATATATATATATATCCCACTAATATTATAAATGCGAAAGTTTGAATGTTTGGATATTTGGATGTTTGGAGGTTTGTCCTCGAATCACGCTGAAACTGCTATACGGATTGTGCTGAAATTTGGAACAGGTATAGCTTTTGGTCTGACTTAACATTTAGAGTGCTTTTTACCATTCATTTCACGAAATAAAGTCGAATTCAAATTGAAAAATTATTTTGTTTACATTCGAATATTATGATAAGAACAAAACGCAATAACGTTTCATAATTCAAATTAAACAATATATATATATATATATATATATATATATATATATATATATATATATATATATATATTTTATATTACGCACATTTAATGTTAAGAACGTAATGATCACTTGAAGCTTCACCCTCCGAATTTGTTACTGTACAAGAGTAGGATCCTGAGCTCTCTCTCCTGACTGACTGAAGAACTAGGGTCTGGTTGGTGGTGAGAAGACCGGCGCTGACGTTGTTGTTGACTGGAACACCCTGTACACCATACGTATATCATTAATATTTGTATTTATTGTACATAGAATACTTCCCTTAATAATCATTTCTGCCTGAATGAAGAATTAGAATTGGGATTATATTAAAGATGTTGCTAAACAGATGTTGAAAAGTTCTATTTGAAAACACACAGTACAAAATTACTTCAGCCAATACCAACCGTTCTAATATCGTACAAAGAAAGCGTTTGTTACGAACTAGTTTGTAACCCAATTAGTTTATTCTGTCTGTGAGTAAAATAATTATAACAAGGCCAATAAATTAACGCTATAAACTGCATTTTAAAACACACGTAAATTTCCTTAAACAATAATTTTCTATTTTTTAACTGTATATTTCCAGAAGAGTTGAGTAACGTTACAGGATTTAATACTCCAGGTAGGTTTACATGTATCTCTGACACTTTTAAAGCAAACGTTAAGTAAGTCTTTTATCCCTACAATGTATTCAGGTATTAAACTTTGTTTTATAATTTTACTTTCAAATTACACACCATTGTTATATTTTGTCATTTAGTTTTAGTCGAAAATATAAAATTTTTTACCTTTGTAGGATTTTGGCTGTTTTTAATACATAACATATAACTAAGTGGCTTTGACTTTCATTTATCCTTACATTAATTATATAATAATAAACCAGCGTACGGATAGACTTGATATCCAACATTATTTAAATAATTGTCAAATTGACCTACAAAATAGTTTTTTTTCTTAATCTTGGGTTTGAACAGCAAAATTACAAATATGTTTAAATACTGAAAAATGTTCAACTTATAACTATTTAACGGTTTGGTTTCTACAGAATAAATTGAATTATACAACTCATTGACAAAAATTTAGAACAATCAATGAAAAAGCACTAGAATAGGATTTTAATCTTTTTGGTTGCCCTTCTGGGTTTTAAAAAACCACCAAGTTTTAAAATGTATCCAAAGTATATTGTACTAACTTATCGCTTGTAATGAACCTCGTTTATGGAATTAATTTTTTTCTACACACTATAAAGTGAATGAAATAAAAAAATTTCAACAACATTGACTTCCTACTCCATTATGTTTTCTTTTACGCCTATGAACAAAAATGTCGCACGTTGAAACCTCATACGATTTCCTTCATATGATGTTTCTTCAGTTTATTTCAAATTTATTCGTAGAATCTCAGCAAAATATCATTGAATAGTGTTGGTCATTGAACTCAGTTTGGTCACATAAAAAAGGAAGCATTATGCTAACTTTTAATTATATAAGTTGGTTCATTTTCGAGATATCGTGCGGTTGGACAGACAGATAGACATACAGAAACACAGACAGGAATGAAATGTTTTCCAGCCTCTCAAATTATAAGCTTCGCTAACGCTCAGCCAATAGTCTTCAGAATATTTCTCATATTAGCACTCTAAGTTTTCATTTACGACAATGTCAAGGTTTCATTTGAGTAGTTACTTTATTATCAGTACTTTAACAATAAACTTTGCCTATAAAACTTGAATGAGTTGTTAACAAGGTTTATTGACGCTGTAAATTTCTACTTAGTTTAAGAGTCTTAGTATTAACTAAGTAGCATTTTATTACAATCAAGGCATTTATCACACTGTTCCATTCTGAATGCAGCTTATAGAAAGTGTAAACTCTTTTGTTCCCATTCCTAAAATAATTACAAGATTCTTGTTATGAACTAAGTAGTTTTTAGGGAAAAGTATAAAACAGTAACATAATTTTTGTATATATATATATATATATATAATATATTTTTATAATTATACCTGTTTCACTATTGTTATATGCATTGGCCTCCGAATTTATTACATATTGCCTCCATTTTCAACTATAATTTCATTTACCAATATAAAACTCATTTATTTGTGAAGTCGCCTGATAATGAAACCCTTGGTTTCGAAAGGCCTCATCCAGAAAATAAGCCGTATTGTAAAAGTATTGTTTTTTTAACATTTTGTACTATTTAACGAAAATCTTCAGTTTGTCCAAGAGTCTTCAATGTCAATCAGCTGTTTTATTAAGAAAGTTCTATAGGCATCGTATAAACGTGCAATCACAAACTTACATGATGGTTAATGTATGATATGTGGTTTGTAGATGCTTTATATAAAATGTAAACGTTTATCGTTTACAGACACAGGAGATGTAAAACAACCTCGTTTCTCTTACAGTCATATTCTAACTGTAAAAATGTATTGGACTGATGAACTCAACTCGTTCTTCTATTTTTCATTATACACCTTATATATTACTGTTCATGATTATAATAGTTCATATTTAAAGATAAAAAAGTATGTTCCTAGAGCCTACTTGGCTCTACTTGGGTTCCGACATGACCTTGGAGGCAACATTGCATTTAGCCATCCCCTTAACTAGATACCTTTGAATTAGACACTGCTTCAATAACGCGCAGTTAAAGAAATAACCCCTGTTAGGGACGTACAAAACAAGAAACTACCTTATTAAATATAAGCCGCTGCACTAGGTGGATGAAACCAAACTAACTATAATAATATCTTATATCATTGAATTCCATAAAATTGGTGGGTTATATGGAGTTTAGACCAATAACAATCTTGGAAATATTTTATTGCTACGTGTGCAATATATTTCATTCATTTAAATGCTCTTTTTTATTTTAACATTATGAGAAAGTCAATACTTATTTAAATTCTTACACCAATGTACAACATGAAAGAACATGTTTCAGGGTGTACTAATTAAATAAAATTTGTGATAAGGAATATATAGTAAAGGTTGGTTTTGGAACACATTACCTAACAATACACCCTACATCTGCTAATAAATTATGTACTTTAATGGCAATTCTCACTATTAACTATTTATTGAAGTTTTTTATATTATGACACTTATGTACGAATACTACAGTGTAATTAAGAATAGGTTCTCTTGACAGCGACGCGGTGTGTCTTTGGTTTTGCAAATAGAATACACACTTGACTAACAATTCAAGTTCCAAGAAAAGTTTTTAAGCACTGTTTTGTTCAGAGTATACTGACTTTTTAGCTGGAAGATAGACGCTACCTTAACGAGGTCAAGCCGCTACAGAGGTCCTTTATTCCTGGAATGATATATAGTTTCTATTATAGTTTTACTATTACGGTCAAGAACGAGTACTTCCATGTATTAGTGCGTGATATGAGTATTTTATGCATTATATTAAATTTAGCTTATATTAATAATGTTTTTATTGTATTACACTTTTTATTTATATTAATTATAGCAATAGTATACTTAATAAAGACATTCCTAAAACCATACTCGAGAATAAATATTTGTGATAGTGAATCATATTTGGTACATATAAAATTCTTATTCAATCTCTAAGTAGCATTAATCATTTGTATCACTGAACGGTAGCAAATGTCCGGAATAATCCTGTTTCCTTACTAATTCAGATTCTGAATGTACACTTTAAATAAATTAAAACTACAAAAGTAAAACTTTTTATATAAAATTGTCGCTTAAAATACTCACATTGTGGGTCCATAACACCCTGGCAGGTCTGGGGTTCGAGTCCACATTACACTCCAAGTAAACGTCCATTCCTTCTCGGATATTCGTGGCGTTCAGACTGCTGCCCACTTCGACCGCAGCAACAGGCCTGTCTATACGGCAGACATGTTATAGTCTCCACTAACAGGTTCAAATTGTAGGCACATAGTTTGGTAAATATTTCTCTTACAAATGGGATCTTCTCCGATTTTACTTGGAGCTTGTTTGATACTAGTTATAGTTATTTTTGTAACATTTGTTTAACTGTTTACATTTGGTACTAATTGTTTATAGTCGCTATTATAAAAATATACCGTACATTTAAGTGTATTATTCTTTTATTTTCTACTATTGTTAGACTGAATTGGGTGGAACATACTTTTAAAATAGCTATGTCAACACCGACTTAATTTAATTTCATGTATAGCGTTATAATTAACACTATTATTCTATTATGCATTTCATTACAATTTAAAAGTATACTTTTTAAATTTACTTAGTTATTTATAGAGTGTCAATAACTGGTGTAGTTTACAGCCAAATAATTTAATTAATCAAGTACATTAATCAATTGATTTATATTGCGCACGTTTCATTTTATACAAAAATTACAAAATTCCACAGTCAGGTGTTTGAGCACTAAATTAATTTTCTGTTGTTAAATTATCTTTATTCGGCTAACTATTTAACAATAAATGGAAAAAGTGATTGTATTGTTTTTAAATAATATTTGCAATATAAATATGTTCTTTATATATGTACAATAATTGGATGGTGAACTTATTAGGTATTTCTATATTGTTTAATTAAAAACTAAACTGTATATTATACATGAATCTTTGGTTCTATTGAAGTAACTAAAGTTATCAGAGGATTAGTAAATCTAACAGTGCTATAGAAATTGAAATTGTATTACTTGTACTTTTATTGTACTAAGTTTAAACAAAAGTACCTATACTTCTAAATAAGTAGAAGTACTAAGCAAATTAGGTATTGAGATTTCTATAAACTACGTCTGTTTTTGACCGAATCAGAGATATATCCATGTTTCCAAATGTAATGCTTAACTTTGAGGAATAGCTATAAGCATCACTGCAATAGTAAAATGTAATATTATATTATTGCTTGGTAGTACATTTTGTTTATAAATTTATTTCGAAATGATTTGTACATTTTAATGTACCATATTTATTATTTATTTCAAATAGTATAAATACTTAGAAAAAAATGTTGGTTGTAAGTTAACTGCCTTAAAAATATCATTTAAACAATTTAATTTAGAGTTACGATTCCTTTCATCAATATTCGCCGTAATTTCTATATCAGTATTGTTTCTTTAAATGTGGCAATTAAAGATGACCCCACAACACTGGTTTCTTTTTAAAACATTGCATGGTGTGTGTATTAAATATGTAATTTTGTACTACCCTTATGTTAATAGTAATATGATATTATTACTTCAACGGAACGTGTCAAGTTCTAGCCATTCATATTTCGTTCCATAAAGCGTAATTGTTAGTGCATTTCTAATCCTGACATATTCCGCCTAGTAATATATGATACAGTATATAGTTGTAAAAGCTGAATCTTGATTCCACCGAATATTGAAGAATCGATTGGTGAGAAAAAAAAATCTGCCGAGATTTGCCGCATCCCTTGTAATTGGAAATTTCATGAAAAAATTGTTTATCAGTTACGTTACACATTTCGGGTATTTCGTTTGTTTACACGAATATCCTCGTTAACAAAAAAAATTCAATTGGGAAAGACTCCCCTCCCTCCTTTTACGTATGGCCTAAGAAGCCTATTATGTCGGCTAAGTAAGAGGCGCCAACAAAATGATTAATCTTCTTTCCCTTCAGTTAATATCAAATAATATTTTAATGCACTAAGTATGCTTTCTGTGTTTCAATTTCGTGTACGATTTGAATGAAAAAATAAACATTTTCAATCTTTGAATATTCTTAAGGAATTGAAAACATTTAAAACTAGTAGGGCGTTTAATAAATAAAAACTTATTGAATGTTCTAATATCTTTTAATTTTTGGAAAAGGCATTTCGATACGGAAGGTTTCATCTTCTGGTGACTCAATTAACTAAAATTTGTAAAAAATAAACCCAGCATTTCCATAATGAAAAGTAAACAAATATAATATGGTATTGTGAAACCTTTCATGTTTATACTACAAATGAATTTGCATGCGTGTAATTACAACTCATTTTGATCTGGATGGAGCAAGTATAAGGTTATACATATTTGTTAAATTCCACGTGTAGTGATAAAAATATCGAGTGGGCGATCTGGTAACATCATGATGAATTAATTAATTTGGAGACATATGCAATCCTCCTAGTGCCCAACTTGTAAGCAGTTTATTGTTCCAACCGGAACAATATTATTGAGTATTGACCTCTACTTGTTTTGATGGTTAATCGATACTGGCAATGAGTCACAAAGAGAAGCGGAAGTGTCAAAGCTGAGACATGTTGTGTTATATGAGCATTGATATTGTCTGGGTAGTAGTAATATTTGGACATTATTTTATCGATAGGTTGGAAAGATTATGGTCTACATTTTACATCAAACAGTTTAACTAATAAAGCTGATTATACGAAATTGTAGAAATTTACTTAACGGTTTTAAGCGCAACTAATCAGAAGTTACGATATTAGTTATTTATACTCATTCCTTCACATATTTTCAAAATTAACGAAATATATTAGTTTTGAACGTAATAATTGATTTGATGTTCGTATTTTCTATATGATGTTAGCGCGTTAACTGCTTCAATGCGAGGACGAGAGGTACTTGATAATTTGTAAGCAATACCTAATTCTGATTTCTTCTTAAGTTATTTATGATAACAATATTATTTTCCATTTAACAGGGAGCATTGTAAATGTCTGGTATACACTAATAGACTGAGTAAAGTGAGTTCTAATACCATATCTTTTAACGTAAAATTTTTAAAGACCGTTCCGAAGTATAAAATTAATGTTTAACAAAATAAAAGATAAAACACAATAATTATAAAACAAAAATTCAAACACTTTAGAAATCAATATAATTATAATAATTAATTTGTTATATTTATTGGTATACAGCGTGGACAGAAAATCAGGACCCCTTCCCCCCTTTATTTTGTTCTAAAGTTTATATAAGGAGATATACTTTGGGTATCGGAGCAATGAGGGAAGGAATTTCATTTGGTAATTTTGATCTCATTTTGTGTACACAAAAATGCAGTATTTCTAGGGAAATTTTGTTCGTAAACTCGTAATTTCGTAAATAACTAAAGATGATTTAAATTTAAATGGTTTGTTAGACACCCAATTCCCACATTTTTGCGGGACACAAAACAATTTTAATATTTTCAAATGAAACAATTTCCACATTGCACCACTACATGAAAATGTATTTCCTTATATAAAATTTAAAACCAAATATAGTGGGAATCCTAATATGTTACTCACTATTCAAATAAACATTATAAATTTATAACAAATTAATATTTAAATGTTTTGTGATATATGTAGGGGTGATTAATATTTTCTAAATAATTCTAAAGTATTTTAATACTTATTGTTTTCAATTCCAAAAATATACCAAATCCAACTAATAAACATGTTCTGAAAGGAAACTATTAATGAATAAAATACACGCAGTTATAAAAAGCTAAGACGTGTGAGCTATAACTATTCCTTGAACCTTTTCAAGCCCTTTGGAACAACATTTATATTGGATTTACTCGTTGTATAATCAGGTGCCGTACAAGGGGTTAAGAGTGGCAGATATTCGTTTGGTTATATGTTAGTGGAATAAAAATTAAACCTAAATATGTATTGGAATTTTAATTTGAAAATGAGAAAGCGACATTTTAAGATTAGCAATTAGAAAATTCTATCTAAGAATATTTTTATTAAATACATCCTATTAAATGCCTCTTGAGGCACATTTCGTGCATAACATTCGTTTAGAGAACTTATAACTACAACTAGCTCACAAATTATTTTATACTTAGAGATGGTCTAAGAAATCTGGTAGAGTTTACATTGTGCTCACAGTGTATGTTGAGCATCCAACTGTCCTCCAAGCCGCTGGACGGTATGTGAGGATTGGCTGCCCGACAGGTGAGGAGCTGGCCGTTGTGCTCTCTAGCAGCGGTCAGTGTCACTGTGCTGGTGGTCATATTGTTGTCCTCACTGGTCTGTGGCGTAACAATAATGAATGTTTATAGTCATTTAAACATACAAAATAAAATAATATCTGTTGACACAATACAGTAAGGTTAAACCCAGACTGGCCAGTGGCGGAGTTTAGCCGACAGAAGTTATTGCAAGATCAAGCAACGTCGAGCATGGCTGCTCCTTGAATGGGTGACCGCAAGGAACCTGCCTATCTGGCCATTAGATTTAAGTATGTCAGTTAGATTGGTTATCAGATTAGAAACCACATAAGGTTATAGGAGTACTCACAACAAGTCTTGTAGGAGCTTGGAGTAGTTTGCCGGCTCGATACCAAGTTATGCTGGGTGTAGGTTTGGAGCCTACACTTTTACAAGCCACTTCGTACAGTGACCCGGCGCTTAGCGGCAGATTCTCCCCCACAAGCCGCACGTCCAATGGGACTACTAAAATAAGCAAAAATCCTTTAATTATAAACGTATCAAAGAACAGCAATAAATCATAATTATTTTATTCACAAAAAAGTATCAAGAGAAATATATAACAATAGATGAATTTAAAATGTTAGTTTAAACATTTATTTAATAGGAACTGAAGGCTTTAGTTTTACTTTATTTAAAAGTTATTAAAAAGATATTGACCTTCTTCTGCTAAGCTCATATTCAACTCACAAATTCTAGAAATAGCTAAGGACGCTCGACTATAAGAAAACTCCAAAAAATTGTAATACGAAAAAATTTTGAGGACCAAGTATACCATGTCCTTAATAAAAATAAGGACTTATATAAAACAAGGTGAGTTGAGAAAACTGCAGTCTAGGGAGAAAATTAGTTTTAGAGTTCTACCTCAAATGTTGTGCAAATGAAGGGAAAATCGTTTTCTATGGTTCAAGGTATTGATATAATGATCGTATCTGTGATAGAGCCCAAGCATCTAGTAATTTATATAAAAATATTTTTTTTTTCAGTCATTTGAACTTAGGTCAAATCAGAGCTATGTTTAAATTCGTTCAATAGTGATTATATACAAACATACACACACAAATAAATAAATAAATAAATATATACAATATATATATATATTACATTTATATACATTAAAATAATGGTAGCACATTCACCCGGCAAGTGAGAGATCCGGGTTCGACTCCCGGCGGAGCAAGTACTTTTTGCGATTCAATGTTTATTGAAATTAAATAAGGCTATTGCCATTTATAATGTTTAACGTAAATAAAAGTCATTTGACAGTTAATTTGGTCTTCCGATCATATGTTAGTTTGCTTATTTAAAACGCATATGTGACAGATACGGCCAAGTACAAAATAATTGAATCGGAAAAAGTAAAGCGCTCTGTGGTGTAATGGTAGCACATTCACCCGGCAAGTGAGAGATCCGGGTTCGACTCCCGGCGGAGCAAGTACTTTTTGCGATTCAATGTTTATTGAAATTAAATAAGGCTATTGCCATTTATAATGTTTAACGTAAATAAAAGTCATTTGACAGTTATTTGGTCTTCCGATCATATGTTAGTTTTGCTTATTTAAACGCATATGTGACAGATACGGCCAAGTACAAAATAAATTGAATCGGAAAAAGTAAGCGCTCTGTGGTGTAATGGTAGCATTCACCCGGCAAGTGAGAGATCCGGGTTCGACTCCCGGCGGAGCAAGTACTTTTTGCGATTCAATGTTTATTGAAATTAAATAAGGCTATTGCCATTTATAATGTTTAACGTAAATAAAAGTCATTTGACAGTTATTTGGTCTTCCGATCATATGTTAGTTTGCTTATTTAAACGCATATGTGACAGATACGGCCAAGTACAAAATAATTGAATCGGAAAAAGTAAGCGCTCTGTGGTGTAATGGTAGCACATTCACCCGGCAAGTGAGAGATCCGGGTTCGACTCCCGGCGGAGCAAGTACTTTTTGCGATTCAATGTTTATTGAAATTAAAATAAGGCTATTGCCATTTATAATGTTTAAAGTAAATAAAGTCATTTGACAGTTATTTGGTCTTCCGATCATATGTTAGTTTGCTTATTTAAACGCATATGTGACAGATACGGCCAAGTACAAAATAATTGAATCGGAAAAAAGTAAGCGCTCTGTGGTGTAATGGTAGCACATTCACCGGCAAGTGAGAGATCCGGGTTCGACTCCCGGCGGCGGAGCAAGTACTTTTTGCGATTCAATGTTTATTGAAATTAAATAACGCTATTGCCATTTATAATGTTTTAACGTAAATAAAAGTCATTTGACAGTTATTTGGTCTTCCGATCATATGTTAGTTTGCTTATTTAAACGCATATGTGACAGATACGGCCAAGTACAAAATAATTGAATCGGAAAAAGTAAGCGCTCTGTGGTGTAATGGTAGCACATTCACCCGGCAAGTGAGAGATCCGGGTTCGACTCCCGGCGGAGCAAGTACTTTTTGCGATTCAATGTTTATTGAAATTAAATAGGCTATTGCCATTTATAATGTTTAACGTAAATAAAAAGTCATTCGACAGTTTATTTGGTCTTCCGATCATATGTTAGTTTGCTTATTTAAACGCATATGTGACAGATACGGCCAAGTACAAAATAATTGAATCGGAAAAAAGTAAGCGCTCTGTGGTGTAATGGTAAGCACATTCACCCGGCAAGTGAGAGATCCGGGTTCGACTCCCGGCGGAGCAAGTACTTTTGCGATTCAATGTTTATTGAAATTAAATAAGGCTATTGCCATTTATAATGTTTAACGTAAATAAAAGTCATTTGACAGTTATTTGGTCTTCCGATCATATGTTAGTTTGCTTATTTAAACGCATATGTGACAGATACGGCCAAGTACAAAATAATTGAATCGGAAAAAGTAAGCGCTCTGTGGTGTAATTGGTAGCACATTCACCCGGCAAGTGAGAGATCCGGGTTCGACTCCCGGCGGAGCAAGTACTTTTTGCGATTCAATGTTTATTGAAATTAAATAAGGCTATTGCCATTTATAATGTTTAACGTAAATAAAAGTCATTCGACAGTTATTTGGTCTTCCGATCATATGTTAGTTTGCTTATTTAAACGCATATGTGACAGATACGGCCAAGTACAAAATAATTGAATCGGAAAAAGTAAGCGCTCTGTGGTGTAATGGTAGCACATTCACCCGGCAAGTGAGAGATCCGGGTTCGACTCCCGGCGGAGCAAGTACTTTTTGCGATTCAATGTTTATTGAAATTAAATAAGGCTATTGCCATTTATAATGTTTAACGTAAATAAAAGTCATTTGACAGTTATTTGGTCTTCCGATCATATGTTAGGTTTGCTTATTTAAACGCATATGTGACAGATACGGCCAAGTACAAAATAATTGAATCGGAAAAAGTAAGCGCTCTGTGGTGTAATGGTAGCACATTCACCCGGCAAGTGAGAGATCCGGGTTCGACTCCCGGCGGAGCAAGTACTTTTTGCGATTCAATGTTTATTGAAATTAAATAAGGCTATTGCCATTTATAATGTTTAACGTAAATAAAAGTCATTTGACAGTTATTTGGTCTTCCGATCATATGTTAGTTTGCTTATTTAAACGCATATGTGACAGATACGGCCAAGTACAAAAATAATTGAATCGGAAAAAGTAAGCGCTCTGTGGTGTAATGGTAGCACATTCACCCGGCAAGTGAGAGATCCGGGTTCGACTCCCGGCGGAGCAAGTACTTTTTGCGATTCAATGTTTATTGAAATTAAATAAGGCTATTGCCATTTTATAATGTTTAACGTAAATAAAAGTCATTTGACAGTATTTGGTCTTCCGATCATATGTTTAGTTTGCTTATTTAAACGCATATGTGACAGATACGGCCAAGTACAAAATAATTGAATCGGAAAAAAGTAAGCGCTCTGTGGTGTAATGGTAGCACATTCACCCGGCAAGTGAGAGATCCGGGTTCGGACTCCCGGCGGAGCAAGTACTTTTTGCGATTCAATGTTTATTGAAATTAAATAAGGCTATTGCCATTTATAATGTTTAACGTAAATAAAAGTCATTTGACAGTTATTTGGTCTTCCGATCATATGTTAGTTTGCTTATTTAAACGCATATGTGACAGATACGGCCAAGTACAAAATAATTGAATCGGAAAAAGTAAGCGCTCTGTGGTGTAATGGTAGCACATTCACCCGGCAAGTGAGAGATCCGGGTTCGACTCCCGGCGGAGCAAGTACTTTTTGCGATTCAATGTTTATTGAAATTAAATAAGGCTATTGCCATTTATAATGTTTAACGTAAATAAAAGTCATTTTGACAGTTATTTGGTCTTCCGATCATTATGTTAGTTTGCTTATTTAAACGCATATGTGACAGATACGGCCAAGTACAAAATAATTGAATCGGAAAAAGTAAGCGCTCTGTGGTGTAATGGTAGCACATTCACCCGGCAAGTGAGAGATCCGGGTTCGACTCCCGGCGGAGCAAGTACTTTTTGCGATTCAATGTTTATTGAAATTAAATAAACGGCTATTGCCATTTATAATGTTTAACGTAAATAAAAGTCATTTGACAGTTATTTGGTCTTCCGATCATATGTTAGTTTGCTTATTTAAACGCATATGTGACAGATACGGCCAAGTACAAAATAATTGAATCGGAAAAAGTAAGCGCTCTGTGGTGTAATGGTAGCACATTCACCCGGCAAGTGAGAGATCCGGGTTCGACTCCGGCGGAGCAAGTTACTTTTTGCGATTCAATGTTTATTGAAATTAAATAACGGCAATTGCCATTTATAATGTTTAACGTAAATAAAAGTCATTTGACAGTTATTTGGTCTTCCGATCATATGTTAGTTTGCTTATTTAAACGCATATGTGACAGATACGGCCCAAGTACAAAATAATTGAATCGGAAAAAGTAAGCGCTCTGTGGTGTAATGGTAGCACATTCACCCGGCAAGTGAGAGATCGGGTTCGACTCCCGGCGGAGCAAGTACTTTTTGCGATTCAATGTTTATTGAAATTAAATAAGGCTATTGCCATTTATAATGTTTAACGTAAATAAAAGTCATTTGACAGTTATTTGGTCTTCCGATCATATGTTAGTTTGCTTATTTAAACGCATATGTGACAGATACGGCCAAGTACAAAATAATTGAATCGGAAAAAAGTAAGCGCTCTGTGGTGTAATGGTAGCACATTCACCCGGCAAGTGAGAGATCCGGGTTCGACTCCCGGCGGAGCAAGTACTTTTTGCGATTCAATGTTTATTGAAATTAAATAAGGCTATTGCCATTTATAATGTTTAACGTAAATAAAAGTCATTTGACAGTTATTTGGTCTTCCGATCATATGTTAGTTTGCTTATTTAAACGCATATGTGACAGATTACGGCCAAGTACAAAATAATTGAATCGGAAAAAGTAAGCGCTCTGTGGTGTAATGGTAGCACATTCACCCGGCAAGTGAGAGATCCGGGTTCGACTCCCGGCGGTAAGCAAGTACTTTTTGCGATTCAATGTTTATTGAAATTAAATAAGGCTATTGCCATTTATAATGTTTAACGTAAATAAAAGTCAATTTGACAGTTATTTGGTCTTCCGATCATATGTTAGTTTGCTTATTTAAACGCATATGTGACAGATACGGCCAAGTACAAAATAATTGAATCGGGAAAAAGTAAGCGCTCTGTGGTGTAATGGTAGCACATTCACCCGGCAAGTGAGAGATCCGGGTTCGACTCCCGGCGGGAGCAAGTACTTTTTGCGATTCAATGTTTATTGAAATTAAATAAGGCTATTGCCATTTATAATGTTTAACGTATATACATATATATATATACATATATATATATATATATATATATACATATATACAAACATACACACACAAATAAATAAATAAATATATATATATATATATATATATATATATATATATATCAATGAACGAAACAAATTTATGACAAATAGAGCTAAGCATTCAAAAATGTTATGTACTAAATATCATAAAAAAATAATACTTCATAAATTAGAATAATGGACTGTAAAATGAACATAGTTATTATTGAATGATATAGCTATTGTTATAAAAAAGTATTACGTTACTACGATACATTTTATATATCGGAAAAATCATCTTGCAGTGTATAATCACAAGATTTCAAAACCTCTCGAATGTGCACGTCTTCAAGGACTTTACGATCAGACCATCCTGTTACAAGTGATAAACCAAAGTATAAATCTTTCTTATGAGTTGAGCGCGGCCTCATTATTTGAGTTGTAAAAGTTTTATGACAGTTAAAATGTTCGCAGCTGTTAAACTCAAGACAGTAATGCGAGGGTCAAGATTATGCTACAACTGTTTTTAACGTCAGTTTTAGTCACGATTAAATTTTACTGTGTGATATAAAAATATTATATGAAGATATTTGTTTCAGTAAATAATATATTTTAGATACATAACCATAAAAATAATTATGATTTCTACATTGATCAAGTGTGTCCAATGTAAACGGATGTTACCATAAACATCCCAATAGCAAACAGTGCTCTATAACTATATTGTAGAGACCTGTGATACTTAAATTATATTTAAACTAATTTGTTTCTAAAATGCATGCTAATACAATATTTTTTTGAATAAATTTAGCTTACAGTACTATAGGTATTATAACAAATATTTCATTCTATATTACTTTTTTATTTTAACGTACATTTCAAAAACACGTGTCTGTTATAATTTAATAGTAGGGTAGTAAAACTTGTCAGAAATATTTTACGGTTCCTGAATACAGTGTTTACTGACTATATATTTGCTAGTATCTGATTCTAACTATGTCAGTGGCAGCTTATTAGATTATCTTTAAACATTTTAAAACACACTCATTATCGTCTAAAATCTATAGCTTAAAAAAATTAAAAATGGAATATTTATTAAAATTAATGTTTTCATAAAACTATGAGAATGTCGGATTTTAGATATATATTCCTTATTGCACGGTATTTGCAAATGATATTTTCGATTTAATATTCATTTTTTATTTTACTAGATTAATTAAATAGGAATTGTGAGTGTTTTATTAAATTTATATTATTGTTTAGCAGTCCAAACTTTGACAAAATTGTGTGATAGCAGTGAATTTTTAGTTAAATTTAGTATTTCTATGCAAATTATATGTATAGTGCAAACTGTATTTTAAAACAACTGGTTGTATATTTATTATTTCAAAGTTACTTCTTTCATGACAGTCATATTTTGCAATTTAAAATATAAATATCTAAAATTGTTTATATAATAAAAACTCAATATCACAATACGAGTGTCGAAACTAGTTTCCAGTCCGTTTTTATTCATTGATTGTCTATATAAATGGAAAATCCTAAACAAAAGTTCTTTATAAATGTGTTTAGATGGGTATATGAGTGGTAGAACTATTTGAAAAAAAAAAACGAGTGAAACATTAATTTATGTTGGAAACTTTGATATAATAACCTAAACCCAGTAGAGGTAAATCATTAGTATATATAGATATACATATATTACAGATGCTAATATTCCAATTTTTGGATGTTTGAAAAAAGGTTTGAAGATAGCGCAAACATTAAAGTTTTCACTTTTTTAAATGTTCCAATATATTTACTATTTATTAAAAGTCTGCACGTTTTCAAATATTGCTAATACTTCTAAAATAGCTGTTATCAAACAGTTTTAGAGGGTCGCAATAACAACAGGATTTCTACAACAATTGATCCAACTTTTAAAAATTATAAAGTAGGCCTTCTGTTTTAGAACAAAAGGAAAAGTGACTTCATTGAAGTTAGCAAACCCTGCAACTTAATGACACCATGTTTGTCATGCCATCCTGTTTTAACATAAGCTGACACCTCAGAATCATGATGTTCTTCTAAAAGAAAACTTTTTTCTAAGAGACTTTGTCTCAAAAAACACCTTGTTATAAAGATACTTTGTTACAAGTCAGCTTTTGTTAATACCGTACCTTTGGCACTCTGTCATTGTGAAGTCTGCGTTAGTCAGAGTATTAGTTCTCGACTTATGTGCTCTCTTTCCATAAACTGGTTTACGTTCATCTTCTAAATATTAATAAATATGTGTAATTTAGTAAAGTTCTTATTAATTAAGGTAAATTTTAAAACACGAATTCAAATTATATGGAATCCTAAAATATACGTAGAGGGGAAAATATTTTAAGAATTTCTAAAAGAAATTGTCATTGAGTTTTGTATAAAATATAATATATGAAATGTATAAAGTTTCTTAATTATTGTTTACATAATATATGCACACACACACACGCACACACACAATTATGTACAAGAAGTATCAGAGAGTAATTCTGTTTACGATGGTTATAATTTCCATAAAAATATCAAACTGCTATACTACAGTATAATTAGTTTGGACTGTTTTAATAAAAAGTAATTAATAATTTACCCTCCTATTTTCTTTATTGGTTACTTCATATTTGTTCTGTAAATTTAAATTTTAAATATTTATTCAAAAATGTGTTTAAATGATCACAAAAACATTGTTTATTAAATGATAAGTCAAACTTCAAGTAAAAAATAGTTTATTTTCACTGCGTATTAAGAGTTTATAATGTTTGGATTTCATGCTAGAATAAGATAAACTAATTATTTTAACGGTATTATGGGAAAGTATAAAACTTATTTATTTTAGAATTATTTAGCTCATAAATGTTTCTCTTTGATCCACAAAAATAGTTACCTATTCTCTGGTTGAATTGGACTTCAATTTAAACAGTACATACGTTACACTTTTTGCTTTACTCTGGTACATAAAAAACTGGGGAATATACGAGTAGTAAAACCAATTTTAATATGTTATATTTTCCTTAATACATTGCATTTCTACCAAACTGTAGACACAAGGTTGATAACAAAATTAACATTTTCATGTATATTTTAATAAGCGAGTATGATAAGTAGGTCAATGCCTATAGAAACATACGGTGGAAAGTTCTCTGTTAGAAATCACGAATGATTCAAATAGTTTAATTTAATAGGGAAGTGAGGTCTAAGTTGTAGGAACATACAAATAAACCTTAAGAGTGAGAAATAATTTAAATTAGGTATATTGTTCAGTAAATGGAAAAAGCTTTGCATTTTGTTCTCACCGGAAAATACTAACTTAGCACACACTATATATACATTACAGTAGTCTTACACCACTAAAATTGCTTTTTTTACTTTTGCTCATAAAAACTTGGCCTCCATAAACACAATTTAAGTCCAATTAAAATAATTTTCATGCATTCCTCGTCCTTCCAAAACAAGTTAATTTTATTAATCCCTCATCATTAATTTGCCTCATCTATTATAAAAATTACTTTCCACTATTTTGCATTGGTCAATGTTCTATCAAAAGTCTGAGATCAGTTATAAACATATGACTTTTGCGAAAATACCAAGTTTGCTACGTTGACACGTACCGTCTTTGTATTTATAACCGCGTATTTCTCACCATTTGGTGTTGAATTTAAAATTTATTAACATACCTGAATGAGCAAAATGGCGGACTAAGGTCACGGCATCCGGAAGACACTCTTGCATGTAGCGAGGACCTCCAGTGAAGCTAGATGGCGGCACTACCATCTTTCCCAGCTGCGATACCTGACTTTCAGCTTTGCTCATGGCAGCCTTCACGGGAATATAATCTCACCTTTTGGGTTGTATCGAAAAAGTTTAGTTTTCTATTTATATTTTGACGTGACAACGTCTTAAATTAGGTTGCGGCTCGGAGTCACTCATGAAAAAGTGTAACGCCCGGTAACGTTACGATGCCCGTCCAGTGGGTCCGCCGCACGGGATCCGCACGGATAAAGCAGATAACTGTGGGTCCGCCGCACGGGATAAAGCAGATAACTATGTTTATTCGTGAAAATGTGGAGTGCTTAGATTCGTCATTTACAACAACTACAAAAGTAAAGGTAAATAATTGTACACTGATATTTCATTATCGTAAACTATGATTGATTGATTAATTGTTAGATTGACACAAAAGTTGAGAAACTGAGTTTATAGGTTATGTCATACTATTGACAAATGTTGATAGTGTTAAGTAAATTATTAGTTTAAATCACTCTGCAATCAATCGTAATTCAGTCGATTGAGAAGAAACAGCGCGTATTGCTAGTCAAACATTTAAAATAACAAATTATAACCTCTAACCTGTCATAACAGTGCGACCAAAAAAACGAACTAAACCGACCAATCACCACGCGCGGAGTTAGAATTTAACTGTGTTTAGCAAGAATTTCAAATTCCAATTTTAGTAAATGTTTTATTCAACTTTACCATTTACAATAACAAATTTTAATTAATTTCAAATTATGTACAATGTTTTAGTAAACAAAATATATTTCTATAGTTAAAATTTGTGCAATTCTTATTTTCATTCAATTCCTTGTTCCTATTGTGCAATTTAATAATATTCATATCAATAAATATTCTACCGAGAAAAAGACGTTGTCACGTAAAATCTTCGCCCGTAAAACCGACTTTACAGGCAACCATAATGTTTTTTTTTTTTAATTACATATCAACCAAACATTTATTTAGAAGATTAAGAAACAAAAGTATAGAAGGTTCTTTATCATCTCGCTCCATCATAATATAGCCGCACAAATAAGCTGCAGACACGATTATATTAAGTGGTGTATTGTTGTTTGGGTCACAATGAGTGATATTGATACTCATCTTCTCGATGCCCAAACATGAGCCGACACCGCAAAGAATCATACGCTCGATGGAAGTCATTGATTCTTATTAGTTCGTTATCTCTGCTGTGGAGAATGTGGTCTCGCTTTTAAAACACCTGGCAAATCAAGACAGCAACTTCGTTATTCGTAGGAGTCTTTTATCGGCCTCCGTAGTTATTAGAAGGTTTTATTTTAGCAATGATAACTAATTGGAAATCTTGTTGATCTTTGGCCCTTGTTATGATTGAAAGTAACCACCACGAATTCTCTTTCAAGGTTGTCATTACCAACAAAATGTATCTAAAGGAAAGACGGCTGATGTTGTGTTGCCAGGTTTCAATCTCACTATTTTGTGGTAAACCTATCTTTTGCTCCAAACTACGACATTTAGAGACATTCATTGTATTTTAACTATCATTAGAAAATGATCATCATTAGAAGTATTTAAGCTGTGAAGGATTTAGGATATTCTTCACAGAGAGGAATTTAAAGTTTCCCGTTACTTAAGTACATGGCTATCGTCCTTTAATGGTATAGCATAACACCAATTGCAAGTTGACAGTTTTTCATTATCAACTGTTTTGCCTTTTTCATGTTTAGCTTTTGAGTCTTCTCTCTTAAATATTTTTTCACTTTACTGCCCATGGCTGAAAACCTTTTCTATGCACGTCTTACATTGTGTTTTGTAACAACCACGCAATTAACCTGATGATCATATTCTCAGTACTTTTGTGAATGCTGGCTATGGATTTCAGGACGGTTTCGTTACACTTGAGCCCCTCTATGAACATCAGGGTGATTCTGAGTATATGTATGAACAGCTTTTCTTTAAGTACGGGGAAGCGCTCCGCATATTTCTTAATAACATTTAACTGTTAACTTCAGAGTGGCTATATATTTGTTAACCGCTTTCTGTTAACTTCAGGAATGTTTCTCCTGTGCTTTTCATAGCTTCCTTGTTGAGCTCTATATGTGTTTGACTGTATTTTGCAGTGAATTTTTTTGAGTTTTTTTGCGAACTGAATCTGTGAATTATTTCCCAAGTTTTTTTAGTTATAGACTTATGTGTTTAAATTAATGTTGAATTGAGAACAAAGGTTGATTCTAGTTTCAAGAGAATAAACTCAACAAGGATAAGTTTAACATGTTCAGATTTAGCAAAACAACTTTGGATGGGCCTGATTGAGAAAAGCAGATTTAAGAAAAGTTAGTTAGTTAAAAAAGTTAAAAAGATAGTTCATAGCAACTATCTTACGATCTTGAAAATGAAGAAACAGTAGTTGTGGAGGAAACCTCTGGTGAAGAAGGATGACGGGTTGCTCATTAGGAATGAGTACATCGAGGTGGCTATACATGTCATTACCGTAGAACTTAAAGTTTATTAACCCCCTCAACTTCATCTCTATAGCAGTCACGAAACAGTTCGAATTTTAAGTGAACAGCTCTGCAGCAACAATGAGTACACAGAAATTACCATAGAATTTATGCACCAACATGTCGCTAAAGTATTTTTTTACTGCTATAACAGTATTTGTGGTCAAAGTTTTCAGCGTAAGTTTGCACCAGTTGTGCACACGGAGCACAATGTCTGCGCGCACTAGAAACGTCAATGAAACTGGATCGTAGAGCATTATACTAGCAAAGTATAATAGAGGAGAAAAGGCCAATCACCGCCCCTGATCTTTATGACTCTATTAATATTTTCAGTTCCGAAATTAGTAATATGGCTCAATTTAAAATATTTAAATAATTATAATTTATATAACCTTTGGAAGGATGTTCTAATAAGAGAGGATGTAACAAAATGGAAAGCTTTAAAAATGCAAATTGAACTATAAAAGCACTCTTTTCAAAACAGTTAAAAAACGCTTACCTACACTGAATCTAAAAAGAAATTGTAAGACGTGTGTTGAAAAAAACAACACATGATATGATAAATATTTATCAGAAAAGTTTAAACAGTTTGCATATATCTTTTAACATAAACAAGCGAAAAGTTGCATCGAAAAATATAGAGCTAGGTTGCGTATACTCACTATTGAGACATTGCAAGGCGGGGTACGGGAGGGCAGAGATCAGTTGATTACGATGGGGTCTCAGGTAATCAATACGGGTAAAGCATTGTCTTTACTTACTGGTACTGCACTGAATTTATATTTGTCGTACAGAGAGTATGTGATTTTTGTACACTAATTTTTGTAGTTTCGATGTATCTAAATGCAATGTACAATATTCAACCATTAAACACTTATTCATTTAAATAATTATGCTACATCGAGGAGATACGAATAAAAGCAATAAAATACTTTTAAGAAACAAAACAAACTTTATAACATGAGGGTTTTTTTCACAGTAGGCCTAAAATAGTTACACAGCTATTAGTTCTAAAATATGTTTTGTACTTAAAGTGATGCTTCTGGACTATTTGGAACGTGATAAATTTAGATGTTACTTTTCACGGTCGACGCTTTTTAGTATCGAAACACAATGAACTACTTAGAAAATAATTTCTATCGGGCATCTAACATCTAATAAGAAACGATGTACTTAGTTTAATTACGTTGTAATGTTATTCCAAAGTGAGAAATAATTAATAATGCGTGAGAAATAGCGTTTTACACGAGTTAGCCTTGATCCAAGTCGAATTTTTCAAAACCCCTTCTTAGTGAGCATCTAACGCCCAAGAGGAAGGTATGTTTCAAATTCTAATCTGTTCTGTGGTTTTTGAGATTTCGTGATGAGTAAGGAAGTGAGCTTTAATCTTTGAGTGGTATTTGAGATTTATATATAAATATTGTAACAAGTTATATTCAAACCATAATAAATATTAAAATATACTTTTTTCAATAGTTATCATTCTGCATAGTTCTTTCGTATGACTAAACTATAAGAACAATCTTTTATAGAAGAATATTTTCAGAACTTCTATGTAAAAAACTAAAACAATTACAATAGTATGCTGAATAATATTAAACCTTTAATAACTTGATGAAATTTTGTAAGTAAACTGCTTTGGTGTGCTGAGTGGACCCACATTTGTTATAAATTAAAGCTCACAAGCTAGAAAAAATGTTTGTTTCTATCCGCTACGAACCATAAATTAATTGTTCTGTTATGATAAATAATAATAATCATATATTTAAAGTTATACATTAGAAATCATCATACAACATAAACCAACTTTAAAGAAATTATTCACCAGTTTGAACCCTTGCAATGTCCCTTCTAACCCATGAATCTGAATGAAATAAACAGATTTTAACTCCGGATACACCACAATAGAATTCTCTACTAAAGCAACATATAAAATGTTTTTCTCCAAAACCACGAAATGTTTTATCTCATATTACAGTATATAGTTGTAAGTGCTAAAAACGAAATTTAATATTTTCATTTATTCAAATAAGGCATGTTTGGGGTTACGCAAAGTATTTAATTTTATATCACATTGCATATTTAATTGGAAAATGAAGCTGTCACTAGAGATTAGGTAAATAAAACGAATATTAAATCATTTATCTATTAAGTTAAAAATATTTATGTTCACGTAAAAAATTAAGAAAATGTATATCATTATTGAATATAATAATAATAATAGTTAGGTTGACTGCAAATTACGTAAGTTTCAGTACTCACAGAGTATGTCTAGAGATAGTAGAATGACCACGGGAGCTAGTAGGGGACTATTGGAGGCTCGACACTCCAGCCTGGAGTCCAGCAACTCTCTAGTCACTGTCTTGATGGTCAGAGTGTTTCTGACCCGGTCGTCAAGTGGCTGATCCATGGAGTCGTCTATCATATCGTTATCTTGCCACCAAGTTAGTCTCGGGCTGGGCCATCCTAAAACACGCACATAAGCATGGTAAGGATATCTTTCCCTAAATTTTCCAGATAAAATAAGACGATATTTAATTTACTTTTACTTTTTAACGATACTAATTCTTATGATAATCCATAACGATATTGTAACGGTAAAAGTTTTAAAATCTGAATACAGAATGGGAATAATTTTAAATCAAATCCTGGACCAGTGGTAGTAAATCACTATAGAAGGAAGATTGCATATAGTTTTTATTTATTTATTGTTATAAGGCGAAGTTATAAATGGATAAGTAAGTAAAAATTGTTTATATATCTAAGTAAGAATAAATTAATTATAAAGCAACGAGTTCACCAATATCAAAACAAGTTGTGCGTATTTAATCAAGAACTTAAAGCTTCGTGTTGTGTGAATAATAACAAAGCACATGATTGTACATACGAGGAGCACTATACATAACATAATATACGCACTGGATAAAGTGATAGTCTGAGGGAAAATCAATATAAGTTTGGATTTTACAATACATACCCTAAGAGTGTGTTTGTTTCGAAACCCGGTTCTTATCATCACGCAGCTATTTTATCGAGGGTTAATTAAATTTCAATAATGAATTTAATTTTTTTTAATTTTTCACTCTTCCAGGAGTCAAGTTTGTGGTAGCATTTGATATCAGATACTAAATAGACGGTGAACTGGAGTACATTTTAACATTAAATCGGTTTTAATGTTATATTGTTTGCCTATTTTTACTGATTTTCTCAAATAATCCTGCTTATATTAATCCCAGCACACTACACAGTATATGCTATACACACTAGATAAGGTGAGAGTCAAATGACAAATCAGTATCAGTTTAGTTCTTACGAGACGTTACATAAGAGTAAGTTGGATTCTAAACTTTGTTCCAAGGTTATATTTTTAACCACTCTTACGGATTTTCAGAAATAATTCATGCAAATTTAATTACAATACGAAATAACTAACTCGTGTAAGATATACCGATTAGTCTAACCTTTGTAGTCATCGTAATTTATACAACTCACCAAGCCTCGAAATTAATTGTTCATATTAGTGATTATATAATTACCTCCAAGAGCGACGCAGGCCACCTCCAATAATGACCCTTGAGCGACTGGACCCACCGTTGATTGATGTAGAGTAACGCCGGATGAATCTGTAAGCATGACGCTCACCGGAGGCACTGTAATGTAAATCAAATTGTATTTAAATTATTATGACAAAGTAAACCTATCCTTAAAAGTATATTTTATTTCATAAAAAGTAAAACCTACGTTCATTTGATAGTTTTCAATGAATAAAATTTACGTTAAATATGAGAAGTTTATTACAAAAATAATCTCATAAGTAACCTAGGTGCTTTGAAACAACTAAAAAACGGCCTATGCCTTATTTTCATGGTATGCATTTTTGTATTGAAACTCCTACTTATCTATACGCCCTACGATAACAATACTTTTAATTATTTAGGTTCACGAATTTATTTTAATTATTTAGTTTTTTTAATTATTCGCGAATATTCAAGTGGCAAAAAACCGAAAAGTTATTAATTCAGGACATAAACGGATTGAGTGACTAATAATCCTGCGACTAACAAAAAATGGTTGTGTTATATGTTTGGTAATATTTAACGTTTTTTCCAATTTATATTTATGAAAGTGTCATTCCTAAAAGTATTTAATAAAAAATTGATCACAAGTCCAAAATTTGGCTATATAAACACTTATAACTAGAAAAACCGATTAATAAGGATCCTCAATGGAAAAATTAAAGGAAAAAGGTCAAAACTACATAAAAAAACTGATAATATATTACTTTTACTTCTTAAACACCATATCAGAGTCACCAAAATTATTTACCCTGACACTGAAGAGTAATACAGCTTTTATCGCAAACCAAGTATTAATTTAAATACGAATTTTAAAATAATATGTTATAGAAAATATTTTTAAATGCTGTGATAAGGGTATTTTAATTTTTTGACATGAAAAAAGTTTTAGTAATGCAAAAGCCAAATATCTTGATCTTGGTTGATTTCATCAAAACCAAATCAGAATGTTTCCCTGTCTTATATACGAGTACTTATAGACGTGGGTAATAAATAAATAAGCAGTGAATTTGCAGTGGTTAGCCAAATGAATGAATGGTAAATTTGTTTTGTTCAAGCAGACAACATAGCGGTAGGGCATAATACATAGACTTAAAGTCATGAAATTAAAAAGATATAGTTCATGGTGTCTTTAGAATTTTCACAAATCATCTATTCACAATACAAAAAACCTGAGCATTGTCTGAATTTAAATAATGTCTTTATGGTATTTGTATAGTAATAAAAATATTACCTATAACGGAAAGGTTTACATGAGCGTTTCTGGTGGGTGAATGTTTAAAGTCAACCCTGCACTTATAGAGGCCGCGATCCTGGTCACGGATATTGTCCAGGAGCAGGTTAGAGTCCGGGAAATTGGTGGAATAGGATAACTGACCCTCGGTCTGCTTCACCTCCCTGCCCTGCCCTAGTCCTCTTTCTCGTACGTCGAGGCTGTAAACATACAAGATATGTTAAATAACAGCGCAGGAACACACAAATTATAGAGCTAAATTGATTCCTCTATTAATCTGTGGAATATATTCTTCTAATATAACTTCAATTTTAACATACGAGTTACAAATTTGTGACTGGACTATAAAAAGTTCCATTAACTTATATTAAAATATTGTATCTATTAAATTTTTTTTAACAATTTCAAGTATATTTACTATAAATGAGGAAATATATATATATATATATATATATAATATATATATATATATAATAACGTACAGTGCATTTTAAAAGGTTTAAGTATGATAGTTGATGAATTTAAGGAATACAGCTCTTCGTTCTGTGCAGTCGCTAGGGTTCATTCTCGTTAGTATCGATTTAAAGCTGTTGAAATACCAGTCCAGTATACCCTTACTTATTTAACGAATAAGATATTCAGTTGTAAAAATATAGAGTAGTCAGTGTGAAGTTCATCGCCACACAGATTTTAGAGAATATACTGCATTTTTTTTTATTTTTGGTTTGTGGATTATAACCGCAGAACTAAAATTATTATAAAACATTTATTATACTTGTAAACACAATAGCTGCCGTAATTTAACAATATATTTGTACAAAAACAGCACTTGCACATAGAGGGGATAAGTTTGTAATTAGTCTTAACAACAATGTTTTATGCATCAATTTGAAAGAAAAAATTACATTGACTCCTCAAAATAGACCCAAAAAAAGTTTTCATATTCTATGTGGTTACCAACAACGATTATCCTTTCACCTGCTTAATATCCTAATATTGCTCGATACTGCTATGCTTGAAGATAGCAGCTCTTCTAGTTTTGGAGAAAGAATGATTATACAAGTGTATACAAATTCCCCCGCACTGGCTTGTATCTCCCGAACGATTACAGAAACAATAAATCTTGGTACATAGTTATTGCAGTAGATGGCACGCAAGACGCCAGAAGAAAATATAAATGCGAGCATAGGTCAAGTAGTAAATCTAAGGGTCTTTATTAGTAATAATACAATGCTGCAAATCTGACCTCTAAGGGTTCACTGTTTAACAAATTGCTCTGAGCACTTAAATGTGTTTAAGAATTCTCAGGTCATTTGTTCTTGCGTGTTTTCATATCGTACGATTTCCAGATAGCGAGCGTACAAACTATTGCACGTATGCAAAGTATATAATACGTATTGCACGCATTATCGTAAATACTATAGCTGTTGTAAAATTTAAAATATCCAGACTAAACGTGATACAAAAGCAGAACTAGAATGTAGTTTGACTGAGTTTATTAGTTAGTCTTAAACAATGAAATATTACAAAATGGTGGCAATTTACACTCGAATAAAAATTGTATCTTGCCTATATCCAATATAATATAATAATTAATAATTATAGGTGTATTAGGTAATTATGAACAACTTTTATTCATTCACTTTTTCGATATTTCTAGGTGTATATGGTAGCACTCATTCACTTCTGGGCCTAATTTTTATCAGGGGTATTTCGTAAAAACATTAACAAATAATTTTTTTTACAATTCACTAGCAATTTCAATCAACACTTATTTGTAATTTTATGATAACTCTTAAGGATTTAGGATGGTAGTTGTTTAATGGTGTAGACGTATACAATTGATCCGTTAGAAATAAATATGTTCACACATGATTTTTCATTATTAATGACTAAAAAGTACACCTTTTACAAAGATTTAAAAACATTTTTTCTTGGAATATCAAATTATGAAGTTTTTGAGGGTTTGAAGATGTTAAGATTATATTAAATGCTAATGTTGAGTTATTTTGTCATCAGTTTTCTACAAATCAAACATTCAAACAAATATTTTATCATTTATAATACATACATTATAATACGTACATACGTACGTATTATGTACATGTATACGTACATACATTTATAATATATTTAGAGATGACGGCTAAATTTGAAATCTACGTTTCTTCCGACTGAGCCAAAAGGGATATTTCTATATGTTTAGTAATTTATTTTAGGCTCTTCGTCACCTGAGGAAGAAAGAAACATTAATATAATATATAAATGTTGTGTTGTGTTTCATATCGCAATGTGAAATGTCTGAAATATTAATATTCTTTAAAACTATTCATCGTCAATAAAAAATTCAAAAAATTGTTTAAAATGAATAGATAATTAAAGATTGAATAAAATATTAAGCTGGTATTATACAACTCAATTAAGTTTTTGTCTAGGTTCTAGGAGATCTGTTTGTTTTAAGAAAGAACAAATGTCAAATTTTAGAATATGATATTCTGTGTCAGGAAGGAAACCGATAGAGTGCCACTTCATACAATAGGTACAAGTACAAGCCATATCAATTGTTATCACAGTGTATTTGATATAAGTAAATTCTTCTCAACTCCTTCATCTTTTATGTACTCTGCTGTGAGATTTATAATATAAACACTAAATCGTCTGATAGATAATACAATAATATAATATTGGTCACTTAATACAAATGTGTCCAGAAACTGACTTTTGATTTAGTATGCTTGGCAATTTATTACTTTTATTAACATGCTACATAATTCATATTTTTATTGAATGGAGTCACATTTTAAAGACCCAATTAAACAGTATAATTTTTAAATATAAGCTGTCTGCTCAATTCAATGAATAGTTCTTTGGAAGCCTATTCTATAATAAAAAGCCATAAACTGTTTTTTTTGCACTTGATAGTGTATAGTTAGGACATTTTTATAAACAATTAAAACAATTTTACCACTCCAAACCGTCTTAGATTAGTTCTGTAAGAAATAATGTAATGTAAACAGTAAAATTGACTTTTAAATTGACTTTTTTTAATAATAAACAATTACTGTAGGACCCACTAAATAATTTTCATAATGGAGTATTCGTTCAGATTAGTGACATTCTTCATTATTATAACATAAATATTCAAGTTTACTTATTGTAAAAATACCACAATTCCGCATTGTTCTAACACCCTTGAAGCTCATACCTGTATATGGGTGTCTTGGCTCCATCCTTGTACCATATGATTAGGGAGACTCTGTCATGGTCTGTTGGTGGTGACAAATCACAGGGTAGTTTAGCTGTGGATCCTAAGACTGCTGCCACCTCTGTTACTGGAACTGGAAAAGCAGTACCAGCCATGAACTTTAATCTTTCTAATAAGTATATTATAAGTGTTATTAGAGACAGATTAATGTAATAATTTTCCTTGTAAAAATTTCATGTGTGACTGAGCGAGAAAGGTAAATAAAAACAATCCATGCCCAAACACTGATACACAGTTTTTTATAGATCTAATTCAGATCTGATCTAAATATATATGGGGTTTTGGTGAAATATTTTATACCAATGTATTAATTATTATTCTGGAGTTCCAAATTATTAACAAATCTTACTGGGCGGAAGTTCGTTAAATTATTGACAAATTTATATTTCATAAAGGTGATACAGAAAATGGGGCACAAACATTTAGAAACCCAGGAAATAGTTTCATAAACTGACAGAAATGACTTTACCACACAGGAAGTCTTATTTTGCTAGGAGTTGTAAGACGATTTGGTAAATTACGTAATTAAATGAAGTGGTAACAAAAAACAGACTTTGCCTGCAGCTATAGCCTGGTGGTTGAGTCTAAGCAAAGTTTATTCTAAATGTCTTAGAATTAAATAAATTAATTAATTAAACTAAATATTTCTTTATATCTCATCGGTTATAGGTAAGTTGGTGTTTAATAAAAACTTGTATAAATTCTGTGTTTATAACAGGTGTTAAACAATTACATTATTGAACTTATTTGATTGATAGAATTGGAGTTGTAGGATGAGAAGTGGAGTTTTTGAATGAGAAATAGGGTTGTGGAACGAGAAATGGAGTTGTGGATCGAGAAATGGAGTTGTTGATCGAGAAATGGTGTTTTGTGACGAGACATGTTAAATATATAGTAAAATCGTTCTAGCAGCTTCCCTGTGAAATTCACATAGAATCTAAGTATAGTAACGATCTTAATGCAGATAAAACTTTTATAAACTAGGCTAGTGAAACTGGAAACTGATAATGAAGCTTTGATCCTCTCCTTTGACAGCCGTTAAGAAAAAACGGTTTTGTTTGTCACCAAGCAAACATTTCTTCAAATGAGAAATAGTACAGAAAACAGTTCCAATATTTGTCAGTTCGATACATTATTGCTATATAGTTTTATAAATTATAAGAAATTACTCCGTGTGACATAAACACGAATAAGCAACTCATTATTGATATCTTGAGTACTGTATTATTTGGTTAGTTAATAACCTTATGAGAATAAAAATTTCATATGGAAAATACAAGGCGATATTCAACGCTCCTGGCTGTGTTTTGACAAATCCTGTTTACCCTTAATACGGGCCTGAGGCTGACAGACGATCCGTTCTCTTGTATTATTTAGTAAGTAACATAAATCCCTTATCAGAGTCCTATACGAAAATTATTAATTAATAACTGACTTTCACAATTTCTTAAATAAAAATAAAAATATTAATTAAGGACAAAAATTCAATTTTTTTTTTTATTCCCTCACTATTTCAGGATCTTTTACTTTTAAAAAATGTTTAAAGATTATTCAGAGTTTTTTAAACTAAGATATTACGTTTTCATTGTTGAATCTGATCAGAAAAGAGAACGCATTGTAATTTAGCATGTAATAAAAGTATTAAAGGATGTTTACCATTTCATCCATTTACATCGCTTTGAATTCTAAAAACTGTTGGAGGTGACTGAAATATTAGATATAATTGAAGCTTTGTATCAATTTTTATAAATTTTAATCTTATTGAATAGTCTATAAATACACGGCACTACTTACACTAGAAACAATACTACCATTTTAATAACAGGCTGATACGAACAGAATTAAAACGTGCTTTCTGGAATAAAGAGATATATTTGACATATGGATATGAAATTAATTTTATGAGATAGATATTTGAACACGCGTTGTTAGTTCTCATTATAACAAGTTATTACCAGAACGTCTCTTTATCTCTTGGTATATATACAGAAAAAAATATATATATACAGGGTGAGTGGCTCTTGGTGTGACTAAATTTTTAGGGTTATAATGCTATGTAAATGTGATACAATGGCGATTATAAAAAAGTCTAACTCCAAAAATTTGGTCTGAAATGAAATATTTTCAGTTTTTCTAAAAAAACCCGTGTATTTGTACGTAAATATTTCTCAGCAACGTATAGACATATGTGAGCAAACTACACAATGTTTAGATTCTCCGTTAAATTTTCGATTAGAAAAAGTTATCGGTTCAAACGGTAAGAAAAGAAAATTAAGGTTCAGGTCGATTTAAATGGAAAAGTTGCTAAGTTTCTGAAAAACTGAAATATCATTGAACCCCATCTTTTTACCACACTCTGTACACAAGAATGTATCAAGTGATATTAAAATCTTTGCCATTTAATAGGCTTTAAAAGTGTATGCCATATGACCATAGCTAAGTATTCGGTTACCTACTTTTATTGGTTTGAATATTAAAAAACATGCAAACTACAAAAAGATTAACACAATTTAATAACAATTGTACTTTATTTTTATGTTTTATAAAACAAGGAATTGAAGATTACAAAAAAGTAAAACAGTTTAAAATAATTTGTGGATGCTAGTTATGGATTAATGGTCGCATCCTTTATCAATGTTTTAATTCCTTATCTTATCAATTTCACCATGTTATGTAATATTTAAACTGATAAAATTAGGTAAGAGAAGACTTAACTATGGTTGGTTCCTATAATTTAAAATATTTAGTCAGTAGTAAATTGTGGAAAGAATTTAAATAATAATTAAAAACAAACATACTCGTACTTTGTACTAATTTAAAATTAAGTTAAACTTCTTCAGCATTTGTTAACAAGGCCAAAAATTGCAGTATTAAAAGATAGTTGTGTTGTGGTCATAATGGGTCGTGATTTACTGAAACATCATTCTCAAATTCAACTGAATTTAGTGGACGTAAATTTCCAGTTACTGTCTGTTCTTTATCTTGTGCTCGAGTTGAAACCCCTCCTTAATTACCTGACTTAAAATGTGGGGCCGATTGATAATAAGTCTCGATCTCGAAAAAGGTTTTGGAAATGATAATTTATTTATCCGAAATGAAGATGAAATATTCTTAACAGATGGAGTAATAGAAGAATGTCGATCACCATGTCAAGCTTAAACTATTGTTACTACTATTGAAAATAATAAAAGGCTAATGGCGATAGACTATTCTCAAACTATCAACCTCTTTGTCCAAGTCTATGTCAAACTGTCAACGTCTATGCTTTCCTAGATACTTATCCTCTATCTAGTATAGATCATGATGTCTTTTAAGTATTGAAATACTTTGTTTTTAACACTATCGATTTGTCTAGTGCTTATTATCAAATTCCCGTTAAAGATAATGAAAAGAGATATTATTAGTTTTGAAGCTGGGTATAGTCTTTATAAATGTACAAGATTTCCATTTGGAATAAAAAAACGGTTTAGATTGTTTCCAGAGGGTTATCAATGGTATTATACAGTTTTAAAATATAAATGGAACATTTGCATGATTGGATGTCATTACAGTATGTGGTATTGATCAACATGGACCTGATATTAAACTAAACAGGTTCTTTGGGCTGTCAAGGCATTTGGACTTACCATAAGTGATAATTAAATAAGTTATTTTCTTTCCAGTCAATAAAACTATTAGGCTATGAGACAAAACTCTTAGACCTGATCAGGACGGACGTAAACCACTAGAAAATCTACCACTGCGTACAGACACAGCTTCATTAAGAAAAAAATATTGGTATGCTATTGAATTATTCTAAGTGGACATCGCCCTTTTTACACAAATTTAGAAGTTTAATACAAACGAAAACATTTTCAGTTTCATCTCAGGCTTCCTCAGACTTCGGAATCTTGAAACATGAAATTATGAAATCGGTTTAAGTGAAAATCGCACTATTCACTGTCTTTCGAAACTCCAAAGGTGTAGCAACAAGTAGTACCACACCATATAATCCTAAATTTAATGGCCATGTGGAACGTTATATTGTTGCTAAAAATTAATAATTTAAGATTAAATGAATGGGAGTATGTATTAAATGATTCCTTACATTCTATTAGGGCCTTACTATGCTCTGCTTTAAATGTGTTACCGCATGAACGAATGTTTATGCATTCCAGGAAATCTTTAAAATCCTGTCTACGTGATTGAGAAAAGATGTTCCTGAAGAGAAATATAACACAGGGCAAGTATGATCCGTTGGTATAGAGGTTTAACTATTAGATGTAAATTCCAATTATGGAACTATGCTTCTCAATAACGGAGATGAGAAGACAGTTTCCCTCAAGCAGCTAGCTCCGAAAGAAGGCAATGCCACTTTACTCTCAAAACATCATAGAAATTAATCCATTTTGGTAGTGGAAGAACCAGACAATAATATCTCTGAAGTATTACCTTTACTTACTTAACTATCTTCCAAAATAGCTAAGAGACTATTCCTTATTAAGTAGGGGGAATGTGGTGAATAAGTACTTAATACAACACGATAATCATATGTTTACATCACATGTAACTATTATTTTGTCGAATTATGTATTTATATTCTAGATTATTTAACGGTATTAATTTTCTATAATATAAAAAATTATACCCCCATTATTATATTACTTTATTAACTGAGTTTTATATTTCATTACAGATGCACATTTTTATTTGAAATTCAGATCACTATGGTGTCCGAAAACCATTGTAATGTTCAGCAATAAGGTCCTATCTAAAACGATACAAAAGAAACTAATGGAACGTACTGCAAAGGTTTTACGTTCTTCCATTGTATGCATTTGCACAAATATTTGTAGGATGGTTATAGAAAATAATTCTAAATTATCGTAAACAAGCAATATTTCATGAGATCACCAAAGCATCAGCTTTGACAGCAGCCGTAAACACCAACCTCAAGCTCCAATCAGAATACACTCCTTTACAGGTAACCCTCTCTGCCGAAACAAACGCCAGAGGCATTGCTAATGAACCAGCTTTGTTGGGAATCTTGAGACTGTTTGAGATCTTGGTGGTATTATTCTGAACTACAAAAAGAACACTAGTATTGTGTTTATTAGGTATGCTAGAATACTGCAAGGTTATCGATATATAGCCATATAAATAAAATAGGATGATTTATTGATTATTGAATAAAATATAAAATTGCTTTCTAGGAATAATAGTTTTTAAGTAAATAGTTTAAACACAATAAAAATTAAATTAATGAAAAACAAAGAATGAATAAAATACGGAGTAAATTCAAGGATAATCACACTGCACTAGCTATTATATTTGTTATAACAAATAAGCGTAATCCACGTAATCTCTGTACTAGATCTTTCCTTTTCCTGCTTTTTGAGGTCAAGTATTTAACCTGAACCTTAACATTAGCATATTCACTCCTGAAGAAGTTATCTGAAAATGATTTGTTTATCGATTTTAGTTCTGTGATATTATCATTGAAAATTATTGGCTGTGCGTCAGCGAAACCTACTACTAAAAAAATCATGCTTTAGAATTGTATCTTCTAAACGAACTGACCTAAAGTCTATAAATCTCTGACGAAGGTTATGACGAAGCTTTCGACTATGGTAGATTTACCCCCGAGATACTGCTGATTGTCAGTAGACATTATTACATTGATATTAGGTGTTACAATTACGGTAACTAGAAATCGCTGACTAAATAAATTTCTAATTAACAATGTATTTCATGTGACATTTTAAAATTTTAAATGGTAGCACATTCAACCAAATAAAACTACTTGAAATTTTGCGTGGTGACGCGTACTCCTACCTTGCCCTAAGTACAGTTACCTAAATATTTAATAGGAATTATACTAACTGAGGTTATATTGAAGATACAGTGAAAACGTATACTTTAGTTATATCATAAATCAAAATACCTAATTTGTTTAAATATAAAATAAATTTTTATTTTTCCAATTTTCTATAATTTCAATATCTATGGTTGTTCTAATTACGTTTATGTACTTAATTTAATTTTGTTGTTACTTTATAACAATACTTCAACATTGTTTTTTTATGTATTGTATATTTTTATATTTTTTATATATTTATATTTTTGAACATTTGCTATAAAATTTATTTATTAAACGTAAATAAAATACAGCACACTTAATGAACCATGATTTATTTGGACCCTAACTTTTAGAACATTACGTATAAAATATAACTACTTAAAATTGTAGAGATTATTTGATAAATAAGCCCTGATCTATTTTTTTTAACACAAGTAGTTAATTCATAAAATTAAAATTTATCAACAAAGTAACCTGTAACATTTGTACTAAATAAGTGCTGATAAATAACTGAACAATTTTATTTTAATTAACTAGCTTGACGATTTAAAATACAAAATTTAACTGGTTCAAAGCATTGAAATCAGTATCAGTTGAGATATGAAACTCTAACGTATTCATACATAGGTCCTCGTCACAAGCAAAGGCTTAACTTTGTTTACAGAATTTACAACCACATTTATTCGCTATCATAAACAGTAGTCATACTTAGAAGTTTGCAGATTGCGCTTACGAATGCCATGTAACGAAACGACCACTTAGCACCACAGTAGAAAAATGTTTTCAAAATTTTTATTGCTCGGTGTTTCTATTGTACTACTTTTTACGTATATAACTAAGAACGTACGTAAAGTAACATAATTTTACATTTCATCATTTTCTTATCTTTATTTAAAAATACCTTAATGAGGTAAGCTTACTCAACAATTTCACAATAAATAAATAGATGGTGTTCAACTTAAAAATGGAATTAAACAGTTATGTATAAATTAGAAACATGGATTTCCTTTGTACATGATAAAATAGTCTACAGAATACTTAAATTAAAATACTGCCAATGTAAATAGAACGGTTGTATTAAATACATTCAACTAAGTAATCAATTGTCATAAAATAAGAGAAAAAATTATGAACTATTTAAAAGTTGTAAATTGGTAGCATTCCTCATTAAACCACGACAGCATTATTATAATACAGGTGATTATCATCATGTTTTATATCACACATAATATGTTTTATTTTTAGTATACATTTTATTAAAACAACCGAAAACAATATAACGATAAGAGTTGGATTCTCTAAAGGAAACGCCTAATCTGAAAGATGTAATTTCAGCTCTCGTATCTATAATTGGAAGAGCATCCAAATCCACAGTATTTTAAAGTAAAATAATTATCAAATAAATACCTCTATGGTATTTCATTGCCTCAAGTGAATTACGTCGTTTCGGGTAAAATGTTGACTCAATGATACAACAGACCAGAATTGAAATCGAAATGACTGCTACCGAAAACGTTTTTCAGTGTTTTCTCCGATGTCAAGAGATGATGTTGTGTGTCCCGATCGATGCGTTCAAAATTCTTTGACAATTTATTATTCTCGATAAGTTTAAAAAAACTCAGTAGTTTTCCAACGATGATTAGCAGAATAAGGGTTTCTCAGAACAAACTTTAGAAACCGTAGCATTCTAACATGATTTCAAAATGTACAGGTTTGTACAACAATTTAAATCAAAATAAGAGTTAAATATAAAAACAAAATTGGTTGTTTTCCTTGAGTAACGTAAGATTACAAGTATATTTAAGAAAATATATAAATTCTTGGATTGCCATTCACTTAAAGTATTAGTCATACACGTGTGATTCTGAGAGGAAATTTGGAAAAATCTTAATTAAATTCTCATTTTCTTAATAAAGGAATGTTTATATTTTATCATCTGCTGAAATTGATAGTATATCGTGGAATGATATGTATTAATTCGTTAAATATATTAAAACATGAAACGCACGTAAACATAGCCTTAATGCTTACTGGATTATTACAGGAAATATATAAGTAATTTTAAAATAAAGTCCTATAGGAAAAACGTTTTGGAAAATAGTATTTGTATATTATCCTTCATACCAACATAAACAAATTGTAATGGTGTAATATGGTTTTCAAATTGGTAAATAAAAAGTATAAAATATACTATTCTAATACTATTAGTACCTAATATGAAGACAATTTAACAAGTAACTTGGTTTATAACAATATTCATAAATTAATAGGGTTTGGGATATACCAAACTAGTTGTGGAAATGAAAGGTGTTCGATTAAAGGCGCATTATTACTTAACAACCTTAGTCAATGAATAGTCAGACGAATCATTATCCATAAATTTCCTACTATTTTTGTTAAACGACAGGTGTATTAAATGGAGAATATAATGGAGTACCAGAACAGCAATTTTCGCCTTTGTAGATTATCGACATATAAATAATGCACTGTTGTTGTCCATGGTTGTTCTTTTCAGTAATAGATTTTATTAACTACCGTTAATAAAGATGTCAATGAGACAATTAACCTAGTAAATCGATTACTGTTCCATGATACAACTCATTCTAAATACTACTTTGTTCTATATTTTGCATTCAATATATAAGTGAAACAAAACTAACACTTCATTGTATGTTTTCTGATATTTGTTAATTATTGTTTAAGCTAATTAAAATAATAAATCAACTAATAAATATAATTAAAACTAGCATATTTTGTGATTCAATATTGCTTGTTAGTTTTGCATTTTTATAATGGTGTACTAATATAATTTATATCAGATTAACTTTTATAAAATGATCGCTGAAATTTCTCGAGTGGTATGTTTAAAATGTATCTTGTATACGAAGGAGGGAAAATATTATTTATTTATGTGGTCTATGAAACATGGAGCAGTTAAAAAACATTAATCACGTTAAAATATCGTTTGAATGTTATTACTCGCCCATTTTCAATATTTTTTATTTTATATATGTAGTGTTTATAACATAAAAAAGTCAACTAGACAAATATATACACTCGCCTTTGGTTTGCTGGGGGCTACTAAGAATTTTGCGATGGGTTAAGTCTGGTGATTATTTTTTCTAGGGAGGTAAAATTCAACCGTAGTTAGTTTAACTTTCAGTGATTAACCAAAATGTTGACTTGTAGCTCATGTTGATGCTTAGCTGTTGAAAATACAACTAAATATGACTTTTGTACGAAATTGTATTCTTTTCAACAATTATCTCCTTAAATTTTCGATGTCTTCTGGTTTGCCTGGTACAGAGCTTTGAAAAAGACTGCAGTTATTAACCATTTTGCTACAACACAATTTTCTGCTCTCTTCTTCTTTCTCAAACGTAGGTGGTTGGCAATGGCAGTAGATAAAACAACCCGTTATCTTAAATACTAGTTCTTAAGATTGTAGCTGCTTATGTTATAAAGTAATTCACCGCTGCAAAGTGCCATTGGTTCTTGGCCAACAATAAGTCAAGCAAGTGAAATCGACAAATCACAAATCCCAGCTAGCACAGAATTAATTTAACGCAAACCTTGAAATTTTTTGCAACGTATGTCCGCGTTTGGATGTCGTCGTAGAATGGTCACAGCTTCCATGTGGACCTCAATATGCTTGTGTAAATAATGGTGGACTGCATCTCTGATGACCTCAGGATGCTGTTGGTCATAACAGTGGAGCGGACTGCAACCATGTAGACCTTAGGATGTTGTTGCTTGCAACGACGGATAGTCTTTCTGTGGCCTACGGGGTGTTTTTTAAAACATCAGCTAAGAGCATCGCAACCCATTTTGAGACTCCCCTGAGCATAACTCCCGCTTGCTTCTCTCAATTGCTCGTCTCTCTTTGGTCTTAACAGTTTTTTGGAGTCCATAAAGCACTTTTGTCCTCCTAATGGCGTTAAATGTAATTAAATATGTTAATGTTAATGAAATTTCAGCTAGACTTCTTTTCGGTTTTGGGTCTTTAATGTTATTTCCCTAAATCTTCAGGCGGTGGTTTATATATTCTGTCTTGATTTTAGATACTATATAATTGGATTGGACTGGTCAATTGACACTGAGGTACGACGAACAAAATCTAAGGCGAGTTAGAGTGAACTGGCTCATCGACCAATCCAGAGCAGCATATAGAATAACTCTCACGCTGGAAGAGTTGTGCTAGAATGTTACTGTCACCATAAAATTCCTAATTTCTGTCCTGTTCCATTATTGAATATCCCAGCTGTTCCTGGGAATAAGTTGCTCTCACTGTCACCCAGTGAGTAGGAACCAAGTATCCTAAATTTTCTTGGCCTTCATATACTCAAGAACATTAGATCTGACATAATGCTGTCGCTCATATTTCCTTCTGCAGGATGTAAGGCGTCGTGTAAAGATACAGGACAACTGGACTAGACATTATTGATAGATAACGCAATTATATAAGAGAAACTGAGATTAAATTTGAGCTACTACTTACCATTCAGCCGCTATCGGGCTGAAATAATAATTTTTAACGTGTACATTACTTGAATTTCAAGTATGCCAGCGTTTAGTCGCCTAAACATTAGAGAAAGAATATAAAGCCACGGAAATTTGTTTATAGCTCACTTGATTCCCTACCAACGATTGTTCGTCATATTCGAGCTAGATCTTACGGTGTGAATTTTTTTCCCCTTTCAGGCCGTGGAAGACCGATTTTTTGTGAACCGTTAAGGTAGCTCGAATATGAATGAAGAACTTTAGTGGGGAATGAAATAGACTAAAAAAATATCTTTAGTGACTTTGTGTCCTATTTTTTATGGTTCAGCGACAAAACGCTCGTATAATTGAAATTCCTGTGATTATCACAAAAAAAATTATTTGAACCAGATAGCGGTGAAATCATTGTTCGAAACTTAAATACAATTTCTAACCGGTCGAACTACAGTTCAAAGTTAAAACATAATGTCAGAATAATACCAGGAGTTATAGGCTCTTTAATGAAACCTATATGTTATTTCACTATATCTCTTATGTTTAAGTTACAAAATAGCGCCAAATTTAAAATCTCTTCAAATTTTCATAATAGTATTCATCGAATAATGCAGCAGTTGCGGTAAACCTCACCCAATACAATCAACATATCAAACGCATCCGCATTAGTGTAAGCTATTTTAAAACTTAAATACACAAACGAACCAAAATTAATATAAGAAAACCACCCTTTACAGATATTTTAACCTAAAAAACCAAGCAAAGTGTTTGAAAAATATAATTTTCTATAATGTTTACAAAACATTTTTCATTGAACATGGTTTTGTATCTCAATTGGTTTTCTAGATTAAACCAAAATCCAATTAGAGTTTCTCTCTATCCCTAAAAACTGGCAGCGAAATTTTTAAACAAATTCAAACTTGGTAAAAATTTATCTTTTACCAAGTAAAAAGATACAAATAAGTGTATATCCAACAACTGAACAGCTTGACACGCCATTTACTTTTATTATTGCAGTCGTTTACGCTTTTATAAAACCAACAATTCTTTATTTTTGAACCTAGAGATTAAACTAAAACTGTTTTGGAATGCGTATAACATTTCCTAAAACGTTTGTTTTTTCAATCTTTTTATATTTGATTTTAAGTACATGTAGATCATTTGGGAATAAATTAATAATATATAAGCTGTCACAATGTATAACTATTTACCTAACATAGACATATATACGTTCATAAGTAGATATGAATATGCCGGTTCTAGGACACTTTTGGGACAGTCAGAAAATCAATGTAAAATACTGTCCATTGAACCATAAACAAATCTGAGAAATCACGAATGTAAAATAACCGAATCTATAGCTGTTTTACTGTTCATTGTAGGCTTCTAATTTCTAAGCTGTTTTAATGAAAAAATCCAGAAATCTTAATAAAAAATCTTTATTCTACAAAGTTAATTGTAACACAGTCTTTATCTTTAATAGTCTTCTTTCCAGTAACAACCAAGTGTAATTTTTCATTTTTGTTTAATTCTTTAATCTTTTTCTCATCCAAAACAGTCAAAAATCTGTTCGGTAAGTGTACTTTACAATCTTCCAACTCGGCAATTATTGTAAACCCGAATTTATCTTTCATTTTCTCCAAATTCAAGATTCTATATCTCTTTTTTTCTTCCAATTCCACTAATTTCTTATATTCTTTGAATCTTAGTTCACCAACCTTATTCAACTCTTGTAACAGCGCCGCCATTTATTATAGAAAAATATTTTTAGTTAAAAGATTTTTGCTCTTTAAATAGAACAATCTGAAAACATTTGACCAGAAATTGTGCTGATTTGTCACAAAAATCACCACTTCTCAAAATTTTAGTTTACAAATTTTTGCTCTTTAAATAGAACAATCTGAAAACATTTGACCAGAAATTGTGCTGATCTGTGTCAAGTTGTCACAAAAATCACCACTTCTCAAAATTTTAGTTTACAAATTTTTGCTCTTTAAATATGGAGCGGAAAAAGATAGAGTGCCCATACTGCAAAAAAGACATTTTTGAACATCACTATACTCGTCATTACAATTCGAAAAATCATTTGAAGAACAAAGAAATTTATAATAAAGAATTGAATTATTTAAGACAATGGGCTAAGGAGAATCAGATCGATGGTCACGAGAAGATGTACAATATAGAAAAATTGCGTGAACTAAAGAAAAATTTTAAGGAAAGTAAAAAAGATCTCAATCTATTTAAAGATGAAAAAATTCAATCAATCGCTGAGAAATTGTCCATTGAAACAAACGATAAAACTAAGTCTGAAATGATCGAAGAAATTGACAAAACTCTTAATGAGAAACCTGAAAATATCATTGATGTAGAAGTTTTATCCTCAATACACGGTCTATTTAAGCAATACATTTTAACAAATTTGAACGACAATTTCATGTCAATTTACAAATATCTTTCAATTTTGCGCCCAGAAATTAAAAGTTTAATCGAAAAATTTCAAGAAACTGTGAAAAATAGTAAAGGATATCTCTCTTTAGAATGCGAATACGAACGAACTTTAGTGAACGGTGAAACACAAACTTGTCCAATGTACTTTACTATAAAAGCAGACGAGATCTTTGATGTAAACGACTTTATTTCTAAACAATTTAATAAATTAACACATCGAGAACAGACAAATCATCCAAATCGAGGTTCTGGATGGACATTAAAACGCTGTAAACAATTAGTTTTGAGCCTTAATAAACACGAATTTATGAACGCAGGATCATATATCGATTTACCACAAGAAATAAAGGTAAAGAAAGCTTGTGTAAATATCAAAAATGAAGATGACTATTGCTTTATTTACTCTATCCGATGTGCAATTGAAAAATCAAAATTTCATCCTGAACGTGTAAAACAATATGAAAAATTTGTAAATGACGAGATATTTTCTGGATTTGACTATCCAATGTCCTTAAAAGATATACAATTATTCGAGAAACGAAGCTACAATTCCAAGTACAAATATCCAAAAATGTCAATCAATGTCTACAGTTTTGATGAAAATATTAAGGTTGTTCCGTTACAAATTTCTGAAAAATATGATGCCGAGTTAAACATTGACTTATTGTATTTTAAACAAGATGATAAATCCCATTATGTTTTGATAACAGATTTAAGTAGATTAGCGAGTTCTCAATTATCAAAAAATGCTCACAAGACGTTCTTGTGTCGAAGATGTTTAAGCCATTTCTACAAATCTGGAGATTTAACAGATCATTTAGAAATTTGCAAGCAACACGAAGTTTGTAAGCCAATTATGCCCTTTCCAGGCCAAACAACTAAATTTATTAATTATCAAAAGAAGTTTAGCCATCCGTACGTTATTTATATGGATTTTGAAAGCATATTAGAAAAAATTCCGACATGCAAGAACAATCCACAAAGATCGATTACAACCAAGATTCAGAAGCACATTCCTTATGGTTTTACTCTATATTTAGTGTCGAACGTGACCAAGCGCATGTACAAACCGATATGTTATCGAGCCAAAAATGAAGAAGATTTGCCGAATGTTCCAAAACAATTGTTTGAAGAGCTCAATAAATTATCGAAATACATAGCTAAAAAATATAATTCTAAGAACCAAAAACCCATGAAATTAACTGAAGAAGAAGAAATTTCGTATCAAAATTCAAACGTTTGTCATATCTGTGAATGGTCTGCTTATGATGTTGGGTCAATTCAGTATGGTTTTACTCCTGATAATTGGAGAGATAAGAGTTATAATAAAGTAAGAGATCATTGTCATTTAACCGGCAAATTTCGAGGCGCAGCTCATTCATGTTGTAATCTGAATCTCAAATTTCCTCAAAATATTCCCGTTTTCTGCCACAATATGTCAAATTACGATGCTCATTTGTACATAAAAGAATTGGCTAAACAGTATGGTAATGTTGATTTGATCGCAAACACAGATGAGAAATATATAAATTATTCAGTAAATTCAGGATATGGGTATGAGTTTGAAGATGATAAACCGAGAAAGTTCATCAAGTTTTCTTTCGTAGATACGTTCAGATTTATGGCATCGTCTATAGAAAAGTTAGCTAAAAACCTCAAAAAAGATGATTTCAAACATACAAATCATTTTATACAAGATGGTCTGAACGCAATTCTAGATAGACAACCAAATGACGAAGAAGAAATCTTTAAAATTCTATCTGGAAAAGGCATATTTCCTTACGAATTTATCGACAGTATTGAAAAACTTGATTACACAGAAGAATTGAGAATTCAAGATTTCTATTCACTTTTGACAGACGAGAGCATATCTGAGAAAGATTATCAACACTACTTGAGCGTTTGGAACAAATTAAAAGAGAAAAATCTTGGAAATTACTCTGATTTGTACAATATCCAAGATGTTTTATTGCTTGCTGATATATTCGAAAATTTCAGAAACATTTGCCTTAATTGTTATAAACTCGATCCGGCACACTATCTAACAGCTCCCAGTCTCGCATGGGACGCAATGTTAAAATTAACGAAGATAGAATTACAATTAATTAGTGATTATAATATGTATTTGATGATCGAAAAAGGTATTCGCGGAGGCATTTCTCAGTGTATTAAACGATATGTGAAAGCAAATAACAAATATTTAAAAGATTTTGATAAGACAAAGCCCGAAAACTATTTGTTGTACGTCGATGCAAACAACCTTTATGGGTATGGACTTATGCAAAATTTACCATATAACGAAATCAAGTGGATGGATCCTAAAACGTATACAACAGCAGAATGGAAAGAAACAATTTTAGAACTCACTGGCGACGAAGATTATGGCTATATTCTCGAAGTCGATCTTGGATATCCAACAAATTTACACGAACATCACAAGGATTTACCTCTTGCTCCAGAACATTTTAAAAACAAACTTTGCACAACTCTACTGGATAAAACTGAATACGTTGTTCATTCGAGAAATTTGAAGTTCTATTTGGAACAAGGTATGATTTTGAAACATGTGAATAGAGTTATTGCATTCGATCAGAAGCCTTTTATGAAAGATTACATTGATTTTAACACAAACATGAGAACCAAAGCTACAAGTGACTTTGAGAAGGACTTTTACAAGTTAATGAACAACTCAGTTTTTGGAAAATCTATGGAAAATGTGAGAAACAGATGTGATATTAGACTAGGAAATGAAGAATTTTCAATGAAACAAGCTAAGAAAACAAACTTCAAATGCTTTAATATCTTTGACGATAACTGTATAGCGAGTCACATGTACAAACAAAAGGTTAAATTTAACAAACCGATCTACATAGGATTTTCAGTTCTTGACCTATCAAAATTGCTAATGTACGAGTTTTATTACAACAAATTAAAGAAGTTTGATCCAGATTTGAATCTGTGTTACATGGATACAGACAGTTATTTTCTAGAATTGAAACGAGATCCTTTTAAAATTATTAAAGAAAATATAGATGACTTTGATACAAGTGATTATCCAAAAGATCATGAATGTTTCACTACTAAAAATAAGAAGGTAATAGGAAAATTCAAAGACGAATTGAACGGCGAGATATTAGAAGAATTTTGTGGATTGAGATCAAAGATGTACTCGTACAAATATCTAGACAAAAATCCAGTAAGATGTAAAGGAATTAAGAGAAGCGTTGTAAATAAAACAATAAATATCGAAAACTTGAAGAGATGTTTGTTCGAAGATAAAGAAGAATTTAGGGAGATGACAGTAATCAAAAGCTATAAACATGATTTGTATACCATCACCATAAACAAGCTGGCACTGAACGCTAAAGATGATAAGAGAAATGTCCTAGAAAATAAGATCGATACAGTACCGTATGGCTATAAAAATGAAGCAAAATCTGATATATTAGACGAATTAAATAAACTTGGAAACTTTGAAAATTGAGAAATAACCGGAAGTTTTTACGAATATGAATTGAAAAAGTCAAAGCTGTAATTTTTTCTATATAAATGGAGGCCCAAAAGAAATGTATAAAGTGTCAAGAATTTAAAGATTTGTCGAAGTTTTTTCAAGATAAGACTAGAAAAGATGGATTATGCTATTATTGTAAGGATTGTAATAAGAAATATAGAAAAGAATTATATGATAAAATGGAAAAATTAACTTTAGAAGAGAAAGAGTGCACACGGTGTAAAAAGGTTAAGAATATTTCAGAATTTTATAATCTCCATTATAGTAAAGACAACAAACAAGCATATTGTAAAGATTGTGCTAAACAAATCTTTGCTAGACCAGTTCTTTGCGTATGCGGAAGAGAAATTCAACATTTCTATAGTCTTAAAAGACATTTACAAACAAACTATCATAATTCGAATGTTTAACATTTTCATCGTGTAATTTAGATATTCTATAAATCAGTCGAGATTCTGCCATATTTGTAGTAAAATGATTTCCGTTGTATAAAATATTCAAAGATTCTTTCATTTGGTTATACAGATTGATAGAATTTGGTTCGTCATCAATGAACAAAATCTCTAATTCAGGATAATTTATTTTTAGATGTTTTAATCGGTTTGGTATTTCTCGTTTCTGAGCTCTGATAACATAATAAGGATATTCCCACATGTGATTCTTCTTAATTAACACAAAAACATGGTGTTTTTTCTTATCAAAATCTTTACATACCATATCTCTCTTCATTAATTCCATTCGCAATTCTTGATTCTCTATTTTCAAGGATTTCATTTCATCTTTAATTTGTAACTGTTTTATTTCATCTTTTAACTGCTTATTTTCGTTTTCAAGTTTGTACTCGCCATATTTTCTAATACTCGGTAAAACTTCTTCTAAAACCCAATTTTGAAACGTTTCTGCAATCTTCATTTTAGATTTCAGTATTAAAGAATATATGCCTGGTTCATTGATGAAAATAGTGTCTGGATGTAATTTTTGTAAGAGTCGCGATTCGATACCCTTGTCAGAATCTATGTTTTCAAAGCTTTTTTTGTATTTTTCTTTAACATGATCTATGATAGCTTGTCTCGTATTTTTAAATTCCAATATTTCTGCAACATCTTTAGCCTTAAACCAAAATTCATTATTTTCGTCAACAATTGTAAAGATATGTTTGCTTTTAAATCTAAGTTGATTATTGAGTAGGTCTACAACTGACTCCATTTAGATAGAAAAGAAATTTAACTAGTAATTTTTATTTCAGTATAAAGTCCAGATTCATTGATAAAAACAGGGTCAGGATGAAGATTGTTAAGGGGCCATTCGAATAGACCCTTGTTTTTTAAGTAAAAATATTGAATTTTGTCATCATCATCAACTCATTTTTATTCCTTTTTCAATCTTAAATATATTGTTGTTTTACTCTCATTATTTAATAAATTTCCCTCAGAGTCTTGAATAGTCAGAACGATTTTTTGAATTCTTTTAATATTTTTTCTAATTGGAATATAATCGATTTCATTCGGTTTTTCACTGATTTTTGATCCATAAGCAACATTTGGGAAAAAAGTGTACAAAATTTCAGATTCTTTGTGTAAATGTTCGGTATGATTTTCAAAACTAGGTTCAACGAGATTGCAGTGCACTTCAATTACATCAAACGGTCTAAATTTTGGCGTTTTATTTCCTAAATATACCTGATTTGGCTCAATAGTTTCTTGAACAAACCCTAACAAATCTACAATAATTGCTGAAAACATTATTCTTACTGGTGATTTTATTTGAATTTTATTAGAGAGATAATTTTTTTGCATTTCAAACTTGTTTTCGTCAAAGTTTAAAGATTTATCTGATTGTTTGAATGTTTTCAGATAATTTTTAAGGGAATTTTTTATTTGATCGAAAGTATAATATCCTTTGTTTAAACCATAATATTTTGTTATGTTCTTCTCACTAAATCCTATACAATAAGGAGAACTTTCACTAATATTTATTACAAAATTGTCAGAATAAAAACCGCTTAAACCGATAAAATAATTTGATTCTTCCTCTAAGTGTATAGGATGTTCCAAGTTTAAAACTAATTTAGAGCTTTCTGAAGTCAACTTGAACAGCTTCATTTTCGCAAGCGTTGCTTCAAGATGAAAATCTTCTATTTAAATGGAGAAATTTTTAAAGCAAAAAGATCAGATAAAACTTCAAACGTTTGAAGAAAATAAGAAAGATCAACCAATCAGATTGTTAATAGTTGGTTCAAGTGGATGTGGAAAAACAACTTTATTATTGAATTTTATCTACAATAGGTTGATTCCTTATTCCAATTTGTATGTTTTTAGTAAATCTTTAGAACAAGACGCCTATAAAAAATTACAAGAAAGATTTGAAAATATTGAGAAGAACTTAAGTAAGAAAATATCATATTTTTATAATGCTTCCGAGGACATAGTTCCGTTAAGCGAATGTAAACCGAATTCTTTAATCGTTTTTGATGATTGTATTTTGGAAAATCAAGACGTTATCAAGGAATATTTCGTAATGTCTCGTCACAAAAATATCTCTTGTATCTATCTTTCTCAATGCTTTTCAAAGGTTGATAAACAAGTTATAAGAAATAATTTGAATATGTTGTGTGTTTTTAAGCAAGACGATCACTATTCGAGAAAGATTTACAACAATTATGTGGGATCTGATATGAGTTTTAACCACTTTAATGAATTATGTGATAAAATTTGGAAAGAAGACTACGGATTTTTAACTATTAATCTAACTTTGAAGCCTAAAAATGGTAAATATTTGAATAAATTTTCCAATATAAACGTGTGATAATCTAGTTGTTTTCATGTTTTTACGTTCACGTTCCACGTTCACGTTCATGTTTCACGTTCATGTTTCACGTTCACGTTTTACTTAAAAAACAAGGGTCTATTCGAATGGCCCCTTAACAATCTTCATCCTGACCCTGTTTTTATCAATGAATCTGGACTTTATACTGAAATAAAAATTACTAGTTAAATTTCTTTTCTATCTAAATGGAGTCAGTTGTAGACCTACTCAATAATCAACTTAGATTTAAAAGCAAACATATCTTTACAATTGTTGACGAAAATAATGAATTTTGGTTTAAGGCTAAAGATGTTGCAGAAATATTGGAATTTAAAAATACGAGACAAGCTATCATAGATCATGTTAAAGAAAAATACAAAAAAAGCTTTGAAAACATAGATTCTGACAAGGGTATCGAATCGCGACTCTTACAAAAATTACATCCAGACACTATTTTCATCAATGAACCAGGCATATATTCTTTAATACTGAAATCTAAAATGAAGATTGCAGAAACGTTTCAAAATTGGGTTTTAGAAGAAGTTTTACCGAGTATTAGAAAATATGGCGAGTACAAACTTGAAAACGAAAATAAGCAGTTAAAAGATGAAATAAAACAGTTACAAATTAAAGATGAAATGAAATCCTTGAAAATAGAGAATCAAGAATTGCGAATGGAATTAATGAAGAGAGATATGGTATGTAAAGATTTTGATAAGAAAAAACACCATGTTTTTGTGTTAATTAAGAAGAATCACATGTGGGAATATCCTTATTATGTTATCAGAGCTCAGAAACGAGAAATACCAAACCGATTAAAACATCTAAAAATAAATTATCCTGAATTAGAGATTTTGTTCATTGATGACGAACCAAATTCTATCAATCTGTATAACCAAATGAAAGAATCTTTGAATATTTTATACAACGGAAATCATTTTACTACAAATATGGCAGAATCTCGACTGATTTATAGAATATCTAAATTACACGATGAAAATGTTAAACATTCGAATTATGATAGTTTGTTTGTAAATGTCTTTTAAGACTATAGAAATGTTGAATTTCTCTTCCGCATACGCAAAGAACTGGTCTAGCAAAGATTTGTTTAGCACAATCTTTACAATATGCTTGTTTGTTGTCTTTACTATAATGGAGATTATAAAATTCTGAAATATTCTTAACCTTTTTACACCGTGTGCACTCTTTCTCTTCTAAAGTTAATTTTTCCATTTTATCATATAATTCTTTTCTATATTTCTTATTACAATCCTTACAATAATAGCATAATCCATCTTTTCTAGTCTTATCTTGAAAAAACTTCGACAAATCTTTAAATTCTTGACACTTTATACATTTCTTTTGGGCCTCCATTTATATAGAAAAAAATTACAGCTTTGACTTTTTCAATTCATATTCGTAAAAACTTCCGGTTATTTCTCAATTTTCAAAGTTTCCAAGTTTATTTAATTCGTCTAATATATCAGATTTTGCTTCATTTTTATAGCCATACGGTACTGTATCGATCTTATTTTCTAGGACATTTCTCTTATCATCTTTAGCGTTCAGTGCCAGCTTGTTTATGGTGATGGTATACAAATCATGTTTATAGCTTTTGATTACTGTCATCTCCCTAAATTCTTCTTTATCTTCGAACAAACATCTCTTCAAGTTTTCGATATTTATTGTTTTATTTACAACGCTTCTCTTAATTCCTTTACATCTTACTGGATTTTTGTCTAGATATTTGTACGAGTACATCTTTGATCTCAATCCACAAAATTCTTCTAATATCTCGCCGTTCAATTCGTCTTTGAATTTTCCTATTACCTTCTTATTTTTAGTAGTGAAACATTCATGATCTTTTGGATAATCACTTGTATCAAAGTCATCTATATTTTCTTTAATAATTTTAAAAGGATCTCGTTTCAATTCTAGAAAATAACTGTCTGTATCCATGTAACACAGATTCAAATCTGGATCAAACTTCTTTAATTTGTTGTAATAAAACTCGTACATTAGCAATTTTGATAGGTCAAGAACTGAAAATCCTATGTAGATCGGTTTGTTAAATTTAACCTTTTGTTTGTACATGTGACTCGCTATACAGTTATCGTCAAAGATATTAAAGCATTTGAAGTTTGTTTTCTTAGCTTGTTTCATTGAAAATTCTTCATTTCCTAGTCTAATATCACATCTGTTTCTCACATTTTCCATAGATTTTCCAAAAACTGAGTTGTTCATTAACTTGTAAAAGTCCTTCTCAAAGTCACTTGTAGCTTTGGTTCTCATGTTTGTGTTAAAATCAATGTAATCTTTCATAAAAGGCTTCTGATCGAATGCAATAACTCTATTCACATGTTTCAAAATCATACCTTGTTCCAAATAGAACTTCAAATTTCTCGAATGAACAACGTATTCAGTTTTATCCAGTAGAGTTGTGCAAAGTTTGTTTTTAAAATGTTCTGGAGCAAGAGGTAAATCCTTGTGATGTTCGTGTAAATTTGTTGGATATCCAAGATCGACTTCGAGAATATAGCCATAATCTTCGTCGCCAGTGAGTTCTAAAATTGTTTCTTTCCATTCTGCTGTTGTATACGTTTTAGGATCCATCCACTTGATTTCGTTATATGGTAAATTTTGCATAAGTCCATACCCATAAAGGTTGTTTGCATCGACGTACAACAAATAGTTTTCGGGCTTTGTCTTATCAAAATCTTTTAAATATTTGTTATTTGCTTTCACATATCGTTTAATACACTGAGAAATGCCTCCGCGAATACCTTTTTCGATCATCAAATACATATTATAATCACTAATTAATTGTAATTCTATCTTCGTTAATTTTAACATTGCGTCCCATGCGAGACTGGGAGCTGTTAGATAGTGTGCCGGATCGAGTTTATAACAATTAAGGCAAATGTTTCTGAAATTTTCGAATATATCAGCAAGCAATAAAACATCTTGGATATTGTACAAATCAGAGTAATTTCCAAGATTTTTCTCTTTTAATTTGTTCCAAACGCTCAAGTAGTGTTGATAATCTTTCTCAGATATGCTCTCGTCTGTCAAAAGTGAATAGAAATCTTGAATTCTCAATTCTTCTGTGTAATCAAGTTTTTCAATACTGTCGATAAATTCGTAAGGAAATATGCCTTTTCCAGATAGAATTTTAAAGATTTCTTCTTCGTCATTTGGTTGTCTATCTAGAATTGCGTTCAGACCATCTTGTATAAAATGATTTGTATGTTTGAAATCATCTTTTTTGAGGTTTTTAGCTAACTTTTCTATAGACGATGCCATAAATCTGAACGTATCTACGAAAGAAAACTTGATGAACTTTCTCGGTTTATCATCTTCAAACTCATACCCATATCCTGAATTTACTGAATAATTTATATATTTCTCATCTGTGTTTGCGATCAAATCAACATTACCATACTGTTTAGCCAATTCTTTTATGTACAAATGAGCATCGTAATTTGACATATTGTGGCAGAAAACGGGAATATTTTGAGGAAATTTGAGATTCAGATTACAACATGAATGAGCTGCGCCTCGAAATTTGCCGGTTAAATGACAATGATCTCTTACTTTATTATAACTCTTATCTCTCCAATTATCAGGAGTAAAACCATACTGAATTGACCCAACATCATAAGCAGACCATTCACAGATATGACAAACGTTTGAATTTTGATACGAAATTTCTTCTTCTTCAGTTAATTTCATGGGTTTTTGGTTCTTAGAATTATATTTTTTAGCTATGTATTTCGATAATTTATTGAGCTCTTCAAACAATTGTTTTGGAACATTCGGCAAATCTTCTTCATTTTTGGCTCGATAACATATCGGTTTGTACATGCGCTTGGTCACGTTCGACACTAAATATAGAGTAAAACCATAAGGAATGTGCTTCTGAATCTTGGTTGTAATCGATCTTTGTGGATTGTTCTTGCATGTCGGAATTTTTTCTAATATGCTTTCAAAATCCATATAAATAACGTACGGATGGCTAAACTTCTTTTGATAATTAATAAATTTAGTTGTTTGGCCTGGAAAGGGCATAATTGGCTTACAAACTTCGTGTTGCTTGCAAATTTCTAAATGATCTGTTAAATCTCCAGATTTGTAGAAATGGCTTAAACATCTTCGACACAAGAACGTCTTGTGAGCATTTTTTGATAATTGAGAACTCGCTAATCTACTTAAATCTGTTATCAAAACATAATGGGATTTATCATCTTGTTTAAAATACAATAAGTCAATGTTTAACTCGGCATCATATTTTTCAGAAATTTGTAACGGAACAACCTTAATATTTTCATCAAAACTGTAGACATTGATTGACATTTTTGGATATTTGTACTTGGAATTGTAGCTTCGTTTCTCGAATAATTGTATATCTTTTAAGGACATTGGATAGTCAAATCCAGAAAATATCTCGTCATTTACAAATTTTTCATATTGTTTTACACGTTCAGGATGAAATTTTGATTTTTCAATTGCACATCGGATAGAGTAAATAAAGCAATAGTCATCTTCATTTTTGATATTTACACAAGCTTTCTTTACCTTTATTTCTTGTGGTAAATCGATATATGATCCTGCGTTCATAAATTCGTGTTTATTAAGGCTCAAAACTAATTGTTTACAGCGTTTTAATGTCCATCCAGAACCTCGATTTGGATGATTTGTCTGTTCTCGATGTGTTAATTTATTAAATTGTTTAGAAATAAAGTCGTTTACATCAAAGATCTCGTCTGCTTTTATAGTAAAGTACATTGGACAAGTTTGTGTTTCACCGTTCACTAAAGTTCGTTCGTATTCGCATTCTAAAGAGAGATATCCTTTACTATTTTTCACAGTTTCTTGAAATTTTTCGATTAAACTTTTAATTTCTGGGCGCAAAATTGAAAGATATTTGTAAATTGACATGAAATTGTCGTTCAAATTTGTTAAAATGTATTGCTTAAATAGACCGTGTATTGAGGATAAAACTTCTACATCAATGATATTTTCAGGTTTCTCATTAAGAGTTTTGTCAATTTCTTCGATCATTTCAGACTTAGTTTTATCGTTTGTTTCAATGGACAATTTCTCAGCGATTGATTGAATTTTTTCATCTTTAAATAGATTGAGATCTTTTTTACTTTCCTTAAAATTTTTCTTTAGTTCACGCAATTTTTCTATATTGTACATCTTCTCGTGACCATCGATCTGATTCTCCTTAGCCCATTGTCTTAAATAATTCAATTCTTTATTATAAATTTCTTTGTTCTTCAAATGATTTTTCGAATTGTAATGACGAGTATAGTGATGTTCAAAAATGTCTTTTTTGCAGTATGGGCACTCTATCTTTTTCCGCTCCATATTTAAAGAGCAAAAATTTGTAAACTAAAATTTTGAGAAGTGGTGATTTTTGTGACAACTTGACACAGATCAGCACAATTTCTGGTCAAATGTTTTCAGATTGTTCTATTTAAAGAGCAAAAATTTGTAAACTAAAATTTTGAGAAGTGGTGATTTTTGTGACAAATCAGCACAATTTCTGGTCAAATGTTTTCAGATTGTTCTATTTAAAGAGCAAAAATCTTTTAACTAAAATTTAATAAATGGCGGCGCTGTTACAAGAGTTGAATAAGGTTGGTGAACTAAGATTCAAAGAATATAAGAAATTAGTGGAATTGGAAGAAAAAAAGAGATATAGAATCTTGAATTTGGAGAAAATGAAAGATAAATTCGGGTTTACAATAATTGCCGAGTTGGAAGATTGTAAAGTACACTTACCGAACAGATTTTTGACTGTTTTGGATGAGAAAAAGATTAAAGAATTAAACAAAAATGAAAAATTACACTTGGTTGTTACTGGAAAGAAGACTATTAAAGATAAAGACTGTGTTACAATTAACTTTGTAGAATAAAGATTTTTTATTAAGATTTCTGGATTTTTTCATTAAAACAGCTTAGAAATTAGAAGCCTACAATGAACAGTAAAACAGCTATAGATTCGGTTATTTTACATTCGTGATTTCTCAGATTTGTTTATGGTTCAATGGACAGTATTTTACATTGATTTTCTGACTGTCCCAAAAGTGTCCTAGAACCGGCATATTCATATCTACTTTCATAAACTCATAACAAATTTCTAATTTTTAATACATATTTATCTTAAAAATTGTATCACAATTTAATACAGGTGGTACACCATATGAAACTTTACAAACATATATTTGACTGTATTTACTTCTATTAGTCAAAATAGAACCATGCATTCCATTAATCACTGTTCTCTAAACGTAACGAAAATTGCAGATAAAGGCACTGTCAGTAAGCCTGCTTGGTAAACTAAATCCCAGCCTTCCATCAGCAATGGGTATTCAATGCTGAGAAGGCCACTGTTTTAGTTTCAATGGGTCCGCCATCGACTGCGGCATCCAGTGGTGATAAATTACACTTCTTGTTCTAGCAGCCTCGCTCGATACGCTCTTACAGCAGTCCCGATGGGCCAGATTTACAGGCAATAAGCTTTTTGTGTGGCTGGACAGTGTAGCAAATATGAATAGTTGAGTCATGTTAATTAATAGAGTTGCTGCATTTTATAAACTTTCATGTCAGATTTTCAATATAAGGTACTAATTATTTTTGTAATACATAATAATTGGATAAGGTTCAGAGGACATATTGTTGTTTATCAACACAACTAAGTATATATTAATTTAATATTTATAAAAAATCAGTAATATATCATAATATTAAGTAATTTATACCTAAAACATTTTAGTTAGTTCAAAATGCGGAAGTTTTTATTAAATTCACATGTTAATTCAATTATGTTATTCATAATTAGTATTAATGTAAATTTAAAAGCGCAATTACGTTTACAGGAATATGTATGAACACGGGAAACCTTTTTCTTTTAAATTAAAAACAAAATAAGTTATAAATTATAAAATAATAAAGCGTTTGAACACAGCTTTAATATTATCTCTAAAATAATTAAACACTTTTATATATTTTAACTTATTTATAACAAATACAAATATGAAAGTATTTAAATGATATTTTAAAATTTGTTTTATACTTTTTTATTTTGACAAAACTTTCCAGATATGTCTAGTCTTGTCGTATTTATTAAATAGTTCTATACGTTTAAAATTAAATTTATCTCTAATTGAACATTTTATGAACGGCGAAAAGAGAAAAATATTTATTTTAGGCAGTCTTTGTCTTTGTATTGGTATTGGCCATAATACCTTATAATTTTCCTTAGTACATAAACTTAAACTGCCGTTATTAGATCACATTAGGTTTTACATATTCAAATAGTTGATGTGATGTAGTGTATGTGTAATAGGTATTTTACTACATTCAAAACTGCACTCAGGGCAAACTTCTAAACAGCTAAAATTGGTTTTAGTATATACATAAAATTAACTCAAATTGATTTTTTTCAATGAACACAATACATCTTTTAAAATATTTTGTTTCTTCATGACTGTAACAATATGAAGAACCTATATAAATGTTAACAGTAACAAAATTTTACAATAACTAGGAAAAAGATATAATGTAATGTTCTGAACAAGAAAAGAAGATAAACTATGTAACTTAATAGTAACAACAAATTTAGAATGATATTTACAACGGCTAATATAACAACGAATTAACCAAGGTTATTTAGTACAGTGATTGCCTTCCTCCTAAAAGATTATTAAGGACATCCCAAAAAATCCAGATCTGCCAAGAATGCATTCTAATAAATCTAGGTATCGTTCTGTGGTAAAGGTAGTTTGTCGAAAGATAATGGATATCAAACAGAGAACATGATAATGGACATGTCTTGCCAACCGAAGGACATGGAAGTTAATCAATATTGCAATGTAGAACATTGTATAGTTACATCAAGTCAAAGGATGTTCTTTGTAAGAGAGAATTCCTTCCGTAAAAGATTTGAATTATGCTGTATGGAAAAAAAATTAAACCCCCTCATTCATGTAGTATGCAAGTGCAGTTAAGTATTCTTCCATGTGGTGTGATTTGTAATAAATTTTTCTTAGTTTTTGTGTAACGCAGCTCACGTACGATCGCCATCGTAAGACAGAGTCAATTAATAAATTCAAATATTTAAAAGTTACAATGAAATACATTTTTCTGCAGCTACTGCCATACAAACACGAATGCGTGGCACCTAAGATGAATATTGAAGACCTTAAATTTTGTATTGTTGTAGATTTGTGTGAGAAATTAATGGGATTTACCTTTTTTGCGTGTATTAATAATATATTATTAATAACGTAATATAAAATACACTTCACGTCATCATCAATTCTGTTTTTCAGGATATTACATTTATTTAAAGTATTACTAAAAACTTATTATTGGAAATAGCAATGTTTTAGTTGAGATTAAGGAAAGGTGATAATTTATAAATGCTTCAATCATATTTGGTCCAAGAATTCCTCCCTGCTGTATCCCAAAATTTAAATCTAATTTGTCGATAAGAACTCCATTCATATGCGAAACGTAATTTGGTACTTTGGGATTATACCGACCACACCCAGACATGAATCGTTATTTCACATTTCGTTTCTACTGATTACTAGATTAGCGTAGAACAATATTTCGTCAATATAAAACAGGAATTGTCTTATCGCAAACACCTCCCCATCCTCAGACAGAGGTCAAAGTCGAGCGTCTAGTAGATAACGTGATTGCAGAGTCTCGCCGCCCGTTCAGCTGGTGCATCGCTTTGTTGTACTTCCGTGTTTTACCTCTACATTTCTCCAAACACAAAAATTCAACAAAAACAAACATTTACCAAACTAAAATTTTTATTAAAAAAACACTCAAAACTTGTTTTTATTCTTGATCACATTCCGCCACCCAAAATGCGAGTGCCTCCGGCCATCAGCGCGGGCTTCGGCAGCACCTTCGAAGGTGCTGCCGAAGCCGCGCTGATGTCGACGAAAGAAAAACATCCCTCGAGATAGTACCTATCAGTAAAATATCAAATTCTAGAGGGGCTAATCAGAAATATAAATTGAATTGTAATGGAAAGGCAATGATGTACCGTGCAAATCACGTGATGCCGCGCGGCCTGCCGTAATCAGGATTCTCGAGAAAGATAAGATAACAGCGACAACAATACCGATCACAATACCTGGAAATGCTTGTAAGTTTGTAATTTTGTAATTGAAGAGTTGTTTTTTCGTTCTATCATGTTTGTTTCTATAAATTTCTATTTTTGTGTTCTTCATACTGGTGTGGTCGGTATAATCCCAAAGTACCCGTAATTTCTGTAAAATACGTAAGGTTTGAACCAATTTAGCAAATTATTGCGAAAATTATAAATTTCCAGTTTGTAAATGAATAGTCTCAAGTCTACAAGGTCAAATGTCTTAGTAAATTCAAGGTAAAATGCAATACCATGTTTTATGTCATCCACTTTAGTAACTATTTCGGTTATACATCACTCCAATTCCAGGTTTATAGATATATCATAGCTCAATATAAAATAAGATCTGGACTTAAAATTTCCACTCCACTTCAGCGAAGCCTGTTATGTGAAACACGGTGTGGCATAGTCTGCCCAGTAGTAAAAATGTAAAAAGTACAAAGTTTTCCAAGTATTTTTTAACGAGATTTCAAACTATTTTTCTGTTTCAGATACGATAATTTTAGCAATACTGTTTAAGACAATATCTAAGACTATATTAATGTAAAAGCGGAGCATTAAACTTAAGTTAAACTGGTGGGCGGGAAGTTTTGCGAAAGTTAGGCTTTAATAGAAAGTTCGGAATGGGCAAGTGCCACAGACCCGCAAGAAAATAACAACCCATTATCATAAGGAATGAGTTTGGGATTAGTTTCTTACACAGAGACAAAACAAAGCTCTGTTGAGGTCCTTGTTGTTGTTAAGTTCCTAGATAAAGGGTTACATGATTGCGATCAAAACAAATCATGTAAGGTCAAATATATTCAGCCCCTAAGACATTAATATCAATTGTCTTAGAAGAAAACATTGACCTGATTTTGGGTAAACAAGGTAGGAGTGCTCCCAACATTGTATCGCGTAATAGGCTTCGCAACAAAATTGCCAGTGAATAGATCATTTCGTTCTCGAAGAATAGTTTTTCTTGTATAGCGGAAACAAACATAGAGCTATCTAACAGAAATAAAATGTTTCTTCCCCTTGGCAGACAATAAAATTATGTCACTTAGCGTAGTGATATTCGTTAATCAAAACCATGAAACTTCATGGTTAGACATGCACAAACATACAAATAATTCACATCCATAAAAAATGAAGTTGCTTGTAAATGTAATTTACTTTAACATGATGTATTAAAATAATTGTTAATTAGTTTGGAATTCATATAAAAGATTTTATAACAATAAAATTTACACTAAAAAATATATGTTTTTTTTTTTGTTCTCTTAGGACAAGAACCTTATAAATTGCACTTAGTCCTGTAAGAACCTTTGCGCTGCTTCTGGCCGCCTCCTATCGAGATCCATGAGGAAGAATTAGGGCACTACATCTCAAAGTCATCCCGGAAGAAGGGGAGGCCGGCTCTGAACCAGCCTCTCCAGTCAAAGTAGGCAGGGGGTGGCACACCCTTGTTGAGGTTAACAAGAACCTCTGAGGTAAGGGAACAAACCCCACCAACTCCAACAGTCATCTTCCACAGTAGACTAAACTTATCGAATTGCCCATGAACCCCAGAACCAACATTTGCGGTTAGTGATGTGCCGCTACTGGTCATCCATAAGGTTACGCAGATTGAAGTGGCACATCGGTTTTTGCTGTGCCCAGTGGCGGGTTCAACTGGTAGGTATAAACCAGCCAGAAGTGATCCCTGGTAACCTTCAGTGTAGTGGGTAGTGTTACAGTGTTAGACTACAGAGCATTTTTTTCAAATTGCTTTTCTTGCAAAATTTAAATTCTATAGCTAATTTCATAATCCTGAAGTTCTGTGGGCAGATAGGCACACAGACATCATATAGAAGGAAATATGTGCATTCTCTCGGCATACCTAGTGAGTGATAGTTGGGCTTTATTAACGTTCAGCCAAAATCCATGTTGGAGTATGCACCCTCATAAAACTCATATTTTTGCTCATGTACGGATATTTTTATTGTTATCTTTGCTCAAGTAGGTATGTTATCTTTATCAATATATCCTGCTACACGATACACAATAATTATTGTTCATTGAGTTAGGTATCATAGCAGATTTTAAATAATAAAATTTCTCGTAAGGTACAAAGGGTACTACAACTCAACTGTGTGCTAAACCAAATCTTGCTACCGACATTTAAATTTAACTTTCAACGCTATTATTTCTTCTATTTACTGTATGAATAGGTACATATATGAAGAAGTCAAATGTCCAAGTCTCATTTTATTTTACTCAGCTGGTTGACAAATTTACTTATTTTTAATTCCTCATTTCCATTATGTTACTCATAAACCAAGTTAAAAAGTCTGATAACGTTCAGCTAAATCGTATGGTTTAGTATTTGATTTGTCCCGCTATAATTTCTTCTTCATATAGATACGAGTACAAGTGTTAATATGTCGCATGTTCAAAGCTCAATTGATTGTACTTTGCTGGTTTACAACTAAGGTGAAAATGTTTGCTAAGGCTCAGCTAAATGGAGTGACTTTCATGCACAGAGAGGCTGTCCCTTAACCTTTTTACCATAAAATCAATAAGAATATTCTATGGGCAAGAAGAAATCCAAGGAATAAGTTTCAAGACACTAGGAATATTTTAACAACATTTATAGTAGAGATACACGGTCAAACGGACATATAGTGATACGATTTAATAAAATAACCCATTGCGTCGGTTTGTTTATAACTATTAAATTTTCAAGTTAATAAAATTACCTCTCTTTATATTTGTCATGATTTATTATTAATTTAATTATTATATTCGTCACATATATCAATTTAATATCGGTATTTTCTCTTATAGTCAAAATAGTTTCTAATGAAATATTAATATTCATAAGTAATTAGTTTAACAAAACTTCTTAAAAGTTTTGCTATACCAAAGCATACTAATATCTTATAATCCATATCAAATCTTCTATTTCATCAACTTATTATGAAACTAAAACTGTATTTTCTTTGCATTTTAGAATTCCAATATTTAGTCGTGGCCACGTGAATTGAGGGATTGGTTGATTAAGTGAATCCAAATAACCAATAGAGCTGTGGGTGTATCATGTCTCTAATGAATGGGGTTTGGGAGAATTGTGGTTAGTAGATGTGGGTCCCTAGTCCCTTCATAACATTCCATTTCTGTAGGTAATTTATAGCTTCAATTCAATGCCTATTTACTGTTATACCATTATCTACGTCTTCCATCCAATTTTAGCAGTGATAATTTATAACTTACTCACAAACTGAAAGGTGTTATTACTATAACTTGTTACTGTACTGAGTCCTTGCATTGACTTAATAAGTGCGCTAGGCAAAAAAGGAAATAAAATATTGAAACCTTACATCGCCGCTCGCACACCCACAGCAAACCAACAGGGAAAACGCGCGCCCATGTGGCGAACGGGATGCCGGATCAAAATTAAACTAGGTAAAAAAAAAAAAACACACCGTGATCAGTATACTCAGGTTCATTTACTACGAAAACACAGGCCTATCCAGGTCAATATAATTAAGTATATAAATATATTATAAATAAAAAAATAAAAAGTGCCTGCAGTAGTATATACCTCGAACAATTCTTGTCAGGTGCACCTGTATACAAAAAATTAGACACGCCATAATTTGAAACAAGAAATGCCAATTTCCACCCGGTATCCTTCGGTTAAGGGCGGGCTCCTAATGAAATCCAAGAAATAACTAAATAATATCTAAAAACTAACTTAAAATTAAATAACAAAATATAAACTATATAAATGGCAACAATAACAATAACAAATAAATAAAGAATGCAGGGTATCACAGATTTTGACTAGCAGTTGTGTCCATCATGGTGGCCGTCCCTCAGCAGAGCGCAAAGTGAAGGTTCTCTGCGACCACGCATGATGGAGAGATGACAGGAGATAAACAGCTCACATCCCTTGGACCTCATCAGTGAGGGGCCGTAAACCTAGCCGCACATGTTAGAAGGAAACAGCTCAGCAAATCTAACAAAAACACTTATTTAAACAAAATTTTTTAACTGGAGCTACTCCTAACTTGTACACCACGGCTCGGAGTCTTTGCCACTCTCCCGGAAAGGCCAAACGCCTTCAAATGGTCAGTGGCCTCTGCAGCCAATAAACCACACACATACACTATATAAAACACACATGAGCCGGGGAGATATAGGTATTGAACCGGCTCAGACTCCCCCCCCCCAAAAGGAGGAACTCCCCTCTGTTAATTTCTTCAAAATGAAGAACCAAACGAAATGCCCTCTCCCCCAATGGTTGAAGAATTATAAACCGGAAAACCCTGAAGTCTGCAGAAGGCAAAACCAAGAAAATCCAGTTGGAGGCAAGAAATCACTCCAAGAGTTGCGTGGGTACAAAAGAAGAAAACAGGAACCTTGATCAGGAAGAAGGAGCAGAGGTGATCAGCCTCTGGACCTAAAACCCTCCCGCACAGACTAAAGAGAAATCACGGATGACTCCGGCAAGGCTTCAGATGGGATATGTGCGCCTTCCTGAAAATCTTCCCGGACTGAGGATCTCCCAGTCGGGCAGTCACCGGAGTCAGAAACTTCAAGATGCGGTGGGGACCAGTCCACCTGTAGCAAAGTTTAGCAGCTCTTTTATCCACAGCCGAACTGACTGGGTGAGCCTTGCAGTAAACTAGATCCCCCACCTGGAAGGGATTGGCAATACGACCTCGGTTGTACTTTCCTCCTTACTAACTCCCTAGCCCGAATGATATTCCGCCTGGCTGCCTCCCAAGTGGCTTTCACATTGGGAGTACCAGGAGATGGCAGAAGATCGCTAATTTTCCAAAGGTTCGCCAAAGGGTTGTTTGGGCGGAAAGCCAAATAATAACTCGAAAGGTACCGCCTTGTGACTTTCATGCTGGGCCGTATTAAAGGCAAATTGGATCCAAGGTAGTTGTTGATCCCCAGCGTGGTCTGATTTTCCCGCATGAAAGGCAATGAGAGCAGATCGAAGATTGCGATTAAACCGTTCGGCGTGAGAAGGCTGAGGATAGAAAGGGGAAGTAGTCACATGGCGGATTCCGTGCCCAAAGCACATTCTTTTAAAGATATTGGAGACAAACTGTGAACCATTTTCGGAAAACTAAGGTGGCGGGGATTCCAAAGTGTTGAAAAAAAATGGTTACGAAGTGCTTGCACCGTGAGCTGCGCGGTAGCACTCCGCAATGGGAACAACCAAACAAACTTGGAGAAGGCATCCACACAAACAAGTAGGAACTTATTTCCGGACTTGCTACGCGGTGAGAGGCCCAACCCAACATAGTCAATGAAAACCTTCTCCAAAAGGTTTTTTCCGCCACCTCAGATGACAAAAGACCCAACTTGGTATTTTGAGCGGGTTTGCTTAGCGAGCACAGTTCACAAGAACGTACTCGAGCTGCAATATCCCGGTCCATACCTTTCCAGATGAACTGATCCCTAATCTTCGCGATGGTCTATGAATTCCTAGATGTCCGCCCACAGGAAGAAGAATGAAAATACTGAAAAGACCATCGGTTTACAAGAAAGCTTGGCAGCACTAACTTAGGTTTTCTCCGCTGCTTGTCACGGCAGCATAGAGCACCTCGGTACAGAAAATAAGGAGGGTGGGCACCTCCGTTTTTAAGCTCATTGATGATAGCAGTCAGCTCGGGATCCTTAAGTTGGTGTGGGAACAATGTCCGAAAATGCCAGAGGAAAGTCTAGGAGCACGCCACAACATGGCGGCTCTGATAAATTCTGGTGGTCGTTGGGTAAGGTGATACATGCGTGACAGAGTGTCCGCTATGATATTTTGGGTGCCTCGCACGTGCTGCACTGTGAACTTAAGGGCAGAAATTTGGACTACCCAGCGACCAATCTTCCCGAGCTGACGGGGTGGGCAAGGAGCCAAGAGAGTGCCTGGTTGTCGGTTTCCAACAAAAATTCTTTATGTTCTAGGTAACGCCTGAACTTATTAATTCCAAACACGACAGCCAAAACATTCCAGCTCATAAACAGAAACAACTCTTCTTCTCACAAGGGGTTAACGTGCGTGAAGCATAAGCTATGGGCTGCCGGATACCATCTACTTCTTGTGATAAAACAGCAGCAACGGCTATGGAGGAAGCATCAGTTTGCAAGACGAACTTACGACTGAAATCAGGCATAGCCAAGACTGGAGGCTGCATCACTGCCTCTTTCAGCTGCTCAAAAGCAGTCTGTTGCGCTTCACCCCACTCAAACTTGGCACCCTTTTTCCTAAGAGAGTTCAGAGGGGCCGCCACTTCAGCAACCATTGGGGATGAAACGACGATAAAAATTTATCATTCCCACAAAACGGGCAATCCCCTTGGCATCCTTAGGAGGAGGAAACTCCCTGATTGCCTGGGTTCTCTCTGGATCAATACAAAACACCTCGAGAAGAGACAAGATGACCCAGAAACGATATTTCAGGCTGAGCAAAACTCACCTTTTCAGGATTGACGGTAAGGCCAGACTCTCGCAGCCTAGTTAGAACTTCCTCCAGATGAGTCAAGTGCTCCTCATAACTCTCACTGTACACAAGCAGGTCATCCAGATAGTTGAACACGAACTTAAAATTTGACAATCATGAAAGATAGAAACCAGGAGTCTGGTGAGTGTTTGGGCTCCCACACACCAAGCCCATTGGCACTCGGATGTGAACTGGTACAAATTCCAAGGCACACAAAAGGCAGTGAGAGGTCGAGACTCGTGTTTTAGAGGAATCTGATGGTATTGCCTGATTAAGATCAAAAATGGAGAAATACTTGGCCTTACCAAACCAGTCGAAAGCAGAATGCAAATCGGGGAGAGGCACGGAGTCAATTTCTATCTGAGCATTGAGCTTTCGATAATCCAGGACCAATCTGACTTCCCATTAGGTTTCGGCACTAGAAACGCTGGACTGGAAAAATTTGAGCAAGACGGCTCGATTACCCCACTCTTAAGTAAATCATCGATCATATTTCTCAGAATTTCCATCTTGGGCGGAGCAAGCTTATATGGATGGGAACGTACAGGACGGGTGTCTGTAAGACGAATCTCGTATTCCAAGAGATTGGTCGTGCCCAGTTTGTCAGTGAGGACTTCAGGAAAACTGGAACAAATCTGCCTTATGTCCTCAGCCTCTTTCTCGGCGTAAGATGTCCTAGTTGGTCAGGAGGAGTCAAGCTCTTATCTTCCATCTCTAAGGCAGCAGTCCCACGAGACTCGACATCAGAAAAGGGAACTAGCACCCGCCTGGCGAAAGCAAAGAAAAACATGACTGGAGGCCAAATCCAAAATCATGCCAGTTTTTCCGATAAAATCTGCTCCCAAGATGAAAGGAAAAGTCAGGTCCTTAGCCACCAAAAAGCTCCAATCCCAAGAGAAATAATTAATTTTGATGTGAATCTGGGCACTACAGATAATAGGTAAAGTGTGTGCGTGAAGCAGTCCAGCAGATAAGTGAACTAGGCTCAACCTGCCGTATTAGCCCAGAGGATTTTAGATCTTCAAAAAACGACAAAGAAATCAGGCTGCGTGCTGACCCAGAATCAACCAGGGCCTTCTGCACCACATTCCCCACAAGCACATCCAGTTGTGGGCAGGTTGAGCGGGCAGCCCTTACTCCCTGCGCGCCAGAGCAGCAACCTCCCCTCTCGGCCAACGATGATAACTGTCCCCAAAGTCTATTTCTTTCTGTTTTCTTTCTGTTCTGTATTAAACCAGCTAAAACCCTTTTACCATCAAAATTATGTACATTTTTGCCCTCAAAATTACCTTTACGGCACGAGTCGGGCTTACTCGTCCGCAAGCTTACTAGTTTTTTTTATTAAGTGGACAAAAACGGTCTAATATGTCCCACTTGCTTGCAGCCATAACAGGTAGGAGGCTGCCTACGGGAAGGAGCAGCCGCTGGCTCGGACCGCACCGGAGCATGGACCGGCCCCGGAGGCAAGTGAGGAAGATGCCTCGACATGGCCTCCCTTTGATCATCCCGCATCCTGAACCCCTCTAGAGATGATGGAGAGGCGGTCCAAATCCGCAAAAGATGCGGGACGGCTACAAAAAATCAAACGGGAGCGTTCTTCAGGTTTAATGCCCTCCAAAATAAGGCTCACCAACTCTGTTTCGCTCAAGCTCAAGCGCAACACCCGGGCTACATCCCGTATCTCCCCGACAAAATGGCTCAACGTCTCGTCTGGTGCCTGAGGACGGTAAACGCGTTCCACCCGCAAGCGCTCCCTAACCCGAGCAGGTACAAAGAACTCCAAGATCTCGGCGTGGAACTGGTCAAAAGTGGCACCTCTCTTAAGGCAGTCTAGAAGGCGATCAAAAAGCGGCCTTAAGGAAAACTGCGCTAAAATCTGCATAAGCATGGCATCTGTCATACCAGGAAATTCGCTCAGCTTAAAAAACTTCCAGAAGGAAATGGATAAGTAAATTAGTGTCAAGCCCATCAACTCTGGGGAAGTGTTGTAAAACACTCCCCAAAGGATGGGGCAATTTGCCAAAGCTAGAAAAGGAAGGCACAACTATAAGATGATGCCTCACCAGCCGCTTCAGGGGGGCCACTACCCATCGGAGACATAGTAACTCTGGGAGGCTCGAAAGAAAGAGCCGGAGGACGGTTAGCAAAGGTAATGGTAGTGGGAACCTCCGTTGGAGTGACAGCGGTAAATTAGTACCCCCCCTTCTCTTTCACCGAGCGCACCTCGTCAAACCATCTAAGGCTTGTTTTAATTTGTTACTGGCCGAAAAGGCCCAACTTTAATATCAGAGTCTAAACTAGGAGCTGACCATAAGTAAAAACTATTCTGTCACGACGCCAATGTAAAAGTTGAGATGCCAATCTAGCCTTCGCTGACCCGGACATGGAAGTGACTCAAAATTAATATCGTCTTCTAACTCTTCCATTCGGGTTTTACAAAACTCAAATTCAGTATTAATTTGGAACTCTGCATTCCAGCTGCGGTCCAACGCTATACAATCCCGTAATTGAGCTCTTAATGCCCTCACATCTCCCTCGGGCTTCTGTCCGCTCGCCAGGACCTCAAAAACCAACTCGGGGCTTGCGCAGATGTTCAGGCACCAGGGAAAACGCCATTACCAAACAATTAAGACAAAATAAATACAACAAAGCGTACGCAACAATTACTTAGTAAACTAAGTGGACTCAACTCACAAAGGGCTTACACTGACGAGGTCCAAGTGAAGAACTTAATACCTGCTACCTAATAGAAGGATACCCTGCAAATATACACTAACCACAACCTACAAACACAGAAGCAATAAATATAACAAAACAACACATTGATAGGGGGAGAAGTAGAGTACAGTTAGGTAAATTTAGCGGTTTAAGCAATTTAGAGTCCCCTGCTCCCTGCAAAGGGTAAGTCTGCAGGAAGCAAGACACTAAAACCAATTCCACCCGGTTATCCTGTGCTAGGGCGAGCTCCTAATAAAAAAAAAATGTGTACTCTAACCTCCCCCTACCTAACACTAACCTACACCAACAAACAAAACCAGAACTGAGAGACAGCTGAGAGAGCAGGTAACCACGCTCTGCTACCATTGAAACCTTACATCGCCGCTCGCACACCCACAGCAAACCAACAGGGAAACGCGCGCCCATGGTGGCGAACGGGATGCCGGATCAAAATTAAACTAGGTAAAAAAAAAAAACACACCGTGATCAGTATACTCAGGTTCATTTACTACGAAAAACACAGGCCTATCCAGTCAATATAATTAAGTATATAAATATATTATAAATAAAAAAATAAAAGTGCCTGCAAGTAGTATATACCTCGAACAATTCTTGTCAGGTGCACCTGTATACAAAAAATTAGACACGCCATAATTTGAAACAAGAAATGCCAATTCCACCCGGTATCCTTCGGCTAAGGGCGGGCTCCTAATGAAATCCAAGAAATAACTAAATAATATCTAAAACTAAACTTAAAATTAAATAACAAAATATAAAACTATATAAATGGCAACAATAACAATAACAAATAAATAAAGAATGCAGGGTATCACAGATTTTGACTAGCAGTTGTGTCCATCATGGTGGGCCGTCCCTCAGAAGAGCGCAAAGTGAAGGTTCTCTGCGACCACGCTGATGGAGAGATGACAGGAGATAAACAGCTCAATCCCTTGGACCTCATCAGTGAGGGCCGTAAACCTAAGCCGCACATGTTAGAAGGAAACAGCTCAGCAAATCTAACAAAAACACTTATTTCAACAAAATTTTTAACTGGAGCTACTCCTAACTTGTACACCACGGCTCGGAGTCTTTGCCACTCTCCCGGAAAGGCCAAACGCCTTCAAATGGTCAGTGGCCTCTGCAGCCAATAAACCACACACATACACTATATAAAACACACATGAGCCGGGGAGATATAGGTATTGAACCGGCTCAATATTTAAAAGAAGAATTTTTGTTTTGTATTCAAAAGTAAACATTTTGTGAAAGTGTAAATGAATCAATTGTACCTTTCTGCTAAAATAATCAGAAAATACTTAAGTATTCAATGATTATTCTACACTAATCTCTTCAGAGGTGAGAGAGGCAAATTCTCCATAAAAAAGATTATGTGTAGTTTTCAATTTGCAGTTTTATTCCTCGAATTAATAGATGGAAGTGTCATTCTAAAATACTAATGTTAATTCAACGGGCCTGCAACGAAACGATATAATTAAATCTACTAGTTTCAGACATAAATACTCAGAATAGTCGTCAGCATCCCATTTAAATTATCTAAGCATGTGTTTTATAAGCGTAGAAAGTTATGAATTGTTCGGAAACCACTTAAAACACCCGATACATCGTAAATTTGATGAAAACATTTTGGTTTTTATATAACTAAGAGCTGATGAAAATCATTTATATTATTCTTTTTGTGAAAACGAAATAAAGAGTAGCAATTTCTTTTACAGAAATATATACAATTTTAAGCGATTAAAACATTATGTATATTAAAGTAAAAACCCTGCTATGTTGAGTGCAACTTTATACAATTACAAAATTTGAAGTTTAAGTCATTAAACGTATGATAGTTTTATTTTTAAAGTTATCGAACGTATCCTCATGGCTTTAAATTAGAAAATATAATGAAGTTTACCAGGTTAATTGTCTGTCAAAGTCATATTTGCCAATCTCCTATAAAAATATACGAGTAGTTTCTCGTTGAACGTAAGTTTGTTGAATGTTAGTTGTTACAAGAAAGTAGATACATATAAAGCAAGAGTCTCTTCTCGACAAGAACTCCTGCTTTGTTCGGTGAGAGCTTAATCTCCGCTTCATAATGTTAAGCTTGTTTCAACATGCCTCTCGTAATAAACCGTTTTAGGTAAAAACATTTAAACCATTCCCTAACTGTCTACACTCTGAACTAAAAACATGTAGGATTATAAATTCTTCAAAACGTGCAAAAAATGTCTGAATGTATGTATTTTACATACATTGAAAATATAAAACAAAACTAGTATTATATTGTAAATCTTGAGCAGAAAAGGAAGATGTCAAGTAGTTGTATGTATTAATTAATAATTAATTTAATAATATTTAAATTAAGTTTACTACCAACTGGAAAAGTAATATAATTAAATTCATTCATTGTCATAGGCAAGTAGGTTCTTAGGGCTTATAGTTTATTTATAGTTTAGTATAAAAATATATTTAATAATCATAGCCATACGCTTTCAACTTTTATTACATACTGCATGATACCTGAATGGTGCATATTTTTAATGAATTATTAGTTCAATAAATTTTTACAGAAAAACTGAAGTTGTTTAGTTTTCCTAGTAAAATATTATTAAAGTGAAATATTGTTTTCGTTTGTTAGTTTTGCTTTCAAGCGTAAAGTATTTAACTGATTATACTGAAATTTTACATGGAATTTTTAGGGTACCTAATTTAAATATAGGCTTATTTTAATTTGGAAAAACCCTACCAGTTATGCTCCACTGGTTTCTAAAATAGCAAGAAATCTCGTGTTGGTCTTTAAATTTGTATAATATTGAAATCTTTTTATGAATGGTCCATAGGTTTAGTTAATTAACTTCTATTTTAATAATACTATTTGTGTTTTATATTCCAAATTTAATTGACACTAAACAGCTGTTGAAACTTTTAAACTTTCTTTAAAGTTCAGTAATGTATACTAAAGAGACTGAAACAATTGTTTACATTTATATTTTTGTTACATAAGTGCTTGATTATTATTATAATGCAGAAAACAAAGGCGAAGGTACCCTATAGCTTTTTTTCCAGAATAAGCTGCTGACGAATTAAAATATCTAATGCATTTGAAATACCTGATTTAAAGTTTACTTCCGAAAATACTAATAAAACATTATTACCAAACCCACCTTAAGAAGGAATACTGTGAATTTTATATCCAAGAATGTCTAGATACTCAAGACTGGTTTAATTCCTTCACATTGAGATTTGGCATTTTCACTCACACGCTGTAAATAGGTATTCTTTCTTAGTCTAGAGACCGAGAAACGAGGCTTGTACCACTCAAAGCCTATAAACAATGATGACTGTAATGTTGCATAAACTTTCGAACGAGTTCCCCCTTATACAGCAAGTAGATGATTTTTGAACGTAGTAGATATCTCAATCCTGGTTATGTATGGATATTTTCTTCATTGTGACAAAAGGCAAACTCAACTATGGTACTGGACATATCTCTGACAGAACTAAAATTCCAACAGACTTGTAGACAAGTAGACCCTTTTTGACAGGAGTAGCATTCTGATACCTAAATATATATATATATATTTTATTGGTGGGGACAATTCAGAAAATTCAACTATGAAATCGGTAATATAATTCATTAGGGCACTGAAATAATATATTACTGATTCTACGCCTACTTACGTTTGAAAAGTATCATAGGCGACCACCTCATTACTTCATAAACTCTGTGACTAAGTAGGTCAAAGACATGATTTTGAAAATATGTTGTAAAGTCACAGGTAATAGTTAGTTCTCTCATAAAATGATTTTAAGATATTTTCCAATCGTAGTATAGAGAGCAAAGTTTTACTGATATTCTGCAGACCACATCATACATTTTCTACAATGTTTCTATCATTGCAATTTGGGTAATCTTTTGAAATGCTATTAATAATTGAGATTCATTTTAATATTGATCTCCTAATAATTTTACAAAAATATTTTATCCAGGGTAAACAATAATTGAATTAGTATTGAATATAATAATAACCATTACAGACAGAAGTTTTTGGTGTAAGTGAAAAAGTATTGTTGCCCTATCTCTAAGGAGTTTTCTCTATTCCTTTAAGTACTTCTGACATGCTACTGGTATGCATTTATTACTTGAAATGTAAAATAGCTTCTCTCTTTATGTTTATTTTTTCTCAATCTAAACAATGTTTTGTAAAAACTCAAAAAAAAACAGTGTAAATGGAGATTCTTTATAGCAAGAGTTGAAAAAACTGATATGTGCAAATAGCTGAAGCCAAAGACGGGACAGTTTGGTTGTTTCTGAATCACAAAGTATTAATTTATTGATGAAAGATAACTGTTATAATTAAAAATGCCAGTCACATGAAAGTAATTGATTTTTCTATCAATAAGAACTTTCAAAAGCTGTGGTCTTATTATACCAACCCTACTTACAGTAAATTGAATTATTATTTCTCCGTTTATTTACTTACAAAGCAACAATTACGTTACCAAAATTTTTTTCTTATTATATTATAAAAAGTTTATATTCAATTATTTAAAATACTGGGAGAATATTTAAATTAGAAATTCTCTATTTATTATACTTGTAGTTACAAATTAGTTAAATAAAATGATTAGAAAACTTAATTAAGCGTTACACATTCACATCATATTTCAAAGTATAATAGTCATAATATCTTATACAAAATACTTATATTTAATAAAAATATAATTTTAAATTCACCCATAACGGAGAGAAAGAAACAATAGATTTCTTATTTCGGAAGGTAAAGTATTGTCACTACAACAAGACTCGGGAAATCCTACAATTTACTGGAGTTTGTCGTAATGGAAAATTCTTGTACACTTCTGGCGTTCACTGATATTGAAAAACATAACTTATGAATTGTTCTGGTGTATTTTAGCAATTACCCGCGGCTTCACAAGAAATTTCATATGTTTTGCAACTGTATAGTTCAAGATATTTCCGACACTAATATTAATTTTGCCTCTTTTATGATCGAAAAAAAAATATACATACTAGCTCTGAGAACCCTACATATGTCAAAATAAAAACAATTTAGGTTTGTTAGCAGCCTTTACATGTTAAATAAAGGTTAAAATACATTGTCTATTGTATCTGCATTGCTAGCAGTTACTCGCTCCTTTGCACGCAATTTAGTAGTATGTGTTGCATATGTATGTCAATGGCTGGATCGAGTGAATTATATTACTGACGACAATGTCGAGTTTGCATTGTTGCTACAAGTAAGAAGATACGTCAAAAAATATATATTTTTTGCCAATGTAATTAACTTTGGTACAGAAAAACATTGTCTTTCATGTCTAATATTAATACTTGATAAAAATTACAGCTAAAAGTACATTACAATGAGACTAAGCGTTTGTTTCTTTATAAACTGAAAAATATAGTTATGTTTTAGTACAATTAGAGCTGGAGTTAGTACATTATTTTAAACGCACAGATCAGCGATCTTTAACATATCATAGTTCTTGCCGATTGTTTCAAAGGGAGTCTACAATGTCAAATTCTGATCATCTAATTTTTTTGTAAGATAGAGGAGTACTTACCTAATCGCTGACATATTAAACGGTGTTAAAAATATTTGTACTCGCTATAAATGCAATGTTTACATAGAAATTTTATTATATTAGAAATGCTCTTTTAATTATTATTTTACATCTTCGGAGACAAATTTTGAATTTTGTCGATACTTTAAAGACCAGTGGGGCTTCCCCCGGAAAATTTAATGAAATATGAATAGGCCTATATTCATCCTCGGAACTCTAAGAATGGCCATGGAAAATTTCAGCCAATGGGGTGGATTATTTATGGAAGAAAGCTAAACAAACAAAGGCACATTCACATTTATATTATTATTAAGATTAGGATTTTTAAATACAGTTCTGAGTAATTGTAATAAAAATAAAATAATTTCTTGCAACAGTTCTAATATGTAAGGTATGAAAAAATCTAGTTAAAGCACAATTGGAATATAACACAATGATATATTCTAATGACGCACAATGATATATGTTAACACAATACAAATATTATATTATTCCTATATAAAATATCATTCCTTGCAGTTGGAAGAATTTTAGCTAAATTTACATTTAACATAAATCAAACTCTTTAACATTCTGAGCTCCTGGCTTCAGCAAATGTCCAGCTCCCGTGTACCCCGTCTTTGAGAGCTCTCACACTCTTTTATTACAAAAGCAACTGATCTGTGATATCTATCGGTCGAATTGAGCTATGGAATTTGATGGTACCTCATAACTCTTAGTCTCTAAAAGCCTGTCTCTGGGAACCGCCAGCTTATGGAGGCTTATTATCTTTGAGAGCCCCAGTCTATGAGAGCGTTCAACCAATACGAGCGCTCAGTATCTGGCAGCACCCACCTGAGAGACAATTCGTGGTCCCAACCTTCCGACTTTATAGACTTCTGTCTAGGTATCTATCAGCTCCTGTTTATTGTAAGTTCCTGCCTTTCTGAACTCTCAGTTACTTATAGCTCTCTGCATTTAAAAAATACCACCGATGACAGGTTTCGTATATTTCACAGAAGCTCTCAAATTCTGGCATCTCCAGGCCTGAGGCAGGTGCCGATTTTTATGTACTCCCAGTTTCTGAGAGTGGCAAGTGTCTGGGAACTAACGGTTATTGGCAGCTCCCTCTATTAACGCTCAACTTCAAAACATCTGGTTTATCGCAAGCTCCGACCAACCAACCCCTAGCAACTTCCACATTGTAGTAGCTGTCGGCCCCTGAAATTTCCTGCGATTTTGGAGATCTTATTCTCTAGCATTACCTGGCCCCTGGCATACCTCAGCGTTCGGTATCCCGCTATTTAAAGCTATTTGTATCAAGCTGCCTCCAGGTCCTAGGTAGTCCTGACTTTTACATATCTCAGCCTTTAGCACCTACTGCCCCTGGTCGGTTCCGGTTGCTGCAAACTCCGGGCCGCTCGTTGCTTCAGGCCTTTGAAAACTCCTTGCCTTTTGTCTGCCTGAAATTTCACCGCCTCCCAGCCTTTAGTAGCTTCCATCGTGTGGCAAGTCCCGGCATTCGACAGACCCAGCCTCTGCTTGATTTCTTAGGCAGGTGTAGGTCTCAGCCAACAACCTATTTCTCTCATACGGCTGCCTCTGACTCTTCTTGATAAGTATAGAACTCGGCCTCTAGCCGGCTCTAGTCTCTGGCCCTCTGTAGTTTTCTTCTTGTAGTTTTGCATAATTCACAAATTTAACGTATATATTACATTTATGAATATCATGAAAAAAATCCATTGGTAATGAAAAAAATCATTAAAATACTATGTATCGAACTACTATCATGTATATTTAAATTGTAGCCTTAAAAATGCGATTTCTCAATGCTAAGTTCTATAGTGAATAAAAAATATTTAAACTGAAATATTAATTCTAAATATTATAAAGGGCTCCGAGATAAATGTATCTTAAAGTAAATTTTTCTATCAAAAGTATAATACAATACATAATTTTGCATAGGAAAAATTTAGTTGAAGTCCATATTTGAAAATGGTGGTTGTTCTTAAGTAGTTGACATATGTAATATTAAATGTCTCTCACTAAAATAAAGGTCTTATAAATCAATATCGGATTTAGAGTTTCAAAGATCTATAGTGGTCCGTTATAAAAATACAGTCTACAAAATGCTTTGATAGCAATAGTGTTTTTAATCAATAAACGATTAATTGTTGTGTTTTTTATGTAGCTAATATTCATAAAATTTTACGAATTTAGTGTACTGAATGCAGATACTATCAAAGTTGATTATGGTAATGAATATTGTAGCTAGGTAATCGGAGTTATCGTTTAATATTTCTGTGCGTGTGACGTTAATCGGATACAAAGTTGTCTCAGTGTATCCAAAAGTTTAATTTAACTAAGAGAGCCCAAATATCACCCATTAACTTGTATAAACGGATTTAGCTTTATTCAAATTCCCAGGACTATGTTAAAATCGCTCAAGCTCAAATCAACCTATATCCCAAATTAACCAACCCTCGTGAGTTAGAAACTTATTAAGTGATCCAATGTTGGATCATAATTTATAGTGGTAAAGTTAAATATTACCCAATAGGGATTTCCCAGACGATGGCAGGACTAATTTATGAAGAACAGCAATATCTTATGTCTAATAAGAGTTTAGAAACGAGTTCGAGAAATCTTTTGAAACTAAGGTACATAATTTTGCACCGAATGTATACTTAAAAAAATTTATTATACTTAAAAAAAGTTTGTTAAAATAGAGAACAAATATCGAGAGGTATCTCATTATTTGCAGCAAACAACATTTAAACTGTGGAATAATTTTAAACTTTATAAGATCAATTTGTTAAGGCATTAAGCAGAACGACATGAATTTCTTATTCCGATCCATGCTGCTGCAGGAGGAAGATGGATCACTCGTATTATTTAGCTAAAATCAATTAGAATACAGGTATGCTCTAGAAGATGATGATTTTGTGTAATATTGCATATATAAATTCAATTAGTTTATATTGGAACTTTATATGCAGGTCCTACAACCTTGGCCTTGGTTGGAAGATAACTATTGTGTGAGTTTTAATGCAAATTCAATGTTTATATGAGATTCTGTATAGATGGAAATTTGATATAACCAGTAAGAGTTACAGAAAAACCTATTCGTTACAAAATTTAAAGTGGGATATATACTAGAATAAGAATAAGAATAAGAAATATTTATTCCATTTGAAAATAAATACAGATATAAATCATAATTAAAAACTCGGAATTCTAGCCATCTAGTTAGGTGGCGATGGCTAGCACAGTTTATCAAACAACTAAATTGGCATACAACAGTCTATATTTGACACTTAAACTGGCGGTCCACTGCAGCGCCTACTATATACACACAAAGTATTTACACAAAACTATTAAGTCAAAACTAAGAATTATAGATTATTTCTTGTTAAAATTAATACCCCAGTAAGTACATATTTTCAAATTTTACGAAACAGAAATAAAATATTATATATTCTAAACTTTAATGCTACCATTTTCAATGTTTTCATCCACAACATAACATTTAATGGAAAATTAAAATTACTCCCAAGATGAAGTATTACATCATTGTATAATACAATTTTAATTTACATCGAGTTTATAATATATCACTGAATGATGCCTGTTAATTCGGTAATTTTCATCCTTTTCCAGCAACCAAATTCTAGTTTTTTTTTTTAAATAACTGTTTTTTACAAATAATTTTGATTTGGTTTGGTAGCAGTGTTTAAACAATTTTGGACCTAAAAATACAAATGACTTTCTAAAGAATGACTTTATACACTTTTGGTCTTTTGAAAAGACCTTCTGAAGCAGCTCGCGTATAATATTTTAAACTGTTTATTATTGTCATCACCACTTCGCATATAAAACGTTTTTAATACTTTTAAATACAAATAGATATTTTAATGGTAGTATTTTCAACTGTCTGAACAGAGAAGGGACGGCTCACGTTTACATTTAAATGTTATTTATTCTAATAAAGTGCTTCTGTATTATCTCCAGTGGGTTTAAAGCTTTATTACTAGCTCCCCCCAAATTTCTATCCCATAGAGATAAATCTGGAGTGATTTAGTGCAAAGTAAAGGGTGCGCATTACAGCCTCAGGTAGCAAGTTCCTCAAAAAGTAAAATTTTCTGACGTTTCTTCTTAATTGTGACTGTAGATTGTCTGTATGTGGTTTCCAGGATAATGATTCGTCGATTATTATGCCAAGGTATTTGATTTGATTCACTTGCTCTATAACTGGGACATTTACATTTATTGTCATTCTCGCAGTTAATATTTACGTGAAATTTCAAGTTGTTGTCGAAAGAAAACGTTTAAGAACCAAAATTTATAAATTTAGTTTTTTCGGCGTTTACTATCATGTTATTATTTTCACACCACGCTTTTAATGACCGAATGTCGAATTTCATTTCTTCTAAAATGTTAGTCCAGTGTGTATTATTATATTGAAGAGCAATGTCGTCAGCAAAAGCTGTGGCTCTTCCCTTGAAGGGAACGCATAGTAAATCATTTCACGAATATTAAAAACATAGTTGCACTAAGCACAGAGCCTTGAGGGACGCCCCGGGATACAGGTTTTGAGTTACTGGTAATATTAGCTATATTCACTTTTTGAGTTCTATTCGTTTAAATAACTTTCAAACCAGTCCAGCGCAACTCCCCTTACTCCAGCAGCCTTAAGTTTTTCTAAAAGTAATCCGTGATCTACTAAATCGAAAGCCTTTGAAAAGTCTATGAAAATACCGGAAGATTTATTATTGTTATTATACTGTGTAAAACATTTTCCATAAGAGTTGTAATTGCGGTCTCAGTACTCTTTCCTTCAGTAAATCCGAATTGATAGGGCGAGAAAAATTTTACTTTATTTAAAAAAGACAACAACCTTGCTTTCATACATCTCTCAAAAAACTTTAGAGAATACACATAATAGAGCGATTGGTCTGTGGTTCTGTAAAAGTTCCCTATCACCTTTCTTAAATATTGGAACCACAGTTGCTTGCATGAATTTAGTAGGGAACTTTCCACTTAAGAAACTTAAATTCACAATAAATGCCTAAAACTTTGGAGATTTCAGGTTCAATGAATTTTATTAAATGAGTAGATATATTATCACAGCCGGTTTGATTTCTTATTTTTTAGGCTTTTAATGATGGCAAGAGATTTCTTGATGAGTGACAAGGGTTAAGGAACAGCGAGCGCGGCTGGTGCTGGCAGTACCTGAGTGTGTCGGGACGCGGGCCGGGAGGGCTGGTTTATCAGCTGTTGCGCAACAGACACAAAGTAATCATTTAAACAGGTTCGCTATCGCCTGCGGATTCTGTTTTCTATCCGTCCGTCTTCTAATCTTATCTTAGTTATTTTGCACTCTATCTTTTCTGGTCAGTTAAATTGTTTACAATTCTCCACTGCTCAGAAGTGTTACCAGCGTGTGTTTTTGAATAATTTATGATAAAAAAGCTTTTTTCGCGTTGTCATACTATCAAGAATTGTCATACTTCATACTATCAAGAAAATGTGAATTAAATTTTAACATTGTATTTTTCTAAGTTTTAAGTCAACGTCATTGATATACTGGGCTGTAATTCAACAAATATGCAGTGAAATAAACCACAAAAAATTCAAAAAAATTTTTTTCATTAAAAATAATTCCTTACTATTTGATCTTATTGCAATTTTCAAATAAAATGCGAGGAAGTTTATCAAGGTTTATGGAACCTTGATTTCTAGAAGGATGTTCTCTGGTTATGAGAACATCACCCAAAGGTACTAATATAAAGAATTGTTAACCCCAACTTTATCTTAAGAAATTTACGATCAGTTTTAACAAAGACTAGGTAAGATGTATTGTGGTCTCTGAAGTCTTGAGAATGTTGTGTCCTACATCTGGATCGCTTGGTAAATTATAATAGTGATCTTCGAGCTAGCCTTATGGTGGGAGAAGATAAACATCAAACCTGTAGGAGACCTAATAAATATTTTTATCCCTCTGACAAGCAAGAAATGAATTGAGCCTTTTATGAATGGTCTCAACGAAAATCTTCTAAATTTCAGTAAAAGGACATACACAATCACGTACCTCGTACAATAAAATTGTTATAATATGCGTATACATAGGCTCAGTATAATTACCATATTTAATATTCAATTTGTGTGTATTATACTTAGAAATGTAAAATAAACCCAAATAGAAGAAAATATAAGAAATGTATAATCATCCTTCACAACAGATGTCTCTTTCTTTTATGCTTCCACAGGATGAATCCAAACAAAATTAAAATGATCGAACCAAAGCTGTGTGTTATAGCCGCACTCAGTCGTAACGAAGTTTACAGGTTGGCAAACATGTTGGCCAAGCATCACTGCCGCTGTGAATAAATGCTTTTATATAGTTCAATAGAGTCGGTAACCACTTTACACCGGTACTCTTTCCAAACTAAAAGCTGTCGTGTTTTGAATCCATAGCGGTCAAACGGTCTCTAATACCATCTCTTGCTGTTAAAAATGTTCCTGTTTATTATTGCAACTGTAGTGCTTTTAGTAAAAATACCCAAATTGCATTTGCTTTTACGAGTTTTCTGACATGCTTGGAGGAAATAAAATGATATTATGATTTTAAAATATTCACCATTATACAATGGTGAATATTGTGAATATGTTTTATATTGTATGTAAAAACGAAAGTAATAGTTTTAATGAACTTTTCCACAATCATTATTTGCTAAACAAAGCAATCACAGAAAAATTTACATTGTGTCTGTCTATCTGTCTGTCTATCCACATAATATTTATAAAACGAAGTGATTTGTAGGCTTAAAATTTTCACTAAGCTGCATTTTTAAATAAGCTCTAGTGAGTTCGATAATGGTGAATTGATCCTCTCTTTACTTATCGTATACATGTACAAATTGAAACTACTGTAACAATAGAATATGTATCTCTCAAGCTAAACACATACGCGGTAATAGCTTCAATTTATTATTGACTGAGCGTTAGCGAAATTCGAGGGGCTAAATATAATTTCCGCTTATCTGTCTGCCTGTTTGTCTGTATGTGTGTTTGACTGTACATGTTACTTCATTTGATCTGGCTGAGCGTTAGTAGCCATTTTTACATTGGCCTTTGGGTAACATGATGGCAACAATAAAATAGTAGAGCAAATATTTTTTTAAACAAGATTAGTCAAATTTTTTTAGTGTTTAACATGTGGCATATTAACACATGCATCTTACTAATAGAGTAAAATTTAAACTAAATAATAGCGTGGAAAGTCAATGTTAAGGGTTGGTGACAACATTTGATTTTGTCGCACTCTTGCGTTGAAGTATTCTCTCTAGTTCATGAAGCAAGATTTTTTACCATTATTCTTAGATTTTAAATCTTGGCTGAAATATTACTTCTATATAGATAATAATTAATTATGGCAATGGGTAAGTAATATGATGCATATATTTTTGAACAGACAGAGTACAATAGTATGAGATTTCAACATTTGACATTTATATGCATAGAGTAAAAAAGTGGAAAGTCCATTATAAAAGTAGGTGAGAAGTTTTGGTCTCAGCTCACTCTGATGTTGTATTATCCTCCATATGTAACCGGAACCATTATAATTGGAGCAGTGCTATGAAACCTACCTTGAAATAAAAAGGTTAATATATCATAAGGATTTCTCAAAATATATTTAATTTGCAGAATTTAAATTTATCATGCACATTCATTAACACATAGACAAGAATTAGTTTTATGATAGAGTATGTTCAATCATAGAATTTGGCTGAGCGTCATTAAACCTTATAACTCAGTTGACTAATATAATTTCTCTTTTTAAAGGTAGGAGAACGTCAAAATTTCTTTTTTATATGATTACCTGTCAGTCTCTCTCCATAGCATATCTGGAGAATGAAAAGAGCAATCGATTTAAGGTTTCGTGTATAGCATCAGGAAAGCCTGTCACGCAAAACATGACGTGGCGTACCCTTACCTTGTTACTAGTAAATAATAATAATTTGAACAGATTCATCAGCTATTAGTTTAGGATGTAGTCCCAGATTTACATATGTAGATTTATTTATATTTTGAAAAGTACCAATTTGTTTTTAATGTAAGATTATGAGTAGCTATTCAAATAGAATCGAAGTAAAGTTATTTTTGTATTAAAATTTAAGTACAGTTAATATTCCATTATAAAAATAATGCCTGTACAAACAGGCATTTATTGTTGGTTTCTATTTGTGCCAATTATGAGTATTTGTTCTTATATTAATAGTTAATAACTTACTGAAAGTAGATTAATTAAAAGACAATTGCACCGAAATTATTATTACCCCAGGATGAAAAAAACGCCCTATTTTCAAAATCATTATATGATTTATTAATTGATAAAAGTGCTAGTCTAAAATATTGTAAGAGTAGTTTTCACAATCGGCGAAAGTAAAGTACTTGAGAAATAAGTTTATCCATTCAAATAGGAGCATCGGTATAATACTTATTTAAATAATTCCAAATACACAATGGAATACATTAAAAATCATACATTTCCTTATACGGTTGTTATAAAATTCATTCAAAGCTTTGCAACCTATAGCATATCATGTTTTTCTTAACCCATCTCCCTCATTCATTTTAGAAGAAATGTTATGAAGTTGAGAAAAATATTGTTCATCATGATATGAATTGTATTTATATAAGACTACAAAGAATTATTAGCAAAATTTATATTTAGTTAACCAAGTATTTTGTTTTGAATAGTAGTAACTTAAAAAGATGATTGATTAAACTTTTAACAATTTATATAATAAAAAATTTTTGTAAAAAAATTTACAGTAAAAGTACTATGTTTAAAAAAAAAGCTTAAATATAATAAAATATTTTCCTTTTGAGCAATATATATTAAAGTACTAAGCAATATAAACTCAATATTACGAATATCATATGCTCATCTAACGTTAACTTAAGGTTAATTATATTTTTCAATGCGATTTTTACGGGTAATTAAAACAACTTTGCTATTCCACGTTTTGAGCATTACGTTAACTTTAAATTCGTAATATTTAATAATAATTTATTATGTCTCTTTCGGACTTATTCTTTTTTTCAACAACGAGTACTTTAAAGTAATACAATTATCATTAATTTTAAGCAATATAATAGAGTAAAAGTTAGTTACTTAAGGTAATAAAATTTACGTAGGGATTGCAAGTTCTCTCAGGAAATAATAAAGAATTATAATAAAGAATAAAAACTGATAGCTAACGGAACTTTGGCGATGAAAAAATTATTATTGTTAAATTTAGAATGAAAAAAGTTTTATTTTACTCCCCCCTCTACTACAATGAAATTATATTACGAACACGCTGGTCTTGCAATGAAAGTAACTGTAAAATGTGTACCTGAGCCAACATAGGCTTCATATCTTCACTCGTAATTTTAGTTTCAGCCTCGGAAAGAACTTCATTCCACGTAATGTAAGTGCTGGGTTACTCTGCTGGTCTTTTGTATGCCCACCAACACTGTTTTCCTGTCCAATCTTGGCATTCGTCCTTAAAATTTGGCCACCTTTATCATATTTGAAATTTTAATGCAATATAAACACCTGCATTCAAATTTTTGTTCACAATCATATTTCTTTCTATGAGTAATATTTTACGATTTACTGTTATATAATTGTTCCTAGAATAGGAAATTGAAAGATATTTATCATATCGTTACTGAAAACCATGTCATTACTTACTGGAGAACATGCATATGGTATTACCCTATATTTTCATTGAAAAATTTTAAAATTAACTGTGAATTCTGGCTATGATTAAATAAACATTAATTCTTATTGTCTCAGAAAACTTCTACTTTTTATTAATTAATACATTTTCTGTTCATAGTTCATAGAAAAATAATTTTTTTTTCAAACTATGTTTGATAATTTAATATCCATGATAAATATCTTTGGCAATAACACACTAAAGTATACAGCAATAAATGCCAGCATCATAAATATTTTAATACATTCTTTACGTTTTGTTTAAATTCGTTATATGCCGAAATGAAGGTCATAACTATTTGCACTTATAAACTAAATTGTATTACGTTGTTGGTTTAGCTGCAGCGAAGCCTATCACTCGTAGAGATAGGAAATTTCTATTTATTACTTTATGTTTTTGCGGACTAACTAGAAACTTTCGGTGACCAGAAGTCTTGAAATTTTGCATGAAGCTTTATTTATATATTAGCAACACTTAGTTGGGTTATGGTTGATGTCACTAAATGAGATTTGGCTGACCGTTTATTAATATTTTTACATTGGTCTTTGATGCCAATGAGAGAGCTGAATAAATAAATTCGTAAACAAACTGAACCAAATCATTTAAGATTCAACACGGGCCTTCTATTCATATAGTAAAAAAAATAGTAGTACGTTAATGTCGAAACTCAGTGATAAGATTTGATTTAAGCTTAGTCTTGCGTTGCAATAACATCCCTAGTTCAACGGAGTTTTTATTATTTTAACACTGGTTTGAAACCTATTTTAAAGTACAAAAATTGGACTGCATTATACGGCAAAATATCATGTGAAAGATTTCATTTGAAGACTTTAAATTATGAGTGTAACATCATTTCTACACGCATAAGAATGTTTTCTATGATGATGTGGACTAAACATGGAATTCTGGCTGAGCATCATTGTGAGCTACGACTTAGTAGTTTGGCACAGTTTCTTCTACTTCTACCCGATGGTATATGAGAATGTCTTTATAACTATGTACATTCCTCTTTGCAGGGCCACTCGAGAGCAAAATGAGCCACAGATTTTAGAGGTTTGCTGGTAACCTCAACGACGCGACACGTGGTGACGTGCACACCTACCTTGTAACATGAACTGCATGCAAACCCTACATGTTCCTTTTAGTATAGGTCCAACAACCGAAATTTTATAAATGCATTTTACTTTAACAGAGATATCATATTTACTTCACAAAAAAGACATTGGTTAATCTTAGATATTATTTTAAAATTACTAATTCAAATATATAGTGTAAGAACATTACATACATATTAAACAATTCCAAAAAGTAATAATATAGTTGGATTAATTAAATGGAACACCTTTATGGTTTCTATCTATGACTAGTCCCACCGTGCAGAATTAATAGCAGTAGCACTTTTCTAATAAGTATAATATTGGGGTGATAAGCAGTGCCACAAGGAAAAGTTATTATGTTTTAATATATGTGATTTTGTACAACACTATTAACTGTTAATATTGATTGTATTAGCGCACAACAAAAGTTAATGAATAATTCGAAACAGGTGCGGATATTACTGTGCTTCTTAAAAGCAGACAATTCATTTAGTCACTTGTTTCAACACTTTGAACCGTCATCACAGTAGTTTAGAGATATAATAATTTTTTAAATATTGCATGGCACTGATCCCGATCTCTCGGTCAAAGACAAAACGCTCACGTAAGAAAGTCTTGTTTATTAAGTTATTTATTGGAACTTAGTAGATAGTAACAGGTAAACTGTTTCTTACAACTCAAGCTCTAAAACGATACCTAGAATTACTCTTTATTCTCTCCTTTGTAGAGTTCCTATTCAATTACATAACGCCTCACCATGTACAGATGAAAAACAGACCTTGGTGATTTGTAAGCAATACAATTTGTCACTCTTTGTCTCCCTACATTTATATACGCTTGTTAAAGATTGTTTTGCTTATATAGAGCTAAATAACATTATATTTGCTAGTAAATATATGATTTAAAATCATGGATCCGAAGTCTGTGTGATTGTGTCGTGAGAATGCTGAGATGTATGACTGTGAGTGAATGTGTAGTTAGGATATATTTTATGATGCATTTGACTATTGCAATACAATGTTATATATTACCAAACATGCACTAAAGAGATTATTATTATTATTATAGTAAAGGTACTTGCATTTTAAATTTTACGAAAGAGGAACAAGATTTACAAGATATAAAAACTAGTATGTCCAACAATGTAAACACTTTTTTTATCCTCGCAGATAAATGAAATATATACCTAGAAGTGCAACGGCTTTAGGGATTGAAATAAGGTTCAAATCCACAAAATGTTATTCCATTATAAGTACAACTAGTATTTTATATTAGTCTAAACAGACTTCCAGCACCGGAATAACCTAAGAATAGAAGAAGAATATAATAACCTAATGAATTCATATTTTTTTCGATAATATTTTTCAGACCAACGTATATTATAATTTCTTGATCGGGACGTTAACACAAACGCTTATATGTTGACGAAAGTACTTTAGACCGAGAATAGGTTAATAAGAATAGAAGGAGGTATATACATACATACATATTAATTACATTTCTACAAATAGAAATAGCCTAATTTTATTTCAATAAAGGTTGAATTACAGAACATACTGGTTCCATCGGTCCATCGGAACTCGAACCTGGATCTCTCACTTGTCGGATGAGTGTGCTACCACTACACCGCAGAGGCCTCAATTTTCACGATTCAAATATTTCGTAATTGCCATTTCTTAATCAAAGTGGATTATGTTGATTCCGTTTATATAAACTTTATTCATGGGCGAAACATCGTTTCAATTTGGTGTTCTGATCATATGTTAGTTGATTATTTAAACACAGTTGTGATAGAAACAGCCAAATACAACATAATTCAATCGTAAAAATACGGCCTCTGTGGTGTAGTAGTAGCATACACACCGGGCAAGTGAGAGATCCGGGTTCGAGTCCGGAGAGACAAGTACGTTTTATAATTCAATCTTTATTCAACAATGCAGAATCTTTTCGGCCAAAGAAGACGTTTATGCAAACACTACTAGTTAACTGGGTATAACTTAGACCGGAAGAAGATATCAGGGCTAAGAGTAGACACTTTTTCAATAATTATTACTTCTCAGACCGAGTATATATGTTGTTTCCAACAGGGCATATATTTCAAGAAATATTTCAGCTCTTCTGAGATAAGCTTACAGCTATAAAATCTATTTCTTCATTTTACCAAAATGATGTATTTTGTATATAATGTATAGGTATTAAATTATAGCAATGCACTACATTATTATACATCATTATATATTCATTATGGTATAGTCCGTCGATATAGTATGACTCATCGTTATTTAGTGTTATTAAGATTTATAAATTCATGTAGAAACAAGCGTTAAATAAAGGTATGTTTGTTTTCCTAACTATTCTTTTAAATTGCTGCCAACTACTCGTAGTTTACCAAAAAATTATAATGACGAGAATATTGAGGATTTTAATGTAAGTGTATGAGACTAAACTTAATATTTATATGAACCTTACCAATTTAATTTGATTATGGTTATTATGGTTTTACATATAGGTGTTACGGCTATCTTGTTCATATTTACTAAAACATTTCGTACAATAATTACTATTAACAAAGTTAAAATAAAAATATTAGAACTGTAATAATAGGGTAGTTTACACAGATTTCGTTCCAGCTAATTTTCTGATAAAATTTGCTTATCTAAATTATTTCAGAAATATTTAAATTTAACGGCGTACTAAATCCTTATTTGTTCTTCAGTTATTAGGATTCATTAATTATTTGGTAAAACGTTAAAGGCTTATTTGATTACTCTTTGAAAATAAATCAAAAGTTTACAGGTTATGAAATATCTATACCATTTATAGGATATAAAAAAGTAACTATTTATCTAACACATATATGTTTTACTGAGAAAGAATTTATCCCTTTCTGCTTGAAAGAAAACGTAACAGTATTTAAATATATATATTTTTTTGAAAGTCCTTTTAGATTCAGAATAAAAGTCCTTGATCAATAGTAGGAGGGCAATCCATCAGAGGAACTTGTTCTTCTCTGAGCCACCTTATAAATCGTGATGGGATTGGCGAATAAAAACACTTTCCTTTTGAATATAGTCCTTGCCGAAGATTATTCAAAGTATTTTTGTGCGTTTTACAATTATAAAAGGGCGTCGCCGTTATGTAAAACATTGAGGTCATGTTTTTATTTTGAATTGGACGCCAAAATCACAGGTAAATGATACAAATGTAACTTTTTACTAACATGAGCAATGATACACAGCATATATCTAACATATGCAACAAATAAGTAATCTTAAGACGTCAATACTGCTCTAGTTGTGAATATATTGTATAACATGAAATTTACAGTTTTAAAAGTCAACATAATTTAGACTTTTCGTGTTACTGTGATTTTTTAAATTATGTGACAAAATATTTTGTATTTTAAAAACTGTATAAATAATAACTTATAAAATTTTTAGATTAAGTGCGTCATAGAAATTTAAATTAATATTAACTTATAAAAAGTAAGTAGGTGATTATTTGTGTTGCATGGAAAATTTAGTTTGTTAAAGGTTTCTTGTCACTATTTACAGAGGTACTTAACATTTCTCTATTGAAAAAATTTAAATGACTAGCAAACCTGCAGTAGTACATATTAATGGTAGTCGGTGCATTACCTCACTGCAAATTTCTATATAATAGGGGAAATTTTTAGTAAACTAAATTAAGAATAATCTTCACACAGACAGCGTTTTGAATAAAAGTAAGAACATTATTAATAAATGTTGTAGTATAAATGTTTCTGTAAGTGACTTGAATGAAGTAAATGCAATAAAAATAAAATTGAACGAGACAGTATCAATAAAATTAACAACTATTTTAAATAACTGGAACTTACTCGGAGTTTCGGTAACAATTACCATGTCGTCCTCGTCAGAAGCTAGGCTTGTAGTAAAAACCAATAGCATTAATAACGGCACAACCATTTTTATTATCGATAAATAAATGTCACGAGAAAGAAATATTTGTAAAATATAACGTTGAGGAAACAATAGACACTCCGCGGCTTATCAGTATTTGGAACCTATAATATCGACTTTTAAATAAGGAATTATTAAATTAAACAAATATTTTTTTATAAAAAATTTAAAACTGAATGTCGGTTTACTCGAGATGTAACAATACCGAGTGTCTATCAAGTCGCAACCGACACCGACGCAGGTCTGCCGCCGACTGACGAACACACCCCCGCCTCGGCAGTGACACGAACCCGGCCGGAAACTACCGAGTACACCCAATAAAACGATCCATTTTCCTATTTAATTTTGTCAATACCTTGCACACCAAATAATTTCCAAATTATAATGTACATTTGAAAGAAAATGCGTGTTTAGATTCAGTTATTTTGAAATCATTGACACTTTGTTTCAAAACCAACAAATAAAGCCAGGAAACTAACGTAAAGGCCCGTCATAATATCTAATGACAGTGAATAAACCAACATAATGAATTCACGTATAACCCCGTTGAAATAGTACTATAAAATCAAATTTCAAACTTCTAAAATTCTGTGAAAAAATAAAAAAATATTATAATTATATAATTCTTAGAGTACATCCATTTTTATAAACAACTATAATCTCTTCTTATAATCAGATTTGAAGTTTTAAACAAAGTATGTTTTATTACTGTTTATGTACATTTATTTAACGTTTTTTATGATAGTTTAATTGTTTAATCTTTTGATTTAAAACGTTTAGTGTAAATATTCTGTAACATTATTAGTTTAAAGGTTCTGTTGTATGAGTAAAAAACCTTAACAATAAAATTAATACCATTACACACACACACACACACACACACACACACACACACACACACACACACACACACACACAAATATATATATATATATATATATATATATATATATATAAAATCAACATATTGATGACTGATACATATATAAACCAACAAATCGTAAGTCATCCTACACTAAGACGAGTACGTTAATATATTTAAACCAGCTTTATACGTAGGTATGAGGAAAGAAAGTCAAAAGGTTGAGAGAAAGCCGTCAAAACATCAAGTGGGCAGAGGATTCCGTCAGTTTCTAAAACACATTATTAATACATATGCGACTTTGCATAATGAATAAAATACTCGCGACTTGCTCAAAACTGCCTGCAGGGCTTTCATGTAAAGTGATTAAAATTATTTATTAACGACTCTCGAGACACACTATGGCATGATCATCATACGGACTTTCTAATATACGGACTCTCTTTGGAATAATAACATGATTAGTCTGAAAGACAATACGACAGAGCCCTGAAGATTTAGAGCATAACAGTTTCTATGAGTACTATTTCGGTAACTCAAATAAATATGAACAAGAAGTATGAACTAAATGATTTTTAATAACTACTTGAACTCCAGTAATTTTTTGTACTTGGTGTAATAAGTATTAACTAAATTATTTATTAAATTACATTAGACATAAATAACAAGTTAGATCCTAATCCTTAAAACTTACCTATATTTTTTCAGAAATCCGGTTATTCATATGATTGAACTCTTTTGTTATGGATTTCTTAAATTTATGTATTATATTATATACTTATATTTAAAGACGTTTTAAGAATTTTTCATTATCACATGACACTCTATAATAACAACATATTACAACGCATCGATTGACAAGTTCCACATTTGTTATGAAAAAAATGCATACACTTTCTTTTTTTTAGCAAGAAAAGTAATAAAGTGCTGTATACGTAATAGTAAAAAGGTTAATACTGACAAAATAAATTTATTACTTATGTAAATGAAGCTTAACTGTTCCATAGGTTTTTCTTCCAGGAAAGTTTCTTAATCAATTCTTAATAGTATTTACGATTTGCTGTTATGTTAGCCCTATCGCTACTAATATTTTTACATTGATTTTCCACTCTATATTTTTTCTACTCTATTATAACTAAAATATCATATTATTTTACTCCGTTCGTTTACATATTGAAGTATCCTGCTACTTTCTCGTATTCTCAAAAAATATTTGATAACACAGCCAAATCCCATGAAGAATCCCTATCATCACACTCAGTGGTCATATGATAATATCATAAAGGTCAGCTTGCTCTTGAGATTTCGTGCGGACAGGCAGACAGATAGACAGATATAAATAAAAGAACTTTCCAGGCCCTCAGGTGATAGGCTTTGGTAACGCTCAGCCTTTAACGGAGATATACTTTAGTTTACATATACATTTAGATAGAAAGGTAACAAAAATAAATAAAACTACATGTAAACTGCTGGTCTGACTTATGGCATTAAATAATGCTAATCATTTGATTTTAGACTAGTTTGCTAAGCATTAGCAAAGTCTATTACTATAATATAATATAAAACCTTATTTCCGTACGTCTATCCACACTATATTTTGAGATCGTGGTGAATTATAGACTTTCAATTTTGCATGAAGCTTCAAGTCTATATAATATTGTACTTATTAGACAAACATATTTACATTGGTATTACGAGTAACTAAAATTTTTATGAGAAAATCGCAGGATAAGTAATTTTTTAAGAAACTGAGTACACTCGTATAGCATTTTATTTATACCGTAGCATCAAATGTAACCCACTTCGATAAACTATAAGCTTGATATGTTGTGTGGAACCTCAGCGAAGCCTTTTACGCGACACGTAGTGTTGTATTCATCTCTCCTTCTATCCTATTAAGTGATATTCATTTCAAACACGTCAAAAGAATTACTTATCCGGAAAAAGGTGGATGCTATGGAAATTCTCAAGTGTCCGTAGAACAATTACGTATAATATGTTAAAGACTACCGTAAAATTATTATAGCATGGTAGGAACTACTAAAAATATTAATTTTATTAATTCCGGTTTATTTATTTGAAATCATTTATCAATCACCAATGGCTCAAACATTAAGGATGGAAGTATTTAATCATTCATTGATACAATTAAAACCTTTCCTATAATGGGATTTGCCCTCGCAAACTGGTTTAATAGACGTTACAGCAGGTGACAGCTTCAACAACTCAGAAGATGAATCAAGGTCAGAGGAGTCGTAAATTGTAGAAGGTAGTGTACGAGTATACGACCCAGTATGGTAATGAAGTGAATCATGTGTGGGTCTAGTAGGAGAACCGACCAAGCTTAATGTAGAGAAGATGCATCCCTTCCATTTCTCCTTTTCTGTCTCTTTCATCTACGGCCACACCTCATGTCAAGTACCAGGCTTATGTTGCTTGCTAAAGTATACAGCTCTTTGTTTGAAGGTTATTTTTGACGATGGAAGGATTGTGAGGGAAACAGGATTTTTCCGGACATTTGCCATCGTTCAGTGAAACAAGAAAACAGTAACACTACGTTTCGAGATCTGCAATCTGATCTCTTCTTTAGGTAAAGAACTAACCTAATACATAACTACAAACTAGGTTAAAATAAACAAATCTTACTAAAGCGTTGTGGCACGCCTAAGTCAGGAATCACAACCTACATGTTGTTTGTCAACTTCACTACCTCTAAAGACATGCACTTAATACAAAACTATACCAAACACTAATCATTAAACTAAACTACGGAATACAGGTCACAATACGTCTTCACTCGTCTACTAACCACCTACGACTGACCAGAGGGAGACTAGCCAATGGTAATCGTGACGGCTGGCTAAAACAAGATGGCGGAAATACAAGGGAAGGGGGACAGGAATGGGCCCTTTCGTTATTATTGGTTCATGCGAGATGAACTTCTTAAAACCATATTGTGACTCCGCATTGGTTTATTACAAATATCCGATCCGTTTGATACTTTTGGTTTTCTCTTTAGTTCATTTTTTAGAATTGGCAACCAAAGCGGCCTAATCTCGACTGATGGTTGACTGATTGGTTGGTCTGCCAATTCAATGTATTACAACATTAGAACCGCGTTTAAAACACACAACACTCTTAGACAAAGTCTCGTAAAAACAAAACCAAAAAATGGCACACAGGATTCCAAAAACTGTGTTTACAGTATAAAATGTAGCTGCAATAGGGAATACATAGGCGAGACAAAAAGACCACTAAACGTAAGGATAAAAGAACACAAAGAAAACACGAGAAAGGGTTTCACAGAAAAGTCAAAAATTGCACACCATTGTTGGTCCGAAGACCATCATATGAATTGGGATGAAGCCCACATAATACATCGGGAACCACATTTCTTCAAAAGGAAATAAATTGAGGCAACATACATTAAATATACAGCTCATTTCATTGGTTATTAGTGCTACTGTGTCACATGCTAAAATTGCATGTCCTAAGTTTGTTTACTCATTTATTTACATTTCATTTTTATCTCAGCGTCATGGTTACTCATAAAACTAATGTAGTATGCTCCAAACCTTATGGAGTAACATAGACCATCAGTAAAGTTAATGATGCTTATTTGGAAATAAAACTCCACTCTAAACTGTTAGTTTAGAAGCTAACCTTTGTTCTCAACATAACGTGCTGATAGCCAGACAAATAGAAATGAATTGTTTTAGCTTAAGTGAAAAACTTAGCTAACCTTGAGCCAATTTAAAATCCAAATGGAATTAAAAATCCAAATTTTGAAATCAATGTTCGTCTACTTACTTTTGCAAGAAATGTCTAATTAGTTTTGGGTTATTATACAAATTTATTGATGCATACATAAAAATACCAATATGTTAAACAATAATGCTTTAAGGAACTAACAAACACATATTCATAAAATATTAACTAAGAAACGAAGATTTTTAAATCCTAATTTAAAAAAACATTCATAGAAAATTCAAACAAACTAAATTCATATTAGTTAAACAAGCTTTAAATTAGGAACCTTTAATATATTAAGGATGTTAATAGTACTAAAATAGTTCATTCATTAAATATAATTTTAACGTAAGTTGTTTGGTGAATACTCTTTGAAGTGAAGGTAATATAAAAACTGTCTGCATTATATTGCGATGTGTTTAGTTAAAGTCAGGGAAAACCGTGTTTGGTTGCATACCACCCTTTGATGTAACATTCATTCACCACAACGGCGCTCTTTTCCAATTTTACAACTTAAATTTTTAGCCACGCTTACTTTGAGAGTTTTTTAAGTAAACTTCCAATGGCTAAGTTCTTGGTTTCTTAGCTTTACTGTTATTGTTAAACAGTTTTTTGTTAAGTATACTCGAGAAAAGTACTCTTATCTGTTTGCTTAGTTAAAATAATGAATAATTGTATTTTTTCTTTAATTGTGTAATGTACGATGTTTTTTGGATAGGTTTTATAACTGGTAGAGCTTTAGCAAAACCTATCACTCAAGGGGTTAATGCAATTACGTTGCTGTCTATCTGTCTGTCCTTCCGCACTATATCTCCTAAGTTAACTGTCCTACAGACTTGATATTTTACACGAAGATTCATTTCTGTTTACGCAAAATAGATGGTTCATGTCCTATTGCATTCTGTTAAGCTTTAACTAGTATTTTTACATTGTTCTTACGAGTAACCATAATGGCAACGAGAAATGACAGAATAAATAAATGTGTAAACAATCTAAGAGCAATTGTGACATTATAACATATGAGATAATCATATTTCAAGTGCTTGATATTGAAATAGGTATTTGATGTTTATTGGATGCACTTGTAACAGTTTCAAACATACCTACTAATAATAACACTAACTAATACTAGCCACATTTTCCACTACTAACTGAGGTTAGAGATTCTGTCTATTACAACTCTTCGTATTTATTTGTTGTAGGAGAAATAATTCATTGGGACAAGTGAGTTTTCGTATTGTTATTTAAAAGACTTTTATGGAGGTAAAATGCATAATAACTAAACTCATATTGAACATCCTTGGAAGTAAACATAGCTATAGAGCTTAAAATAATCATTGATCAATATTTGGATCATCGTAGTTTAGTGAAATACCACTATAAAAGTATTAAGGATAAAAACATATTTAAAGCACATTTCGGTGGAAAGAAGAACGGGCAATAAGGTGTTTGATATAATCTGAGCGAGGTGTCCATTGGCTCTGTTAGATGGCATGTAGAGTGAAATATTTTAATTCGTAGTTTTAAAGCATAAATACGCTTATATTCAAGTTGTATTCACCAAAATGTAAAAGCCGCAAAGCATCTAACCTCGAACATCTGTTTTAAATCGGACGCTCATTTCAATCTGCTATGGTTTATTTAGGATAACAAATTTAAAATCAGTGATATACCTCTTATTTATTCCTTAGAATAAACAAGATATCAGTATGCCAGATTCAAGTCACGTTTGATACTTCACTGAAGATGCATAAATAATTTCAAGTGCATGGCTAATTTTGATTTAGAATTATCTTGCTGCCAGACAGGGAGACATTCCATCACACGTATATTTTTTTAGGCCCCACACACATGTATGAGAAATTTAGCCAGCTCTGTGAGTGATAAGCTTCATTGTTGCTTAGCTAAATCACATCGATAGACAAATATGACCATCACCGATCTCAATCTTGTGTATGGAACAAAAATGCTTGGTAAAAAATAAACCTATGAAATAGTTATCGAGATATTTTCCCGATAGTTAGACTAAATGCGCCATTAATAACCACAATGTTGTCTATGTAAAAGTGTAATCACTTGTGAAACATTCAAGGTCATACCTCAATTCATTCTTCATAATATATTATGGTGCACTGACAGACAAATAAATAGACAGACACATGGTTAGATGAAGAAAAGGATAATGTTGCTAGTTTTGATAGAGACCACTAAAATAAAACAGTCTATAGCTCATTTCCTTATCACGATATCCCGTCCCGTGGAAATTCAGGCTTTACTAACGAGGCTACTAATTTCAGCAAATGCCACGAGGAACTTAAACCGTCATAAACAGTATGTTGTTAATGTATAAAACAATCTTCATACAAATCATATCTTTAAATAAACAGAAAGAGAAATTTCGCTAGCATTCTGAGTAGTAAGCTTCAATAAAGCTCACCCAACAAATATAATAATTAAGTCGTGAAAACAAGACGGCAAGAACGTAGTATAAATAAAATGTTTGTTAATATCAAAACCCAAATATCCAATAATTATTGGTATCATATATATAAGATTAACGACTCTGGACTCTTTTTTAATTAATATAAATTGCTCATATGGCTAGTACTAGCTAGTTCCATAAAATTACTGTTATACAGTAATAACAGTATTAAAAATTTATTTAAATTTCCGTTATTTATTTGATAAAGGTAGATATTTGGCAAGATAGACATTAGAATGATAGAAAATGAGTAACTGGGATGATGCAAACTCACTCATGTGGTTTTCTCCTCTTTTCAGATACTCGGCAAGTCACGGCTGATGTCACACACTCCGGAAAGTGCTCTCTTGAGGTCTAATCGGTGTCCATAGACCGTCTAGACAGACAGTTGGCCACCGCTAACGTTACAGAAACACTTCACCACAACATTAACTGGGAAATGGTTACCAGAGAATCTGTCCAGGGCCAAAAATATTTCACCACCAATCTAACGAGTTTTGCAAAATCTAATGGGGAACAAAGGTGATTTCGAAATGCCCCACATCTCGATGAAAGAGACCACTACCTGAACTTTGAGCGATGAGAGACAAGTAAGTGCATTTTGGAAGTCTCGGATCCACCGTACTGGCCGGCCAGTTTACTGAGTACAATGGATCAAGCAAGTTATAAATTCAAATTATTTTTGAATACTAAAGTTATAAAATTTAATCTTGATCAAACAAAATATAATTGTAAATACTATAAAAGTAAACAATTTTAATCTACAATATGTGCATTATTTTGTGCTTATAGAACGAACATTTAATGAATCAAATTTTTTATACTGCCAAAAAGCTCGACACAGATGGAAAACAAAAGTTTGATTTAACAATTGCTCGAATTAAACGACGAGTCAGACCATGCCCGGTTGTCGTATCGACTTTCTTAAATGGTTTCTGGGTGTAATAGCTGTTGGTGATATACGGATCCATTAAATTGAGCTTTCTAGCTTAATACTTTATTTATCAATTCATCCGGTAATTTCGGTTGTGAAACTTTTAAACATTATACAGTTTCCTATTATTCCGACAATACTTATTTCAAACTCTTGTCTTGAAACATCTGAAATGTAAATTCAATAGTTTAGTTTTATTCTAGAAAATCGATGTCAATGGATGATTTTAACAGGAAATTCATAATTAAACCTCAATTGTTCCAGGCAGGAATATTCGGATAATTTTAAGATATACATATTTATTCTATTACCTTAAATTACTAATAATGTTTTTATACGAAAATGTTAAGCTACCCATGATTAAATTACTTATCATGCCAACAAAATAAGGAAATAAAATTGGATTTATACACAATTATATGAGTTTTTAAACTGATGTTTAATAGATTACAGAAAGTGATTACTCTATCTAAGAACACTGAAATAATATTTATATTAAATGTACCAAATTTTGATAAAAAATTACATTATGTAGCCAAAATTACAATACATCACAAGAGTTTTACTAAGGAAATTAATTAAGAGCTTTGTGATTTCTCCGTACTGACCTACAACATTTCCACCAAAAATTGCGGAGATATTTGAGTAATTTCGTTGGTACTTATAAACACTTTTTTCTGTCCACTTCTATGCTCTAAAATACTGCTATTTCAGTTTAATGTCCAATTAATGTGAAACGATCAGGATACTGAAGTATTTTCCATTGACTATCATTTAACTTATGCGTGTTTATTAAGACATTTAAAAATTTAAATGGGAAGTTGCTTACAAAGCCATAGAAGACTGTCAATTATTAAAAAAATTGTAATAGCCTACATTTATATTTTTTGTGAAAATATATTATTAAATATTCCAATTAAGGCAAATGTAGGACGAAAAGCATAGAAATGGTAAATAGATTTTTGTTTGGTAAGATGACACTACGCAATTCGATATATACACACTTATATTCTCATAACATATGTTTTCAATATACTGTTGTACAGGGCATATGATTGTGGCACTCGTAATGTGCCAGAACGATTCGTATCGGGATTGCTTTTAGGGTAATTGGATGCTGATGCTGTCGACCACTTCTAAGGGCTTTATAGTGATATTCCTTTTGTCATGGTAACGGCTTGGTCACGTGACCCGTACATGCTGTTTATTTTGCCATCTAATCGACTTTTTAAATCAACTTAGAAATAAAAAAAAATGTTAAAGCTGTACACTGTAGCAGATTCATTCATAAACACAACCACAGGCAATATGTTTATGAATATGAATATTGTGAAATGTACCTTCTAAAACAATAACTGAGAGTTGTGCTTTATTTCATTTTACATATTTCTCCCTATTTTACAAATTGCTAATGATATATACGGTAATTATTACTAAACATACAATTTTCTTTCACTGAAAGTAGAGTGTATACAGTATACCAAAGGTTAGTGTAGGAAACCTTTTAAAATTTGATACTAATTTGTTTACCAATGTGTTGCAATTAGTTATTAAACAAGAAATAAATTAATAATATTTTTAAACTACATAACTACACTCATTTTTTATTTACATGCTTCATAGAAATATGTGTTATGAGCTTGTTTTAACCAAGACCTGCATCTTTGTTATTGTCCTGAATCACCCGAAATCACAGAGCGTCCAAATTATCAGTAAATATTTCTCAATCATTTGATGCCTACATGGATTTTCATTAGCTTTTGTTTATAGGTTAATCTATGTTAGGCAATTCCCGTTATTAAAAGTGTATTACATTACACATATTATTTGAATAAGTTACAATTTTCCTATAGTAGAGTTTGCTTTAGTGTTGGTATAATGTCATATATAAATATGTAGCTGTAAAATCTTGAAAATCTGTGAGAAAGCATCTGGTTCTATCCTATAAAATCTATTCATGGGAATTTAATGGATAATTTGAATTTGCTGTTATCTAGTACTATTTAATATATCAAATAATTTAGGATAAGATAAGATTTACCACCATTTAATTACACATGAATAATTTACTGCAATATCACAAAGCTCGGGTACAAGAATGATGCATTTTGTACTAATAATTTTTTTGAATATACGACACCAAAAAACACTCGCTTTCTACACTACTGAAATTCTTTACACAATAAAGCTGTGGTGTCGCTAATGGAAAGTTTCGAAATCATCGTCTGCCAACCTTATTTTTTATGAAATTTGGTTTTTTATCAAGAATGTAGTTTTTTTTATAACGGTACATGCCTTTACAAGCATTTTTGCTGAGGGTTAGTGAAGCCTGTAAATAATAGGGATATCTCTAAAACTAATTTACTTACGGATTTGAACCTTTATGTTAGTTAATAGTTACCTTTTGGGCTCTCTCCTATCTTATTGTTCTAGGCTAGATTCTACATTGCTTCCAGTAGAAATGTCACTCAAATGATTATGTTTTTCATGAGTTGTGGTTATGTTTTTCCTAACATCTGTGATTTAATTTATAGATGTTAAAATAAATATACATTTCGGTAACTAATTGTCTCGTTGCTCCGTGCCATGATTCAATAGATTCCTAGTAAGTCTTGTGAAATACTAATGTAACCTAAGCAGCTTCCTGCAGCAACTCCAAGGTTGAAATATTAATTTGAAAAATTAATATTCTCAGTATTCAACCCTCTTTCATTGCTCCAGACGAATACATTGGCTCTACGAGGGAAGATATTATAACCATTAATAAAAAAAAAAAAAGTTTCATAGCATTTTGTGAAGTAGAAGAAAACCATATCTCAGCAACAATTCTTGTATTGTTCTTGTTCCACTATGGAAGAATAATGTAGACTAGGAAGCTTCACATAACCACTTTGAGGTACAATATGGTGATATAAATAGTACAAAATCCTGCCTCATTGCTCCAACAAGTTATTGAGGAGCCTTTTCTGGAATCCAGATGTAGACTAGGCAACCCTATAGTAACTGTGAGGTAACTTATAGTGATTTGGAAAATTTCAAATTACGCAATCAATCATGCCCCGTTACTTCAGGAAGGTAATTTATATATTGTGTCCAATAGCGACATCATTCTGAGTAGCCGAACTGATGTTTAATAGCAATTTGGAGGCAAGTCATAGTAATTGTAAAAAAACTGCATCTTTGTTTATTGTTTTGGCTGGCTTCTCTATATGGTTTTATATTTTAAACAATCAAAGGGGTTTCCTTATCGGATACAGTCGGATACAGAAATAATACTTTCGTTGGATCTCAATGAGGTAGCCCTCGTGCGTGCCAAATAAGTATAATCCAAACCGGTTTAGTGCCTCCGGAAAAAATTACACCATACAGTACATTATAAATTTTAAGAAATATATCGATTGTAATAACTATTTAAATTAAGTGATAACATATTGAAATTGTAGGGGACCTTTTGCAGTTTTTTTTGTCTCAATATTATACTAAACTTAATGATACAAATAAAATTTGATGCTGATTTTAAATATCCCACCAAAGTATCAATATGATAATAATAAGGCCAAGAATCTTTACATAGTTTTGAACTAATTAATTTATTTATAAAATTAGTTTCAATAATGTGCCACTAAAATAATATGACAACTTTTATTCCAAAACTAGAATGTTTGTACTTATATTACATGTTTGAACTACAGGAAATTGTTTCACGTTACTTAATGAATATTTAGTTTTCAATTGTTTGTTGTCAAAAATTAAAATTTAATAAACATTGATAAAGTTATAATATGTTTAATAAAGAAATTGCGTAAAATATATACATTTATATTTTGAACGGAAGCAATACGAACAAAATAATTTTCCCACTAATTCAGTGCAAAGAGACAAGGTTAGGCTCCACATTTCTCTCTCTTGTACAAGAATTTGTGTAAATTCTGTTTAGCTATAGATTATAATTTGTATTGTTAAATATTACAATCTGTAAAAAATAAATACTATATCTAAAATTATATAATCATCTGTTAACTCTATCACTATCGAGAAAAAGAGAACAATATGTGTCATGAAAGCTGTGAATTTGCAATACATTACGTATAAAACACTTTTTAAAGGAATTAGAATGTTTTATGAATTCTACACAAAAAGTTATTAAATGTATTTTACATTAGATATTAAAAAAATACATATAAAATATTTACGCAAAAAACGATAAACAAGTATACCATTCGGATCGTTATATAATGAAATAAAATTCACTTCCTTTCAATTTACTACGTGAATAATTTGTGTCCATTTTAAAAACGTAGTAAAAATTTAATTCAGTAATATATTAGGCCAAAAGTAAAACTTGTACTTGTTGTATAAAATTGTATAGAACTTGTATAATACATTCAGACCGTAATGAAATCCACAGCGAGGTATTTGTTGATAAATAAACCCCGCAGTGCGGAGGCGGTCGGAGTACTCGCGGCACCATTGTGGCCCCACAATGAACTCCTGATTAAAAACCACCCTTCGACTTAAACCTCCTGAAATAATACGAAATGAATGAATTCTGCACATTTTTTGGAGTTTTATATCAGTTAATTCAAACTTTAAGACGATAGATACAATATTGTGCCATATTCACAACCGGATCAGCCAATAAGTGAAGTAGTAAGCTATCAAGCTCAATTTAATGGCTCCGTATATCACTACCAGCTATTAGATCCAGAAACCATTAAGGGGAGTCGATACGACGACCGGATCTGGTCTGACTCAGCGTTTAATTGGCCCACTGGTCTAATCAAATTCTTTGCACTCTACAAACTATGTTAAGCCTGTTATTAATTTTAAAAGGTGGATGTAGGAGCTAACCACTATTTTGCATGAAAACTCCAAGTTAAAGTTCAGTTTTAATGCAGAAAGTTGCTGAAAATCTGGTTCAAATAATACTGAAAAATTGGTGGATCGCTGTCATTGGAGTTTCATTTTTAAATAGTGAAAGCCTTTATCGCTGGAAATCACTTATTTTCTGAGTATTGGTGAATCTATCTGGTATGACACGCAATTTATAACAAGCTTGTGACTACGTTACTTGCCTAAATTGCTTATATCTCCAAAGGTTTATAGACTACATTTTCTGAGAAGAGAGGACAAAAATGTCACTTGGATCAGTTCGGTAGTTGGTTATGACCAATAACACTTTTCAATATGGCGTGAACTTACATGTGCGCAGAAATTTGTAATAAAATGTTTCAGTTAGTAATAATAATTCAAAAATATTCCTTGTGGCTCAGTCAGAAAACAGGTAAAATTCACGTATGGCCGTTAATGCTAAATAGCAAACTGAATGTGCTTTATTAGTTCAGATATTTAATTTGCCCAACACAATAACTATTCAATTTCGGCATGATAAAATAGTAGTAACTGTTAATAAAAACGGAGTGTTATACTTGTTTGTAACTTATAACGAATTCAAATGTCCAAACTCCGACTATCATTTATATTTTATTAAGACTTCAAATACTTCTAAAATACGTAATATTGAACACTTAAAAGACAAAAACTGTTATACGGACAGACATTTATTTATATGAATGGGAAATTGATTTATATATATAAATAAGCTTTGTATCTGTGTAAACACCTGTACTTATGACGATTAAACTGTATACTTTCATTACTAAGGCCACCATATTAATTAATTAGTATTTTTAGTTTTAATATTATAGTTAGTAGTATTATTAATATTATTATTAATTACAAAGTAAGTAAGATAAATATTCTTTGGCTATTGTAAAAAAGTGCCAATTCTGATTTATGCTGCGAAATAACTACAATTCTTTGCTCCAAATACGAATTGCCGCAATCTTTAAGTAATTGATTCAAATTAGTTAACAAACTTAAGCTTTGAGTAAATGCCTTCTATATCACCTTTATTCTAAATATATTAACATCTACGGTAGTTATCGTGTTCTCAACTAATACAGAAATGCTTTATACTGCTGAAAATTCGGTAAACCCGCTGTCTGCTAATCATAATGCACAATAAAACTCTTAAAAAGGAACATTATTGTGAATGATTAGAGATTTCTAAAACATCTTTTTCGCTATAATACATAATATTATCTTATATGTAACTTATTCCCTTTCTAAATGTTAAATCACCGCTGTATGGAATCCTTACGAGATATCGAAAAAAAGTGAAAAGATAACATTTATTTATAGGTAAGTGATTTTTATAAAGTATTGCTTTGGCTCTACGTTGGTAATAAATTGAGTCTAATGTTAGCTTGAATACGTAAAGACGCCATTTAAAAATTTTGTTTTAGTTAAGACTAACAAATTAATTCCTTATAAGCAGGCCTTTGTAGTAAATTTGAAAAAAATAATACAAAATTGTAATGCTCACAACCTCGCGTTTTGTGGAAAAATAACATACATATATAAATCTATACTATTGCATAATTATATAATGTTGTATTTGTGTTTGTCAATGTGTATGTGTTAGTGTGTATGTTTTTGTTACTTAATGACGTAAAAACTTCATTACCGATTATACTGAAAATCTATATTGATATTCTTATTCTCCTGGTTAATATATAGGCCTATTTTCATTTATCTCTCCGGGCTATGCCCCACTGGTATCTAGTTAAGAAAAATTCCATCTTGGTCCTTAAAGTTACGGCATTAGAGTTCACAAATATAGTTACTTGAAAGACCCTGTTAAATGTAATCAGTATGTCTTGATTAATTTATTCATTATTGTAAATTTATTTACATTTATTAATTCAAGCATAGAGTAAGGTTGATTAGTAACATAACATCTTATTTCAATTTTTCTCCAACCACTGGTAACCGTATAGTAAAATAATATACAGATAAGTGTTTAGAAGTTGTAGTAGAAATTGTTTTACTATAGTTTTATTAGATATTAAGTATGCAGTGTTTGGTCAGTACTGTAATACAGATATATATATATATATATATATATATATATATATATATATTATATGATAAAGTTACGGTTTACTAAAATGTTACCCCAATTTAAAACCTTTACAATAAAAAACTAATAAGCTAATGAACCTGTAAACTAAAGCCAAAAATTTATTTTTCTTAGAATACATTAGCTAAATTCTTTTGTTTTATAGAAAGTTTTGTACTTAAAAACATAATAGCCTCTACTCACAATATGTATAGAAAATAAAAATAGTTTATTTTAGCGGAATACTTGCTTTTGTGTATATGCAAAGAATGGTTAGTCCAATATAAATGTTTACATGTATAAACCATTTTTATTTACAGTTTATGGGACAGCTCAGCAATGAAATTAGTGATCAAAACATCCCAACTACGAGATAGTTCTCAACAAGACCACTATTTGAGCAGTTTGGAAGCTGTGGCATGCCGCAATGACATAGTGGAATGTCGACGATGTCGAATAGAATCAAAAACCACACCAAGATTTCCCACTTAATTTAAGGAATAAATTTAATCGCTTTCGATATAGTCTCTTAAACCTGCTCTCTTCTAACTGTAAGAACCATCACATCATATAAAATAATCACATTATGACTTGTTGCAGAGACCTATTGGATAAACTACAAACTAAAAACGTGACGAAATATATAAATAAATGTAATATAGTGATTTTTATCTTTCGCCTACTATTAATTACTTAAGTCTTAGAAAAAAATTACTAGTTTAATGCAAGTAAGTCTAATAAGGTTAATAAACCATTAAATTTTGTGTACACGAGATTCAAATTTGAATGTGTCACATAGTAAACACATGAAGGGGCACTATCATTGAATAACTTATTATTTTAGTATTTAAGTTATGCTTCTTGAAATTCAACTCTACAGGCTTATGTAAATTCGTATGGTTTGTACTTTCAATCACAGCATAGGTGATCGAAGATAAGAAAAACAATGTTAATTGTAACAAATGAGAATTGAACTTCGTGTCAATGATTATCCACACTTCCTCTTATGCAGGAAGCAGAACACAAGCGACGGACGTAGATTATTTTGACAGAATTTATATTTTAAAATTTAAGTATGCATATGTTTTTTGGATTTTGGTAAAAGTCAAAATTCGTTATATCCGCAGAAAGTTGGTTTTCGAATCCTACATATGTCCACATATTCTTGTTTAGGCGAACGACGCAAATTTACCTGTAGAACTGCATTTTATTTAATCTTCCGTAACAGTAAGATTTAGTAACTTTTCCGTCATAGCTAAGTAAGTATTGTATATACATAAAGTTTCTTCGAAGTTCTAAAAGGGCAAACTCAACAGTGATCTCCACCACTACAAGTGAATTTAAACATGGTAAATATACTATTTTAGAGCGTTTGTAGATAAAAAGGATATAACCGTAGTGTCTCTTAATCATACATAAACATTTTCTTCATCTAGACAAGAAAAAGTACACTTATAGCACTGAAAACATCTTAAATGTAATGTACATTAAGGGACCGATAGTTGACGGTTTTTGACCAAAGTAGGTTTCCGAAAACTTTTTTACTTATATATTTTATTATTAATATTATTTTATATATTATATATGTATATATCTCTTAACCAGTAAAACTCAAATAAAAAGTACCACACACGTCCCTACTTCTATATGAAAACTACTATCGAAAATTGCGATCGAAGGTTCGGGTAACTGCTTGTATTGTACCTATCGTATTACAATATTAAAAAAACCTTTACATACAAATTTTATACCTTACAGAATACCATAGTAAGTCATGATTTGGAATATGCATTATCTGATTAATCCTGTAAGTTAAGTAACAAAAATCACATCTGATCGTGTACTATTTGATGTGAATCGTTTATTTTAACCAAATAACGCTCGCTTTCTTACGCAATTCAATGCACCACTCCACACAAATGTTGTGTCACTAGTAAAAAAAATGTTAATTAATACTGTGCTAACTTCTCCCACATGACGTCTATTTTAAATAAATGTATTACTATCAAATTTGTTTCACAGAAAGGCAAAGTTGTGTTGACTATTCACTTCAAAACCATCCATAAAATAAAGGAATCCTTAGTCCTCATGTCATTGCTTGTCTTTCCTACGGATTGCAGTTTTAATGTACAGTACTCTTGTTATTTTTAGAACTCCTTTCAAAGAGAAGTTGATATTCTTGTGTAAAGTTCATTAGCGTGTCCGATCGCATAAAAGACGCCAAACCCACTCAACCAAAACCATTTTATACATTATTACACTACATGGAAAGGTAAGGAAGAATATGAGGTTTTACCCCACACATTGATAAATTTCAGTTTATTAAAGCACCCAGATCATTAGAAATGTATAGTAAAGGAGAAGAAGATTTCTCACACTATAAAAATAATTATAGTGACTTAGTAATATATTTCTGTGGAATATTTTCTAGAACTCGCAATGGAAGTGTAAAAAATACCTATATAACAATGGAAGTACTTCGCGTCGTATCACATATTTACAATGTTTAACAGAGATGAACCTTGTGTTATAAAATCAAGAAAACTCATAATTGCATATGATAAAAATGTTGCAACTAATGAGACTTGTTGAAAGCAATATAATATGGTTTAAATATCAATACTTCTCTAAAGTATAATGAGCTATTTATATTTTAATAAAATGATGTATTAAGTTCGAAATTACTGTTAATTTTTATTCAACAATAAATGTGTTTTAATTGTTACTGCATATGTTCTGCAATGAAACAATTAAATTCAAATTTTGATTGGTCTATACTTTTTCTGCCATTTTTTAATCCTCTCGATCTCTCTGGGCTTGTCCTCATTGGCCTTGTCTGCCTATCCTCGTCCTCTCTCTTGTCCTCATCGAATCCTGACTTCACCTTTTGTCGTCTTCAGACTTTTCACTGGCCTTCATTCCTCCTTTTGGTGCACCTCATCCATGTACTTGTACGTCGTATTTACATGTACCTTGTACTTGTATATACGTTGTACTTTAATCGTCTCAGGTTCTATATACTCCGGTTTTGTTCTCTATTATACTTTTCGTCTATAGTTTAATCCTCTCTAGTTCTATACACTCCGGTCTTGTGTTTCATAGCATTGATAGGTAACAAATTGTTTCATCATTAGTGCTTTATAAATTTTGGTCTGGTTCTCTACAGTCTTGTTGTCTATAAGTTAATACTATCTGGTTTTATATACTCCGGATTTGTGCACTACACTTTTGTTGTGTCTCGACTTATTGTTATATGTGGTCCGGAACTTATCATTAATGAAGTATCACAAATTTTAAATTATACTCATAAAAATGTACTTAGTTATATACACATGTTTTTGTTACTCATGAATACAATCTGAAACCTTAGAATAAATTATACACCCATGAAATAAAACATTTTCTAGGGCGTACGTAATGTATAATGTTTTTAGACAACAGAGTTTCTAAAACAATACCGTGAATTATTATATGTTTAGCCTTATTCACATTATGATCACAGTTAACGTCACTAACAAATATAGGTCAGTGACGGCACTCTAAATTGTGTACATCGTTAAAGCCAGTTACAAGCAGGTGTCATGAAATAGCAACCGATAATAGACTATTAATGTGGCATTGTCTGGTTACTGTCTGAGATACTCTACAATGACAATCCACTACCAGACTTATGAAGAGGATTACATTTTATGGTACTATTTTCAGTAACCTCACAAAATACCTCATAATAGAATCAAATTGTGACATCAATCAATCTTTCATATACTCTCTACAACACTCTGAAAGAATAAGTACTGAAATAACTCCCGAAACCGGTTTCATGTAACTTCTAAAAAGAAAACTTTTTAATTGTGTGGTATTAAAACTGACCATTTTTATTGCAAGGGTAAATGCATCAAGCTATAATTTCGTACACTGAAATTCTTGTGATTGGTAGTAACGTTATGCTACTTATTAACAATGTTTCCCCATAGCAGATCATATCCCGACCCTAAACAGCGACTATTTTAAATTTAGTATAATCATTACACATATGGTCACATACAAAGCAGAAATTTGTTTTCATAATAAACTCGTGGGAGAATTACGTGTCCGTACAAAACAACACATCAAAAAGCATGATTAATCTATCAAAACATTGCAATGATAAAGAGTAAACTACTTCTAACTTTTATTATTAAGCTTGTAATGCAAACGAAATGTTACTAAACATTGTACAGAGTTTTTTTGTTGTAATTAGCTTGGAATACGTGACTCGGCGACCGTGTTTCGCATCTAAAGCATTCAAAAGCGTTGAATCCGTCAGTCAAAATGTAATATTAGTTGCAATAATACAAGTGCAAATAACGATATTAATAGTTGTTCATATAAATCTGCACATTGTAATCGATCCCATAACGAAATTATCGTGAGGGTGTCAAGATGATAAATTGTATGCTTATTTCAAAGTCTTACGAGTATATTAAAATAAACACTTAATAAGTATTGTATACATCAAACATCTAAACTAATAATACATCATTAATTTGACATACCCGAAAAAAATAAACACGTATAAAAATCATCCTATTTCTGTCTTAGCCGGAGGAATAGCTGTCTAAAAGTATTATGTGGATCAACGTTATAAATATACGAATACAAAATAAAACAAATGCTGTATGGGAACACAATGAACACATCCTACTAAATAGTTTATGAAAGTAGGTCACACATTAACTATGAATGATGGAACAATTAACACAGACATATAAAGATGACTGTAACATTTTAAATCTACGTTTTTCAAACTGAGCGGAAAGGTATATTATTTTATTCATCGTGTCTTTATTTGAAAGTTTATAGTGAAAGTAACAGTAAACTACTCTGAGTTAGTAAAACGCAGTATATGAAGTTTAGGAATTTAAATAAATTATAGATTTATAAAGTTCATTTTTATTTTGAGAATGAAAAATTATTTCTACATAGGAATTGGCCCAAATAACCGGCAATAGAGAAAGTTTTAGAGAGTAAAAAATGGAGAATTGTAGCAAAATGTCCAAATGTTTTTGCATTATTTTGTTAGTTATACTAAGAATCCATAGCTTATTTAGTTTTAGTCGTATTGCTAATTTTATAAAATTAACAAGCCATTACAAAGAAAATTACGTCATATTTAATATTGGTGCACCCTCTATATAATTAAAGAAGCATTACAGTTATTTCACGATTAGGTTTTTTGATTGAATACCATTTTAAAGGAAAATTTATCTAAAGGATCATATACACTTTCATGAGAACAATATATATATATATATATATATATATATATATATATATATAAAATTAAATCTGTATTAATTACAATAGCCGAGTTTAATTTCAATAAACATTCAATCGTAAAAAAGTACTTGCTCCGCCGGGACTTGAACCCGGATCTCTCACTTGCCGGGCGAATGTGCTACTATTACAACACAGAGACCTCACTTTTTAAGATTCAATTATTTGTTATTTGGCCGTATCTGTGTTTAAATAACCAAAGTAACATATGACCGGAAGACCAAATACCCGTCAAATAACTTTTATTTACATTTATTAAATTTGTATGAATGCAATAGCCGAATTTATTTTTATAATAAACATTAAATCACAAAAAGTAATCATATAAAACAAATATATTGTTCTCTTGAAAGTGAATACGTCGCGCCAATACTCCTTCGCTTTCCGAATGTGAACGAAATAAACCGCGGAATTGAGCTGACTTCCGCCGTCCCCTCTCAAGACCATTAACCGCTTTAACGGTCACTGACATCAATACCCCTTAATTTTACGCACTGGTACACCGGTTCCTTAACTCCATACATGCACCTTTAATACTTTTACGTGCTATTAAATAGCGAAATTTCGTAAACAAATATTTTTTTAACGTTAATAGCTTTTTTATAGTACCAGAATCTGTATATGATTTAATTCAACAGTTTTTACAGCACCAACATTCCTTTATGGTTGTTTAGATCTAAAGTAACAGCTTGTATACTCTTGTGAATTGGCTTGTATCATAGCATCCCAACATTATATTTCGTAATTGTTAATATACATAAATATCCTGCCTTTGAGTCCTCTTCAAACGTCTTAGATTACAACCTTCCAACAGCAAAATTTCTCACAGTCTACAGACATGCTCGTCTGATCATCCACTTGACATAGTCATACCTTTGACTCAAAACTATCAAGTTTTGCTGAATCTTTATTCCTACGTAAATCACATTAATGATCCTTTCAACTATAAAAAAAATGGTAGCTACAGTAAAACCAAGGGTTGACTAGTTGTTCAATATTTTTAATTAAATTTAGTATTTTTTAAGTATTTAAATAGCTGAATGTGATTATTGGTATTTTATAGTTACGAGTACGATATATAAAATTTAAATCACTATAATAAATATGACAATAATAAATCTAACCTGGATATAATAGTTAAAGGAATTTGTAATAACACTGTAACACAGTTTTGTCCTTCGTTGGAGGACAAAAATTCATACAAAGGAGTATTACAGATTCTTTTTAATAGCCGTGCTTCTGATAAAAAACAGGCTTGGCGTGGTATTGATCGTTTGTAAGGTGTTTCATTGTCAAATACAAATATTTAAATCTATATAGGATATGTATTCCACACGTAAACTCATAATTTGATTTATAGTACTAAATATTCGCCATTGTATAAAATTCCGCATATAGCCTACCTTGGGACATTGTGAAGAAGATAAAAATCAATACAGTGAAAAATATTTAGTAGTGCGTCCATATTTACAGTCATCCACTTTGAAAGAATAGCTGAAGGCACTTTAAATTTTCAAACCGCGTAATCATTGTAATCACATTATTTAAACATGGATTTATAACAAGAATTTTGTTTCGATTTTTAGGGTGCTTTTGGAGGACTAGAGTAGATTAGATTGCCTAGAATAATGAAAAAATAAAAAGCTTATGGTCGACTACCTGTACCCTACGGATAATAGTTAGTACTACGGATGATGAAATATAAGTTTTAAATGGGATTGTAAGTTTATGTTCACCATTATTTTAGCAAAACTGCACAATCCGCGTTTGACTCCAGGTGGATTAAGTACATTTTGAGGATAAATCTTTGGTGAAGATATATTAGTCTATTGACGTTTATACAAATTATTATTATTATTATTACGTAATTTATATTGTATTGTAATTTTTTGCAGTTATTTTGATCATATGAAGAGAATAATGTTTTAAAGAGCGTAGAAACGAAACAAACACGTATATAAACTCAGAAATATTTTTTTAGCTATATACAAATTAAATTATAAAGTTCATAAAATAAGGTAGATAATACTTACATCCTACAAACATGAAGAAATATTACCAGTTTACTCATTAATCGAGGAAATTGGATTATATGATGAAGTATTGGAATCATATAATGTGTTTCAATAATGTTGAACAAGCCACTCTCGCTGTAAACTAAGTGAGCATTACAGCAGTGCGGCTATACTGTAGGTCAGTGCTCCCGTACACATGCAACCTCTACACTGCATCTCACAACTAAGTCAAACTCAATTTCAAGTAAAGTAGTGCATGTGACTGATCATAGCCAATGTTTACGCGGAGCTATATTTTCATTTAAATATTAAAGCAAAAATTGTAGTTTCATTTCATAAAATATAATATAGAGTTTACTTATGTTTTAAGGGTTACAATATAAGGGTTTTATTTCCTACTTTCTAAAATGTATTTTTAAGTAACATTACGGAAAAATCATAAAGTACGAATGTGGAGAGATTATAGGCAAGTACAAGCATTATAAGTAGAATCAATTGTACTCTTAGGCAGAAACGTCGGTGTTATTAAAATTCAATTATTATATTTTCTACCTTAATCTTCTTGAACCTAAATAAGTAAATAATGTTAAACCATTGTAAGTATAGTTTCTTTCGCATGAAGTAACGTTAGACAAGGACAATGACCTCGATAGTCAGAGAGAGTTTTGTTGCGGCTAAACTAAAGCGTGCGGACATCAAAATTAAACAACGTTTATTGTGACCCTTTATCGTTTTAAAAATTATAAATAAATTTTGAGATTATATTTTGACAGATTTATAAACAAAGATTCGTACTATTCATTGATATGTAAACAAAGAAATGTATTATTTTGTATTATTATGGTAGGTAAGTGGACATAAGTGAACGAGTGTTTGAAAGGTTGGTATATTAATAGAATTGTGTTGGAAAAACTCAAGAAACGTTTTCTGTTTACTCTAGTTTCTTGAATATCAGTAGTTTGTATAAGCAAAGAAAGGATGAATCTTGTACTCTTCTAGGTAAACAAACTATTCATAATTGTTTTGAGAAACTCAAGGATTTCACCGTACATTTGCTTATTTCTAAAGATAATAAATATGATAATAATTGTAAGATTGCAGTAATAATATATTCCCATGTTTACTCATCTTTTAAGTTAAAAAAAATTCCTTAAAAACCTTACACATTCCAGTAAAGTATGTCTAACACGTGGTGTAAAGCTTACCCTATTAGTGCAAGTATATAAACAACCATTGATCTTTCAAGTACAGCTCACACTCATGGTTGAAGTTTGAACTATGATGTTACATTTCATTATTTTGAATGTTTTACATTAATAATAATTCTATAAACACTGTTTATTGTATAGTAATAATTTCACTTTCACTATCACGTTAAATAATAGAATAAAATAGTGAAAATCTTGTATTTAAATATCCCTTCCGCCACAGGCGAAACAATCTGAGAGTAGATAATTTAAAGAATGTCCAGATCCAAGCCAATATATCATAACGCCTCTCGATACAGTGAAAGGCTGCAATATTCACACATGTAAACATAAACATATATATATATATATATATGTAACATGTCGGAACATGAAACGTGTAGGACTCAAATTTGTTTGAAACTTTTCGAAATTTAAAATGTACTTTGGGTTTTTGTCTGTTATATGAAATTACAGTCCAGATAAAAAGCTTCCACACAATGAATGACAATCATATTAGAAGGGTTTAATTTATTTGTACTGCTCGACAAACTTATTCATGCCCATAATTAACAGAATTGTTAAGCCTCCCAGAAATAATGTCTATAAAATAGACCAGATTAACTAAATTTAGAAGTCAACGTGGTTGAACTCTATTGTATACCTATTAATACCGTGTTTTAAATACTGTATATAAGTAATTGAATGATTGTGAAGTTTTTATACAGGTTCTTATCATTCCACTATAAACTGCTTCTCCTTTTAATTCCAGTTTGATACATTTGTATATTGTGTATTTTATTTTTTATAGTAGATATTTCTTTAATTTAGTAAAAATTAAAGGTCAAAAAATATAAGGATAGTTAAATCCTACAGAATCCAATTAACTACTAGAAAAGCACAGAAAATAATACACTGCAAAGAGGCTGGTCTGCAAACTATAAGCACGGAAAGCGCATAATATTAAGGCCACTGAATGGCCTATAACCACCTCCCCCATGTAAGTCAAAATGGACTTTTACTATAAATCAGTACAATTATTATTATGAAAATATTATAGCTCACACTTCTAAAAAAACATTAATTAAAAAATAAATAAATCTTTTAATAATTTAAAAGAAATGATTTACTTTAACGCTAATTGCTGTAACAGAAGAAAATTAAAATCAAATTTAATTATATCATGGATTCATTACACTTTACCCTCTATAAAAATAAAACCTTTGAAGAATTTGGTCTGTTTTTACTCATGCTCAGAGATAAACCTAAAAGCAAAGTAGTAAATAAAACATAATAATACCTTATTATATTTATTTATACATAAAAAATTCAACTCTGAAACTATATTCAACTATCTTCAACTTTTATAAATAAATATAAAAAGGTATTATTAAATTTTCTTGACTAATTTGCTTTTAGGTTTATCCCTGAGCATAAGTAAAAACAGACCAAATTCTTCAAAGTTTTTATTTGCATAGAGGGTTTAAGTGTAATGAATCAATGATATAATTACATTGGATTTTAATTTTCTACTGTTACAGCAATTAGCGTCAAAATAAATCACTTCTATTAAATGATTAAAAGATTTTTTAATTTTTTATTTATTATTTATTTATATTATTGTACATTATATTATTATACTTATTTGTATTTGTATAACACTTTAGTATATAATGCTCCGTTTACGAAAATGTAAAAGGCTTTCTCAGTGAAAAAGTAATTCCTATTTCCGGCCATTGAAATCCACTTGTGATCTAAGGTACTTTTGGTGTCGTTGAAGCGTTTGTATTGTTGCTCCGAACGAAAAATATATATATGCATATGTAAGGCTGTAAAGTTTTCTTCAGACAATAACATCTAACTCCATTCATAGTAAGCGACTTGCGGTGAAATGTAATTTTCAGTGTAGTGGAAAGGTTTGAATTGATGCTCTGATCATACACACAAGGGTTTCAAAGCTTTCTCTGATTAAAAATCGTCTATTTTAATTCATAGTAATCTACTGACAGTCAAATGTATTTCTTGCACCGTAGTAGCGAGTGCCTTGTTGTTCTAATCAAGAAAGTTATTTATCTCAAAACTTAATTTTTTAGCGTTACCGTTGTAACCTACCTCCAGTAAAAGGTATTTGTGGAGCCGAAATAGCGTTTTTGTTGTATCTCCGATAAAACATGTTAGTTTGATATTTTATAAAGTTTCTCATAAAATCATTAAACCTTTGAATGAAAAATGTAATAATATTATAATGTTGTTTCACTTCTTCCTTTATACACATAAAATATTTGTTGTTTCCTGCCTAATGTTTGAAGAATTTAGCGTGCTTTTCCTTTTGATAAGAGAAAACTCTGAATTTTACATTTTCAAACAAGCTAAAAGATATACAAAGCTCTATATTGGTGTTAGGTTCCTTCTAGTTCTTATACAAATTAAGCTGAATAGGTTAAATGTACAATAAAAATAAAATAAAATACATAAAATATACACATACATAAATCTGAAAATTATTCCTTGGTCAAAAAGCCAACGTCTAGTCATTGTATTCTTTTTCCAGTCTAACACATTTCTTGGTTCGGTAGTCTGTTAAGACTATATAGTACACATATTCGTCAAATTTCACCTTTCCAGGATAGCGGGAAAGTAAAAAAACACGGTTCTTCTAGGGGTTGTAGTCTCATTTATACCTCTACGGAAGGTTAACTTTGATGTAAATACTTTTATTTTTTTACTTAAATCATGATACGAGTGTTTTAAACCTTTCCATGACAAATATAATCGAAATAGAAATATTTTTCTAAGATTGCAATCCTATTTCAATCACTAAAGGTTCACATTCATAAAAATTCTTTACTTTCAATTTTGAAAATACAAGGCTCGTGCATTTAATTTTCATCGTTCCAGGACATCCACAAGTTAAAATCAAAAATATAGTTCTTGGTATTAGGCAACCACATTTAACTCATATAGGTGGACGATCTTAATGAAGTTGTAAAACACAATATGCGAGTCATTTTTGGATTGCACCTCCTATGGATGTTTGATCCTAATGACATTTCTTAGATGTTTCCTGCGTAAGGCATGAAGTATAAATTAACCCAATTTTAACATTCTGGGATATCGGGAAGCTGAAGATAAATTGCTAAGAGTGAGTGAGTCAGTGAGCGAGCGAGCTAGTGAGTAAAATCTTTGCATTTTATACCTAGAGATACGTTTTATAAACAGTTTAACATTATCTCTGCCTGATTACCTTTACGACCGTATAAGAGAATTTCCAAAAGCTCAGCCGACGGAAGTACGTAAAACATTAACTTCTTCCATTACTATAAATCTCTTGCGGGTTGTTGGTTATATACACAGCTTAATAGCGCTTCTTTTACTACGGAACAGTGGTTTTAATAAAACAATTGACTTTAAAATTATTTCTGGAGTTTTATACAAAAAATATACTAAGATAATTGTATGTTTCACTCCTTTAAAATTAATTATTCTTAAATTAATTATTTTTTGGCTCTCCCAATATATTAAGAAAAATATAGAGGCCTTAGAAATATTACTGCGGGTAAATTGTTTTTCCGTTACAATGTATCGTAGTTTTGCGTTGGGGCGGAGGCGGGATAAATTAATTGATATAATATCGTTATATTTTTCTTAAATGTCTCCGTTTCTTGGTTGAAATAATTGAGAATTACTATTAGATTTATTCTTCAGAACGAGTTCACTAGTATTTTTATAAATAAACCTCACCGATATATTGTTCCTCAAAAATACGTTGATCATTAGCGAACCAAAATATACCCTTAATCGGTTGTCGTTAGTATAATAATAAAGGTGATGACAACGACATTTCATATTGGAAATCGGTAATTGCAGAGTGAAGAGTTTTTAATTGGCTTGTTATGTCTTAGAGGCTTAGAATATTAAGTAGTAGGAATGTCCTAATAAAAGACCATGGGTTTTTGTTCTATCATCAAATGATATTTAATGGATCACAATCACTTCTTAATTAGATAAGTCTAAACGGTACAATTATGTGAGTACATCTTCTATATTTAGTTCTTCTATTATTATTCTTATCCTCGTTTGATTTATGTATGTTTAGTAAAAATCAAAATACCTCATTTATTAGGAAACATACATCATTCTTAACTCTCGTAAATTGATACAAATACGATATTTATTGAACTATCTGAATATGTTTTGGAAAACGAAATTTCTTTACACCATACCTTTGAACTTGGTGCTCGTCGATCGTGTGCAATTCCGATCAATTATGGGAAGAAATGTTATCGAAACATATCGCTCGGGGACTTGAACGATTTCATTTCTGTATAACAGTCCGCACGTTTTCCGAGAATTAACTGACTAGCCGTTAAAGTTTAGATGAAGATCAATTTTGATACGCGCAAGACCCAGCATAATTTTCGTGCATGTCATTTTATGGAATTTGACTGAATGTTAGCGAACTTATTCTTAGAGTTACCATAATGGGAATGAAAAAAGGAATAATAATACATTTTTAAATAATCTGAGCACGCTTATATGAAAATTTAACATTTGACAGTAACACGTGTTACCTTATATAATTAGCTATATAATTGATATTCGTACGCCTTCTCAGCGGTAGGTTCGGTGTGGCGTATCTTATCATAGTACAACGTATAAGTAAACCACACCACGTTTGCATAATACGCTTCACCGAGGTTGCTTGAAAACGTGTAAATCGATTGCGCTTTTTATTCGCGAGATGTCCTTTGGACAGATAAACTAACGGTAATTCATACAGAGAAGAAATCCTCAGCCCCGGCAGATAGGCTAAAAGAGAAATTGTGGCAGCCATCAATAAGTCAAATTTCTTAGAACTCATTCTTATCAGTTTATGTTCACAATATTGTATGGATAGACAAAAAGAAATGAAATTTGTCCATTAGTGATATGCTTTGCAAACGCTCAGCTCATAATACAGTTACTACGTATACTGCTAAAATTTGGACTGCATTTCTTTGGACTTGAACCATTTCTCAGCTTCCTTGGGCTGGGCCTATTATTTTCATCTGCCTCTACCATTAATGCTTATTTCTTGTCATACGTGAGAAATTATTTACTCATATTTGAAGTATTAAACAATGTTCATTAATTAGTAATTTGAGGCTCAGTATTTTTTATCGAGATTTAAGAACTACTTAACATGATAGTGATAATGCGTGCATAACGTAATGAGTTTGATAAGAAGAAAATTGTATTAAATACAACATATTCGTATTTTAAATCGCCTCAATAATTTTAAATGTTTAAAAATACGGTTATAAGATAATGTGTCAAACGAAAATCTAGTAAAAAATCAAATAAATAAGCTAATATTTAATTATAGCAATAAACTAATAACTGTGTACGTTCTGAGCATCAATTATTAATTTATGTGGAAGTTTCTCTGTAGCAACCAACTCAAGAAGTCTGTACAAAAAAATTACATGATGACAAATAACATTGTATGAACATATGTATGATTGTTGCTTTCACTAGTTTATTGAAATTTTACTACTTCAAGTATGTTATATTATTATGTACTACATTGTCAACTATAACTATGATTATTAACAATTTGTTCTCTCTGATAGGTTTAGAAAAATATACTGAAAATAACATTTCTCTGTGGATTTATAACAAAAGAATTAATAATATAGACTGCTGGATATCTAGTATGTACTTCTACGGCGAGAGATTGTTACAATGTAAATACACGAGCATAATGTGGTGTATACAAGTGACATCGTTATTTTTAATACCCTGCACAGTGTTTCTGGCATTCGCTTGTTTTTTATAATATTGAAAAGAAACATGTACTTTAGGATAAACATAAGTATCTTGTTATTTATACAGTATACCTCATTAAATGAAAATTCACGTTATACTGTGATGTATAAACCCATACTTGTATATTTATATTTTCGTCATGTACAGATAGGGTTTTAAAAACAATTGTGGATACAATAAACTTAAGGTGAAAGATATTTTCTATTACGCATCGTCAGCCCTATGGGACAATCTCTTTGTAAAAATGTAGCCCATGGAACCATGCTCTAGAAGGTTATAATAAATATTCCTTTATCAGTGTGGTGTAACCTGTGTAGTCTTATATACACTGACTGTCTAAAGGAAAGAACACATTGTATAATACAAATTACTATTTTCTGGCTCAATTCATTCGTATATCTCTTCAATTGAATAAATAGAAAACAATTTGTAAAATATCAATATATTTTCTAAAGCAGTAAACGGAGGCACTTTGAATTTTACAACGGAAATCTTTATTATGTCTGAACATATTGGTACCAAATGTGTACTAAAAACACTTCCAAAATTGTATTAAGTCTCATTACTGTATCTGCACATAATATTGATATATTCTTCCCATACAAACATGATTCATGTTTGTACAAACATGTTAGTTAAAGCAGTCCTACACTGCTTTAACTAACTTAATAGGTTTTTGTACCACATTTAATATACCATATTTCATTTTAATTATCATTTACGAAATTAATTGTTCGTTTGACCCCTTCGCTCGTCACGTGGGCCTTTTCGAAGAATGAATATTAAAGAATGAAACTGAACGGTAATGGAGCACACCAGTTAGATCACACGGGTTGTATGGTATTTAGTTATTTTATATGATATTTAATGTATATACACTTTTAAATAATGTAGTATCGACCAAGAAAAGCCAAAATATAAATGCATGAAGTTTCTTTTCGTTTAACGTCTCTTGCATGAGTTTTAATTTCAAATCTGACAATAAAAAGAAATAGTCAACTAATTTTAACAAAAATTTAGTCAAATGTGAGCGTGCACAGTATCAATAAAAAGTGTCTGTTGTTAGTTCAAGTTACTATAGAAATAAGATATATTTATTTATAAGATAAAAACACATTGAATTAACTACTTAACTACCAGTAATAATACTATTTGTGATATCTGTCAATAACGAACAGCTGTTACTTTCATTACTCTATGAACTCGGTCTACAGAAAAGGCACCTAAGCAAAATATAAAACATTTTAACTCAATCCATTATCAAAATCTCAACCAGAGCTACAAGCTTCGTTAATGTTTAAACAAATCTCGTTAAGAGAATGTGCCATAGCCGAACTCTATCTTGTTTATATACACATAAACCGGCACAATGTTGTATTAAAGTACTCTACAATACTTAAAGAAGGCTTATCGACGGATGGGACAAAAAACATGTAAGATGCAACCACATTTTACATTCGAATTATATTGTAAATGTGTACATTCCGCTATTTTCTTGTTGTTATTATATTCGCTCGTAAAGCTAATGCAAAATATTCGCTAATTACGTCCCGTAACATAACATGCGCTATAGCTTACCTTCATTTGGCATGTATAGCAATGGATCTTCATCCAAAATTTAACTTCTCGAAGAATATATATTCTCGACCATTGTGTGGACAGCCAGAAATATAAATATGTCTATTCCTTCTAACATAGCCAAATTAACACTCCCACTGATAAAATAAATGTTCATTGCTGACAAATTGTATGCTCCAGATGTTGGTTTATTTTATTTTATTTTTTGTCTCAGCACATAACTTCTACTTATATATTTTACAACGTACTAAACAAATAAACGTACCTATAAATTACGTTGCAATGACGATCTATGGTTTGTACATTCTCAGTGCGAAATCAGGAATCACGCAGTAGTTCAGTGCTGAAGGCGAGGGAATTGAAAGCTTAACGTACAAAGTTATCAGTGAAACACATTCCCACTGAGCTGAAATAATGGGTTGAATATGAAATGGGTGGGTCGTACGTTAGCAGATGTAGACGCTTATTTCACAAGTGATACTGCAGTGGAAGTTAAAGAATTTGATTTACGAAATTGATGTTCATTCGTACCTAAACTAACCAGTGTGGGGACATTACGTAAAGTTATATAATTTATTTGTTGTAACTTATTTGTTTCCATGGGTACATACGGTGAGCAGTAATCTTTCAAAGTAGATAGATTTAGAAAATTTTAGTTCAAGGTACGATGTGCAACGTTTTTGATTATATAGTGAAAAAGTCATTAAATAAAGGCTTAGGTCAACTTCAGTCTGCAGGAACTAAACTATACACGTTTAAGAAACCAATGAAGATTCTTAAAGCAGCACTATAGCCTGGATAAGGTATTTGGGACAGTAATGCCAGGTTAAAATAATGATAACTTATATAAAGATCACTTCTGATTCCCATAAAATACTGATCTCAAAAATTAGTTATGTTTCAAGTTCACACTTAAAAGTAATTTCAATAACTGTTACATATACTGTTAAATGTTTATCCAATTTTAAATATGGAAAATTTAAACATGTTGATATATAGCTTTAAAATATAACAGTAAAGCTACATTTTTCAGAATGACTTTAAAATATAGTAAACGTTTTCCATGTATCTTTTATATATTTAATTTTCCCCAGTGTAACGTCATAATTTATGCGACATAATTCCTATAATTAATGAGAAATTCTTAATTAGTATTTTTAATGCATCTTTGGCTAATATAAATGATTTTCGTGAAATAATATATTCCAATAGTGAACTGTCTACCTTGAAAATAATAATGAACTATTTACAGAACAGATATAATTTAACGAGAAGTTTATTGAAATCTTCTTCGCAAAAGTATGTAGGGAACTTTATGTTTTATACACAGAACACTCTGCAAGTTTGTCAAGTTTCGAGTTTCCTCCATACATACAACTGCTCTAGAGTTAAGTTCTCTCATTTACAGGTGGTTACCCTCGAGGAATTTCAATTCAGACACACTTAGGAGTGAATATTAATTCACTTGCTAAGTACATTAAAAAAATCTCATTTCTTTGCGTTGCTAGGAAAATTTTAATTTTAACGTCCATCAGATAATATTAATTCAATCTATTAGAATTTTAGTTCGTTAGAAAATAGCTGTGAGTTTATATGTACAAAACTGGAGCATTATAAATGACACCAAAAGGTAAATGACAGTTATTGTTATTATCAGTAGGTGAAGTATGGTATTCCCGCTAGTCAACATCAGAACAGATCATTTTCAGAGAAATGTTGTCTTCCGAATGTCATAACAAATGCGACAGCTTCTTTAGAAGTTCATATAAACTACAAAGCATAAAAAATACAAAAATCATGAACTTGGTTTAAAAAGTATGAAATATTAAACTGTCACTACATCAGTTCACTGCAAAACGAAATTAATACTATTACAGGACATATTAGTTTGTTAATGTTCAGTTCCAAACAAGTTGATGTTTTATTTTTCTAATACATTTAAATAAATTCTTTATCAATTAACTCTATACAACTCTTTTAGTCCATTCATATAGGACGTTGTAATAATGAGAAGATATTATAAAAATATAGGCCGTATTAGTTATTTATTCAGTACAGAAAATGTTTGTTGGATAAGTTTCTAATATTTCAGCAGTTCCTATTGAAAATCTTACGATTTTTGATCCCACTTACCCTAAGTTAATGTACATACATACTTAAATCTAAGTATTAGGACTGTGACCGTTTCCTTAGAATCAGCTATGACGTGTAGAACGAGAGTAAAATATTTGTTGGCAAATTTTTATGGGAATTAAACTGCATTTGCATGTGTAATTAAATAAGTTTACTGGTGAAGTTGGTATTAATGTCTAAAAGCAAAGACATTTCTTAATTATAACTTATGAACCTTATGTTACATTTCTCGAGTAACCTTGCAAAATTATTTTCTTTTGTAATTTAAAAGCTCTTTCGTACATACCAAACAGGTGTTTGTAACTTTTGCACAGCGTATTTATAAAATGATTGGCATAAAGACAGTGCATAAACACTTGTTATCCAAAATATTTTAACTCAATGAACATATTAATAATAAAATACAATATTAGACTATATAAATAATACATTAACATATAAGACTATATAAGAACAATTAAATTAAGTGAAATGGATATTTATTGTATTTATTTATAACAGTTTTTATATTTGGACTGTTTGAAGTATTTCTATATCATAAATACTTTTGCATCCTTTTTAATGAAAATTTTACGATAAGTGAAACAAAGTTGAGGACTAAGATATAATATAACCTTTCTTATTCAAAAAAGTATTTTGCTGTATACATGGAAAAATTTTGTCTAATGTAATGACAAAATTCAAGTAAATTTATAGATTATGTTATATGTTTTTAAATACTCTTAGGTGTGATTGCGTACTTCAAGATAGGTTATAGAAACATAAAAAATATCATTATAAAATTATCTAAAAGTTTAGTTTTCAAAATGTATAAGACTTGTTTTTCGAGAAGATTCAACCATGTCTAACTGTCTGTTCACTGGATATCCCATAAGAGAACTGTCCTATAGACTTTAAATTTTGCGTGAAACTATTTTTATACATTCAACACTAACTTATATGATGGTTTGTGTCACTCCTTGTGATTTGGCTGATCAATAGTGAACATTTGTTATGGGCCTTATGGCTAACCATGATGGCAGCAAGAACATTGCGCAATAAATAAATATGTAAAAAAACATAACAACGTATAGTAATATGAGGTTTTAGCTTGTGACATATTTTTGTATGTATGCTAACTAGCGAACACGTACAATATCATGTTTTGGTTATTTCGTGTGTAGAGTTTTATTATAAGCGTTTTAGTCCCCTCCCTTGTAAACGGCACTTAAACACTGCTAAGACACCCAACCTAATGAATAGAATGTAAATGTTTAATTTTGCAAAGTATCTAAAAATATTTTTACTTTAAAATTTAATTTTGTATGAAGCTTCATTTCTACACATACAAAAATGAGTTATATGATGGTGCATGTCCATCTATAGAAATTAGTTTAGCTTCATTGAAGCCTATCAGCAGACCCTTAAAACTTCTCTTTTCTCTGACGGGAGATGTAAAAATTACTTCTCTATATGATTTAACGCAGGATATTTCGTTTATGACATATACTGTAGACTTACATTTCTGAATCCAACCTCAGTGTGTCATGTTAAGGTACATGATGTATAGTGTGCTCCTACCTTGTTCAGAACTGAATACGATATTAAGATTAATGTAAATATAGTTTTAATGATTCCCCATCGAATTATATTTTTATCTAAAAGATGTGATAGTATATTAGTTAAGAAATTATTAAGGTTATCTCTGATATTGTATATGACAGCAGTTATATTCGAAAGATCCCTTGTAAAGAGGTCTCATCTTTGAATATAAAATATATAATTTATATTAGTTGTATTATTGTACTTTCTTGAGGGAATCCCTATTCCTAAATTCTAATCAGAACTATTTATAGCAACATTACAAAATACAAAATATGTCAAAGGTGTGCTATAATAGTAAAAGAAAATACATATACTACACACATACATATTACATACATACACCTAGGTAAACACGTATATATACATGTGAATTTCTGTATTTAAGATCACAACAATTATGCAAGAAATTATACTAAAAAAGTCAAATAACAATAATAATAAATTGAAACTTGAAACATAAGTACTCCCCTGAGTGCTATTCCCAGATATGTAATCTGCGCTTGCTCTAATACCTCACATCGTATGGTATGTTACATATAGACATTTTTATATTATTATTTGATTTTCAAAAGTTGGATAACCTCGTAAACAAAACCTAATGAAACTTGTTTTACCAGGACTCAGGGCCATACTTTTTTTTATAAATCACCGTTTTAAAACTTCTGAATCCTTATTCATAGCGCAGTCTATAGGAGGTCCCTTTTTTCTGTATCAAAAAGTGCTTTATCGTCAGTAACTAATGTAATCCATCCCATAAAATTTTTATGAGAAAGATCACTTATATACATTAAGAATAATAATGCTCCCAATACAGAACCTTGTGGTTTACAAAATTTTACTATTTCAAATCTACTTAGGAATTTTTTAAATTATTACATATTATATTCTCCCCTTTAGTTAACTTTGAAACCATTTATGCACAATTCCTCTAATACCACAGTCATGCGATTTGTACAGTAATATTTTGTGATTGAATCCACTGTAATTACAAACGTTTCAGAAACTAGCCTTGTTCTGCATCGAACTTGTTCGTGCAAGTACATTGATCAGTAACTTTCAAATATTGGGCTCAAAAACACACACACACACACACACATATATATATATATATATATATATATATATATATATATATATATATATATATATATGTGTGTGTGTGTGTGTTTGTGTGTGTGTGTGTGTGTTGTGTGTGTGTGTGTGTGTGTGTGTGTGTGTGTGTGTGTGTGTGTGTGTGTGTGTTTTGATAACTGTTTGAATACGTGCAAATTTTGTAGAAAAGTTAATGGGTTTAAAAAAGATAATTTCTTACATATTTGCAATTAATGTGTTTGACGTAAACTGCGATAACGTATGTAACTTTAAATAAGATAGTCGAAATAAAACGTCTTATAATACATTTTTATTATATCTCTAACAGGTTTAGATAGTTCAGTTTGACGCAATAAATGTATTAAGCGTCGAAAAATATATAGCATATAACGACACCAGCGAACTGTTTCAATCAAAATGCAAAGCGGATACTTTAATACTATTGCTTTGAACATACGCTTATTTTAGCTTGTTTACGCTTTATAATTTCCCTTGATAACTTATTAGTGAAATAAATATAATAAATCTAAATTTTGAAAAGTTTTACAATAACCTCTATGATTCCATTATTAAATACTTGTAGAATAAATGCCGTATACGTTTAAAGGTAGTAGAGGAATTTTTATAAACATGAGATTGTCCTTTCAAACAAATAGGCTATTTTTCTACCCGACAACACATACCCAAAAATTCCTTATTGGGCTAAGAAAAATCCATTAGTATTCATACGTTCAACTAAAATAAGTTGGAAGGAATTCCCTTACAAGTGTGTATCTAGTACAATGAAATCAATGGTTAGTTAATTGTAATTTATTTTTCAGGGAAACATTACCAAAATAATCTCACTTAAAATACTACATTTTAATTTTTTAACAATTCCTTCCACTGCCAATTTTTTAATTATTTCCAAAATACTTATGATTACTAAGCATTTTTAGGCAAACACATTAAATCTATTATAAATCCAAAAGGTTTAAAACAAGCAGAGCATTCGCAAAGAATTGATTTTGAAAAAATACTAACTTTGTTAAACTTGGTACGCCATATAGTTCTAATATGGCAACCGATATTTTGTTTTGTTCGTCATAGATCCGTTATATCTGGACGTAAGTACAATTTGAAACGTGTTTCTAAAATTCTTTGTTTGATAGTGTTTTTGTATCTTTAACAGTTTTCAAGATATCATGTGTCAAATCATGAATCTCGCCAATCACAAGATACTTTTTCACAACCCCGTCATGTGCCTAGAGATAAACATATAAACTGAATTATATAAATGTATTTCAGTTGTCAACAGCTAACTATTTCTTCCGAATAAGGGGTAGAAATATTTACATCTTGATGTAAAGTTACCTATGGCACACTGAGATCCAAACTCTTATAGTGGTGTCACACATTAAAGTTCGGAAATTTAATTGTAAACTTAAAATGAAACAGGAATTCGGAAGTCTTCCATTAAACCCAGTGAATTATGTAAAATATTTTTAAACTCGCTAATAATTCAATATAGATTAAATGGATTACAAATGTACGAAAATTCATATACTAATTATGAACCGATGAGAGCTTGCAATTTTTTATATGAAAGTGGCAAATACGAGTGCTATTGAGTTATATATGCTTTTTAATCAATCATTTAATTTTTATTTAAATAAATATATAAATTCATATGGTAAGTAATTCATTATGAATGTTAATTTACATTAATGGAGATATAATATCAAAATTCTTTTCCAAACAGATTACGCCTGATATAAATGTTGCGTTTATAATGGAGTTACTATCGCCCATGTTGGAATGACTCGTATATTGTCATTGTGTAAAAATCATAATTAATTACATGATTATTACTATTTAACCATGATTTACTAAATATTTTTTTCTATCTCAATTCAATTCAACTAAGATATGAAAAATGTACGCATGCCGCATTGACTGCTAGTGCCGGTGAAGAAAACAATGTAAGTATTAAAAAATACTTAAATTTCGCCTTCATATTTCGGTAGTTGTTTCATGTTACAAACAAGCCAAAGAATTTTCTCACAATTCAGAACATATGTAATTCCCTCAAGGCAACCGACAACCGCATTGTTTGTTTCTCATTTGTTGAATACCATTTATTTTTACTCTTCGTAGGCTCACATGTTTTATAAAGAGAATTGCAGAAAAATTAGTCGACAAATATTATAAAAGTATGTTTTAGTAATATAGTACCGTACTACAGTTGTGAAATAATCCAAAATTAGTAATACATGAAGCACCATAGCCTGCTCCGTTTTAGTGCATTACCTTTGTATTAAAAGTTTTATAAATATTACATGTAAAATAATCATTATTAAAGGTAGTTTTAATGAGAGCAATTTGCCTCCTTTACACTATACAAACATAAAATACTAGGTCTCATGAACTAGAATTTATTCTCTTCTTAAGTTAAACAAAAGACAAAAAAGGATTCTCAGAAAAAAATCAATAAACAGAAGTGTAGTCCTTTCCTTAAAATATGTTTTTGATTTAAATTCCGTTAAAAAAGAAAAAAATACTGATTATCATCTCATCGAGCACTATCATTTACGTAAGAGTCTGCCCAGAAGTCTCCACCACCGCCCATCCTGTGTCTTCTCTACACCCACGCATTTTAAAATTAATGCTCTTATATATATATATATATATATATATATATATATATATATATATATATATATTCCTTGGACTAGTAAGATATTCAATTAATACTTTCTATTTAAGGACTATACAAAGAATCTTATTTGATTTACTCTGCTAAAATATATTTTAATAGATTAATACAAAATATATGCTATAAAAGTACTTTAATTACATTTAATATTTGATTAATATGTAATTGAAATACCGTCACATGAAAGCTATTGTGATTAATAATATTTATAAATATATTGTTAGAATTTTAGAATTAAAAGGTTTAAAATCATTTAATAAATGTGAAAAGGCATAATTATTTTATAAATATTGTTTTATATAATAGAAATATCTATTAGTACTGCGCAACATTTTACAAAATAGAAGAATAACAAATTTACTAAATGGTTTTTACCCAGATATATGCACGTGTTAGCTATACATAAATGTTAACTTTCTTTTGATTTCTGAAGACGAAATATTTTATATTTACCATTTAGATCCAAAAAGTTTGAAATGTAAAAATTGTAGTATATAAAATACATAAATATATGTATTATTGTTATCTTATAACTAATAACCTGCTTGTTAAGAAACACAAAACAGTTTATTTAAATTTTCACTATAAACTAATATTTTGACTTATCCCAATCAATTATACAACTCACTAAGATTTAAATTAAATAATTGCAGAGAGATCCACATTATGTTGTTTAAAATTGAAACGAATAACGCTAAAACTATTCAATTTATCTTTACCACGTTTAATTTCTCCTAAGCTGGGATATCCTGTTATGTAATTGATCTATATATCATTGGTGTCTTAGCTACATCCTATATATAGTTACAAGAGTTACAGGGTAAACAGAATTTAATACAGTAATATTTTATTGCCAAGATAAAATATCGTGCAACTCACTAACATTCTGCGATAATGGACAAACTTTGAAAACGTTATTAATGAGAGTTGTTTTATTAAAATATAAACTTCCTTAATGTTTCTATAGCATTATGATGATTTTTTAAAGAAAGGTATATTTGATTTGTTAAGAAAAACGAACCTACTATAATAAGCTTATATTTGTTGCGCAGTGATTTGAGTGAAAGTCGAGTATGCATGTATATATATATGCATGCATATATATATATATATATATATATATATATAATATATATATATATATATGTGTGTGTGTGTGTGTGTGTGTATGTATCTATTTAAAAAAATATTATTAGACTATAAAGTTTAGTAACGTTATAAAAATTGTTAAATGTAAATACAAATATGTTGACATAAGAATGTGCAACTCAATAATGAAATATATGCTGTCTCCTTTTGTATTGTACGGTTAATAACGTGTTAAACATGTAAATGATTAAAATGATTAACAATTAAAATCTCGTATATACATATTTCGTAACTGATTTCCATTTTTATTTAATGAAATCTTTGTAATTAGTTTACCAACTTTTAATATCCTTTCTATAGCGCTACAATTGTGTTGTTTGTTTTGTTACTAAGCTTTATAAACTTAAGTTTACACCCTCCAACGTTTGATAATATGGTAATAGAATAATTAACTTTTTCTTGTTTTGAGACTGCAAGAATTGTTAAAGATTAGATTGTAAAATATTGTAAAATCATAGATTATTGTGGGGTTGATGACCATATATTGTAATTTCTTCTAAAGTTATAAATTATCTGTCCATAGTAAAAAAATTAATTATGCCAAGAAATTGAATTTAACAGAGCGTAGTCTACAGATCAGAAGAAATTAAGTAAAACAGAAAATAAACTAACATATGAGATTTTGGTTTTATACAAGTCCAAACTTAAACAGTATTAATAACCTTTACAGTGTAAATATGAAACATAATCAGTTTACTCATTCATCGGGTCAGTTAGATTACATAATGAGGCTGTTGGTCCATGTAATGAGTCTCACTAATGGTGAACAACCCGCTCTCGCAGTGAACTAAGTGAGTGTCACAGCAGTGCGGCTATAATGTGGGTCAGTGGCCTCATAAACAATACAGCCACTTCACTGCCTCCCACAACTAAGCCAGACTCAGTGTCGAGTAACGGGAGACGTTAAATTGTGGCTGTGACTGTATATAGTGTTTACGAAACAATATATTTAAAAGTACTCGTCGATAAGTAATTCCTTACAAAACTCAACAGTATTGGCTTCTAATGAGCAGTTTAAATAAAAATTTTAATTTATTTGTTGCGAGTAAAATCAAGGAATGTATAGTAAAATAACATAAACATCAATGATGAGGCCTACAAAGAGTTGCTAACAAGTTAAAGAACATAGGGGTCTACGGTAGAGAGAAAGTTTACTGTGAAGGAAACCATAATTGTCAGGTGTATAACTATACAACGTATTTTCTTGCCGTATATTTAACAGTAAGGGAATTTTAATAGGCCTTCATTGCCTGTAGAACCAACTGATAATATATATCAACAATAATCCTAGTAGTATAGTTTAGGAAACCTGTTAAACGTGTAGACCGGTACTACCTATTATTGTAACAAAAATACCGGCACACTGTGATTAGTCTTATTAAATAGCCTATTAAAATGCTTACGTGACTAATTGCACGTCGTGAGTGAAAGGCGGGTATGTGAAAAAGAACACGATTGAAATTTTTGCTAATTTTTTTATTGGTCAGTAGGTGAACGAAAGTTCATGATCAATATTGAAATATGTCTCTTGATTTTAAATACTGTTTTATGAGAAAACTAATCTCATTCAATCTCCAATTTTTATCCCATTTGGTAAATTCTTCAGTTTAGATAACAATTTTATTGATCAATATTAATGGATTTTACCAGGAAATTGCTCATTTACGGAGGTGTATGACGACTCGTCACTGCTCCGGATCTGATAGTAGTTGGGAGATTAAGTTGAGGCAGTCCTCCCTCAACCGGGAGTCGTTTACTGATGTGTACAAACAGGAAGTTTACAGCACTAAAAGATAGGTTGAGTATAATAAATTGATATTTCAGTGAATTTTATGTTCTTTTCTGTTAGTTAGGTGTTTGACTTAGTTGTTTTATATTACTACTCGTAATAAGAATTATGAATAGGTATTGCTACAGCACTGGCGGTATAGGAATACTGTATAACGCTGTAAGTCATTCTATTAGGTCATAATAGTAATACACAATATTATCATTAAGGCGTACTAGTAAGTCACGTCCTTTGTGCTCAACGATTGGTGTGGGACTGATTATTAATTTTTAAAAACGTAAAACTGGCGTCAATGTTTGTTGCGGAAGTAGAGTAGGATTAAAGCGAAAAAGCCACCATCGGATTATTTTGGTGCGAGCTATTCTAGGAATCTTTTGCACTAATAACATCTATAAACTTAAAAACCTACCCAGCTTTATAGTGACTGTTTAAAAATATCTAAAACAAAGCTAAGATGATGTGTGTCGGCATTCATTACAATACACAACGCTTAATGATGCATATCCAGGACAAATTCGTGATAAGTAAATTGTAATAATCATGACGGTTACTCGCCGCTATATCGAGTAAAGTTATCGAGAAAAACGAAAATGAATAGTTCTGCTGCAGAATTTCATAGTCCGTTTTTGAAAAACTAATAGCTGCTTGATCGGGCAAAATAATAAGAAGTGTTCCAAACTGTTTCATTCTAAAAAAGGAATTAGTTTTGAATTTATTATTTTCATGTAATTTGATTCACATTTTTTTGTATTCATTTTATAAAAAGAAAAGATTAAAAAATGTTTACTACTTGCCGTTGCCAATACTGAGGATTGTATAAAACTCGCCGTATTTATTTTTTAAAGTTTCTTACTATTGTCATGTTTCTAAGAATAACCGCATTGTTTTACACCTTTAATGGGTTTTCTTAAAAGTGAATTTAATTATATTTATTTTAAAAATCCATATCCGTTCCGTTTAAAATAATCAAACAATAATAATTCATATTTAAGCTTAAATATGAATAAATATGATATATATATATATATATATATATATATATATATATATATAATATTATATTATATATAAATTATGTTTGTTATTATAAAGCGATAGGAACCAAAACTAGGAAATAAACTTATTATGGCGACAAATAAAAATATTATATAATATAAGTTTATATTATACCTATTTGATAACTATTGGAATAATACAAATTTAGTACAATATCTGTTACACTCTAAAGTTATACAGATCAACCAATATATAAAACAAGTGTAACATTTATTTTATTTTAAAGGAAACGCGCTTGAGACAAAAATTCGTTCGCATTATTGTAAAACATTTAAATTACTTAAATATTACAAAAAATGCTCTTACTTGTTTCGTAAAATCAGAAAAAATACAAAGCCTTTTGCCTTTTACTTTGAGCAACTTACATATTTATAGATACACTATACTGGAAGTATAGTTTATTTTGATGTTGAATACCTTTACCTGATAACCTGCTATTTCTTTAGACATTAAGTATTTTATAATGGTTTTATCCTCAGACTAATAAAATATTACTTTTATGTCACTATTATTTTTATTTTCATTGATACAGTCTAAAATAGTGGAAATGTGACGTCATTAGAATAAAGGAGCCTTCCTTACCTCAGCAAAATAACTTAATACTCCGGTATTTGAGGTATTTCCAGTTACATAAGGTAATGTATTTCTTATCAGATGTATGCTATAGACATAACCACAAAAGATGAGAATTAGTATAGACAGAAAAATGTAGTAATAAGTGGTTTCTTTATAAAAATAAAAACAATGTTGTAAATAAACATCTTTATTTGTAATAATATCAGTTAATAGAAAGAAATTTGGCAATTTTATTCACCTTGCAAGTGCTAAATAATTAGACAATTTAAAATGGAATATGGAAATATTAGTTTTGCATATAAATAGGCTCATTCATAGTGAAAGAAATATATAAAGATATACATTTTATGGGCAGTTTACATATGAGCTGTACCTGGGTACCAATACGACCAAGCAATAAAACTTCCCAAAGCTCAACCGACGGAAATATAACATTAATTTCATCCATTACAATAAATCTCCGGAGGCCTTTTCCCAATAAAGCACACATTCATTGGGCCTCTTGTCATACCTAACAATGGTTTCAAAAGCTGTTTTTTATAAATGTTTTTTTTTTACTGTCAAAAAATCAGTTTTATTGTTTCGTGTGAAAGTTATTATTACCAATTAGAAAGTTTGTTAAGATGTTTTGATGGTCGGACGTTTGTAACACAATGACACTAGACGTAGTGGACAGATAATGACTGAATTTTGTCATTTGTAAGGATGTCCTTAAGACAACTGTTTTTCGAAAAGAAAATATTTAAATTATAAGTCAAACCATCAAAAATCTGTCAAAGAAGGAGTGGCCTACTCGTTATTTGATAGGGCAAAGAGCTTATGCTCAGATAAAGATGGATTAAAGAAGGAATTTAAGAAAGTTGAATCGGATCTTAGGCGCAATGGAAACCCTCAATTAGTAATAAATAAGTGAAAACGAACCAGCAGAATCATTCCTGAGTCAGATAAACAAAATACTGATAAATTTGCGTTTATTTCAATCCCTTATGTGCCGAGATAATTGGAGAAAATAAGAATAGTAGGTAGAAAGTACAACGTTAGAACCGAGTTTAAAACACACAATACTATTAGACAAAGTCTCGTAAAAACTAAACCAAAAATGGCACTCAGGATTCAAAAAAACGTGTTAACAGTAAAAAATATAGTTGCGACAGGGAATACATAGGCGAGGCAAAAAATACCATTAAACGTAAGGATAAAAGAACACAAACATAAGAAAGGCTTTCACAGAAAAGTAAAAAATTGCACACCATTGTTGGTCCGAAGACCATCATATGAATGGAGATGAAGCCAACGTAATACATTCGGAAGCACATTTTTTAAAAGGAAATTAAAAGAGGCAACATACATTAAATTGGTAGACCAATTAATTAGTCAACCATCAGTCGAGATTAGGCCGCTTTTGTTGCCAATCCTAAAAAATTAACTTAAAAGAAAAACAAAAGTATCAAGCAGATTAGATATTTGTAATAAACCAATGCGGGGTCAAAATATGGTTTTAAGAAGTTCATCTAGTATAAACCAATAATAAAAATAGGGCTCATTCCTGTCTCCCTTCCTATCCATTGCCGCCATCTTGTTTACGCCGTCACGATCACCATTCCTATTGGCCTTTGGTCAGTCGTAGGTGGTTGCTTGACGAATGCAGTCGTATTGTGATCTGTATTATTTAGTTCAGTTTTAATAATTAGTGTTGTGTTTAGTTTTGTATTAAGTGCATGTTTTAGAGTTAGTGAAGTTGACACACAACAGGGTGGTTATGATTCTTGACTTAGGCGTGTCACAACGCTCTGGTATGATTTGTTTATTTTAGCCTAGTTTGTAATTATGGTTCAGGTTAGTTATTCACCTGAAGAAGAGATCAGATTGCAGATTTCGTAACGTTTCTCTTTCACTGAACGATGACAAATGTCCGGAATAATCCTGTTTCCTTCACAATACTTCTATCTTAAAAAATAAACTTCAAACAAAGAACTAATGTATTTAGTATAACGAATAAGTGACAATTGAGTCTGCCGTATTGACATCAAGGGTATATATCTACCTATACTTATACACTATGTTGAAAAGTCGACAAAACACTTTTATATAGAATAACTACTGTATCACATGCCAACATTGGGCGCACGGCTCATGGGGGTTATCAGATATTTTTTTATTTATATACGGAAAACTCCATTTTAGAGATAAGTACAAAACTAAGGCTGACACAAAAAAAGTGATCATAATCTAAGACAACATCAACGTTTAAAACTAATACAATATTATGGCAGCAGAACACAAAACTATGTTGACCTGAATACCAGTCCTTGCTACATTCAGATCTGCCACAATACACCATCTCAGTACATGATCAAAGACAGAGAGTCCACGCATCGACAAGACAATATCAATAAAAATATAATAGTAATAGTAATATTGAAAAAAACAACAATAATAATAATATTAAAGAAAACAACAATAATATCAAAAACAACAACGATATAGCAAACAATTAACAAGAATAAATGCTAATGATAATTCAACAACAATATTAATAGCAAACAAAGAACTAATGTATTTACTATAACGGATAAGTGACAGTTGAGTCTGCCGTATTGACTCAAGGGTATATATCTACCTATACTTATACACTATGTTGAAAAGTCGACAAACACTTTTATATAGAATAACTACTGTATCACATGCCAACATTGCGCACGGCTCATGGGGTTTATCAGTAGATAAGTCGTAGATGTAAGCGTGAGTATTTTTAAGGTCTCATTAAGTAGAGTTAAGGACACAAACCACACCTCAAAAGGTAGATCCAATCAGAAATTGCGGCGTAAAAGCAACTATCAACTCTCGTCATGAGAAGAGCAAGACTTGCTGAAATATATTTCATAGGCCTGGAATTGTCCCAATACGGAATGTATGTGATTGTGTGAGTAGGTATGTGAATATTAATACTCACAGCTTTAACATATAGGCCTAATACCACAATATCACAAAAGTTATATTAATAATAATAATAATAATAAAAAAGTTGTTTATTGCTCGTGAATATTGCTTTTTTAAGATATAGTTCTACACTCAGCAAATGGAGAGTAAAAGATTAAATAATACTATAAGAGTAATGTAAGAGTTCATTGGTACTTCATACTTATTTATATTATACAGATGAGCCAACATGGAATTAGATTCTAAAAGTAACATTTTTTGTTCTTATCACTAGAATAATACCACTATAATCTTTATACTAACCTTTTTTAGTTTTATATATTTCGTCTTTGACTATAAAATGTAATGAATAAGATTTTAAAGTTGACAAAAAATTATTTGAGGCAATTGGAATTAGCTTTATGTACATAAAAGAAAGTACAACAAAGCTTTGACGATTTTACGATGTAATGGCTAGAAGGAGATTCTCTAAGGCGGTGAAGCCTCTTGACCCGAAAAAGATATCAAGGAGAGAAAGGGTCCTTATCTTAAAGGGCCATTACAACGAAGTACTCTTAGCCTTGTTTGTTTTAAACTGAACTATTTTAAAAGGTGACACATTGTAAAGCAAACTAACTGCTTACTAAATAGACTATATCTTATATATAGGTACAGCATAATAGTATTTGTGCAGAAGTAAGACGTAATATACGGAGATATTATTATTAAATGAAGCTAGCAGGTTTTATGCCCAGTAATGTATTACATTTGTAAGAATGTGTACCTATCGTAGCATGTTGTTAAGGTATATACGATTTATTTATAATATTAGTTACTTATCGCGTTAACGTATTTATCACCGGGGGGGGGCTTAAAACATTTATTTCTATTTATATATCTGCCTGGACGGCTTCTTGAGAATGAACTGACCTATAAACCTGACATTTTGCATAAAGCTCCATTTTATATAGGCAATTTTGAGTTTAATTATGGTGCATACCAGACATGGGATTTACCTGAGTGATAGTGAACATAGTTTAACAGTTTGTAACTATGCAAATATACATTTATTCAGAGGCAACGAGAATCTTAGAATAAACCACAGAGATAGTAACACTTTTAGTCTAAATACCTGCAAAATATTTGAAGAAATAAACTAAATTTTACATGAAAACTTTCTTCCAGCAATGGAATTTTACTGAATGTAATTGAAACCCAAAGATCAGTACGATAGCATACTTATCTTCAGTCTGCCTTTGAGCTGTTAAAATGTTCTCTTCATTATAATTGCCTGTAGGCAGGACATCTAAAGTGTGAAATGGGAACAGACTTTTGGCATGCAGATTGATCAAATCCTGTTAAAAGACATGTGGGTCTGTTGTACTTCTTTCTGCGTTACGTATATGCTATGCAAGTAAGCAGTATTAATTCATTCTACATGGTATTTGTATTACAAATACAAATTTTAAAATTATTTAATGATATTATTACGAGAATAGTTCTTTGATATCGAAACTAAATGATGTATGAGGACGCCACAGCAGAGCTCTTATATTATAACTTACATAAATATATTATTTAAACTTTTAATAAATTTTATTGGGCGTAATTTTGTAATTTACATAATTTTTATTTTTCTAATCAAATTTTGTTTACACTATTATTAAATGTCGAATATTGAAACATACTAAATAAAGATTGAGAACTTTATAGAAAAGAACTCTGTTAAGTTGAGCGCCAGCGAAGCGCAAGACTCGAGGGGATCGAAAAATTTCATATTTGCTTGTATATCCCCAGAAATAAAAAAAAAACCAGCTGAAAATTTTGGAAGAAGTTGCATTTCTATTGAGGCAACACTGCTTTTTTATAATGATGAATTTCATTCCATGGGATTTAGCTGGTAAAATAACAAATATTTTTACATTATATCTGTAAATTGCCATAATAGCACCTATAAAACCACAAATGAAATAAAACAGTTTACAAATTCAGTACAATCATAAACTTAACATAGTAAATAATAGAGTGGAACATAAACATTATCTGTCGATTACAATATTTAGTTTCGTTCCACAATTGCGTTGTAGTACTCTCCTTAGGTTACTGACAATTTTAATATTTAAACACTGCTTTGAAACCTAACTTAATGAACTAAATATTAAATTTTAAGTGCCAAGATCTTTCAGTAGGCCAAAAAAACTTGTCTGCCTTGAGATGTAATCTGTATGTCTGTCTGTCCGGAGAATATCTCAAGAAAGAAGCGGGCTAAAGATTTGAATTTAAAAATTGAAACATCAGTGAAGCCTGTTACGTGACGTGATGTGGCATATTCTACCTTATTTTAAACGTCGAAAAAGTGTTAGGGAATTAATTATATAAAACACCCTGGAAAGACTCATAAATACTCGTATTAACTAAGATCTGTGATACATCCGGGTACATTTTTGATGACTAAGTTTTAAAATTGAAATAGCACGAAGAATATGAGCTCTGCGAATATGAGTGTTGAGTGAAGAAATATTAGTTAGGAAAAAGGATAACTACATCAATGGAAATTGAAGCATTTTATAGTTAAGATATACATTTGCGGTTCAAACATGACGATTTAATAGTTACTATTCAGTGTATTACATATTGTATTATGTACAAAATTAAAGGAATAAGTAATTTACCATTGAATTTGATATATTAAAATACCTTTTAGTATTAATTAAAACACTAGTACGTGGTTTCTCCAAACTTGGCATACTACCTATCGACACTTATATACATTATGAATTTGTGTGTTTTCTTCGGTCGTGTAGAAGTAAGTTTTTGACGTCACTTACTTACCTTTATAAAAGAGGTGCTGTCACCAGTTGCTGCTTACACCCATCGGTGTCATTTGATGGTTTTTTACTAGTATATAAGTAGTATATTACATATACAGCATTGGTCATTCAATGTATTTTGTACTTTAATAATTGTTTTCTGTCTATTTAAGTCGGATACCTTATAAAACTAAATAATTTCAATCATAAACTTTGATTACAGAAGTAATTTCATAGAAATACAATCAAATTCATGAATAGTTTATCATCATGTTATACTATTATATTTTATAAATTTCTTAGAATTGTACATGAGAATATCAAAACATTTATTTTAATGAAATAGTATAATTAACAATTTTAATGTATTTTGTCAAATGAAATTGTTGCTAACAGTATTTGTCTTGATAAATTCGGTTTGGAATTCGATAATATACGAAAGGGCTCCAAGAATTAAACGATGTCTAATAATTAGCTATGGAAAATTACCTTATACCACCAATCAAAGGTACCATAATAGTATTATATAATATAAGGTATACCTGTAATAGTATAACATAGAAGAACGAGAGAATAAGAGAGGATGTTAAATAATACAGTTTGAAAGATATAAAGTACAACTGAACTGTAAAGAGATAATCTTATCCCTATAAAGTATTATGCAAAACTTGTAACAAATCCTAATTTTCCATTTCGTAAGAGGAAGTCCCATTATTTTAGCGAAGCATTTTCACAGGCCATGAAATTTTACTGGGGCTTTAATTTTGTTCTGCTCAATCTAACTGTTCTCAAACATTTTAAGTAGTCTAAATACGCGTTTTACAACCAAGATACGTTTGAAGCAATATATCCATTGTTCATTATACATTTTACTTAGATTACGCTAAAAATGTTTATGGTTCCTAATATTCGAGTAAGTAGGTATATTGATATTTTGATGTACTAACGATAACCAACAATAATAACTTAGAGATCAAATGTAAGGAATGCATCAGTAACATCATAATTAATATAATAATTTCGAAAGTGAGTTTGTTTGTTACAGCGGGGAGAAATGTACAGCGCTGAAGTGTGGGCAATGGAGTCAAGTCGATAACAAGTAGATAAACAATGAAGAACATGTACATGATCGGAGAACTTTGAGGTTCGACGGCAAGTCTAGAGGAGTGAAGCGCCTAGAGAGGGTAATGCAGCAATGCTCTGGGACGTCTCAAGTTGTGTAGTGGACCAGGGCCCTGTTGTGGCCCCACTCCAAAGAATGAACCAAGTCAAAAAGGTGCAGAGCTTGCACCTTCATTTAGTCACCCAACGTCGGGTAGTTAAGGGTGATCATCATGAGGGTTCAGAACAAACCAAAGCGGTCCACGTAGGAAAGGACCAGCCCCGTGTTGGAGTGGTTCCAGCTGTTTCCTAGGGGTAGCGGCCAGCCGTATGGTCACAGTCTAAAGGAGCAGCTTGGTGAAGGTACCCGGTCAGCACTATCATGAGGTACCTTTTCGACGTAATCCATTGGAGTTTGTCACCCTGAATAGTCAGGATTTCCCGAAGAACCGGATTATAGTCCTTCCAGGTGAAGAAGATGTCACAGTTTTCCGTGTTAATCCGACAAAAAGTGAACCACAGGATGGACAGATACATTTGCCGCTGCATATAAATGCAGGATTTACGCAGCCCGAACTACCGGGCCATGAAGAGGGCAGCGGAGATAATTGGCAAGAGATGCATGCCATTGATTTACTACAGAAACAGGATCTGCCCAAGAACCGAATCCTGTAGCACAGAGCATTCAATGATCCTGTTGAGGGATTGGATGTCCTAAGAGAGACCGAAAAGTGGCGTCTAGTTGGGAAAGAGCAGTCCGAACAACGGACGACGTAGGGTGCTGCCGGCCAATTTACATAGGAGGACTTTGTGCCACACCCTTTCAAAAGCCTTACTAATATCCAGGCTAACTATAGCGGTGAACAGGCGGTTATTAAAGCTGTCAAAAACGATAGTGACAGACCTTGCTAGATGGCGGAAGCACTCAGGGAACCTGGCCAGTATAAATCGCTGTAAAACTTTAGAGAGGGATGGGAGTAGGTAAATCGACTTGAAGTTCTCGTTACACCAGGCTCTGTGGAAAGAGTCTTCCACGCCAGGACTCGATGAAAATGCTGCTCCATTGTGTCCGCAAAGGCTTCAGCTTTGGCTTTAAGAGATAAATCAGACTTTGCCTACCAACAACGCAGCGGTTCCATCGCCTTCCAGCATGTACCTATAAAAGCCAGGACTGAAAGGCAGTCGTGTCATGGAGGGACGGAGGTGGAGAGCTTTGACGGTTGCGGTGGTGATGCCAGGAGGGGGTCGTCAGATGGTAGGTCTCCCTTGAATAGCATGATACGTAGTACGGGCAGCAGTCCTCCAATTACCCGGGTACCGGGGATCGCTTACCTTGTCAGATTTGAGCATTATTATATTATTTTATAATATGAAAAGGATTTATATTATTGAACAATATATAACGTATAACAATATTACAATATAAAGTCGTATTTATATTCATTAGTACAAATAACTTACACGTCACAATTTTGCTTGGTTTGTACACTTGTGAACTCATTTACATGTATTTGAGGACTAATGCACTTTATAAAAGGTCAAGAAACGTAAAGTAGGTTTAGATCTTTGATTTATAGTATTATATAACATTTGGAATGGTTCCATTTCACACTCCCTTTCTCTTATTCGCAAAGATTTATGTTTTGCGCCATGAGGTGTTTGATTCACAACTCATAGCCGATGTTTGAAATGGCTTATGGGATATAGATTGTAAATGTGCCAGGTATAGTAAACGGGTTGTTAATACTATTTTACTTCATTATCTGTAAAACTAAAATCAAAAGTATTTCATCTCAAAAATATAACGTTGATTACAGATTAATAAAATTTTGATTGATTACAAAGTGACAAGTAAAAGTTTCAATATACAAATGAACTTTCTCCACACTTAAACACTAAAGATAATCAGAGAAAAAAGAATCTCTAAAAATTGATAAGGACACAAAGATTTAATTTAATATAAGTTACTACATTTAATGCTTAAATTTTTGCTATCCTAATTAGTTTGTAAGAAACTTTTAAGAATATACATATAGAATAATGGAGTGTTAATATTGTAGACCTGAAGATTGGCATACCCAATGTTATATGTCATATGTATATATATATATATATACAGGTTTGGTTTGACAGGTATTTGGTCTTGCTTACATATGTTAGTTTGCCTATTTAAACACATATGTGACAGATACGGCCAAATACAAAATAATTGAATCGGAAAAAGTAAGCGCTCTGTGGTGTAATGGTAGCACATTCACCCAGCAAGTGAGAGATCCGGGTTCGACTCCCGGCGGAGCAAGTACTTTTTGTGATTCAATGTTTATTGAAATTAAATAAGGCTATTGCCATTTATACAATTTAATGTAAATAAAAGTCGTTTGACAGGTATTTGGTCTTCCGATCATATGTTAGTTTGCCTATTTAAACACATATGTGACAGATACGGCCAAATACAAAATAATTGAATCGGAAAAAGTAAGCGCTCTGTGGTGTAATGGTAGCACATTCACCCGGCAAGTGAGAGATCCGGGTTCGACTCCCGGCGGAGCAAGTACTTTTTGTGATTCAATGTTTATTGAAATTATATATATATATATATATATATATATATATATATTCATAAGGAAATAGTAAGATTTTGAAAAGAAAGGAATACAGTAGTGAAATATAGAGGGATGGAAATTGACATGATAAATGATGAAGAGCGAAGGGAATGATAATTATATGATATCTGGTGGTGAAGAGAGGCAGGGGGTGTGATAAGAGCGAGAAGGAGAAATTATTGTATAATGGATTAATATTGGTATGGAAAATTTCACTAATATGATGTTACACTGCACACTATTATATTAGTATAAATTCTGGAATATTACATCACTTGAACGTAAAAGAAACTTAAGATGCTATTATACAGTATATATTATAAACTACATGCCATTTTCCAGTACTGAAATGAAATATCTTTACTTTTAGTATATTTTTTATACCACTTGTGAAATGTGCTACTGGATACATAAAACCGAAGTAAAAGATACCGACTAATCTGTAATATATTTTAACGCTACATATTGATTTAAAGATAGTTATAAAGTGGTGTATTTTAAGTTTGTGTTTTATATTTATAGCTCTTAAGGTAACCGCTCCGAAATGCATAAAAAATAACAATATTATTATCACTCCACTTAAAGTCTTTAAGTAACTTTATACTAAAATAAAACATGTTAAAAATGTTTCTAAATGTATCTTCAAACAATATACATCTATTCTAAGAGTATATAGTTTCCTTAAGCTATAAATGAATAAAAACAAGTCAATTCCGGAAACTCATGGAAGAACTATGAACTTTAATTATTTTTTATTCGAGTGCGATTAAAACGTTTCCTCAATTGTATTACAGTATATTATAAAGAAAAACAGTTTGTTACAATCTAATAAACCAAATATTTTGAAATTCATTATAGCAAAAAAACAATATTTTGGTAATATAGTATTTTCTACGTAATTTTAATTTCATAAAATAATTAGCGACTGTATTTCTAGGATAAATAACTACTTCAATATTTTGCAATATTTTTATGACCATAAGTTATTAAATTAATTTAGTAATTTATTGTGATAAATATTTTAATGTTGGCTTAGCATGAAGTACTGATATGTTCGTTATTTGATATGATAGAATTGAGAGGTTAAATCAAAATTACGTGCCAAAATCTTTGAACTATTAAGGACAATAATGGTAAACATTAACAACATAGTATTAAATATGAATTAGTGTAAAAATCTATTACTATTGAAGTTAAGTTTAACATCGTACACAGTCTTATTCCTGGTCTTAATTTTTTTTTGCTCTATATTGTTTTATATTGGTGCTGGTTATACTTCTAAAACTCCTTACTAGGCATTTTATGTATTTGTATCTTGGCTAGAACGTCTTTTCTGTTATTACTTTCACATTCATTTCCATTAAATTCAACACTGTGTTTTGTGTGTGAGTGAGTTTCATTTCCAGTAATTATTTTGATATGGCTCTTTGATCAAAGTCTTCTCTCATGTTAAGTACAATCTCACTATGTATTTCTGTGTTTCCATAATCTGTCATAGCGTAACTTTGATTTCCATCATTAAAAACACTTTGCATGATAACACGTTCTTTGTTGTTAACTTCCACTTTTGAAGTATGTACGTTTATATTTGCATCTTCTGCTCCTATCACTTGAGATTCCTAATACTTGATTTCTTTCCTGGGACATCCAAAGTTCGTTTCGCCGAAACTTTTCGTGGTTTTCCAATCAAGGTGACGATTTAAATTTGTTTTCATTTATAGTAGTCAAGGCAAAGAGTAAATTTTATAGTAACAAAATTTAACTTAATTTTTCTGGAATCGCTGTTGAGCACTGAGATAAGAAAGATTAAGGAAAAATGTACGTTTAACTTAAATATACTTCTGCTTTCATTTGAGGCTTCTGTATGAACATGCATGTTCAAAGGTAAAATGAATTGTAGGACAAAGTGGTAGTAAGACAGGATTAAATTTAAAACACCATAAATAAGATCATGTTGTCCCTGTTTTTAAAACGAAATTGCGTAAAAAGCCGCAGGTAACTTTTAACTTCCGCTTAGTGCATAGTATGAAAACTAACACTGTCACAGACTCGACTCTTAGAATTTGGAGCCAACATCTATAAGAAGACATCTTAAAAAGTCATTAACGAATAACCTCATATTGAATCATTTCCATCCTATATACATTATACATACCTAGACTACAAATCAAGTGTAATCTAGATAAATTAGAATGTTGAAAGAAACATTTTCATTAAATACACACCACCAAATTAGCCACATTATGTTTAAAAACCGATTTTCTAAATAGAAACAAATTTGTATGTTAAAATAGTTAGTTTTTTCAATGTAAATGAGTAACATGCAGAGACGCACTATAAAATGTTTATATAGTTAATGTTTACTGTATAGGTTATACAGTAATCTAGCTCTATAATAATTTTAAAACGGAAATAGGCATGCTTATAGTCGATATTATCCAGTGTTAACGATAAAGGGGATCAGAGATTTAACCAAACTCACTGGCTCTTATTGATTATGTTTTACGCATATCTGAGCAGTGGTTCGAGTAAACTACATTTTCATCAACAAAGTTGAGCTTGCATTGTTGCCTCGTTAAAGAAAATTGAATTCAGTTCAGAAGCCTAATTCAAGAAAAAGGCGTACTTCAGCGCTTGTAATCTATTGCAGTATAAGAGGTAGAGTGAAAAAATTCCGTACGTGCCTTACTCTTCAATAGACTAAAATTGGTGCTATATCTCTCTTCTGCCCTTAAAACCGTTCTCATGATAGTTGGTGGACTCACCCACCTACACAGCAAGAACTTTTTTAACCATCCTAAAGTGCTTATAGTATTTGCATGCCTACTATGCTGGCCACCCAGATAAATTTTACTATTCCTTCGGTGTTAGTCCATCAAAGATATGAATATTGTGAACGTAATACGTTACCACTCGCTTTCTATGTTCACCATATCATTATATTTTCTTGGTTCAGTCAACGAATTGTATAATATTTTATATGTCTTCAGTGCAAAACAGACCTACTACCTTCTTGATGGTTTTCTGCCACAATTTCCACTTGCTTTGTGAGTCCATTAGCAATGATGACGATGAAGTAACAGAGTGAATGGGTTTGTTTACTCATATCAGTACCTGATTTCAGCCACTGTAATGATACCTGATTTCTAGGACGCAAAATAACCTAAGTGGTGAGAACTTATCACTTCTGCAATCTGGATTAAAAATAAAAAAACGTACATCTATCCAATCAAGATTATTTTTATATTAAGGTAACCGCTCCGAAATGCATAAAAAATAACAATATTATTATCACTCCACTTAAAGTCTTAAGTAACTTTATACTAAAATAAAACACTATTATAAATATATTAAAATATATTAAAACTATATTAAAATAAATAAGTATTTATTATAGTTTCAAATGATAACTTATGTAATGCTGGAAGTATCTTTGCAGCAAACCACGAAGGATTTTAATTTGTTCATGCAAACAAAAAATTCTGGAATACCTATCTATAAGTACAAATGAGAAATTTAAGTAATATCTATGATAAATTTATTCCAAGTTCGTCCGTTAAGTTTTGTGTGAGTTATTATTATTATATTAATAAAATTATTCCATATATTTTCTAAAACATTCATGCATTTTAGAAGAGCATTATTTCGTTGCTTTCAACAGACACCTAGTAATAATAATAATAGAAACTTTTCATTCGAAATATTGTTTTTGTACATTATATCATTTGTAACATTAATAACTTGTTATATCTGTAATTTTCTTATCCAAATAGTATCTGAATACATCTAACTATCTATAAAACGAAAATTAACTTTTGCTATCTTGATCTAGTATGTAAAAATATCGTAATTAGAAAGCTTTGTTGTAGATATACAGGAGTCACACACGCTGTTATTCTGAAGAGCCATTTAACTTATAAGAAAGTGTTTAAAAACTAAATAATTGTATTCATGTAATTATTATAAAATATGAATAATTTAGATACTGGACTCGATATATAATCTTTAGGTATAGTAATACATTATCAGGGCTTGCAGTATTCCGGTCTTATAAACAGTATAATCTTCAGTCATGGGTGGTGCAAATACGATTTATAATATTGATATTTTGTAGCTACTGTATAATACTTTTATATTAGAAGTATTTAATAAAATTATCTATTTATAAAAAGTCACCATGCATAGTAAATACATTTATTATAGTTTCAAATGATAACTTATGTAATTAAATGACAGGAAAGTAATCGGAACAAATTATTAGATTGCTGGTATCTTTAATAGTTCCTTAAAGCAAACAGTTTACTCCTTTGTTTAGGAATAACACATTTTTCAAACTAGTACATCGTAAAGATTAAAGTGGTTGACACTGACTTCCACTGCTGGATATTGCCAAATGTTATGTTATCGCCATATTATTGTATCACAGGAAAACTACCTAAAAATACATAAAATGGTTAAAATGAGTAATTTTGGTTTTAAAATAATATTAGCGAAGCGATCGAATTTGCTACACTACATAATAGTACATCATTACATATTTATTTATCATTAAGATATGAATATAACAATTTTATTGATTAAAAAATACAGCAAAAACACTATTTTCGTATCGTGTTGTACATAAATATAGGTAAATCCCAACTGAGATTGAGCAGAACATAGAACCGTTTTTTAGCATTCAGAGTGGATATAAGCCTGGTAATTGCATGACTGACTTCAGAATACAACGGCGCTAATTGTATCAGGGGATTTTACTTTAATGCAGCATACGTCTGTATCAGCATTTACCAATAAATCCATTTCCATACTTTAATTCACGAGTGGTTTAGTTGGCTGAGCATTAGCGGCGAATATTTCAACATCTGCATTATTCTACAGGCTGGTAAATTTTCATGTATGTTTGTCAATCTGTTTGCACAAAATCTCGAGAAATAAGTGTGATATATACTTGATTATACTTCCATGGAGTTCGTTTTTATAAAATCTGCATTATAATGTATATGTTTGAAATGTTATATATACCTTACCTATATAATTCTTTTTATAAATATCCATGATGTTAAGTAGAATATTACTCAAAAAATAAATACAACCCTATGCTATTTTAGCATATGATATACTAACATATACAACCTAATGAAACGGGTGAAATACTGCACACGGTGCGGCGTTTTCATACATCATATAGAATAACTGATTGTAGTATTGATGATTTACTTAAATTTGTAAGTTATTTATATTTTAATTAATTAATCTAAAACCTATTAAACAAGAACTAATGAAGTCTTAGAGGAATTACCACAGTAAATTTAATATTTGAGTATAGTGCTGCTCATTTGTTACATGTAAAATATACTTGTTATACAGAAGTATACTTATGTTACCCTATAGAGATTGACTTCTTTCAAAAAGCAAAAAGGCTTATTCCCCATAATCGTTTCTTATATATTTTACTTAAAAATTTCTGAATACGTGTTCATTTAAGTGTGCTAAAACTCATCAAATGAATGAAAACTACTCTTAAAGCATTGTTCCTATAGTAAACATATCATGAACACGGTTGGTCATAACATATTGCATAATGGTTTGGTGATAAAGACGTATAGACATCTTTGTGTCGCATGGTTTTGGTTCTGATAACATAAGCCGGATAAGTCAGACGGATATGGGCCAAATAGTTTATCTCCGAGATGCAAATCGTACGGACACTACACTAACAAGAGAATTAAAACTTGACTTATTTTGCATACTAAAGTCCATAAGAGAATCCGTCCATTGAGACTTTTATGTACATAAACTAGTTAGTTAATTTTTATATATCTAGTAACTGTCTCCGCCTAATTCTTTACAATTATATATTTGTAAATAAGAATGTCCCTATAAACTAAAAATGACTCTTTTTGAAACTAAAATTGTTTTAAAAGAGTAAAACAAGAAATTAATAAGTAAGAATTTAACTATAGAGTTAAGGAAAATATTTTTTAATAATTCAAATTTCTTACTTCATTGGTTTTGATATTTTACGTAAGTTCTCAGTCATACGTAAAGGTTTTATATAATTAGTAAGCTATAGAAATATATTAAACGATTTTAAAATTACGAAAATACATCAAAATTATATTATTTTATATTCATTTGAAAATAAGTACAGTAATATTTATGGTACAATCATAACAGTGAATGTCAGTTAGTATAGGCATTCCTTCATGTTTTATATAATGTCGGGACTGACAGATCAGTCTGAAACAAGAAATGATTGACACGTTTCCTGCGAAGAACCTCTACTCAATTAAAAGCTTAGTAGTAAAAGCTCGTATATATTTCTGCTGACGCAGGTGGTTAAAGAAACATAATTAACAGTGAAACCGATCTGAATAATGACGGTGTTTTATATAAATCTCACTGAATTTTTATAATACCCAAAATCTCTTATATATTGATTTATGTAGAAGTGAACAAAGTTCTTTTTCAATGGTAACTTATTAGACCATACTTAAGACTTTGTTGAGTAGCATCTAAGTCTTGTGATGTCCCACTAGCAGCAACTGAACTGTAAAATACACTAAAGGAGTGACGTAAGGTTTGAGAGTAAATCATATCTTAGAGAGGATCATTAACTTGACGTCAACACCAGCCCACAATTCCGAGATATTAAGTCTATAACTTGCTTATCCTGTCTATAGTTTAATATTTGAAGAGTGGTTGAATGGGAGTTTAATGGAAGAGGTATTTAAAAATACCATGCCCATATACGAATACCATTTTAATTATTTAGGAGTTTAATTATTCTCTAGCGTTATAAAATAACTGAGGAGTCCTGCAAAACGTTTATGTTGTACGTATGTCTGTCTTCCACATATCTTGGGAACTATACATATAAATTATGCATGCCATTTTATTTCTACGCAGGAGTCATAAACATCACAGGATCTGGCTAAGTGATAACAAAAGGGAATCTCGAGAACGAATCAAGGTGTGGAATTGAAATTTTACAATAATGTAAGTGTGTGTGTATATGTATATATGTAATATATGTGTGTATATATATATATATATATATATATATATATATATATATAAAATTTTACAGTCTAGCCCAATTCTTTCTTCTTGCGATATTTCTCTGATTGCAAACCTTTGCTGAAGCTCTTCGAAATTCAGTGGAGTCATAATAGCATAAAACTTGATTTTGCTTATATATATATTTTCGTTGAGTTTCAGCAAAGGTTTGCAATCAGAGAAATATCGCAAGAAGAAAGAATTGGGCTAAACACTGTCAAATTATCATGAAACATAATTTCTTTCAAAGTTAAAATTGAATTTCGCAGTGATAATTGCCCGTGATGATTTATTGCTTGAGTGCTTTTCGAAAAGAATAAATTAAGTTTTTGTATTTATGATAATTGTCAAACGAAGTCACTGAGAGACTATACTGTGACAGTCAACCGCAACTAAAATAACTATTAAAAAAAGTAAACATCGGTTCCTAAACACTTTAATTGAAAGGAAATAGGTCTTAATGGTATCAATCTTGACATAGATACAAGCACAGAACATAAACATTAGTCAACAAATATAGTATATTTCAAACACCAGTCATATGAAATTAAATCATCAGCTCATTGATATGAATTTATTTAATTGGAATGGTTGATTTTATATAAAGCTTGGACATTGCATGTTAACTTGTAACGTCATCCTCACAGCAATCAAAACGTAAATGGCTTTTGTTTTGTATTTAGTTGCTTTGGATTACTGATGAAACACATGATGATCGGAACAACGGTCTTTTGAATGGTAGTTTGAAAATGTATGTTTTTTACTTAACTCACTGTCCTTTAAGTAAAGATATTTTATTTACTTCACACAAATATTGCCAAAAAGTTTGGTCTTGAAGTGCTATGAATAGTAGCTCCGAACTGGTAAAGATATAGTAATGTACACATAGCGTACTACGTAAGTGTTTTCATTTGCCTATTAAAGTCGTCTGAAAAGCACTATATGATTTTTATTTGATAATGCAGTTTTTATTTTCATGTTTTTGGAGACGTATTAAATTTTTTCTACTGTTGTCTTTGATTAGTGGTTCCCAAACTGTGGTGCGCGTACACTGTTTATCATCCATTGTATGGCCGGTGGTACGAGCACTAATGTTTGGCATGTAGCGAAAAAGGGAAATTTTATTGTGACGGAAAACTAAAGTAGCAACAATGCGTCCGGATCGCTCAGTTGCGCTTAGTCTGTCACTGTCAGTGGCGCCAGGTTCTTTTTTGTGCGTTTAGCTTGAAATTAAAGTATAGAGATTTGTTTTTAAGTGTAAAGTTGTTTATTAATTGGTTATTTGACAGAAATGGATAAAACGCTAATTGTTTAAAGAAAGTAGCAACAATTTTAAAAAGCAAAGAACATTGTCACCTAACAAAGGTAAGCCTAACCTTAACATATTCTATGATAGCAAGAAACCAATGTCTTCCCCCATATCTTTGCAATTGTCTCAGCATGAAAAGAACATCATATATGCAAAACTAAATATAATGAAAAATATATGAAGTTTAGTTTAAATTTTACTAACCCTTTCCACAATGTGTAATTTGTCTTCAAACGTTATCGAACCACTCAATGAAACGATCTCTCGTTATGAAAATGTCAACACCATACATATACATTTTAGGGACAAATCCAAATTAAAGGTGGCAATTTTTAAAACTTATTTATCTGAATTTAAAGCAAATAAAGTAGCTATTACTTCCTTTACCGCATTGAACAGAGATTGAGGCTTCCTTCAAGGTGATCCTCAAGATTACTTGAGAGCTAAAAACCCATAATATTTGGGGGACTTTAAGTTTACTAACAATTTTAGATAATGTCTCCACAGGTATTGGAGAAAAGGAATGGAAGCAGCTTGATGTAATTTCCTTATCTGACTGTACGCTCACAAGAAGAATAGTAATAAAACAGACCTTGCTTTGTATGTAAAAGAAACTTTAGTGAATAAAGCGAACAAAAGCAAGTAAAAAAGTACAAATGTAATGAACACAGATCGCGTGAGTTTTATAGTATTCTAGACATCTTTTTGACATAAGAGCTTCCCTGTGAAGACTTCAGTGAACGTGTGTTGCAAATTTTATTTTTGAAACCGATGCACTAAGTGCATGGACAGGAGCATAAAGTCTTTATGCTCCTGTCCTTATTTAACATTATTTTATTTATTTATTTATTTATTACATGAACATTAAGAACAGTAATTTGTCAAGTTACAATAAGTACAATTAAGGAGATGTGTTCATTAATTCCAGGAACTCTTCTATCTTGTACACAGGATTCTTCAACAGGAATTCTTTAAGCAAGCTCCTCAGTCTGTTATTAAAAAGTAGTTCTGTTATTAAAATAAAATTAGATATGAAGATTAGGTTAAATTAGGCGAGAACATACTATTCTATGAGTCTGACATACTATGACAGGAGCATAAAGTGCATCGGTTTCAAACATAAAATTTAGTCTCCCCTTGCAACACACGTTCACTGAAGTCTTCACAGGGAAGCTCTTGTGTCAAAAAGATGCCTAGAATAATAGAAAACTCACACGATAAGGCTATAAAACAGTCTTTACAAACAACTTTTAATTAACACTGAATTATGATAACTGTCAAGGGGTTAAGATTTTACTCGAGTTTTCGAATTACGGTATGAGATATTGATTTTATTATCAGATATAAATTCTAAGCTTTCAGATAGTTTCAATAATGAACTAGGGCTTTGTAGGCTAGCTTACTTGCCTTATATATTTTCTAAGTTCAATGACGTTAACAGAAGCCCTCCAGGAACATACAATACTCCATTCCGAGTATGTAACAAGACTATTGCTTTCAAAGAATCTGTTTTGCAGATGGTGAGTTAAGAAAGAATAGCTTTCACTATTTTCATTACGTGAACCCTTTAGAAACTTTGTTTTTACATATTACCACACTATTATGTGACATCAGTGAACATTGTAAAGACTTAAAAGAACATTTGTGCAAGTGCTTTAAAGAAAACTGTGATATTGATACATAAATAAAACTCCTAGATTTTATTGGTTTTGTTGTGTCAATAAATATATGCATATATGTCTCGAAAACCAAATTTGGTAAAAAAATATCAAATTCTGTCTGTTTTCTATCTAAGCTATTTAAAGTGTCATAGTTAAGTTTGATTTATGTCCTGAACAAAAAAAATAAATGCAAAAAAAAAACAAGAAAGCGTCTATTTTCACATCTTAATTAACTTTCCGTCTAAGATTTTGCAAGTGCTATTGTGATAGATTGATTTTTTTGTCCCAATAAAGAAAATGTATAACTTTAATACGACTCATATAGATAAGGCCGATTGGATTCACTCCCGCTCTTATTTATTTACAGTTCTACTGATGAGTTTATGTTGGGCTAACTGTAAGTAATAGTGAGTTTTACCCCTATTAAGAAAATATCTGCTTACGCCGGATGTACTCTATTTTACAAGGGGAAGATATATAAGGGTAAGAGTGTACCATCTCTTTACTTTTACTATCACTGCAATAGAATGGTTAAAGGAGACCATCAGTTTCGATAACCTTATATGCAAAGCATTAACAACATGTGTTTACATTTAAGTATTAACAACAAACTATTAATAACTATTGTTCATCAAATTAGGTTTTAGAACACCGTTTAAATATTATTTTAAGTGCTTTAGTAATTAGATAGTCACTTTGTTTTAGCAATCTGCATAACACTAATGATCATTATTATCACAAATTATATCATTATTAAATATTTTCTAAAATTTTAATGTAAACCATTTTTTTACAGTTTTGGTGAACTTTAGCTGAAAGTGTTATTTAACTTTGGATGTTTTAAACACTCCGTATACGTCAGAAAATCTTTCAAAACTATAATCAACCAAATTGACCAAACCATTCATAATGTTTTACTGACACTAGCAAACGTCATTTTAACACACACACACACACACACACACACACACACACACACACACACACACACACACACACACACACACACACACACACACACACACACACACACATATATATATATATATAAAATATACAGCATACTTTTTTCCCAACAGCTCATCAAACGTTCTATCAAACTTTCAAACATTTTAATCTAGAAACTTAGATTACGGTGTGAAAATCCATCTCTAATACCTCTGTATTTAAAGTAGAAATGGTAAACATCGGTTTATTGAAAGCCATTCTCCGGGCCAGTATGTTGTCTTCTGTGGGGTATATGGAAAGCCACACTCTCTAATTCTCAAGTCCGTTTTAATTTATTTATGCATATGCATATATAGTTCAGTTTTAGTGCACATCCTTTATTATACCTGTAACGAAGCCTGTTACCTGAAAAATGAACTGGAGTACTCCTAAGTTGTAATTCCTAAACATTTCGTTGGATTTTTACACAAATTCCAATACGTCAGATAGGTGAAAGAAGAGCACGATATGTTGGTTTGTGAGCACCGTTAGATTAACATAAAATCTATATATAATTTACATATTATTTTTTACATAGGTTCAATTTGGTCCCTTATTGAAGATACAGAACGTATCAAGAGTAAATTATATCACAATATTACATGAGGTACTTTCTGAGTTTTATTTTTTGTCTGAAATGGCTTTTCCTTAAAAGTAAAGATCCAAAATTATTTTATTCTATACATAATTGTTTACCATTGATGATTAGTTTTATAACCTGGCATTATTATTATAAAACAATAAAATAATAGATCTATGAAGCATCTAATTTGGGTCTTTATTTATTTAATCAAAATCAAGACTCAATTTAACATCATCTAATCTAGTAATATATTCTGAATAATATTTAACTTAGTAATGAATAATAATAATATAGTAATTACCTAATTAATTACAAAATATTGGTTTTCTATTTATTCACGTGTTGTAATGTTGTATTAAAAGGAATGTGAAAGAACTTACGTTTGACTAATCTTAAACATTGGAAAACAATTCTTTTATACTGATTCGTGGAATTAATTAACAATGTCCGATGTAAATTACCAAGAATTATAACCCCATAATAAAACAATTGGGTTTTCAATAACTCTTCTGTGATGTAACTGGTAATTTAAAGTCTAATTTCGTTCTTATGCTCTTTATTGGACACATTCCATTGAGTTTCAATCGTTCTAAATACGTGCTTTCTTCTAAATCTGTTTTTACACCTCTCAAGACTGAAACCTACACGTTTTATAACAATAGTAAAACTATTGATTGTCTGTTCTTTACAAGTAAAATTAACTTTTTCTTTTCAGTATAATTATGTCAATTTAATTAATAAAGTAAATTTAACTGAAATGCACGATCATAATGTATATACATATACACATATATATATATATATATATATATATATATATATATATATATATATATAAACATGCTATACTAAAAGCTAAACTATATACTTTCTCTAATGTTTGTATATTATTGTGAGTTTCGTGTAAGACAATTTTCATATTTATGTATTATAATGTAGCTGACATGAATTCTACCCTTAATAAACTCTTTAATTCAATGAAATATTTCAAATGCAACATTTTTTATATGGCAAAATATATTATTGCCAGTAAATACTAATAATAACAAAAGAATTATTTAATTTGTCAATGTTGCCAACCAGATTTTGTAACCTACTACGACTTACAGAATATTTGGTCTAGAAGATTCATTGCATTAAGAACTAGTTATTAATAAAACACAATCAATCGTGTTTTTTGTTATTATATTAAAATACTTAATTTGTTTTATGAAAATTAAGATAGCAAACTTGCTATTAAAAATTTAATCTTACATATTCTTTATTTTATCAAAAATTTAGTTTATATGCTTATATACAGTGTGGCAGTTTGAAAATATCCGGAAATCTTGTCTCGTTAAAATTCTAAGAAATGATTTTATTTGTTTAACTAGGATTATTTAAAGCTATTAAGTGTAATGTAAAATATTCCGTCCTTTTGTCAAATACACAGCTCCAAATAAAAAATTAAAAGTACAACTTTACGTCTACTGTTTAACTTTTTAAGACTCAACGAATCTACACACTTTAATATCATAGATACTGTTTATAAACATGTTTAATAATTATGATGTATTTAATATTGTTATTTGTTGAGTAAGCAAACAAATTTGTATATTAAGTTATTGGTATAAAAATCTTAATAATAAATGAAACTCAATCATATGTAAAATTATTAAGTAGCTGAATACATTTATACAATTAAGAATTTAATCATACGAATACAACTAACATACAGGATATTTGACATAGTTTTATACTAAACATACATCTTTACACTAATCGAACCTATTCTACTTAAATATTTGATGATGCAAATCAATCAAATAATCTCCTTTCAAATAGATGTATAAAAGATGTTTCATATCTCCACATCAACAAAAAAATACATTTTAATTACCTTATTTTATTATGTTATTTTTAGTTAAATAAACCATTAGGTGATCTATTATTTAGAACAAAATGTACTTGGGGGGGAGAAGGTCCCATTCGCTCCTCCCCCTCGGTTCAACCATAGGTTTATAAATTGCCTATTGGAACATAAACCAACTGCTCGGTTGAATTCTAAGAGCATAATAAATATTAAAAGAAGTAAGAGTGCACATGTAATAATTTTAGTTCCTACTATTTATATAGGAAGTGTTGTTTTCATTGAAAATTGGCGACTTATTAACAAAATTTTACACATATATAATTTATGTATTTGCAAAATATAATGTTTATATGTATTGATAGCGCATGCCTTACGTTTTAATTTTTAACAACAATAAAGAGTATTTGATTGATATATTAAATTGAGTATCATCTGTGATGTTGGTAAAAAAAGAAATTATATCTCATTGAATGCTATAACTTGAGGATGCACAGCACGATGTAAAAGCACAGCAAAAGTGAGTGCTTGAATTGTCAACTATGGAGGAAGAGATTACGTAGCAAAGTTTTGAATGGTAAAACCCAATTTTACGTTCCACAGCCCTACCGTCCGACCTCAGAACTATTTGAAATAATCCCACAGACTAAGGTAAATACATCTGTGTAAATTTGCTTTAAGAATTATAATAAAAGAGCCTAATAAGTATGTGACAAAAATGCTGAAATGAGTTTGGCTTTTCTGCCCTGAAATCCACACATACAGTAGTTTTTAAAATAGAATACAATGGATTATTGTGCAGACATTCTTCATACCAATGGGCAAAACTACTGTGCAATATCTAGTATATTAGCTCAAAAAAGTTATAACATAAAAAAGTTACAAAGATTGATAAGTATAACAGTGGCCATTCAGAGAACGATTTAGGGATTTGTTTGTGTGAAATTTTTAAAATATATATCTCATTTTTTTATTTATGAATAAAATATTGCATTTACAAAGCCTGTTACCTAATGTCACTAAGTCATTAAAGTTAAATTTAGAATTTAGTAATTGCTCTCTTTAAGAATAAAACTAAGAGAGGTCGGAGCACTGGAGCGGAATAATTAATTTGTTTTCAAAACAAAGTAACTCATTCCGTGGTAATTTTCTTCCTCTTAGCAGGAATAACATTATTAATATCTAAGTAAGGTTTACTTTGTTTTTAAATATTACTTAAGATAGTGAGATACAAATTGCCATATCTGATATATCAGCTCAAAAAAAGGAATAACATAGAATACGTCTAAAGATTGATAAATATAACAACGATCCTTCAGAAAACTATGTAGAGATTTATTTCAGTAAAAGTTTTAAAATATATATTGGTCATTATTTTTAGACATGAATAAAATATTTTATTTACATAAACCTGTTTCCTAATGTCACTAAGTCATTAAAGTCAATGTTAGAATTTAGTAATTGCTCTCTTTAATAATAAAACTAAGAGAGGTCGGAGCACCGGAGCGGAATAATTAATTTGTTTTCAAACAAAGTGACTCATTCCGTGGTAATTTTCTTCCTCTTAGTAGGAATCACAATAATTAATATCTAAGTAAGGTTTATTTTGTTTTTAAAGATTGTTTAAGATAGCGAGATACAAATTGATTTATGAAATCATCATAATTATTTACCAATAAAAAACTTATCAAGATTTCGTGATTCGTGTATGTGTTTCATATAGTATATATTTCCTTCACAATTCTGGTAATAAGGCAAATAATAATGACTATTTGGAGACATGACCTTTTATTGTATCCTGAGATTCCGTTACTTGGCGTTCAAGATTTTCCATAATATTTTTATTTAGGATATTTTGTATTCGCATTAACGCCTAGATGAGTAGAGACTTGGAGCAATGTCTTAATAGATCACTTTATAAAAATACTCCTTAGAAAACACAATGAACACTTGATTCTTGTTTAAAAATTCCTATTTGTATTAAGAACCTAATAGAAAGATCCTATAGTCTTGAAACTTAATACATAGGTTCCTCTTCATTTTAGGGTCTAAAGATCAAAGGACAGCCTTTAAATCCTTTTGCCAGATTAAGATAATTACTAATAGAACTTCTAGAGATGCTTTCAACATCGTGCGTAGCATCTTTTTTCTTATAGGGCTTTTTTCCTTCATGCCCTACGATACTCCGTCCAGTTTTGTTTTTTATGACGGTTTATAATACATGAGCCTGCTATTGGGTGATTTCCCTTTAATACTTTCTAGAGGGTTTTTCCAACTAATTACCATGTAAATCTCATGATATGTCTTAAAGTAGACCTGATTAAATATTAGCTCAAGTTAGTTAATATATTTGAGTTGAAATTTAGAATGTAAAGTGGCCGTAAAAGTACTACAACTCCTACAGTTTTCTTTAACTTTATTTATTGAAAACATTTGTCACTGAAACCTTATATATATATATATATATATATATATATATATATATATATATATATATAAAACTAACTTTATACAGGGTTGAATGTAACCATGTTACTACGGGTTATTTATATAAGGTCGTATTCAAATTTAAAGTTTATAGCAAATGTTATTCTTTAAATGTGGACAGGTTAACTAGACATACAGCGATACATAAAATAAATTTTTAGATCCTCCCGGCAGAAAAAAGAGAAAATTTTTTTTATTCTACTGAGTGATAAACATGACTGCTCAACCACTTACATTTTTGGAACCACCATTATAGAACTCATAATTGTTTATATAAAATTTGTCTTGTAAGAAAATGTGTAGAAACAAATCTAGAAAAGAAATATTTCTCTAAATATTACACGTTTAAATTTTAATTTAAGTTATGGTTTGTGGTAGAGTTCAAATATAAATTCCAATAAGCAAGCGAGTGTACTACAACGTACGAATCAGTGTTCTCTTATATTTTCACAGGATTTAATATTGAACGCAGTCTATTATATTTTATTTTTTTAATGAATAAACCCGTCACATGTTAAAATCTCGTATGTTTGTACAAGGTTTGTTTATACATTTACTTTTTTAGATATGATAGTCATGCCATCATTATAACCAAAAAAATGGATATAATAATATTCGCTTGCACTCATCCTAAACCCATGGAGTGATATGTTCGTGCCCTATCATCGAATTCAGCGTCCCTCATGTATACAAATAGCTCCTTATGTAAAATTGTAAAAGTTTTTAGGTCAGTTTGATTTCGATATATTGTCTGGTCACACTGATATACAGACAGAGAGAAATTAAATTTTTTCATCTCTACGAGTTATAAGCTTCGCTGTACCTCAGCCAATATTTTATATATGTATTATATTATTACTTATTTTAAAACTTTATGATATGAATCCGAAAAACCTGTAGTGCAGAATTAAGAGAGTATTACTTATTTTTTATAGCAATGTTATTCTTACGTTTACTTGCCACCAGCTTTCCGACGTAATAAGATTCATGTGTTTTTTCAGACCATTTTTAATTGTACATCAAATTGCATTAAAATGTTTATCGTTAAGTTAAAACTTTTAACTTTTTAACCAAGATTCAACAAGTTTTGCTAGTTTTTCAAACATTCTCAAGAACTTGGGTAACAAAGTATAACAAGCCCATCATTTTATCTTAACCCAGTGTCTTAAGCTTCTTGAAGAAGTCCTTGTAAGTTTTAACGAATGAGCCAATTTGTCCCGTAAGCAAGTGGAGGTAAACTACCTAATACCACAACTAAGTTTAAGAGTTAGTTGTATGTCTGCATTTGGTTTATGACATGCTGTTTAGTGTTTTAATGTAATTCTAGTGTTTTGAATGCATTGTAAATTAGATCTTTTATATACACAATTTTAGTTTGAGTTTTAATTTCAGTGTTATACTTAAATATGAGGAAGGGGCGTGTCAATGATTATTTATTTGTTGACACGTATCGAATGGACGAAACACATAGGGTTGGAGACCTCTGAGGTCATAGTAGTAAATACTTAATTTGCTACGAGTTTACTTATAAGTTTAGTTATGTCGAATAAAACCTACAAGCACCACTTCTAGATGTAAACATAAAATAATTTCTTGCAACGTTGCTGCCAAAATAGAGTAATACTGGACTAAAATTATAACTTAGCGGGAGGGCCTAATGATTCCAATGCTCTATGGAAGTTTGAATACAAACTTAATCATTTAATACAACATTAAAATTAACTTCCGCGAGGAGTTTATTATTGAACAAACAAAATGTTCAAGAGAGAGAAAAGTTACTAACTATGTCAATTAGATCATTATTCCGGCAAGAAGTTATTTCCATGAACATCGAAAAATAATACTAACTACTAATGAGTAACTGGGTTATATATATATATATATATATATATTATATAATATATATATATATAAAACATTATAATATATAATTACAGTAAATAACGGTACAAACTCAACGATCACAATATTTGTTATGTAGTTAGTATTAATTTTTATGTATTAAGTTTTGGCAACTTTGGATTAATGATGGTAAATTTCAGTGGAGTATCGAAAGGATATGAGGGTAATAATAATAGTACTTCTATTAGCGCCAGAGTACGAAACAGACTAAAAGTCAACATCCTTAGGATATTTATTGAGTTTAAAGTTTATTTTGTATGTCTTGCAATTTGTTTTCACATTTATTAAGATAAAGAACAATTCGATCTGGGTAATAATTATTGTATACGTTTCAAAATTCTCAGGGCTTTGGCATTTTAAGCCCCACCAAATTTAAGTTAGGTTTTTTAAGAGAAATTGCAATATCGAGATGACATTAAATAAGGTTGTGTGCTAATGGAATACAGAATTGGATCTCGGCTCTTAATTACCTAATAACTATTTATTATAAATTAGCACGCAAAGAAAAATAACATACAAAATACTAAAAATACTATAAATCACTAATAAATTATTTGTAGTCCAAATAACACGTTATAATAGGTAAATAATAAATCATTATACACGGTTTCATTGTATTGATCACGAGAATCCTAGTCTTGTGGCATATACTAATATCGTGTTATCGGGTATTATAAGATAACATAAAATCAATGTACATCTCATTTTTGTATTTGTAAAGAGGATTTTTCTTTCACAGTTTATGGCTTGTATATCTCATAGTAATCCAGAACACAATAAATTATGAGAACATCAATTTAGATATGGCACCCGCAATAGTAGTCTAGGAGGCAGACACCACAGGAAAATTAATAATAGGTCATTACATCTGACAGCGTGGGGCTGGAGACCCAGCCATTAGACCCCAAACATTAGTCTGAGAGATTTTCTGTCGAATTAATCTCTGACAGCACTGCAGTATGAGACATTACAGTAGTCGTTCAGCAGAAAAACTTTTATGTCCTACATCCTGTATCGTATCGCATAGGCTATACTAATAAATCACCTAATTACACCCAATAAATGTTAAAATAATACCATTTTGTTTTATACTGTAATACAATTCAAATTTCAGGTTTTTTATTTTTCATTTGACTTTTTTTTAGAAAACCGAACAGCGAAAGCTCTTATAACAATTTACACTGAGCCGTATTTGTCTACTAAGAACACTCCTGAGTTATTTCACATCATGACTTACTGCGGTTGAATTGTCAACAAGCTTTTCGCTGCATTAAAAGCTACGTCATAAGTCATGACGAGCAGACATGATTTGTTCCGTATAACTGGACGAAGGTTTAGATCGATGCCGATGGAACTATGACGTCCTAGCTTTACTACGGCATTTCTCTCACTGCTCACACTCCTCTCCACTACGGTTATCAGTTTCCACGTCTAACTCAAAATAATATCTTACGTCCTAGTAAAGTCCAAGTATTGTTAAGATTCGATTCACTTTTTCAATCCCAGCTCCGCAATATTGGCAACCTATAATTTACCTCTTAACTTTAACATATTGTATTAAATTCCATGGTATTTTTTATTGTATTCGTTATACTAGAGATAACTCATTTAACATTAATAATTGAGGCACGGAAAAAATGAGCGCTCGAATTGCCCTCTGTGGTGTGAGAGATTCAGGTAGCAAAATATTTGATCGGCAACATTTAAAATTTAGTTGAACCCTAGCACCAGACCACACCAATAACTAAAATAATAAAACGCAATACACATTTAATTTAAAGTTTGAAACTAATATGATGAGTCTGCCAGATAGCTAACTCGCTGGCTCAGGAAGAAGAGTGCAGACATAGGAAACAAACTTTGGCATTCTCAACAAGTTTGAAAGTTTCCTGTGTGTCTACATCTGCCTCAGAGTTACTCTCACTCACAAGTAGTTACCCTCCAGGAATTTCATTTCAAATACACTTGTGATTGAATATCACATCATTTACTTCTTATAACCATATGATTGTATGGCTGAGTTAAATTTAATTATTTATATGATTTCAAAGGTATCGTAACAAAAATTCACTATTTATTATACATAGTTAGTTGTACATTAGTTATAAATACACACTAATATATATATATATATATATATATATATATATAATATATATATATATATATATATATATATATATATATGTGTGTGTGTGTGTGTGTGTGTGTATTTTTCCCAAAAAATTGGGTTGTTAAATTTAATAATCTTAACAATTTTAGTAATATTGAATTATGTTGAAATTTGTGTGGAGCTAAAATAACGCACTATATACTTTAGTGGCATAAATACATACATACTCTACGTACCTATTAAGTTTGGTAAAACTGAATAAAGTAAAATTCCTTTTTTCAGTGACCTGTAATGTAAAAAATCTATAGAAATAAGAATCCAAATTATAAGATGTTGATATACAATATAAGACGGACAAATATATCGTTTTCCTCAAATACCCCCTCTTCCACTTCTTCAACTTCATCAACAGTACTTATAAGTACAGTGTATTACGAGAATTGTTTTCATAACTTGAATCATATTTAAAATAATCTATCTTAAGTTCACTCTCTACTTCCCTAAATATGTCACACATATAGCCTGGAAACTGAGGATAATTTGTAAGCTTCCCGAAAAAAATTGCATGTAACTAAGTTCAAAAAATAACAAAGTATATGGTGAGGTGGGGTCTGATAATCTCCACGACAAATTTGAGTTTTGATGCAGACTTTAGATAAGCACATGCGATCTAAAACAACACGTAGTTCTGTCCAGGATCGATAACACTAAATTTATATGTATTATTAGAGGAAAAAGGCAAAGGTTTACAGTAACTGAAGTTCCTAAAGTTCCGTGAAGTCCTATAGACTACACTTCACTAGTAAAGAGTTCAAAATCATAAAACTAAATATCTGTACTAATTACATAGACTATAAAAATATGTTTGTTATTCATTCTGTGAGACATTACGCTCTGTTTTTAACTAATGCACGAATATACTAATGTTTCTATTATTAGTTAAATTTTTGTAGGTGGTGCTTTATTTATTCCTTATTCTCAGAAAATGTAAAACAAAATCACTGTATTGTTTTTAGTAATAAAGAAAGGCCCAATTCGATCCAAAATGTCAAACTACTGCTTAGGTAATTTTTAGATCCCATCAGTTGCTATTAAACGTTCTATGCAATTGGCTGCTCCCTGAATTGGGGAATTGTGTAGGAGACTAAGGATCAAATTTGAAAGGATTAAAACGTGTGGTTACATTATTGTGGAATTACATAAGGTTTTGCTTTAAAACAAAATGTAATGGGTAGGTATTTGACAGTTGTTGAAGAACTTCTTAGTGTGCACTTATGATTCTTATAATTTTAAAATAGTAGTTTATAAATTTGAAATAAGTATGGACACAGCACCAAATAGTAAAAAATGCCTTTATTCGAATGCGTTTCTCGTTAACACACATTTGTATGAATATAGCTAAGTCGTGTCATAAATTCCTGCAGTTACAAGTTATATTAAAACAATTTTAGTTCAAACTAATACCTAAGTAAAAACTAGTAAATTATTAAAACATCTTAATAATAATAAAAATAATAATTAAAAAACGACTCAAAATGTTTAACATTCGTTTTAACTTGCTTTTTGGTTTAACAAGCTACAAAACATTAAATGTCTTCGAGTAGATCATTATAAAAAGTAGGCCCAAAGTACGGAAAGATGTTTCAGCCAACACCTAGCCCAACTGTTGGCTTGTGCAGCATTCCACGCTGACGGACGTCGAAATACCATATATTGTACAGAACAATAAAATATATACATATCTTGATCTGATAAAACTACTTCTGTCAAAAACAGTCTACTTACGTCTCTTGCAATCTTCTTTTGTTCTAAGATATATCTAGTGCCATAGTCGGGTTTGACTTTTTGTCACTACGAAGAAAATACACATACATCTTAGGACTAAAAACATGAGTTTAATGTCAGTGAAAGTTTTACAATGAAACAAAAATATTATATTTAAAATAGTTGTTACATTAAATGAACGTATTGTCGTACTATCATTATACAATGTATACACAGAATAGTTGATTATATTTTAAAGGGTCATTTAAATAATATTATACAATTTTAGAGACCAAGACAGGATTATTCGCTATTCTAAAGATGAGTGGAGCGTAGCCCGGAGAATTTTCGAAATAAGAATAGGCCTATATTCATCCCAGGAACCGTAAGATTTTCTATATACAATTCCAGTACAATCGGTTCAGTAGTTTACGCGTAAAAACTAAACAAACAAACACAGGCACTCCCGCATTTACAAAATTATTAAGAATATGGTTGTATAAAACGATAGACAACGTCTAATCTTTAGAATATACCCTACTAGAGTGGCTGTTAGATGTATATTTGTTTTAGGTAAGTTCATTAACCACCCCTATTCATTAGACGATACAGGATGGTGGCTGTTTGTATCCGTGCAAACTACCATCTTGATTACAATCAAATGCATTCAAGAATTACATATTTTACAGAAAAGCGTAATAATTTAAAAGGCTGTGATTAGTATTAATTTTTGAGAATAGCCGTTTTATAACTGACTGAGTGTTAACAAAGTCTACCACTTGAGGGGCTCAAAAAAATTAATTTTTATCTCATTGTCTGTCCGCACGATAACTTAACGGCAATATGACCTATGCTTGAAATTTTGGATGATGCTTAATTTCAAATAGGAAAAATAAATTTCGACACTAAATTTCGCATGCATCCTCTGCAAAACCTGTCACGTGACACGTAATGTAGCGTACTCCTACCTTGTATTCCAGTACATGCATATCAGTATCAAGCAACTTTACATTTTCAATGTTATTAGAAACATTTAATTTATAAACAATAAGAGAGAACGAGTTGGCTCAACATGCAAAGCGATTTATGAGTGAAAAAGTATTGTACCATAAAACTTTAATGCTCAACATAATTAGATTCCAGGGAGTTTTTGGTTAAAGGAAGTGAAAATATTGTAAAAAATGAGTGTTTGGCTTAAAAACGTACGTATTATTTTCTGAAAACATAATAAGTTAATCTGAGTAATAAGTTGGAAAAAACCCCATCAACTCACATTGTAATTTAAATAAAAAGTAAGAACAAATAAATCCCTCGTTCAACAAATAAGACTTATTTTACAAATTACACAATTCAAATATTCTTACTATGCATAATATATATATATATAATATATATAATATATATATATATATATATATAGCTTTTCAAATCTGTTATTCGATAATATACATATTTTAAAATATTGTTAAGATTTGTTGAGAAATTTAAGTACATAATACTTTTTAAGATAGGCCTTTGCAGTGCAATAGATGTTTTCCAAATAAGTCAAAGAAATGTTTTTACAGCAAATATGTAATTCTTTTAAGGCAACCCCCCCCCCCACACACACACACACTGTTTGTTTTTAATTGGTGAAATACCTTTTTTCTTCCACTTTGAAAGTTCACTTGTGGTGTGATGTAAGTACTTGCACTACATTATTCACGAACGTTATCAAACTTATTATATAGTCTCCAATATATGAAATAACCTAATATAGAAGTAAATATAATATTCTAAAATGTTTTTTTACAATATGTTAACACAATTTAAGTTTGTTAGCTGTAATATGATTTATTGTTTTTAAACTGGAATGTTTTAGGGGATGTTTATATATTTTAATTCGTGTTTAAATTGTACTCAGTGCGATCCATATTGACATATTGGTATGGTTAGTGGGTAAAAAGCTGTTATTAGTCATTAATAATCTTTTATAAAGATTATATGGTTTTCAGTATCTTGTGATCTATAAAAAATTGCTTTAAGGTATATTATAGCTAATATAAATAACAATCCAGTAACACAAAATTGCTATCTCTAAATTATTATCTCTGTCACATATTACGTTGACATATGATTTTGTTCTAATTATTCCTAACTGGTGTTAAAGTTCTTTAAGACATACTTAAACATTTTATATTGCTATTTTATGAAGACAATAAACTGAAGTAACAATCTTGTTAAAATGAAGTTTGATCCAAGTTTTACAAGCACATAAATCATACAACCTAGATTCGTGAACAAGCTGACACATCTATATTTTTTATTGTAACTTTTGACACCATTTTAGTTTGATAACACAAGTTGAATGAGTTATTTCTTTTGCTATAGTTGCATAGAACTACGAGTATTTATCACCATCTATAATATCATACTTATTTTAAAGAAATAGTCAAACTAGTAGTTGAAATTAAAATTTTTAGAATTTCTCCATATAAGGCTTTAACTAAAAATTATTTTTCTATGTCAGATGTTACGACGACTTATCTTATAGAAGACTGTCTTACGTGAATGTAACAACATAGTTACACATTATTAAAGTGTAATGTATAGTATTGTTTAGATATATTTTCTCACGAATGTAGGATGTATAAAGGCCACATACCTTCTTACCACCTCATAGTTACTCGTTTTAGCCATATTTGAAATTAGAAAATTAGAAGATGCGGACACTCATCGATTAGAAACCTTACTACGCGGACAACATACTTCAATTTTTTTACAACTCTAATAGACTTACTGATATTATTTTAAATACGTTTAATTTCAAATTCATACGCAGTTGTGGTTTTGCACATGAATAAACTTGATTTAATTTAAAACGTTTCTATAACAACTGTTTTAAATTAAATCGCTAACTGTAGTTCTTTGGAAGAAATGTTTCTTCATAATCATTAAAAATGTATTAAGTATAAATTAGTAGTTTTTTTAATTGAGTTATATACATTTAAAGTAGTAGGGTTTGATATTTCGATTATTACAATCTAATTGGTATGGAAAGTTATAAATTAATCGGTGGTACTACACTACATATGTTCGTCGCCACAATGAATATAATGAAACTCCACATTTTGGTGCATAGAGACTTGATTTCTTGATAACATAATAACATTTAGAATATTAAACGGAAACTTTTAATGAAAAGTTTTTTAATATATTATTTAAGATATGACGCTGAAGATGTATTTAGTTTGTAATTATAAGAAGTTCTGCTCAAAAATCTGCATCGGTGAATTCTTCTCAGTAGATCATGACAAGATGTTCTAAAAATTACCAGAACATTCACTCATAATGACAATTTACAATTTAACCAAGTCAAATACAGATGTAGGAGACGAATACTCTGTCATTTCATGCACCGAAGCTATAGTTATACAGACTATTAAATATTAGTATGCTTTAAATTTAATTCAACGTGTCTTTTCATTCATTTTATATTCTAGTATAATGAATACTACATCTATAAACAATATATGAACGTAAGGGTAAAGATTAATTTCTATTTTGAACATTAAACATGGGCTAAAATATAAAGTTATTGTTATTAATATATTAATTAGCAATAATTTAATGCAGTCTATAACTAATAAAAAGGTACTTTTTACGTTTTCTTATGTAAAAGTCTTACGCAGTCTATAACTATTAAAAAGGTACTTTTTACGTTTTCTTATGTAAAAGTCTTACATCTTTCGACCTTTCTAGTGGACCCATGTAACATTTTATAATTTTGATTACATTTACATTATTTCGGTGAAACTGTAAAGCACTGTGTTGAGGAATACGCTTTTGTTAAATTAAAAAATAACAAATCATCATTCAGTCCTTTTTAATAATACAAAATTAAAATTGTTTAAAACTCTCCTATCCTAATGTTTATGCCTTGCCAAACGTAAAAAGATCGTACATAGTACTATAATTTATCCTGTTCTTAAGTTTTCAGTCTTAGACAACAATTCTAAAAGTACCACAAGCTCTGTTAAAAAGTATTTTTATTCTCAGCAAAGTAAAAATACAGGCCCGATTAACATTTTTACAATTGCACCTTGTGGCTTACAGGCAAGAAGAAAGGGGTTGGATTGCTGGATATGTAGTACTTTTGGGTAAACTATTTTTCATGTAATTTGTGATATATACAAGTTATTTAATATACCTCTGGATGAAATAATAACATGAAAAAATATGTAAATGGTAAATAACAAAATATAGTCCAAATATTTACTGTTTTATGTGTATGAATTGGTAAATCAATACGTGTTTAACCTAACATGATAATATTAAGAAAAACTTCAATGTAAGGTATAAATTATTCATACATAATTTATAGTAGTAGTAGTATAATAGTGTAGTAGTAGTAGAGTAGAGTAGAAGCTATAACTTTGTCAGTAAATTTAATTAGTCGGTATCGTTGAATTGTCAATTTCAAAATGGCGACCCTCCCTCACACACAAATTTGGAATAAAAGTATCTTATTATGATAATTAAATGACCGAACAATACTTATAAAATATCAGCAATTACGTATGAGTAGAGAAGCAACAACCAAAGAGGATCGGATTATAACACCACTTTAAAATTGTGTTCTTCACATTTTGGAACATTACTTAAAAAGTATACAACAATACTCAAATACATTATGAAAACCTATAGACTTTAAATTCATTCAATATTTATAGTTTATGATGTCTCATGGAGAAATCAATTACGATTTTGACGCTATACAAGTACATATTTTTCATGACTTCTAATGGATTTTCAGCTAGACATTTCCAAATTGGTGCGGTACATGAAATTGCTCTTCTTTTGCAGGAATATTAAATTTATTGTCCTATACATAGATGTATTTTTTAATATTCAGTAGAAATGCGATTACTTATAATTAGACACAAGTTTTCGCATAACACATTTAAAGACAGTTTGTTTAAAAATAAAATATTGTATGATAATGCAAAAACAGTACTAAGAAACATTATTTTAGATACCATATTAGTAGAATTATTACAAGACCTACGCAATCCATGGATTTAGATTTTTGATATATTTCTATTTTCATATTATATTTATTACTAACTTAAGTCGTATTTGCTTGAGTAATGTTGTATTGTCAAGATAAAACATTGTAAATTATTCTGTTACAATGGATAAACTTTGACAACAATTATATTAATGAGAGTTTTTTTTAGTTAAAACTCCTTAATATACATATATTACGAAGTGGTGAATTTTTAACAACACAAGAGGTAACCAGTATTCCTTGATCTAGTAAGAAAAATTTATACTAAGCCATCAGTTCTTTTTTTGAAAGATAAATTTTATATAGATATTCTATTGATATAAAAAATCCAAGAATGATTTATTTTACGTATAAGCTATAAAATATTCAGCCAGCTGAACTTAAATTTTACATAGACTTTCATAGGGTCCTTTGTATGAATTTAGGCCTATTTTTTATTTACAAACAAAATCCCTTCGGGCTACGACCCATTAGTCTCAAAAGTAGGAAAATATTCTATCTTGGTCACTAAAGTTGCTAAGTATTAATTAATTGAAACACCAAGTTAACAAGTTGCTAGGAACATGACTTCTTATTTCAATCTTTCCTGCAACCGCTGTTGTACACACAGTAAGAAAATATCAAGACCAAAAATTAAAAGCGTTGGTAAAATTTTACTTATAACTGTAAATTTTCGTCAAATATTAAGCAACACGAAAGTCTGTAAAAAACGTATTGGTCTTTCTTGACTCTTGGTCGGAAAGCAAGGAAAAATCAATTGTGAAACAAAAAATACTAAGAACGGATTAGATTACAATGACCATAAAAATACACTTTTTAACATATTTTCTTGTTCGTGGTTACAAGGTAAACTGAACACTACCATGGGAAATATAATTCACTCAAACCAGAAGTGCTAATACTGGTCAAAATATTGTGCGATTTCGTGCAAAGTCGCAGATAAATGCAAGTGGAATCAAAGTGATAAAATTACGTTCATTTCTCTATATATTTCTTCACTACCTAGAAACTTTAATTAAGGTTTTTTGGGCTATTAGTCTAAAAAAGTTCTAGTGGTACTAAAATCGTTGGAACTATTCAATAAAGTACATGGAATGTTAGGTGCAACCAAATGCAGAGGCATTACAGGTTAAGCTGCGGGTTTATTCAAATAATTTATAAAAGTCCATTTTTGTATGGGCTTTTGAAGGGAATTCTTATTCTACTTTTGGATCGTTGGTATACCCGACTGTTATGTCACTGTTTACAACGTTGGAATCATAGTTGGTTATTGAAATTTAATATAGAAAGAGTTTTTTTTTACCTGGAGCAGTAAAATAAACAACTAACCATTACATATTTTCATTAAAGGCTGCCGTAATAAATATATAAATCTTACAATATTTAACAATAATAATATAATAATAATAATAATAATAATTTATTCCATCATATATTTACAAAATATACTTACAAATATTCACAATAACTTCTTTTGAATTTACTGACCACTATAACCAGTAGTGTGGCCAGTGATATAATTTAATAATAATATTAAAACACAATTTAGAGTCCAGAAACTTAAATAATTAGCCTATATAAAATTGAGCCTCCAACTGCGGTGTTTTCTTTTATTTATTTATTTTATACTATTGTCGGGAACCAGAGCTGATAGGTTTGTATGAATATCCAAATATTGTTGAATGACGCCGGCTAACTGTGATTTAATTTCCATTGGTTGCCCAACCTGTTCAGAGAGCAAAGTTCAGTTTTGCTTTTTGACAGCGGTTCGTCCAAACTGTGCCGGACTCAGTCATGCATTGGCCGGCATTATTCTGGATACTCAGTGACATAATTAATCAGAAATAAATACTAAAATATCCATTTACAATTTACTAACCTACCCACATTGTGTTTTCCTATATTTTGTTGAAACTGTCACAAGCGGCTGTTGTGTAAACTAATAGTTGTGATTGTGTTGTGGCAATTAATACAAGTGATACAAGTATTGTGTTGAGTGTAACTAACCTCTATCTCAGTAACCTAATTTAATTCTAACTTTTCCTTCCTTCTTGTTACCGAGTGCACTAACTCATTTTACTGTAGATAATTTACAATATGTATATTTCAGTATTCATTATAATAATAATTCAACACAGAATAACAGCAATTAAAATACTAGTATCACAACAATAACAACAATAAAATTTTAACAATAACAATAACATTTTAACAATTTCATTGTGTACGCTAAATTTTCAGAATATTTGTAATGTTGAAGGCAGTGCGAATCCATTCTGAAATAGTTAAAGATTGGATAGGAAAAGATAGATAGTATTAATACATTTAACACTGCAAAATTTGATATATATATAAATATATATATATTTATATAAATCATGCACTTACAATAACTACTAGATTTTATTACAAAAAATTAAATTTTATTTAGTTACTTTACAGCACTATACATTTTAACAGGTTTACTATATTTAGATACAAATAAAATTATGAACGTTAAAAACTATATTTTTTATATATCTTCAGACAAAATCAACAATTTAATCAACAATAAAATATATTCACTTCCTCCAACATGTATTGTAAACAAGATACATTACAGTATACGACGTAATGCACGTTACATTCAGAGATGGACAGCCCGCGGCATTTAAATGAAAACCCTATAATTGGGTGATTGCGCTGAGCCAGCGGCAGCGCTGATTCCATCACTCGGCTTTACTCTATTAGCATCTTTTTTTGTCAGCGTATATGGCACTGACATCTTTGTATCAATTACGACTAAAGTACGAGACATATAAATGCAATCCGGGGTTGTGACGCGGTGTTGCCAGCTGCAATGTAAGAATAACTAGTGATTAGATAATTAATTGAATTCAACAAACGAGTGATCGTAATTGCTCATATTTACTTCTCATCTATCTTTCTGAATCCTTTACATTCAAGGTTTAAACTAACACATATTTATACTATAGCACAGAACGTGAGCTCGTGAATAAAATCATACGAATAATAGAACGCAGAAAATCAAAACGAATGTAAACAACCGAAACGAAGCAAGATGACGTCACGTCGCCTCATACTGAGAATCAGCTGATGTGAAATGCTGAATCGCCAGCGGGTGACGAGGGAAGTGGAGTGCGGTAATCGCACGTACGGCCAGGCTTACCATTGTATGTCTCGTACTATAAACTATAGTAGATATATAAAAGCTAGCTGCTAAAACAAGTCCATTACTATTCTAATAATATTTTAAATGCAAAAGTGACTTTGTTTATTAATAACATAATTCGTACAAAGTAAATAATTCAAACAAATGTACTGAAATTTTATATGGACATTCTTAGGGTTCCTGATTAACATGTACATCTATTCTAATTTAGCGGTAAATGTGGTTAAAAAACACTTAATTAAATAGTTAATCACTTTTTAATTAAGTGATTTAAAGGAAAACGGTCTGCAGTATAACATGTTAGACATATACTTTTAAAGACATACCAAACAATACCAAAACAGTGTAAGGTAGAGCCTTTTATATTAGGAGTTTCAATTAAATAATTATTTTGTTTCATAGCTACTATGATGTATATGTTTGATATTTAACTTCATCAGGCCTGTAAAAAGAGGGCTAAAGTTAGCGGTCTCTAGATAGCGGGCGTACAAAGTTTGAAGTAGTATACAGCAATGCAAGAATATAATCGTGAACTCGAAAACTTACGTAGTTGTTAATACATTGAAGCTAAAGTTGGTATAGAGGAAACATTGGTATGTGGATAAATTGAGTTCGTTAGTCAATTTTAACAAATAAAGCATTTCATGATAACGTCCATTCGCATTTGGGGCAGAGTCTTATATTGGGTATTTTATAACATACAAAAAACAGTTACATTTTCCCCAAATCTTTCAAAAAATTACAAGAAACTTGTCCTTAGGAGTTAAGAACATTATTAAGTTGTTTATTTTATTTTAAATGAGGGATGGCACTCAGTAAATCGTTTATTATGCAATTATTATTAGCTCTAGCAAAATAATCTTAATATCTTAATTTTCAAATAAAAATTACCCTTATTTCGAAATTTTAAAGTGTTCTTAAAATTTCACACACACAACACACACACACACACACACACACACACACACACACACACACACACACATATATATATATATATATATATATATATATATATATATATATATAATACGAAATCAGGAGTTAAGAACATTAATAAATCATTTATTTAATTTTAAATGAGGAATGGCACACAGTAAACTTTTTATTATGCAATTATTATTTGCTCTAGCAAAATAAACTTAATGTCTTCATTTTCATATCAAATTACCTATATTTCTAAATTGAAAATTTGTCATAAAACTTCTCATTTTTGCGTTATAAACAGTTAGAGAATGTGTGTGACCGCAATGTTTTACCAGATGTGAAATTTCTTTATTTTTTTAAAACCCAGTCTTAATTAGCAAGGTAGTAAACTTAGGAAGAAAACAAACATTTTTACATTAAAATTTAGTATTTAATTTGACCTCAAACAAGAAATGGTGAAGTTTGATTAAGTAATTCGTTGATGCCCGGTGTGTTACAGTTTGATGTAAAAAATAAATATATAAAAGAAATGTGTAGGATTTTATAGACTGAAGAAAGCTATTATTATTGCTGGGTTACGTTTACCACCGCTTAAATAGACGTCAGAGTTGGTAATTGACCTCTGCTATTCACCAAAGCGCAACGAGTCTATGCTGTTAGCTTATATAAAAATAACGAATTCAGATATATTTGGTACTTCTCTCATAGTTAAAATCAGACAATAATATTGAATAATTAGAGTAAAGCAAGCAAAATAAACAGTTACAATGAAGCCAAAGCTTAAAAACTTGCGTAGGTTGATTCTACATTCAAGCAATTCAAATAAAATGATATTGGCAAATGAGTCAATGATTTAAAGATGGTCACTGAAAATCAAGTTAAAGGTATAAGCAGAATTCAGGCACTGCCTGAATATAATATGTTAGATAATTTCCCATTCACAGAATTGAAATGCAAATAGAATACATACTACTGAAATACGCACTAAGTACGATTGTTGGATTCTTAATTCAATACAGACGAAAGTCAATATTGAAACATTTGATTGCATATAATGTAACTGTGCAACATTATTATCTTGGTTATTATCCAATAAAGAAAAAAGTTGAAAGGATTTTGAGAACGTGAATTACATAAACTTCAATTTTGATACAGAGCGTCCCGTACATACCAAAACTTTACCAAGGTATAATACATGTGAAAGAAAACAAATTTCATCCTGTAATGTGTAATGTATATATATATATATATATATATATATCTTTATATATATATATTTCTTGTGTGCGTGTGTATGGTACTGAACTCCTCCTAAACGGGTGGACCGATTTTAATGAAACTTTTTGTGTGTCTTCAGTTGGATCCGAGAATGGTTTAGATTCATAATTCGGTCCAATTTTAATAGTTTTATTTAATTAATTTTTTAATAATAAATTGTTGTTGATGGTGGAGTGTTTTACATTGGATCCGCCAGACTGCGCCACGAACGAACGACACGTAATACAAAGTGAACTGATACTTAACAGCTGTGAATATTTTCAGCTGAAGTTCATCAAAGAGGCAGAAACATTTGTTCACAATTAAAATTTAGAAAGTTCATATTTTAAATTTGTAAAGTGCTTGATCAGTAGTGTAATGCAGATTGCAAAGATGAAGTTTCACCAATTGTTCTACGTAAACATTATAATATTACAACACAGCCATAATGTTTTTCTATTTTAATTCCAGGTTTTCCCGACATTTTGTGCTGCTATCAAATTTGTGTGTTGTTTTGTAACATTCTATAATTATTGTGTGAGTGATAATTATTGTTTATGATACATTAATAGAGATTGAAGATGTTTAACTATAGTTATTTATTAAAGTTATTGAACTCATTTTGCAAATTTATTAAAGTGAGTATATTGGTCGCATACCTCAAATAACCTAAGTAGCATACAAATCAAAAGGTTGTGTTTGTATGTGTGAATATTGTTAACAGTTTAGATAATTAAGTTTTAAACTAATTGGATTTAAAAAAATTTGTTGTAATTTACATTTTTTAATCTGCAGTCAGAATTGGTCACATAAGTTCAAATTAAGTAGCATACAAATCACATGTGTGAATAACTACTTATTGGTGTAGGAATTGGTTTTAAATTAAATTTTGTTGGCCAGTTCCGATATTATACTGTAATTTTAAATTACTAATTTTATAACAAGTATATTTTTTTTAATTTACAACTTAATTTATCGTAGGCCTAATGCTATTGAATGTACAATATGTTTTGTTAATCCTTCAGGAGTGTACATAAACAAAATTAGATGGTTTTCCGATAGGCTGAAGTATAATAAGTGGCCTCCATCACAAATCGAATTATTGATATTTCTGAATAGCCTATCAAAAACTACTGAATTTCATTATAGTTATTTATTCGGTCAAATTTAATTAAATTTTTAATTATAAATTGTTGTTGATGTTGGAGTGATTTATATTGGATCCGACAGACTGCGCTACGACACGTAATACGAAGTTGAAACTGATTACTTAACAGCTGTGAATATTTTCAGCTGAAGTTCACCAAAGAGGCAGAAACATTTGTTTACATTTAGATTACGTTATTATAAAGTGCTTGATCAGTAGTCTAATGCAGATTGCAAAAGTTAAATTTTCACCAAATTGTTATATGTAAACATTATAATATTACAACACAGCCATAGCCTACGTTTAATCAATTATAGTCTTGAAAGCATAGAGTAAGCATAAACATATAAAAATAACACCACTTCTTATTTCAATATATTCTGTACTCACTTTGGAGGATAGAGATTATCCAGATATAAAATTAGAAGTTTTAGCTTTTAACTGAAATTCTTATTAGCCTAAATATTAAGTGTTGATCTTGGAAGAATGCGCTACAAATCGCAGTTTCAAATGTTCTCTATTTTAATTCCAGGTTTTCCCGACAGTTTGTGCTGCTATCAATGTGTGTGTTGTTTTGTAAGGTTCATGTTTCAAAAGTAAATACGGCAAATAACATTAAAATATAATAGAATGAAGTTATAAAAAGTGTACTACGTGGCCGCGTTATAAGTTTATAAAGGCCAGCCAACAGGCAAAAAGAAGAAAATAAAAATTATTGTGTGAGTGCTAAAATTGTAATAGTACATTAATAGAGATTATTGGTCGCATTACCTCAAATAACCTAAGTAGCATACAAATCAAAAGGTTGTGTTTCTATGTGTGAATAACTATTGTTAAACATTTTAGATAATCAAGTTTTAAACTAATGGATTTAAAATAATTTGTTGTAATTTACATTTTTAATCTGCAGTCAAAATTGGTCAGATTAGTTCAAATTAAGTAGCATACAAATCACATGTGTGAATAACTATTGTTAATAGTGTAGGAATTGGTTTTAAATTAAATTCTGTTGGCCAGTTCTGATACTATACTGTAATTTTAAATAACTATAGTGAAATTCCGTAGTTTAGATAGGCTAATCAGGAATATCAAATAGAGGTTATCCAGATATAAAATTGGAAGTTTTAGTAAACTACACTTTTTAACTGAAATTCGTAAATATGTGCAGCGATTGATCAGTTAATTTTTTGTTTAGAAATAAATTGTTTTTTTATCTTGGTATGTTTTAAATTGGATCTAGCAGAATGCGCTACGATCACAGTTTTCAAATGTTTTTCTATTTTTAATTCCAGGTTTTCCTGACAGTTTGTGCAGCTATCAAATTTGTGTGTTGTTTTGTATCATCGTGTTAATTATTGTGTGAGTGCTAATTGTAATATTAAATTAATAGAGAATCACATGTGTCAATAACTATTGTTAATAATGTAGGAATTGGTTTTAAATTAAATTCTGTTGGCCAGTTCTGATACTATACTGTAATTTTTAAATAACTATAATGATACTGTAATTTTAAATAACTATAATGCAATTCAGTAGTTTTAGATAGGCTAATCAGAAATATCAATAATTCGATTGTGATGGTGGCCACTTATTGTACTTCAGAACTATAGGGAATACTTATTTAGTATTTTAGATACCGTAGTCTACGTTGTTATACATTTTTATCTAGAAGTTAGTTAATTAAAATTACATATTCAATAAGTTACTCATATTCATTGTGTACTATTATATAGAAATTTTATTTTTACAGAAAAATGCCACGTCTTCGTGGAAGAGGAGGAATAGTTATTCAATCATGTGATTTATATCCTACTTAATTTGAACTTATGTGACCAAACTGTTAACAATAGTTATTCACACATAGAAACACAACCTTTTGATTTGTATACTACTTAGGTTATGCGACCAATATACTCACTTCGTTCAATAAATTTTCAAAATTAGTTCAATAACTTCAATAAATAACTATAGATTTTTATGTACTTCAAAACATCTTCAATCTCTATTAATGTAATATTACAATTAGCACTCACACAATAATTACACGATGTTACAAAACAACACACATATTTGATAGCAGCACAAACTGTCATGAAAACCTGGAATTAAAAATAGAAAAACATTTGAAACTGAGATCGTAGCGCATTCTGCTGGATACAATGTAAAACATTCCAAGATGGTCCACCACCCATTTAGGAGGAGTTCAGCTCCATACACACGCACACAAGAAATATAAATATAAAGATAATGAAATTCGGTAGTTTAGATAGGCTAATTAGAAATATCAATAATTTGATTGCGATGTTGGCCGCTTATTATAATTCAGCCCTTAAATAACTATAATCTAATTCAGTTCGTCATTTTAGTAGTTTAGATAGGCTATTCAGAAATATCTATAATTCGATTGTGATGGTGGCCACTTATTATACTTCAGCCCCTATACGGAATACTTATTTAGTATTTTAGATAAATTTAATTCTGTTGGCCAGTTCCGATACTATACTGTAATTTTAAATAACTATAATGAAATTCGGTAGTTTAGATAGACTATTCAGAAATATCAATAATTCGATTGTGATGGTGGCCGCTTATTATACTTCATCCTTTACATAACTATAATCTAATTCGGATAGTAGTTATATAGGCTATTCAGAAATATCAATAATTCGATTGTGATGGAGGTCACTTATTATACTTCAGCCCCTATCGGAAAATCATCTAATTTGTTTGTGTATACTCCTAAAGGATTAACAAAAAATATTGTACATTCAATGGCATTACAATAAATTAAGTTGTAAATTGAAAAAATATACCTGTTATAAAATAGTTTGTTTCAACTTTTTTACCTTCAAGATTAAGTAAGTTTTTCATTTAAAAACATCCTCTACATTTCACATCACTCATGTTATACTCACACACTATCGGTTGGTCGAAGTGTGATTAAATGTACATGTGATGAAGTTAGATATTGTAATAACTTTTTTAATAGACATTTTTATCAAAACAGCCCACATTGTTACAGATTACTCAAAGTTTAAAATTTTTGAATTAAGAGACGTGTGTACAGGACAACGTCTGTCGGGTCTGCTAGTATATATATATATATATATATATATATATATATATATATTTCAAAATATGTCTGTTCTTTTTGGATACCCCGGAATATATGGAGGAACCTGTATTTGAAAATTCCTTATTATTTCTTTAACCACTTATCGTATAACATTCAACAGTTTTTGTTGAATGTTACTAAAATCAGGACTATACATCATATGGATATAGTGTGTTTGTTTTCCACCTGTATTATTATTATTACTATACCTTGGCAAACTTTTGGTCATTAATTGCAAGACACCATATATATTACCTCATATAACATTTCAGAAGTTTGTGTCAGTTAAGAGTTTAACAAACAATGAGGTTATTTGTATGGCAGTAATGTATTTTAAAATGTGTCAGTTCATCTAAAATAATTCAAAAATTTTCGTCTTATTCCTTTATTAATATTAAACAATATAACGATTGTATATTAATATTGATATAATCCCGATATTAGATTTACTGCTGGAGATAGTTGGTTGTGAACATGTTAACGAACTAAAACTACCAAAGGTATAGGGCCTACATTATTACTTGATCATATTTCTGATTCTCACTGTATTTAGTACAATTACTTCATAATACTTTAAATTATCTAAGCGTACTACCAAAGTCAAACCTGCATTATGATACGAACTTCGTACATGAAAATCCTGAACATCTGTCTTCCTGCTTGAGGTAATTGTGTATCTACGTATTAATGAGAATAGAACTACCCGAGCTATAGATTATAACTTTTTAATATTCCTTACTCCCAGCACCCATACTTAGTAACCTAGTTTTAATATATTTGATCTTTAAAAAACATAAAACTTAATAAAATTATGTTTTCAATTCTTATACAATAATACTTTATCAAGTCACTTAAACCATGAGTCAATACTCTTTCCATATGACCTGTGCAGTTTTTAAATGTAAAATTCTACATATTGTGTGTGATAATTTACAGTGATATACAGTTATATAATAACGTATGAGATGTGAAAGTTGTAAAAAGTGTAACTATCGGATAGTTGAATTATAGTAGGGTTTTATTTGCTGGTTGAAATATTTATTCATTTTCATGAGCTGCATACTCTAACAAAGACGAGAATGTTTTGAAACGATTATATAGCTAAAATACAATGATTGAAATAGATTTTAATTAATATTTTGTTTATTATTGTACCTATATTTGTTTAAAACTAATTTCTAACCAGCATATTTAACATTTTCTTTCCAAGTGATATATTTGTCCAAAGGCAATATGAAGGAAAAGTGTGACGTTGTACAGAACGTAGTTGAGGTACGTGACACGAAGGTTAAGTGCTAGTAAATCTTTCATTTCCTTCGTATTTCTTCTCATGAAACGTACAGAATAATATAAGATGTAGTCTACGTTATTTATGTATATTATAACATGATATAAAATGCAAAAAATATCCTGTTAAAAATATTTATATAATTTTGATATTTAAATATTTATAGAACCTTATTACCTTATTATAGAAGCGAAATACTGAAATTCGCTTGAAAATAAAGTCATTATTTATTTATTTATTTTATTAAAATCTTACTAGGTTTAATTAAACCTATATACGGATATGGCTTACGAACTTTTTAAAATATATAACAAATTTTTTAATTTTAATTTTAAAATATATTTTACAATGTATCCTATTTTCTTTAAACAGATAATGGAAAAAAATGTATTATCCAACGTTTTCTTTTAGTTTAATTAAAGGAATACGACGAAAAGCTTATTAAATATTAATGTATGTATATATATGCATTTTTCCTTTTATTTATATTTACTTTTGTAAATTTTGTTGCTGTATTGTTATTTTGTATTATACCTTTTTGAAAACGCAAAAAGCCGAAATATTAAAGGAACTTTGTATCAAGAAGTTTAATAATTGATATATATATATATAAATATATATATATAATTATATATATATATTAAATATATATATATATATATATGCATTTTTCCTGTTAGAGATATTTATAATACCATATTTAATTTAAATTTTTTCCCCGGTAAAGGAGAAATATAAATATAGCCGTAGGTTAAAATTAAAATGATAATAATCTTCAAATCTGTTGCACAAGTTACATAGTATAACTGAGTATTTGATATATGGATCTCAATGATCATATGCCCTGAATTGTTAGATTCACTACAATTTACAGTTAAAAGTAATAACTGTAAATTAAATTTAAAACTTTAAATTTTATTAACTGGATAAGCTTTGTCACCAGATATTACATAAAATATTGAAATAAGAATTGTTATTGCTTTGAAGCTTACTCTATGCTTTAGAGACTGTAAGTTTAAAGGAATTGAAATGAAACTTAAAGGATTAAAACACCCACACACACACACACACTCACACCCATATTTTTTATATTATAATATCTATATAAAAAGGTTTATTACATTTGAAAAGGGATTTTCAATAATAAAATGTGTTATATCTAATTTTTGCAATTGTAGAAACTAGTAGGGCAGAGCAATAAGATTAGAGAGAAAGCTTCTTCTATATTCTGCTTTAGGGGTGAAGATAAACCTATGTAAGGAATGACATATCTACTAGTACATCATTCATGGATTTAAATTAAGTTTGAAATTCAATATCGCAACATTTATCTCACTACCTGTAAATATAAACATAACACCAAAGCACTACTAAATCCCACATTCTTTGTAATACACTAGGAGTGATCTAAACTTGTCAAGGGGATTTTAAACACTTTATAAGCTGTAATTCTTGTGTAGACTACTCCAATCTTAGCTTCTATAAAACATTTTACCAAACTTTTTTATAAAATGTTTGTATCATATATAAATGTATTAAAATCAATATTTTTAACATCAACCACCTTTAAATATCTCAAATAAAA